>NC_140077.1:45781653-48181653 GCF_964194135.1 Talpa europaea | reverse complement strand
TTTTCAACATTTTCTCATAATTTTCCTCATGTGTCCTGTGTTCAGAGGGGGTGGTTATAAGTCTTGTTCAAGAGCAAAATCATATGAAAAACAAACAGGTTTATTTGTCTCCCTTCTGGAGATTGAAGAAGAGATTATACGATTAATTTGTTCTCTGTGATTCAAAGTTCAGCAGCTCTGTCAGTTTCTAGTTTTAAGAGTAAGCAATATTTTTTTTTAAGATTTATTTATTTATGCATACAAGAGCTGGGGCGCAGGCCAGAGATGGTGGGTGTGAGAGTATTCACCAGACACAAAGTGGGGAACAGAACAGGCAGACTGAAATACACTGCTGAGGGGAGCAGCGGGTAAGACAGGAGAGGTCTGCTTCACCAAGTGGGTTGCTCTCTGGCAGGCCGGGGATCGAACTTGTGCTGCAGAGGCCTCGGATTGCTTCGTAGTGCGGCGCTTAAACCATTGCAGCACCAGGGAGGCCCCATATGCAATAATTTTTGAATAAATATTATTGTATCAGTTGGGCATGAAAAAGGAGAGACTGGGAAAAAAATCATTCTAATGGGTGTTGTGAATACTTGAGAGGACAGACTAAATTGGGTTGTGGTCTTAGGACCAGGATCTGGACTGTAATGCCAAGGAAAGTTGATTCCATGATTGAGCTAGGCTGAGTTGATGGAAGGACATGGAGCAATAAGTCACCTGATGGAGAGAAACTGTATGCTGAACTATGCTTTTTCTCCTGCTGCCACCAAATCTTGAATGAAATACTTGATCTCATGAATATGCTTCAGTTTTTAATATGTATAATCAAAAAAATGTCAGTGTACAAATGAGCATGCTCACTGAACAGAGACTGCATTTGCAGAGGTTAATCAGAAATTGAGGGACTATTGTGAAAAAGAACAAAATTGTAATGGAAAAGAGGGAAAGATATTGGACACCTGTAGGCTGTGATGAGACATCTGATTTTAGTTTGATTCAAGCTAGAAGGTGCTAGTTACATCTGAGTTACAGAATTATCTTCAAAGACTTCATAGCCGATGTGCTGACAGGTGGTAAGTGATTCAAAACACTGCGAGAGTGGAGGAAGGATGAAGTCCATGGACAATAAAAAGGAAGAGACTGTGGAGTGAGGGAGTTTCTCTTTGAGGTGGTGACACTTGAGTTGGTTTTGCAGGATTTGGGGATGTAGAGGAGAGAAATTGGATCACACACTTCAGCTTGGGAAATTTAATATCCATTTATATTTCAGAGAGTGAGTGGTCATAAGTGCTTAATAAATCTTTACCCAAAAAATGGAAATCTATTCTGCGCAGTTGAAGAGCTGTCTTTTTCTTTATGGACTTTAAAATCAAATGGAGAAAATGAGGAATACTATACAATGTATATAACTATGTAGAATAGAGAAATTTAAACTCCATTGGAAAGGAAAAGAACTGAGAAATAGAATTAATATTTTTTATATTGTCAAGAAAACACTTTCTAATATCTGGGCTTCTTTTCAAGTATCTTTTGAGCACTGGCTTTGTCTGCCTTCTTGACTTTTCCTCTGGGGATAGAACATTTTCCTTCTGTCTTTCTTATCTGTGAGAAGATCTGAAGCTAGGGAATGATTAATGTTTTTGTTGTTCTTTCTGGTTAGTCCAGTTTGAATTTGCCTTTGGGAGCTGCAGAATACAGTCTCTGACCTTTTATAAATTTTAGTATTTTCCTATGAAAAAAATTCTTTCATCTGTGTGTGTCTCAAAAATCCTCATTTCTGCATTCAATTTTAAATATTAGTTTTAAAAATATTGTAAAATATAGTTTAATTCATAAACCCAAGATGTTCACCATATACCATAGGTTCTAGGTCAGTGCTTTTCAAACTTTAATGGGCACATGACTGCCTGATAATACACAAATTCAATTTCAGTAAACCTACAGTTGAATTTTGTATTTTCAAGCTCTCTGGTGATGAGGGTGCTACTGGTCTGTGTCTGAATATGTGTTTGAAATAACCAGACCCAGAGGTTGAAATATAGCTTTAGAATTTAGGGATGAATTCTCCCACTTTTCCTATATTGAACTTGATAACTCTGAATCAAACAATTAAAAAAAAAAGATCCTTTGTGTAAAGGCAGAAAGGAAGTTCTTCTTTTCAGAATTTCCACTTGTACTCCCATTTCATTTCCTTGTGTCTTGGGTAGATTTAAAAGCGAGCAAACAAACAAAATCTAGTTCTTTTCAGAGATGTTTTAGAGCCCTTTCACAGATAGTAGATCATGGTAGTATCATAGTGTTGTTAGCGTGCAGAATGAGGAGTGCCCCAGGACCTGCATACGCATGCTCTAAAAGGGTTCTGCCATAAGGACATAGCATACATTTAGTGTGTAAGATCCTTAATAGATTAGCACAGAGAGGGAAGAATAGAAAGGATATAGTTTCCCAATGAACAACCCAAAGTTCCTATCCCCTGAGGGGTAAATCTCCAGCCAAACTGGGTTCACCAAAAGCAGAACCGCTGAGGCTGAAAATCTTGTCACAAGTCTAAGTCAACTTCTGGTGGGATCCCATAGGAAAGGGACAGAAGGGACCAGGCATGTGTGGGACAAAAGGAAAAAAAAAAAACTTGAAGTATAAATCAAGATAAAACCTACCATTTCAGTATCCCCATGTGCCTCTCATCCATGTATTTCTTCCATGTCTCCAAGCCCCTAGCACAAGCCCAAGACTGAGAAGCAAGCATGCCCTGCTTCGCATGTCTCTTTGTCCAAGCGCCTATCCTCCTGTGTTCTTCTTGTGTCTCCCCCAGTATCTGTCCTCCAGCTGTTCTCTATTTTTACCTCCTTATGTGGGAGAGGGAACATAGAACCTCCCCCTTTCAAGGAGATTACACTAACGATTGGAGCTACTATAGGTACATCTCACACATCTCATAAACAGTAATTCCAAGCAAGACATACATAAGAAAGAAAAATATTCCTTCCTTCACTGCACAAATTCTAACCCCAACACATTGTATAAGAGGAGGTGGGATGTTGATGGAAGTGGTGGGTAGACATGTTTCTGAAAGGAAATCAACATGTTCCTGTGATTCCCAATTAAGTGAAATTTTTTTTCCCAAATACTTTTTCTTTGGCACTCACCAAATTTTTGACTTCACTTGTATATTCCATTTAATTAATATAGTAGAGGGGCCCCTGGACAGGAATGGTGCTCTCATAATTCATATGTTGCTGCACTAACTATCTGTCCTGTGACAACTTCTGTCTTAATGTTTCCAAAGTGTAAAAGATCTCCTCCTTAGCTTGTCTGTTTTTCTCAATGTACCTTGAAATTATTGTTTGAATTCATTCTTTTCATATTTAAACTTCATTTCATTAGGTATAAAATATACATAATATATTTTAATTTCCCAATCCAGAATTTTCTTAGTATCTTCCTATTATATTAACCCTCCTATTTTCTTACTGACAAAAAGTTCAATATGCTCTAAGAGTGACATTTAAATAAAGACTTGATAGAGTAATCTGGTCAATGCAGTGGTTTGAAGGGGGAAAAGAACTGCCTGTTTTCCCTGAGATTACAGGGAGAACATTCCAGTGAAGAACTAAGAAAGATTATTGTGACTGGAGTACAGAGAACCAGGGCATTTGTATTGAGATGAGCTGAGAGATAAGTGAGATCATGATGTCTCATTGAGATTTTTAAATTTTGTGCCATATGCTAGAGCAAGACATTGAAGGGCTTTAAGGAAGGATATAAGGGGGATTGTGTATGATATTTTACTTATGTGCATTGATGGAACATGTGGTGACAAATTGCATTTACATTTCAAAGTAAGAAAGTACTGGTTTTGTGATTCAAAGGAAGTACAGGTTGTGATCTGCAACCTATGAGTGTTTCATCACCACCCACAGTGATAATTTTCACTTTGTCTAATTATAGACAAGTTTTTATTTGGTGTAAGCTTTGAGAGAACATTCCCCCCTTCCCCCATACTCACTTGATTCTGATAGAAACCATACTAAGAAGGTATTGCACTGAGATTGAAGTCTTTATACCATATATTCTTTCCTACCAGATAGTTTTTACGGGGGAAGATGTGAAGTCATGTAAAGTGATAGCAGGAACCAAGGCAGGGGAAAGGAAAAGGGGGTTTCACACACTGGACATACATTGATGACAAATGGTCAATGTATGCCTTTATTTGAAAAATTACATGAAAGGAAGATCATAATCTCCTTGAAGCACTCATTAAGCACCCTCGAAGTATACACAACACCACATGGCTAGGCTTCAAGGAGCATTTAGGGCAGAATTATTTGGTAGCTGAGACACATAAAGTCTGTTACCTGTGAGCATCTTCTGTTTAGTTATGGCAGAGGGAGTATTCATTTCATTGCTCCATCTATGAATTCATGGCTTTTGGATCTTGGCTATGTCCTACAAAATGTGACTAAGTGGCTGTGCGTTGATGATGTCCTTTATTTCTCATTCAAGTAACCTTATCTGTAGGATTGCAAAACATAAATCCACCTTTCACTATAGGAATCTATCAATCTAAATCTATCTATCTATCTATCTACCTATCTATGTATTATCTTCATCCATCTATACATATATACACATCTATTTATATTATATTAATGGATTTGTTCTTTTTAAAAATCAGCACTGTACCTTTTTCATTTGTAAGACAAAAAAGAAATTTGTTTTAGCCTGACATGCTTTATGTGCTTGCATTCTGAGGAATCAATTACTTTGTTTCTAATACCCGTTTATTAGATAAGCTGTGCTAGGTCATAAGGTCCTCAGAAGAGCTTTCCCTCATTACTAGTGCTCTGATTGGGTCAGCACGAAAGAGTCCTATAGATGTAGCTTTTGCCCTTCAGGTGCCCGAGGGATATACAGTTGGGGAAAAGGTACTAAATATCAAGGATAACCTTGAATGCTCTTTAACTACTTTCTGATTACAAAATGCTAAGCAGCCAGTAAAATTTCCACACTGGGGGAAAAAAAAAAAGAAGAAATTGCTATCTTCCTGAGACCACTATTCAAATAGTCTTATTGATCTGTGATTTCAAGGAGGATAAGGGTTGGTTTCTTTCCAAGGCTGAAAACTGTAAAGTCTCATTTATGTCTGTCTGAGGCAACTTCAAGACTGCAGTGGGGAAAGGAATAGTTGGCTATCATAGCACTATTGTTCCATAATTTCAACATGACTCTGGTGGTTTGGGAAGTCAGGAAAGTGAAAACTGGGAAGGAACAAATTAACAAAACACACCCATGTTCATGTGTGCCATTATTTTACAGACTTAGCAGAGAAGCTGTTTATCATCTTACTATAAGTGTGTCCTTGTAATGAGGGGAAAAAAATGATTCCATTTAGTAAGATACAGAGAAATTTGTAAAGATGTTTCAGAGAAAGGGAAAGACTTGGAGTGTACTTATTTCCTTAAAACTGGTTTGGATGATACTGGAATCTTTGTCTTATAACTTATGCTTAGTTGTGACAGTTGTCATATTGAATGGCTACAGAACATATCAGGACTTGCACATTTCCTTTTAACTGACTGCACCATACCTTCTTACTTACCAGCAGTTGAATGAGCAGTTAGATCACTTGAGTGATGAATGACTGAACATGGGAGTTGGGAATGAGCACATCTGGTTGAAATTATGACTGGCAGGAATGGAGATCCATGGTATTTGAATTCCTATTTTTAGCTGTGTTCTAGATAGATGGATTCTGAATTATTAATGAATATACAGCAATGGCAGGAAGGGGAAAGCTTGGTAAGAGCTTGATACTCTGGCAAGACTACACAAACTGGTACTTTACATTGCTAATATGTATTTTAGTTCTCTTATAATTGTCAAACCTTTCAGTTGTATGTAATAATGCTCTAAGTGACATATAGTTGGGATGAATTCCTTTGCATCTGAAAAATTGGTATAGAGGAAAATTAGCTGTGGGTGAGAGGGGGAAGGTAATGGGGGAAGAAAAAAGAAAAACAAGGAAAAATAAAATCCAAAGTCCTAGGATACATTTAATATTTTAAAGACATATTCAATATGGGGACACTTATTACAAGTAATTATCTGATTCCTGGAGCTTATCATATAATTATTACATGCTGTAATAAATAAATTGGCATTCTGGTGGATGTTCATTTGAATAGCAGTGAACCTTGACTATTAAAAAAAGCACAACTAAAACTATATAATGAGATCTAGAGAAATTGCATGAAGGAAGAGTATTATTATTAACTTTATTTTCTTTTTAAACATAAAATGAAAATAAAAGCAATATGGAAATCATATAACATCTCTGAGGAATTCTTTTTTGTTCCCCAGAAAATTAATTTGCAGCCAACTGGGTTAAAATGGAAAGGCCCCAAGCAAATAGACCCTTGTGACAAAATAAAGACAGGAGAAGCTTCCCAGGGAGAATAAATTTCTACTAATATCTTTTAATTCTTTTTTTTTAAATAATAAATTTTATTTTTATATTCCCCCATACAATTGCAAATGCCCCATTCTGACCCCAATCCTTCCCCTCCCGCCCCCCACCCCCCAAAAAGTATCTCTGGTTCATAGTTTTTTGTTGATTTTGATTTTCACTTTCTTATATTCATTTTCCTGGTCCCTTATTTAAGTTTTCTAGATTCCTGCTATGAGTGAGACCATCCGGTATTTTTCTTTTTCTTTTTGGCTTATTTCGCTGAGCATAATATCTTTTAATTCTTGATTTCCAAAGCACGCAGAAATATCGGTTACTAATAAAGCCAAAATTGGTCTTATGTTTTGAGAATATTATTAAATTCTTTAGTGTATGTTTTGGCTACTTACAAATACTGCGTAGGTAAACAGCATATATTAAGTATGTATGTAGTTATGTATGTATGTAAATTTATACGTATTTATGTATGTATCTAGCATCGATCTATCTATCAGTCATCATCAATGAATGGTATTTCTATAAGCTTCTTTGAGTATCTTCCTAAAACTTTTCCTGGGATTTTTTTTGTTCTCATACTATATTGTGGGTGAGGCTATTTTGCATTAAAATTTTTACCTCCTGTTTGCCAGCTAGAGGGACAATAGAAAAATACAGTTTAAAACAATACACATGAATGAATGAAGTGGTATGGATAGAAGGGATGAAGGATTGTGATGACAATCATAATTCCAAAAGATTGAAATCTTGAAAATACAATGTTATAGACTAAGAATATTTTCAGAAACATTTTTGACCTTCTGAAAGGGGGATATTTTCTGAGAGAGATAATAGAACGTGAAGGCTTTACTCATATCCAAAGGCAGCTGGTGGTCTATAGATCTTGGAAGTTATTTGCTGTTTATTCAAAACATCAGCCATATGAAGCAATGTTCAGTTTTCCTGGCACCAATGCTAATGACAACCTCTTTCACCGTGAGGTCATGTACAGGGAACTGTTTGCAGTCTTTCTGAGAGGAGACGGTGTCACATATCTCCCCCATCATATTGTGAGCATCTAGTCAGAAGGAATGATAGAAAAATAGGAGATATGGCCTCAAGAGATTATCAGGCTAAGAATGACCTTTATAAAAACCAGAATACCAGGTGATAACCTATTCTGATTTCTAGTTCTTTAAGGTTGCATTTACCCCAACTCCCATGGGAATGGCAGTGTCAAAATTTCAAGTTTTGGGGATTTTGGAAATGCAGCATTTGGGATCCTGTCTTTTCAAATTGTTATTCAGTGTGAAAGAATTTATGTCATTGAAATAACTGACTTCAAATTCTGAACTAGAATGGGTGACCTCCATAACTTTATCTGATGATGTGAAAATTGCAAATACACTAGTAGGAAAGTTGGCAGAATGAATGGAAAATTTAATATAACCAACAGTGGTTATATTATTGTTAGGAGAAACACAAATTAATGTAAAAATTCACAGAAAGTGAATTTTGAAAGAATTAATGTATTTACCTTTCAGATTATAATTTTCAAATGAAAATATTCAAACCTTATAAACATTGTAAAATAGGTGAGCTCTCCACTTGTAATACTGATACAAGTGAAAATTAAAAATCTCTTAAGAAGACCTGGTGACATATTTTTCACGAGCATCAAAAAGGTTTAAGTCTTCTAACTCAATACTTCTAGTTTCAAGAGTATAAACTAAGGAAATAATCCTAAAAGAGTATTTAAAATATGTACTGAGCTCTTCCTAAGAAAAAAAAAAGTTGATGGAAATATAAAAATACAAAAATAAAAGTTATATTAAAGAGGACATTGTAGTGGACATGGTGACAGACTGTCCAAATCTTCCTGCAAGAAAGAACCCTGGTCACTGTTGGAGAGCTGCCTTTAGACAGATTCAAGTGGCAGTCCTTTATCAGACAAACCCTAGGTGACTGAGCAAATCAACTTGCTGACGGCCACATACTTTACAAGGCCGACTACGCACTATGACTTAGAGAATTAGGGAATAAAGGACTTGTCATTTGGCTAAAATAGGACCAATTTTAGAACCAGAGCTCACTGTGGGGTTGAATAAAATGCTGCAGAGTCAGCACTGCAACCAGAGCTTTCCTTCTGCTCCATCCTGGCTTCTTTTCCTCCTTCCCCCGGGGTGGGGGAATCAGCCCAAGGGAACTCCTTCCTAAACAGTCTGTACCCTAAATTGAATCAGAGTCTGCTTACTGGGGAAATGTACCTACAACTTGTCTGTGTAAGCTGTGACAAATCTCTAATTAATGGGCTCCACCATAGAAATTAAATGATGTTTTTAAAGATTTATTTATTTATGCATACAAGAACTGGGGTACAGGCCAGAGATACAGTGGGTGAGAGGATTCACCAGAGACAGAGTGGGGAACTGAACAGGCAGACTGACTGAAACACACTGCTGAGGGGAGCAGGGAGTGAGACAGGAGAGGTTTGCTGCGCCATGTGGGTTGCTCCCTGAGCGGTTGGGGATCGAACTCTTGCTGCAGAAGGTGAGGATTATCTCGTGTGCTTAACCCCATGCACCACCAGGGAGGACCAGAAATTAAATGATTTTAAGAAAAATCAATACTAAATAGGCAATTGTCTAATCCTAGTGAAAAAAACCCACTAAAATTCATAATCATCCATCCATCCATCCATCCATCCATCCATCCATCCATCCATCCATCCATCCATTTATCCATGAATGTAAATGATAATAAAAAAGAGTAACATGAAATAGACCAAAATTTCAACAATGGTATTTTCTCTCCCTCCTTCCCTTTATTATTTTCCCATTTTTCCCAACGATTATTAATTAACATGTACTGCTTTAGTCCTGGCAAAACAAAAAATTATTACTCCCAAATTAAAAAATATAGAGTGTTTTAAGAAGCATGGTGCATTTGAAAGATCAAAGAGGCTTTGCATTTCCTACTCTTGATATATTTATTTAAATATATAATAGCCCAACAAGAATTGGCATACTCTTCTAAATGTTTTGTGATGCCTAATGATTTTATAGGCAACTAGTGGGAATTATACATCAAAAAAGAAAGAAAGCATGCTTAGGATGGAGATAGAGCTATGTGATGTATCATAAAGTACTTAGTTAGTAGTGCTAGTGATATACAAACTAGGTAAAATATTCCAAATGGTCCTTGGGATCTTGGATAATGTTCTACTCTTTGAAACCTGAGCTCTCTAGAAGCAATAAGCCTAAAATAAATAAGGCCAAAAAAAAGTTTTTCTTCTTTATCCTAGATTAACTCATCAATATGCACATTGATCCCTAAAGACAATTATAAATATCTAGTGCCTAGTAGTGTTTACAGATATAACAGGAGAATCTCGTTTACTTATTTTCTCATCTCCTGTTGGTTTTGATCTTGTTTTATGTAGATTCTATTATTTGTTGTTGGCCCCTGTCCCACCTGGTCTTTGTATCAGGTTTAATCTCCCTAGTTTTTAATTCTGTGCTTTACCAAATTGACCTGCTCGTGCTTTCTCATGCTGGGCAACAGTCTTGCTAGTGTAAACTTACTGTGACAGGGTTCCTCACCCCACATAAGTATGAATGGAGTTGAGCAACCGGTAGAAGCTATATAGCACTGAAGGCAGGTGGGCTCAGGGGGAGACATGTGGAGAAGAAGGGTATGCTTTCTTTTCAGCTTTGGACTAACACCAGGGACTTTGAGGACTTGGAGCAGACACATGTAGAGACACTTGGAAGAGACACATGGGTGACAGACACCTGGGGAGGCTAACAATGGCAGCCATAATCTTCATTTGTACTTTGATTTTGTTTCAGACTTGTCTGACCCCTTTTTCTAGGGGTCCCCAGCAGAAAGTGCCTTAGACTTGTGGCAAGTCTTTGGGTCTCAGTGGCCCTGCTTCAGGCCAACCTTTTTTGGCTGGGGTATTTTTACCCATGAGGGAATGGCTAATGTTGGATGTTTTAATGGGAAACTATTATACTTTCTTCCTGTTCTCTCTCTACACATAGAGATCTATTAAAATATGCTTTGTTTTTGTGTGCATGGATGGCTGAACCCCTTTACAGTGTGTAAGTTTCAGGGTTCCAGGGTACCCCTTGGTGTGTGCACTAACATTATTGGCCCCAGGAAAACAGAACTTTGGCCATAGGTGAGGGTGACGGTGAGCTACCTCTCTCTATATGCAATTCTCTATAGTTTTTATTTTTCTCCCAATCTGAGCTGACCAAAGATCTGTCGCTTCACAGTTTTTATCATTCTGCAGACAATCAGAAAATACACTGCAAAATTAAGAAGTGAACTGACAATTTGTAAAGTCCCCAGGTTTCTTAATGAAATATTTTGGCAAATGTACTTGAAAAGATAAAATTAAAAACATTTTTATTCAGGTGACTGAATGACATTATTTCTCAAACTCTTGAATATGAATAAGGTCCCAATATTTTTTAAAGCCTGAACAGAAAAAATATTTAAAAAGATAACATGTTAATTTTTTTTTTAAAAGATTTATTTTTACAAGAGCTGGGGTATAGGCCAGATGTGTGGGAGGGTGAGAGGATTCACCAGAGACAGAGCTGGGGAACAGAACAGGCAGACTGACTGTAGGGTAAGGAAAATGTCAGGCTTTTCTGCCCTCCTGCCATCAGGATAGGTGATTGATCCCTGCGGTCCTGAATGCATGCCTCATGGTGGACACCTGGAATAGGGTGTAGGCATAGGCAGATGGGATTCACCTGGGCTAAGACTGAGTTTTATAAGGGCGGAGTCACAGGGATGCCAGCAGAAGCCAAGAACGAATAGAAGCCGAGAGAGAAGCAGTGAAGGCTGGAGAGCCCAGATAAAGTGAAGATTTGCTGGGGGCAAATCCAGCACCCCTGCCTGCTGTCTACCAGGTAAATCCCAATAAAAGCCTGCAAAAACCAACTCAGGGCTTCAGGACTCTCTCCTCCTTTACCCGGTCTGCTGGATCAGAAAATCTGCACTGTGTCCATTTCCTGCCCCTAAACTGACGAACTACACTGCTGAGAGGAGCAGAGGGTGAGATAGGAGAGGTCTGCCACGCCATGTGGGATTCTCGCTGGCCGGCCGGGATCAAGCCTGCGCTGCAGAGTCTGTGGACAGCTTCACAGCGTGGCGCTCAACTGCCTGTGCCACCAGGGAGGCCCACATGTTAATATTTTAAAATTCAATAGTTCTAAAAAGATATTCAGTGAAGTCTCCACCCTAGCCCATCCATGTTCCCGGTGCCCCTTCTAGTCAATTAGTGTTACCAATTTGCAATGTACCCTTCTAAAATAGTAATCAATACAGATAATATTCTTGTCTGCAATCTCTATTTTCCCTCCATTTACATAAGTCCTGCAAGTTTGGTTGGTTCATCCACAGGACTATTTCTCAGTTTCATCTCTTTTTCACAATTTATGAAATCACAGTCCAACATCAGGGTCTTGTCAAGTCATCTGTTTTTTTGCCATCATGGGATACAACCGCAACTTTGCTGGTTGTGAAAGCATATTCACAGCATTAAGTAATTCTTTGATCCTAGCAGAATATTTGAGAATTCAACTCAATTCAGTTCACTTCTGACACATTTATATGGAGATACCATCAGATTCCACAGTTAAAGTGATCAGATTCCCAAGACTGCTCTTAACTTCAAATGCCAGTTGCTAGACAAGACTGCTGTCTGGGATACTGACCAAATGGAAGTTCCCACGACCCCTCCTTACATCTTCAGATGCCAGCTGCAACCTGAAGTTACTACCTGTGATTCTGGCTGACTAACTATAGAACAGCAATTCCCAGGATTCCCTTCTCAGGTTCAAATAATTTGCTAGATTGGGTCACAGAACTCAGGAAAACCATTTCAGCCAGATAGATGCATAGGGTAAGGCATCCAAAGAGGGGAGTAGCCTCTCCATGCCCTCTCCAGCCTTACCATTCTTCCCAAATCTCTACATATTCACCAACCTGGAAACTCTGCAGTTCCTCCTTGGTGGGGCTTTCATGGAGACTTCATTGCTTAAATGTGGTTGATTAAATGATTGGCCATTGGAAAATGAAATCAACCTGAAGTCCCTCCCCATTCCTTGAAGGTTTGGAAGTGGGATTGGGTATTCAAACCCTCTGGCCACTTAATCAGTTCATCTGGCAACCAGCCCCTGGCCTTAGGCACTTTCCCCAAAGATCTTATTATTAATATAACAAAAGAGCCCTTTCACACTCTCAATGCTTAGGAAACTCTAAGGGTTTTGGGAGCTGTGAGGCAGGAACTATGGATGGATACCAAATATATTTGAGAAATACTTTTTGGTCATCTGATGAACAAATACTTTTATTTTTATAAATCACAATATACCAGTATCAGAGTGTCAAAGCATTCTAAAATTTCTTGTTTTCATATGTTCAGATAACTAGGTAGGCCAAGAGAAGTAGTATAGCAGCATTGCTAAGAACATCAGGTGGGTCTGTATGCTCAAGTCATATTAGAGTTCTGCTGCTTGTAAGCTACAGGTTCTTGGCTTTTTTGAGCCAGAGGAATATATCTTTTTGATGTAGTGATTGTAGGGAGAAGGAAAAACTACATTTACCCAAATGTAAATTGATTCTAAATTTAAAAAATTGATTTATATAACTGATGTTATAATCAAAGTTTAAATTCAAGCCAAGGATGAGATAAGCAAGATGACATTAATATTGAACAGCTGGGTGATGTTAAATCTTTCAAAGAACCAATAGAGGGTTAGTTTATTAGCAGGGCTTAGGGAGATGTGTCTTTCTCTCTAAGTGCTAATAACACCTGGTTTTTTAAAGTGCTAATTAGAAAGATGGCATGATACATTTCTGTTAGTTACTCCAAGATAAAACGATAGTCACTGAAGTCTTAGAGGATAAAAACATTTTCATGTTAGTTGGAACTTGAACCTTAATCTTAACAGTCATGCCTATATTCCCCTACTAGCTTTCTAAATGTGAGGACTTAGAAAAAAACTAACAGATTTTTGCATGACTTGCGGATTTAAAACTTAGACAATTATCTATCAAATTACAAACTTCTTTCTCTGAATCTTGGTTATGTGAACAAAGGCAGAATTTTTATTTGAATTATAGTGTTAAGTTTCTTATTAGAAGAATGATAAATAAATGAGTTCACTTTGCAGGAGGGTTGATTTTTTTTTTTTAATTAATGAATTGATGAGGCAATCATCAGGTAAATGTTTTGAGGAATCCACTTCCCAAAAAGCTTTGCATGACTAATATGTCCCAGCAAAATCTACCAACTTCATGAGCAAAATTCTACTGCTTTTCCACTGACAATAAATGTTGGCAAAAATAGAACCTTTGAAGGTCACTTTGAACATAAATAACACTGATTACTGATTGTCCTGGGGACTTCCTGAATTCAATGACTTTTCTACCAAAGATGCTATTTGACAACCTCATTTTCAAACATGAAATGATATTAACCCCTACACAGTGTCAAAGTTATACTCTGAAAGAGTTGCTGCATACCTTACACCTGTGACTCAAAATTTAACTCTAGGTTAAAAAATAATGATGAATCTGGTGAAGGTGAAAGACTGAAGATGCCAGGTTTGCCTCCTTCACATATTTACAATCAAATTATATGTAAATAAAATCAATGAATGGTAGCTGGAAGATGACCAGATCACCATCGTATGCATAAAGTAGGATGACAGGGCAGAAAGTGTGGGAAAAACTGAAATTGTATTCAGAATAATACGAGAGCACTGCCACACAGAAAGGGAACTGCAGCTGTGATCAGGGACTTCTTTGGTACTGTTGCCTAAAGGATTCTTGCCCACATTGGGGACTTTAGAAACTGAAGAATGCACTGGAGATGAGGAGCCACATAGATGGTACGCAGGGTACAGTATTTTACCTCCAAAGAACTATAGAAATAGGGGAATAGAGACTTGCAGTAGGATACTGGAGTAGAAGATCAATACCTGCAAAGGCAGGTGCTATCCTGCCAGGTGCAACTAACCACCCAGAGCTGGAAACTCCCCAAGCCCCTAAATAGAGGAACTTCAACTACTGGACAGTCCGGGTGACTGCTGGGTAGTGTCTATAAAAGGTGGTGATTATTGATTAGGTTCACCTCCGCCTTTTTTTACAACTGTCAGCAGCATTATGCAAAAACCATCCTTTCCCCCTGTAGGGTAAGGAAAAATGTCAGGCTTTTCTGCCCTCCCGCCATCAGGATAGATGATGGATCCTCGCAGTCCTGAATGCATGCCTGATGGCGGGCACCTGGGGTAGGGTGTGGGCATAGGTAGATGGGATTCACCTGGGCTGAGACTGGGCTTTTAAGGGCAGCATCTTGGGGACACCAGCAACAGCAGAAGCTGAGAGAGAAGCAGAGAACGCCGAAGAGTCCACATAGAGTGAAGACTTGCTGGGGGCTGGGTAAATCCCAGTAAAAGACCTGCATAAAACCACTGAGGACTCTGACTCCTCCTTTACCCGGTCTGCATGGGATCAAAAAAGCTGCTCAGTGACCATTCCTGACTCTACACCCCCATCTAGAGCTAAAGCCAGGATAGCAAACATTTATATATATTGTGCCTGTAGGGTAAAGAAAATATCAGGCTTTTCTGCCCTTCTGCCATCAGGATAGATGATGGATCCTTGTCCTGAATGCATTCCTGATGGCGGGCACCTGGAATAGGGTGTGGGCATAGGTAGATGGGATTCAGCTGAGCTAAGACTGTGCTTTTTAAGGGCAGCGTCACGGGGACTCCAGCAGCAGCAGTAGAAGCCGAAGCTGAAAGAGAAGCCGAGAAGCAGCAGAACGAACTCCAGAGAGCTCAGATAGAGTGAAGACTTGCTGGGGGCTGGGAGGCCTGCCAGCACCCCTGCCTTGCACGTACCCGCTGAACCCCAATAAAAGACCTGCAAAATCACTGAGGACTCTGAGTCCTCCTTTACCCGGTCTGCATGGGATCAGAAAACCTGCACTGTGTCCTGTTCCTGCCCTTACAGTGCCTACTGCCATTAACCTAGTTCATAGTAACTGGATCCTGGTGATAGGAGAAAGCACGTCAGAACAGGGATCTGTATTTGTAAGCTAAAGGGAACAAACCACAATATCAACATCTCTATCCCAAGCATAGCTCTCTTCCAGTACGACAACTATTGACACAATCACACAAGGTCTGTAGAGGAGTCAGTCTTTGTGGAAGGCACATGCAAACATTGAGAAACACATACCCTTCACCTGTAATCGGAACTGGGACAGTAGCCTATCTACAGAGTGAACAGAGAGCTCCCATATCATTCTGCTTGAGATGGGAAAAACAACAAAAACCTACTCATCGTAGAAGTCACATAAGATTGCTGAACCACTGATGAGGGGTTGATGCTAGCCTGAGATTATTTGAGACACTTTAACTGCGGGGTCGGTCTAAGGGAGAGGTCACTGTAGATCCTCCCCAAACAACTCAGGCATCTGTAGCACCCTAAGTGGCTTGAACTCTTGGTATTCGCTAGCTGTAAACTCCTGATGTCCCTCCTCTTAGATCCTACCCCTGAATGTTTTAGAGCCCAGGTCCTCGAAATGTTAGCACACCGACTGAGGGGCATCCCAGGACCCCCAGCTTGAATGCTCTAAAGGTGTCCAGTCATCTGGGTACACAAGAACTTGGTGCCAAAGAACTTAGATCAGTGTGTATATATAGAGAAGAAAGGATAATAGTTTCCCATTAAAACACCCAAAGTTACTCATCCTCTCATGAGTAAATGCCCGGGCAAACAGGACTGCTCAGAAATGGGGCTGCTGAGGCTCAAAAGCTTGCTCTTAGTGTAAGGCACCTTCTGCAGGGAAACACAGGACGGGAGTGAAAGGGGTCAGGCAAGTCTGGGACAAAAGGAGCAAAATCAAAGTACCAATGAAGATAATTGCTGCCATCGTCCACTTTCCCACATGTCTCCAAATGTCTCTTATCTCTGTTTCTCCTTCCATGTCCCTCAAGTTTCTTGCTCAAGTCTGAAATCAAAAAGCAGCCATGCCCTTCTCTGCATATTTCCCCTTCTCCACATGTCTTCCAGAGCCCCCCTTGGCCTTCTGGGTTATATAACCTCACCTGGCCCTGCTTCCACCCTTTAGTTCCCAGTGCCTCGTTCAATATGGCTGCATGGAAATGGGGGTGGGGAACATGGTAATTCCACTTTATATGGAGATGCCTCTGTTAAACGGCTGCAAAGGCATTTGGTTTTGAAGTAGCAATAACACAAGGTTCCCATGTAAACAACCTAAATTATATCATGCAAACTATAAACATACAAAGTCAATTCACTGAGACAAAGAGGTGTCCAAAAGGCCAACAGGTACATGGAAAAATGTTCATCATCATTCTAAATAGGAAAGATGTAGGTTAAAACCTCAAAGATATCATCTCACACCTGTGAGAATAGCACATATTAAATAGTGCCTCCAAAACAAGTCCTGATGAGGATGCAGAGAAAGAGGTGCCCTTTTATACTATTGGTGGGAGTATAAACTGGTGAGCCATTTCAGAAAACAATCTGGATTTATTTTAAAAACTAAAAATGGAAATACCATATTACTCAGCAATCTTATTATTGGGTCTTATTCCAAAGAATGTTAAACCATCAACTCAGGAAATGATATAGTGCACAATATTTATTGAAGCACTATTTATAATAGCTGGGACATGGTGGAAGCCTAATGCCCACTGTTAGAAGATTGCTGTACAAGAACATGTGGGCTATCCATACTATGGAATATTATTCAGCCATAAAGAAAGATGAAATGTTTCCATTTACAACAAAGCAGAAGATGTTAGTGGGAATTATGTGTAATAAAGCAAATTATAATGATAAAGACAAATAATGGACATTTACTTAACTGATGGTTTAAGGTAAAACTAATAAAAAATTGGGAACATTAATAAAGTAAAGTGAAGTTTCTAAGGTCAAGAGAGAGGGGGTACTGAGAAGACCAAGGGGAGATAAGGGACTGTTGTAGGAAAAAAAAACTGTAATGTTCAGAACTTCATATGAAATATTTAATACATATTTTTGACAAATTCAATAACATAAAGGAAAATTATGATTTTGTTTCAGCCTGCCATTTGAAATTTAACACAATACTTTTAAAGAAAGACTTTTAGAAGTGCTTAATTAGAATGATGTCTTGACTTCATATCATGTTTTCAAAAAACATTTAATTATGTTTCAGTGCAGAAATGTTTAAAGAGATACTTTATTTGCAAATGTAATTCCAGAATATTGACTCTAATTGAGTATCAATGTAGTTGGAAGAGAACACAAAATAATTATTAAGCATTTTCGATGAAATTTTTTGATTTTAGATCTAAAATTTGAAACATTGCCCAAGTATGAAGGCTGTTTCTGAGTAACAGAATTACTATGTTTAAAATATTAATTTGGAATATAAATCTTCATATACTCATACATACACTCATTTCTTCTAATCATAGTTCTGTACTAGAGCCAATGTGTTTTCAATTTTCCTAATTAAAATATTTCAGAAAGGGTCCCTTTATAGTCTTTTGATAAATACTATATTTCAATGACTTTTCAAAAAAAAAAAGGAAGTAGTACTATTTTTAAGCAAACTTTCATTTCCTTTTAAAATCATTTATAATTCAGAATAACCATAACTAAACAATGATATACAATTAGGAAGAGTTTGAAGCTCTCCTGAAGCACAGACTTTGGTACTAAAAAACAATCCCATTTACAATAGGAATTTGAACTTCTATAACAATATTAAGACCAGTTATATATAAAAAGTAAAAGGTTTATTAAATAAAATTAGTGTTAGATTAGAAATCAAAACAAAATCCAACTCTTTTTCAAAAGTATTATACAAAGTTGGGCCTCCCCTGGTGGTGCAGGCAGTTGATTGCCATGCTGTGAAGCTGTCAGCAGCCTCTGCAGCACCGGTTTGATCCTGGCCAGCTGGCGAGGGTACCACATGGCGCAACAGACCTCTCCTGTCGCTCCTGCTGCTCCCCTCAGCAGTGTATTTCATCAGTCTGCCTGTTCTGTTCCCCGCTTTGTCTCTGGTGACTCCTCTCACCCTCCCGTACCTCTGACCTGTACCCCGGTTCTTGTATAAATATTTTTTAAAAAAGTATTATACAAAGTCACTTAAAGCAAAATAATTGAAGTAGCAAATGGATAGGAAAGTTTACCAAATAAAAACAAAAATAAAGCAATTATTATGATCTTAATGCCAGTTAATGCTAATTTATGCCCTAGATAGTTAAATTACATAAAAATGACACTGTACAATAATCAAAGGATTTAAAACATCAATTTATACCTTTATTCAACCCAGTTCATTGAAAGTTAAGTCAACTAAAAATTAAGTTATAGAAGAACTAAATATTAGTTAAAGGAATCTCTAATATGTAACTGTTTATAAGTTTATATGTAAATATATGTAATTGGTAGGTGTTTATATAGCACATTTATATCAAATTCTGCACCCTGAAAATATAATGCATCTTATTTTCAAATGCGTTAGTAATACTCACAAAGTGCACTGTATAGATAAGAGAACATAAAAATCCTGAATAAACTCAAACTTTAGGGATAATAAAATACATTCCTTGATTGCAGTACAGTTGCTCAGGAAGTAACAAACAGCAGCCAAAAGACTCTATTTGCTGATAATTAAAAACAACACAAAATCTAACTGAATAACGCTTGAGTCAGAGCAGAAATCAAGGTGCAGACTATCTGGGAAACAAAGTTAATGAAAATACTACCTATCAGAGGTTTCTCAGTTATCAGAAACATTCCTCAGAGAAAATCTTCATTGCTAAATATAGTAAAAGGGAAAACTATAAATTACCTAAACATTCAACATAAAAAGCTTAAATGCATTCCACATAAAAAGCTTAAAAAGAACAAAACAAAACCAAGGATGAATAAAAAGACACAACCTATAAATTATAAAATAGAAAAATAAAGACTAAATGTATTTTAGCTATATCATAAAATAAACTATTAGATAACAAAACCAAGAAATGTTTTGAAAAAGACAAGAACCTGTAAGTGGGCCTCCCCGGTGGCGCAGCGGTTGAGCGCTGGGTTGCGAAGCTGCCCGCAGCCTCGGCAGTGCCGGTTCGATCCCCGGCTGCTCCCCGGCCACCGGGGGAGGGTCCCGCATGGCGCGCAGACCTCTTCTGCCACCCGCTGCTCCCCTCAGCAGTGTACTTGGGTCCTTCTGCCTGCTCTGCTCCCTGCTCTGGCTCTGGTGAATTCTCTCACCCTCCCGCACTTCTGACTGTACCCAGTGCTTGTATAAACAAAAAAAATAAAAATAAAATTAATCTTTAAAAAATAATAAATTTATAAAAAAAAGAAAAAAAAAGAACCCGTAAGTGCAAAATTATAAAAGAGATATAACTGCATATTTCATAGGAAATTAATAGATTTATTGTGCTGCTAAACTGTGCAAACTCTAAGTATGAAATATTTATGAAATCACTAGTTTTCTAAGAAAATATAACTTACCTAAATAGAAGAGAGAAAATATAGTGACCAGCTTGACTAGCAGATCCAGGGAAGTGTGTAATATATCTTTAAACTTTCTCAAGATAACGCCAATCTATAGGAAGCTATATATCCAAGTCTAGTTCCTTTAATATAGAACAATTTGTTAAGGTTAGAGTCAACTGTAAATAATCATTCTTTGGAAAATTTTCAACAGTTTAGTTACGTGAATGTGCTGCTTGCCTTAACTCACTGTCATGTCACTGTAAATAATTGACTTAGCTTATTAACACTGATGCCAAATTTTTTTTGTAAAGATTTTGTCATATCTTCACTTGTCATCTTTTTAACGTTTTATTTCAAGTGTCCTTGAATAAAAAATCTATTTTAAGCTAAATGTCAAACTGTCACTTAACTGTTAAGTATTAATTATTCTAACTGTTAAGTATTAACTGTTTTTAATGATTGTAATAGTTTGTACTCCATTATTCCAAAAGTAGTATAACTTACATAAAAATGTTTACCACATCAAAAGAAATTTGTCCTTTAAAACTAAAGGTCATAAATTCCCCTGTATTTTTTTGAACGTGAAATAGTCGGGTCTTTTCCTTGATGAGATCCAGTCATTTGTGAGAGCTATTCAGGAAACAATAATGAGTGCTGTAACTGTTTTGATGTCTTTCTCCTAAATTGTCTTCCCTATGTAAGTCTAAATATCCTATGTAAGTCTAAATTTAATAGTCTTCCCTATATAAGAAATGGAGGGGGCAGGAAGAAAGGAAAAAATAGAAAGAAAGGAAAACTGTAAGAACCTTGAGAAGTGGAATATCTTATTCATCCTTGTGTTCCTACTACTGGATGTGTTAGGGGAGGTACCATATTCCCCACCCCCACTTAAATGCAGTTGCCTTGACTACTGGTCCCAGTGTACTACTGGGAAGGAGGGGGGTGGGCAGGGCTGAGTGGCCAGGTGAAATTTATAATATGATAGGCAAGTGGGCTAAGGTAAAGCAGAGCTCTTGTTGTTCCGGTCATCTGACTTCCACCTCCTACTGCAGGGAAGGAAGCATGAAGGGAGATGCGTGAAGAGAGACTTGCAGAGGCATTTGGAGGACACAAAAAGTGAGAGGCTGACAATGGCAGCCATTATCTTGATTTGGTTTGTCGTTTTGCTGTTTCTGAACCCTTTTTCTATAGTTCCCCACCAGAACTGCCTTAGAACTGCGGCAAGCATTGAGGCCTCTGAGCCGGGGCTTTGCACCAGTCCTGTTTATTTGTTTGTTTGTTTTGTTTATACATGCACTGGGTACAGTCAGAAGCGCGGGAGGGTGAGAGAATTCAGCACCAGTCCTGTTTAATTCGGCATTTAACCATGAGGTCCTGGGTAATTTGGGGTGTTTTATTGGGAAACTATTAGTAATATCTTCTTTTTTCTCTCCACGTCTGTGTGTTAGCCTAGTGGCAAGCTTTCAGATCTTGGAGGCCCCACTTTGGCCTATCCTGTTTGAGTGTTTATCCACCAGGGGATAAGTAATTTAGGGTGTCTTATTGGGAAACTATTGGTAATATCCTCTTTTCTCTCCCTATGTTTATAGTCTGCTTTGTTCACAGGGGTGGCTGGACCCATTTAGAGCCTGCACTTTGGAGGTCCTGGGGTATCTCCTGGTCGTGTGCTAACAAATAGTGTAGTTTCCATATATTTGGTGCCCAAAATATTTTTCTGAATCAGTGAATGAAGCTCTGAGTCAGGTACTTTATTTGGACTTCTTTAGTTCTCACACACACACACACACACAAAACTATTTTGTTTACAGTTTGGTTTGGATAAAGGTTTCTTTTGAGTGTTATAATGTTCCACATAACCAAGCTTTATTTTTCTAATATGTTTTTGATTTCTCTAATGTGTTTATAATTTTTTGATTTTTCCAATGTGTTTTTGATTTTTTCTAATGTGTATTGAGAACATTTTCTTTAACTTTTAATTTTTTTTTTTAAGACATTTGGTGTTAGGAACTAAAGAATGTGAATGAGCAGAATCATGTAACCTTTTTTGTACTAGGTCAAACAAACCTTAGAAATTTAAGGTCTATAATTTTCTGTATTTGACAGGTGAATTGATTGGTAATTATAGAGAGGAAATGCTATTCTTGGATTCATGAAAGGAAAAGAAAAAGACCAACTTCTTGCTTCCCAGATTATTTTCTCCCCTCAATGATAACATCATTGATAACTGGAAGGGGATCAGATATCTGCAGGAAAATTGATCATGCTGAAAATAAAGTTGAATTTCTGTGACCTAAAATTGATTTAGATATTGCAAATGGAAAGCTAAAATTTATGTAATTTGATTAAAAAAATACTTGTTGTCTCATCAAGTTCAGAGACTATGCAGGTCGTTGGGAACCAAGGTTTCCAGGATTTTTTTTTGGCATTCACAGTTAACTCCCTCATGGAAATTGTGCAATAATTAAGTTGACTTGCTGTCCTTCCTTCTTCAGTGTAAGGAAATCACAAAGACTTCCTCAAAAGATTTAAAACTCTCTTTTTTAAAAATAAAAATGTTAAAAGGGCATACTTGCCAAGGCGCCTCACCTACCAGTCAAGGCCATATAAAATTATTTGAGTCTAATAGTGAACAGGTGCAATGAATTAGCTAGCTGAAGACAGTTAAGCTAGTTGAAGACATTAAAAGCAGGACAGAGCATTAGCAAAAGTCTCGTTGTGTAAAATAATATGATGTGTATGGAGAGTGAGAAATATTTTGATATAGTTGGAGTGTAACTCCTAAGGTTGAATATCATGATGGGGAAGTCAATATAACAGTGACAGTGCATTGTTTCCTATTTACAAAGAAAAGACTAAGGGGAAATCATTTGTGAATATGTAAGAGTATCTTACTTGTGAGGTTCTTAAAGGGGGGAGTATTATATCTGTGACTAGACCCCTAATAACAGCATGACTATGTAGTAGCAGAATCTAGTTAAATGTTCTTATGAGATCAAACTTGTCATAGGAAGGTACTGGCATCAGGATTTTCAACCCAATGTATTTTTAATCAACATTCTTATTTATACCATTCTTGTACTTTTGCATTTAAACAAAGTATTGCTCAAGTTAGGGTGATACTTTTTAATGACCACCATAGCACCATAGCATGAGCAATGCTTAGAAATAACTAAAGAGAAGATAATTGGAAGGATTTCAGGATGAAGGTAAGAATAAATTAATAGCATGGTGTGCAGGGTACAGGAAATAGTGTCCTTAAGCTAATGGTAACCAGAGTGATTTGGGGGAATGTGAGAAGGTAGGATTTGGAGAGATGATAAGAAAAGCATCAATACTGACTAACATTCAGAATGTCTCACTGGACAACTTTTCACTCTAAGACAGGTTCTGTTGAAAGTTACTCCTTAGTCATGCCACTGCACAGTCCACACAACCTGATTTGCTTACTCATGAGTTTTTTACCTTCTAATTCACGGTGACAATTGAAGCAAGAGTGTTTCTTCATAAACTCACTTTCTTCCTGGATGATCAATGACCTTAAATTATCCTTTCATCATTCCTCCTCATTCTAAGTGTGATCTTGTGAATTTTCTTTTGATCTTCCTCTCAGCTCCATAAATGCTAATGTGTATTTCTTGTTTCCCAGGCCTATGAGGGAGACAGAGTATAACTGATAGCACTAATCACCAACCTAATGTACCTTTCCCCTTCTGACCTTATTCAGAGATTACTGTTTTTATTTGGGGCACCAGTTTGGCTAAAGGTCTTGCTTTAACAGTGTTTTCTGCGAAAGTTGGCCACTTGACACTGCTCTGACCTTTGGAATGGGACAAAAGTCTGCTGGAAATTTTTGTGAAAGTTTTTTCTTTCCCAATATAACTGCTACTCTCTTCCTCTCTGGGTTTCTTTCTGGAATTGGAACAGCCTTTGTTACAGTGAGGTGATATGAAGAACAGAAACCCAGGTTAATGATGGCGGAGTGGAAAGTAGAGGAATGCAGTTTTCTGATTGTATTATGATACCAAAGTCCATAAACCTTACCTAGCTACCTTCATACTTCTTATATGAGCAGAAGTACTTATGGAAGAAAAAAATACTTGGAAGAAACTTACATTCCCCTGGTTTAGATAAAGAAGATATATTTAGTTGGGATTTTGTTTTATGCCAGCCCCCCAAAACTCTATTATATATAGAATTTGGCTCCTGGATTTAGCATTTTGAAAGTAAAAAAAAAAATAAGTGGAGTGTTGAAGACCGGGTTATAGGTTATTTGAGTAATCTGACATTGCAGACTGGACAGAGTTGGTGATCCTTTTTAAATATTTGATCAAACTTCTGCCTGTTATTCCTTAAGAAACTGACCATGGGCTGAGAATGTAGTTTTAGGAAAAATGTAGAAAAATGAATATTGTTTCTTCTTGATACTCTTAGGAAAACCCAATGAAAGGAATTTGAACTAGACCTAGCCACTGTGCCACAATGATGAATAGATTGTAGTTCTTAGACCATGTCTTATAAGGTCTTTGTGGTTGTTGATGATGTCAGGCACCCAAACATACACTCAGAAGTGTGATACTAAGCCTACAGAGCTTCCAGAAAGTAGTCCTTCAAAAATACTAATTTCTCTTGTAGTCTTGAAAGATGATGAGACCTTTTTTATGACTTTGTTCCCATAAAAATCTCCTATTTTCAACATTTCAATATCTACTTTTCTGCTATTTCCATTCTGCCTTCAAATATTTATATTCTTCCTATCCTTAAAAACTCAAGCCCAGAGTTAATCTGTATAACACAAACTCCATTAGCTACATTTTTAATTTTTATTTTTCTAAATACATGAACAACAAGCAATGGGGTTCTCATAACATATTCTGACAGTGTAGAAGACCCACTAACTTTATCTTTTCATCTTTTTCACTGATTAAGTTGGGAAAGTAAATATCTTCAATTCACATTTTTTTCCTATTGGTTGTCTTAATTTTTTTGAAATACAGTGTCTGCCCTTAATATGTTACTAAAATCAGTTGGATGGGCACTTAGAAACTTCTGGATGTCCTGCAGGGAATGTGGAATGGGCCATGAATGTGCAGTTGATGGGGTCCTGTGTGATTTAGGGTCCTGTGTGATTTAAGATGTGTGAAAGTTGTTCAATATAGGCCCTCAACTACTCATTTTCCTTCACAAAAAAGTAGAAATGCACTACTTTTAGAATACAATTCCTATGTAAACAGAACCCAAGTAAGCACAACGAATGTAATAGGGCAGTGCTCAGCTTACATAAAAATAAATGAGTATATGATGAGGACATGCAAATAACCTACAGGCAAATGAAAAATATGTTCTACATCACTTATCAGGAAATGCAAATCAAAACCACACTGAGATACTATCTCACTCCAGTGAAAATGGTCCGTTTAAAAAAAACAACCCAGAAACAAATATTAGTGAGCGTGTGGAGAAAAAGGAACCCCCATATATTGTTGGTGGGAATGTAACTCCTCAATCCCTATGGAAAATAGTATGGAGGATTCTCATAAAATTAAAAATGAGTCAATCATGTGTCCACAATTACACTCCTAGTTATCTACCCATAGAATACAAAAACATTAATTTGAAGAAAACATGCACACCTATGTTCATTGTAGCACATTTACAATACCCAATGAATGGAAACAACCTGTTTCCAACAATACATAAATGGATTTGAAAGATGTAGGACATATGTGTGATGGAAAACTATTCAGCTATAAAAAAAATAGTCTTGCCATTTATGACAACATAGCTAGAACAATATAGAGGTGATTATTCTAAATTAAATAATTCAGAGGGAGAAAGAAAACACCAAATATTGTCACTCATATGTGGAATATAGAGATACAAAAAAAAGAAGGATCTGACAAAATATAACCAAAACAGTTTAGAAATAAGACTACAGAATTGAGGCTACTGAGTGGGGAGAATGGGGGTGGGAACAATGTAGGGAGGGGCCCAGTGGTATATGGGTCCTCTGGTGATGGGTGGGGCATGGTGATACATATTTGAAGGGGTGTCAGTCTGTTCTCCTTAATCATATACCATGCTATAAAGCAATGTTATGTTGAAAATAAATAAAACATAGCATAATAAGAGAAAAAATAAGTAAATAAGTAATTGTAAAAGTCTCCTCATAACTTCCAGATTAAATTCAGTATCAAATTTGTTAAAATATCAAATGCAGGTTCTTTTCTTTTTCTGAGATCTCTTCAGACTAGCATTTTGTGGTATTAGTATCTGGCTTTTTTTTCTAATGCAAGGCCTATTAAACTAGTTAGAGATATGTTGTTTAAATTGCTAAGATATATTTGAGAAGAAGTGTTTGAGGTCTTCTTCAAAAGGAAAATGATGAATAATGAATATGCATTGAAACTAAGCAGAAATTCTCATAAAACTTAGATTTTCATTTCATATACCTGATGTAGTATTAATTTTTGCAAATAACTTCCCATGCCTTTTCAATTAATGACCAATGAATATTAAGGGAACAATAGCTGACAACACAGATCTTCATTTTTCAGAGATTCTGGGCAAGAATGGGTATCAATTTTGATTTAGTGCTTTCAGAGCAGCTAGAGCAGAATGGATTAGATTAACAGGCATGAATAAATCTCAATTTTCTTGAGATTTATACCTGTCACATGATAAACACAGATAAATGCTCCTTTATCCAACAAGTTGCATTGATTTGAATCTTGCAAGAGTTAAATGTTAGCCTGAAATTAAATTTGAAGTGACATAGTAAATGTGAGCTGAGATACTGATGGTATAGGTCAACAAGTGGTTAGTAGAGATAGTGAGGGAAGCTACTAGCCAAGAGATTGCTTGCTGAAGTATATAATGACCCAAAATGTACGTGTTACCATAGAGTTAAGAAAGTAAGAGATCATTTTAGATCAGAAAGAAACTTATAGCCTTAAGGAATTAATATAGAGGTGGCCTCTTTAGTTTACTATGTAATACTGGAATGCTCCTTGGAATTGCAATTGAATTTGAAAGTTGTGTTTCTGAAAACATGTGGCTGCACCTGCAGAAGGTATTTAAGAGAATAGGGGTAGGGACAGGAAACATTTTTTTTTTTCAATCTTAGATAACATTGGTTTTCATCATTGATTTCATTATTGAGGTAAGGATCTCCTGCTTCTGATGTTACCTCATCACACTGAACTCCATAGCACCCCCACTCCATTATACACCCTTTCCACTTTGTTGTCACTCTTCTCCTCCCTCTCTTAATGCCTCAATTCTATAATCAGCTTTCAAGGATTTGTTGTTCGAGATTATCCAACTCTTCATTTTGTTTCTCTATTTCCACATATAAGTAGCACCATCTAGTATTATTTGTCTTGCCCCTTTTGCATCATTTTGCTTAACATAATCTCCTTCCAGTTCCATCTGTTTTCATCCCAAGGACAAAATTTATTTTGTATTATAGCTGAATGATATTCCATTCTATGTGTATAACACATCTTCCTGACTTAATCACCTTTTTTTTTTTTTAAGATTTATTTAAGCATACAAAAACTGGGGTGTAAGCCAGAGGTGCGGGGGTGAGATGATCCACTAGAGAGAGCAGGGAGCAGAACAGGCAGATCTACTGAAATACACCACTGAGGGGAGCCGTGGGCAAGGCAGGAGAGGTCTGCTGCACCATGTGGATAGCTTCCTGGCCAGCCAGGGACTCAACTCGTGCTGCAGTGGCTGGCGATAGCTTGACAGTGCTGTCTTTAACCCCTGTGCCACCAGGGAGGCCCTCTACTCACCTGTTTTGAGCACTTAGTTTTTAATCCTTAGCTTGGGTATTGTTAATAGAGCTGCAGGGAACATAAGAGTGCTTCTTTCTCTTCAAATGAGTGTTTTTGTATTCTTAAGGTAGGTTACTAGGAGTGGAATCGCTGGGTCATATGGTGGCTCCATTTTTAGTCTTTTTAGAAACCTCCATACTGTTTTCCATAGGGCTGGGCCAGGTTATCTTCCCACCACAGTATAATAGGGTTCAGATTTCTTCATATTCTCAGTAACAATTGTTTCTGGTTTCTTTTTGATCCTACCTAGAGGTTTGTCTGTTTTTTTAAAAGAATCAGATTTTGGTTTATTCTTCTGGACTATCTTTTTGATTTTTATTTCATGTCTAATATTAATTCCTTCTGCTGGCTATGAGTCTGTTTTATTTATCTATTTTTTACATCATTGTTCATTCACCTATCAGGCTTTGGGTTTTGTTGTTGGTTGTTTTTCCAGAGATTTGTGGTGTAGAATTCCCCTGAGAACTCAGGTTACTAGTGGTAACCTGAGGGGTTTCTTCTCCCCATTATTTACTATTTGAAAATTGTGCGGCTCTTCCACTTTTCCAGTACTCCCTGAATGACCGGGAGAAGTAATCTATGGGCAGTTCTTCAGTGAGTGGTGAGGGGGTCATGAGAAGATCTCATGCTGTTGGTGTGCCATGGTGGGCTTTGCTAGTGTCTGTGTCAGTGCTGTTGTTCCTCCTCTCCAGGCCTCAGACCAGCATCGCTGCAGTTTGTGGGCTGGACCTCCGTGCTTTCCAATGCCACCTCTCTGTATCTGCTTGGTCTGGTTTCTGCCCATTCCTGGAGTGTCTGGGTTGAACGAGCTGAACCTTTCTCCTTCTGAGCTTTGTTTTCCTCAGTGGGGGACGCATCTTCCTGGTTCCCCACAGTACAGTACTCATGCCTGTAACCCCCATGGTTAGAACCACAACATTCAGCTTTGCCTTCCACTGGGAAATGTGTCAACCACAGTATCTGCACACTCACGGTCATCTCTTCCTCAACTCACCCTTTGTTCCCTCCTGTTGAAATTCTCTCACATCTCTTCTGCTGTGCTCAGTCAGGTTGGCCACAGACGACAGTGAGTTACTCCAGATTCATCCCATTTTGAGGGATCTGAGTTCAGTGCCTTTCTGTACTTCATGGTTTATTCTCTACAGAGCAAAGTAGGGAATTTATGCTGACATCATCTTCCTGGCACCACCACTCACTCCTCCTCCCCAGTACATTTTGATTTTTATATTATGTGCGTATAATACCCATTCAAATAATTGATAGAAAAGAGAGAAAAAAAATAAACAGATAAGAGGAAACTTCAGCGCTTTTAAAGAGTTGACATGATGACAGCACCCCCTGCCCTATTGGATCACCTCCTTTACTCACATGTACTCTCTCTTCTCTTTATACTTTGTATTATCCAGAATCCTCTGCCTTTTAGTGTGACTTCTGCCTTCATCTTTCTTTTATTTCTCTATGATATTATTTCATAATAACTAGCCTATAGATATTATTAAATAGTTGAAAAATAGCTGAAAACAAAAGAAGTTTATTTCTCAGCACTAATATCTTAGTAGAAGCTAGAGTTGACATCGGTATATAGTGAGGATGGTAGGCATATAGCAAGCATAAGTCAACAGCTATGTGGTAAACACTGGATATTTAACCATGAAGAACTGCTGGTAGTGGGGCAAGGGGGACATGGTTTAAGGTGATTAGGAAAAGTTTAGGGAATCCAGAAGCTAGATTTCATCCAGGGAGAAGAGGTTAATAGGTGCTAAAAACTTGAACCAGTAAGAAGATGAAGAGGGTTGTTAGTGGGAAAGGGACAACACTGTAGAGCATGAAAAGTGAGTTTGGATCTTAGAGAAGAGGCTCTCCTGATCTCTGTCTTACCTACAACTTAAGTATTATGTCTAGTTTGCCTTGCTAGAGAAATGCATTTGAGTTGATTGAAGAAATAGTAGAATAAAAGAGTCAACACATTATAAAATCAAAAACTGTTCAAAAGGGCCTTAAAGATGAACTAAGTATAGTCTATTCAGTTTATAGAGGAGCAAAGTGAGGTCAAAGGAAGTTTAATGATCCAGGTATTTAGGGTCTAAGTTGAAGACCTAGATTTTCAAGTTTTAGGTGACTCACATTTTTCGGTATCTCACTGTCATGTCCATTTTTCTGAGAATCAAACTTATATTTCCACTTGACCTGGAAGAAATATTTTTTAAAACGGTCATTTAGGGGTGCAAATAGTAACATCAGGCACCTGGTGGTAAGAATGTTGGATTACTTCTGGAGTGAATAATTCATACTGAATGCTAAAGGGTGACTTTGGTGCTAAAATAGGTGAAAGTAAGTTGATACCAGATAAAAACTAAGATACTGTAATGGTAAAAAGATTGGGGTGACAACTTCTGAATAACTATCTCACACATTTGGGAGCAATCTCTCAAATGGGTGAGTCCTGCAAAACCTTTTGGTGTCAGATTGTGTTGTAGGGCAATAATGTAAAAAGATATTAGGATGTAAGATTTAAGATATTAAGATATTAACTCATCCTAATAACATCCAAGATATTAGAATATAACTTATTTAATGTTATTTCATTTTGGAGTGGTTTTATTTTTTTGCTTTTATTATTCACCTGAGTAGTTTGAATTTGTAGAGTTGAAATGTTATACTGTTTATTACTGTGGGCAAAAATTTTCCACAAACATATCATACAAAGTACATGACTCTATTATCTTAATCCATTTTTGCATGAATTCATATTTAACCTGTGAATCTGTAATTGATTAGTAGGAAATGTGGCTTGATTTAATACTCTTTCCTTAATAGACCCCGCTTTCAAAATCCTTCGTGTCCACTCCAGCTTGACACTTCACCTCAGCAAAGTGAGGTCTGACTGCCAGAGTCCAATTTGCGTATAGATTAGCTGTCTCCAACTAACTCTAGGAAATGAACTATCTAGAATGAAGCCGGAGTCAGAAGCAACTAGGTCTTTCTGAGTATTGGGTAATAAAAGTGAAGTATTGGATATTATTAAGATAAGTGTGGAGAGTATGTAAGCAGGAAAGATCAAGAATGCATTGTTGTTACTGTATCGTCTTCCAATTTCCTGGAGGGAGGTTTGGGCTGAGTGGAAGCTAAAAATTTATCAAGAATAGAATATCATCAGTCAGTTCAAGGTTAGTATCTGTGGTAGTGCTTATCTTCAACTTGAGGTAATCCATTGTAATCTAGGAGTCTCAGAACAAATTATTCAAGAAAACATCACAATCACATATTTAACCTTTCATTATTTTCATCCTGGGATTGGCACCATTGATATCTTTAAAATGAACTGCAAGGAAATTAATCTATCTAATGTCCCCTAGGCCTACATTGTTACTACTGTAAGATATTAAGGATTCTGACTTACCTTCTTAGTTGATTTACATTCTTTTTTTTTTTTTTAAGATTTATTTTATTTATGTATACAAGAGCTGGGATGTAGGCCAGAGGTGTGGGGTGGTGGTGAGTGGATTTACCAGAGACAGAGTGGGGAGCAGAACAGGCAGAATGACTGAAATACACTGCTGAGGGGAGCAGTGGATGAGATAGGAAGGTCTGCTCTGCTATGTGGGTTAGCTAACTGGCCAGTTATCTAAGTCATGCAGCAGTGGCTGGCAATAGCTTGATAATGCTGAGATTAACCCCTTGTGCCACCAGGGAGGCCCTGATTTACATTTTTTTTTATTCAGAATTTTTTTATTGCATATAGATCAATCACATCTTTTAAATTGAGATACAACACAATATAATGCACTGTCACAGTTTTTCATCTTAATGTCTAAATAAAAGGTATTTGCCACCAAGAATTTTTTTTATATAAATACTTAAAGGTTAGGCCAAGGAACATTCTTTAAATTTAATAACTATATATTTTTATTTCTCTCTTAGTCAAAATATTATAAAGGAAAAAGTATCCCTTTGAGTCTTAGTCTAGCAATCACTTATGAGTCTATTAGAATATATAAAATTCTGTCATAACAACTCAAAGATATAACCAGAATTGGATTTTAAAGCATAAACAAAACAAGACAACAAATATGTCTTTGTCAGAGTAGAGACTTAGTTAAAAACTTATCTATATTCAATAGCAAAACTGCCATGGAAGTTGTAGCTCAAAATTTTTTTCTTCCTTTCAATCTTTTTTCTTTTTTAATTTGATTTTTATATTCCCCATACAATTGCAACCCCCTTATTTTGACCCCAATCACTCCTTTTCCTGCCCCTACCCCCCATAGAGTGTGGTATATATACACCATGGAATATTACTCAGCATTCAAAAAAGATGAACACATGCAATTTGCAGCAACATGGATGGAGCTGGAAGGGATCATGCTCAGCGAAATAAGCCAGAAAGAAAAGAAAAATACCGGATGGTCTCACTCATAGCAGGAATCTAGAAAACTTAAATAAGGGACCAGGAAAAAGAATAACTATAAGAAAGAATATATCAAAATCAGCAAACAACTATGAACCTGATTTACATTCTTAGTATGATGTAAACAGTAATTACAGAGAGTTATTTCATTGACTTCACTGCCTGTGGAACAGCCTAAGATGGCACCATACACTGACATTTCAGGTGAAGATGAATAACTTCTACAGTCCATAGAGAAAAAGCAAACAATTCAATCATCATTGCTTTTAAGAAGTTGGGAAGGGGACTCCCCTGGTGGCACAACTGTTGAGCACTGGGCTGCGAGGCTGCCCGCAGTCCCTGCAGTGCCGGTTTGTTCCCTGGCCACCAGTGAGGGTCCCACCAAAAAAAAAAAAAAAAAAGAAGTTGGGAAGACCTGGCATTTTTAGACATGTTCCTTTGATTGTTGAACTCCCATTGTCCCTAAAGAGACTCAAAAAAGATTTTTTCACCCTTTCAGAGACTTCTTTTATTTGATTTAGCTATGTTCTATGAGAGGTAAATGTTTTCCAGAGCATTATTTGACCCTTCGGCACTTTGTTTCACACCCCAACAGTGTTTGCCACACTATCATTACAATGGCTAGGCAACATAACATCTTTGATTTTAATGAAATAATGGGCATTATTCTAGAGTATCCGAATATGTTGTTTCAATTTATATGCTAGAATACTAACGTTAGAATATGGGGGAGAATTTATCCATAGTGGATACACTGGCATCCCAGAAAACAAGTCATTCTGACTCTGAAATAATAAGAAAAAGAATAGGAAGAGGAATAGGAATATAAGAGGAATGAAAACAAAGTAAATAATCCAGTCAATAAATGGGCAGAAGAGCTAAAAAGAAGTTTCTCTAAAGAGGAAATGCAAATGGCCAACAAGCATGTGAAAAAATGTTTAACATCACTTGTAATCAGGCAAATGCAAATCAAAACTATAATGAGATACCATCTTATACCATTGAGAATGGCACATATTAAGAAAACTAGCAACAACAAATGTTGGTGAGGATGTGGAGAAAAAGGAACTCTCCTGCAATGCTCGTGGGAGTGCAAACTGGTCCAACCACTGTGGAAAGCTGTGTGGAGGTTCCTCAACCTGCTAAAGATGGAGATTTCATAAGATCCAGCAATTCCACTCCTAGGTATTTACCCGAAGGACACAGGAACATTAATTCAAAAGGGCACCTGCACCCCTATGTTTATAGCAGCACTATTTACAATAGCTAAGCTATGAAAACAACCCAAATGCCCAAAAATAGATGACTGGATCAAGAAGACGTGGTACATATACACCATGGAATATTACTCAGCATTCAAAGAAGATAAACACATGCAATGTGCAGCAACATGGATGGAGCTGGGAAGGATCATGTTCAGCAAAATAAGCCAGAAAGAAAAAGAAAAATACCAGATGTTCTCACTCATAGCAGGAATTTAAAAAATCTAAATAAGGGACCAGGAAAATAATTATAATAAAGTAAAAATCAAAATCAACAAGCAACCAGAGACACACTACAGGGGGTGGGAGGAGGCAGTATGATCAAAACAAGGGTGGGAATCGCATGGGAACTACAACCAAGATGAAAATGAATACATTTTGCAAAAATGAAAAATGCTATAAAAATACATGAAATTAGAAAAATAATAAAAAATAAAAAAAATAAAATTATAACAAAAAATAAAGAGGAATGAGCCTATGTTCCACAGCAGACTGGATATTTTATTTTTATTTCTTCAAAATGACTTTTTGAACTTCTAAAATGCCCTTTTTTAAAATTTATTTTTAATTATTTTATATATTTTTTGCATCATTTTTCATTTTTGTACAGTGTATGCATTTTCATCTTGGTTATAGTCCCTGTAAAATTCCCACCACCCATTCACCCATGAGCTATCACCATGGTCCCTTATGCTCTTCCCACCCTTGTTTTGATCCTACTCCCTTCTCTTTCCCCTGTAGTATATCTCTGATTTATAGTTGCCTGTTGTTTTTGATTTTTACTTCATTATAATTGTTTTTTTTTTCCTGATCCCTTATTTGGATCCTCTACATAAAGATGAGCAGAAAAGGGCTTTGTAGCTCAGCTTATAAATGACTGAATTAGAACTGAAAGTCAAGAATGTCTAACTTCAAAGCAACTCCTGTAGTCCTAATCAGGACTACAGTGTAACACTGTGCTTCTTATCTCAACATTAAAATTACAGACATGTTAAAGTTTAGACGCCTTGTGAAAAATTTCATCTATGTCTTTCCTCGCCCACTCCTTCTTGATTGAAATAAGGGAAAAAAATCAATTAAGTTTATGGTTGACGTAGAATGCAGTAGATGTTCAGCAGATATTTGTTGTTCTTGTTGCTTTAAATGTCTTATTAAAAGGCTGGATAAATAAATATGATCTCAAACACTACGTCACTAATAATACTAAAGTCTGATTAGGGCTTACATAGATACATAATTTTAGAGATACTTCCGGATGGAAAAGATAAAAGGTGCAGAATAATTATCTAAATTTTTCAGTACTGTGTTTCATAGCCACAGCTGACTAGCTATGAAATACTGCCATTTCCACTTAATTGTATTCACTGGTTAATTCAGTCCTCCACTTTATTTGATCATATCTGGAACCAAATCATTTGTATTCACTTTGCATTGTGTTTCTGCAGTGTCTTTTGATCACTTTCACATGCTAATACTGGCTAATTCAATTGGGATTTATTGAAGCAGCCCTTGAAAATTAACCAACTAATTTCTCATGCATAACATAAAAATAGACCTATTTTTCTTCACTTGTCTCTTCAAAGAATATATATTAACGTAAGATAAGAGGTTGTGTTTTGGTGCACAACACAATGCTTAAGACATTAGAGGACAGATATTAGAGAGGAAATTTTGGCAGGAGTTGGTGGACTCTCATGGGACTACAGATTGTATTATGTTTTTTCTAGAGGAGAAACACTGGGATAAATTGCTCAGGAAATCTAAGAGATGGTTATTTGCTGATATTTAATATACTAATATTGTATCTGTTTGTTTCAGTCATATTGGCAATAATGGTGAGAACAGAAATTATTAATGACTTTACAAAGGTTAAATCTTGTGGGGATTTGATTGATTGATGATCCACTTCTCTGGCTAAAAGAAACAATCTATCAATCAATGCAGCCAAGCAATTTCAGTTCATTGGACATCATTTTTCATTTTACGTTCCTGAGATCTAGTATACCTAAATGGAAGTAAAATATGAGCTCCTCCCTCTCCCCATTAATCTGAGTATACAAGGAATTTAGCTAATAGGAAACCTGTTGTGCCTCTCTTTCCCCGGAAAGTATTTTCTGTAGGCAGTACTTTTGTATTAGAGCCAGTCTAGTCCCTTCACCCCAATCTGTCTACACAGTCCATTCACCAGCTTTTGATTAGCGCTTCCTGCCTACCAGGAAAAATCACATAATCTTCAAAATGCAATTTTATCTCATCAGATTTCAAGAAGCAAAATAGTGTGAATGTCAAAGTGAAGACTTTAAAGCCTATTTGAAATGTGTTAACTACTTGCTGAATAACTTTATGTAAATTATAGAATCTCTTGGGTTACCTCCATTTTCTCATCTGTGAAATGGGTTAATAATACAATTATTTATAATGCATAAACTTGCTGTTTAGATGAATATGATAGATGGAATGCTTAGTATATCCTGGAATACAATAAATATTTAATGAATATTAGACATCATGACTGCTCCTGTTATTACTATTTATATGAACTGTCTAAAATCTCTTTCACCTATATTTTCGTTTCTCTTCAGTTCTCTCTGGGATTTTAGAAAATGTAGTTAGAAAATGAAGGTAGCATTTTCTTTTTTCTTTAGAAATCAACTAAAAAAAGGAGCAAAACCCAGAAATGTGTGTTCCAGGTTTAAACTAAAAAAACATCTAGAATCACAAATAATAAATAGATGAGTTGTCAAAAGCATAGAAAATAGAGCTGAAGAACATAGAAAGGGGAGTCAGAGTTCAGAGAAATCAATCTTATAGTCTTATTTGAGGTTAGATACCATCACTCCCTAACACACTAAAGTAACACCACAGTTTGCAACTGTGATGTTTGACTGCATGCATTGGTAGACCAATTTGTGTGCCAATAGCAAGGGCAGGCAGGTTGAGTTTACATAGAAAAAGATAAACTAGCAGGAGGTATTTGTCAATAAAGCAGGTGTAAGAAGAATGCTTGAACTGTGAGAAGATTTGAAGCTCTTAATTGCATTTAGGGAGTAAAAGACTAAAAAGGTCTCATATGCACAGCCCTGGGTCAAAAAGTAAATTCTTGTTTCCTTGGAACATGAATTTGACTCTTCCAACTCAGGGACCTACAGTAAAATTCATTCCCCCTTTCAGTGATAAGAAATCAAATGAAGTTTCCAATTGAATATATAAACAATAATAAATAGCAAAATAATTACTTAAGGGAAAAATCTTTCCACAAAGCAGATACAATCTAATTTTTTTTATGAATGAAAGGAAAGCATAATGCCATTATTTTATAATTAGAGAACAGAGAAGAAATACAAAACCTTGTTAACAGCAAGACAAGAAAATGAGGCATAATGTCTAATTGTTTCCTCTTGGAAATTAAATTGTAATCAGTTGTTTCTTTGCTTTATCATTCAAAAACAGTATTTACATGAGAAAAGAACAATGAAAACAATAAGAACTGCATTCTTAGATTTTTAGAAACTGCTTACACACTGTACTGAAAGCAATAACTTTTCCTATTTCATGCAAAAGGCAAAATCAAGAATATTCTTATAATGAACAAAAAAAAGATGAACTGTGAGTTCTTGGAGCTTAGAAAATGTAATGAGAAATGAAAGTAAAATTGGAAAATATAGAAGAAGGAATGAACAATACTGAGAGCACAGTAACACATAAGAGAATAGGAATAAAAATGAATTAGTAAAACAGTAAAATATTAATCATAAATGAAGGAAAATAAAACAAAAATAAAAGACAAAAATTAATGGTCACCAGAAAGGTGATGTGTCTCTGAAAAGAATGTTATAATGCAATATTAGTTCAATCATAATAGAGCAAAAACTGAAGAGTATAAAGAGTGATAGGACAGTACTCAGAGTAAAGAATAAAAAGTATAGTAGTAAAAACTAAATTATTAAATGGATCAGAAAAATAGATTAAAGTAAATTTGTAAAGAAAAATGATGTAATGAACACAGATTGCATTTGTAGCTATGTCAATAAAACTTCCTGGAAGTAAAAGCCTAAATTTACACATTTTCAAAGGGGAAATGCAAGTTTAAACCACAATGAGTTATCGCCTGACTCTTGTGAGAATGACTGTATCATAAAGATGAACAACAATATGTGTTGTCGAGGATGTGGAGACAAGGAACCCCTTTACACTGTCGATGAGAATGTGTACTGATCCAGTGGGTATAGAAAACAGTATGGAAGTTCCTCAAAAAACTTAAAATGTATCTACCATATCACCCAGCAATTCCACTGTGAGGTGTCTACTTGAAGAATACAAAAACATGAATCAAGGGGATATATGCACTCCTATGTTCATTGTAGCACTATTTATCTATTTATTTATTTATTTATGCATACAAGAACTAGGGTATAGGCCAGAGGTGGGGGGAGTGAGAGGATTCACCAGAGACAGAATGGGGAACAGAGCAGAGGGACTGACTGAAATACACTGCTGAGGGGAGCAGCAGGCAAGTCTGGAGAGGTCTACTGCACCATATGGGTTTCTCCTTGGCCGGCTGGGGATCAAACTCGTGCTGCAGTGGCTGTGGATTGCTTCATAGTGTGGTGCTTAATCCCTTACACCACCAGGGAGGCCCTGTAGCACTATTTATAATATCCAAGCTATGGAAGCAGCCTAGGGACCTAAAAAAGATGAATGGATCAGGAAGCTGTGTTGTACATACACAATGGAATACTCTCAGCTATATAAAAAGCTCATGCCATTTGTAGTGATATGGATGGAACTAGAAGGCAATATATTAAATGAAATAAGTCAGAAGGAGAAAGACAAATGCCAGCTGATGTCACTTTTATCCCAGAAAACTAAGTGTAAAATTGAGGCTACCACAAGGCAAGGAGGGTGGCGAGCAAAGTGTGAAGGGTGCCCAGTGGACTGTGGTGAACTACATATATCTCAGTGGTGGGAGTGGTACGGTAATATATGAGTTGTGATCTTATATCTGTTAATACAGTGTAATAACCCTATATAACCTCAATAAAAAAAATACAGTAAAATTAAAATCATGGGTCAAAGAAGAAGTCATTTTTCTCTCTGCTTCTTTGGTGCATCCCTTTCCTCCCAAACTGCTACTAATTACATCTTTATTTGTTCTATACTATGTTTTCATCCTAATCTTTGGGATGTGTTCTAGGAACAAACACAATCCAATTCCCTCCTCATTCTCTAGAGTTTTTTGTGTGCAAAATGGTTTCTGTATAGAAATAAAACAAAAGGGACTCAGATACCTGGAGTTTGAAAAATGCTGAATATACCAGAATATTTGGGAGTGGAGCATCAAAAGTGGAGAAGGCACTTTTCTTTTTTTGTCCATGGGCTATAATATGAAACTTGCATCTGAGTAGAAAAAAAAAATTCTGCTTATGTTGGGGGGATTGGTCCCAAGGAATCCAGGAGAATGAAACCATTGCAGAACAATTTGCAACCTCTGGAGTCCCTTGGATTTGTGGTATCTCTTCACTGAACTAGCTCTGATCACAAATGTTGATACTTTGCTTCCTCCAAGGATCTGATTAATCTTTTTTTTTAATCTTGGATTTATTCTTGTTATCATTGGTCTACTCAACTAAATTCATACTCTATGCTACCCTTCTTCTCATTCTATTCCCATTCTCCTCCCCTCCCCACAGGCCCTAGTCACTAACATAGAGGACCGGGTATGGAAAGGGGAGTTTTCTGTTTTCTGTTAGTTTCTTCGCAACCTGTGTTTCCTTAACGTCTCTTATTCTATTGAAATGGCACTTATTTTTGATGCTTTCAAAATAAATCTGTTTAAAGTTTTTCAAAGGGAATAACAAAATGAAAGGAAGTTTTCCTTTTATATCTGTCTTAGTAGACATTTTTCCTTGTCTCTTTACTTCTCAACAAGTAGGCATTTATTTATTATTATTATTTTTTTAGAGGCATGTTTATTTGTTTGTTCATGCACTGGGTCCAGTCAGAAGTGCGGGAGGCTGAGAGAATTCACCAGAGCCAGAGCGGGGAGCAGAGCAGGCAGAAGGACGGAGGTACACAGCTGAGGGGAGCAGCGGGCGGCAGGAGAGGTCTGCGCACCATGTGGGACCCTCCTCTGGTGGCCGGGGAGGAGCCGGGGATCGAACCGGTGCCGCAGAGGCCGCGGGCAGCTTCGCAACCCAGCGCTCAACCGCTGCGCCACCGGGGAGGCCCTCAACAAGTAGGCATTTAATCGACTCCTATTAATGTCCAGTATATATAACTCAGAGGAAGAACATGGCAAATATTTTTTGGAATAAATCAGTTTCTTTTTTATAGTGTTATACATATTCAAGTCAGTAAGACAGCTGTGAGCTTTAGTCAAATTTATGAGAATGTTAACAAGTTTATACACACGTATGTAAAAGAGGTTCTCGTCATTTTTCTTAGGTCCCTGCCACCTCCCTTTTTTTTTAAATTGTTATAATTTAGAATCTTACTCAGATTAAATGGAATGGAATTCCTGATATTATCCTTGGAAAAGTGAGAGGGAGAATAGATAATAAATGGCCTAATATTTGTCACATTTTTAACATTTGTGCTTCTTGGTTTTTTGCTCATTAGGAGATACTACTGGAGTCTGTCTTGTCTGCTTTGTTATATTTACTTTTTCAAGCCAAGTTTTTCTATTTCTATAGCTGTTAGGTATCACTTTTTTTGGTGGGGGGTAATTCTGAGAGTAAGTTTGTCAGACTTGGTGATGAAACACCAAATTATAAATTACTGAAATTTTCTTTTAATTTGATAATTTACTGTCTTTTAGATGATAGGTGTTCAAATGGCTGGAGTCATATTGATTCATTAGGGATGGACTTGATCTCTGTCAAAGATCCTTGACAAACCAACTGATTTCAAATAACACTAGCCACGGAGGAAGTTACACTGACAAATATCTATTTTGATGGGACAGTGTTCACACTATTAAGTAGTTGACATTGTGGGCAAGCCGGTGAAAACTTAAATGATCCTACATGTTTTAGCTTTTCTCAAGTGATGTGTTCTCCATCTGCCTGCAATGTTCCCATAATCTGTAGTGAAGCAAAGTTTCAGCTAGTGTTTTCTGGACTTAAAATTGATTTTCTTGTTTAATGGTTGCTATTTTACTTATTGGAGATCTAAAATTGTGGCTTGTTCTGTCATGGTAATTGCTGACTTAGGCAATAAATAGAAATGTAAATTCACTCCTGTGTTAATGAATTCGCTAGTAGAAAAGCTAGTTGAAAATACATATGGAAAACAAAGTATTAGACATATAAAATATTAAAGCAGTATTTTCTAGGGTTTGAGGAATACCAATATTAGTAACTGGTCTATTTAAAAAATGGTTTCAGTGGTCAAATGCTTTAGGAAACAAAGTTAAACAGGTTTCTTTTCCTTTAGGGATTCCCTGAGCTCATAATATGATAATGTGCATTGTGAATTCCCTTGAGGCACATTATTATATAGTGGGCCTTTTAAAGCTTGACTGTAGAACTTTTGTGTTGTATTAGTACATTCCAACACATCTGAAAACTAGTGTTCTTTTAAATCTCTAGACTGGAAAATATCTATTTAACAATGTAAATGTCCCTTAGCTCATAGGATACTACAAATGGGATCTGAATCATTATGCCTGGGGTTTCTTAACCATACTTCATTTTAGGTCTCTGCTCTGTTCTATGAACTTTAGAAGTACCAGTAGCATGGACACAAACAAAATTAATTCATTTAAGGATTTATGGGCACCTCTGATACTCAGGATCAGTTGATGGATAACCTTAAGTATTTGTTCTCATGACATGACCCAAGGAAATGCTTCAGATCTCATACCTTATGTTCATGAAACAGCAGCCCCAAATTTTGGAATTCTGTGATAATTTCTGGTTTGTGCTTATGCTGAATTCAGTGAGGGACACTAAGAACAAAAGAAGGATTTGAACAGTATAAGTATATAAAAGAAAATTTAATTCATAATGTGTCAAACTCAGAAGACTATATTTTTGCAGAGATTAAATATTACTCCAACAGTGCACTGTGCCCATTATCTTGCTTTTTGTGTGTGTGTTCCGAATAGTGTTGACTGGTGGCACCATTTTGCAAAACTGAGCAATTCCTATTATTCTTAAATTTGTATATAAGTAAGTATAGACATAATGGTCAAGAAGCATGGGATTTTAAAATTAATTTGTCAGTCATTTACATTATCTGTAAATTTGGGGGTTATATTTTTACTCCTCCATATGTGCAAAGGCTTCACTTACCTATCACCAAACCTCCTGTGTCAAAGCTCTATCCCGCATCCCCCACCCCATATCACCCTCTATTCCTCTGGTAACCAGTTTGTATTGTCACCCTCTCATCCCTCTGGTAACCAGTATGTATTTTCACAGAAATTTTACTTTTTTTTTTTTTCCTGTGCTTTACTAGTATTTTTTGGTTATTTATATTTCACAGATAAGTGAAACCATCTTCTATCCGTCTTTCACATTTTGTCTTATTTCTCTTAGCATAATTACCACACAGCCCATCCATTTTATCCCAAACCATATTTCATCATTTTAAATAGTTAATATTCTTTTGAGCATATATAGCACAACTTCTTTTTCTAGTGTTTGTAGTTGCTTACGTAGGTTGGTTCCACAGATCGAACATAGGCTGTAACGGCTATAGTGCTGAGACTTAACCCCTAGACCACCAGGGAGGTCCTCATTTTTATTTTTTAAAGATATCTTCAAGCCATTTTCCATGAAGACTAATGCAAATTGCATTTCCACCAACAGAGGGTGAGTGTTCCTTGTTTTCCACACCCTCACCAACATCTGTTTACTTTTTTTTTTTTTTGACATGGGCCATTCACATAAAGATGAGATGATATCTCATGGTTTTGATTTTCAGTTTCTTTACAATAAGACATATTGTACGTATTTCATGTGCCAGTAGGCCATCTGGATGTCATCTTTGGAAAAGTGTCTATTTATTATTATTATTTAGTATCCATGCCTTTTTATTTAAATGAAAAGTATTTTTCTTAGCTTTGTTAACATGACATTTTACTAAGCCACTATTTCTTTTTCCACCATAAGATGCTGCCTCCAAGTGTAAGTATTTGAACTGTCAGCGGTTCCCTATCAGGGAACTGGGACCCAGATCTAAGAGGTGTCCAACATTGTGAAAATAATGGAGGTATTTATCCATGTCACTTGGAATGGAGTTAATACCTGCTGATCACATCTTGCTTGACAAACTAGTGTGATGGGTCTGTCATTTCTTATGAGTGACTCCTTTGGCTTCATAAACTGTAGGGCAAACTAATTTATGGGCCTAGAAATCATACTGGACCCTGGGTAAGGGACACTTGGAAAAGTGTCTACTTAGTCTTTTGCCCATTTTTTGATTATGTTGTCTTATTATTGGATTATATAAGTATTTCATATACTTTGGAAATGAATCTCTTTCAGCTGTATGGTGTATAAATATCTTCTCCCAGTCTGTGGGCTGTGTTCTGTTTTAGTGATGGTTTATTATTACTTTTGCATTTGTTTCTTTTATTGTTAAAGTTACATCCCCAAATACATCTTTGTGACTGATGTTCAATAGTGCAACTCCTGTGTTTTCTTTTATGTATTGTATGCTCTTAGGTCTTATATCCAAGTCTTTAATCCATTATTTTGGTTTAGTTTTTGTGGATGAAGTATGGCTCTTTTCTTTTCTCTTTTTTCTTTTTCTTTTTCTTTTTCTTTTTCTTTTGCTTATTGCTGGGCTTTCTATTCTATTCCAAGAACTGTGTTTCTGCTTTTGTTCCAGTACCATCCTGTTTTTTTTTTTTTTAAGGTTTTTTTTTATAATAAATTTTATTTTTATATTCCCCATACAATTGCAACCCCCTTATTTTGACCCCAAAGTACCATCCTGTTTTGATTAATATTATTATACAGTGCAGTTTGAAGTGAGAAAGTGTGATGCCTCCATTTTTCTTTTTTTCTCTCAGGATAGATTTAGCTATTCAGGCCTTTTGTGGTTCCATTCAAATTTTATAATTGTTCTATTTCCTTGGAAAAAAAATCTTTGGCTCTTGATAAGTATTTTGTTGAATTTGTAAATTGTTTTAGATAAAATGATTATTTTAACGATTATTCTTCCATGGACACAGAAATACTTTTTTTTTTTTTGGTGACTTCTTTATTTCATTTGACAGTATTTTATACTTTTCAGTGTATGCCTCTTTAAACTACTTTAAGTTTATTGCCAGGTATTTCAGCCCTTTCAACATAATTATAAAAGGGATTGATTTTTAAAAATTCTGTTTCTCCTGATTCACTGCTTGCATATAGAAAATGACATATTTATGCATAGATTTTTCTTTGTTAGGGTTAACATCAGTTTACAATGTCATTTGTGTAGGTGTTCTACTGTGCCACAACCATCAGAAATAACTCCAAGTCCTCCACCATAGTCCATTGTGCTCCCTTTCCACTTTGTTCTCTTCCTCTCTGTTCCCTTCTGGTGGCCTCATTTCTACACTCAAGATTTCTAGGGTTTGTCATTGGTCTGGTTTTATCTGACTCTGTTTTGTTTCTCTATGTTCCACATAAAAGTGACACCAGCTGGTATTTGCCTTTCTCCTTCTCACTTATTTTGCTCAGCATAATCTGGTCCAGTTATGTCCATGTTGTCCCAAGTGGCTATAGAGATTGAATATTCAGGATCTGATTTATTGTAATTATATATATAAAATTAACTCTAAATAATATATGTATTATTTAGAATTAAGTTTCTTTTGCCCAGTATGAGTCTTTATAATGGGATGTTGACTTAACATGACTTTAAATTTCTTTTTTTTCATACGTGAAGTGTCAAACTTTCATTCCGTGGCCTTTTGTCAATCTACCTATTCTGCTTTTAGCTGGGAACTATAGATTATTATTTTAAAGTAAAATTTGTGTGTAGAAAATTAACAAAATTAATAGTCTACATGATAAGAAAAACAGCTTTTATTATCAATCGAAAGTTTATTTTTTTCTTTTGTTTTGCATCCCCTCATTGTCAATCACTATTTGTGTATTTGTGTTGCCAGTTCTTGAACTGCATATAAAATAATTATGTCTTCAGTATTTTTGTATTTTTTCGGGGGGTGGGTTGTTCAACATAGTATTTTATGATGTTTCGTGTTATTCGTTTCAGCAGTTTAGATTTGTTATTAAGTTATATTTCATTGTGGGTATACATCCAACTTATCTGTCCCTCTCTTGCTATTTTGAGTAGTTTCCAATACAGATGTTAACATTGCCCTGTTGTTTAAATACTATGGAGTGTTTTGTAGATCACTTGTGTTATGTACTTTTATAAGAAACTGAGTTTTCCAAAATGATTTTATAATTTAGAATTACCACAGGAATGTATGAGAGCTCCAGTTACTTCATATCCTTGGCAACATAATAATTGTCATACTTTCTAATTTGTCTTTGATGATTTTAATTTGATAAACTTTTCTATAAGTTTGATTCATATGAGCTTAATAGTTTTATGAGGTACAAGGTCTTTGAAAAGGACATATTTTCTATAACAGTAATGACTTTTCTAAAATTATAATCATGTCATTTTTCTCTTTTATATAAAATCCTTTAATATTTTACATTTATTTTTAATATAAGGTGAAACATTGCATGACATGTAAGTTTCTTCCAGGTTTAGTCCCTGAGTCCATTTATCCTCTTCCTTGTTTTCTGCTGCATTTCACCAGATTCAAGGACAGGATAGTATTGATTTTGTTAATTTTAGTACTTAGCTCTCTCATTAAGTATTTGTTGAATGTCTGGCTTAGAGAGATGAGGCAGGTTGTTTGTGTTTATACCAAAAATGTAGAAACTTAAAAGTGCAATTGAAGTGTCTCTGACTCTGAAACTTGATTTGTTAACTTTTGAAAGCATGAATGCTCATTTATTCAACTTCAGTCATCACCACAAGTGTTATAAAGTTCTCAGACACTGCAGAATAGAATCAAATGGTGATAATGTTTTACTTTGGTGGAGCAGGAAATTATTTCTGAAGCCTGTTTGCAGCTTTATTACTCAGTGTGATTGAAATCTAGTTTATTTCATTCTTTCTGAAAAATGTTCAAAGAAATATTTTATGCACATCTAAAACTTGCTTAGTAGGAGTATAATTTTGTAATGTTTATTGGTTGGTAAGACAAAATACATGCTACAGCAAACAAACTTTCACTTTTTTAAAGATTGCTACCTTGTGCGAGCTTCCCTATGTTTTTCTCTGGGGTATTTTAAAATTACATGATATACTTTATAACGTATAAAAGATTATTTAACTTGTGCAAGAAATGAAGAAATAAAACTTTTCAAAGGGTATTCAAAAAGCATACTAAACTGTACTGAGATCAATTATTCTAGTTGCATAGGACAATGTTATCCATATTTGTTTGCAATTAACATAGTTATCCATATTTGTTTGTAATAACACCAGGAATTTCTTTTCTTTTATTTTTTTTTATAAATTTTATTGTTATATTCCCCATACAATTGCAGCCCCCCCATTCTGACCCCAATCCCTCCCCTCCCACCCCCGCCCCCCTAAAAGTGTCTCTGGTTCATAGTTTTTTGTTGATTTTGATTTTCACTTTCTAATAGTTATTCATTTTCCTGGCCCCTTATTTATTTATTTATTTACTATCTATCTATTTATTTATTTATTTATTTTTTATAAATTTTATTGTTATATTCCCCATACAATTGCAGCCCCCCATTCTGACCCCAATCCCTCCCCTCCCACCCCCGCCCCCCTAAAAGTGTCTCTGGTTCATAGTTTTTTGTTGATTTTGATTTTCACTTTCTTATAGTTATTCATTTTCCTGGTCCATTATTTAAGTTTTCTAGATTCCTGCTATGAGTGAGACCATCCGGTATTTTTCTTTTTCTTTTTGGCTTATTTCGCTGAGCATGATCCCTTCCAGCGCCATCCATGTTGCAGCAAATTGCATGTGTTTATCTTTTTTGAATGCTGAGTAATATTCCATGGTATATATGTACCACATCTTCTTGATCCAGTCATCTATTTTTGGGCATTTGGGTTGTTTCCAAAGCTTAGCTATTGTAAACAGTGCTGCTATAAACATAGGGGTGCAGGTGTTCTTTGGAATTGATGTTTCTGTGTCCTTTGGGTAAATACCTAGGAGTGGAATTGCTGGGTCATATGGAAGCTCTATGTTTAGTAGGTCCAGAAATCTCCACACAGCTTTCCACAGTGGTTGGACCAGTTTGCACTCCCACCAACAGTGTAGAAGAGTTCCTTTTTCTCCACACCCTCGCCAACATTTGTTGTTGCTAGTTTTTTTAATATGTGCCATTCTCACTGGTGTAAGATGGTATCTCATGGTAGTTTTGATTTGCATTTCCCTGATGACAAGTGATGTTGAACATTTTTTCATATGCCTGTTCTGGCCCCTTATTAAAGTTTTCTAGATTCCTGCTATGAGTGAGACCATCCGGTATTTTTCTTTTTCTTTTTGGCTTATTTCGCTGAGCATGATCCCTTCCAGCGCCATCCATGTTGCTGCAAATTGCATGTGTTTATCTTTTTTGAATGCTGAGTAATATTCCATGGTATATATGTACCACATCTTCTTGATCCAGTCATCTATTTTTGGGCATTTGGGTTGTTTCCAAAGCTTAGCTATTATAAACAGTGCTGCTATAAACATAGGGGTGCAGGTGTTCTTTGGAATTGATGTTTCTGTGTCCTTTGGGTAAATACCTAGGAGTGGAATTGCTGGATCATATGGAAGCTCTATGTTTAGTAGGTCCAGAAATCTCCATACAGCTTTCCACAGTGGTTGGACCAGTTTGCACTCCCACCAACAGTGCAGAAGAGTTCCTTTTTCTCCACACCCTCGCCAACATTTGTTGTTGCTAGTTTTTTTAATATGTGCCATTCTCACTGGTGTAAGATGGTATCTCATTGTAGTTTTGATTTGCATTTCCCTGATGACAAGTGATGTTGAACATTTTTTCATATGCCTGTTGGCCATTTGCATTTCCTCTTCAGAGAAGTTTCTTTTAAGCTCTTCTGCCCATTTTTTGACTGGATTATTTTCTTTGTTGTTGCTGAGTCTCATCAGCTCTTTGCAGATTTTTGTGATCAGTCCTTTATCATTAGTGTTGGGTGCAAAAATGTTCTCCCAGTTGGTGGGGTTTCTCTTTGTTTTTGTTATTGTCTCTTTTGCTGTGCAAAAGCTCTTTAATTTGATGTAGTCCCAGCTGTTTATCTTTGCCTTCACTATCACTGCTTTGGGTGATGTGTCTGTAAAGATGTCTTTGATGTGCAAATCACGTAGTGTTTCGCCTATATTTCCTTCTATATATTTTATGGTTTCAGGTCTTATGTCTAGTTCTTTAATCCATTTTGAGTTGATTTTTGTGTATGGTGTGAGGTGGTGGTCAAGCTTCATTCTTTTGCATGTAGCGACCCAGTTTTCCCAGCACCATTTATTGAACAAACTTTCTTTGCTCCAATGCATATTCTTTGCTCCTTTGTCAAAGATTAGTTGACCATAAATCTGTGGGTTTATTTCTGGATTTTCTATTCGATTCCATTGGTCTGTATGTCTGTTCTTGTTCCAATACCATGCAGTTTTGATGATTATGGCTTTGTAGTATAGTTTGAAGTCTGGGAGTCTGATGCCTCCATTCCCTTCTTTTTTTTTCAGGAGAGCTTTGGCTATTCGGGGTTTTTTGTGATTCCATATGAATTTCATCAATAATTGTTCTATTTCTTTGAAGAATGACATTGAAATTTTGATTGGAATAGCATTGAATCTGTATATTGCTTTTGGAAGGATGGCCACTTTAATAATGTTTATTCTTCCAATCCATGAGCAGGGGATGTCTCTCCATTTCTTTGTGTCTTCTTCTATTTCTTTTAACAGTGTTTTATAGTTTTCTTTGTATAGGTCCTTTACCTCTTTTGTTAGATTTATTCCCAAATATTTGATTTTTTTTGTTTCAATAACAAAAGGGATGGTCTTTTTGATTTCTTCTTCTTCAGATTTATTGTTTGTGTATAGGAAGGCTACTGACTTTTGCGTGTTGATTTTGTATCCTGCCACTTTACTGAACTGATTGATGAGTTGAATTAGCTTTTCTGTGGAGTTTTTGGGGTTCTCTATGTATAATATCATATCGTCTGCAAATAGTGATAGTTTGACTTCTTCTTTTCATATTTGGATTCCTTGGATGTCTTTCTCTTGTCTTATTGCCCTGGCTAGGACTTCCAGTATTATATTGAAAAGCAATGGTGAGAGTGAACATCCTTGTCTTGTTCCAGATCTTAATGGAATTGTTTTCAGCTTTTCACCATTGAGAATGATACTGGCTGTTGGCTTGTCATAGATGGCCTTTATGATGTTGAGGTATGTTCCTTGTATCCCAAGAATTTCAAGGGCTTTTATCATGAATGGGTGTTGCACTTTGTCGAAAGCTTTCTCAGCATCTATTGATATTATCATATGGTTTTTATATTTCTTTTTGTTGATGTGTTGGATAACGTTGATTGATTTTTGGATGTTAAACCATCCTTGTGCCCCTGGAATGAATCCAACTTGATCGTGGTGAATTATCTTATGGATACATTGTTGGATTCTGATAGCTAAAATTTTATTGAGGATTTTTGCATCAGTGTTCATTAGGGAGATTGGCCTGTAGTTTTCCTTTTTTGTGTTGTCCTTGTTCGGTTTTGGTATTAGTGTAATGTTGGCTTCATAAAACGTGTTTGGTATTGTCCCTTCCTTCTCAATTTTTTGGAAGAGTTTGTGAAGGATAGGCACTAATTCGTCTCTGAATGTTTGGTAGAATTCATTTGTAAATCCATCAGGTCCTGGGCTTTTGTTTTTGGGGAGGTTTTTTATTAACATTTCAATTTTGCTGCTTGTAATTGGTCTGTTTAGGTGTTCTGTTTCTTCTTTATCTAGCTTTGGGTGATTGTAGAGTTGTAGGAATTTGTCCATCTCCTCTAGATTGTTAAACTTGTTTCCATATAACTGTTCATAGTAGTTACTGATTATTCTTTTGATTTCTGCTGTGTCCATTGTGATTTCTCCTCTTTCATTGATGATCCTGTTTATTTGTGCTTTCTCCCTTTTTTCCTTTGTGAGCCTGGCTAGGGGTTTGTCTATTTTATTGATTTTTTCAAAGAACCAGCTCTTGGTTTCATTGATCTTTTGGATTGTTTTTTTAGTTTCAATTTCATTTATTTCTGCTTTGGTTTTTATTATTTCTTTTCTTCTACTGGTTTTGGGATTTTTTTGTTGTTCTTTTTCTAGATCTTTGAGCTTCGAGATTAGGTTGTTTCTTTGCGTTCTTTCTTGTTTCTTGATGTGAGCTTCTATTGCTATATATTTTCCTCTTATTACTGCTTTTGCTGCATCCCATACATTTAGGATATTGGTGTCCTCCTTGTCGTTCAATTCAAAAAATTTTTTAATTTCTTCTTTGATCTCCTCATTAGTCCAATGGTCTTCCAGTAGTGTGGTTTTTAATCTCCATGAGGTAGGAAAGTTCCTTGCCTTCTTTTTATGGTTTATTTCTAGTTTGATGCCTTCATGGTCAGAAAAGATGGTTGATATGATTTCAATCTTGGTGTATCTGTTGATGTTTGTCTTGTGCCCCAGTATGTGATCGATCCTGGAGAATGATCCGTGTGCGCTTGAGAAAAATGTGTACTCCGTTTTTTTGGGGTTTAGTGTTCTATAGATGTCTGTTAAGCCCAATTGCTCTAGGTCCTTATTTAGAGCTTTGGTTTCTTTACTTATTTTTTGTCTTGTTGATCTATCCATTGTTGATAGTGGTGTGTTGAAGTCTCCCACTACGTATGTGTTTTCTCTGATGTCTGTTTTCAGAGAGGACAACAGTTGTCTGATATATTTTGGTGCTCCCTCATTTGGTGAGTATATGTTAATGAGTGTTATTTCTTCTTGAAGTATTGTCCCCTTGATCATAATGTAGTGACCATTGGGGTCTCTTTTTATCTTTTTGAGTTTGAAATCTGTTTTATCTGATATAAGTATAGCTGTTCCTGCTTTCTTTTTTGGCCCATTTGCTTGTAGGATTGTTTTCCATCCTTTGACTTTGAGCCTATTTTTATCTTTTGTAGCTAAATGTGTTTCCTGGAGACAGCAAAAGGTTGGGTTTTGTTTCTTAATCCAGGCTGCAACTCTGTGTCTTTTTATTGAAGAGTTTAGTCCATTTACATTTAGAGTTAATATTGATATGTTAACATCTGTATTTGCCATTGTGTTTGTCTTTCCTTTGATTTTATTTATTTATTCTTTTAATAACTTTTTTTTTTTTTTGGCCTTCTTTCATTGTTATTCGTCCCTCTGAGGTTCTGGCTTTAGGACTCCTTGTAGTATTTTTTGGAGTGGGGGTTTAGTTGCAATGAAATTCCGGAGTTTCTGTTTGTCTGGGAAGGTCCATATTCTTTCTTCAAAGAGGAAGGAGAGCTTTGCGGGATAGAGTATTCTTGGTTGGCATCTGTTTTCTTGGAGTCTGTTGACTATGTCCCTCCACTCTCTCCTTGCCCGTAGTGTTTCTTCGGAGAAGTCTGATGTCAGCCTGATTGGTTTTCCTTTGAATGTTATCTGTTTCTTCCCTCTTGCCAGCTTCATTATTTTTTCCTTGTCCTGGATTCTTGGGAGCTTTACTATTGTGTCTTGCTGTATTTTTCCTTTCGTCGTGGAAGTTTGGTGTTCTTCTTGCTTCTTGTATATCAATTTTCAGCTCCTTCTTCACATTTGGGAAGTTCTCTTCAATTATCTCTTTGAATATTTTCTCTGTTCCTACATCTCTCTCCTCTCCTTCTGGTATTCCTATAACTTTTATATTTCCTTTCCTCATGGAGTCAGATAGTTCCCGAAGTCTTTCTTCGTTCTTTTTCCTTTGTACTTCTCTTTCCTTTTCTGTTTTGGTTCTTTTTATTTCTGTGTCTTCAAGATTACACAAAAAAGAAAAATCCAACTTTCTTTTAAGTATTTTAGTTGGTTTCCCAATCTACATTCATGACCCCAGCTATCACCCTACTATTTAGAACTATTTATTCCCTAATTCTCAAAGTGATATTTTATTATTTTCAAGAAACCATGAGCCAAGGCAAATAAGAAGGGTAAAAAAAAAAATCTAGAAGAACCTATGCTATTGCAGGTCTCTAATGTGAGAAAAGATGTGTGAAATTCTGGCAAGTCCTTTTCAATAGGATAATCAACAACATAAACTCCCCTGGATTCTAGAGCAAGGTCTTGTCATCCTTGTTGGAAAAAAATCATACTTCCTGGCATGTTAGTAGGCACTAGCAGAGTTGGAATGCTTAACCATGAGACACCAAAGTATATGTGGTCAGAAATGCCCATAATTAAAATAATGTTGTCAAACTCACTACTTTAAAAGATTTGGTGGACCCACAATTAGTTCATAATAAGATGGAATCATTACTTGCAATATTGAACAAAAGAAGGGCTGCAGGCATAAGTCAGCTCTATAATCAGGTGGCACTTACGTATTTCTACTCATATCTATGCCTGAATTAATCATTATTATGATGATTATATAATGGTGCTTTCTGGTCTCACTATTGTTAATGTCCTTATTTTTCCTAGTTTATTGTATTTAGTTGACATATATTAATTTAAAGTATACATGTATAGATATGTATCTATATATCTATGCTTACCACAGTGTTTAGTTAACATTTGTCTTTAAGTCACAGTTTATTTTTTCAAAGAATTATTTATGCATACAAAAACTGGGGTATAGGCCAGAGGTGTGGGGGGTGGGGGTGAGAGGATTCATGAGAGACAGAGTGGGGAACAGAACAGGAGGACTGACTGAAATACACTGATGAGGGAAACAGTGGGCAAGTCAGGAGAGGTCTGTTGTGCCATGTGGGTAGCTCCCTGGCCGGGGATCAAACTTGTGCTGCAGTGCTGCAGATAGCTTCATAGTTTGCATCTTAACCCCTTGTGCCACCAGGGAAGCCCAGTTTATTTTTTTTATAATGAGAACTTTTAACATATCTTTTAGCAACTTTCAAATATACAGTATAGTATTGCCAACTATAGTCACCTTGCTATACATCTCCAGAACTTACTCATCTTATAATACTCATCCATTTCTCCCACCTTCTGACCACCAGATGTTTTCAGTATTTTTAAGACACCTAGTAGTTGTCATTTCATCATTCTACTGTAGACAAGAGCTTTATTACCTTCTTATTTATTCATTTACTAATTTATATCAATATGAAATTATGGATCCCAGTTTTATTCTATGAATTGTAATTAGTTTATGTTATCCTTCTGATACTTAAATTATCCATATTGGGCTAATAGAAGTACCTTCCTAGACAAGCCTAATCTTTTGATCTTTATATATTATCTTTATGCATGAAAATAATGGTCATAATAAGATGTCTGGACCTCATCTTGTACTGTCCTTGCTCCTGCCTTGGAATCAGTCATTTCTCCAAGAAGCCCTAATTTCACTTAGTAGTAGATAGTAATTAGAAACCACTGCCTGAGTACTTTGGTGTGTGTATATAGACTTGTGCATACAAAAATGATAACCTCATCCAAGCCCCTTGATTTTAATCAAAACTCAGAGTGCTTTCTGGCCTTTCCCTTTCCATGTTTGTAAATGCGTTCGATAGTAAGAAAAACCTAGATCTCCTTAGTTTCAATATTTGCTTTTATGCTAAGTTTACTGTTTTGTCCAGCACTACAAATCCCTCAAAGTAGGCAGCCAACTCCTCTGCCTGCCATCTCATGCTTTCTAACACCAGTGCTAGTAGACGTGGCACTGCCATGAGGGCACCATATCCCTTGGTACCTTGAACTATCAGGCATGCTGCTGGCGGCCTTCTCTCTCCCTGCTCACCTCCATGATAAGGAGGGGAAAGGAAGGCCATCTTTGCCTTTTTGTTCTTTCTGGGGGTTTCATCAGAAGGTTTCTTTGTGATAGTTTAAGTCCGTCTTTGTTTGTGGGATCCTTAGCAATATATAATCTGAATTGAACTCTCAACAGAACTATATGACTTGTGAACTCCCAGGGATGATGATCAATAAACCAGTGAGTTTGTCAGGGGTATTAACAGTTTATTTGACTTCTTCTCTTTTATGTATTCATTTTACTTGTTTCTAACAGGGATTTCTTTTCTAGAACACTGCCATTATTATTATGATATATTTTAATTCAATACTCTTGCCTCGTTTTTCCACTAGTTTTTTAAAATCCAGATCTGTGGAGGGAAGAGAAGGATTTCATGTACATCTGAAGATTTTCCTGGGGTAATAATTTTTTTTGAAGTTTCATGAATTCATGAGTTACTAGCATTAAAAATCTATTTTATTTTATGAGGTTCTTGTATATTTTTCTCCTTAGCTGGTTGACAACAGCCTTCAGTGGACCACTTCACAGTAATAAATAATTTTATTATTTCAGATTGACATGGTTTGCTGATTTTTTTTGAGCTAACTTTAGTTTACAAGGCTGTATATGATTTAAAGAAATAGGTTCATATCTTTTCAGATATTTGTCACCACAAAAGCCCCCGGAGTCCAGTACCACACACTGTTGGACACCCCTCCACCCTTTGTACACATCCTCCCTCCCAGTCTATGGCCTCAGTTTTGCAGTCATATTTCAAGAGTTTGTTTTGGTTTAGTTTTGTCAGTTCATTTGTTTTTGATTAGTTGTTAGCATCTACTGTGAAATTAGCAAATGTTAAGAAATTATAATAGATACCTATATGTTACAAAACAGTGATAACAGGTCTGTGTAAAATCAGGTAAAACATTTTATTCCTTTCTCCTTCCTAGCACACATCTTTCCAATCTCCCTTGCAACTTAGATGTCAAACACTTTACAGAAAGCTGGCCTCAAAAAAGTATGGCATACTGCAAATGTTTAATTCACATTGTATATAACTGAATGCATAGAGATCTCACTTTAATTGTCTAAATAATTGAATGTATAGAGATCTCAATTTAAATTTCTATAAGAGAGCTAAATCCCTATCATGTATTCTTTCCTCTGGTTTTTAGGGTAAAATAAGTAAATGTCTAATTTAACATAATGATCTTCAAAGTCCATTCATGTCGTTGCATATGTTATAACCTCTTTTTTATGGCTGAATAATACCCACTGTGTGTGCATGTGCATGAATATACACATACATGTTACATATATACATACATATATGATTTCTTTGTCTATTTATCTGCTCATGGATACTTAGGTTATTTCCATCCTTAGCTATTGTAAGTAATGCTGCAAAGAATATGGGGTATGGATATCTCTTTGCAATTGTTATTTTGCTTTCTTTGGATATGTACCTGGAACTGGTTTGCTGGATCAAAAGGTAGTTTCTAGTTTGACTTTTCTTTTTTAAAGGAAATCTATGTTGTTTTGGCTGTCCACTTACATTCTTACCAATAGTACACAGGGTTTCCCTTACTCCGTGTCCTTACCAGCACACACTTAGTTTTGTGTTTTTAATAATTTTGGTACAGGAAATTGTGAGGTCCTAAAACATAGAGGTTTTGACTTGCATTTCCTTGATGATAAGTGATGTATCATGTACATGTTGGCTATTTATATATCTCTTCAAAATGTCTGTTCAATCCATTTGTCCATTTTTAATTTATTTTGCTATTGATTGCATGAGTACCTTATGTATTTTGAATTTTATTCTTAGATATGTGATTTTAAAATATTTTTTTTCCCATTCTAAAGGTTGACTTTGTTGATTGTTTTGCTGTGCAGAACATTTTAGTTTAATGACTTATTTATTTTTGCTTTTTGTAGCTTTTGCTTTGGGTGTCATATCCAAAAAAAACGTCAAGGAGCTGTTTTCTCTAGGAGTTGTCTGGCTTCTGGTATTTCATTAAGTCTTTAATTTGGAAAGTGTGATACTTCCAACTTAAATATGTGTGCGTGTATAATCTTTTGTGTATATTGATGAACGTACATATATATAAGGTATTTTAGGTAATATGGTTTATAATACAGTATATGATTTAATGGAATAAGTTCTCATCTCTTCAAAAGTATGTTAGCTTACCATGTCTGCCACCAAAGCACCTATAATCCACTGCCAACTTTTTTCTTTTACATTGTAATTTTTAAATTTTTTAAGTTTTCAATGTATACATCTTTCAAATGTTTGATTAAATTTATTTTTAAGTATATTTTAGTGCTTTTATATTCTTATGAATGGAAATGTTTATTTCATTTTCAGATAGTTTGCTGCTAGTCTAATGGAATGCCACTGTACCCCACAATTTGGTGGGGCTAGAGTCTGTGCATAGAGTCACTGCCAGGATTACATCATCAAATTGGTTGCAGACTTTGTTCACAATAGTCTGAGGTCATTGACGAGGCTCCCTGCCTGGGGGAGGTACAGGCTGTGTTCAGCAGTTAGGAAAGGCTATGTATGTTGGTCTCCGCTAGGTTGGGAGATTGACTGAACTCTGAGGTTGCTTGTGGTAACTGTTGAGGTTTCCCAGTTTTCCAAAGTCAGAGACAGCGTTGAACAGCTGGGCAGCACTCTGCAGGTGGGCCATAGTATGTGCTCTCTGGATACCAGTTATCTGTGGATGTGCTTCTTGCTGGGCAAGACTGGAAGCCATGCTGAGCAGTTATGTGGGACTGTTTTCTCCCTTTCCTGGGAAGGCTGTAGAATGTAATCCATGGCTGCGTCAATGTGGCCTTTTGACTGCGGATTTTAATCAGACAGAGGCAGAACTACCCACTAAACTTCCAGGTCAGATGGGGCCACAAATTGGCTCTACAGATGTCTAAGTTGATGGCTAGGATGACTAGGTTATGTGCAACCAGAAACTTGGGCCACCACAATGTATGAGTGTGGGTTGCTACAAGTCCTGTCCTTTTCCATTTCTCCCCAAACCCATATATTAAGCTCCATGGGTTCCTCCAGTGATCTCTTTAAAGTAAAACCTTAGTTAACTTTCCAGAAAGCATATTCACTTCTCTGTTACTCACTGGAGAAATTACAAGTCCTGGGGGTGAAGGGTTCTTGGTGCAGCTCTGTGTTAGCCACTGGATGAACAATGCAGTCATAGTGGTCTTATTCTTCCAGTGTGATTCCTTTTGATCTCTATTATCCATAGGGATGCTTCAGCCTCAACTCTGTGTTCTGGAATTTTGAAGGTGGTTATCTGCAGGTATTGCTTGTTGGTGTTCTCTTGAAGGATACTGAGTTTGAATAACCTATGTCATCATACTGATCACATCACTGTCATTTCACTGGATTTTTTTTTAAAGATTTATTTATTTATTTATACAAGCACTGGGTACAGTCAGAAGCACGGGAGGGTAAGAGAATTCACCAGAGCCAGAGCAGGGAGCAGAGCAGGCAGAAGGACCGAAGTACACTGCTAAGGGGAGCAGCCGGTGGCAGGAGAGGTCTGCGCATCATGTGGGACCCTCCTCTGGTGGCAGGGGAGCAGCCGGGGATCGAACCGGCACTGCAGAGGCTGCGGGCAGCTTCGCAACCCAGCGCTCAACTGCTGCACGACTGGGGAGGCCTCATTGGATATTTTAAATAAGCTCTGAAAAAATGTTCAGGTATTCAAGGAAAAAATCAAATCTCAATTTCTCATATTTCTCAGTCTTCTATTGTTCTTCTTGGATATTCTTTAAGAGAGAGAGAATGTGTGTGTGCACAAGTGCGTGTGTGCGTGCAGTTGTAAATAATTAGGCAATTTTATGTTAAAAAGGGTGTCAAGATTTTTTTTAAAGATTTATTTTATGCATACAAGAACTGGGGTTCAGGCCATATGTGTGGGAGGGTGAGAGGATTCACCAGAGACAGCTAGGAACAGAGCAGGCAGAGTAACTGAAATACACTGCTGAGTGGAGTAACGGGTGAGACAGGAAAGGTCTGCGGTGCTATGTCGGTATCTCCCCTGCCTGTTGGGATCGAACCTGTGCTGCAGAAGCTGCGGACAGCTTCACAGTGCTGCGCTGAACGGACTTCACTACCAGGGAGGCCCAGGTGTCAAGATCTTTAGTCTTTTTTATTGTTCCAACCTCAAGGACAATGTCCTCTGTTCATTTGGTAAAAAATTGCCATGTTAGCTTATCAGTTTTACTGATCTGAAGTCTGTCTACTTTACCAGGGTCTGATAATGCTCTCTGGATATCTTGGCCTCTTCATATTCCCGCAGCAGTATACATCCCTCTGAGATCTGTTGTGAGTTACACTCAATTCCATCTGGATAATTTGCTGCGCTGCCTTCACTGGAGAGACGTCTGTGTGGATAGTTCCCAGTCTGTTTCCCCATTCCTTCTGAGTTCAGTTCATGCTGCTCAGGAACCAACACAGACTCAGTGAGCTAATTCTCAGGACTGACTTCACCTTTACAAGTTTACATAACTGGTGGTGGTAACCCTTATATTTATTGGTCAGGCAGCAAGTCTTCTTTCTCACAGAAACACCAATGGAAAAAATTCCCCCTACTCTCCCTCCCTGAAGTATCTCACATACCTCCACTGTCTTTCTAGAGGAAAGCTCTGAGAGGGAATATAGGAGAAATAATCACTCTCTTCTTCCTATTGCCTCTTCTTTTGCACTCCTTTCTACACTAGTACTAGGAAAATAGTGGGCGTTTTTCCTTTTTTTTTTTTTGTTTACCTCACATCTGCCTTCAAACATGAATCACTAGAAGATGAATATTCTCTATTCCAACAACACTTTTTGATCTGAGTCATTCATATTTGTTGTTATGATAAATTGGAATGGTAGAAGAAGAAATTTATAAAAATTCTTTTTGTAGCACTGATTTTACATGCCAAAGGCTGAAAATTATCCTTTTACTATGCATTTCTTCTATGAATGGATGCAATCTTTCCTCAAGCAGATGTATGTCTCTAATGGGCTAGAAAAGGCAAAACAGAAAAAATTCATATTAAAACTTTATATAATATTTAAGTGTAAGAAACAGGTCAGACCTTATATTTAAGGAGCTTATTTTCCTGATTTAGGCAGAATAATTACTTGATTGGCTGAATTTTTCACAATTAAGCCAACTGGGATAATTCGGCTAAACAACATAGAAATTTGGATTTTTTTCCTAAAGGAAAATGTTTTAATTCTTAAATTACTATATTTAGGGAAATTTTTCTCTTATAATTTTACAATTGTATTCAAGATAGTTTTATTTTTCTCTTTGTCATTTACAAAATAGTGTTTCAATAAGTGTTTGTATATAATATATTGTAATTATGGATTTTTCCCTGATTTACATACTTTCAGATAAGTGGTTTGATGTGATTTTTATTTTGTTAGATCTACAGAATCTCCACATGATCCCTTCTACTCTACATTGTCTTCATGCTAAGCAATTCCACACGACACCAGTGACTAGTGGTATGGAATGCTATAGTATTAGCAACAACATCTGAAAGTCATTTCAGAGCACATCTTATGTGAGATGCATATTCTTTTTTTTTTTTTAAGATTTATTTATTTATTTATACGAGCACTGGGTACAGTCAGACGTGCAGGAGGGTGAGAGAATTCACCAGAGCCAGAGCGGGGAGCAGAGCATGCAGACTGACGAAGTACACTGCTGAGGGGAGCAGCAGGTGTGGCAGGAGAGGTCTGCGCGCCCTGTGGGACTCTCACTGGCAGCCGGGGAGTGAACTGGTGCTGCAGAGGCTGCGGGCAGCTTCACAGCCCAGTGCTCAACCGCTGCGCTACTGGGGAGGCCCAAGGTGCATATTCTTTATATGTGAGAATATTAGTCCCAGTGGCTAGAACTAATGTGAAAAGAGATAAATAATAAGGCTATCATTTGATCCGTATTATTCATGTAGGAAAATAAAATGGCTTATATTTTTACAGCTAGCATAATTATTGACACTTAATATTAAATACCTGTTGTTGCCATTTTCACTTTGTAATTATCATTTCACCTTAGGAGTTATGAAATATCTGATGGATTTTCCATTTTTTACTCTATTTTCAAAAAAATATTGCAAAAGTTCTCAGTAACAATTCTCTTTATGAAAAATATGTTTGGTAGAGACAATGATAGGATATACAGAGTGATGTGAGTCTCACTTCTGGATTATTCTGTAGAACTTCAGAACTTCATTTTTATTTTATGTTTCCAATATCATAAAAAGAAGGTATAGTTACTTTCTCCTTCTTTACTCACAACCTTATATTTGACTTCATGATTATTATCACTTTTTACAGATAACCTTTCTGAAACGTTGCCAATGGCTTCTTTATTAATAAACTCATTGTTTCCTGAAAATTTCCTTCCTTCATGATTTTCTTCAGTCTGTGACAATGTCAACCATACTTCTTCCTAAATTTCTTTATTTTCTAACACTATATGGTACTATATAGTTTCTTATGACTCTCTTCTGTGATTTTTTCCTGAGTAGCTTTGCTATACTTCTGCATTGGATTCTTGTCCAACTTGTTAACAATGTAGGCATTCCCAAAGCTTTCTTCTGCAATGTAGTTTTTATATTACTTTTTAAAATTTGTAGTGGCTAGTTTCCAAAGATATATGCCTGCCCCAGTGACCACAGCCTTTGGCATGCAAACACTCCTATTGAATCTGTGCTCGATTTTTGATTTGCTGTTAACCAATGGATGAATTTTGAAGCCAGGTCAGATGTAGCCTTATGGTTGCTGTCTTTTATTGAATACATTCTCACTTAAAGGTTTGAACTACCATCAAAGATGCTTATTACCATGGAGTCTCTATAATGGAGAAATCATTTGTGGGTACTGTGATGAGAGTCCTAACTGATCCTAGCTTTCTAGACAACTCATCATGGGATCATTTATTTTGGGCCTTTGATTAATGCCATGTGGAGCAGAAGTATGGCCCAGCTAAGCCTTGTCTGAATTCCTGACTTACAGTGCCATGACAAATAATAAAATGGTGATATTTTAAGTCAGTAAATCTTAGAATATTTTGTTCTCAGTTTCAACCAATTCCATTGCTTCTGATCATCTCTATAAAATTGAAACTCAGAATTGAATGTGACCTTTTTCCTGACATGTATTGTTTGTCTTTAGATCCTCTCCCAGTGGCCTATTTCTCTGTAATAATGCCACACTACTTTTAATGATAAAAGCTTTATAATATGCTTTATTTCAACATTTGATAAGCTAAACTCATTTCTTTTTTGCTCCCACACTACTTTTTAATGATAAAAGCTTTATAATGTGCTTTACTTTAACATTTGATAAGCTAAACTCATCTCTCTTATGAGCTATCTTTGAAACTTCATATGAAAATTTAATAGCTGATAGGGCATCATTGTAAATCACTGGAGAAATTATTAAAAACTGGATAGTCATTTGGAAAAAGATAGCCCACATAAGAGCAAAAATACATAAGTGTAATGAAGACAACTAATGTGTTAAACATTATCACAAGAAAAAAATTGTAACTATGTAACATGATGGATGCTAATCAGGCTTATTTTGGTTATCATTTCACTATATATATATATATATATATATATATATATATAATCATTTTGTGATATACCTGGTACCATCAATTTGAGGTCAGTTTTATCACAATTAAAAAATTGAAACTATCCAATTACTGGAAGAACACATGAATGAATTTCTATGTATATAGAAAGTTTCCTTTCTATAACACAAAATCAAAATGCAATTAAAGATTTATGAGCTGATTAAATAATGACCATAAAGGGAAAAACCATAGCCCAAATAATGAGGAAAGAAAAATGATACATTTGGAGTTTATAGTACAACTTGTTATTGATGTAGGGTAATTGAATATTCAGGAATACTAAAATCAATGAAAAAGAAATAAAAAATAAAAACTTGATTGAAAAATAGACAAAAGATGAACTGAGAGTTCACTGAAAATGATATAAAATGATTCTTAAATATGCAAAAGATGTTCAACTTTACACATAGGTGAAATTAAAATTACTGTATAGGGCCTCCCAGGTGGCGCAGTGGTTGAGCGCTGGGTTGCGAGGCTGCCCGCAGCCTCTGCGGCACCGGTTCGATCCCCGGCTGCTCCCCGGCCACCGGAGGAGGGTCCCACATGGCGCGCAGACCTCTCCTGCCGCCCGCTGCTCCCCTCAGCGGTGTCCTTCGGTCCTTCTGCCTGCTCTGCTCCCCGCTCTGGCTCTGGTGAGTTCTCTCACCCTCCCGCGCTTCTGACTGTACCCAGTGCATGTATAAACAAAACAAACAAATAAACAAACAAATAAATAAAACATGCCTCTAAAAAAAATAAATAAAATAAAATTACTGTATATATTGCAAAAATGATTTCTCAGTAATAAGGTTGACAGAATTCCAAAAGGTTACTTCTTGCTTGTAGAGCTTTTGAGGAAATAGGCATTTTGATACATTGCTAGTGGAATGCAAAATATTTCAACTCTTGTGTTTCAACATCCATACAGGAAGATTCTAGATGAGTTCCATAGGTAAACTAGTTGCTTCCCAGAAATTTCAATATTCCTTGCACTGGATGTTCCTGTGGCTTCCTGGCAAATACCCATTCAACTCCATTGCTAATTCAACACACAGTATCTCCTCTCATCCAGTGGTAGCTTCCAACTAGATTTCATCAACACCCCAAAGGGAGGTTTTCTGTTTCCCACCTTTGACCTGACTAAAGAACCTTTGCATTTTTTTCTCCTATCCCATCGTGTAGAACCATTTGTTATCCTGGGAAATTCATTGAACAGCTCTCAATTTTTATTCTTCCTTTAGTACTTTTTTTTTTGTTAGTTTTGTTTTTCAAAATTTTATTTATTATTTATTTATGCATATAAGAACTGGGGTGCAGGCCAGAGGTGTGTGGGGGAGGGGTAAGAAGATTTACTAGAGACAGGTGGGGAGGAGAACAGGCAGATCTACTGAAATACACTGATGAGTGGAACAGTGGGCAAGACAGGAGAGGTCTGCTGCACCCTGTGGGTTAACTCCTTGGCTCGGGATCTGACTTAAGCCATAGTGGTTGCTTAGACCTCCATAACACTGAGACTTTAACCCCTTGGCCAACAGGAAGGCCCTCCTTTAGTACTTTGTTTCCATTTCAGAGATATCAGTTATACCCTGTAATTTATATTCCTATATTCTTTCCAGTTTTCTTTACTCCTTAGTAGCCAATTACCTGTCACTGTAATCATCTATTACTACTTAATAATTTTACATTAAATTTTTGTGTTGAAATTGTGTAGTTTCTGTCTCCTTATATGGCTTTGACTGACACAATTCTTATGAGAACAATTGGGGAATATGGAGCAAACCTACATATTTCCCTTTGACTGCAATACTTCTTGCATGAATGCACTAAACAACATGTGAATGAAGTTCTTACAGCACTATTTTTAATGCAAACAAAACACATTGTAGTATTCTTTGTGTATGTCTGAGTTTATAAAAACTAATGTCAGTACCAAGTAAATAAATGTAAATAAATGCCTGGGTAGAAATTATGATGTGTCAGAACTTACAGGTAATTCTTATGTCACCAGCATTGGGAAATTAAGTAAAGTGAATGACAAGATCATTTGCATCTCTTTTCTTAACTCTGCTGACAGACTTGGAATCTTCATATAGAAACCTATGAGAAACCTTTTCTCAGAAAGAGAAAATTTAAGGGTTTTTATTCTATCTCTGTCTCATTCTCTTTGTGGGTATAGAAGAAGGGTAGGCCACAATACCAGCATTCTTGGAGAAAGTTTGTTTTGCTGGCAGAGTTTGGGGTAAGATTAAAGATTTCTTAGCTTAATGAGGGTTTCTAGTCTGCAAGAAAGCATTGGATTCCCATCTTAGATAGACTGGCTACCCAAAAGTCCTTTGAAGGTTACACATTATTGGTTCTAGGAAACCTTGAGGGGGGGTTGTATTAATGCACTAAATTACTCTAACTCTGTGATAATGAATTTCCTGATAACTTATGCCTGAAGGGGTCTGCAAGTCAACACTTCTCCCACATCTTCAATTTATGGATTTCGAGTTTGTCAAACTACTTGGTAGTTCATTACATAATGTTAACTCTGTAATTTCAGTATTTACACAGTAACTTTGGCAGTGTGATCTAAAATTATAAAAAAAGGAATTACAAAAAAGTTGAGGAAAAGGCACAATGTTGACAATTAGAAATGTTCACTCTCGCTGATGGAAAACAAGCATGTGCATATAAAATGTGGATAAAAGGAAATGAAAAAAAAGTTTTTAGGGAAGTCAGTGAGCATTTTAAAGTTTGCTTTATTTCTCTGTCACAAAGAACATTCTTGAAACACTCCTATGAAGATGGAAACCAAAATAGGACAAAGATATATAACATATTAATGAAAGTTCTTACAAAAATAACTAGTATGTCACAAGGTAAAAGGTTTTCTTAATTATTTCATAAGCACTAGTCAACGAGCTTTTCTGAAATTTATGTGAAAGGAAAAAAGGCTGAAAATAACCAAGACAATTTTGAAAAAGATTAAGAGGGCTTGACTCATCAGGTATCAAATTTGTAGTAATCAAGACACTGGAATATAGTCTCAACTGGCAAATGAGTAGTGAAACTGAATAATGAATATTGAAATCGACCCACAAAATAAAAATAATAGATATATAAAAGAAGTTTAATAGTAGGTAAGAGGGAAGAATGGAATAAAACAAATTACCTGAGGCAACTGGTCATCTACATGGGAAATATAAAGTTTTAAAGGGTTTCCTACTGAACAGCACCAAAAAAATTCAAGTAGTTTGAAGGTATAGAAATAAAAAAAATCTCAGAAGAAAACATAAGAACAAATTGTTATGGCCTTGGGTTAGGAAGAGATATCTTAAATAATATACAAAACCCACAAATGAAAAATGGTGAGATTAACAAGATCAATTAGAGTACAGTTAAAATTTATTTGCCTCGGGTGAGATTATTGGAAAGTGAAAAGACAAAAACCATATTCTCAGAAAAGATTTGCGAGTAACTTACCAAATATTAGTACCTAGAGTAGGGAAAGATTTTAATATGAGAAAGATTAAAAACTAATCAAAAATATCTAAAAGTTCTGAAGATGTAATTCATGGCTAAGACGGTAAAGGTAAAAAGGGAAGGGCACAATAAAATCACAGTGAAAGACCATTTTACATGTCGTTTTTGTGAGAAAATTTTAAAAATCATTAAATATTGTCTCAGATACAGAGAACTCCTAAAGGGGATAGGCAACTTCTGCAGGTCCTGCAGGTTTAAATGTGCTTAGGAGTCAAAATCTTCATGGGTATCCATCGAGACTTGTCCCGCCTGGATGTCAAGTTCCCCAGTTTTTCTGGCCAGGGCTTAGCATAGCAGACTCACCCTCAGCATAGCATTAGAATGATTTTGAAAGTCTGTATCTCTAAGTCCTAAGTCCTCAGTTTTGTCTTTAACTTTTTTCAGTTTTCCATGGTAAGAGATAAGGGACTCTTTTGTCCCTCTAGCCTTCATAGTTTTCAGTTAGTCCTTGGCTTTTAATATCTGCCCTTAGAACATCAATGTATCTTAGGGATAATGAGTCAACTTCACAGTCCCCCCCTTTTTTTTGCATTTGTTCCCCTTAATTCTCAAATGCTGTAACACTGACCCTGTTGATCCCCTATACTTGATGATTTTCTCAAGTGACAAATGATGAAATTTTAAGCACTTGGTCCACTCTCTTGTGCTGTGGACTTTGGGTGCTGAACATACAATCTGATTACTATTGCCAGCTAGACAATGAGCCATCCAGTCTTAAAATCCCATTTTTCTTTCTGCTTTCTTGGACTATGCTTCATATTCATAGCACTGTGTAAGTTGGTTCCTTTCAGCTACAAATCAAGTTAGGATTATGAGAACATTCCTGGAGGGGAGCATCAGTGAATGATAGACATGAAATCATCAGGATTAGGCAGGGAAAAGGCTTTATCCTGTGAAGCTTACCTGACAATCAGGACCAGCCCAGTGACGACTGCCAGAGAAAGGATTACCCACGAGAGGAGTCTGGTTTTGGGTGGGAAAGGTCAGGCCCTAGGGACTTTGCCCAGTCATTTTCTTGACACTGCCTAGGAAGAGTGTGGTCTCATTTCAAAAGGTGAGATTTGGAGCCTGAAGATTCCACCAGGTAGAAGCCTTTAACTGCATTCCTTGTAGCTGAATGGCAAGTTCTGTACTGAATGGAAATATGGGTTGTAAACAGCTCAAAGCTGTTGCAATACTAAAAGGAAATGAATGGGTTTTTGTTCATCACAAGAAATATATTAGGTTACCTATCTTAGATTTTCAATGATATTTGAATTTGACCTTCAAAAATAATTCTTATGGTTCACAATCTAATACTAGAATGTTTACGGTAGAATTATATATAATAGCCCCCAAAGGGAAATGATGTAAATGTCCATCAACAGTGGAATGGCTATGCAATCTACAGACTATTCAATAATTCACACACATTTCACGGAGGAATGTTGTATGTACCTACTGTAACGTACAACATAGATTAATCACATGATGACAATGTTGAGGAAAAAGTCAAATACAAAAGCGTGCACACTATGTGACATGACTCAATCTGAACAAAGTTTAAAAACATGCAAACTAAGCAAATTTGTAGTTAACTTAAGAATGTATTGAGAGAAAAGTTAGGTGCTGACATTTTTTCATATCTTGTGGTGACTACAAGTCAAAAGGCTGAACTGGTAAGATGTGTACTTTCCTGTATGGAAATTATACTCCATATAAAAGTATCATTTATATATAATTCTACCATAAATATTCTAGTATTAGATTGTGGACCATAAAAATTGGAGTTTTGAAGTACAAATATAGCAAAAGAATAGAAACTATCACATTGTGGATAAATATATAGTCAGCTTATGGATCTTAAACAAAATGAGCATAAATCTAAGTTATAAAGTAATATGTTTGGCATTTTATTACCATTACTATTACTATAGTGTTATTACCTAGTACTATCACCACAGTATTTATTACTATGTACTATTAACAATTAATATTAAATTTTAAATACTATTATTATTAAGTAAAAGCATTTATAGTCCCTTCTGTAAAACTTCAAAATATCTTCAAGTCATATATACAGTTCTTGAATAGAGAAAGGGTAAGTTTCAAAAGCTGGAAATATAATTTGGTTTTCTGCCTCCTCTCCAAAGATTTGGTCACTTACCACATGTGAGGACAGTATTCCCACATGTTAGGTGTAGCTGGAGTCAGGTTTGTGTTTATGTATTGAAAATTCCCTTAGTAAAATTGTCCCTTACAGCCATAGTGCTTAGTATATCTTACCTTGTTTGATGTACATTTTGCAACACATTTTATTAGGTGGTAAGTTAGAAGAGCTCTTGAATATAGTGGGTTTTTCTACACAGAAATGAACATGTATTGATTTTCATTAGCTTGCAGGTATTTCAACATATTATTTAGTCCACAGTCTAGGAGATATCTTTATCTTATTGATTTGACTCTTTTTTGGTCCTTACAGTGTGTCTGCAGTTGAATTTTTTTAGGTTTTGAAGTGCTCTGTTGTGTCCTTGCTTTTACTAGTATGATCTGAAACAGGTAAAAGCTCCAAAAAAAGAGGAGAGCTACTGGTTGATTTTCTTTCTTCGTGAAAAATAAAAATAAGGTGAGCTTTTAGCCATTAAAAAAGATACTGTACAAGTACTATAACAAGGAAGGAAAAAACTCAAATAACCAGATTATCCACATTACAGATAGAATCTGATATTCATTTAAGAGATCTTTAGAGAGCTTTAGATTTTTCTCTCAATCATATATTGAGGATAATACTTTGAGTTCTAACAGATGATTGCCCCCCACTCCCCCAATACCTGCTACCTACATACTTATGATTACATAAGGACCTTGCTCAGTGTCTAGGCATCACATAATTAGAGAACAAATACATCAAATATATGTGAGGTCTAAAATTCACAATTCCAATGTAAGTTAGAGAAATATTTCAAAGAAGCTACAATTAGGCAAAAAGATTTTTCAATTAACCCTTTGTTGATATGATAAAAAGTCCTTCATGCTGAGGAGGAGAGATATGTTTAGAAAGAAGAGTTGCATGGCTTGGGAACTCCATGCTGGCCACTTCACTCCAGCCTGAGCCACAACTTGTTAGTGTGAGAATTTGGAGATAACTGAGACTGGTAAGGCTTAGGAAAAGTGAACCTTACAGAAGAGTTCTTCAAGCCATGATGGTGAATCTGAGGACAGAAATACCAATGTGGTATGTCTATGTATGAGGCAATACTGGAGACGGTTCACAGGTTTCCCAGAGTGGGTGGGAGGCATCAGAAGATGCCTGTAGTTCCTTGAGTTCATGTGACAATAGGCTGGACAGACAGTGCTTTTGAGACTACAGAGAATGATGGTCAGGAAACGTCAACAGAGGCAGTTTGATCAGTCCCCCCCAGGGATTAAAGTGATGATATATCTAACCCCCAGCCTACTGTAGGACTTGTTTAAATGTCGAATGAAAAAAAAAAGTATCTGACGTATCTGAGAAACCAGCTCAAATCACGACAGAAATGTGTGAGCAAATTTCCCTTGTTGGGAAATGTAATTACAAACAAAATCTTTTCCCAATCCAGAAAACCTCTGTACAAAAGTAGTAAAGAAAACAGTTTTATTTTGAATAAGCATTAAAATAGAATATGAGATGGGAGGAAATATGGAGGGGGAGGCGGAGCAACATGGCGGCGAGGAGACGCTGCGAGTAAGATCTCCCATTAAAAAAAGTTAATAGGGAGAAAAAGTGGCAGGTCCCAGTGAGAACTGGGACACGGAAGATAAACGGGTGACTCCAGCAAACTACCCGAAGAAGAAAGTGGCCATAAAAGAGGACTAGAAGGGAGGGAAGCGCAGAACCCTGCTCCCCTCCCCCGCCCACAGAGGCTGCACTCTCCGACCAGCAGAGAAGAGGAAAACAACAAACCAAAACGGCCAACAAGAACAAAGGACACAGCAAGCAGGACTGTGAGTGGAAAGGAACTATTGCAGCCACCACACCCCGTGAACGGGAGCTGAGGCGAACCCTGCAGGGAAGAACAAAGACCCCGGGAGACGCGCACACAGCCCGGGCTGCTGGTAAGCTTGCGCGGGAAAGCAGCAAGCTTGGCGCGCTTGAAAAGCAAACACGGACCAGAAAGCTGTGTGGAGATTTCTGGACCTACTAAACATAGAGCTTCCACAGGATCCAGCAATTCCACTCCTAGGTATTTACCCAAAGGACACAGAAACATCAATTCCAAAGAGCACCTGCACCCCTATGTTTATAGCAGCACTATTTACAATAGCTAAGCTTGGGAAACAGCCCAAATGCCCCAAAATAGATGACTGGATCAAGAAGATGTGGTACATATACACCATGGAATATTACTCAGCATTCAAAAAAGATAAACACATACAATTTGCAGCAACATGGATGGCGCTGGAAGGGATCATGCTCAGCGAAATAAGCCAGAAAGAAAAAGAAAAATACCGGATGGTCTCACTCATAGCAGGAATCTAGAGAACTTAAATAAGGGACCAGGAAAATGAATATAAGAAAGTGAAAATCAAAATCAACAGAAAACTATGAACCAGAGACACTTTTTGGGGGGTGGGGGGCGGGAGGGGAAGGATTTGGGTCAGAATGGGGCATTTGCAATTAATTGTATGGGGGAATATAAAAATAAAATTTATTATTAAAAAAATAAAATAAAATAGAATATGATACATACCACAGGCAGGTAAAATACATTACACATATGTTCTCAAGATAAATGATTACTAATCACTCATAGTCCATCCTAAATTTCCCTAGTAATTTGAGTTACTGTATGTGAAAGTTTATTGACTATACCTACAGGAAAATTAGTGCTTTTTATATCTTTATGACAAACAGTAGTTTTGCAACTTGGAGCCAGGGATCTGTGGAAGCCAGGCCTCTACCTTCTGGCAGAGATGAGGTATAAGTGACTTTGCCACTTGATGTTTGCATTTCAAATGTATGACACCTAGGTTCTTTTTTTTTTTTTTTTAAAGATTTATTTAGTTATTTATACAAGCACTGGGTACAGTCAGAAGCACGGGAGGGTGAGAGAATTCACCGGAGCCACAGCGGGGAATAGAACAGGCAGACTGACGAAATACACTACTGAGGGGAGCAGCGGGCGTGGCAGGAGAGGTCTGTGCACCATGTGGGACCCTCGCCGGTAACTGGGGTTCGAACCAGTGCTGCAGAGGCTGAGGGCAGCTTTGCAGCCCAGCGCTCAACCGCTGTGCCACCAGGGGAGGCCCAAGGTTCTTAAGAAATACATCCATGGGTTGAAAAACTGGCAAGTTTTCTTTTTTTAATTTATGTACATTTATATTAAAAGTTTACAAAATTAAATGCTGTAAGGGAGGGGAGTGCCTCTGCTTACTTTTAATAATGCTTTTTGCTTATTTTTAGATTTTATATTTTTTTATATACTCACTGCTGATCCAGTAGTAGATTGAACACCCCTGAGCATCAAGGTCAAGGTGAAGGCGGGCAAAGGAAGAAAAATCACTCATACAATCATGTTTTCTTGATAAATTAAGTAATACTAAATTAGACTGCTGTTCACCCCAGCACTGCCCATCTGCTCCTTAGTCAAGGAATCTGCCACATCTGTGTAACTGTATACAATGGACCAACTTTGGAGGACTCAACTTTATTTTAATCCTAATGTCCATCTCAAGCTGCCGTTTTCTGTCTTCTAGGTAAAGTCTATTTCTTTTTTTTTCTTTTTTAAAGATTATTTATTTATTTATTCATTCATTCATTCATTCATTCATTCAAGCACTGGGTACAGTCAGAAGCGCGGGAGGGTGAGAGAATTCACCAGAGCCAGAGCCGGGAGCAAAGCAGGCAGAAGGACCAAAGTACACTGCTGAGGGGAGCAGCGGGCAGCAGGAGAGGTCTGCGCCATGCCCAGTGGCCAGGGAGCAGCTGAGGATCGAACCGGCACTGCAGAGGCTGCGGGCAGCTTCCCAGCGCTCAACCGCTGCGCCAGCAGGGAGGCCCGTAAAGTCTATTTCTGAGTTCTCAATTCTATTCCATTGGTATTATGTCTGTCTTTGTTACAGCAGCATAACTGTTTTGTTCTGAAAACAATTCTTTTATAGTATAGTTTGAAGTTTGGAAGTGTGGTAACACCATTGTGTCTCTCTTTTTGTCTGGATTTTTTTGTCTATGCATCTCCACTCAGTCAAAGGTGTACCTCCAATCCTCTCAACACTCCCCTCCCATGGACTTCCAGCCAAACATAGGTGCACAGCTCTGAGGTTTGCAGGACAGACTCCCACCCTAACCACATTTCTAGGCATCTCTCTCTATCTACCTTTTGTTGTGTATAGTTGAATTTCCTCATTATCACTCCCTGCATGTTTAACATTGGTCTCTGATATTCAAGAGATACTCTAGTTTTATGGGTCCCTCTGGTTCTAGTGCCCCTCTGTATTTTCACATTACTCTTAAGGTGTGAATCAGGGAATATCCCCTAATACCATCTTCTCTGTCTCTTCCAACATTATTGTAATTTGCCTTGTGGCTCAGCGATCCCAGTAGAAAAGAGAGGTTAAGATCTTTGAAAATTAAATAGTTTATCATTTTTTTTTGATATTCCTCATTAGCCATGTATTTTTTTTTTAAAAGATTTATTTATGCATTCAAGAACTGGAGTACAGGCCAGATGTGTGGGGGGTGGGAAGATTCACCAGAGACAGAGCAGGGAACAGAACAGGGAGATTGACTGAAATACACTGCTGAGGGGAGCAGCAGGCGTATCAAGAGAGGTCTGCTGTGCCATGCAGGTTGCTCTCTGGCTGGGGATTGAACTCATGCTGCAGTGGCTGCAGATAGCTTCATAGGCTGCATCTTAACCCTTTGCGCTCCTATGGAGGCCCTATCCATGTATTCTTTTTATTTTTAAATTGTTTATTTATACAAGTACTGGGCACAGTCAGAAGCGCAGGAGGGTGAGATAATTCACCAGAGTAGGGAGCAGAACAGGCAGAAGGACCGAAGTACACTGCTGAGGGGAGTGGAGCAGTGGGCACAGTAGGAGAGGTCTGCGGGGCATGTGGGGATGAAACCAGCGCTGCAGAGGCTGTAGGCAGCTTCACAGCCCAGCGCTCACCCGCTGCACCACCGGGGAGGCCCTAGCCATGTATTCTTAATTCATTTAATTTGTCTTTTTGAGTGAAGATGTGTCCGTTAAATTTGCATAAACAGACAATCCCTTTTGTAATATATGTAAAATACCATTATTAGAGATGATCATTGAAAAGACTAACTTCAGTTGAATCATCAGCTGGATCCTGGCAGTGTAAATGCCACTCACCATTGCTTTCACCTCAGCTGTTTCAAGGCCATATCCTTGAGAGAGTAATGTGTTGTTGAGACCATCTGGATAGTGTATGTGATGTAACTCTGTTACACATTCTATATAAACATTTAAAATTCTAGCAGAAGGGGTGGAGATCTGCTGGACTTGAGGCTACCCCGAACAGATCTGGTGAATTCCCTTATTTATTGAAATTATTGCCTGACAATCTGGAGTGGCCTGTGTCTTTCTTTGGTCACTCCTTGTCCTCTGTGCATGGGGGTAATTTCAGGGGACATACCAAGGTTATAAACCTACAGTCATTCTCAAATTTTAAAATCCCTATGTCATCTTGAATAGAATTGTAATTAAGAGATTTATGATTTGGAACACTAATGGTCATGAATAAATACATGTCCCCTGAAACTATTTGCTCAATTCATACTTAGTCTGTCTTTTAACTTGCTTCAATTATACATATTCAGGTTTAATGCTACATTTATTTGTATTTTTTGGGGGGGCTTAAAATAAAATTATATAGTCATGTATGAGTTTTGATTTTATTATAGTTGCCCTTCAATATCCTTTTTTCTGAATGGGTAGCTGATGAGAGGAAGCTTATTACTAAAGAAAATAGCAAAATATTTTCTAGACCAACAGAAAGGTCTATTGACTCAAAATTGGAAGTGGAAATAATGTGTGTGTATATATATATATATATATATATATATATATTTGAAAAACAGTTAAACTAGGGCTAGATTTAGACAGTAAGGTGGTGAAATAAAAACAATACAAATACAAACAAAAGAAATACAGATGACCAAATTAGCACTTGAAAGAAACCCTTATTTAACATCACTGGTAATTAAAGAAATGCTGAGTCAACTAATAATCAGATAGTGTTTGATAATTAAATTAACAATAAAAATTTAGAGAGCAATATCTGTTAATTAAGAGGTGAAAAAATATGATCTTAGTAGTAGTTACAATGCATGATTTTTCTGGAAAACAATTTTGTTATATTTAAAAGGAGAAGTGGCATTTATACTTATTGAACTAAAGAGTCCCTTTCAAGCAACAAGCTTAATTTGTAATTGAGAAATTTGGGGGAAAAGAATACTTGTATAAGAAAATACTCACCACAGTGTTTATTTTTATTTATTTATTTATTTTAGTATTTTCAAACTGTTTAGTAATAGGACAAACACTTGCACTAATGCGGTACATAAATAATTTTAGAATATTAGGGCAACATATGTCATTTATTTTTCCATCAACATTTTTTGAATGCTTTTGCTCCAAATAGTGAATAAAGCGTTAAATGCATGCTTTAAAAGGCTAATTAAGGAAAAACTCTTTTATGTCTAGAAGTTCACCAGAGTTCTGAACTCATTTTTCTGCTTCCTGGTCTGTTTTCCATCTCTGTACCTTGGTTTTTCCACCTGATAAAATGGATAAGGGAACCTACTTCAGTAGGTACTTATGAAGCCTAAATGTATTAGTAAATTTAAAATATTCAGATAAGTTTCTGAAACAGATTAGTTGCTTTATAGATGCTACTAGTATTCATTATTATTATGGCAAGTGAAAAACATTCGACAATGTGAGCTGGATTTTTGTGCAACATCTTGACCCAAAGTCAAAGTATTAAATTTAATATTTGAAAGAAGGAAAACTGTAAGAATAGACTAAATCATTTACTGAGTAAATACTGATGACTAGAACTGTATTGGTGTAATATTTTAATTCATAGGCTTCAGAAAAATAGATTTTCTCCATTGCAAATTAGCTGAATTTAATTGTACCTGGAGATCCAACTCCATTAATACAAATATAACCTTAGTTAATTAACTAATTGCACAGTTTGTTTTTATCATAAATACTTTTGATGTTTTGACAGTTATCTGCAGTTTTCCTCCTTTCCTTTTATCCCCAGGGCTGCCCTAAGATTGAAGGGAGGTTATAATGCATCAATGCATCAGAAGATACATAATCCTGGCTCTTCATTTTTGTTATTAGCTGCTGAATTCTTTATCCTACTAACTTCTGTTTATCACATATTACCCCTCCAGAAGATGTGCTTGGAAAACACATTCCCTTTTGTCTCCAGTGGTTATTTTATTTCTTTTGTTCCTTTTCTTGTCTCAGCAGGCTTTCAGACACCTCTTCCTTCTTAATCTCTCTCTGACAGGTCTAGTGCCCTCTTGGATTCGAGGGAAATTTTGAATATTTCGCCATGTTATTTGGGGCAGTAGAGGGCTCTTGGGATCTATCTCAGATCTCTTAATGTGCATGGGCTGTGCCCTTCCAACTTTAGTGCAGTTATTAGAGGGGTTGGTGGTGATTTCTATAGGGAATTTTCAGCCTGCTTAGAGTTTCCCTCAGGAATTTCTATTTAGATCTCTTCTGCCATCATGAATCAAATTGTGGGGTTCTATGGCAGGGGAAGAAACAGAAGCTTTGTTTTAAGTGCTGGAACTTTATTTCTTAGAACTGAATGATTCTATTTATGATAAGGATTTCTTATATCTGAAAATAATTAGCACCTTGCTTGTTGAAAAACTGTCTAAAGAAATGCACTAATTTTACTATTCCTTTTATTGATTATTTTTTCCTAGGACTTTATTTACACAGTCTACTAAGTTATTTAGTTGAATGACTCCCTTAGAAATGTTCCTTATATGTTTTTGCTGCACCTTGGGCAGGAAAGCATTTCCTGTAATTCAGTTCTGAGAGCAACCTGAGGACAGAGATTCTACTTCACAAAAGACATTTTAGAGGTTATGAATAAGAGTACCATTACTTGTAACCATTTTGTCTGGGTACTCACATGCACATGTGCAAAACAGTGAAACAGACAGAGGTGTGGGTATGGATGTATATTCAACACCAGTTTAAATGTCTGAAACTTCACTTTATTAAGAGACAAAGTTTGTACAAAAAATGTGTTTTTCTTTGCATGAGTCAAGTAAAGTTTATGACTATAAATATTTACTTTTCTGTTGAAGATTGTCTTACCTTTATTTGGGTTTGAGTTTTATTTGTACCATGACAGCATTTGCAGTTTAGTGTTTGTTTGGGTCCTAGTCTCCCAGGGACAGATGAGGAAAATGACCTCAGTGTGAGATGGGTCCAAAGCACACTATATGGAAGAATGGACTATGTTGCCTCAGGGAAATGCATTTTCTTTTTCAAACTTTGCAATTCTTTCTAGGGAAGTATTGTGTTTTGTTTCTACTGGCTTGATGAAAAAATTTCTACCTTCATTTGCTTCATTTTAATGATGTTCAAATAGAAGATTCACATTTATGATAAGTTTTAGGTTAATCGCAATTTGGATAAAGATGAAAACAATCTATGTAGAGCTAATAACATGGTTGACTTTTCTAGAATTCATAAATAAACTTTTTGAAATTTAAATTCTGGTTATTTGCTTAAGGAACCCTCATGATTACATTGGTTTTAATTATTTCAGTGTTAGGGGCTTGTCCATAAAGCTTAGAGTGATAGGCTAACATATGTAATGCCATTTTCAAGCTATAAAAGTAAAATAAAATGTTATATCTCTTTGCAAGTTTTATGAATGTCTTGTATAATCACCCAGGAACTTACTCATGTTCTGCTTTTTCTGTTTATGATTATAGAAATATTTTTGCTACTGTTAACATATTTTTATTTAGCAATTCTTTTTTTTAAATAAAATAATAGCCTGATACTGACTTTCAAGCATGTCTCTATTTAAAGCAGAGTTTGCAAATTGGTTGATTAAAATTTTGTGCTAAAATTGATAAATTTCTTCAACCCAAATTTCTGACTGTTTTGGGAAATTTCTCCTATCCAGTAACTTAGGCCCAGATTATACTACTAGAGCACTGTTCAAGAACTCAGAAAATAATGCTATATTTAGGACAACTTATGTCTTCACCACTTCCTGTTACTTCCCTATGACCTGCTTGACTCAAAGAGGATGATATCTGCAGGACTTTTTAGATAAGAATCAACACATTTGAGTAGCATTGTCTCTTTCATAACTTCAGAATCATCATGAAGAAACTATCTTCCCTAACAGAACTAAAGGAAAGGAACTGAATCAACTTGGGTTTTCAAACTTCTTCTTCAAGAAGGCACTGAGCATGTATGAGAAGCTGAAATGTTCTATAGAAAGTTGATAGTTCCAACTAGTTACATAATAAAAATTAACTCATGTTAAGAAACCACAGTGAAACTCTGAATCTCACAATAGCCCAGATGTTTTTCCTATGTTCATTTTATAAATATGACTAAGAGAAATGAAAAGGCCAAAGCTATAAATGAGGTAGGCGGTACAGCTTATTCTTAATCCTAGTGCAGTCTCATTGCAAAGACAAGATGCTGGTGTTATGTAGGTAAACAAAGATGTTATTTAATGACCTTTTATATTCTGCCTCTATAGAGAAGAATATGAACAGTATGAATTTGAATGTAAATTGTGTGTGTGTGTATGAGTGTGTGTGTCTGAATCAGTTATCTTCATTTGTCTGAGAAGAGCTATGTTTTTTAATAGATTCTCAAAAGGGAGCAGTGACCCACAGAATGGCTAAGAAATGTGAATAATTGCATAGTGGAGATATTTCTCAGTATTTAAAGATTTACTCAATTGGCACCAGGCACACAATATCTGTTTCTGATATAATCTACTTAACTCACAAAAACAAATCCTTTCAAGTCATTTTTTTCTCCTCTTGAGTATGTTTTGATCGCTTTCAATATTTAATGACCTCATTTTTAAAATAGTAAAAATAAACATAAATTTCTTTGGATTATTGACATTAAAAGAATTTCTATTATGTGAGGGAAGTTCCATTGATTAGTGATAAAACATTTGAGTAAGAATTCTATAAATTCACTTCCATTAAAATAGTTACTCTTTTCTGTTTTTCTCTTACCTTCTCTTTTCTTGACCTTTTACCCATTCAGTTCAGAGCAATTAGAAAGGACTCGGTGGGGTGGAGGTAACAATATTTATGTAAGGAGGCTATCCATGTAGGGAGGTATGACTCAGTACAAGGCATGAAAAAATGTTCAGAAAAGAGAAAAGTCTGTATTGGAGAGTAGCCAGTGATGATGTCACTCGAGTTGGATGTCAGGGTGCTAGGGTATGAGCGAGGTGAATGAGATATCCTTGTGAGAAGTGACCTGTCCCCGGATGTTGTTCAAGCTAAGTAGGTCTTTCTTGTGAGGGTGGCTTACCCTAGAGTATTAGCATCATAATTAGGTGAGAAAGACTTCTCTGTATGAGGGACAGTCCCATCTATGTTATATGACCAGTGGCATTGCCTTCAACCAATGAAGGCATGTATAGGAAGTGCCTGACTTACTGTATTAAAACCTGAAAAAGGTGAGAAGGATCCACGGAGTCGAGAAGTTGAATCAGAGTATCAGAGTCTGAAAGAAGCTGAGTATTACATCCTTGTGAAAGGGTTAGCCCTGTGAGAGGTGTTGGAGCCATCAGTTATGTGGGAGATAGACTACATAAAAGGGGGGTGGGGAAACCAGTAAATATATAGCATAGTGGAAGCAAGCTTCTCATTGTTGGGAAAAAGAGTTACAAATATGGAAAGAGAGAAAACTAGGATAAATTCTGTGGTATTGGATTGGAATGGGAGGTATCACTGTTTATATATCTATTGATATAGAGATACATAGAGATGTGAGTGGTTGTGTGTGTGTATGAGCATACACTACCAGGCGTGGGCACTGAGAGGATCTGAAAACAAACCTCAATGACAGTGAGTACACTGAACCTCCAGACTTTATCTTCTAAAGACTATTCTCCACCAGCAAGAGTCAAGGCTCTTTGATGAGTGGCAAATTCCAGGTCAGAGCGAAGAAAGTACAAGAGGAGCCCAGGATATATGGTAGTCAAAGAAAGAAGGAATTTCTCAAAAGATATCCTGAGAACATACTATTCAAATTTAAGTGGTTCTTGCTGGTAAAATCCAGAACAACTTAATAATTATGATAATAATAAGTCATACCCCTTCAATAAAATAGGGTTTAATTGGTTGATAAGGATACAAGTGAATGATAACAACTGATGAGACATGTTTATGGTCTCACAGTATCTTGTCACTAAATATTAATTACAAAGGCATAACTTTTAGTGGAGAAAACTGGCCGTAATTAATTTATCATAATCAGTAATGGGACAAATCAAAAACATGCACCACCTCATAGGATACAAGAAGAAAAACATGGCATCACCTCTGTGATATTTCTGCTGACTCTGCATAATCTAGGTCTAGCATACTACAGAACAATTTACATGATGGGAGCCCGTTTTTTAAAAAATATTTATTTATGCATATAAGAACTGATGTATAGACCAGAGGTGTGGGGGGTGAGAGGATTCACCAGAGACAGAGTGGGGAGCAGAACAGACAGATCTACTGATGTAATGCTCAGAGGAGCAGCACGTGAGACAGGAGAGGTCTGCTGCGGCATGTGGGCTGCTCCCTGGACAGGGATGGAAGTCATGTCACAGTGGCTGGCGATAGGTTGATAGTGCTGTCTCTTTAACCCCTGTGCCACCAGCGAGGCCCTATGAGCCCATTTTTATTCAGAATATAGTTATGTAAATTAGTAAATGTGCATAAAAATTTAGAAAAATCATACCCCAAAATTTAATAGTGGTTGTCTCTGGGCATCGAGGTAATGATCGTTTTTTTAAATTATTTTATTTATCTTTATTTTTAAAAATTAAACAATAGAATTTATTATACAATTAGAATATAATAAATCTCCATTCACATACATGTGTCAGATGCTCAATATCATTATTCCATTGGTTTTAAAGTAATGTGATTTTCTCAATTTACATTTTTCCTTATAGTAAACAAATCCCAATCTTATATTATGCCTCCTTTTTCACAATATTTTCTTACTCAACTTATAAAGCATGAAACTTTTCTTCAGAAAAGCATATAACTTGTCTTAAGGCATTTCCATAAGCTGATTTAATCATGCCAAACCTGTCAGAAACACTTAAGGATTTGCATTTATTTATTGAAGCCACATGGTGTTCAAGAAAAGTGAAGTCAAAATAGAATGAAATAAACTAAATGCTCAAGATAGACAAGCATGCCAATATGCCAACATAGAACAGTTTCTGTGGTGACAGGGGAATGCAAGGAAATTAAATGAATTCACAATGGAGTAAAAAAGTCAAGCAGAGATTCCTATAAGACATGTTCTATGGAAAAGAAAACACTGTCAAAGAAAAACTTCACTAAATTACAAAATTTTAAACTTCCTTATCCTTTGAAATTTAGCTTCAATATTCCTCATTTTTATGGTCTTTCTCATCCTAGTTTATTGGTTATTTGTATTTCTCTCTGTTACCAAATTAAATTATGATTGTGGTTCTCTCCCTCTTGACTCTGAATTTTTGGAGAGAGACTGGGATCGAGACTCATTCTATTTGTAACACCAGAACGGAGTCTCTGCTTTAGAGCAACCATTGCATGGGCATGTCTGAATGAAACTAAATGAATAAGAAAACAACCTAAAAAGCCTTTTAGCTGAAGAATCAACAGAGCACATATCAACAATACTTTTATTAAATTAACAGATATGCTAAATGATGTGGGCTTACAATTCTAAAAATTTCTGAGAAGGCAACATTACTTTAAATTTATTTCTGTACACAAACATACACATATTACTTTTTTGATAAGTTGCTTTGGGGATACTAAAACTGAGCTTTATATAGTTTTATAGCAACAAACACCCATAAACATATTTGGTGAAAAATTTTAATACCACATCATCATATTTAAGGAATGGAATCTGCATTCCATTAACAATTATATTAAGAATTTGAGCAAAAACAGAATAGCCTTTTGGAATGATTGCTTAAATTCATCTTATCTTCCCTGTTAGCCCCATAATGTTTTAAGGTATCATTTGATTTTTAGGAATCCATGGTAGAGTTCTGAAGCTTCAATGCACAAGGGAAAATGGTCATCTTGCAGGGAAGAAACAGTAAAAAGAAACACAGAGGTTAAGATAATTTCAGAGCCAACGTGTGAAATTGTGGATTGCAATTTCCTTTCTTCCTTCTTCCAGTCATTCCTTTCCTCACTCCCTTCTTCTCACGTTCATGAGTAAGTAGATGCCAACTTAGATGTCATTGGACAACATGTTCTTTAAGATATTTTCCATCTTCAATATTCTGATAGTGGTTTTATAAGGCTTGTTAATATCACATGAATGTTTTGGAACGATATTCACATAGTTTAAGGGGTTGATTCCTATAATGAGGGGATGGTAATATTGACACTGGTATAAAAAAATTCTGAGTCAGAAAACTGTTCAAAGCAAACTTAACTCGTGTATAGTACACATTTGTAAAAGTATGATTGGCTGAGCAGGGACGTATCTGGGACATTTGTTATTTTGTGTGTGCTTGATTGGTTCTACCAGGAGTTCTGATTGAAATGGTTGGGGAGCAGCTCCTTTACCTTTTATGTGAGCAAGACCTTCATTTCTAAAATGGATTAAACCAATATGTTGAGTGGTCCATTTATTCTTTTCACATTACATTTGAATTTCATTACTGGAGAAGTCAAAAGGCCATTTTCATTTTGGACTCTGAAAAGGTCATTCGTTACTCACATTTTTATTTCCCAGTTCTAAGTTTTGATGATGAAGAAGAAAAAGAGAATGCTTGTAGTTTTTGATTAGTCTCACCATGAATTCATTATTTTCTGAATATGCCTGCTGGGCTCTAGACTCTAATTGTATCTGTCAACATGGTAAACAACATTTTGGATTTAGTAAGACTACTGTGGAGTGTTTGATATTTGCCAGGTCAGAAGAGAAAGATTCAAGTCTTTGGAAACCTTTCTAAGCTGAAAATATTTGAAGTCCCATGAAGGACCACTGGTGGAGCATAATAAATAACTTCTCACTATAAAAAAAGTGAAAAAGATTAGGTGTAATTTCACTGACTTATCATTTTTATGGATTAACCTTGGCCACAGATCTAAAAGACGATTAAAAATGAAAATAATGATAGTTATAGTTATAATAATGATCCTAGTATTTCTGAAGTTTCATCTAAGGTTATCACATTGATAATTTTGTTAACATGCAATGGAGTCTATATTTTATTCCAAGAGAACAAGCTAAATTAATTTTTCTTTTACCTTGTAAATAGCCTTTATTTGTTTAAATCCTATTTTTATAATACCGATGCTAGTGCTACTGCATAAAAGTGCTTGATAAATCTTCTGATTATTAACAGTTAGAGTAATTTTTGCTAAAAAAAGCTTAACATTAAGGTGGTTAGAAATTTAAAAAAAAAGGGTTTTTTAAACCCAGCAAAGTGATTGGATTCTGAGTATAACCAATGGCCTTTAACATGCCTGTTAGCAAACACAAGACCTAAGTACAGTATATCTAAACTTCTATAAGTTTATTCTTAGAACCAGAAAAATAAAACTACCTGAAAGGTAATAATAATGTATAATCCTCTTTTTTACATGTTGATTTCTATAAACTGAAAAATATAAGAACTAGCAGTCTGCTCTTAGCATCACTTTCATCTATTTTTTAACCGAGTTAAAATATCTGTAGTCATTACTTTCAGAAAAAATTCATCTTTTTTTTTTCCACCGCTCTGTGAAAAGGCAGAAAAAGATGTGTTGTTTTTGTCTTTGAAAGTAGCCTTTTATTTTTGCAATTTCCATTAATATTCTAAGGTAAACATTTAAAAGGCACAGAAATTTTAGACTATTTCTGTTTCTGGTAAATGGTTATCATTCTACATGTTTATAAATATAAAACAAAATATCTTTAAATATGAAGGATATTTTTGTTAGTAGACTGTTTATATTTTGTGCTTTTTGTGCTTTAAGGGATTTACCATTGTGTTATGGTTTGATTTATCATTATATACATGTAGTTACTTGAAAGCACATAAAAGACTACTTCTTTGTCATTGGTTTCATAGTGAAATTAAAAATGGATGTATTGGGGGAATATACTTGATGCTTTGATATAAAGTATTCAATCAGTAGGTATTTAATGCATTCATATTAAATTTCAAACACTGATCTAATCTCTAGGAATAAAAATGTAAACTAAGCAGAAAAATAATCTCATCACATAAAGAAATTTACATTCTGATGGAGGAGGAAAATAATAAGCAAAGTACAGTGACAGTTCCAAAAAGCCAAGATACAGTCTATTTTTACTTACTGCTCTATTTCAGAATCTATGACAATGAGTGACACATGGTATTCAGAATTTTTTTTTTAAGATTTATTTATTTATTTATACAAGCACTGGGTACAGTCAGAAGTGCGGGAGGGTGAGAGAATTCACCAGAGCCAGAGCGGGGAGCAGAACAGGCAGACTGACGAGGAAGTACACTGCTGAGGGGAGCAGCGGGCAGCAGGAGAGGTCTGCGCGCCATGTGGGACTCTCGCCTGGCGGCCGGGGATCAAACTGGTGTTGCAGAGGCTGCGGACAGATTCTCAACCCAGCACTCAACCACTGTGCCACTGGGAAGGCCCGGTATTCAGAATTTTGTGTAATAGATGCATAACTATATACAGTCTAAAATGCTAGGCTGTAAAAAAAATAATGACGAGGTATAAACAACCAATAAAGAAAGAAAAAACATATGGGAAGACTTAATGAAATAAGTAAACAGATTAGTTATGGCATATTACAGACCAAATTCATTATAACAATTTTCTGCATAAGAAAGGAAAGTGTTGGGATCCAGTATCATAAAAAAGTCATTACACGTGTTATGGTGATATGTCATTTTATTCTACATATTTTTTTAAAGATTTATTTATTTTATACAAGAACCGGGGTATAGGCCAGATGCGCAGGAGGGTGAGAAGACTCACCAGAGACATTGCAGGGAACAGAGCAGACAGACTGACGAAATACACTGCTGAGGGGAACAGAGGCGAGAGAGGAGAGGTTCTGCTGCGCCATGTGGGACCCTCGCCAGCCGGCTGCTATCGAACCCACGCTGCAGAGGCTGCAGACAGCTTCACAGTGCGGCACTCAACCACCTGCGCCACCATGGGAGGCCCTACATAAAATTATTTAAGTGATTTGTTCAGAAACATTCCCCCTCACTCTTTATTTCTTTGTTAAGGGTTGTTGTTTACAGGTATTTTCCACATTTAGCATTGGTAATTTTTTAGCTTATTTCATTTATCTTTCACACTTGCAAATGAATGATAGTATAAAATAAAAATGAGGTGTAATTATGATAGAGTAACTGGGACTTCTTGCTGTAAGCATCTACTGTTGCTCATACACTTTATAAAGTGATAGACAACATAAACCCAAGATAAACCCAATACAGAGCACAGCCAGGAAAATGTAGCTAGAGAGAAGATCAGAGACCACACGGGACTGGGAGATTTTTAAGTTGAAATCAGCCAAAATGGAGAATTACTTTTGAATGTTTTATTCATCCAGTAGATTCCCAATGAGGTTCACACCTAGACTAGATGAAAGCTACTTTAAATATCCCCAAATAAGGAGAAATAAACTGCATTTCAAAGGATTAAAATTTCCCTCAGATAATTTAATAGTCTGCCATGAAAGTTATCGAATACTTTTGAAAGAAGACAGTAAAATAACAAGAAGTGAAATTCATAATATCTAACATCCAATAAGAACATTAGACATGTGGAAAAGGAGCAGGTAATCCCAAAGAAGAAAAAAGTCAATAAAAGTAGTTTTAGGAAGGTTAAAGTTAACAGAATTTGTATATGAAGAATATAAATTGCCTGTTACACATTTTCTAAATGTGTTCAAGGATTTAAAGAAAAGTATGAACGTTATGGAAAAAGGAACTAAGACTTAAAAGGAACAAAAGAAACTTCTATAGATGAAAAATTCATTATCTAAAAGGAGAAATTTATGTTATCAAATTAAAATAGAAACTTAAAAAGGTAAGATTAGTGAATTTGTCTGTGTAGTAATAAAATCATCTAAACTGACACCCAGTATGAAAAACTAGAAAAGAACAGATCCTTGTGTGGGACATCATTAAGCAAATAATGTATATAAATGGGAATATAACAGTGTATTTGGAAAAAAACAAGACTGAAAATTTGATGACATCAATAAACCTTTATATTCAAGAAGGTCTTTGAATCAGATTTTGTATAAGCACAGAGACAAGAACTGGAAGACATTGTAATTCAGTCTTGTAAATATTAACATCATTTAATACTTTACAAGCAACTAATAAATTCTATATATGGAAAAATCATCACAAATTCTTCATTAGAAATTATGTTTGCCACTTAGAATGGTAAAATGGAATTCCTTAAAATTGTATCACTAATCCAAAAGAAAAAAGTGAAACAGGGAAAATAGGAAGTAATATCAAAATATTAGATTTTACCTCAAACATAGCAATAATAACAAATGTAAATAATTAAATACTCCAAACAAAAGACAAAAAACTTTCTAAGTTGGATGAAAAAACGAGATCTAACTATACACTAAATGCAATATCTATTTTAATGGAAAAAGGTAAAATAAATGAATGGAAATCATATACCATGCAAATATTTTATAAAAATCTGCAGAAATTGCTATCATACAAATATCTCTTCTATCTCTAGTTAACTGAGAATTTTTATCATGAATCAGTGCTTTGTTTGGCTAAAGACTTTTTCTATAACTAAATATAGCCAATTGATATTCAACAAAGATGTCAAGGGAGTTCAAAGAAAAAGAGTTTTCAACAAATGATGGTAGAAAAGCTAGATATCCATGTGGAAAAAAATAAACATTTAAACATTTTTCATGTACAAATTCAAAGTGAATCATAACATAAGCATAAAAATTAATTTTATAAGAAAGGCAATAAAAGACATCTATAAGAAGTTATTGCAAATGGGAATAAGGTGATACTTTAGATCTAACAAAATAATCAAATTGGAGGGGGAAAACAGATTTTACACAATAAAAATTACTGCCTTTTGAAAGATGCTAATACAAAAACAAAAGTGGAGGACACACTCTGAGAAAATATTTTCAAGGCATATAAATGACAAAGGAATTATATTCAGAATACATAAAGAACTCTTACAAATTAATAAGGACACAACCAACTCAAAATAGAGACAAACAACTGGAACATACTTTTAATAAAGAAGGTATACAGGGCCTCCTGGTGGCGCAAGGGGTTAAGCACCACACTATGAAGCAATCCACAGTCTCTGTAGCAGGAGCTCGCAGGGGAGAAACCCACATGGCGCAGCAGACCTCTCCTGTCTTGCCTGTTGCTCCCCTGAGCATTGTCTTTGGTCCGTCTGCCTGTTCTGTTCCCCACTCTGTCTCTGGTGGATCCTCTCACCCCCTGCATCTCTGGCCTGTACCCCAGCTCTTATATGCATAAATAAAATTTTTTTAAAAGAAGGTATACAAATGGCAAATAGCACATTAAATATTCTCAATGCATTAGTCATCAAAGAAATAGTGAACAAAAATCAAATTGTAGTCTGACATATACATTAGAATGGTTAAAATCGAAAAAACTCATATCACATGGAGGTAAGGTTATGGAGTAATTAGAACTTTCATGCACTGTTAGCAGGTACTTTGGAAAACGGTTAAGTAGTTTCATATAAAGTTACATACATAACACAATCTAATTACTTTTAGGAATTTATTGAAGGATATAATATATGGATCTACACAAAGACTTGTATAGTGATGCTCATAGCAGTTTTATTCATAGTAGACTCAAATGGAAACAACTCAAATGGATATCATGATAAAACATCATTTTATCAATACCTAGAGAATTATATTTTTTATGTTCAATGTTTCTCCAATCTGGACTCATATATATATATTTTGGCCATCGTTTTTTCCCCCAATTTTAAATGTTTTAAAATTTGTTTTTATTGTGACACATTGGTTTACAGCACTGTATATGATTTAGGGGTAAAGGTCACAACTCTTCAGATACATGTAACACCACACCCATCACCAAATCACCAGTAATCCTCTACCAGTTGGGCCTCCACCCCTTGCTCCATTTCTCTAACCTTCCCTTATGGTAGTATCAATTCTGTAGTTAGACCTGTAGGGTTTGTTTTGGTTAAGTTTTGTCTGTTCTTTTGATTTGTTGGTTCATATTCTGCATATGAGTGAAATTATTCAGTATTTGTCTTTCTCTTTGTGACTTATTTTGCTTAACATATGACCAATGGAAAGATTTCATTTTTTTATAGCTGAATTATATTCCATTGTGTGTGTATATCAGTCTTAGTCCACTCATCTGTCAGTGGGTACTTAGGCTATTTTCTTAACTTGGTTATATTAAATAGTGCTGCAATGAACAAAGAAGTGTTTCAAATTAGTGTTGTGTAAATAATTCCATTTGGTAGGGTGTCTCTTTGTTTTAATACATTTTCTTTCCCTGTGCAGACACTTTTTAATTTGATGAAGTCCCATTTGTTTATTTTTGCCTTCATTTCCCAGACTACAATAGTTAAATCCCAAAGATATCACTGAAGTCTAGGAATATGTGCACTTCTCTGTTCATTGAGGCAGTATTTACAATAACCGTATTATGGAAACAACCTAAGTGTCAAATGACAGATGATAAAGGAGACATCGTATATACACAATAGAATATTACTCAGCTATAAAAAATGTTTTGCATTTGTGACAACATGGAGGGAATTTGAAGGGACTGTGGTAAATCAAATCAGATGGAAAAAGATCAATACTGGGTTATTTCACTCATGTAAAATATATAAAACAAAGCAAAGGAACAGACAAAAACAAAACAAATCCTTGAAATCTGATAGCAAAACTGGGCCTACTAGAAGGAGATTGTGATAGGGAAGTATGAGCAAAGATGGTAGGGGCCTTATGGTGGAGAATTATTGGTTTTTGGTAGTAGGCTTGGTGTGGCAACATACAGCTCAAAAAGTATGATCCTATACCTCTCCAGTATCTGTAGTTTTGTAAGTCATTGTCAGAAATCATAAAAGAAAAGGAAAATAGTTATACAAGTCAAAAAATAAAGGCCTTTTTTTTTCCTGAGAAAAAGTGAGCTGAAAGATTTTTGTAGTTTTCTCTGAATCAACTATTGTAGTTCTTTGATGAATCTCGGTATTGGTCCCATAGTTAACACCTTTTTGAGTAGCTGTTGAGAATGTGCATGTGCTCTCATTGTTCAGTCTTGTCCTGTTCAATGACTTCTTGGAAAAAATTGTAGTTCTGTATTAGACTCTTATTACATGCTCTGATCACCTTCTACTTGTTCATTGTGCATGGGGTAAATAGCAAAATGATCTCTTGAATTTTATTTACACAAATCTTTGGTGACATCTCATTAATCACAAAACAACTCTGCTTGAAATAAATCATGTTAATAATCAGACTTCCTTTTTAATTGGTTTTAATTAGCAATATCAAGCCCATACATTATGATAGTCCCCATCAAATATACATTCTTTTGATCCTGCTGGTCCCTTATCAGACAGCCAACTACTTTTACCTATGTTATACTTTTACATGTTGTTTGCCTCCCATAAACCAGAATGTATATCTGATACGTTAATTTTGTCACTTCAGATATATTTTCTTTCTATTCTATATACTATATATATATATATCTTGAGATAGTGTTGAATTTTCTCTCTCCTCATTTTCCACAAAAGAATTTTCACCCCAGGTTTTCTAGTTAAGGTTTTCTAGGCCACCTTTATCTCTTTTGTCAACTTCTTAAGCAATGCAGCTACTGATCTTTTTTCTCATTTAGTTCACCTTACTTTAAAGCTTTCAATATTCTACTATTTTGTGGAGATTTGTTATTGCTTATAGTAGTGGTGGTAAGTTCCATATATTTCCCAGCAGAAACAATAACATTAGCAATAACAAAATCCCAAGTAAAACCCCTCCACTTTTTAGGTTACATTATATTCCCATTGTATATAATGGATATTTACTTTGTTAGATATTTATAGAATTTGTCATTGTTATTTTAACTTTGGAATGAGAGACCCTTTAGCGTCCTTAGCCTCTATTATAGGGTGAAAGAATGCTTTCTGAATCAAGATTTATTTCTGAGACTACATATAAAGATGATATTAGTACACATCTAAAAGCTCGCTTGAGTTTTGTTAAACAAATTAATAAATTAATTTGAAACCTAGTTATAATTAATATGTAAACTAATTGATTAATTACTTGCTTAACCAATACTCCAAACTAATTTATAAGCAGAACTTTCAGTGGTGTTGTATGGCATGTTTAACTCTGTTCAAAATCTCTATTTTTGATTTTTAGCATTTGCTTGCTTTTAGCATCAGCTTTTCAAAGCTGAACAAGGGGTTCACCAAACTTGTTTTTCATTCTTTTCTCTTAGTTTTTAGCTGAGAGGGCCTTATAATTTTGTGGCAATTCTTTTTGCAAGCGTTAGATCTGCTAAAAGATGTTACCAAATCTTTTTTTTTTTTAATAGAGTCATGTTTTATTTATTTGTTTGTTTGTTTGTTTATACATGCACTGGGTACAGTCAGAAGTGCGGGAGGGTGAGAGAATTCACCAGAGCCAGAGCGGGGAGCAGAGCAGGCAGAAGGACCGAAGTACACTGCTGAGGGGAGCAGCGGGCGGCAGGAGAGGTCTGCGCGCCATGTGGGACCCTCCTCCAGTGGCCGGGGAGCAGCCGGGGATCAAACCGGCGCTGCAGAGGCCGCGGGCAGCTTCGCAACCCAGCGCTCAACCGCTGCGCCACCGGGGAGGCCCTGTTACCAAATCTTAATATCATGTCCACCATATATGGAATTGGTAGGTTGTGAGATGCACATCTCCTTGAGTACCATGAACCTATGATCTTTTGGAATTGTGCCAAACACAACCAGCAAGGCTATAGTAATTATGGTCAGAAGCTTAATCAGTGAGTAATTTTAAGCCATGAAAATAAATTGTTGGTCCCTGATATCACCTAATGAACATAGGGTTTTTAAATTTTTGCTAATCTGCTTCGTTTGGGTCTTCTTTTTCCAGTTTTAAACTAACTTTGCTTGGTGCCCATGAGATCAGATGGTTTTGATAGAAACAGTGTGACACATAGAAAATTCTTGTACCTTGGTTCCCCGGGAAACCAGGCTAAGAATAGTTTCCTCTGAACATCCTGGTTTTCTCTAATGAGGACCAGTATAAGAATGTGAATGTGAAAATGTAACCTATAAATCCCAAAAAATCATTATTTTCTAACACATTTAATGCACTTTTGCACATACTCAGATTACAAAAAAATTTCAGATATTTTAATGAATCTAATGATTTTTGAAGTTGTGTGTGTGTGTGTGATTCAATTAAAATAGAGAAATCATATATGAACAATGATGTATAGGTTTTTGGTGGTAACTAGGAATAAAAAATATTTCCCAAGATATTGACACTTAGTTGTCTAGTTAAAATAGGCTTTTAAAATGCATTTTATAAGTTGTTTATGTAATGCTTATAAACGAGTCATTTTTCTTATTTTCACTTATTACAATATTAACTTCCCTTCTTTTGTGACATTCATTGGTTTAATTTCACAGATAACTTGACAAGTAGTGCTTGGATAGTGAATATTCATTATTCAGTAAAGAATGTTTTGGAAGCAAAATTTCCAAATTTAGTACATGGTAAGTTGTGCAGTATTCTACATAAACTTTGGAGAATGCATTGTGTTTATTACAATTTTCATATATATAGTGAAGCTGATTTTAGTATTTTTCTGTTATTTTACTTTAAAAGAACATATACTTGGAAAAAGATATTTGTTGAGAGTCCTGTGTGCATAGACAGTGGGAAAAGTGGATTTGTTGTGCAGAGATGCACCTTTCAGTATTTTGAATATTTTGTAGAGTAAGACAACTTAAATCACAATACTGGAAGTTTATAATTAGAAGCTAATCATTTTATTTCATAAAAACAACATTATGGGGAACTTAAGACATACTATAATTAATTACCTACAATGAAAACAACTTTCACTATAGGAGTGGAAGCATTTATGTCTGACTAGAACTAGATACTGAGCATTTAATGTTATCTCTTTAAGTGCTTACGATGTGTCCTATTAAACACATTGCTCTTATTGTTTTGCCTCAGGGCTATCAGTGATCACTGCTTTTTGTTAAATTAAAATAACGTAAATAGGCCCATTGGGAAACCTTCTTGTTCAGCTGTAGGAAAATAAGAATTAAGTATAAAAATTGTTTCTAGACTATTTGTCTCTATCTTCGATAATATAAAATAATTTTGGCAATGTTCTAATGCTACTGGAACAAGTTGGAAAAAGCAAATGGAAGGCATAAAATATGGTGAGTGAGAAGTTATTTCTAAAGGAGATGATGATTACCTAGGTCCGTATCTCCTTATTTCTTCAAAGCAATAGAGAAAAAGAATGGAAAAATAAAGTTACACAAAGTTATGTACTCTAGCTTAAATATAGAGAATGCCCAAGACTCAGCATGATTATAATGGCAGAAAGAACTGTGCACACAAAATATATACTATTCTCACAAAATATATTGTATGCATTTTATAAAATATTTATTATACAAATATTAAGCTTCTCATAAGTCAATGAATAGCAATTCTGGAACTATTTTATATGTATATCATATTAGGACTGTGCAAAAATTGTGTGTGTGTGTATTGTGAATTATTAGATTTGGAGGTTTCACTCAAAGGATAGATCAATAAATAGGGTTAGAATGAATTCCTGTGCTCACTCACTCTTTCTATATATGACGATATATACATATAATAAAAAAATGCTATGAGTATATATGACCCTTTGTGTACGTCTTTATATATGTATATATGCATACGTATGTGCATATAAACATGTATGTATAGATACATAGAGGTTTTCCTTGCCCATAGGGTCTTCTATGGCATGACAATAGACTCACAGTAATACTTAGAATGCAGAACTACTCAATAGATAAAAAAGAGGTTGACATTTTTCCTCCTTAGACCAAGTAATCACTGAGGTCTTCTGTCAGAAAAAGCCTCCAAAGACTCCATAAGGGGAAATCACTGTGAGTGTAGGTAGAATGAACAACCTAAAGTAAGTGGTAGGATTTCTTTTGCACAGTGACAGATGAGACAAAAGGGCCTCCAGGTCCAGCCTACCTTTGGTAAAAATGTCTGAACAAAATATTATTCTCAGGCCTCCCTGGTGGCGCAAGGGGTTAAGACACAACTATGAAACTATCTGCTGCCACTGCAGCATGAGTTCGATCCCCCGCCAGGGAGTTACCCACATGGCTAAGCAGACCTCTCCTGACTCGCCCGCTGCTCCCCTCAGCAGTGTATTTCAGTCAATCTGTCTGTTCTGCTTCCCACTCTGTCTCTGGTGAATCCTCTCACCCCTCACATCACTGGCCTGTACCCCAGATCTTGTATGCATAAATAAATAAATCTTAAAAAAATTATTCTCACAGGAGTAATGGGAACATTAAATAATAGAATATATGTTAGGTTGGGGAATAATTGTCCTCCCAAGGTGTACATGTTCTAATCCCTAGGATCTGTGAATATGTTGGGCTACAAAGCAAAAGAAAACTAGGGTTGCAGATATGTTAATATTGCTAATCTGTTGATCTTAAAGTAAGGAGCTGATCCTTGATTCTTTGGGTGCATGCTCCTTGTGCAGTCACAAGAACCTTTACGTTTAGTAAAAACAAGCAGCATGAAAAATGTTTGAAGTGTTAGTGTTGGCTTTGAATATGGAAGCCAATCAAGGAATGTGAGTAGTACCTATAGTTTGGTGAAGGGAAGGTAACAGATTCTCCCATAGTGCCTCCAGAAGAAATGTAGGAGTGCTGATATTTTGATTTGAATGCACTGAGACCAATTTTTTTTAAAAGATCATTTATGTGTACAAGAACTGAGGTACAGGCCAGAGGTATGAGGGTTGAGAGGATTCACCAGAGACAGAGTGGGAAGCAGAACAGGCAGACTGGCTGAAATACACTGCTGAGGGGAGCAGCGGGCGAGTCAGGAGAGGTCTGCTGTGCCATATGGGCAGCTCCCTGGCTGGGGAATGATCCTGTGCTGCAGTGACTGCAGATAGCTTCATAGGTTGTATCTTAACCCTTTGCACCACCCGGGAGGCCCAAGACAAATTTTGGACTTTGACCTCCAGAACTGTAAGATAATAAATTTGTGGAGCTTGAAGTCATCATATATGTGGTAATTCATTATTGCAGCCATGGGAAGGTAATATAATATGTAAAGAATCTACCATAGTGTTTGGTAAATAGTTGGAACTTGACATATTCTACTTCTACCCTTTCCTCCTCCCTTTATGTTTTTGTGTGATTCTCTGTTCCACCCTCCAGCAAATATTTCTCTTATGAAATTTGTGCTAAGATAGAGTTTATTCTGGTCTCTGTTGTTGGGATTTTGCTATTTTCATTTATGCAAATGGGGAGATAACTATACTCCTAGCTCTTAGACCATGAATCGGCAGAATTTTGGGGGGCTGTGAATTATGTAGACACTGTGCTTCATAAGATCTTTGAACCACTCAACTATGCAGATATAAGAAATAAGCAATATGTAAACAAATTTTTCTGTGTTCCAATAAAACTTTATTTAAAAACAAGGCATTGAGCTACAGTTAATCTGTGTTATCTTAATTTACTGACCACAATTTATACTGTTTTTCTCACTGTTTCTCTTCTACTCCACACCAGATAATTATGCTGAAGTTACAGTGAAGAATGGAGTGATTCAGATCCTCCCATGTCTATAAAGCCACTCAGGAGATTTTACTCTGCCTTTTGTATCTACCTCATCTGTGATTTGGAAATCATAATAAGACCAATGACTATAATGGCAGCAATCATCTTGCAGCCATTGTAATTTCTAGAACAGCAGAGGATGGTTTCCTTACCTTCTAAAGCCCCTTCTAAGGCCACAGGCAATACAAATTACTTTCTTTCCTCTTCAGATGTAGATTCGTCTACTTAGAAATGAATCACCATTTATCAGAAATTTGCTAATTTGAAATCCTGAAAGTGCAACCTTCTGTTTTTTAAAAACACAAAGGACTGCTCATTTGAAAGATAGAATATAATTAGAAACTCTTTTACAAGGTCTTAATTTTCCCTACTTGGACTGAGCACTTTAAATACTTCTATATTTCTTTTCTTTTCTTTTCTTTTCCTTTTTTTTTTGTTGATAAACCATTTGCCACATGTGGTGTCATTTGCTTTGAAATGTGACAAAGTGATCTGAGCTCAGGGTTCTGTAGAGAGGGAGGCATTATTGATTTCTTGGAGAGTAGCAAGAAGACTTGCAATGCCGTGTTAAACTTGGCTGACAGATCATAACAGCTTGTGACATCTAATTTACTATAATGAAATCATGGGGTTCGCTGGCTTTCAGGTCAAGAGGAGAGGGGAAAGGTTAAGAATGTGAGGATTCTAAGCAACCAGGCATGAAGGGCAGTTCATTCGCACAGTCCAGTCTCAGTCTGAAAGGATATTAACTGAATTCACCTGTTCCAAGTTATCCAGATGGTCTCCGCAAATGGAACATTATAGATGCCTGATCATTACTATTCTGGTTATAATTTAATTGCTTGATCAGGAAACCTTTTTTGCTTCATTTTGAAGTCCTACTGCTTTTGTAATGTCACAACTAAGAATATATTAAAAAAAAGAGAAAATTTTCTATACGCTTGAGAAGACTTTTAGCCATCTTTTCAATTAATTAAACCTTTTCTTTTGCTAATCTTCGTTAAGCCGTATGGCACTTTGAGAGGTTTTTCAGTCTGTTAAGCCCGGTTCCTACTGATGTGCTTTCGTAACTGGTTTATTTTCATATTGTACATGATTTTTATTAAGGACGAAACAAAAGGAAAACAAAGAAGCTGATAATGGGATTTTCTTTAGTCTCAGTGACTTTCAGGGTTTCTTAAAGTCTTGAAGTATATATCATCTTGCCTTGTCCATGTATTTCCTGAATGGCTTCCAGCCTCTGTTTTCACAGATACATAATGAGGGAAATCACTTTAAATAAATAGCTAGAAATGTTTCAGCATATCATGATTCATGTATATATTCTTGTATATGAGTATTTGGTATTCTGATTGGGTCTTTGAGCCATGAAAATGAGTACTGAATCATAGAAGACAAGTCAAATAAAATCTAGCATATATTTCATACTAAAGATGACTGTTCACAAATGCAAAAATTATATAGTATGGTTCTTTGGAAGAGTGCTGGAGTTGACATTCAAATAAACTGCATTTTATCTTCAGTGCTTTCCTTTCCCTTTCATGTAGTTACTATGGCCCATTTAACTCTGTATCTCAGTTTCGTTAAGTGGGGCTAATAATACACCAACCATTCTTGAGTGTCCAGTTACTCTTCAAGGCAGGTACTGCTCCACATTCTATTTAATTACTCCTGAGGATTTGTGAGGTAGGTATTATGCTCAGTCTGTGCACAAGAAAACTGAGGCATAGAGCAGATATATTTTGCAAAATTTGATGGGTGACAAATGTCAAATTTGTGATTTACATCCAAGTCTAATTCCAAGAAAAAATTTTTTGCACTGAGTCTCAGCTTCTTCCCACAGGGTTTGCCAAGGAACAAATTAGAGTCTGCAAAACAGTGGAGCTCTGTAAATATGAGGTAGTGTTATTAATTATTTTGATAACTAATAATTCTTATATAGGTACACTTTTAAAATCCATATATTATACTTTACATTATAACCATAATAATAGCCTAATATTTTTAAATATTATAGTGCCAAGAATTATGGAAAATACTGTAATGAATTCCCATACTCAATCCTCCCCACAAACCTACAAGGTAGGTAGGAGAAATCCTTATTTTACATTTCAAGAATCTGAATAGTGTGGCTTTAAATTCCAAAATCTAATTTACTTTTTTTTTTAACTTTCCACCTTTGTAAACTATTAGGAATAGGTTTGCCTGAAAACTAAAAATAAATACAGTTTTTAAGGATTTCCTAATTGAATTTTTATTGTTTTTCCAATGTTCCATTAACTATTTACCTCAGAATACAAAGGAGTCAGAGAAGGAAATGCTGGTTCCTGCCTTACTTTTGTTTCTAGAGGGAGAGACACTTTATTGCAAATTGCACAGCTCTCAGCTGCTCTGAGGGCACTCAGGTAAATTAGAAGAGGAGAGACTCTTCATGAGATTTTGAGATGGACAGTTACAGTGAAACTGCTCTCTCCTGAGTGTTCTGCTGGAAGATTTTTTTCTTATTTAGAATAGTTGTTATGGACTCTCTCTATGGAGTGGCAGTCTTCAACTGAGTCAGCTCTTATATGTAACATTTTTAACCCATGCTTTTACTTGTCATTAATATAGTTGTTTCAAGTGTGTGTATTAGAATATGTATGATGTTTTCTGATCATGTATATGAATGACTTCTTATTCTATATGTCTTATACATAAAAATCTATACTCACAAACATTATTCATCCTTTCTCACCCCTGCATTGGAAGTGGAGTCACATTACTAAGTGTGTTGAGATGAAAGCTTTCCACAGAGGATTCCCCTCTTCCCACTTGGAGGCTTCGAGAGTATAAGCAATTTTTCTAAACATCACACAAAAATAAAGGTTAGAAAACTTCTGTTTCCCATTACAAAGAACAATGTAATTCATACCAATTCTCCATTGAGCACAGATAAAACATATGGAAATACAAAACATGTGCTTAAAGGCACTGAATTGTAAATAACATAGTGACAAATGATCTGGTCAGTGTCTACAGGTGAGGGACAATGTGCAGGCTGACTTACAATTCAGGACCACTTTTCTTCAAGGAAGAGGGATGTTCGTTGATCCTTAAGATGGGAATAGAGAGGCTTAGATGTGAAAACCATTTTTGGGGCATGGATTTTCATTCCCAGACACTACAGTGGTGCTGTGTCCCAGCACTCATTCTCAACTGAAAGTCAACAAGAGCTGCAGGAGACAGTCCCTGAAATTGAACTGAGATGATTCCTGGAGGACAGTGCCCTGTGTTGCCTGTCAGGAATAAAATTAAATCTTGATGGAGATAATATTCTGGTCTTATTTATTTTTGGTAATTTTATAAACTATTTAAATATAATTCTCAGAAACAAATAATGATAAAAATTGGGACAGTATCAACAAAGAGGAGATGAAAATTGAGAAAGACAATAGAAGAGGCTCTAACATATTTGAATTATCTGATAAAATGAGAAATCACTTATGTTTTAATCAGAGTTAGAAAAGATTAATGAATCTGGAAAATAATTTCACATATGAAAACTGCAAACAGGAATGATGAAAAGGAAAATGTAGTAATCCAAATTAAGAACTGACATGTTAACAGCAGAGTGGACACAGTGGAAGAAAGACTTAGTGAACTGCAACCTAGAACTGAACTAAATAAATAGAATTAAGAGCAGAGAGGTCAAAGGGTAGACTTTGATACTAGGTCAGTGGAACTCAGAGTCTCAAGCATATATTGAAATTTATTTTACAAGCATTGATGCTGCAGAATTCTGAAGAAAGAACTTTTAAGTAAATCATGTTTGAACAATAGGATGGACTATAGGGGAAAATGTAAATTAGCCTCTACAACACTTACAATAAATCAATCCTGTGGAGGACTGTAGATCTAAATGTGCTGAGTAAAATAATAAACCTGAAGAAGATAATGCAACTGTGACTTGGGATAGAAAAGAACAAATGCTTTACCATAAAAAATTTGATAGTTGATTTTATAAAGTTAACAGCTTCATATAGGGTAGAGATATTTACTGCACCCACAATTAACAGAGAGTAAATTTGCACACAATATAAAAGTTAAAAGTCAACATATGAGGAAAGGCAGAAAATTCAAAAGAATAATGAATAAAAATGTGAACAGATATTTCATAGATGGATATATTCAAAGGGGCAATAGATACAGCAAAAATTCTCAAGATAGTAATTGCCAATCAAATTAAAGCAAAAATCAGATACCTTTCTGTAGCCATTCATATAGCTAAAATTAAAAAAAAAAAACCTGGGCCTCCCCGGTGGCATAGCAGTTGAGCGCTGGCTTGTGAAGCTGCCCGCAGCCTCTGCAGCGCCGGTTCAATCCCCGGCTGCTCCCAGGCCACAGGAGGAGGGTCCCACATGGTGCGCAGACCTCTCCTGCCACCCGCTGCTCCCCTCAGCAGTGTACTTCGGTCCTTCTGCCTGCTCTGCTCCCCGCTCTGGCTCTGGTGAATTCTCTCACCCTCCCTCGCTTCTGCCTGTACCCAGTGCTTGTATAAATAAATCTTTAAAAAAAATGAAATTAAAAAAAATTTAAAAAAATAAATAAATTCATGTTTTGCCATCAAAGAAACATTAGATTTGAATTTTAATATGCTACTATTTGTGTGATAGAGGGCAAATTATTATTTTCTCAAAGTCCTCATTTCCTTGCCCACAGAAAAAGAAAAATTGCATGTGATGCATTAGATTTTTGAGGTTTAAGTATTATAAAGCATTATCATTTGTCAGGACAATATTAAAAACATATGTATTTCTCATTGGTTTCCTTGTGTCGTACCACCACTGATAACTTGTAAAGAGCAGAGTACCAGAAACACCTGAGGAAGTTTTAAAATACATTGATGTGGGACTCTGACCAGAGAAATTGTGATTTGTTTAGTATATTTCCCTGTCAATGAGGACTAATTGAGTTAATATCTCCTCTGCCTTACAAAATACCAAAATCACAGACTTAAGTTTTTCTCTCGTAGTTTTTTCTAGCCTGGTGCCCTTTGTTAGAAGTTCTGTTACTTGTTTAATTCATTCTAGAGATAGTCCCAAAAGGTATATATTCTTATATTCTTTAGATTTATATGCCACATAATGAGTGAAAATGTGAGAAATCCTTGAAAATGAGGAAACATTCCCATTTTCATCAATAGTATTTTGGCAAGCTAGTACTGGAGTAAGCTAAACTCATTTATTTTCTCTATATTCCCAGTAATTAGAGCTTCACTAGGTGACTTTTTAATGACCTTTGTACCAGATTGGGGCATGCATTGAATAAGAGATATACTTACTATACCCCATCTCCCATTACTGACTGGAGAATATTTAAATGTCAAACCAACTAGAAATTTAAATATGAGATTTTGTGAATTAATTCACAGGTATAATCAATGCAATATGAGTCAAGAGAAGTGGAAATGTGCCCCTTAGAATTCAGTGGGAAGGCTACTACTAATCTTCAAGGTGTAGATGAGTTCCTTTTCATTGTCAGCCACTCTTTAATGCTTTAAAAGTTTAATATTCTCTGAAGAGGCATTAAATGAATTTTTAAGTGCCATTTGTTTTGGGTTCTGGGGAAGTGAAGTGGAAATGGGAACTTAAGGGTCATAGTGTGTTGTTATTGAAAATGAATCCCATTTACCTCTACTTCACAGTGTTCATATATTTTTCATAAAATGAGTTCATCCATATTTTAAGATTTAAGATCTACCTTTCAGGTCTGCCCTACTCTGGTGTGTAGGCTGATTTTTTTCCTTTTTTGATTTTGTGTGCAGGTTGGCAGTTCAATTGTTAGAGCTGTGCTTTCTAAGATTGCCCTACTATAGTCCATTCTGGTTTCTTTGAACTACACAGTGGTAAGAATAAATAAAAATCAGAGAAAAGTGAAAGAAGAAACTGGTATTAAAATATTATGTTTGTGAACAAGTGACAATCAAAACTTTGGAATGAAGCTGAGAAATGAGCAATTTTTAGAGCAGTCTGAATTTTGCTCTGCATTCTGGGAAAAAATTGAGTTCCTTAATAGTTTTGTATGACTCTTCATCCACAAATAGGATTTGAAATGTCTCTTTCTCCCTTTGCTTTATCCTCAAATTTCGGCTATAACTATGAATTCAGTAAGTATTCATCAAGTGTTTATAATGTACCAAGAACTGCTTGAGGCAAGAGTAAAAATCCAAATTTCGTGTTTTCTTGGGGATTAAAATTAGTTAATCTCTTCAATTAGAGATGTCCATTGCTGGCAAAATCTTCATCTACTGCAGGGTTTTTAAAGGCTGCTATTTTTTTTTTCAGACACATGTTTAGCCATTGAGACCAAATAGGTGTCAGTCCTTCTTTCACTTAACTCTGAAATACACTCCAGCCATTGTCTGCAAAATAAAAGAGAAAAATTTAAAAGATCCCAGTTACCAAAAACAACATGGGCTAGATACATTGCTAATTACCTACATGTTTCATCTTGATCCTGACAATAACATTAAGAAGTAGAAAGTATTATTTTGCCTATTGTCCTATATTGAGGAGTTTTAAAATGATAAAGCATTTGGGGCCTCCCCTGGTGGCGCAGTGGTTGAACACTGGGCTGCGAGGCTGCCTGCAGCCTCTGCAGTGCTGATTTGCTCCCTGGCCGCCAGCGAGGGTCCCACCCCACCCCCCCCAAAAAAAAAAAAAAAGAAGTTCAAGCATTTGATCAAGATTCCTTGGCAAGCAGATGACTGAACTGGGAATCGAATCCTAAAGAGCCCATGCAAAATACTAGACCCTTAAATCCCTACACATATCAATATTATGTCTCACACATTAGAATTCTTGCTTGTAAATACATAGATCCTGAAATTAAATAAATGTCAATTAGTGTAAAGAAGTAATGATCTCATAGAAATTTTACTTTCACTATATATATTTTTAAAGATTTATTTATTTATACAAGAACCAGGGTACAGGCCAGATGCATGGGAGGGTGAGAGGATTCACCAGAGACAGAGCGGGGAACAGAACAGGCAGACTGACGAAATACACTGCTGAGGTGAGCAATGGGCGAGACAGGAGAGGTCTGCCGTGCCATGTGGGATTCTCATAGGCCAGCTGAGATTGAACCAGCGCTGCAAAGGCTGCAGACCACCTGTGGCACTAAGAAGGCCCTCTTTTGTTAAAATATAACTATTCAGATACAGGGGGTGGCACCCAAAAGATTTGTTATTTAAAAGTGATCCTTATACTGAAAAATGAATGTTAGGAATTGCTGTATTACAGACTAAGTTTCTTAAGAAGAAAATAAATTATTTTATTCAACTTTATATTTACAGTGCTTAGCCCATAGCTCTCTCACAGAAAACTATCAATAATTTATTACATAAATAGACAAATGAATCTCACTGCAAACTAAGAATAGTGTCCAACATTTATATATGCTGGAATAACTTCAGTGGGGGCAAAAATAATCAAATAAAAAAGTGTTAGTAAACAAAGGGAATATGGGAAACAAATGTCAGTACCAAACAGTAAGAGTCAGACAAATTAAACACGCGCAAAATGCTTTTCTTGCACATTCATCCTACTTTGATCATTTATAATTAATAATAAGAGAACTCATCTTGAAAGATTGAAATGACTAAAACCATAACTAAAATTAAACTGCTTGGTTGGCTTTGGTATTTGTTTTGTTTCCTGCATCCCATAACTAATATAGTTCTTTCAATTTAATCATTCTACCCCCCAAAAAGAAAGAAAAAACTATTCTATTTTATATCTTCAGAAAGCACATTGAGTTTTGGGATCCCAAAAAGTTAATTAATTGTTTTTCTACTTTGTAATTTTATGGAAACAATGAGGGGTATGAATATTTTCAAGATATAGCATTTTCATGTTTCTTTGTTTTTATTTTTCTCTTTATAAATTTTTTTCTGTTGATTTTAATTAAACAGTCTCTGTTTATGAGAGACTAGAGGAAATTTAATATTCTCAAACTAAGGAAAACAAACAAAACAGAAAAACATTTAGCGAAATTGGTTTTTTGAATTGCACTTTGCATTGTGATTTGAGGTTTTCTTTTTCCTTTTTTTTTTCCTTGAGACAGATTTGATATAGAAAAAATGCAACCCCAGAGAGTATTCTAAGCTTTCACAGCTCTTGTCTGAGGTGAATGGTGTTTCATTAATTTCATATGAAATCTTCTTATGTGACAGTATAATTATAATATTATACAGCTTAGCTAGATGGCTTTAAATGATCTGCCAGTGCAACCTCAGAAATACAGGGTCATGCAGGGTACAAAGAAGCTTCAAGATTCCATGTTGAAAACTAAATACTCTTGGCAAGGGACAAAATTGCTAATGTGTTTCTATATTTGAGGTGACTTCCGTTGCTCACAAGGTACCTTACAGCTCAGTGTGATGTCTCTAATTCTTTGAAATGTCAATCACTTGAGTTTACACTTCTCTTTACTTTAGGTAAGAACCTAAGAAATATGTACTGATTAAGAAGGTAGCACAGATAGGAAAGATGAAACTGTTCCTGTTTTGGTATGAGGTGGGTGGAATGTAGTTCAGGATATTAGAAATTCACTCAGAATAAATTGGAGACCCATGAGGGATGTGGTAGGCAACGCATTTGTCCACTGACAAGCAGCTTTCTTTAAAACATCTTTGAGGTTGTATTAATATTCAGAACTTGTCTTTGGATTTTAATTGGCTATTTCAGTATCACTGATACTAATTTTCCACACCCATCAATTTCCTGGCAGATTGGACCTCCTATTGCTTTTAATGGAGGTTATAGGTAAAAGAGAGCCATAGTATCAAATGTAATCGCAGCATGGTGAGAAATCAAATTTCTTACTCTATGGTATGTATAGGTCTCTATTCTGCAACACAGACTTCAATTTTCGCCCCTGAGCATAAGTAGTTGGTGAAAGAGGATTCAATCAAGAGAGCCCAGGACTGGGAAACTACCACTTGGGCTTTTTATTTCCAGTTTTGTGCTATTGGTTTTTTCCCTCTCCAGAATGCTATAGCAACCAGTAAGTTGAAGGGGCTGGTGAGGGGGAGGCAAGCTGACCGTATGACATTATGGAGAAATAATATGTTTAATAAAATGATGTTTTGTTTTTAGTTGGTTATATTGGGTAAACAGTTATAGGATGCTGATGGTACATTGCCATGAAACTAAGTTGGACTAGGAGTTTTCTTGCTGTGTAACTATTATCAACTGCTGTGAAGTTGAGGGGTATATATATTTTTTCTTTTATAGAATGGAGATGAACTTTATGGCTATATGTGCTACATCTAAGGTACTGGAATATATTGACTCCCAAGTTTATATGCCTATGTCCTTGAAATTAGTGAATTATACTAGACTAAAAGATTGATGATCATATTTCTTTTTACTCATTTTATTAATTGTCAGAATAAAACCTTCTAAAATTACTGAAGTACATTATATGAACTTAAAAAGGAAGTGTCAAATTTAGGAGTCTTTCAGAAGCTTATATGTTAATCTTTTGTGTTTGATACATTCAAAATTAAGGAAATGTTTAATCATCTCATGCTAAATTAATTAAGAAGGTCTAATAGAAAAAAAAAATCTCCTAAGCAGTTTTTAACTCTTAAGAGTCTAAATCTTTTAGGAATGTAAATTTTAAAGTGTTATGTATGCATTGAGTAGCAATCAGGCATGTCTGATATAATCTAGGACACTATCACTATCAAAATATTAGTTCTTTTTTTTTTTAAAGATTTATTTTATTTATTTATACAAGATCCAGGGTAAAGGCCAGATGCGTGGAAGGGTGATAGGATTCACCAGAGACAGAGCGTGGAACAGAACAGGCAGACTGATGAAAAACACTGCTGAGGGGAGCAGCGGGCGAGACAGGAGAGGTCTGCTGCGCCATGTGGGACCCTCCCTGGCAGGCTGGGATCGAACTGGCATTGCAGAGGCTGCGGACAGCTTCCCCGCGCAGCGCTCAACCGCCTGCACCACCAGGGGAGGCCCCAAAATACTAATTCTTTTAGAAATAGAATTTTCATTGAATCTTTTGGGATAGCATGATACATTTTTGCATAGTGCCAACATTAGTACTTTTAAACAGCAAGCATATAGTTTACACAAAATTCAAACACAGAAACAGAAATATTAAGTGATAAGAATTTTACATTCTGTTTTAAATTTTGGAAAAATTATATCTTTTAATTTTCTAGTTCTTCATACTCAATGCAATGTGAGTATTCCCAGGTTCTTAAGAATTACCTGGAGAATTTTGCATTGTGTAGCTGTGAAATGTATTAACCTGTATTACATGTAACTAAAAGAAGTGAAGGGATTCACATGTATCACTTACCACTCACTGAACTTGAAATACTCTCTGAAAGCTAGTAATTCAACAAATAGCTAAATAAATAGAAAGACAGGCACACAAAAAGACCAGTTGATGATGAACAATGAATATTTTCTTCCTCTTTTCCTCACTTCTTTGTTTTGTCATAAAGGAATGAACTTTGTATTCAGAAACATAATAAAAAGTGAGTGGCATATATGATTGTTGCAACATTGTTAGTATAGGAAATAAATGAAACAATTTGAAAGTCTCAGATTAATAGAAAAGTAAAATTTACTAAATAAGATTCAGTTTGACCTATTCCTTTGAAAGATAATTCCATTATTAAAATCATGATTTTGTACAGGTTAGTTTTTACCCATAGATTCAGGTTCTGACTTAAATTCTGTTTAGCCAGGGGTCTATTCTAACATACTTGACTCCTGTTCAACTGTTTGTTAGATATTTTAAATATCACTGGTAAGACTTGTAATAGTATTGGACAATATTATATAAGATTATTTGAACAGAGCTTAATGCAAAACTTAACATAAATATCAATTGACATTTTGGAAGAAAACTTGAATATTTAAAAAATAAAATGCTTGAAAAATAGAGTGAAAATTTCTTGACATTATGAGGATGGTCAGTGTGATGGTTAATTTATGCATTAACTTGACTGCAGTAGGGATACCAAGTTAGCTGGTAAATATTTCTGGATGTGTCCATGAGACTGTTTCTGGAAAGGATTAGCATTTTATTGATAGACTAAGTAGAGCTGCCCTCATCAATTCAAGTAGGCATTGTCCAATCCTTGGAGTGTCTGAATGAAAGAAAAAGGCAGAGGAAGTGTGAATTTGCTCTCTTGCTGGAGCTGGGCCAGTCATCTTCTCCTTTCATCAGACATAAACAGTGGGCTTTAAGCCTTATGACTTGGTGCTGAATTACGCAAAAAATATTCCTGTGTCCCTAGTTTGCAGATAGCAGATAGTGGACTTCTTGTTTGCCATATTCATATGTGTTGATTCCTGCAATAAATTTATATTTATGTTATACACATACATATATATTATAAACCTGTATGTGTAGCTAATATGATGTTATACTGGTTCTGTTTCTTTGGAGAATACAAACATAAGGCAGCTCATCAAACACTGGTTAAAGCAGGAAATTTTAAAAATGTATATAATATAGAGAGTTTTTCACATTTAAAAAATACAAATGTTAAAATAAAATTTATTATTAAAAAAAATAAAAAATACAAATGTTTATCCATTCACCAGTCTTTTCATGATGAGGCAAGGGTGTTCAATAAATCTAAGATTTGTAAAGATAAAAATGACCTTCTAAGTAATATGATTTTCCTTTAGAGTAAGAACTCTAGCAAAGAAATTTGACTGCAGAATTAGTTTTTTTTTTTTTTAATAATCTATATTTACTGAGTCTTACCAATACATTCAGCTTTCTTTTCATAGAAATAACAACCCTCTTTCTTGTTGATATTTTATGTTCATAAAATAGTTCAATACATTAATATGTAATTATTTTACTTTAACAGATTCATTATTATGCATTATGAAAAACATTTTATTTCCAATAATTTCATCTTCCAGCTCAACAGTGAAACCTTGCCCACCCTCAAGACATAGGGGAAGAATGGAAAAGCATTCTTTTCAAATAGTGTAATCACACTATTTGAAAGACAAACAAAGCAAAAACCAAAAAAATAACAGTCACCACAATAGCAAAGCAAACAGCAAATAAACCTCTGGACTTCACATTCTACTCCAACCCTTGCTTCATTTCTTAGTCTCTTTTTTACAACCAAACACAAAGAATTGTCAATACTGCTATCTCCAGTTCCCTTTCTCCTATTGACTTTTGAATTCATTCTAAACCAGTTTTCTCCTCTAATTAGTTTGCTGAAACTGCTTCTGTCACTGTTAGTAACAACCATCACATTGCTAAATCCAGTGCTAAATTCACAGTCCTATTGCTAGCATTTGATACAATTGTTGTGCCTACTCCTTTGAGATACATTTAAAAAAAAAAAAAACTGGTTTCTGGGAAACCAGGGAATTCCTAGTTTAATTTGCCTCTCACTATTTGCTCTTCTAAGCCTGCCTCAAAATCAGTGTGTACCAGACTGAAATCTTGATCTTCCCTTCAAATTTCTAATCAGCCATTACTGTCTGAGTAAATGACTATCTTAATGTTGTTCAAGAAAATCTTGGACTTTTAATGATTTGTATATTCTATCCCTGTCTTATTTGTTCATAAGTCCTTCTTGTCTCTTCCGTCTCCATCCAGAATCCAAACACTTCATTCTTTTTCTTCTTCACCAATTCTCTTTTGCTGGATTTTTGCCTCCTAACTGGGTCTCACGCCTTCTACCCTTCTCCCTACAGTAGATCTCAACAGAAAAGTGAAAATGATTCTTTTAAATTACACACCAGATCATGTTACTATTCTGTTTGAAATCTCTCCCAGCTCCCTACATAGTGGGAATAAAAGGCCAGGTTTATACAGCTGCTTCAAGATCAGGGCTTTGCTCTCTCTCAGACTTCATGTTGATGACTTGGCTCTAACCACTCGCTACCCTTGCTTTTCTTTGACCAGGGAAAACAGACTTTGCCTTGGAATTTTAGCATTCGCTGTTACCTTAACCTGGAATATGCTTCTTTTCATTTTATGCACATGGATAGCCTCTACACTATTTTTAGGTTTGTTCAAATGACACGTCCTCAGAGATTACCCTGTTTAAAATAGCAATCTCTCTCCCTGGCATTATCTATGCCCTACCCCTTTCTCTCCTTTATTTTCATCTATAGCACTATTTATTATCTAACATGAGCAAAATGACCGTAATGAGTAAGTGTGTGTGAGTGTGATTTATAATATAAATTTTTCCACTTATTAGAAGAAGTGTGGCACTTTAATTTTAGATGATTGATTAATTCAATGGTAGTGAAGTCGAAAGACTTTCTCCTTAGCAATCCTCTAGTCATCATAGTAAACTTGAATGATTAAAAAAAATCCTTGTCACTGGAATTTCACTTAGCTTGTGACAATACTTGACAAACAGTTATGAGTCCAGAAAATGTAGTTTTATACAAAAGTGATTCATAGTGAAAACTTCAGAAGTTTCAGATAATTATTTGATGACATTTTAAAAAATAACTTGAGTCAGTGATACTTGCAGTTACCATTCTTGAAGATTCTGTAGAACTGGATTATGTTTGTGCATGCACTTAAATATATTATCTTACTAAACTACTGTCTATATGATGGGGGAAAAACAGGAAGTTTTTGAATAAAAAATACTTGGAGTCCAGGATGAGTTCTTCTCAATGTATGAGCCCTTTTCTTAATGCTGTTAGGCAAGAAGCCACCACATAGGTCACTGTGCTGAACACCAGAGGTGATCCCTAAGCAAGAGTAAAATTTCATAGAGCTACTAGCAGTGGAGGAGGCAAAAACATATTTTCCTATCTTTTTAAACTGCTGAGTTCAGGAAAATAGTTTATAAATCCAAATATAATTCCACCAAATAGTCATATGCAGAAAATGAGATTAAAAAAAAAAAACTTGAATAAAAAGAATGTTGGTTGCATAAGAGAACTGTGAAATGCAGCATGATCATAATGGCTATATTACAGTCGTACCCACTATAAAATGTTTCAGCAGCAAATTGTCATTTAAAAAAGTGCAGTGATTCCGTATTATAGAATTGCTTTTAGTAGAAGAATAATAGTGCTGCCCTGTCAGACCCTGGTGCTACAGTACAGGATAAGGAGGGATGAGAAGAAAACTATATAGATGCCATATAATAGGTGACAATACAAAATTTCTGAGGAAGAGAGAAGACAGTTTAACCCTAGAAGAGTGCCTTGAATAGACATTTTTTAAAAAAGATTTGTTTATGCATACAAGAACTGGAGTGTAAGCCAGAGGTGCAGGTTGGGGGTGGTGGTGGTGAGAGGATTCACCAGAGAGAGTGGGGAGCAGAAAAAGCAGATCTACTGAAATACACTGCTGAGGGGAGTAGTGGGCAAGACAGGAGAGGTCTGCTGTGCCATGTGGGTCTGCTCCCTGAATGGGGATCGAACTCATGCTGCAGTGGCTGGAGATAGCTTGTCTTTAAACCCTGTGTCACCAGGGAGGCCTGAATGGACATTTAATATATATTTGTTTTCTATGTCCATGTCAGTATATGGAGAGTGTATCATAAATTGAGCGTGTCTTATATGAAACTACTTTTACATTCAATTCAACAAACCCACGCTGAGGGCATCTATAATGGGGCAATTAAATTTAGCAGCCAACAATTTCAATGGAGGAATCAGGCAGGATCTCAAGTCTACTCTTCAATCTGACATTCACCAGCTGGGTGATTTGGGAGGCATACTTCATTGTTTGATTCTTTAATTCCTCAATCAGTTAGCACAGTAGGTGTTTACTGGAATTCAAAGAGATTTATATAAAAATACATAATATAGTGCCTCTCAGGTAATAGAACTAGACTACACACACACACACACACACACACAGTGCTATATTTTATTGGCTTCCCTCTCATCTTCCTTTTTTCCCTTCTTTTCATTTTTTTAAGTTAGAGAATCTTGTGCTACAAGGTATAAAATGCCTTTTTTTCTGGAGTTAGATATATTAAATCTCTTTTCTAAGCACACCACTTGAGAAATACAAGTCATATCAATTACTGTGGAAAAAAGATACAATTAGAGATTTCTGGGCCTCCCTGGTGGCGCAGGCAGTTGTGCGCAGAGCTGTGAAGCTGTCCGCAGCCTCTGCAGTATAGGTTCGATCCCAGCCGGCTGGCAGGGGAGATACCCACATGGCACAGCAGACCTCTCTTTTCTCCCTGCTGCTCCCCTCAGCTGAGTATTTCAGTCAGTCTGCCTGTTCTATTCCCAGCTCTGTTTCTGGTGAATCCTCTCACCCTCCCACACATCTGGTCTGTACCCAAGTTCCTGTATGTATAAATAAATAAATCTTTTAAAAAATTAGAGATTTCTTTTTCTTAACACGGACTTTTTTCCCCCATAACATATAAAGTGTGGAGATCTGAGATCGTTGAGAAAGGAATGATGAAAATGAGAAGGGACTCAAAACCAAAAATAAACAAATGGTACTTAAATCAAAATGAAAAGCTTTTGTACAGCTGAAGAAACCAACACAAAAACCAAAGGTGGCCAATGAAGTAGGAGAAGATATGTGCATATCACATGTCTGGCAGGGGTTTATTAAATATATATATAAAGAACTGATGCAATTCAACAACAATAACAAAAAACCCAATAAAATCAGAAAAATGCTTAAATGACCTAAATAAACACTACTGCAGAGAAAACATACAGATAGCTCACAAAGGTGACGATAACTTGAACATCACTTATCATTGGGGAAATTTAATTCATAGACCACAAAGAGATACTGCATCACACCAGTAACAATGACCTATATAAAAACGACTGGAAACAAGTGTTCATTTGGAGTGTAAATTGGTGCATCCTCTGCAGGAAATGGCATGGAGAGTCTTTAAAAAACTGAATCATACTATATGATCCAGTAATACCACTGTTAGGTATTTACCCACAGAATAATAAAGCACTAAAACAAAAAGATGTAAGTACCTCTATACTCATAATGTTCTATCTTCATAATAACCAAGAAATAGTACCCTAGAGTTGACTTTTTTATAGCTCCACAGTATTCCACTGTGTATGTAAAACATTTTTCATCCACTCATATGCCCTTGAGCACATAGGTTCCCTCCTTTACTTGACTATTTTGAAGAATGTTGCAATCAACAGAGGAGTACATTTATCCTTTCAAATTAGTGTTTTTGGATTCTTTGGGTAGATACTTAAGAGTAGAATTGCTGGATCACATGATAGACCTATTATTAATATTTTGAGAAAACTCCATTCTTTTTTCCATAGGGGCTGCATAAGTGTGCATTCCCACTAATAATGTATGAAAGTCCCTTTTTCTCCACATTCTTGTTGAATGTATGATATGCAAATATTGTCTCTCATTTACTAGGGTATCTTTTCATTTTAATGATAGTTTAATTTTAATGATATTTTACTTTGCAGAACTATACAATCAGAAAGATAAAGACCAAATAGTTGTAGCTAATTCTCATCTATCAATAGTCACCTTAAATATAAATGGACTTAACTCTCCAATTAAATGGCACAAAGTGTCCAGTCAGATTAGAAAGCAAAACCCAACTTTCTGTTGTCTCCAGGATACCAAATCTGAGCTTCACATATAAACACAGGCTCAATGTTAATGGTTGGAAAATAATTCTCTAAGCAAATTGTATCCTAAAAAAGACAGAGATAGTCTTACTTCTAGTTAAAAAGGCAATAAGAGACAGATGGAAATTATATAAATGATTAAGGAATCAATACATCTGGAAGGCATAATATATATCACACTGTAAAGGTGTAGATAAAGAGCAGAGTGAAAAATTGGGGCCATATATGAAATTAATATACCATATTTAATAATAGAATAATAATAATAATAATGGTAGCTATGAGAGTACAATTTATATGGGGTTTAGTTGACAAGATGCTATGCTCTGAAAGACTTGTCTGCATTTATACTGAAACCTTGCTTCTCCTGCACTGCTCCCAACCAGTCAGTAAGTGTGACAAGATACTAAAGACCTATTTTGGGGAGATATGGGCTTCTTCTGATGACTTTACTTTGTGTTAAGTACTTTGCAAGAGCCTTGCAAACTTCCTTTGACATCATGATAGTCTGTATTTCCACTCCTGGTCACACTTCTCTTTCTCTGATATCAATTTTCATTATGATATGGCTTCATAACTAACCTTGCCTCCCTGGATAGCCTCTTCCCAACATCCCATTGTCTTTCACACAGGTATTTTCATAAATATTTTCCTTTACATTTAATTCCATCTTGACATTCACAGTGAACTCAGAATCTGATTAATTCATACAGTAAACTACAAATTACAAAAATTATAACAAATACTTTCAAGTTAATTTTACAGATGTCAACATACAGATCTCTGTGTCTATTTCTGTGATGGTAAGATGTTAGTGATATTTATATGTTCGATGTTTTGTTGTGTGTAAGCATTATAAAGAAGAGTTCCTGAAGCCACTCAGGACTTAAGTGTTCTAATTTTGTACTTTGGGAAGAGTGAAATGAGGGCTCTTGACTTGCTTTGTTATGCAAACTACACAGAAATTAAAGTATGCTTCTTTTACCCCAGGATGATTCCACAGCTACTTGGGAACTGTCACTCTCTTCTTTTAACTATGAGTGGCTCACTGGGTGCCTGTGTTACTGTTATTGTGTATGTGAAGACTATTACTCATGTACTGATGTGACAGATGTGTAATTCAACAAACTGTTGGCAGGCCTTAGCAATCCAATAAAGCAATATTGACTAATTGGTCTTGGTCATAAAACCCTTAGGGAAACTGTTGGAAAACTGGCTGTGATTGACTAAAATGAGTAAGAATCCTCAACCTGTTGAACAGTGTCTTATACTCTTTGCTATAATATATGTGTGTGTGTGTAAAATTAGAGTTTATAGTGTATATGTGCCTCTGTTAAATTCAGACTAGTTCCAATTTTCGTTAAGACATTGTCCTTCCCTAGGTACTCATAGTCCTCTTTAGATATTGTTAATTTAATTGCACAAAATGGGGCCTTGCCGGTGGCATAGCAGGTTGAGTGCAGTGCTGTGAAGCTGTACGCAGCCTCCATGGCACTGGTTCAATTCCTGCCCAGCTGGGGAGATTCCCACATGGTGCGACAGAGCTCTCCTGTCTTGCCTGCTGCTTGCCTCGGCAGTGTATTTCAGTTCTGAAAACACAGCATTGTGTTTTCAAATTTTTGCCTGCTGTAGCATGTACTAGTTCCTTATTTCTTTTCATTGATAAATATTATTCTGTTGTATGTATATATTATATTTTATTTACCCATTCTTTAGTTGATGGACATTTGAATTACTACAACTTTTTTTTTTTTCAAGATTTATTTATTTATTTATACAAGCACTGGGGTACAGGCCAGATGCGCTGGAGGGTGAGAGGATTCACCAGAGACAGAGTGGGGAGCAGAAGAGGTAGATCGACTGAAATACACTGCTGAGGCGAGCAGTGGGGGAGACAGGAGAGGTCTGCCACGCAATGTGGGAACCTCTCAGGCCGGCCGGGATCAAACCAGCGCTGCAGAGGCTGCGGACAGCTTCACAGCACTGCTTAACCGCCTGCGCCATCTGTGGAGGCCCACCACAACTTTTTTTTGGGGGGACTGATGATGTCCTGACTATTTACAGACAAATTTTTATGTATAATTTTGCATTTTTCTCATGTATATATCAGGAGTGGAATATTTGGAGTGTATAGTACCTCTATGTTCCTTTACAGGAACTGCTAGATTATTTTCTAATGTGGCTGCACCATTCTGCATTATACTATCAGTGTTTAAGGGTTTTATCTTCTCCACAGCCTCACCAATATCTCATTGTTGTAGTGTGGCAATCTTCATGCATATGAAATGGTACTCATTGTGGTTTTGATTAACATTTCTCTGAAAAATGATGTTGGATATCTTTTCATGCACTTAACATTTGCATATCTCGGAAGGAATGTGTAGTCATATTCTTTGCCCATTTTTGTATACACTTTATTTTTTTATTTTTTTTTAATAATAAATTTTATTTTTATATTCCCCCATACAACTGCACATGCCCTATTCTGACCCCAATCCCTCCCCTCCCGGCCCCCACCCCCCAATAAGTGTCTCTGGTTCATAGTTTTTTGTTGATTTTGATTTTCACTTACTTATAGTTATTCATTTTCCTGATCCCTTATTTAAGTTTTCTAGATTCCTGCTATGAGTGAGACCATCCGGTATTTTTCTTTTTCTTTTTGGCTTATTTCGCTGAGCATGATCCCTTCCAGCGCCATCCATGTTGCTGCAAATTGCATGTGTTTATCTTTTTTGAATGCTGAGTAATATTCCATGGTATATAAGTACCACATCTTCTTGATCCAGTCATCTATTTTCTGGGCATTTGGGCTGTTTCCAAAGCTTAGCTATTGTAAACTGTGCTGCTATAAAAATAGGGGTGCAGATGTTCTTTGGAATTGATGATTCTGTGTCCTTTGGGTAAATACCTAGGAGTGGAATTGCTGGATCATATGGAAGCTCTATGTTTAGTAGGTCCAGAAATCTCCACACAGCTCTCCATAGTGGTTGGACCAGTTTTCTTTGCCCATTTTTAAATTGGTTTATTTGGATTTTTTTTTCTTTAAATATTTATTCATACATATAACAACTGAGTGTAGGCAAGAGGTACGGGAAGTGGGAGGATTCACCAGAGGCAGAGCCGGGTGCAGAACAGGCAGATCTACTGAAATACACTGCTGAGGGGATCAGTGGGTATGACAGAAGAGGTCTGCTGTGTCATATGCATTAGTGCCCTGGCCAGAGATGAGGATAGAACTCATGCTGCAGTGGCTGGCTATAGCTTGATAGCACTGAGACTTTTACCCCTGAGGCACCAGGGAGGCCCTTTCTGTTGATTTCTAGTAGTTCTTTTTTATATTCTGGATACAAGTTCCCTTTCATACACAGTGTCTGCAAATATATTCTCTCAGTCTATGCATTGCATTTCCACCTTTTTGACAGTGTCTTTTGAAAAGCAAAGTTTATAGTTTTGCTGGAGTCCAATTTGTTTACTTTGTCTCTGTGTTTATGCTGTAAAATTAGAACATTTTTAGAAGGCCAACCCGCAAGTTTTCTCCACAATGGGAATGACTATGTTTTCTCTCATTCAGCCATGGTATTACAAGATGTGGATCGTTGGCACACTGTGCCGAGAAAGATTCTGAAGTCTAGTCTACATTTACTGGGCTGTAGAGTAATGTTTGTAATTGAATACTTTACCTCACATTGACATGATTTATGTTTGTAAAAGTAACTATTTTCCTGACTGCCTAAGAGGAAAATTTATGATATTTAGTTTGAAAAGGGTCTGAAGAATGGAAAACAAAGCCAGTTACTTTTTCTTCCTCTTCCAATCTGCATTCTACTTAATATTTTTCATTTATTTATATGAAAAATATTTTTTAAAAAAATTTTCTAGCCACATGATATAGTGAACAAGACTTGAGCCCTGCCCAGAAGGAGTGTACATTAATTAGTAACCTCCATCTCATTTATGGTTTTGACCCACAGCCTTCCCTCATCCTTGACCCTCGTATGCCAAATAGTAGTTCTGACATGAAGATATTAAAACTTCATGCTCACACCTCATCTCCTGATCAGGTTTATTAGACTACATGGCAAAACATACCATTTCTGGTCAGTATCTGACAAAGGCAAGGCAGAAGTTGAATGTGGTGGATAGGAACACCATACATAGTTGCTCAGAATAAATGGAGTCAACCCAGAACATTCTACTTCAAAGTATTGGCTACCAAGTAACAGTTCTAACCTGGCTTAGGCTGTAGTTTCCAGAAACTGTGATTAAAGCAATTCTCAAAATTATTCTTACCTGGACAGAGAGATCAATTCTTGACAAATTTTGAATGAGTATTTTCTAATTTCCTTTCTAGTTATTTGTAACTGTAATTAAGCTGGGATTTTTAAATCACCAAATGAACAAAGAATGATCTCATAACTAATTCTAATTTTCAAAACATTCTTTTCTAAAACTTGCAATCTGTAAGTACTAGTGCCTTCAAGAACTAAGACTACTTATCCTATTAGTTAATACCAATTGCTCAAATTGAACACATTCATCTAGACCCAGGCCCATTTCTAAAAATATCAGATTTGATAGGCTGAGAATGAGGCATTGCCTTAAAAAAAGACCCAAATTAAGCAATTTTAGAAAAATCTCAATTCAGCCTGAAGCTTAATAATGAATATGGAATTTAAGCTTTTTGTGTACTTAAAACATCCCAAACTTAATTCATGACTCATTAATAAACCATTTCTTGTAAAAAATTGATTTTCATGCTATCTAGATTGTCCTGTGTCATCTAACAGAAAAAAAAAATTATCCAGTTACGTAGACACTGTTTTTTTTTGAACAATCATTTTAATAGGATGATTTACCATAGATTTTCTTATGAATTAAAACAGTCCAACTTTGTTATGACACTACTTAGTATTTATAACTCTACAGCCATCACTTTTTTTTTTCCTTTTTTTACTGGAGGTAATATGAAACACAGTTGAACATTTCATTTTAAATTGGCTGGGTAGCCATAAACTAATACACAGATACATAGATACTTCATTGCTTCTGTTTGTAATTTATACCTTTACCTGCAGGCAGGAAACCATACTAGAAAATTAGAGAGGGAAACAAGGTGTTTGTCCACCTAGTTTTATTATCAGGCTAATGGAGAGCTTTTTCCCCTCTTGTAATGTAGTTCCAGTATTATATCTGATCCCTCCAGGATTCCATTTGACATATGGAATTGAAAATAAGGTAATAACAAGCCCAGTGCTTGGGAAGATAGTTTCTTTTCATATTTTGCTATTTTATAAACACATTGAGAATGTTTTTGATCAAGAGCCAGAATTATATTTCCTATATTTGTATGAGTATCTGAGCCTAATATCCCTGAATGAACCTATTGGCAAATCTGTTTGTTCAGGGGTGTGGGAGACTTTAGACCAAGTGAACTTGATATACCTATTACTTAAAAAGATGATTTGATAAAGCACTATTAGAATTTGCATCCTGATTTTGATTTTCTTAGTAATAGTAAAAGATAAAACATTTTTAATCACAATTAAACATGCAAAAAGTAAGACTTTTTAAATTTCTTTACCCCAACCCCTTTTTTTGTTGTTGGTTAGAAAAAAAATAATGGTTTGTATAATAAATCTAGATTTTCAATGTCAAAGAGATTTGCAAGTATCTAATCTCTGAATTCTGGGTAAATCATAGAAAAAATAGTTTTAGTTCATTGAAAACTTTAGATTGATTCATTTTGGTTTGATAACTGGTATATAAACTCATGGTAAAGTTTTCTAAATGAATATTACTAAATATATAAGGAAAAAAAAACTTCCTTTATTTCCAGACACTTGGGTTCTAGACCTAGCTGAAACACTAACTAGCATGTCAGGAATATTGTATGGAACTGAGACTTCAAATATGTAAGTTAAATGGTTAGTGATAATATGAAATTATTTATTCCCTCTAGCCTAAAATTTCTACATTATCATAGACATTTTCTATGATAAAAATTGGCTGAGTAGCCATAAACTAAAATTTTTCCAATCATGTTATTTTATCCCTTCCAGCTTTTAATATAAAATGTAAAATGGAGATTTGAGTTATAATGAAATAAATATACTTGAAAATAACAACTACTGTGATTCTTAATTACTCCTATATTCTGTGTGCCCTTTAAACTCCCTACTTTTAATGCATATTTGGGGGGGTTCTCTATTTTTCAGAGACATTTTACTAAAGGTAAACATTTTAAATTAAAAATACTAGAGAACTTGGAGGTGACCAGAAACACCACATAGATTTTTTTTTTTCTGAAAAAAGGAAAAGAAAAAAAAAAGGCATTTATTTGTCTTGAATTTTTGCAAAGCTGCATTTAGTTACGTGTGACACCATTATGTATTGCCAGACCCTTTCCCCCACTCAGCAGTGGAACCAAGGCCACTGAGAAAAGGTGTTTCTTTGGAATTGAAAGGGAGGTGTGGCTTACTTACTAAAATGACATTTTCAGTGTCATTTAATCTATTTGATTTACCTTCCCCTTTGGAATCTTTTCCTTTCCTCTCACTTGCCTCTCATCACTCTCCTTCAGCTATCTGTGCATAGTACAGATGTGAAAATAAGTAGAGAATCTTTGTGCCATAAAAATAAGTAAGATAATTTCTCCTCTGAGTTTTTCACCCCAGTGCAGTCATCATTGCTGTCATGTCATATTTTAAAGGGTGAAGAGCAGTTAAGGGAATAGGGATGAGAGAAAAGGCCAACGAGCACATGCTTCACTCCTGCTCCACCAAAGCGCCATACACTGTCACATTTCCCTCTCTGTGTTCTCCCTTCCTGCACATATCGGGTATGAGGTTGTTTTCCCAAAGTTATTTAGTATTGTAAATTAATATTTGATTAAATAAGGGAAAAATGAATAAAAAGGAAAAAGTCAATGATTTATTTTGAATACAAAATCTTTTTAGAATAGGCCCTCCCTGGTAGCCCAAGGGGTTAAGAACCACACTGTGAAGCAATCCACAGCCTCTTCAGCAAGCCTCTGTGGGTTGCCAGAGAGCAATCCACATGGTGAAGCAGACCTCTCCTGTCTCGCCTGCTGCTCCCCTCAGCAGTGCCTTTGGTCCATCTGCCTGTTCTGCTCCCTGCTCTGTCTGTGGTGAATCCACCACCCCTCTACCCCAGCATCTCTGGCCTGTGCCCCAGCTCTTATATGCATAAATAAATATATCTTTAAAAAAAAGCTTTCTTACAAAAAAAAAATCTTTTTAGAATAGATGACCTCACTTTTTTATTTACTTAATTTTTAGTCTAACCCAAGTTTTTATTTTGTGTTTGTTTCATTTATTGAGGTAGCTTTGATTTACAACTCTGTGTATGCTTTTGAATTTTAAAGTGATGACTTTTTTCTTTGATTGAAACACACACCCACTCACATTATTTTAAAATTGTTTTTAGACTTGTTTATTTTAAATCTATTGATATTTTAATATTTCTCTCAAAGAGTTAATGATGCCCAATGGAAATTGATTTTTTCCTTTATTTGTTTTTAATACTGCTTATCCTCATCTCTCATCATCAATTACAGCTGATCATAGGGAATAGAAGTTGTCCCTAATTGTCCTATAAAGGGAGACATTGTTGGTAGGTTTTTATATCATTTCATAAAAGTTATAGATTTCAAAGGTGCTTCGCAGGGTGCTTTAAAAATAATGAAGGAAAATTTAAAAAGAAAAAAGCTCTTGAGGGATTTGTGGGGTAGGGGCTAATGCTATTTCTGCTGCATTTTTATTTCAAAGAGAATGGAGGATGTGATTAGGCAAATTTGCTGTTGTTAAGACAATAGAGATGGTTCCAAGGGGAAGGCTTGGTTCAAAGTTCCATTGCCATGTGTAGCGCTTCAGGGTACCTAAATGTGAAGTGAATTGTACAATGAGGATAGAATAGGAGATTCTCCTTTGGTCAGAGAAATAATTTAAATAATAAGCCTAATTCATCACTAGAAGTCATAAATAATTTTATTGAAAACTATCATCAGTCATTTCTATTTGAAGAGTTGATTTTTTTCCCGTGTTGTTGAAAAGTGGCATGTCTAAAAGAAATAACAATTTTCAGACTAACCTAAAACTGTATCTGATCATGTCTCTGTTCACAACCTGAGAAGTTTGGAGCACATTATTTCCCATGTCTGTGTCTATTTTCTTAATCTGTAACATTGAGATGGTAAAACTTGTGCTGCAATGTGTGATAATACAAAATTCCTCTGTGAACTGTAAAATTCATTGTAAATGTAAGGTGTAACTAGAGTTGATTGGTATCAAGATCTTTATATGTCTTCAGGTTCTAATATTTTAAGTCTCTCAAAAGACATAAAGCTAGATTGCATTTAATCACAGCATCAATACAATTCATAATGACAATTTTTCTATAATGTTTGTGTTGAGGGTTATACAAGAAATTGTCAGTAAGTTCACAGGACCCTAGAGGTTTAGCATTAATAATATCATTTGTTCAAGACTTCTTGCCTCATTAGAATTACATTAAATCAGAATATTGGTAGGCAATCTCCCTTTTGGTCAAGAAAACCAGATTCTTGCCTCTTCTAAAATAGTCTCAACTATTAACCACTTGTAATCATCCTAAGAATACTAACAAAATTTGATAGTAATATAACAGTTGAAAATATATATGCCTCTAAGGAAGAAATATTTCTGTTATATTTCTTATCATAGAATATGAAATAAATATACAGAATCTTCTTAAAAGCATCTTTGTTCTTGATGCTGCCTCATTTATGAAATGATTTGAATGATTCAACAAATTGTTGAAATCATGTCTTGTTATTTAGGACTTTAAGAGAAAGTGCCTGCTGGATGCTTGGAAGGAAGGAATGGAAGAAGGAGGGAAGAAAGGAAACTAATTTTGACTGAAAATCTTCTTTGTACCAGACTTTGCGTATGATGAATAATTTAATCCTCTTCAAAGTCCTGTGAAATATTTTTTTTGTTTGCATTATACAAAAGTAAACAAGATGAAAGGATCATATAGCTAATGATGTCAGAGATGGTAATCAGAGATTTACCAAAAAACTCATGCTTTTCTATATTCTGACATGACCAGCACATATAATAAACACTTGCAGATTGTCTAGTATGAGTAATATGCTTTCTGTGGATAAGACACTGACTTAAGTGCATTATGTGTATTAACTCACTGATTCAGCAACTCTCTGTGGTAGAGACTTAGCAATTAAGTTTACAGATGAGGCAGGTTAAATAACTTGGACAAAATTACTCAGGTAGAAAATATTAGGAAAGGAATTCAAATCTTGGTATTATCCTTTTAGAATCAATAATATAGTTATCATGCTTGTCCCTTTATTCATTAATATTTTTTTAATTTATAGGGGTATATAATTACTATAAATTAAGTTTTGTTTCCATTTTATAAGTGAGGAAACTCAAAGGTCTAATAGTCTCCAGACCTAGGTTAGAGTCCAGTTTATTTTCACCCTAGTTTAATTTCACAAGAAAAAAAAATGGACTTGTTTACTCTGATCCATGTTGATAGAACATTGGAGACAGACAGGATGATAATATTACATTGATTTTGAATACAGGATCCAAAGGCAGTAGGAATGGGCTCTCATTCTTGCTTTTCTCCAGTTGGTTGTGTGTCTCATACACAGATACTGAAACCTTTTCAGCTTCCATTTTTTCACTGATAAAATGAGAAATCATGATATTACTTAGGTCATGGGATTTTAGTTGAGTTTTAAATGAATTAATATTTATAGAGCTCATGAATGTATAGGACCCATGTGCAATCATTCAACAACTTTTGTTACAAAGATGTAAAAACTAAAATGAACCCAAAACTACTCACACTTATCATAACTATGATAGCATCAGTTTAATATTCACTCAAATATTCATTCATTTACTCAGTTTTTTTTCAAGATTTATTACATATAATTGTGTTCTACTTACTACAGGTAAAGAGAATACAGACTCTGAAATTCAGTAATTCTTTGTAGCACAAGTAGATGACACAATAAAGTAAAGCCTCTAGAATCTTCATCCTCATGTTCCATAAGAAAAGTGTCCCATGCTCAAATAAATTTGGGACTTTTTCTGTGGAGTACTGATTTATTGGTGATTGATAGCATGAACTGAATATTAAAGGTTCTAAGAAGACTGACATTAGAATGGTCTGTTTAACTTTGTTCAGCTCAACATATCTCTAGCTTAATTATTGAGGGAATTTCATTTCTGGCATACCAAAAATATTCCAAAGAATTAGTAGTACAAGTATAATTTGGTAAATATCATTCCCACCCAAGTATTATATTCTATTTATTTCTGTTCTTTCTTAACTTAGATTTTTGAATGAGTTCTTCTTCCAGTGATTGGGAAAAATAAAAACCATCATCTTGGGCTTCTAGTGTAATTGTGAGCAATGTTTGCTAATAAAAATCAACCTACTTGCCACTATTGGAAAAATAATTCACTTCTTTGTCGCAAAATATACCTACAAACCTGCAAACCTAACATATTGAACTGTTGAACTCCTGAAGAGCATCTCTTGAGTGAATCAACACAGTAGCTATTGTTATGGTGACACATTTTTTTCAATGTTTGATAATAACAATGAGAGTTCATATTTATATGCAAAGCACAGTAATACATATTCAGTCAATTTCTAGAAATTATTTTTACTCTTGATCATACAACAGTCCAAAGAAAATGATTTTTTTGATATCCACAGAATATTTGATGGGAACTTTATTGATGACTTTATGCTAATTTGTATGCAAGGAAGTAGCTAATGGTCTAATGCTACAGAAGGATACATGTAAAGGAGAAAAGACAAACCTTGTGAAGATTCGTTTCATGGAATTTAGACTTTTCGAGATTACATGTTCTGTTTCCAGTGATTAGTGAGATGCTTCTGCTAGATGATAAAGATACTATTGAATTTGACACTATACCTACCATTTTGCTTTTTTAATTTTCTCATCCAAATGACAGGCACATAAATAATTTTAATGGTGATGGTTGATTCTGATTAACAAAACTTTATATAGTTTTTGCCTGAAAAATCTTTGTGGGAAGATTATATCTGAAACTCAGAGCATTCATTGGGGTGTCTCTTGTTTCTATCATCATTTTTGACTATATATGAGAAGACAAAACATTCACATTCAGAAAGTGTTAATCAAAGGAATGTATCAACTCAAAAATGAAAATCAATGTAACATTTGGGGTTTGTCACACTTGGATTTGCTGAAGTGATATCTGTGGGTAAAATGATATATGGAGGAAAATCTAGACATATTGATGGAGGGGGAGATAATAAATATCAGTTTCAGTTTCAAAACATTTGTAAATTGCAGATTTTTTTATGTTCAGACACTTTTAGGGATTGCAGTGGGCCCCCGTGACATCACTGTGATTGAGTGAACCTGAACATAGCTGATTAGTGAACTGCATCAGGCATTTTGTCCCATCCACATCTTCTCAGCCCACCTTTTTATTGTAGGCACTGCAGCAGCCAGATGCATTAAGATGTAGACTTAACCCCTCACCTTATCTGTACCACAGATCTTTTGTTTTTGGTCCCAGCACTTGTCTGCTGTTATGTGTATCTTGTTGACATTAGCCCTCTCACCCATCTTAAAGCATGTGCATTCGAAATTACAACTGAGTCAATACCCTGGGGAAGTTCCTTTTTCTCCAAACCCTCACCAATAATTGATGTTTTCAGTATTTTTGATATGAGCCATTCTTCTAGGTGTGAGGAGGTTTCACTGTGGCTTTGAATCTCATTTCTCTTTTGAATAGTGGCCACCTGTTGACCACCTAAATGTCTCCTTTGGAGACATGTCTATTTAAAACCTCCTGCCACCCCCTTTTTTTTTGATTGTGCTTGTTTTCTTTTTTGAGTGTTATGTCTTCATTGCACATATGAAAACTTAGTCCTTTGTTGGGTATATGATAGGCAAATATTTTTTTTCCCATTCATTTGGGTACATTTTTGTTTTAATGATACTTCCTTTCATTGTGCAGAAGCTTTTAAATTTGACATAGTCTTATTTATTTATTTTTGATTTGGTTTTGCTTGCTAAAGCAGATCACTCACTGGTACCATGACACAGTGTTTTGCTTATGTTTTAAGTATTTTATGGTTTTAGGTCTTATATCCAAATCTTCATCCATTTTGAGTTAATATTTGTTTTTGTTGTGAGATAGTGGTCTAGTGTTTTTTTTTCTTTTGCATGTGTCTGTCCAATTTTCTCAACACATTTTGTTGAATAGACTTTCTTTTCTCTATTATATATTCTTGACTCCTTTGCAGTAAATGACCTGTCAGTGTAAGTTTATATTTGTTTCTGGGCTCTCAGTTTTATTCTGTTGATCTGTGTGTCCATTTTTATTCCAACACCATACTGTTTTTTATTTTTATTGCTTCGTAGTATAATTTGAAGTCTGGGAACATTATGCCTCAGTTCTTCTTTTTTGACAGGATTACTTTGGATTTTCAGAGTCATTTGGGATTCCATACAAATTTCAATAATGTTTGCTCTGTTTCCTAGAAGTATGCCATTGGAATTTTGATAGGGATTGCATTAAACTAATGCCACAGTGGCTGCCTATAACTTCATAGTGCTGAGACTTAACCCCTTGCACTACCTGGGAGGCCCTGTCTTTTTTTTTTTTAATGCTAATCTGTGTTCCTTCTATTGTAATTTTAATAATATTTATCATAACTATATGTTGGATCTTATCAAATGCTTTCTGTGCAGCAATTGATATGATCATACAATTTCTATCTTTCTTATTGTTGATGTGGTGAATTTTACTGATTGCTTGATACATATGTTGAACAAGACCAGCATTCCTAGACTAACTCTTACTTGCTAATGATGTATAATCCTTTAAATGTATTTCTGAATATAGTTTAGATGTTTTTGAGGATTTTTACATATATGTTCATTAATTATATTGGTTTGCAGATTTTTTTATGTACTTGTTTGCTTTTGGTATCGGAGTAATATAGGCTTAATAAAATGTGACTGGATGCATTCTCTCCAACTTCTTGGAAGAATTTCAGAAAGATAGGTGTTATTTTGTCCTTAAAGCCTTAGTAGAACTCACTAGTGAAAACATTTGGTCCTAGACTTCATTTTTGGGTGACTTTTGATAATTGCTTCAATTTCCTTGCTTGTCATTGGTCTGTTTAGATTTCAGTTTCTTCTTGATTCAGTCTTGGAAGGTTGTATATTTCTCAGAATATGCCCATTTCTTCTAGGCTAATCAACTTACTGGCATGCAGGTGTTCATAGTAATTTGTCATGATCTTTTGTATTTCTGTGATGTCTGCTATAACTTTTCTCTCATGATTCAATTTATTAGTTTTTCTCCCTTTTTTCCTTTATATGTCTATCTAAGGTTTATCTCTAATTTTTCAAAGAGCTAGCTTTTGATTTCACTGATCCTTTGTTTTAATTCATCACATTTACAGAGATATTTTCATCCTGAATATCTGTAATTATCTCTAAATTTAAAGCTTCATTTTCTAACTTCTGTTCATTAATTTTTTGAGCTCATTTGGTTTCTTAATTTTGTTGATGTATTTTTATAACTTTTCTATATTGCTTTTTATCACTTTGTCTTGCCTTATGGTTTATTCTGTTTCCAAATCTTTAATTATAGCGATTTTGAATTATGTGATAGAGAGGTACAAATCTTCGGTGTCTTTGTGGTTGAATTCTAGAGTTGTTCTCTGTGATCCCATATTCCCCTGAGATCTCAAGTTACCATGTGTTATATTTTTTGTCTGCCCATCTTGCTACTTTAAATTTCCCTATTTTTAAAACATCTAACAGTAGCTTAGAGAGTTGAATTACTTTTACTGTTCCTGTTTAAGTGCTGTGGTTTTATTTGATTTTTCCCCTTGCTCTCTTCTATAGTCACACTAGACCTGTTTTTGCAGTTGCTGAGTCAGTGGGTGGGGGAGGGGCAGGGAGTGATCAAGTTACTGGTACAAATGTACTGGGATGACCTGACTCATATTTTTCACCAGCAATATTCATTCTCTTTGGCTTTTCAAATCTGAGATTGCAGTATGTGTACTTGGAGTTTGCTTCACAAGGTCACTACCAGTGTCACCCGGTTGAGGAGTGCAATCTATAATGCCTTCTCTAGATTTTCCTTAGTACCCAGCCTGCGTTTATCACCATTGCTCCTCCCTTCTCTCTCTCCCCTCATTCAAAGATGTGTGTCTCCACACTGCTTCCACTTTCCCCTCCCAGGGCCCTGGCTGTGACAGCAGTATTGTTTTCTGTGTCCCTAGACCCTAACTACAGTCCCCTGGTGTTCTCTCCACCCTAGTCCTGTTCAGTGAAGTGTGACTCTCCTTGTCACCTCTAGTACTGTCTGCTGATCTCTACTGTCCAAGGTATGTTTGCCATGAGTCACAGGACTCTCTTGAGGTATTGTCCCTTGGGTCAGCTGTTAGATGTTCCTCTTAGGGGTGAAGCAAAAACAAAACAAAACAAAACAAAAAACAGGTCCTAAATCACTGTCTTGTTGCCATCATCAGGCAACAATAACTTTTTTAGAAAACAAAATAGCAATTTTAATAACTTTGTATAGGTAATTTATTTAACAGAACATACAAACACACAAAAGAATCAACTTTAAAAATATAATCTGTTCATGGCACTTAGTATGCATTTAATACTTCAATTTATCTATAATCATGTAAGGGAATGAAAGACAGTCATAGAATGAGAGAAAATATTTGTAGTACAACATTTCACAAGAAACCTGTAACCAGACTGTATAAATAACTACTATTAACTAATAAGAGAGAATGGAGACTATACTTTAATGTGTAAAAGACATCTATAGGTAATTAGGCACCAGAATGAGCCCTGGGTTCTATTAAACTGCAGATACACTCAAAATGGCAAAGCTTTTATTTATTTTTTAGTAAGAATAATTGCAATGAAGTATAAGAAGAGTTAGGAGAAGAAACTCACTCTGTAAGAAAAATGGACACCAGAGATAAGATAAAAGCAGAAAAAATATAGACGGTCAAGGAGAATTTTTGGGCTATAGAATTTCATAATAAACATTGATACCTTTTCAACACCAGGCAGTATTTACTTGTGCTTGATTGAGGTGATTGGATAGAGATTCTTTAGTAGAGTATGATTTCCTGGCATATTGTGTCATTTTTGTGATTTTCTTAGATTATATGGCTTACTTACTTAATTTCATAATCATTTATTAAGCCAATAATATAACCAGGCTCTTTGCTAAGTGTTAGGGATAATGTGGTGGAAAACAGTCATAATTTCTAGTCTCAAGAAGCTTGAAAATGGGCAAGATGGAGAAATAAGCCAACAGTTGCAATATGACAAATGATGTTATGGGAGCAATGTGGATGCATCTGGATCTAACTGAATCTTTAAATGATTTAGCACTTTTACATTAATTATTATTGTCTTCATATTTTCTGAGTGGTTGTTGCTTTAAATTCCCTTTACCTGAGAAACTATATGGTTTACTTTGACTTGAGCCAGAATCTAATAAATCCAGTCAAGTTAGTATATGCCATTAAAATGTAGGAATATATTTCTATCACCTTATATTTTTACATTCTGACTCATCTAATAGTTCAAAGAGAATAATTTAGTATATATTCTGATGTTAGAGAGAAGCTAACAGATTATTTTGTATAATTTATGAGGAGGTAGAAAATTAGAAATAATAACTGAAAAAAGTGTCAGAGAAGAACTGATACATGCTTATTATAAATATGTGCTAATATGTAATCAGTGAAAAGTAAAGAGGCTGAGTTCACATAGAAAAGAACTAATCAAGGGTGTGAATAAGTGTTCATAATTTGTACAAATGGAATAGGCAGGTCAAATGGCATATAATTCATTCATATTAAATTTGGGGAAAACATGTTTCCTCTATTGAAACCATTGGATCATGAAATGCTTTTCTTGAGAAAAGCCTGTTCTTGAAAGGCTTTGAAGATTTAATAGTTTGATGCATTTTAAATAGGTCAGTTCACTCACGATAAATATGTCCTTTTCCACAACTCAAAAAGAGGAAGTTTCAGGGAAGAAATTTAGCCATGTCAGTCTTTTTAGCACAGAGCTTAGAAAGAAGTAGTGAGAGAATTCTCTGGTCTCTAACTTTAACACAACCCTTAACCCAAAATATACAAAAAATCATTTGTGACCATGTTAAGAATGATCAAATACACTGCTCAACATTCAATGATTAAAGTTTCGGTCAGTGGACACTATGCTAAATCTTTGGCAAAAATATTCCGTGCAGGGCCTCCCCGGTGGCACAGCGGTTGAGTACTGGGTTGCGAAGCTGCCCGCAGCCTCTGCAGCGCCGGTTCGATCCCCAGCCCTGGGCGAGGGTCCCACCTGGTATGGCGCACAGACCTCTTCTGCTGCCCGCTGCTCCCCTCAGCAGTGTACTTCGTCAGTCTGCCTGTTCTGCTCCCCGCTCTGGCTCTGGCTCTCTCACCCTCCCGCACTTCTGACTGTACCCAGTGCTTGTATAAATAAATAATTCTTAAAAATTTTTTTTGATGCATGGGACAGAGACATCCAGGAATGGGAAGAGTTGGTGTGCTTAGTCATAATGAAAATAATCTTGTTGTTAGCAGAGAAACTATCTCAAGAAAGATTCTTTTATGAAAACAATTGCTATAAGCACTGGAAATGTGCTTTCAACTTTAAATTATTATACTTTTTTGTAATGGTTTTGGATTTGTGGAAAATTTGAGCAAATACAGAATTCCACATACATATTTCCCTCCAGTTTTCTCTATTAACATCTCACATTCATGTGTCACATACCATATTAATGGATCAAATGATAAACTAGGAGATATTTTTGGTCAAATTGAGGAAATTCCCCTTTTCTTTATTTGCTAAGATGTTTAATTTTTAAATCTTGAATGGGTATTTCATTTTGTTGAATAAATTTTCTGCATTTATTTAAATTATTGCATGATTTTTTTTCTTCTTTAATCTGTTGATGTTTTAGATTATGTTTATTGACTTTGAATGTTGAGCCAACTTTTTCTACCTGGAATAAAACAATGGGTCATGTTGTATAATTTCTTTTATACATTGTTGGATTTGATTTGCTATTTAATTAAATATTTTTATATTTATATTCATAAGAGAAATTGGACTGTACTTTTCCTTTTTATATAATGTTTTTGTCTAGTTCTGGTGTTAGAATAATGCTGGTACCAGAGGGTGAATTACTTTTAGCCCTGCTTTATTTTAAAGAAGTTGTAGAGGGCCTCCCCGGTGGCGCAGTGGTTGAGTGCTGGGTTGCGAAGCTGCCCGCAGCTTCTGCAGCCCTGGTTTGATCCCTGGCCGCCAGGCGAGGGTCCCACATGGTGCACAGACCTCTCCTGCTGCCTGCTGCTCGCCTCAGCAGTGCACTTCGTCACTCTGCCGGTTCTGATCCCCACTCTGGCTCTGGTGAATTCTGTCACCCTCCTGTGCTTCTGACTGTACCCACTGCTTGTATGAATACATAAATAAATCTTTAAAAAAAAAAAAGAAGTTGTAGAAAATCAGTTTGATATCTACCCCAAAATCAATCCATGTAGATAATATGCGTTATATATTTTTTGAAGATTATTAATTGTTGAATGAGCTTGTAAAACATGGGTCCATTCAAATAATCTATTTCTCGATGTATAAGTATTACTAGTTTGTGTCTTTCAAAGGATTGGTCCATTTTATTTAAGTTACCACGTTTGTGGGCATAGATTTGTTAATTACATTCCTGTATTATCTCCTTAATGCTCAAAGGATTGATAGTGGTGACCTTGTGTTTTTCTTTCATTCTTGGATAATCTGTCTAGAGGTTTATCATTTTACTGATCTTTTCAAAGAACCAAATTTTGAATTATTGTTTTTTTCCTATTGATTTCCTATTCTTAATCTCATTGATTTCTTATAATTTGATCATTCTTTTAGTCTTACTTATGTTTGAATTACTATCCTTTCTATAGTTTGCCTAAAATGGAAACTATTAACTTTAGATCTTTCTTCTTTTCATATATATTCATTCAGTAATGTATATGTCCTTATAAGAATGCTTTCATGGAAACCCAGATACTTTGAAAAATTATATTTTCATTTTAATTTAGGTCAAAATATTTTTTTTCATTTTCCCTTGAAACTTCTTTGATGCATTTATTATTTAGGAGTATGCTGGTTAATCTACAAATAATTGAGAATTTTCTAGATAATATTTTTATTGATTTGGTTTCTAATTACATTCCATTGCAGGCTAAGATGATATTTGAGTTTATACACTGTTAATTTGTTGGAGTATATACTTATAACACTTTTTCAAATAACTGAACAAGAAACACTTCAAAACCTATTTTGTCAGACCAGCATCATCCTGATACCAAAGCCAGCCGAGATCATTACAAAAAAAAAATACAAGTAAATATCCCTCATGAATATAAATTCAAATATCTTCAAAATATTTTGTAAACCAAATTCAACAGCACACTGAAAGTATCACCATATATCATGGTCAAACAGAATTTGGTAACAAGGATTTTTCAAAATATACAAGTCAATACTAGTGATATACTGCATTCACAGGATATAGGGTAAAACTCATATGAACACCTCAATATATGTAGGAAAAGTTGGTGACAGAATTCAGCATTCTTTCATGATAGAAACCTCTCAGAAAACTAAATATTGAAGGAAAGTACTGCATCATAATAAAGGCCATATATGGCAACTCCACAGCAGTGAAAATGGAAAATTTCTTTTTCTAAGACCAGAAATAACACAAGGGTGCCCACTATTGCCTCTGCTAAGATAGGCATCCTTGTCAGGGAAATTAGGCAAGAAAAAAATTAAAAGGTATCCAAGTTGGAAAGGAAGAAGTAAAAGTGTATCTGCTTGCAGATGACATAATCTTATAGATAGAAAACCTAAAGGACTCCATGGTGGGGGGAGTAGGGACAAGCTGTTAAAGCTAATAAATGATTTCATTAATGTGGTAAGATAAAAGATCAACATGCAAGTATCAATTGCATTTCTATACCCTAACAATGTGCTATCTTAAAAAGACATGAAGAAAATAATCATATTTGTAATTGCATCAAAAACTGTATAATACTTAGGAATAATTTTTAACCAAGGAGATAAAAGATTTGCACACTTAACTATAAAACATTGATGAAAGAAATTTAAGCAAACACAAATAAATGAAAAGTAACCCATGTTTATGGAATGGTAGATTATTGTTAAAATGTCATACAATCAAGAGATCTATAAATTCAATGCAACCCTATCAAATTTATAGTTAGATCTTTCACAGAAAAGAAAAAGCAATCCAAAAATTCTAAAATCCTGAAATTCACTGCAAAATTTCTGCAACATAATAATGAATAACCCAAGTAATCTTGAGCAAGAAGAATAAAACTAGAGTCATCACACTTCCTGACTTGAAACTGCATTGTAATACTACAATATTCAATAGAGTGTGTTACTGGTATAAAAACAGACACAGAGACTGATCAAAGAGGATAGGGAAACTAGCAACAACATCTTGCGTCTGTGGTCAAATTTCTTCATTCAAAGCAAGAAGAAAACATAATGGGGCTAATAAGACTGTTTATTTAAAAAGACATCTGAAAAACTAGATTATCACATGCGTAAGAATAAAAGTTGATTCACACGATTTATAAAAATCAATTTAAATTGGATTAAAGACTTAAATATAGTAGCTGAAATGATGAAAGCACTATAAGGAAACTTAGGAAAAGAACTTCTTGGCATTAATGTAAGCAATAATTATTGTAATGATGTACCCCATCATTATTGGCAACAAGAGAAAAAATAAACAAGTGGTACATCAAACTAAAACAGTTTCTATACAGATATGGAAGCAACAAATTGGAGTGGAGCTGAAAGCATATGTCTAGTCCTTGAAATTTTTTTGGAAATCATTATTGTCCTAGGCGTCTAGGCCTACATTCCTCTTGGTTTCATTTAATTGTATGTTTGTAATTACTATTATAAATTTGCTATAGGACTGTGTACTGTTACTGTGTTCCTTAACATACTATACAAGGATGGGATTTAGATTGGAAATGTATCCATAATGACCTTTTATTTATATTACCTTAAACATTAACAGGATTGTATATTTTTCAAACAATATAAGTAAATTTTAGAAATAATTTTAACACTGGACCTCTTTAGAAATACATACACAATTTATTACTTTAATTTTATGATTACTCTATTTGTTATTTTAATTATTTTAAAGTTAGTATTGGTTTACTATATTGTATATGATTCAGAAATACAGAATCTCAGCTTTTTAGGTGTATGGTATCACACCACACCCACCACCAAGCACTGTAGTTCTCAACCATAGTCTATTAGGCCTCCTTCATACTTTCTTTTCTCCCCTTACAGTCCATCTCTCATAGCCTCAATTATATAGTCAGATTTTCAGGTTGCTATTTTGGTTTAGAATGTCTGATTCTTTGTTTTGTTCCTCTGTATTTCACATAAAAGTGAAACCATCTGGATTATGTCTTTCAACTTCTGGCTTATTTCACTTAGCACAATCTCCTCCAGTTCTGGGTATGTAGCAAATGGCTAGAGTTGATCTCTTTTTTATAGGTGAGTATAATTACATTGTGTGGAATGGAACACTCATCTGCCATTCAGCTCTTGTGTTCCTTCCATAACATGGCTATTGTAATAATGCTGCTATAAACATGAGAGTGCATAGATCAGATGAGATCAGGTATTCACTGTGGTATATTCATTGACAGAGTGTATATATCCCTTTGAATTTGTTAGTGTTTTTGCATTCTTTCATTAGATACCTAGGAGTGGAAATGTTGCATCAGATGATTGATGTTTTCTAAATATTTTAAGAAACCTCCATACTGTTTCTCAGATGAGCCTTAAATTGTCTTCATTTGAGAGTGCTACAAAAACAAGACATACTTGAAATTATGTTTGTCATAACTTACCTTCAGTGCTGAAGGAAAGTCATGTGATACTTTACTTGGAAGTTACATTGTGTCATGCTTGCTTTTTTATTAAAAAGATAAGCAAAAATTATTTTGACTAAGGTGCAGCTCCTAAATATAATTTGTTTGTGTGATGAAAGAGAGTTATATTGGTACAGCACAGGCAAGAAAATACTTCAAATTCTAGTATTACTGAAATGATCTTCCTAAGACAAGGTAATTGGACAGTAACAATTTGATCATCTCATTTTGTGCTGAGTCTTCAAGGGAATTGAAGATTGAGTATGATGGAGCCCATCTTACATTGATGGTCAACCTGATCTTCCCATAGTTCCACCATAAAAATGTACAGATCAGGGCCTCCCTCGTGGTGCAAAGTCTCAGTACAATGAAGCTATCTACAGCCACTGCAGTACGAGTTCCATTTCCAGCCAGGGAGCTGACCCACATGGCACAGGAGACCTCTCCTGTCCTGCCCACTGCTCCCTTCAGCAGTGTATTTCAATAGATCTGCCTGTTCTGCTCCCCACTCTCTCTCTGGTGAATCCTCTCACCTCCCTGCACCTTTGACCTACACCCCAGCTCTTGTATGCATAAATTAATAAATCTTTTTTTAAAAAGATTTATTTATTTTTATACAAGAACTGGGGTACAGGCCAGGTGTGCGGGAGGGTGAGCAAATTCACCAGAGACAGAATGGGGAACAGAACAGGCAGTCTGAGAAAATACACTGCTGAGGGGAGCAGCGGGTGAGACAGGAGAGGTCCACTGCGCCATGCCGGAATCAAACCGGCGCTGCAGAGGCTGAGGACAGCTTCACAGCTCAGCGCTCAAATGCCTGTGCCACCAGGGGGAGCCCAAATAAATAAATCTTTAAAAAAATGTACCAATCAATCAAAAAGGACCCCACCCTTATAATATCACATTTTAACTATGTCTATTGTAATGGCAAGTGCCTAGTATGTCACATCATCTGAAAGAGTGCCTTTCTTCTGGAATTCCAAGCAAATTTCTTGAATGTCATTTTGATTATCCTGACCTATTCTACCTGCCTAACAATGATGAACCAATAATTTTAGCCTCATGAGCATTGTGCTGATGGCTGGTGCTAGTTCCTGTGTCTACCTTTCTAGTCAGAGGGTTACCCATTTCAGGAATTCCAAGAATCCTGCAGTTGGGACAGATTGATTGATAAGAAAGGGAAAATGGATTTGGAAGAAGCTATTAGTATTCTGTCAGGAAGATTTAAATATAACCTGTAGCAATTTTCTGGAGGCAAATTTTTCTTGGCTTTGTAGGAGGTAAGAAATAAATGTTAAATACATTTGCACCCACCTTTTTGAAAAGTACATTTGTATCTGATTTGTACTAGATAATGTGAGCTGTTACATTATAAAAATTTTTAAGTTTTTTTTTTTTTGCTTTATTAAATACTTCTTGTATACAGTTTCATAGCTAATTGAATATTTGGAGCCCAAAATTCACATTTTGCCTTAGAAATTAAATTTGGCTTCAGGCAGAACCTTTTATTGGCTGCTTTCTTTTCACATGGCAGGAGACAGATGGAAGAGGGAGGGGAGACACAGGGAGGCATAGGGGTGGGAAAAAATGTTCTCAAAACAAATCCCTGAAAAACAAAGAGACACTATTTTGTGCTAACACTTATTTAGACTTTGTGAGTTCTACAATTGTGTGTTGATTTTCTTCCAGATGAATTTGGCAGAATGAAATGTTTCTTTTTCCCCAAAATTCTGCCAGTTTAAATAAAAATATCACTTTTATATAACAAAGATTATCTACTTGTTTAGTGTTCAGACAAATATTGCTAAAGATTTTAAGGCTTTACATAAATTAAAAAGCATGGATTAATTTTATTATTTTTTCAACAATGTGACTTGTAAAGTATAGTGAGCAAATATATTTATTGGTGTCAAAGAACCATTAAACCATTTGCATGTTGTTTAAGAAGGAACGATTACAGTTTATGTGGAACCATGGCACCATAAAATTCTGATGTCAACTTTGGAGTTTTCAAATTAAAGAGGCAATATTAGCATATTTATTAAAGATGAGGTAATTAAGCTTAGAAAAATATTTATCTCATAGCTTCCCAAACAGAATATAATGAGGCAAAATATCTATAATGTGTTGATAATGCAATTTAGTTGGGTTTTCAATAGACTTGCCAACCTAATATTGTTTAACTTGGGGAGAGTTTATCAAAGGGTATGTGTTTTAAATGTGTTTAGTCCAACAATCCATGATTTTAATTAAAGAAATACCTTAGATAAACACAGAAAATATTCCCTTTTCTTTTTAAAATATCTAGTTCCTTCATGGATTCACTCCTTGGTATTTTGTCAATATCTGGTTGATGTTATATGTCATGTTCTTGACCCACAGAACAGATTCTGAGAGTCATGAAGTCTGTGACATGGACAGTCCAATTAAGTAACAGGCATAGGCATTGCTCACCTTTTTAAAATTTGGAAAACCAGATAAGACGAAGATGATTTTACCTACAGTAAGCTTAGGGAAGTAAAATGTATAGCTGGGAGAATCTGTACAAAAGTATCAATAGGTTATATCTGGCTTAGTTATGAAAATATGTGTAACTTTCACTTTGTCTTATATTCCTATACTACACCTACATGTATATTCTTTGTGTAGCAATAAAAACAAAATTACAAAATAAAAACTGGATGTCTGATTGCTGTAAAAATTAATACTTAAATGGTTTATTTTATAATACATGCAAATTTTTTTGTCTCAAAGTAGTGAGAAGACTAGGTAAAAAGGTTAGTTAGTGCACATGGAGAGTTTCTTTTTCAAATGCTATGAAGAGCAATAGAGTAGGGCCATGCTAGGAAAGGCAGAGGATAGCATACTTTCTTTAAAAATATTTGCTGTACTACTATGGTAGGATCTTTTAGATAGTACCATCATTGTTAAGAGGCAATACATAATCTCATATAATATAATCATTTAAGATTATTCTTTAAAATATTGTGAGGAAATATTAATTGATGTAGTGTTACAAACATTCACTGTAATGAATCAGTATGGTGGCATGGTGGTAGATGTGGTATGGTAATACACACCTGAAGGTTGTGAGCCTATATCTTTAAATCCTATATTATGTGCTACTTTGATTTGAAAATTTTTAAATAATGTGGCGTTATTTCAAATAACAAAATGGCTTTAGTGTGAGGAATGTGATATGGGAATGTGGAGTGGTAGAGGACATGCCTGAACCATGGGTGACATGTTCTCTTTAGAGGTAGTAGTAAATACTCAAAACTCATATTTATTTCTTGCCAAGAAAATATATAGGCCCAGTTTTGCCATATAAATTCATTTTATAAGAAAAACTATAAATACAAAAATTTATAAAACCTAATTTTATAACTTTGGAAAGTATTTTCAAAAGGTTTTTACTTGATTGTTTTTGTTTTGTTTTGATTTGTTAAAATTATGGGAACCAGCACTATTAATACAGAATAAAGGAGGAAACATCTCAACTTTGGGTCAGTACTTTGCAAACTCTAGTGCTGAGTTGTCTCCGTTTATCACTGGTCAGCTTGCCTAGGCTCCTTCCTGCCTGTGCATGGCTGTGATAGGAACTGGTATTTGCTTCTGTCACATTCACTTCCTTTATTTTTATGGGAGATTTTCAGCACCCTTTTGAAGCAGTGTTTTTTTTTTTTTTTCCCAGCTCAAAATCTTTTATTTTTTTATAATAAATTTTATTTTTATATTCCCCATACAATTTCAACCTCCCCATTTTGACCCCAATCCCTCCCCTCCCTCCACCCCCCCCCCAAAAGTGTCTCTGGTTCATAGATTTTTGTTGATTTTGATTTTCACTTTCTTATAGTTATTCATTTTCCTGGTCCCTTATTTAAGTTTTCTAGATTCCTGCTATGAGTGAGACCATCCGGTATTTTTCTTTTTTTTTGGGCTTATTTCGCTGAGCATGATCCCTTCCAGCGCCATCCATGTTGCTGCAAACTGCATGTGTTTATCTTTTTTGAATGCTGAGTAATATTCCATGGTATATATGTACCACATCTTCTTGATCCAGTCATCTATTTTTGGGCATTTGGGCTGTTTCCAAAGCTTAGCTATTGTAAATAGTGCTGCTATAAACATAGGGGTGCAGGTGTTCTTTGGAATTGATGTTTCTGTATTCTTTGGGTAAATACCTAGGAGTGGAATTGCTGGATCCTGTGGAAGCTCTATGTTTAGTAGGTCCAGAAATCTCCACACAGCTCTCCATAGTGGTTGGACCAGTATGCACTCCCACCAACAGTGCAGAAGAGTTCCTTTTTCTCCACAACCTCGCCAACATTTGTTGTTGCTAGTTTTTTTAATATGTGCCATTCTCACTGGTGTAAGATGGTATCTCATGGTAGTTTTGATTTGCATTTCCCGGATTACAAATGATGTTGAACATTTTTTCATATGCCAGTTGGCCATTTGCATTTCCTCTTCAGAGAAGTTTCTTTTTAGCTCTTCTGCCCATTTTTTGACTGGATTATTTTCTTTGTTGTTGTTGAGTCTCATCAGCTCTTTGCAGATTTTTGTGATCAATCCTTTATCATTAGTGTTGTGTGCAAAAATGTTCTCCCAGTTGGTGGGGTTTCTCTTTGTTTTTGTTGTTGTCTCTTTTGCTGTGCAGAAGCTCTTTAATTTGATGTAGTCCCAGCTGTTTATCTTTGCCTTCACTATCACTGCTTTGGGTGATGTGTCTGTAAAGATGTCTTTGATGTGCAAATCAAATAGTGTTTCGCCTATATTTCCTTCTATGTATTTTATGGTTTCAGGTTTTATGTCTAGTTCTTTAATCCATTTTCAGTTGGTTTTTGTGTATGGTGTGAAGTAGTAGTCAAGCTTCATTCTTTTGCATGTAGCAGCCCAGTTTTCCCAGCACCATTTATTGAACAGACTTTCTTTGCTCCAATGCATATTCTTTGCTCCTTTGTCAAATATTAGTTGACCATAAATCTGTGGGTTTATTTCTGGATTTTCTATTTGATTCCATTGGTCTGTGTGTCTGTTCTTGTTCCAATACCATGCAGTTTTGATGATTATGGCTTTGTAGTATAGCCTGAAATCTGGGAGTGTGATGCCTCCATTCCCTTCTTTTTTTTTCAGGAGAGCTTTGGCTATTCGGGGTTTTTGGTGATTCCATATGAATTTCATCAATAATTGTTCTATTTCTTGGTAGGATGGCCATTTTAATAATGTTTATTCTTCCAATCCATGAGCAGGGGATGTCTTTCAATTTCTTTGTATCTTCTTCTATTTCTTTTAACAGTGTTTTATAGTTTTCTTTGTAAAGGTCCTTTACCTCTTTTGTTAGATTTATTCCCAAGTATTTGATTTTTTTTGTTTCGATAATAAAGGGGATGGTTTTTTTCATTTCTTCTTCTTCAGATTTATTGTTAGTGTATAGGAAGGCTTCTGACTTTTGCATGTTGATTTTGTATCCTGCCACTTTGCTGAACTGATTGATGACTTCAATTATTTTTTCTATGGAGTTTTTGGGGTTCTCTATGTATATTATCATATCATCTGCAAATAGTGATAGTTTGACTTCTTCTTTTCCTATTTGGATTCCTTGTATGTCTTTTTCTTGTCTTATTGCTCTGGCTAGGACTTCCAGTATTATATTGAAAAGCAGTGGTGAGAGTGGACATCCTTGTCTTGTTCCAGATCTTAATGGAAATGCTTTTAGCTTTTCACCATTGAGAATGATACTGGCTGTTGGCTTGTCGTATATGGCCTTTATGATGTTGAGGTATGTTCCTTGTATCCCAAGAATTTCAAGGGCTTTTATCATGAATGGGTGTTGCACTTTGTCGAAAGCTTTCTCGGCATCTATTGATATTATCATATGGTTTTTATATTTCTTTTTGTTGATGTGTTGGATAACGTTGATTGATTTTCGGATGTTGAACCATCCTTGTGTCCCTGGAATAAATCCTACTTGGTCGTGGTGAATTACCTTATGGATACACTGTTGGATTCTGATAGCTAAAATTTTATTGAGGATTTTTGTATCAGTGTTCATTAGGGAGATTGGCCTATAGTTTTCTTTTTTTGTGTTGTCCTTGTTCGGTTTTGGTATTAGTGTAATTTTGGCTTCATAGAACATGTTAGGTATTATACCTTCCTTCTCAATTTTTTGGAAGAGTTTGTGAAGGATAGGCACCAATTCATCTCTGAATGTTTGGTAGAATTCATTTGTAAATCCATCAGGTCCTGGGCTTTTGTTTTTGGGGAGGTTTTTGATGACCATTTCAATTTCGCTGCTTGTAATTGGTCTGTTTAGTTGTTCTATTTCTTCTTTATCTAGCTTTGGGTGATTGTAGAGTTGTAGGAATTTGTCCATCTCCTCTAGATTGTTGAACTTGTTTCCATATAACTGTTCATAGTAGTTATTAATTATTCTTTTGATTTCTGCTGTGTCCTTTGTGATTTCTCCTCTTTCATTGATGATCCTGTTTATTTGTGCTTTCTCCCTTTTTTCCTTTGTGAGCCTGGCTAGGGGTTTGTCTATTTTATTGATTTTTTTCAAAGAACCAGCTCTTGGTTTCATTGATCTTTTGGATTGTTTTTTTAGTTTCAATTTCATTTATTTCTGCTTTGGTTTTTATTATTTCTTTTCTTCTACTGGTTTTGGGGTTTTTTTCTTGTTCTTTTTCTAGATCTCTGAGCTTCGAGATTAGGTTGTTTCTTTGAGTTCTTTCTTGTTTTTTGATGTGAGCTTCTATTGCTATATATTTTCCTCTTATTACTGCTTTTGCTGCATCCCATACATTTAGGATATTGGTGTCCTCCTTGTCATTCAATTCAAAGAATTTTTTAATTTCTTCTTTTATCTCCTCAACCATAAAAAGAAGGCAAGGTACTCTCCTACCTCGTGGAGATTGAAACCTACACTACTGAAGCAGTGTTTTTTAGATGGCTTAATGCATTCAAAAGTTATAGTAAGGTCTTAGAGTTAGGAAGATATTTTGTCTGAGCAGACATGTATTTTGATAGATGACTCAAATTCATTCACTAGATGTTTAATTATTTTATAAGTTCATTCTACTTAAAGGCATACAACATATTATTTAATATATATGTATATATACACATTATAAAATGACTACCACATCTAGTTAATTAACACTTCTATCATCTCACATCATTACTATAATCTAACTTAAGAAGTAACCATTTTTATAGCTTTTCAGAGAGCATATAATCACTTCCTCTTGTATTTATTTATAGGTCAGAAACAAGAGCCATAATAGCAGCACTTACTTTTTAAAATACAATCTATAGGTTTAACTCCTCATGGTTGAAGGAATTTATTTCTGCCATTCATATATTCAACTTCCAATTTTTCCTATAATTGGATTTAGAAAGGAGATACATATAATTAACTTTGTTACCGAATGACATAAGAATTCCCTCTCATGTATTTATTATTTCAATGACAACATTTTGGTACTGAAGCTAGACTCTCCTGATTGCACATCTCCCACATGGAAAATTATTCACTTAAGCTTATATAAGAAGTATATTTAATTCACTTTTTGATGTAACAATTTTTCAAGCACAGAGTCTCAGTTTAGCCTAAAAATTTTCAATCATAAAGGCTCCCATGTTGTAGGAGTGAGTTTCCTGTAAAAAAATATATAAAAAGTTAAAAGAATCCTTTGTGGTTTTCCTTGGATTTCAAAGCTCTGCAGCAAATCTACCAGTGCCCGCAAGACACAGCTGTAGTTACAACTGTGGCAAAAGCTGCCACAAAGATAGCTCATTTAATGGATGTCAAAGAAAATGCAAAGCAAAGCACCTCCAAAAAGAACCACAAAGAATCAATGAGATAATAGAAAATATAATGTCTCTTCCCCTGGTCCCTGGTGCAGAGCTTCTGAAAGCTTTGCAAGTTTCTAAGTAACAAGCACTCTAGGAGAATCTCTTGTTCCGATATTTGATCTTTGACCTTATCCCTGACACAGGACTCCTATTAAGTCCTGTTGCTCATATGAGCATGATAAACTTTTTTTTTCTAATGAGGTGACCCCTCATTTGGGGCCAAAAGGCTTTTAGATGATTTCTAGGTAGGGGCTGGACATTTAAAGACTCTTATTAGAATCTTGGAATGTTTATCTCTACTCTCCTCCCCTCAGGGAATAGAGAAAGGCTTAGAGTTAATGAGGAAGTAATGTAGTTAATGATTGATTACCCCTATGTGAGGAGGCCTCCATAAAAATCCCAATAATGTGGAATTAGGAGAGCTACCAGGTGGGTGAACACATCCACACCAGGAGAATGGCGCACCCAAATCTATTGGACAGGATCACCAGAGGTAGGGACCCTTCCAGATCTTACCCTAAGTAATTTTTCCACTGGCTATTCATCTGTGTTACTTATCATATCCTTTAATAAACTGGTAAACAAAAGTGTTAAAAAAAACACACAAAGAAAAAAAAATCTGTGAGGAATATAATAGCATGCCATAATGAAGAGAATCCTCCTGAAGCGCTTTACTGTCTTAAATGATTAAAGTTTAAATAATGGTTATGAAATATTTCTTGTAGGTGCATATTCAAAATGTGTGTCATTTGAGCTTATATATTCATCTTTTTTTTGGACACTTTGTATCAAATTTTCACAAGTTGCTGATTTTGGCATATTTTCCCTTTAGCATTAAGCAAGAACAAATCAGTTTTCTGGCTTTTTACTGGTAAGATGCCAACATCTGCAATTTGAAGTAGCGAGATTCAAGAATGATTTAGGATAAATGAAACCTTTCCTGAGTTGTTTCTTTTCCTGGAGAGTGTTTAGTTTTCAAACATGAGTTCTGGTTTTCAGTAACCCCATGTCACAAGATGCATCTTTCAAAGGAGGATTAGGGGTATGTGCTTTTTTTTTGGATTTGGTTTTTAGGTCTGTTTCTAATTTGTCTACATTCATGTGTGGAATTTTTGGATTCAGTAATGGTGCTTAGCATTTAATAAGGATCGGGTAGATTGGTTTGAAGAGGTGTAGGTGATAGGTGTAGAAAAATTGCTGAGATTTCTGATATTATGAAATTCCTGGCTTGCCAGTAGCTGATATTTTCCCCCAGGGAATAGCAGTTCTTGTCTGTACTCCATTGTGGTTTCTTATCTTATCCTGGCAGAAATAGGAGAAAAAGTTCTAAGTGAAGGCCCCAGACTATGAAGTTTTCAGTGTGGAATCCTAGACTTACTTTGCAGACAAAAAGGAATCCAAGTGGTCCAGCATCAGCAAGGTAGAGCAGGTCCAGGACAGGGATGTATAATAAGAAATGTAAAATTCAGAGTGGTAAGACAGGCATGAATGTTTACCACCATTTTTATTTATTCATTTGTCATTTATTAAAATTTTTTTTACAACTTCTGCTACTTGACAAAAAATCATGCAAATGCACAAACTAAAACAAACAAACAAAAAGCCACCTTCACAGGTCTCTTCAGAGGAAAATTTAAATACTGAAAGAAGTAGCTGCTACATCTTATTTTCAAAATCAGACTCCAAAATAATTGTAACAAGAGGGAAATAGGTTGAAAAATAAGAATTTCATATTTTAAAAATAAATCCCTGAGAAAAATGTAGAAGCCGTATTTTAGCCTTTCAATTTAGATTGTATTGAGGTTTTAAAGATAATCTTACTTCTAGCAATGTGTGACCTTACAAGTACTTTGTTTAGATGTAATTTTTTGAAATGTTTTAAATGTGCACTCATAAGTCAGTGTCCAAATGAATCATTTCTTTTTTAAATTGTTAGACAATTTTCATTCCCATTTTAGTTTCAGACATTTTAAAAGGACATAAGTCTATTTGCTAGGGTATCATTTTCCTCTTCCTTAATTGTTTATTTTAGGAAATTTATAGAATTATTTCTAATAGAATGAATGCTAAAAAGCTATAGAGAATGTTAATTACTCACAAATAAATGAATATGACAGTAAATCGTAATGTTTCAATCAATCAATATCTAAAGTCCATTCATTTCCATTACTAGGAATATTTATAATTTCTCTCTAAGGAGAATTCAAATGTCCTAGAACATTCAAAGAGAGAACTAATATGTTAATAATGTGGTAGTCTAGAAATTTAGGATAATGGTCTGCTGAAAATATTAAAATAATTATATTGCTTGTGATTAAAGTCAAATTATTTAGTATGACATTTCTGGTTTGATTTTAATTTGTTATTTTACTATAATACTTTCACTTGTTTATATTCTGTCTTATTATCAAACAGGATTTTAGGATGCTGAAAAAATGTTAATGTAAAAAAGAACAAAGTTTAAGCCAACCAATAAACAACATCTTAATTCAAGTAATTTATTGGGAACAATCATTCAAATCATTTAATTGTTTGTTAGAAATTTCGACAACTATCAATTTCTTCAATTCTATATTAGCCTGAAATAGTGTGTTATTAATAAACAAAAATTTATTTCAGTATTGTTATTGAGTTATAAATAGTTATTTTATTTTCATTATCATTGGTTTAAATTTAACCTAATGAAAAATGTTAGTTATCATAGGAGCTGAATGAGAGGCACAATTAAAGCTTCATGCTCTTTTAACCAACTAACCCTTTGAAGATGTTCACATTGAAAATTAAAATATTTTTTGTCTTTTATCTAGACTTAGAGATAACTTTATATATCAGAATGTATTGTTTTGATGAGGGAAAATCCCTATCAAATACTTTTTTTCTAGAAAACAATTCTTAAAACCATTTTCAAGAGACATGGGTGAAAGACTTCTAGATTATTTTTTTAAGAGCTCTCTTTTTTTTTTTTTTTTAGATTTATTTATCTATTTATACAAGCACTGGGTACAGTCACAAGCACGGGAGGGTGAGAGAATTCACCAGAGCCAGAGCAGGGCAGGCAGAAGGACCCAAGTACACTGCTGAGGGGAGCAGCGGGCAGCAGGAGAGGTCTGCGCGCCATGTGGGTCATGTGGGACCCTCCTCTGGTGGCCGGGGAGCAGCTGGGAAGCGAACTGGCGCTGCAGAGGCTGTGGGCAGCTTCGTAACCCTGCGCTCAACCGCTGAGCCACCGGGGAGGCCCAAGATTTCTAGATTCTTGTGTAAAGAATGAAGCAGACTGTTATTTCTGCGTTGTCTCTCTTATTTACCCCTTATTCTCTAAAACTTAAGAAAGTAGCATGTGCCAACTCATTAAGTTCTTATCAAATTAACAAAGGAATAAGATTTTTAACATAGTTGTTAATGGATCCATTCATTCATTCAAAAAATAATTATTTAGTAAAGTTAACATACCTGGAATTACACTAGATGCTGTGACCATGCTTTAATTTGCTTTACTCTATAGAGTTTTTTTTTAAAGATTTATTTATTTATGCATACAAGAACTGGGGTACAGGCCAGAGGGGTGAGGGGTGAGAGGATTCACCAGAGACAGAGTGAGCAACAGAACAGGTGGATTGATTGAAATACACTGCTGAGGGGAGTAGACCGTGAGACAGGAGAGCTCTGCTGTGCCATGTGGGTTAGCTCCCTGGCTGGGGATTGAACTCCTGCTGCAGTACCTGCAGATAGCTTCAAAGTGCTGAGACTTAACCCTTTGCACCCCCAGAGACGCCCCTACTCTATAGAGTTTCTTAAGGAATCTTATGTTGAGCTTTTGAAGGACTCCTCAGACACGGAAGCCAAACCATATTTCACCTGCAGTATCCAAACATTTGGACAAATTCTTCTCTTCTTAAGGTCCCCGATATATTATGATGTTGCTAGACCTGGAAATGACCTTATTTACTCATCTGTAAGGCTGGGAACTCTGTAAGCCTATTAACCCAATTTTTAAAAGCAGACCTGATAATCATTGACTCCATAAAATCAACATTAGGTCCTTAAAACTGTCATATTATGTATGATTCAATGAGCATAGTTCTTAAAGATGGCATTTTATATGGCATCTTCATTAAATAATCATTGTTTCTAATATGTGTTGTTAATAAGGAGGACTGACTGCTATGGAACTTATGCAAATAATGACATTGTTATAAAATAAGCATAGTCAAGATTTTATGAATTCTGGATTGATTAGTCAATGTGATAAAATAAATAATTTATATCTCTTTATTAAAAACACTACTATTTTATTAGTTATAGGTAAAGGTAGCTAGATACAGCTAGAGATAGAAGACGTACAGAAACAAAGTAATAGCGTTCTTTATAACCAGAAAATTTAATATAAAGTATCAACAGTCTTGCTAACAAAACCCATAGTCACTTCTCATCAGTTCACTCAATTCTAATGCAATTAATTTTTGTTCCATTTGATCATAGATTAACAGTCTTATAAAACCATCGGCCTTTTGACTGCAGTTCTTGAAATCTGAACTCAATTTTCTGTTATGGTTGCAAAGCTGTTTAAGCTATGCTGTCAGAAGCCTGTACCCAAGAGTACTTGGCATAGTTCTTTCCCATGGTGCTCTGAGACCAGCCTTTGTTAAGACAAAGCTTTCTAGTCTGTAAATCTATACAAATGCATTCAAAGAGTAACCAGAGAAGTCTCAGAGTAAAACAAAGCTATCTGTAGATGACAAGAGACTAAAAGTGACTGTGGTTCACTAATTAATCATAATTTTCAAAAAGAAAAATCTCATGAGAGTTCATTACAAAAATAATGCAACTGACAACGAAATGTTTCTGTGGCAAACAAACTTAAATAAAATCAATTTTAAAAGTTTTAGGTAAAGTATCTATAAACATAGTGATTATCTTTGTTTTCAAAGAAAAGTAGATATATTTAATTTATAAAAAATTGATAACATGATCTCTATAGGGAAAATCTCAAGATATAACCTAGAATAATCCTGAGATACATTACATCACAAAGATATGAAGCATTTAGCTAGGATGTACTAGGTTTATACCAAAGTTATAAGAGAAAAGTAATCTGGAAGAGATCATGAAAATTTAAATATGCTTACCATTCAAATGTTGTTAATGTGAATGTAAGTGATGTGAATCTTATGAGAAAACTGCCATAGTAGAAGATGCTCTATACGGATTGAGAGGTAAAGTTTATACTTTAAAATATAGGGAATCATGGCCAATGATACCTGTGTAATCTCAGGCAAATGACACCAAAAATCTTATAAATAGACTCATTTTGTTGGCATTTTATTTAGGACATTGACAAATCACTGGGGACTTTCCTTAGGACATCTAAGTTTTGAAATAAAAATAACATTTTAGTCATATAAATTTAACTTAGAGAAACCTAAATATCTCTTCTAATTTGGCAATGCTTCAACTGCAACTCCTGTAGTTGTCTAACATCTTTCTTTCTAGATGGCGAAAGAACAAATCCTTTGTGGTTTGCTAAGGATACTCTGAGAAATCTCAAAGGTGCAATTAATATATTTTAGAATTCTTTTTTGGGAAGGTAGATGACTACATTTATTAACAGACCCAACCACAAAGTGTCATTTTATGCACACATACACACACATGCTTGTGGACAACAGCATTTTTTTATTAAGCTAATGATATCAAACTAATCCATTTGCCAAATAGTTACCTAAATTGCACAAATATGAGTTCCTAAAGCATTTGAAGTATTTTCTATATGATTTTAAAAACGTTTAATATTATTATTAGAAGTTTAATTTCCTTCATTTTGCAAGTGTACAGATACTTAATTCACAAGGACACTTTACCTATCTCGTCAATCAGAACAGAGCTCCTTTAGTTTAAGAGATTTTATTATCTAATTTGTTAATTCTATCAATAGGTAGAAGCTTATTCCACACTCTCAGACAAATATATATACAAATACAGCTTTAATTATGAATTTTAGGCCTATATCAAGAGTAGGCAAATAATTATAAAATTCACTATTTCATAAAAAATAATTGTTCTAGTAGGTATGGATTTGAGCTTAAATTATCCAAATAGAAAAATAGAAAATATTAGCAAGCTGGATTTTCTGTTGTATTTCAACCAGCAGAGAAAAGATCTCTATGTAACCATTAGTCCTTTAATAGAGATCCCCTAATTGTTAGGCCCTGAAACAAAAAGATGTCACCATCAAAAATTAAGTAATTACTTAAAAGTTATCAGTATCCTTACTGTATTGCAGAAGAACTGTATTCTTTGTACTATAGGATCAAGTGTCAGATTCACTGTTGGATCTCTGGATCACATATCAGATATTAGATCACATTACATGGAAGTAAATGGGTCTCTGATGTTCAGATACAATCACTTATGAGTGTTGTCATCAAAATGTGAAGGACAAAATATACTACCAAATTAAGGTGATAATTTTACTCAGTTTATTGCAATAATGGGGCATCCCAGATCCAAAGATAAGTATCTCAACGAGATGGTTTTGTCTTTAACTTTAATAGGGAGGACCAGACAAGTTGTAGGTGGGGTGAATTATACTAGGGTTGTTTTTCAAGTAAGGGAAGTCTCAACTATTTGAGTTGTATGCTTTGGTCTATGGTTAGCTGTTGTATTTATTTATTGCTATTGTAATAAATTACCTCAAAGTTGAGGATTTAAAACAACACAAATTTATTATCTATAAAACTAGGAGATCATCTGATTTCTTCACTTTTGATTTGCATACCTTGGAACATGATCCTGTTCTACAACTTCAAAACCAGCAACATCAGACAAGTCTTTCTCATGTTGCCTGTCTAGTTCTTTCTATTTCTTCTTCATTTAAGGACCCTTGTGATTTTAATTAGTCTGCCCAAATAATCCAGCGTAATCTCACTATTTCAGGTGATCTGATTAACAATCTTAGTTGGACCTGTGATCAAAATTCTCCTTTGCATGTAACCTGACATAGTTATAGGATTTAGGAAATAGAACGAGGATATCATTAACAGGTAATGATACCCCTACAGTTAGTTTCATGGGGAACAGAATTCCAATATCAGCTAATCAGTCAAAGAAGGGAATATTGAAAGGTATTTCTGGTATGGGCTGCAGGAAAAGCCAAAGGGTAAAACTGATGTGTTTTATCTTGTCTTGGGTAAACATGGAAGTCCTCCACAAATCTTCCAAGTCTTGAGAGAAGACAGTGAGTTATCTGAGTTGAATGAAGAAGAATGGATGGTCATGGTAAATTATTTCATAAAACACAAAATACTGGGAAATTTTTTAAATTGTTGCTATTTTCTGGGAACTCAAAACTCAGGTAATGTCCATCAATGCTTCTCACTGCCATAAAAATACAAAAAAAAAAAAGGTAAAGTGGAAAAAGAAAAGTGAAAGGGGAGGAGTAACACAAATGGAGATTCTGGGACAAAGGCTTTAGGTCTAGATAGATGGAGTTTGATTTCTGCCTCTCCTACTTACAAAAAATGATGTGATCTTGAGCAAGTAACTAAAATATTACATAGTGTTGTTGAAAGGATCAACAAGATTATACATGTACAGTGCAGATTAACATGGCAATTGTATGGGGAATATAAAAATAAAAAAATAAAGAATACAAAGAGTATATGACTATATTCTCTCGCCAAGGGTACAAAGTAGACTTAAGGATGATATAAAAAGTCATTACAATTTTAAATGCATACTCCCTACTGTCTAGTAGGGAGTAGAAGAACCACACGCAACCTAACAACTCCCCAGGAAAGAAACACACCACAAAAAGAAAACCACCCACCAGACTGCAACGACAATTAACTTGGAAGAACTTCTGAGCCTTCCAGAAAGAGAATTTAAAATTGCCATGATTAAAAAGTGACAGAAGTCATAAAGGAAAACAATCATCAGAAGAAGGAAACTAGTCCCTAAAGAGGGAAAACAATGGTCAGAAGAATGAAATTGAGTCCCTAAAGAGGGAAGTAAAAGAAATGCGAGAGATCAAAGAATTAATGGAGGAACTAAAGAACTCTGGGAAAAGCAATGAATGCAGAATAGAGGAAATGGAAGAATGAATAAGTACTCTTGAAGACAGAAATAAAAAGAACCAAAACAGAAAAGGAAAGAGAAGTACGAAGGAAAAAGAACGAAGAAAGACTTCGGGAACTATCTGACTCCATGAGGAGAGGAAATATAAGAGTTATAGGAATCCCAGAAGGAGAGGAGAGAGCTGTAGGAACAGAGAAAATATTCAAGGAGATAATTGAAGAGAACTTCCCAAACGGGAAGAAGGAGCTGAAAATTGATATACAAGAAACAAGAACACCAAACTTCCACGACGAAAGGAAAAATACAGCAAGACACATAATAGTAAAGCTCCCAAGAATCCAGGATAGGAAAAAATAATGAAGCTGAGAAGAGGGAAGAAACAGTTAACATTCAAAGGAAAACCAATCAGGCTGACATCAGACTTCTCTGAAGAAACACTATGGGCAAGGAGAGAGTGGAGAGACATAGTCAACAGACTCCAAGAAAACAGATGCCAACCAAGAATACTCTATCCCGCAAAGCTCTCCTTCCTCTATGAAGAAAGAATAAGGACCTTCCCAGACAAAGAGAAACTCTAGAATTTCATTAGGACTAAACCCCCACTCCAAAAAATACTACAAGGAATCCTAAAGCCAGAACCTCAGAGGGACGAATAACAACGAAAGAATACAAAAAAAAAGTTATTAAAAGAATAAATCAATAAAATCAAAGGAAAGACAAACATAATGGCAAATACAGATGCTAACATATCAATATTAACTCTAAATGTAAATGGACTAAACTCTTCAATAAAAAGACACAGAGTTGCAGCCTGGATTAAGAAACAAAACCCAACCTTTTGCTGTCTCCAGGAAACACATTTAGCTACAAAAGATAAAAATAGGCTCAAAGTTAAAGGATGGAAAACAATCCTACAAGCAAATGGACCAAAAAAGAAAGCAGGAACAGCTATACTTATATCAGATAAAACAAACTTCAAACTCAAAAAAATAAAAAGAGACCCCAATGGTCACTACATTATGATCAAGGGGACAATACTTCAAGAAGAAATGACACTCATTAACATATACTCACCAAATGAGGGAGCACCAAAATATATCAGACAACTGTTGTCCTCTCTGAAAACAGACATCAGAGAAAACACATACGTAGTGGGAGACTTCAACACACCACTATCAACAATGGATAGATCAACAAGACAAAAAATAAGTAAGGAAACTAAAGCTCTAAATAAGGACCTAGAGCATTTAGGCTTAACAGACATCTATAGAACACTAAAACCAAAAAAAACGGAGTACACATTTTTCTCAAGCGCACATGGATCATTCTCCAGGATCGATCACATACTGGGGCACAAGACAAACATCAACAGATACACAAAGATTGAAATCATACCAACCATCTTTTCTGACCATGAAGGCATCAAACTAGAAATAAACCATAAAAAGAAGGCAAGGAACTATCCTACCTCATGGAGATTAAAAACCACACTACTGGAAGACCACTGGACTAACGAGGAGATCAAAGAAGAAATTAAAAAATTCTTTGAATTGAATGGCAAGGAGGACACCAATATCCTAAATGTATGGGATGCAGCAAAAGCAGTAATAAGAGGAAAATATATAGCAATAGAAGCTCACATCAAAAAACAAGAAAGAACTCAAAGAAACAACCTAATCTCGAAGCTCAGAGATCTAGAAAAAGAACAACAAAAAAACCCCAAAACCAGTAGAAGAAAAGAAATAATAAAAACCAAAGCAGAAATAAATGAAATTGAAACTAAAAAAACAATCCAAAAGATCAATGAAACCAAGAGCTGGTTCTTTGAAAAAATCAATAAAATAGACAAACCCCTAGCCAGGCTCACAAAGGAAAAAAGGGAGAAAGCACAAATACACAGGATCATAAATGAAAGAGGAGTAATCACAACGGACACAGCAGAAATCAAAAGAATAATTAATAACTACTATGAACAGTTATATGGAAACAAGTTCAACAATCTAGAGGAGATGGACAAATTCCTACAACTCTACAATCACCCAAAGCTAGATAAAGAAGAAATAGAACACCTAAACAGACCAATTACAATTAGCGAAATTGAAATGGTAATCAAAAACCTCCCCAAAAACAAAAGCCCAGGACCTGATGGATTTACAAATGAATTCTACCAAACATTCAGAGACAAATTGGTGCCTATCCTTCACAAACTCTTCCAAAAAATTGAGAAGGAAGGTATAATACCTAACACGTTCTTTGAAGCCAACATTACACTAATACCAAAACCGAACAAGGACAACACAAAAAAAGAAAATTATAGGCCAATCTCCCTAATGAACACTGATGCAAAAATCCTCAATAAAAATTTTAGCTATCAGAATCCAACAGTGTATCCATAAGGTAATTCACCACGACCAAGTAGGATTTATTCCAGGGACACAAGGATGGTACAACATCCGAAAATCAATCAACGTTATCCAACACATCAACAAAAAGAAATATAAAAACCATATGATAATGTCAATGGTGCTGGGAAAACTGGGTCGCTACATGCAAAAAAATGAAGCTTGACCACTACCTCACACCATACACAAAAATCAACTCAAAATGGATTAAAGAACTAGACATAAGACCGGAAACCATAAAATATATAGAAGGAAATATAGGCAAAACACTACGTGATTTGCACATCAAAGACATCTTTACAGACACATCACCCAAAGCAGTGATAGTGAAGGCAAAGATAAACAGCTGGGACTACATCAAATTAAAGAGCTTTTGCACAGCAAAAGAGACAATAACAAAAACAAAGAGAAACCCCACCAACTGGGAGAACATTTTTGCACCCAACAGTAATGATAAAGGACTGATCACAAAAATCTGCAAAGAGCTGATGAGACTCAACAACAACAAAGAAAATAATCCAGTCAAAAAATGGGCAGAAGAGCTAAAAAGAAACTTCTCTGAAGAGGAAATGCAAATGGCCAACAGGCATATGAAAAAATGTTCAACATCACTTGTCATCAGGGAAATGCAAATCAAAACTGCCATGAGATACCATCTTACACCAGTGAGAATGGCACATATTAAAAAAACTAGCAACAACAAATGTTGGCGAGGGTGTGGAGAAAAAGGAACTCTTCTGCACTGTTGGTGGGAGTGCAAACTGGTCCAACCACTGTGGAAAGCTGTGTGGAGATTTCTGGACCTACTAAACATAGAGCTTCCATATGATCCAGCAATTCCACTCCTAGGTATTTACCCAAAGGACACAGAAGCATCAATTCCAAAGAACACCTGCACCCCTATGTTTATAGCAGCACTATTTACAATAGCTAAGCTTTGGAAACAACCCAAATGCCCAAAAATAGATGACTGGATCAAGAAGATGTGGTACATATATACCATGGAATATTACTCAGCATTCAAAAAAGATAAACACATGCAATTTGCAGCAACATGGATGGCGCTGGAAGGGATCATGCTCAGCGAAATAAGCCAAAAAGAAAAAGAAAAATACCGGATGGTCTCACTCATAGCAGGAATCTAGAAAACTTAAATAAGGGACCAGGAAAATGAATATAAGAAGTGAAAATCAAAATCAACAAAAAACTATGAACCAGAGACACTTTTAGGGGGGCGGGGGCGGGAGGGGAGGGACTGGGGTCAGAATGGGGGGGCTGCAATTGTATGGGGAATATAACAATAAAATTTATAAAAAAAAAAACCATGTGATAATATCAATAGATGCCGAGAAAGCTTTCGACAAAATGCAACACTCATTCATGATAAAAGCCCTTGAAATTCTTGGGATACAAGGAACATACCTCAACATCATAAAGGCCATATACGACAAGCCTACAGCCAGTATCATTCTCAATGGTGAAAAGCTGAAAGCAATTCCATTAAGATCTGGAACAAGACAAGGATGTCCACTCTCACCACTGCTTTTCAATATAATACTGGAAGTCCTAGCCAGAGCAATAAGACAAGAAAAAGACATACAAGGAATCCAAATAGGAAAAGAAGAAGTCAAGCTATCACTATTTGCAGATGATATGATAATATACATAGAGAACCCCAAAAACTCCACAGAAAAACTAATTCAACTCATCAATCAGTTCAGTAAAGTGGCAGGATACAAAATCAACACACAAAAGTCAGTAGCCTTCCTATACACAAACAATAAATCTGAAGAAGAAGAAATCAAAAAAACCATCCCTTTTATTATCGAAACAAAAAAATGAAATATGTGGGAATAAATCTAACAAAAGAGGTAAAGGACCTATACAAAGAAAACTATAAAACACTGTTAAAAGAAATGGAAAGACATCCCCTGCTCATGGATTGGAAGAATAAACATTATTAAAATGGCCATCCTACCAAAAGCAATATACAGATTCAATGCTATTCCAATCAAAATTTCAATGTCATTCTTCAAAGAAATAGAAGAATTATTGATGAAATTCATATGGAATCACAAAAAACCCCAAATAGCTAAAGGTCTACTGAAAAAAAAAGAAGGAAATGGAGGCATCACACTCCCAGACTTCAAACTATACTACAAAGCCATAATCATCAAAACTGCGTGGTATTGGAGCAAGAACAGACATACAGACCAATGGAATTGAATACAAAATCCAGAAATAAACCCACAGATTTATGGTCAACTAATCTTTGACAAAGGAGCAAAGACTATGCATTGGAGCAAAGAAAGTTTGTTCAATAAATGGTGCTGGGAAAACTGGGTTGCGACATGAAAAAGAATGAAGCTTGACCACTACCTCACACCATACACAAAAATCAACTCAAAATGGATTAAAGAACTAGACATAAGACCTGAAACCATAAAATACATAGAAGGAAATATAGGCGAAACACTCCGTGATTTGCACATCAAAGACATCTTTACAGACACATCACCCAAAGCAGTGATAGTGAAGGCAAAGATAAACAGCTGGGGCTACATCAAATTAAAGAGCTTCTGCACAGCAAGAGAGACAATAACAAAAACAAAGAGAAACCCCACCAACTGGGAGAACATTTTTGCACCCAACACTAATGATAAAGGACTGATCACAAAAACCTTCAAAGAGCTGATGAGACTCAGCAACAACAAAGAAAATAACCCAGTCAAAAAATGGACAGAAGAGCTAAAAAGAAACTTCTCTGAAGAGGAAATGCAAATGGCCAACAGACATATGAAAAAATGTTCAACATCACTTGTAATCAGGGAAATGCAAATCAAAACTACCATGATATACCATCTTACACCAGTGAGAATGGCACATATTAAAAAAACTAGCAACAAAAATGTTGGCGAGGGTGTGGAGAAAAAGGAACTCTCCTGCACTGTTGGTGGGAGTGCAAACTGGTCCAACCACTATGGAGAGCTGTGTGGAGATTTCTGGACCTACTAAACATAGAGCTTCCATATGATCCAGCAATTCCACTCCTAGGTATTTACCCAAAGGACACAGAATCATCAATTCCAAAGAACATCTGCACCCCTATTTTTATAGCAGCACAGTTTACAATAGCTAAGCTTTGGAAACAGCCCAAATGCCCAGAAAATAGATGACTGGATCAAGAAGATGTGGTACATATATACCATGGAATATTACTCAGCATTCAAAAAAGATAAACACATGCAATTTGCAGCAACATGGATGGCGCTGGAAGGGATCATGCTCAGCGAAATAAGCCAAAAAGAAAAAGAAAAATACCGGATGGTCTCACTCATAGCAGGAATCTAGAAAACTTAAATAAGGGACCAGGAAAATGAATAACTATAAGTAAGTGAAAATCAAAATCAACAAAAAACTATGAACCAGAGACACTTTTTGGGGGGTGAGGTCCGGGAGGGGAGGGATTGGGGTCAGAATGGGGCATTTGCAATTGTATGGGAGAATATAAAAATAAAATTTATTATTTAAAAAAAATAAAAGAAAATAAAAAAAAATAAAACTGCAGTTTTGAAAATCACTGTAGTTAATCATTACACATTTTGAGTACTAGTGTTGATTATAGTGATATGAGGTTACTTAAAATTATACACAGGGAAAATAATTTTATTTAACAACACACATACTGAAAATAATAACAATAATACACAATTATAGTTTACAATTTTATAGGCTAATAAACATGAAGAAGGAAAATATCAAATTTCTTTTCTTCATAAATCATTCATCAACCTCATGAGACTTAGAAATACTTAGATTTGCATGAATAGCAGAATATAAGGGCTTTTAAATAAATTTGGATGTATTTTATTCTATTTTTCAGGAAAGAAATTTTTCTGCTCTTGTTGAAATGGGATACATTGTAAGTATGCAATTATATTTAAAATGGACATATATATACATATACATAATGTAGAAAATGAAAATATAATCACATCAATTTTGTAATAATGATTTATGCCAGTAGTTACTCTGCATGAGAGAGAATGGCACATTGTAATAATCACTGATTTTGAGCTCATAAATATTGAGGTGATGGAACAAGAAAGACAGTCACTATTTCATGCATTCTGGAATATGTAATTTCGGTCTCCCATTTAATATAGTGGAAGTGATTACATTATCCCATTCTTTCTATATTTGTTCTTAATATATTTAGTTTATGTACTCATACTTTATTTTCTCTAAAAACTAAATGTGATACAGTAGTTTCTCATTACAAGTTAACTTTAGAATGAATGGATTCAATTATCTTTTTTAACTGACAAAATTAGATATAAAGGCAATAAAAACTTAAAACTAAAAGTGAGAGGAGAAAGCCCTTCAGGCAAACAGACAAGTTTTGAATTTTTCACCTACTCCTTGTTCATTGCTAAATTCTTGCGGTTGTATGAAAGGCAGAGTCATTTAAACACCCAGGTTTGTGTATTCAGACATTCCTTTTTTTCCTTCAAAATTTGGCTCTCAAAAAAATTTATTCCTATAATGATGACTTACAAGATTAGATTAATTTGTTTCATATCTGCACACTTTCAGTCATTTTTTAAGGGTGACATTACTTTGGTGTGCTCAGCTGAGAACTCAGCCTCCATATAAGATGGATTCCACTGTACTTCATAAAAATGATTTGATGACTTTTTTCTCGGAAAATAAAGTTCAAAAGAGTTCATCTTCACCCACTTGCTTGTCTAGGGTCAATGTAAAGAATTCCTCAAGATTTGTTCTCAAATGTGTCCTTCCATGTGGATGGAAGATTCCACTGTCAACTCCTGACCTTAGGAGGTGGGATGAAGATGCTCTGTTGAATCATCTTGCCCTTTTCTTGCTCTGGAGTTGTTTTTTTGTTTTGTTTTTTTGTTTTTTTGGCCATTTTCTGCTACTGACTCAAGTGATACGTTGCCAGTTTGAGTGGTAACAAGAGTTTATTTCATCTAGCATAGTCGGATGCTTTAAAGTTGTAATTAGGTTAAATTAAATATTAAGTTATTTGAAACAAAGGATTTAAATATGAAATTTTGTTTTACTGATTTTTTTTCTAGGAATTTCTTCTCTACCTCTGGCCTCAAATAGCTATAAACTGTCTTGAAAGATAAATGGTTCTTGGCTTGAACTTGTTGATTTTCTCAAGCTCCCTTCCTGTGTGTCCCTCCCTTCTTTCATAGTGAGACTTATGGAGTAAGTGAGAATTTTCTGTTATGGAAAAGTAGAGAGCAGACTTGAAGAATTGCTAAAGTCGGTGTAATTAGGTTCAGTGTCTTGCTGTAGCTGATTGTGTGTACTTGGGCACCTTCCTCAATCTCTGTGCTTCAATACCCTTATCTACCAATTGGAGGTTCTAATGCTAAGATTCTCAGAGAGTATGTTTTAAGCAACTTTCATGATATGTATAATTAACTACACATATTTAAAAGAATAATTTGATAATTTTTGCCACATGTGCATATACCTAAAACCATCATCACCTGATGAGGATTGTCTTCTCCCGCACGGTTTATGTAAAAATGTAAGTAAAGCACTGAGAAGAATCTTACAAAAATAGTAATACTAATACTAGTTCTTGTTGTACTCATTTTTCATTCTTTAGCACCTGTAAGGTTTCTATGCAAGTCTAATGCAATTATTCTCTCAAGTGTTATCCCTGACCACTTTGATTGCCCAATGCAATGCCATTTCTTTTTCTTTGATTCTGGAAATTTCTACCATGTTTGTTATGGCTATGAAAAATTAAGCTTGGAATAAATATATTGAATAACTAACATTTTGTGGAGTAAAGGTTGTGACCAATCACTGTCACCATTGAAAGTGACAAAATATTAAGAAGACAAATTCCTTAATTATTGAAAGATGTAAGCTCTTATATTATGCTAGATGCTGAGAATATAGAGACAAATAGACTTTGTCCCTGTGTGTCAGGAATTCCAAAAATACAAATGAGAAAAATACAATAAGGGAAACATCAATACAATGTGACAAGAGTGATAGTAGGTGTACATGTAAGTAATGGGGAAATTCAAAGAAGAGTTTTTTTTATGCCTTGGAGAGGCAAGAAGTCTGCACAGAGGACTTGATATTTAAGCCAGTTCATTACGGATATGTCAAAATTCAACAGAATAAAAGAAAAGTAAGTAAATTCAGTTAGCAGGGAAATTGCAGATGTGATTGTGCAGTCTCACCACAGAGAACACAGTGCAGTATAAAGGACATGACACATGAATATAAAAATATAGTTTTGGGCCTCCCCTGGTGGCGCAGCAGTTGAGCACTGGGCTGCAAAGCTGCCTGCAGCTTCTGCAGCACCGGTTCGATCCCCGGCCACTGGAGAGGGTCCCACATGGCGCACAGACCTCTCCTGCCGCCCACTGCTCTCCTCAGCAGTGTACTTTGTCAGTCTGCCGGTTCTGTTCCCCACTCTGGCTCTGGTGAATTCTCTCACCCTCCCGTGCTTCTGACTGTACCCAATGCTTATTTAAATCAATAAATAAATCTTTAAGAAAAAATGCAGTTTTAAGCTTAGAAGACTTTGTTCTGACAAGTATTTGATGGCCGTATGTCCATTCAGATAATTCTGAGTTTTAATCTATGAGTAGAAGGATACTACTGAAGGCTCTGAAGCAGGGGCATAAGATGAATGGTTTTGTATTTTTGAAAATACATCACTGATGCCAATAGAGTATAAACTGGGAGTTGGGGAAAATGGGTGGAGGCACTGAGACCCAAAAGACCATTGTCTTTCCAATTGTACAATCCTTTGATAAATGGAGATTGAATTAAAGCAGAGTAATGGGAGGACAAATGGGGCAAATGTGTATTAAAGTTAAAGTCAGTGGGGCCTCCCCGGTGGCGCAGCGGTTGAGTGCTGGGTTGCGAACCTGCCGGCAGCCTCTGCAGCGCCAGTTCAATCCCTGGCCGCCGGCGAGGGTCCCACATGGCGCGCAGACCTCTCCTGTGCCTTCGTCAGTCTGCCTGCTCTGCTGTCCTTTCACCTCTGGTTCTGGTGAATTCTCTCACCCTCCTGCACTTCTGACTGTACCTAGTGCTTGTATAAATAAATAAATAAATAAATCTTTAAATTTAAAGTCAGTAAGATTTGAAGAGAGGGTGAAGGATTGAGGACATGAGACTAGATGAAGATGATTTAGGCTCCTTCTTTGAGGAACTTGAGTTAATTGTGTTATTCACAAAGATAGGAAATTCAGCACTGCCTTTCATATACATAAGTAAATAATTCATTTTTTCATGAAATATGTTGATTTATTTATAATATATATACTGCATATTTTAAGAAATATTGAAGATAGAAAATTTGATAGTTTGTACATGCTGAAATATTTAAGAACACAACTGAAATGGACTTATTATATAATGTAGACTTCTGTATTTTTTCATAGTACAAATGTGATTTAAATAAACTATACCTTGGTAATAGTTCCTTTTTTTCTCTCTTATTAAAGATTTATTTATCTATGCATACAAGAACTGGTTACAGGCCAGAGGTGCGGGGGTTGAGAGGATTCACCAGAGGCAGAGTGGGGAACAGAACAGGCCAACAGACTGAAATATACTGCTGAGGGGAGCAGCGAGACAGGAGAGGTCTGCCTCGCCATGTGGGTTGCTCCCTGGCTGGCCGGGGATCAAACTGGTGCTGCAGAGGCTGTGGAGGCTGCAGATAGCTTCACAGTGCTGTGCTTAACAACTTGCACCACCAGGGAGGCCCAAGCTCCTTATTTTCAAGAGGAGACATCATTAATAGTGAAACACTGTCCTAAAGGTTCATACTCTCCCTTCACCTAATTCACCACACCTAGCTAAAAGAAAATCTGCAGTGGTCAGCTCCTCCTTTGACTTACCATATATCAAACTCAACACAGACTTTGCTTTTGGCTTTCATGCTTCAATACTCTATCATTTTTCTCAAGACCACACGACTTGACATTTATGTTCTGTGATAACTAAGTTCACTGATATATTCCATTTTGATACCGTGTCAAGTTTTACCAAGAATTGAAAGGTTGTACATGGCTTCAACTTCCCTTTGATAGTGCTATACTGATTTTATGGGAGGCATCTTAATTGATGACAGTAATTGAGAGAGTGACTATGCAAAGGAAGAGAATGCTTCCTGTACTGGCAGGTCCTTTTCTTGATTTTGCTATTAATTTACCACTTAACATGGAGGGAACCATTTTACTTGATTGATCCTGAATCTTGATATATAAACAAAGGTCTTTACTCTTTCTAAACCTCTGATTCTCTTAAGATCTGCATGGAATTAGTTCCTACTAGTTTTGTTTCCAACTGCTTCTATATTAGTGGGTTTCAAAGTTTCTCAGTTAAAAGGCAGTAGGATATTTAGGTGAGAGCTGACAGTTTGGTACATATAATGTTTTGAGCAAGTTGCTGAAATATACTTTTAGAATTTCACATAAAAGCACAGCTCTACATAGGAAGATGAAGTTTCATTACAAGACCACACTGTTACATAAAGGGCAACTAGAAGCTAAGAAATAACAACCATATCACTTTGATATTGTCCAATTAGGCAAGAGCTATAGAGCTCATCAGAGGGTAATTTGAAGCAGATGCCAGCATTAAGACGCAGATGTGGGACATTTTTCAATGGCAACTGAATGTGTGTGGTATGGGATAGCTGATGGTTTCATCATCATTTTCTTTCCATGGGGTTACAATGGAAATGCACTAACATTCGGCTGTTTTTAAGCTCTTGAATTACTCCTAAGAGCAGTCTGTCCTCCAGGTAGATATGCCATGAGTGCTAAGGGTCATTTTATTTTGATTTAATCTATCCTCATGCCCTTTTCACAATCTGATATCTCACATCCCAAATGAGGAAAGCCGAAAAAATACTGTGAATATAACACCCAGAGTTCTACCACACAGAACTAGAAACAGATGAACAACTTTGATAACCCAGGATTCTACTCTGGCAGATTAGTGTTTTCTTACTGCTATTGCTGAGAGGAAGTGCATAACTTCTGAGCATCAAATGCTAATACATTTTCTTAAAGCTGGGCTTAGTAGATACAATCCTTCCCTTTTCATGAAAAAGTTGTTTCAGGATTTTATTTTACTTAGTCTGAAAGCAAATCTAAACTTCATAATTTCTTCCCTGTAAATAGTACCATTCTTGTTGGATGCCAAACACTGGAAGTCATCCCAAATCTTTCCTAACTTCCTAACTTTCTTGAACTCTGCAAGCAGGATGTATGAATGGTATGTTTGTGCCTAGAAGGGTCTAGTCTCTTAACAGACTTTCACAGTGAAGGGAAATATTTGCAGAAATACAGTGAATTATATATGTTTGCAAAACAATTTAATGCAATTTCAAAAACAGAATATAATCTAAAGTTACCTGAGAAGTTTAGTTCTGGATGGAAGGGATTAGAAAGTTGACTGCTTGGAGAGAGACTTTCTAGACTAGGCACATCATAGCAAAAATATTCATATAGCATTTTAAAAATATATTAGAAAATTCTGAATTTAAGGGTAAGTAATGTTGGGGAGTTGAAACAGATTAAGTCAAAGAAATGTGAAATGGACTTAACAGTTTTATAAATAGCAAATTGAAAATACAGCAGTTGGAGACCTCCCTGGTGGCACAAGGGGTTAAGATGCACCACTATGAAGCTTTCTGCAGCCACTGCAGCACCAGTTCGATCCCAGGCCAGGGAGTTGACCCACATGGCACAGCAGACTTCTCCTGACTCATCTGCTGCTCCCCTCCTGTTGCGTCGGGCAACATCACACTGGCAAAGACATGGGAGTAGTAGAGCAAGGCAAGATCCTGGCTGTTTTTATTGATAGAATAATCATACAGCATCAGCTATGTGCATTAGGCGGACAGGGAGAAAAAGATGGGTGAAACTCAGAAATGTTATCTAGGGCTTGGGGGACATGAGTCTGCTGACCATGTTACCAGCTTGATGACCAAGTGTTGTAATTGAAACTAGACCCCAAACCCCCGGCCATGGTCCTAATCTTATCAACAAGGCATTCCACTGATCAGCTTCTGGAGTCCCTTGTCATGCATCGGTCCTCGGCCTCCCAGGTGTTCCTGGTCATACCTCATGATGTATGAGTCAGGAGTAAGTTTATGCATCCATCTACAGCCCCCAGGAGTTCCCTGGTCATACCTCTTGATGCTTACCCTTCACAGAGTGATGGAACTTTCTGTACTTGATTGATATGAAAGGCACCTTGTAAGGTTTGGTTCATATGACTGTGACTGGATGGTTCTGACTTTTGTATAGAAATGCAGAACTGCAGGTAACCATAATGGTGGCTGAACAGGCCGTTTAAGTCTAGCAGACCCAAACCCTTGCAGTATATTTCAGTCAATCCACCTGTTTTGTTCCCTACTCTGTCTCTGGTGAATCCCCTTCCCTCTTACACCTCTGCCCTACACCCCAGCCCTTATGTGCATGCATATATAAATTATTAAAAAATTAAAAAAAAAAGAAAATACAGCAGTTTGGAAAATAGTATGTTCTTGAATTGTGAGATTCCAGGGTTCTAGCCTTGGTACTTCATTTCACTGCTGTAAAATCACATTCAGATGTTGCTAATGTCTCTAGCCTATGTTGCTAATGTCTCTAGTCTTGGTTTCCTTGTCTGTAAAATGGATACAGTGTCAAGTAGCAATTACCTGGATCTATTGTAGGAATTAAATGTGATAATGCTTTTAAAATACTTGGTAGCTGGGCCTCCCCAGTGGCACAGTGGTTTTGCGCTGGTTGCAAAGCTGTCCGCAGCCTCTGTAGTTCTGGTTCTATCCCCAGATGCCGGGCAAGGGTCCCGCATGGTGCGCAGACCTCTCCTGCCGCCCGCTGCTCCCCTCAATAGTGTACTTCATCAGTCTGCCTGTTCTGTTCCCTGCTCTGGCTCTGGTGAATTCTCTCACCCTCCCACGCTTCTGACTGTACCCAGTGCTTGTATAAATAAATAAATCAATCTTTAAAAAAACTAAATAAGGGCCTCCCCGGTGGCGCAGCGGTTGAGCGCTGGGTTGCGAAGCTGCCCGCGGCCTCTGCGGCGCCGGTTCGATCCCCGGCTGCTCCCCGGCCACCCGAGGAGGGTCCCACATAGCGCGCAGACCTCTCCTGCCGCCCGCTGCTCCCCTCAGCAGTGTACTTTGGTCCTTCTGCCTGCTCTGCTCCCCGCTCTGGCTCTGGTGAATTCTCTCACCCTCCCGCGCTTCTGACTATACCCAGTGCATGTATAAACAAAACAAACAAACAAACCAGCAAACAAATAAATAAAGCATGCCTCTATAAAAAAAAAAAAAAAACTAAATAAAATACTTGGCAGAGTATGACCTAGTGCAGACACTCAAGATATGCTAACAATAATCCTTACTGTTGTCTGGCAGCCAGATGCTGATTGCATTGGACTGGGCACGGTGACCTTCTCTCTGAGCCCTTTCAAGGTTTTCCAAATTAAATGTCCTCTGACTCATTTTATGATGTTCATTGCTTTTTCCTTAAAATTTAAGGTGTTCTCTTTCTTTTTTAAAAATTTTTAAAAAGATTTATTTATTTATTTATGCATTCGAGAGCTGGGCAACAGGCCAGAGGTGTGGGGGTTGGTGAGAGGATTCACCAAAGACAGAGTGGGGAAGAGAACAGGCAGACTGACTTTACACTGCTGAGAGGAGCAGCAGTTGGGTCATGAGAGGTCTGCTGCGTCATGTAGGTAGCTCCCTGGCTGGCTAGGGATTGAACTCATGCTACAGAGGCTGCGGATAGCTTCACAGTGCAGTGCTTAACCCCTTGCGCCACCGGGGAGGCCTAAGGTATTCTCTTTCTATTGAAAGGTCTCCACTTACAGACAGTAGAAATAAGGTGATTCTAAATTTTAAAGCTTCTGAAAGCACTTTTGTGTGTGTGTGTGTGTGCATGTGTGCGTGTGGGCACATGTGTGTGCATGCTTGAAATGATCTATTATCATCATCCTCTTGAGAAGGCAATTGGCTGTTTGGCAACAGCATTACAAAATGAGCCTGTACACAAGTTATTATCCACTATAACTAGAATGTTTTTAAACATTTATTTCCAAAGGTAGAATAGGTTTTCATTTTATGTCTCAACTGCTGCTGACTTTTACCTAGGTAAATTATCCTGCAGTATTCATTTTAAATATTATCTCATTATATCTGCCAGTCTCCCCAAGCTTGTCATTCAGCCATTAAGCTATCCCTCCTGTTTTCTTTCTTCTTGTTTAGAATTATCTTCACATTTCATTAATGTTATATTTAAATCACCTGCTGTTTCACAGGGATGTTTTGTGTGGAAATTATTCTTCCACCAGTTATAAAACTATACCAGTTATAGATGTTTGCAATTCATGAAACTTGATTTTAATGCATACTGCTTTTCTTATGCATGGCAGTCTATTCAAATGAAACTTCTATATTTCTAATATGTTTCTGATAGAGAAAATCTGAAAATCTCATTCACTTATTCATTCATTCTTCATTGCTCATTATGAGGCAGGCACTTTGCTATATCCTGGAAACTGAGTTGCTCTATTTAAACACTAACATTTTAGTGAGAAAGTAAGAACTGTAACAAATAATTATAATGCAATGTGAAATTAGTAAAGAGACATGAAGAATTGTTGCATAAACCCCAAGAAGGCAGACATTATCTTCTTAGTTAATTTGGAACTGAATTTTAAAAGGTGAAAGAGGAGAAGACTTATTTTCATAGGCTGTAATATCATATATCTAATATTATATAGTGTAATGTATAGGCATTTCCTAATACATACCTGAACAAATATAATTTCAGTTTCTCCCCTCACAGTGTAGTTGAGTGGATTTTTGTCTCTTGGTTTATGAGGACTTATGCACAAATTTGTTTCCAGAGACAGAAGTTAAATGACAAATTATACAGTCCCCAGTACTAGTCTCCATCTAAAACTCACAGTGTTTTCACTCATCACATTCTTCATTAAGGCTGCTCCTTCAAATAGTTGCAACATTGCGTTTATATAGATATATTGCACCAAGCCATTGCTTTCTCATTTTAGAAGGTTGATATTTCCTTAACCTTCCTCTGTGCCTTTTATCCTGTAGTTGCTTTTTAAATGGTCCTCTCTTCTCCACTTTTATATTTGACAAACCCTCTTAGTTCTTCTCATGAAGCGATCTCTCATCCCTGGGCAGAAAACACACGCACGCATGCACGCACGCTTGCTCAAAGTTTTTCTTTTTGGACTCTCTTTACAAGTTACAAAGGGACTTTGCTCACAGTTTATTAAGGTTCTATTGGTATCTAAGCTGTCTCTGATGTATAGCCTAGACTTATTTCAAAGGTCCAAGAGTAACATGTACACAGATGACTCTATTTTTATGATATTAAATTAATTGCTGAAAGATCAGTTTTGTTTTAAATAATATTACTATTTTTATGAAGCATAATTGGCATTTAACATTATGCTTATTAAGCTCCACAATGTGTTGATTTGATACAATTATATATTGCAATATGCTGATATTGCCCGTCACATTACATAATTATTTCATTTTGTGGTGAAAACATTTAAAATCTAGGTCAACTTTCAAGTATATGACACAGTGTTGTTGACTTAATCACAGTATACCTCTAGACCTTATTTATCTTTTAATCTCCTACTGAACCCAACTCCTGATAACCACTGCTATACTCTGTTTCTGAGTTGGACTCTTAGATTGCACATAAAAGTGATATCATGCATATTTTTCTCTCTCTGCTTTATATGTATCCATGGCCCATCCATGATGTTGTAAATGACAGAATTTCCTTTTTAACCCAATAGCTGAATATTTATTGTCTGTGTATACAACACATCTTCTTTATCTATTGAGCTATAGACAAACACTCAGGTTGTTTCCATAACATGACTTTTGTGAATAGGGTTGCAATGACCATGTGAGTGCAGATATCTCTTCAATATCCTGTTTTCATTTCCCTTGACTATATACTCAGAAGAGGATTATTATATAATTTGATAGGTCCATTCTTTATATTTTTAAAGATTTATTTATTTATGCATATAAGAACTGGGGTACAGGCCAGATGTGCAGAGGGTGAAAGGATTCACCAGAGACAGAGTGGGGGGCAGAACTGGCAGATGGACTGATATACACTGCTGAGGGGAGCAGTGGGCAAGACAGAAAAGGGAGGTCTGCTGCACCATATAGATTGCTCCCTGGTAGGCCGGGGATGGAACTCATGCTGCAGAGGCTACAGATTGCTTCAGTGTATGTTACTTAACCCCTTGCACCACCAGGAAGGTCCCTTTATTTATTTATTTGTTTGTTTGTTTGTTTATTTTTGAGGAGCCTCCATGTTGTTTTCTATAGTCTCTGAGCCAGTTAACATTCTCACCAACTGTGTGCAAGGGTTCCCTTTTCTTACATCCTGGCTAACTTTTGCTGTCTCTTGTTTTTTGATTATAGTCATTCTAACCTATATGCAGTGGTATATCATTGTGGTTTTGATTTGCATTTCCTTGATGTTTAGTGATGTTGAATATCTTTTTTTGTACCCACTGGCTACATGTGTGTTTTCTTTGGGAAAATATTTACTCTTTTCCTAATTTAAAGCAAACTTGTGAAGATTTAGTCACCAGTGCTTGATATCAGGCGAGTTAGAGAAAAATATGTAGGTTGATTCCATCCTTTCCTTTTCAGATCTTTGAAGGGGAAAAGGGCCTGGCTTCTAAAACTGCTCAGTTAATTGGAAGAAATCCTAGCCTACGTTGCTTTTCTGATTTTCGACTATGCAAATGGAAAAGTACATATAACATCTACTTCCTTTAAGAACTTGTGTTCCTTTTTCTCTTGAAATAAAAATTAAGAGTTAGAAAAAAAATCAGTTTCTGTTTATTTTACCAAGTTGTATGAGTTACTTATATATTTTGGATGTTAATCTCTCATCATATATATTACTTGCAAATATTTTCTTCCATTTGTAGTTGCCTTTTTATTTAGTTGTCTTTTTTTTTTTTTCTGTGCAGAAGCATCTTAGTTTGAAATAGTCCCGCTTCTTGATATTTGTGTTTGTTATTTGTGTTATATCCAATTTTTTTCCACAAAGACTAATTCCAAGGAAATATCACTGCTATGTTTTCCTCTACAAGTTTTATGGCTTCAGGTTTTACATTTAAATTGTTAATCTATTTCAAGCTAATTTTTGTGAATGATATGAAATACATATCCAATTTAATTTTTCTTCTATGGTTATCCAGTTTCCAAATTTCTTATTGAAGAGACTTTCCTTTTCCCACTAAGTAGTATTGGCTCTCTTGTCATGTATCAGCATTTTAAAATACCATATGCCTAACTAAATCTAAGAAAGAATGTTGATCCCTTAGCTGTTTGTCTTACCGGTTGGGTGGTAGATACCATTTTTAGCAATGATAGTAAAGATCATGGCTTTTTGGTGGAGAAAAGGATGCCATTAAGAATTCTATTTCAAAAAATGCTAATTTGAGGTACCCCATAGACATTCCAGAAATGTCATATTTCTTTCATCATTCTTGACATCATTGTAATAAGCTGGTAACAGCATTGGTTTTTCACAGTAAATCCTGGATTCTCTAGCTGAGATCCACCTGTCATATTTTAGTTACTCTCTCCGTCTTGGTTTCTTTAGCCACAATGTAAGAAAAATAATGTATAATGTGTAGGGAGTGTTGTTTATGGGAATTAATTAACAATCATATGACTTAAGTTATATAAAGTACCTTGATCTGCTATAACTAATATTGTTCTCCTCACCTCGCCCTCCTTTGTCACTGTAAAAAGACAAAAGAAGTGTGGGCAAAATCTCAGATTTTTTTTTTTAACTTTCCACCCCAAAACTGCAATTTTTGAAATGCTCACGTTCAGTAAAAGAAAGTACTACCATCGATGTAGTATACAAGTACATAGTGGGAAAATTAACTTTCAATTAAATTTGTAATTTCCTTCTAAACAACCATTGTGACTTAAAATATTAGGTCATGTAGGTCTTAAAGACACAATTTTATCTTCTAAAATGAACAAATACTGAATTAAAAAAAAAAAGAACTTGTGTTCCTGAAACAAGTATATTTAGGGAAATTATTTTAGAATTATACGCAAATAAACATTTCACTGATCCGTTCGTTCTTTCAAGTTTTACTCCATGAATATAAATTAAAGCCATTATTATTATCTAATACTAGATCATCATTTATTAATAAGTTTCAACAGGGATAACTAACAGAGGTGAATGACATTGTACATAACACATTTGAGAAATGTTATCTTGTAATAAGTATTTATTATTTAGCCTGTAAGATTATATCTCATGACCTTGTTAAGCATTTTTATTAATTTCTCAACTTTATGGGTGAAACATAGTTTCTAAGTAATGCTTGGTTTAATGGGAGAAAAATAGTGAACACTTCCTACTTAAAATAAGTATAATCTAAGTAGTATTAGTGTGGAAGGTTGGCAGTTAATTGGTTTGAGTACCAAGTAATTAATCAAATGTCCAGGCCTATAACCAAGGTTATATGAAATGGTCTTCTATGTTGAAAATATGGTAGGGAGCCTCCCTGGTGGTGCAGGCAGTTGAGCACCGCACTGTGAAGCTGTCTGCAGCCTCTGTAATACAGATTCGATCCCCGCCAGCCAAAGTGATACCCACATGGTGTGGCAGACCTCTCCTGTCTCACCCGCTGCTCCACTCAGCAGTGTATTTAATGAGTCTGCCTGTTCTGTTCCCCACTCTGTCTCCAATGGATCCCTTCACCCTCCCGTGTATCTGGCCTGTACCCTGGTTCTTGTATAAAAATAAATAAATCTTTAAAAAAAAAAAGCAAGGAAATATGGAAGGAATATGGCTAGAGAGATTCTTAACATGTTGATGTCTCAAAGGAAGGAAATATATTTGGCTATAAGCAAAGATGTTATGAAGGAAGAATTATTAGGACTGGGGTTAACATGTGAACTATAAAAAGCAATTTAACATTTTACAAGTATAAAATTTTATGCTTGATATAGAAAAAAACATTCTCAGAATAAAGTCGTCTATTCTGTCATTTAAGAAAACTTGCTTGACATTTAAATGTATTTATTTCAGGTCATTTTCTTTCACTTTTATATGCATTGAAAACTGTATTTTAATAATAAATATGAAATGTATGATTATTATTTAAAACAATGAATTTAGTATTTCATATAATGTTGACTATTCCTAGAATATGTTATTTAAAAAAAGAGAATGTTAGATTACTATACCATGATTTATTTAATATCCTCCTTATCAACAATTCAAGGCCCTAAATAAAAACACTGTTATTTTGTATATGATTTCAAATTTTAGAAATGGGCCTGGAGTAGGAAGCACTGAGGATAATTTCATTAACAAAGTGTGGCAATGAGAAAGTTTAGAGCATGTTTAAGAAAAAAATGAATAAATGGGTAACAACTAAGTGTATGTAAATATTTGCAGAATTCATTGTTACTGAATTGAGGCAGATCCAAATGAACCTCAGGGGTTTAGAATTTAGGAAATCAGTGCAGGTCTAAGACATAATCAGAGCAGTGCTTCAGGAAAACTATTCTGCAAGGAGAGTATGAGAATGAATTGGAAAGAGAAAATAGTGAGGGGAAAGACATACAAGGTAGCAGGTTATTTTAATGGTGAAATGCTAGATAATGAGTACTGGAACCTGGACGATGATTGTAGGAAGGGAAAGGAAAAGATGTTGGAGAAAGAGAATCTAAAACATTTGCTATAGTGCTCTTTGCTTAATGCAAATTAAATACATTTTGGGGATACTTAGGATGGATATTACCAGCCATTTTCTATCTGAGTGCAGCTAAAAGAAGTAAGTGCAATATAATGACATTGCTAAAATAAAAGTTTTTCCTTTAATAATGCTGCAGTCTCATTATACAAAATAAGCCAATGTAGAGTTACAATTCCAATAGTTTGGAATGACCTACTGAAAGTTTTTTTTTTCTTTTTAACATTTTAAAGGCTATTTTGATAGACATGGATATTTTTTTCTTTTAAATCTCTGCAGTGTTAATGATCAGTTCTTTGCAGTTGAAATTTTGCTAGGTCTACTTTCCTATTTAATGACTGCTTGACTGTTTCAGGTATGTGATAATTTGTTTATTAAAAGGGTTAAAATCATTGAAGAATTTCTGTTTGTTTTAATACAATATTACCTAGCAAGTATTTGTAGAAATGCAATCTTTTTGAGAACTTAGCTTACAATTGTAAGAAGAGGTATAAAGAGAAGTAAATAAAAGTGGAAATTCCATTTGATGCAGCAATTCTAATGGTAGATATTTCTCCAAATAACATGAAAAATATTAATGAATACATGTACAACCATGTACAACAATGTACAACCATGTACACAGTGGCACTGTTTACAATAGCCAAATCATTGGAATAAATCTAAGTGCCCTGTAATAGCTGACTGGATAGAGAAACTGGAGCCTATATTCAATGAAATATTACACATCTGTGAAGAAAGATAAAATGATGTCATTTAGAACAAAATGGATGGATCTTGGGTGATTATATTGAGTGAGATCAAAAAGTGAAAAACAGATTTCATATGTTTACATTCATTGGTGGAATATAAATACCCAAAAAACAATTACACAAAAACAATAGAAGAAATAAAAATTTTAACTTGGCAAAATAAAATAATACTAGAGTATAGGGGCCAGGGTGTGGGGATAGAGGGGGAGGCAGATGTTGTATGGGCTTGAGTACTTTTACAGAGGGAGTAAAAGTTAAGTATCATAATAAATTTTAAAAAATGCACTAAAAAAAAAGTGTCATGTTTCAGTCTAACTCAACCACCATTCAGTCATAAGTTAGGTATTAAAACTCCAAGCTCTCAGTTTTCTGTACTTCTAAAGCTGCTTTTATTACAGAACCATGGCCATTATTACTTTTTCAATATAACTTCCATAGAACTAGCTCTACTACTTACCTGCAACCTTTTTTTATGTTACTACTGATAACATGCCTCTCATCTTTTTTGGTTTTGGCCAGACACACTTTCCTGAGGGGTCTTACATGTATCACTTTCAACCTCCATATCAACCACTTGAGAAAGGCAAATTTATTTGTTTTACTGAGAAAGAGACTGAGGTGCAGAATTAATAACCTACTTATGGAAAGTAAGTTATTACTTACTTTCTGGAAGATAAACTCAGAACCTGTTTTTCTGTTATCAAAGTGGTGAGAGATAGAAAATGTGAATTGCAGAGCACAAGACCAGAAACCATATTTCCTTTAATCAGAGCAGAAAAATCAGCCTCATTTTTATTGTTTCTGGGCTGCAATGTTAACAAATCTTAGGACCTTTTTTGATCAAATTATGTATATTCACATTTCTTATTTCTAGTTATACATAGTTTGGACCTTCATTAATACTAATAAATGACACACATTCAGAACTAATTTCCTTCCACTGGTACTATCTTTAAGTGGCCTCTTAGTTTGTCTGAGTACTATCTTAGACTATATATTTCCTGAAAATATATGCATAATTTTGTCTTGATTCCTACTTTACTTTCAATAAATATGTGCTGAATAAATTACTATTGAACACTACATTTTATTAAAATATTTTGCTAAATCTAAACAATTTTACTTTCAAATTGCTGTTTTCCACACTGGAATTAAATGCATTCAAATTTGCTCTAACTCTTAATGAAATGGTCTTAAAACAGTGTTAAATAGATTTATGTTGTACACAATCAACAAGAAATCTAGGACCTCCCCGGTGGCACAGTGGTTGAGCGCTGGGCTGCAAGGCAGCCCACAGCCTCTGCAGCATCAGTTTGATCCTCAGCCAGATGGCGAGGATGGCGCTCAGACCTCTCCTGCCGCACCCACTGCTCCCCTCAGCAGTGTATTTCGTCAGTCTGCCTGTTCTGCTCCCTGTGTTGGCTCTGGTGAATTCTCTCACCCTCCTGTGCTTCTGACTGTACCCAGTGCTTGTATAAATAAATAAATAAATCTTTAAAAGAAGAAATCTAGCTTTTGGCTCTTAAAGTTTTAAATATCTCAACACATCTATAGATGTAGCTGTGGGAACATTTTTAAAAGATAAGGACATTTATGCAGTTAAATTAAACATTCTTTTAACAAAGATCGTTCTGTGAACAAGAAGTAAAATAAACTTTTTTAGAGCTTAACAAACAAAATTTGAGAGAAAAATGAGACAAATCTCTATTTACTTTTTCTTTTTTTTTTTAGATGTATTTATTTATGCATGTAAGAGCTGGGGTACAGGCCAGAGATGCGGGGGGTGAAAGGATTCACCAGAGACAGAGTAGGGAACAGAACAGGAAGACTGAAATATACTGCTGAGGGGCACAGCAGATGAGACAGGAGAGGTATGCCTCACCATGTGGCTTGCTCCCTGTCCAGCCAGGGATGGAACGCATGCTACAGATGCTGCGGATTGCTTTACAGTGCGGTGCTTAATCCCTTGTGCCACCAGGGAGGCCCTACTTTCTTTTTTTAAATCCTTATTTTCTTGTTATAAAACTTCATTAAAGTTGGGTTTTTGGTCACAATTTATTGATAATTTATTTTTTTCAAGTTTAGAATAATATTGAAAGTCATCCTTGATATAATCCAAGCTATTGCTTAAATAGAAATATTCTATACCCACAAATTGAAGTGAGATTGCCAATGAAAATGTCTGACATAGAAAATGATGCAGGGCCTCCCTGGTGGTGCAACTGTTGAGCGCTGGGCTGCGAAGCTGCCTGCAGCCTCTGCAGCGCTGGTTCAATCCCTGGCCGCCAGGCGAGGGTCCCACATGGCGCGCAGACCTCTCCTGCCACGCCCGCTGCTCCCCTCAGCAGTGTACTTCGTCAGTTTGTCTGTTCTGCTTCCTGCTCTGGATCTGGTGAACGCTATCACCCTCCCGCGATTCTGACTGTACCCAGTGCTTGTATAAATAAATAAATAAATAAATCTTTAAAAAAAAAAAAGAAAGAAAATGATGCAGAAATAATATGTGGAAAATAAATTTTTGAGAATGCCAGAAGAGGAAGTAGGTGTGGTAAAATTTCACTTCTCTTTAGGCCAGTCAGTTGAAATATACTGTGATGGTTTCAGTATATTTTGGCACATGCCTAAGGTGTCTAAAACTGTAATTCATCTTCTTATTTCCTTAATTTAAAATCATGAATGCAGTTGATGAATAAAACATTCCATTTACCTTTCCTGCTTGTATCTCACTGCAGATGTATCATCCATTTTTTATATTATTTCTTACAAGATCATTGTGCTGGGTATGTTGCATTTGCCCCTTTAGATCTGCAATTCAAACTTCCCTAAAAACACACAGGAGTCTTAATTCTATGGATTGCATCAATACATTTTTTTGCTTCTCAGATGTATTTGACAATAAGAAGCACTGGTGTGAGAATAGAGGGTGGGAAAAAAGTGACATTATTTATTAACTCTGTCTTGTAGGAAAATATTTGAATGTGACAGTTTTCTTCTACTAAAGGTTACAGCTTATGTCAGCCACCTGTCTCTAAATAGATCTCTCCAGAAACTACTAAATTCCAACCGTTGAGTTGATGGAAGGGAAATCTGTAAGGAGAAATTCAATAGATGCTGAAAAAACATTTGATAAGATTCAACATTCCATTTATGATAGCGACTTTAAAAAATGAGATAGGTGGAACATAACCCAACATAATAAAGGCCATATGGATTGAAACCACAGTTAATATTGTCAGTGGTGAAAAACTGAAAACTTTTCCACTAAGATCTGATATTAGACAAGGATGACCATCTTCATCACTACTACTAAAATAGAATGGGAAATCCTAGGCAGTATAATTAGGCATGAGAAGGATAAAATGAATCCAAATTGAGAAATAAGTACTAAAACTCTAATTATTTGCAGATGACATGATAATACACATAGAAAACTCATATTTTGAAATGGGGATGTGTGTCTGTGCTAGGGAATCTATCTCAGTATGTTCTATTTAAATTTGTGGCTTGTAGGTTATTTTTATATAAAAACCAGTAGGTAGGTAGGTAGGTAGATAGATAGATAGATAGATAGAAAATCAATCGTGGTAGCAGAGAAGCTCAAACAGCAAATTTTGCTACTCCTTTTCAAGGTTATTTAGGCAACTATTCTTTCATACAATATTCTTTAGTAAATTGAAGTTTATTTAAAATTTACAAATATATTTGAGTACTTGCATCTTTATTCTTTCCATTATTAATTTATAATTGGGCAGCTAATAACTTTAATGCCCTAAAAATAATAATTAATATGGTTATATACCTAAATTTAGCTTTTAGGTGTAAACTGTAATTCAGTGGACAAGAAACATACTTTAGCTCTTTGTTTTTTTTTTTTTTCCTGAATATTCGTATCATATTCTTGACTATGCTATTAGTTTTGGTAATAAATTAGAGGTTTAATTACTATTTTACCTATATTTAAGACAAATATTTTAACTGTAGTATTGCAAATGTATACCCATTAAAAAATGAAATTATATTTACAATTTTCTTGCCTAATATTTGGTGGTATTAACATGCAAAAAAAAGTGACAGTAAACAGCAGGAAATGAACAATAAAAAAATCACTATTTAATGCTTAAACACAGAAGGCAAGTAACCCAAGAGAAAATACTATTTCCTAATTGCATTTCTTTCTCTCATTTCTACTGCCAGCCAGTCCCCTCTTTTCCCTGAGACTCCACATAAAGCATTTTTATTAGAGGCAGTGATATTTAGTCAACATAATGATGCCATCAGTTTGGCCAAATACCAAAATCAATGCCCTAGCTATTTGTCCAGCATCTGTGCTGCTGAAGACAGGGTTTTCTGTTGACTCTATAAATTAAAGATCAAGTAGCTGAGGAGGAATACTGGAGGAGCTATTCCCAGTGAAGCTATACGAGGGCTTTTTTTATTCCCTTCTGTTGTAGTGAAAGATTTTTGAAGAATCATCACTCTGGCACAGCTGAAGGGGCAGGTCCATTCAGATCAGCTACTCCAATGACTGACTGTAATTATTTGCTAATAAATAAAAGGTAAGTCCATTCATATACTTCTTACACTATGTCTAGGTCTCTATTAGAGAGTCCTATACAGAGAGTCAAGTGCTTCTTCTTTTTTATTTTACCTTCTGTGACAATGACCTTAGTGGATGTGATCCATGTGTCACCATATGACATCACAATTTTATGAGCATTTGTTGATTTCCTGTTGCATGCCAGAACCTCATTTTGTGTGGCTGAATTCAATGCTGGCCATTACCATAGTTACTTTTTTCTCTGATGCTTTTGAACTGAGATAGTTGAAAAACTGAGATCTAAGTCACTTCACCAAGGTAATCCAGCTAAAAAGCCAGATTATTTGATCTCCAAACTTTTGGTTTTCTCATTTCACTGTGCTGCATCTGTTGGTATTATACATTTCTATCTTGTGTTCATGCAAATTATGTTTATACTTTTCAGTACTTAGCAGGGAACAAGGGAACACATATGTTGCATCATGGAGATATTTGCTTGGGTATGATAAGCTAAAGCTTGGTTCCTATGGCTCCAGAGCCACTATGAAGTTCAAAAACAACTTTCCTTTTTTGGAAAACTGTTATCATTTTCCCTCACCTTTTTCTTACTGATAGTTTATAAATCTTGGGAATAAGCTCATTCAACTTGGATTCCTTGATGGCAGAAATTGAATTTTATTAATTATTTTATTTTCAGAGTCCAGTGTAGTTACAGGAACATTGAAGGAGCTTACAAAATTACTCGTAAGTGAATGAATTAACTTTTGATTTAAGTATAACCCTTCTGATTCACTTTTACTGTGAAACTCTGGCCCAATAATTGTGAAGGTGGAAAGAAAGGATGTTACTGTCTAAGGATTTCCCTAAACAATATTCTGTGTCATCAAAATGTGTGCATCAGTACTGACTTCCAAGATAGTCACTGAAAAAATATTCTGGCTCTACACCATGTTTTTAGAGATACACTGCAGGGATTGACTAGAAAGTTCTACTACAATGGAATCGTTGTAAGTTGAAGATATTAATTTATCATCTTTACATCTGTGTATAATGTAGGACAATTAATAGAACTTGGATATTAAACAAATCAACAGATATATCTCTGATAATTTTAAAGCCTAAAATCACAATGATACACAAATTTTATAACATAAAAATCACTGAAGCATTTTACTCTCTGAACAAAAGAATTAGTACCAGAAGAGTATATTGAGTGTCAACATTTCGACCTGGGGGCAAAATAGAGTTCACAATGGTCTGTTCATTGCCCTGGCTTCTTTTATTCCTTTAATTATATTGGATCTGCTTGTAGATCTTTTTCAATCCCTGAGTGATTATGGCTGTTGAGCAATAATGCATCATTAGTATTCTATGACTAGCTCACTCAATGCACTACTTGAAAGAGACAATGAAGAGCAGTTCCATAAGCAGATTGACTTTAATAATTAGAGGGAAAGGTAGGCTGGTGCCAATGTGTTCCTGTTGGCATCAACACTGATTTTTTTTTTAACAAAATTACAATTTACATTCTTAATTTTGGGTCTTTTATTCAGTTCAATATTTGGCAATGTCCCTGCTATTTACACATATTCTCCTTGGGGCATATCTTATATTCATCATTATCCTACATCTGTTTCTCAACTTCCCATTCCCTGTTGGTATTTTCCTCCTGCTGCACAATAAATCCAGTCTGAGTTCTGTCCATCCTAGGAAACCAACTGCTCTTCAGAAGCCAGATCCTCCCTTTGTGCTACAATGTAGAAGCATAAAATGCAGCAAAGGAAACAATTCTCTCCGGTATTCCTTACAAAATGGTCGTACTAATATTTCAGTTTCAAACTATTTACATAGAAGGAAAATTTCATATTGTTTTCTGGTTTTAACTGAACAGAGAACAAAATTAAATGAATTATATGAAAAAATTATAGGAAAATCACAATTAGTGAAACCTGAAACAACCATCACATTCAAGTAAAACTTTCTGATATTGAATGACTAAAGCAGTAAAATCAAAACATTAAAATTACCTATTGCAAGTACATTATTATTAATTACCATTATGTTTAATCTTCCATTCCTACTTTTTTTTTAATATTTATTTATTCATTCACACAAGAACCAGGGTACAGGCCAGATGAGCAGGGAACAGAACAGGCAGACTGACGAAATATACTGCTGAGGGGAGCAGCGGGTGAGACAGGAGAGGTCTGCCGCATCCGGTGGGACCCTCGGCAGCCGGCGGGGATCCAACTGGCGCTGCAAAGGCTGCGGACATCTTCACAGCGCAGCGCTCAACCACCTGCACCACCAGGGGAGGCCCCATACTTTTATTTTCAAGCAAATTTATTATGGCACAGTCTTGACAAGTATTTTCAAACATACTCAGGACAGGGAAATCAGAGCTAGAGAAAACAATGGAAGCAAGGGAGAGGAGGGGAGGGCAGGTAATTTGCTTTTGCAACATCAATTTGCAATGGTTGTATACATACTTTCCCTATACATGTCTAAATTTATTCTTTTTTATTTTTATTTTTTATTTTATATATTTATCTCATTTTTCATTTTTGCGCAATGTATGCATTTTCATCTTGGATATAGTCCCCATACAATTCCCACCCCCCTTATTTTGACTGTAATCCCTCCTACCCCCACCCCCCACCCCCAGTGTGTCTCTGGTTTATAGTTGCTTGTTGATTTTGATTTTTACTTTATTATAATTAGTCTTTTTCCTGGTCCCTTATTTAGGTTTTCTAAATTCCTGCTATGAGTGAGATTGTCTAAATTTATTCTATATTTATTTTTATTGTGATTCTGAAGAATCAGCTTGCATCATGGGAGAAAGACTCCATTTGTTACTGTCACACCACACAGCAAGCTGTGGCTAAATCACTTGAAGGTAATTTTAACACCTTTCCTCAAACACTTTAACCAGGAAAAATATTAATCAAAGTGCTTAGAAGAAAAGGCACTATATAAATTGAAGCTTATTTTTTTTTAAAAGAAGCACTCTTTTTAAAATGTGGAGGTGTTATTTTGTTCTTCATGCAAATGTTAATGAACTGTTTTATATTTTATGCGGTAAACTCAGCATCTCTTTTTGGTATTTAAAATGACATCTTCTTGGAAATTTTAGAAATATTTAATTATAGGATGCTGAGTATAGTGCATGCTATGCCAGTAGAACATTGTTTATTGCAAGCATAGAAAATATGTCATTTGAAAGAATTTTCAAGCAAGAAAATAAACCTTAACTCTTATTCTGGCAGGTTAAAGTTTGTTCTTCAACATCTTTCTTCAATGTTATTTTTAACCACTTCTTAAGAATTCAGTGCTGAGAGTTGTGCAAGAAGTCAAATGTCCTTCCTCATTTGAATATAACAGTGTTAATCAAAGACATATAAAAAGAGCATCTGAAAGGGGAAAACAAAAAAGCAGGTGGACAATTGTGGAAGGAAAATCAACAAGCAACTATAAACCAGAGACACACTACAGGGCGGGGGAGGAGAGAGTAGGATCAAAACAAGGGGGGTGGGAGTTGTATGGGGACTATAATCAAGATGAAAATGTATACATTGTGCAGAAATGAAAAATGATATAAATGCATAAAAATAAAAAAAAAGGAAAAAAAGTTGTATTATAGGGGGAGGAAAATATCAAAGTATCTTTGAGATACTTCCCCCAAATAAATATGGCTTTTTTACTAATTTGGTAGGGATCCCACTGTGGGAAAGAGATAGGTAGTAGAAAGAGGTAGGGCCCTGGTGATTTAACAAGACTTACTCTCAGACTGAGTGGTTGGGGTAATTGACTAAGGCATGACTCATCTTTCCATATACAACTCTTTTTAAAAGTTCAGTTGGCTATCAGAAGCACACACCGAGTAGAATACTTCCTAGTCAAGAGAAGAGAAGTTTCTGCATGTTATAAAATGTAGTTGTATAGTGTTACATTATGCATTTGTAAAATAATTCATTTAGTGAAAACCTTATTTAAGTTGTTTCTAATCTTTTGCGATTGCAAATATGATTGCAGATAACAGCCTTGCACATGTCATCTTATGCACATGCCAAAAAGATACTTGTATTTTATATCTTGATAGGAAATCACAAATTATCTTCCATAAGGCCATGGCTGTTTTTTAAAAAAATATATTTATTTATTTATGCCTACAAGAACTGGGGTATAGGCTAGAGGTGTGCGGGTTGAGAGTATTCACCAGAGACAGGAACAGAACAGGCAGATTGACTGAAATACCTTGCTGAGGGGAGCAGTGAGCGAGTCAGGAGAGGTCTGCTGTGCCATATGGGTAGCTCCCTGGCCGGGGATTGAACTTGTGCCACAGTGGCTGTGGATGGCTTCATAGGGTGTGTCTTAACTTGCACAACCAGGGAGGCCCTTATACTCCTATTAGCAGTAACTGATCCCTATATCCTCTCCAACAGTGTGTTAATCATTTTTTGCTATTGTGTATTTCTCAGTATGAGAGAGAATAATTATCATTTGAAGTGATGAAGAGCCATGTACATTTCTTTTTCTGTGAATAGTCCATCCATTATTTCCCCTGAGATCATTTCTACTGTACAGTTTTTTCACATATCAATTAATATCCTACAAGGAAACATTAATTTGGTCAGAAAGAGTATAATGTTGGGGAGGAGGAAAATTTGAGTGCTGGTTTATAATCTTGTCATTATAGAAGAATAGACGGGTGTGGGGAAAGAGTAGCAGGCACGTGATTAAACATGTCTTCCTTCTGCTAAAAGTATGGATGTCATGGTTGGCAAAGAGAGGACACTGAGTGAATGTTTTCTTGGTTGAAGAGCTACTCTGACCTGTCAGTAGTAACTGTGGAGTGAGTACCTCTAGGAAGAAAACACATTCAATTTTTTATCTGAATACTAAAAAGGCTATAGCTCTTTTCTATTTTTTTAAATTTATTTATTAATACAAGAACTGGGGTACAGGCCAGATGCGCGGGAGGTTAAAAGGATTCACCAGAGACAGAGCGGGGAGCAGAACAGGCAGAAGGACCGAAGTACACTGCTGAGGGGAGCAGCAGGAGAGACAGGAGAGGTCTGCTCGCCATGTGGGACCCTCGCCAGGCGGCTGGGATTGAACTGGCGCTGCAGAGGCTGCGGACAGCTTCACAGCGTGGCACTCAACCATCTGCGCCACCAGGGGAGACCCACTCTTTTCTGTTGTTTTGATTCCAATTTTCTCTACCTTACCATATACTAGAAAAATTCAAACTGAAAATTTTAAATAAGGGATATTTTAGAAAGGTAGAGCTTTTGTTTTCTTATATAGTCTAGACCTGAGGGAATAACAGCAAAGTTACTGTTTTTACTCTCCTTTGAAAAGTATGTATATATTCTATGAAATATATAAATGTATTCTATAGAATTTATGTTATAAATAGTTATGAGCTTGGAGTATATTGTAGGAAAAAACATTTTAAGCTGTCAGTGACTATGTTCCCATTGAGTGAAATTATTAGTTAATTTTTAAATGACATCTGTCACCTCTTAGAGAGAGATTGTGGAATTATTCTGAGTTTTTTGGTGATTTTTAGTTTTATTTATTTCCTTTTAGGCTTAATTTTTCCTATTCAATGTAATACTCTCCTTTAATCACACGTTTACACTCTTAATGGAAGAAAACACAGACTAGTAACATCATTGCACTATTGAAAGTATAAAGAAATTTTCTTTATGACTTTTTAGTCTCTATGTTATGTAGGGCATGACAGTTATTTTTTCTCTTAGCCAGATTTTGTCTTTTGGAAGATAAACATGTGTTCCTTATTAGCTCTGTATTTTCCCTCCACCGGTTTCCTGAATGCATGCTTTATATACTTTAGTTCACAGTTTTCCTCTCACTCTATATACTTTATTCCTGTTGCAGGATCATAAAACTCACTCATGCTACACTACAGATATCCAGAGAAATTGTGGTTCCCAAGACTCCAATCTGCTGGTTAGAGGGAAATTATACTTTAGTTATACTTGCTTTAAAATTTGGTGTGACTGATTGGTGTTAATCATTTCTAAGGTGTCACATATTCTAAGAAGAAGAAAAAAAAAAACTAGGAAGTCTCCCAGATGTTCTTCATCCTTACAGCACACATTTTATGATATGTGGGGACAGGGTTATGGCACTTGAAACCTCCTGGTAGAGGGAATGGGTTGTATTCATCAAGTGTGTTGTACCATCACCCCTTCTGTTACCTGCTAACTCTGCTGTCTTTGACACCCCAGGAGTCACTGGTTTTCACACCAAGAGCCACTGGCACTGCAGACTTCTCTAAGGGTTCTCCATGGCATCATTTGGCTCTAAATAGGTGACACATCCTTTTGTCTAAACTTAATTTTTTTTTAGAGCATTGGGAATGTGCCTTGTGTCTCTCTCTCTCTCTTTTTTTTTTTTGAACTGTATAAATTATCTCTGAAATACTCCTTTTATAAATTCACATTTTCCCCTGAGATCAAGCGTCTCTACTGTTTTCATTCTGCTTAATGGACATGGAAGTATTTTCTGGGACTGAAATGGTCCTTGACTATAGCTTTTCTTCATTTTTATTCCTGCATAACATTCAACATTATCTTATATTCTTCTCTGTACTGATTTGATTGTCCCTCTTTTCCAATCTCCATTTCATTCTAGAACTGGTCTTATTTCACAGCAGGCACTCAAAAAATGTTTGTGAAAAGTCAATGAATAGATACATATTTTTTTAAAAAGATTGTTTTGTTCAAACAACTTCTGCCTTGGTACCTAAAATATCCTTGAAGGTAAGGTCTGCCTACCATTTTGGAGAAAAGGGAAGGAACTCATGGCACAAATTAATATCCAAATATATTTTTTTGCACACATACCATCTCTGATACTCATTTTCCTATCTTTAAAACTTCAGCAATAAATCTTACCTCACAGAGAAATACTAAAAAAAATGAAATTGTGCATGTGAAAGTGTTTACAGATTGTTTCAGTAGAAAGTAAGCTTTACATACATTGCATTCATGTCCTTGTCAATCATTTTAGAGAAAGAAAATACATGCAGAAAACTTTTTTTAAAGATTTATTTATGCATACAGGAATTGTGGTACTGGCCAGAGGTGCAGGGGGTGAGAGGATTTACCAGAGACAGGTGGATTGAAATACACCACTGAGGGAAGTAGCAGGCGAGTCAGGGGAGGTCTGCTCCACCATCTGGGTAGCTCCCTGGCTGGGGATCGAACTCGTGCTGCAGTGGCTGGGAATAGCTTCATAGGTTTCATCTTAACCCCTTGCGCCACCAGGGAGGCCCTGCAGAAAAACTTTTTTTTTTTTTAATTATTTATTTATTTATTCATAGAAGCACTGGGTACAGTCAGAAGCACTGGAGGGTGAGAGAATTCACCAGAGCCAGAGCGGGGAGCAGAGCAGGCAGAAGGACTGAAGTACACTGCTGAGGGGAGCAGCGGGCGGCAGGAGAGGTCTGCGCGCCATGTGGGACCCTGCTCCAGTGGCCGGGGAGCAGCCGGAGATCGAACCGAAGCTGCAGAGGCCGCGGGCAGCTTCGCAACCCAGTGCTCAACCGCTGCGCCACCGGGGAGGCCCACTGCAGAAAACTTTTTAAAGCACACCTTTACATTGGGTTGACCAACCATTTGGGTTGCCAAGGACCGAGGGCTTTCCTGGAATGCAAGCCTTTCTATGAGGACAAACTGGGATGATGTGGTCACATTAGTCACTGGGCTCCACACCAGTCAAACCATTGTAAGGATTCGTTGTCAATTTCATGATCCATAAATTCAAGGTAATTCGGAAAAGTAATGTGAACTCGAAGGAGGATGAATTGTATCTGGAAATATGAGGAATCTGGAAATCTTGCAGGTGAAGATGAATGGAAGAACCAGGGGATTGTTTGCTGCTTTCCTCTTCTTCCTCATCCCACCTCCTTGTCACCCCTCTTCCCCCCTTCCTACTTCCCCCTTTCTCCTTCCCCCTTCCCACTGCCCCACCATGGCTTCTTCCTCTATCTTCATTTTCCTTTTCACAAGTCTGTAAGCATTGCTTATTTCTTTTGTTTTCACTTTTTATAAGAACATCATCTCTATTTACTTCTTACATTACAGTTTGGTAGGTGTGGGTTATATGGGAAGGAGAGTCACACATCAGTGCATGCTTGTGGAGAAGGTTCAGTAAGTGACAATATCATAGTTACATTTTCAAAAATATTTAGTTATGTAAGATAAATAAGTTCTCGATATCTGTCCTACAATATAGTGCCTGTAGTTAACAATTTGGTATTTTTCACTTTAAACTTTGTTGAAAGTACAACTCATGTTCAATGTTTTTGTCCTAAAAAGTAAAGACAGAAATACCATCCCCCCAATAGGGCATGCTAGAAATGACTGTGTGCCAAGCACTTTAGTAGGTCATGGGAAAATAAAACAATGGATCTATGAATCCAGCTATATTCTTCATTCTTATTTTATCACTGGGTAAGATACCATTCTTTCCACCTTGTACCTAGTCTCTTAATATTCAAATGATCTAGACATGATTCATAGAGTAAGTTGAGTGATGCATTTAAAGAGTTAATATCATCCTTTCACTTCCTTGCAAAATACTTTTAATTGAAGGTGTTCTTTTCCATTAAAGCAAAGATTAGCAAAATTTGGAACATAGACATGACCAAAATATCTAAGCTTCATCTTCATTGCTCCTACTCCATCTGCTCATTACAGTTTTTAATCAATCAGACCCTCATTCAGTTCCTTTTATACCGCCAACCACATGCCTTCCTCAGGATATTTGCACAGTCTGTTTCCTCAGTCAGGAATTTGTCACCTGCTTGCCTGACCTACTTACAATTCAACCTAATGTTTAACTTAAATACAACTGTTCATATGTAATGGGAAACACCAAGGGAGCCTCCTATTTACATTCTCATATTAGCCTGAACATCTCCTTTATAGCACTTATTTTGAATGTAATTTAATCATTATTTGTTTAATTACTCAGTTAAAATCCATAACATGACCAAACATCAGAAGAACAGCCATCATATGTGTCTTTATTATCTACTATTAAATGTTCCCATTATCCTATCTCATAGCATCATTCTTGGCATATATTAGACAATCAGCAGATTTTTATTAAATGAACAAATAAGTGAAGGAATGAATGAATGAGTTAGTTTTAAAGAATAACATCTAGGAGGTCATACTTTATTAGGGAAATGCTAATGTATGCTACCTCATTTTATTTATTTTCCATTAAGACTCAATAAGGCAAAGGAGGCAGGGATTATTACCTGTTTAACAGGGAAGAAAATGGAGGCTGCTAGAGGTTAAGTAATGGGATCAAGGTCACTTCCACACCAGAGCTGGACTGCTGCTAAACCCAATATATAACTTCAGATCCTACAGTTTTTCCTTTGTTCCACATTACCTATTTTTTAGATTAGGAAGAATGCAAACAGCAAACTAACAAATTAACAAAGAACTGTATAACTCTCTGCTTCTAGATACAGACGAGGGAGTGACTATTGCATAAATTTTCCTCCTACACCAAACAATCCAAGAGCAGCTCTTCTAGAAATAGTAACTGCTAAGATGTGAGTGACCCTCATTGTTAGAGAACTACATGAGAGGTAGTGTGCATGTTTTTGAACGAAATCTCAGTGTCCCTAATGCTGACAGCAGGCTTGTTTCCGGAGTACATTAACTCTGCACAACTGGCCAATTACAAACTCACTTAGAAATCTTTTAAAGAAAACCTACTCAAGGGCCTCCCCTGGTGGTGCAGCAGTTGAGCACTGGGCTGCGAAGCTGCCCTCAGTCTCTGTAGCACCAGTTCCATCCCCCGCCTCAGGCGGGGGTCCCACAAGGCCTGCAGACCTCTCCTGCCACGCCCCCCTGCTCCCCTCAGCAGTGTCTTTGGTTGGTCTGCCTGTTCTGTTCCCTGCTCTGGCTCTGGTGAATTCTCTCACCCTCCCGTACTTTTGACTCTACCCAGTGCTTGTATAAATTAATAAATAAATCTTTAAAAAAAAAAAAAAAAAAAGAAAGCCTACTCAAGCCAACAGCATTCCAGATAAAGAACAAAATCTCCAGAACTGGACTAATGCATCTATATATTTTTTCACATTCTTCAGAAGATTTTGATTGAGTCAGGTTTGCAAATTATTTTGTCACTCCATATGTGAATATTTTGTTCACTTTGATCATTATAATGCTGTTACTTAATATTACTTATATTATGATCCTGTGACTGAGCATTTGACCCCAGTACAACCCTCATTTCAGTTACCCCTATTGAAATTTCTGCATGGTCCTTCTTTACAGGACACAGTGTTTCTTTAAAAAAAACTAGAGTTGTTGGCCTCCCTGGTGGTGCAGGGGGTTGAGTGAAGCGCTGTGAGCTGTATGCAGCCTCTGCAGCGCAGGTTCGATTCCTGGCCGGCCAGTGTGATTCTCACATGGTGCGGCAGACCTCTCCTGTGTAGCCTGCTGCTCCCCTCAGCAGTATTTTCGGTCCCTCTGCCTGTTCTGTTCCCCACTCTGTCTCTGGTGAATCCTCTCATCCTCCCCTGCCTCTGGCCTTTACCCCAGTTCTTGTGTAAGTAAATGAATATTAAAAAAATAAACAATATATTAAAAAAAAAACCCTAGAGTTGTTAAAATGTTAACTGGAATAAAGAGAAGAAATTTAATCAAGAAAATACAGTTACTAAATAGTGCAGCAAGGACTCCAAACTCAGGTATTCTGACTCTTAGCAGTTTACACATTTCAGTATGACAATTCTAGATTTTAAAAGAAATTCTGTATGCTGTGGAGAAGGACCTTGGGGAACTTTCAATAGGCGTGGCTGAAAAGTGGATATTACTTGGGTCAAAATGCTCAGTTAGGGCTCCCATGTGTTAGAAAGTTAGTTTAGGAAATCAACAAAGAAATCTTAAACTCCAATATGAAGAGGCTTCTACCACAGGGCTCTGCCACCGACACTTCTGCATCAGTGGGGTTTTAGGAATTTGTGCCTTTAAAAAGCTACAGATGTGATACTCATATGAATGGTTAGAATCTGGTGAACATTGTTCAAAATTGCTTTCCACCCTCAGACACTATGATTATTTCCCTCTAGAGTGGTGATTCTCAGCCTTGATTGCACATTATAACCACTTGGGGAATTAAATAAAAAAATATTGATGTTGAGGCCACATGCTAAGAGATTCTGATTTAATTTTCCTGGGATGAGACCTACTTAATGGTATTTTGGTAAAGCTTTTTAGGTGATTCAAATGTCAAACAAAGGCTTTAGAAGATAGATCAATTGTTGGAACCACATGTATTAGCTTTGCTTCCAGATTAAGGCAGGAGGTAAATTGAAGGAATACTGATTGCCTTTTTGCTTCCTATGCATAAACAAAATTATAAGGTATTTTCAAAGATAATATAGCCCTCTGGGGTGACAATATGTTAACAGTTGTATGCTTGAAGATTAGCATATAATCCACAACTTGAGAGGTGGTGTTTAGAAAATGAAACATAATTATGGAGACAACTTTGAGGAGATGTGAAGAAGTAAGCCAGTGCATAGGATTAAACAACTTAAGTAAAAATAAAAGTTTCCAAAATAAGCAATAAGCAATAGTTATATCTGTGTGATTACGTATATAAAAGTTATTAAGCCTTAATATAAACAGTGAAGCGTAGCTGTTTAACTTTTTGGCCGTAAAATAATTTTTCATAACTACAGAAAATAGCAGTGACAATAGCAACCAAAGAAGAATTTTTAATTAATTTCAGATCTCAAGCCAACATATCAGTTCAGTTGTGATTATTAAAAAAGTCTGCCAAGACTCAAATTCCTGTTTATTTAGTTTATTTAGTTATTGTTGGAACGTGATATGTTTTCCCCAGAATCAGAAAGAGTGCTTTTTTTTTTTTTAAACAGTGATTCCTTTTAGAATTGGTACAATGAACATTTGATGACTAAAATGATCAGCATTTCTGAATGTCTACTATGGAACAGGCACTATGAAAGATGCAAAGCAGAATACAATAAGGATATTGTTTTTAAGAATTTAGGGAAGAGTTGGAGAACTGGTCAAGGGCACAGAATCCTAGAAATCAGAAGCAATGAATACTTTGTTCTTAGTCAAAAATTATGGGCCTCCCCGGTGGCGCAGCGGTAGAGCGCTGGGTTGCGAAGCTGCCCGCAGCCTCTGTGGCGCCGGTTCAATCCCCGGCTGCTCCCCGGCCACCGGAGGAGGGTCCCACATGGTGCGCAGACCTCTCCTGCCGCCCGCTGCTCCCCTCAGCAGTGTACTTCGGTCCTTCTGCCTGCTCTGCTCCCCGCTCTGGCTCTGGTGAATTCTCTCACCCTCCCGCGCCTCTGACTGTACCCAGTGCATGTATAAACAAAAAACAAAAACAAACAAGCAAACAAATAAAGAAAAACATGCCTCTAAAAAAAAAAAAATTATTGGCTGCATGACCGCGGCCAAGATTTCTTACCTAAATATAGAGAACACAGCAATACCCTTCCCTAACAAGCCCTATATTTGAAGCATGTATCCTCAGCTAAAATGTATTCAACCTAAATGTATTCAGTGAAAGACTAGTTGAAAGTCAAATAGGTTGGGTAAACAACACATTCTTCATATTAGATGCAATTTACATTAGTAAATTAAGGTAGTGCAACACTCAAAAAACTTGTTCAACTTAATTTAATTTGTTTCCAAAATTGATTCATCTTTACTTTTAATGTGTCAATTTATAGAAGTAAGGTACTGGAGAACTAACTGAATGGGTTTACACTTAGAAATTTATAGGATGATGGTGAGCACATAAGTAAATACAAAAATCTCATGGAAGTGAGAGAGAGTCTGGTAGATCAGCTTGACTAGAGAAATCTCACGGAGGACAAGGGCCTTGAAGTATAGTAATTCATTACTAATACTAAAATTATTTATTGATACAGCTACTACATCTATACTATATCTACTATATTTATTATATATTATAATATATAATACTATATATTAGCATATTCAAAGTAGAAGAAGGTATTAGGCATTGAGCATTATGAAGTAACAGTTTTAATCTCAGTCAATTTAGGACTAGGTGAGATAAACAACCAATAACTAAGTGGTATATAGAGAGATTAAAATATAATGGGAAATCACTTGGTGGAATTTTAAGAGCAAGGCTGCATATGTAAATAGGAACTATCTACTTAGCCATTAAATTGTCCTGTTATTGTTTCTTTATATTGAGCTTGTTAAATTTATTGGTTTATTGAACAATGTCTGAGACAGTAAGTTTTGTAATTGGCTGGATTGCAGAAACAAGCCCTATATTTGAAGCACGTATTTCCTGTCCACTGTCAGTATCAAGATTCTAGGAATTACCCAAGGGTGATCTAATTAACATTTTCCGATTTTTATTATTTATACAATAGAATATTAGATCATGGTTTTACATTTGTTCAGAGAATTATTTTCTTCAGATGCCAATATCATCTTTACTGAATTTAAGATTTATAAGTAAAAAGTAGTGAAATATCTATTGTGTACCTAAAAAATTGAATGTTGGAACTTCTTAGAGTTGAAACACTCATTTAAATCTACCTCTCACAATCAATTAGCTCTGTCATTTGTTTGATCTATTTTTATCCTTGTATCTAATTTTAGTTCTACCTCACTGTAGACAATACAGATGAAAGCAATTACTAAATTTTTAAACATGGTATAAATTATAATTAACATATTATATTCTTTTACAAAAAGCATATAGTGGGAGATAGTATGATTCCTACTATCCTTAATGCAACAAATCTCTCCTTTTAAAGATTTTTTTTAAAAGATTTATTTTTATACAAGAGTTGGGGTACAGGCCAGAGGTGCGGGAGGGTGAGAGGATTCACCTGAGACAGAGCAGGAAGTAGAACAGGCAGATGACAGAAAACACCACTGAGGGGAGCAGCAGGAGCAACAGGAGAGGTCTGCCACACCATATGGGATTCTCCCTGGCCAGTCGGGGCTCGAACCCATGCAGCAGAGGCTGTGGACAGCTTCACAGTGCTGCGCTTAACCTGCTGCACCACCAGGGAGGCCCAATTCTCTCTTTTTAAAAGTCAATCACTGTGGATGACAATTTTTATATATGATATCAACCATGTTGGTTCTTACAGTTCTGTTCCTATTCTTCTAAGCTTAATGATAAACTTGCTTTAAAAGTATTTTAGTCATCTCGGGCTGCTAAAACAAAATATTATAGGCTGGATATCTTATGAACAACAGACATGTGTTTCTCAAAGTTCTAGAAATTGGAAGTCTGACTGAGCTTAGTATGTGACATAGTTAGGTTCTAGTGAAGACCCTCTTCCTGACTGCAGACCAGAAATTTTCTCATGGTATTCTCCCATGACAGAGTGTGAGAGAGTTCTTTTGAGCCTCTTTTGTAAGAGAACTAATCCATTCATGAGTTCTTTATGCTCACAGGCTAATTACCTTCCAATCTCTTCTCCTTACACCAGCACATTGGGATTTAGAATTTCAGCATTTGAATGGTGGGAGTGGGGGGTGGGGGCACAGAATTCAGTCCATAACAGAAGACTTGAGTGAATGAATGTGGTAGCTAAGGTGTCAGAACTGCTGGGTTCCCATTATAGATAATATGCTTGATCTAGAATAACAGTTGCACCTGATTAAATTTCTGCACATTTCACTTTAATATCAAAGCTATATACCCCTTATACAATGATAAATGCTGAAAGATAAAAATATAATAGCATAATCCTTGATTTTTACAGTAAAATGGTCACACTGATCTGTTTCTTCATGGTTGTAGCATTATGTTTTCAGTGCATTTGATTTGGAAAGAAAAGATCCAAGGATTTCCAACTGTCTGTTTATATTGTCACAGTTCAATGAGATAAAGCTAATTGTTATAATACTAAATTCTAAATCTTAGGACAATAAATAGTATCTTTTCTTCAATATCATATATTTACTATAGGAATCACATGTTACCCTAGGAATTATATCATGTATCACCCTGGAAATCAAGCAGTCAGTCAAGATTACTTACATTTCCTTCTATGTAAAGACTAAAAGAATCCGCTAACCTTCTGAATGAGATCTGATTACATAATATCTGATAGAATAACTTAAAATTAATTAATTTTTAATTGAGGTATATTCTCATGATACAGTCTAGCGTGGGTGTTTGTAGTCAGATGGCTTTTCCTATAGGATTATCTGTTCTGTTTCCTCCTGTGACTTTCATTTCCTTTTGACTCAGTAAGTATTTGTTTAAAGAAAAAGAGAGGAAGGGGGAGAAGGAAAGAAGGAAGGAAGGAAAATAGAGAGGTAGAGGCAGGAAGGGAGGAAGGCAGGGATAGGATTGTGCTAGAGTTTTTTATGATTCAGGACATTAAATAGAAAAACCCTTATTTTCTTTGCCAGATCTCAGTCAAATAGCCAGAACTGGGTGCAAGACAAATATATTCCAGCAATGTAAATAGGAATTAAAGAGCAACTTAAACTAGAAAAATTACTTAGAAAATAATTGGGATTCTAGTAAGCTATTAAAAAATTTACCAAGCCAAATTTCCATTTTCAATGGATTCTATACTTGCCAGTTGTAGTGATTTAACATTGAGCCAAAGTTAATCTTCCCTGAAATATATGGGTCTGACTTTTTTCCTTTCCTGAGTGCAAAGAAATCTTATTAAGTAGTTTCTAGTCCCTAAATACAGATGATAAGTGATAATTAGCTTTTTTTTTTCATGTGCTATGTGACATACAAATATTTTATCCCATCAGTGGGGTGTCTTTTTATTTTAATCAAAACCACAATGAGATATTATCTCATAACTGAGAATGACACTCATCAAAAAGACCAGAAACACCGGTGTAGGAGGGGTTGTGAAAAAAAAGGAAACTTCATACATTGTTGGTGGGAATAAGATGGATTTAGCCCCTATGAAAAACAGTATGGATATTTCTCAAAATATTAAAGGTAGATCTACCATATTATGAACGAACTCCGCTTTTAGGTATTTACCAAGATAATACAAAAGCACAAATTTGAAGAGATATATGCATTCCTATGTTCATTTCAACACTATTTACAACAGCCAAGTTGAGGAAGCAACCTCAGTGCCCAGAAACTGTTGAATGGATTAGGAAGATTTGGTATATCTAGCTATATCTATCTATCTGTATGTGTGTGTATATATATGTATATATAATACACACATATATACACCAACTATATATACCCAATTATACCATATATATGTGTTGTGTGCATATACCCACATGCACACACACATGCACACACACATGCACACATACACGCACACACTTGAATACTACTCAGCTACAAAATAAAGATAAATTATTGCCATTTGCAGCAACATGAGTGAAATTGCAGGGGCCAATTTTAAATGAAGTAAGTCAGAAGGAGAAAGACAAATAGTGGGTGATTTCACATATATGTGGAGTATAGAGAAACAAAACAAAGGGTCAAAAGAGAAAGAACCAGGGCCTCCCCAGTGGCGCAGCGGTTGAGTGCTGGGTTGCGAGGCTGCCCGCAGCCTCTGCAGCGCTGGTTTAATCCCCGGCTGCTCCCTGGTCACTGGAGGAGGGTCCTGCATGGTGTGCAGACCTCTTCTGCAACCCGCTGCTCCCCTCAGCAGTGTACCTCGGTCCTTCTGCCTGCTCTGCTCCCTGTTCTGGCTCTGGTGAATTCTCTCACCCTCCTGCACTTCTGACTGTACCCAGTGTTTGTATAAATAAATAAATAAATCTTTAAAAAAATAAAAAAAAAGAGAATGAACCAATAACAAACTTCAGAAATCTGACTGTAGAGTTAATACTACCAGAGGGGAAGGGGACAGAACAAAGTGGGAGGAGCACCAAGGACTATGGTGGAGGACTATGTCTGCCTTGCTGGTGAGTGTAGTGTGGTGATACTCATATAAGGAGATGCAATCCTGTGCTTATGAATCACAGGCAATGTTGCTAACCGTTGAACCACTGTTACTTCAATAAATCAAAAGTCTGGTAACATACTTTTTTGTTTTATGTGAAGTTTGGTTATTAAAAAAAATTCAATGTCTTTAAAAACAGGAACTATAAAGCATATGTTGAGCATTTGCTCACATTTTGATATATCATTGATATTGTGGGATTCTTCAATTAAATATCATTTAAGGGACTCTCAGTCTATTAACAGTTTCAGGTCATAGACTTTGATGTTGGGTTTTTGTGATGACTACATGTATAAGAATTTACGTGTCCATTTAAGTCCTAAGGGCCCCATGGTCAATCCACCACAGCCAAATATCTCTTTTGGTCAGATCATTCAATTGTCTATACTGGCCCTGTTGCTTACTATTTTATCACTGTATTTAGTGCAGCTTCTTGATCTGCAACTCCTTTGGTCTTCTCATAATTCCCAATGAAGGTGGAAAACTATTTCAAAATCAGCGTTTTCATCTAATTTTTTTGGTCTATGAAACAACACCACTTAAGTGTTACTAGTAATGGTTTCCTTTGGCAGAGTGGGTGTCTGGAAGGACCAGGTGGTATGGGTGGTATTATCTGAGGTGCTGGAATATTCTGTTTCTTGTCGCAGGTAATAATTATATAGACATGTTCCACTTTTGTTCTCCTAGTACTCTTTGCTTCTACAGATCACTGATGCCTTTAAAACCTTTTTAGCTGTTCAAGGAAACATTTTGGCAAGGCAACTATAACAGTCCTACACTGAAAATGTGCACTTTGCTCTTAGCCCTGTAGAAAGTGATCCCAAACAATTTAACTTTGTAGCTGAAAATGCTTTCTTTTACTGAGTAACAATACTTTAGCTCTAAGTGGCCTTCTGGTGAACTTTTCATTACCCTCATCACTCTTTATGTACTTACCTTGTTTTGTAATTTTTTTCAACAGTATTTCACAATCTACAAAACCTTTATTTGATTATTTTTTCTCTATTTCTTCTCTTTGGATTGTAAACTGTAGGATAATGGACATATATTTTATCTTGCTTAATGGTCATTCACAACGTTTAGATTGGTGTCTTGTGGTAGGCACTCAGTTGAGATTAATGAAAGCAGCAATGTCATTATTTGTGTCTGTTAATAAGTATTAACTAAAATTTTCTTTTACCAATAGAAAAAAAAATGGAATCTGTTTTCTAGATATCTACATTTTAATTTCTGTTACAAGATAATTATATGTTTATCTTTTGCCTTTTAAAATTATTAGTAGTAAATTAAATGCTTATTTTTGCTTGAATCCCATGCTTCAGGCATTCCCTATATTGGAATTTGTTAACTTGAAATACAATACTAAAATGCTCTATTTCCCAATTGTAATTTAATTTAGCCAGCATGTTGCCAGAAATGGTATGATTTGGGGATTTTGACATGTAGCTCATTTGTATCTTCTTCTTTCTCAGAAAAAATTACTATTTTCCTTCTGTGCTACTCATTTGCCATGTATCAATTGCTTTCTGAAGAGTCTATTGCGTTGTACAGTCAGTTCTCTTAAAAACACTTGTTTTGAAAAACACAGTATAAACTTCTGTATACACCAAAGCGATCAATCTATTAAGGGGCAATTTGAATATAACATGATGGTGGTGTTTTCCATGATTTCTTAGATGGATGAATCCATTTGAACAAAACTCTATAAGAATACACACACCCACACCTGAAACATTTGCCAGCCACTTTAGTTCACCAAGTGTCATATGTTTTTACAATTTTCTATATGGTTGCAGATAACTTTCTATTCACCATTTCACAATAACTCACAAGCTAAAACCTATTCAATACCCACTTCCACAAGCAAACTTCAGGACATTTTGAGATCCAGTGTGATATGTATTCTAATATTTATGTATTTTTAAACTACTTAACATGTATAAATGGTGATATTTTTATTAGGTACCTTTTTTTAATGTCACCAACACTTTTTTTTTTTTTTAAGATTTATTTGTTTATTTATTTATACAAGCACTGGGTACAGTCAGAAGCACGAGAGGGTGAGAGAATTCACCAGCGCCAGAGCAGGGAGCAGAGCAGGCAGAAGGACCAAAGTACACTGCTGAGGGGAGCAGCGGGTGGCAGGAGAGGTCTGCAAGCCAGGCGGGACCCTCCTCCTGTGGCCGGGGAGCAGCCGGGGATCGAACCGGTGCTCCAGAGGCTGTGGGCAGCTTGGCAACCCAGCGCTCAACCGCAGCGCCACTGGGGAGGCTCAACACATGAAGTTTTAAAGTAACATGCCCTGATCCCATTTTCTTTTCTTTTTTTTTTTAAAGATTTATTTATTGATTGATTGATTGATACATGCATACATACAAGCACTGGGTACAGTCAGAAGCGTGGGAGGGTGAGAGAATTCACCAGAGCCAGAGCAGGGAGCAGAGCAGGCAGAAGGACCGAAGTACACTGCTGAGGGGAGCAGCGGGCGGCAGGAGAGGTCTGTGTGCCATGTGGGACCCTCCTCTGGTGGCCGGGGAGAAGCCGGGGATGGAACTGGCGCTGCAGAGGCTGCAGGAAGCTTCGCAACCCAGCGCTCAACCGCTGCGCCACCAGGGAGGCCCCCTGATCCCATTTTCAACATAAACACTGAACATCTTTTTGTGAGCAAATTTTGCATAATGTTGATATTTTTTAGGAATGTGTATTTCACAGATCCTGAGATGTAGTTGGGTTGCAACATATTTAAAGAATCAATATCTGAGAAAGGAAGGCAGAGGAAACGGGAATGGGTCAGGAGGAAGACAAACTGTAGTGCAGGTTTAACAAAGCTTCAGGAGGTAATTCTGGAAGAAGTGCTATTGTCATGATGTCCCCTGTTAAAATGAAATGCCAGACCTTTATTCCCGTTTCCTTCAGCCATCAGGTAGTGGAGGCTCTGGTGAGGTAGATTCAACACAAGAGCATCTGAAGAAGCTGACACCTGGGGATTGTTTATTGACCACAGTCCCTGGAGTTGAACACTGAGATTTCTCTAGAAGGAGTATATTGTTTGAGTATATTATGATACAGTCATTTATTTGCTTATCTCATGTTATATATTTGTATTACTTTAAAAATGTTTTAATTTTTAAAGTGTTAAGCATATTAAATAAAGGTTACCCCAAAAATAGAGATGCTCTATATACGTTACCTTTCTCTCATGTTTGTATCTTCTAACTCCAGAACAGTGATCTCAACTAAGGGATTAACAAGGATATAGTACTATTAGCAAATTTACAAGCCTAATTCCAGTGTTACCTACTTTTCTTTTTTCTGGATAGGATCCAATTCAGGATCCCTGTTGCATTTATTTGTTATGAATTGTACTTTTTTATAATACACGTTCATATGTGTGAGATCCTTAAAGATAAATATCCCACAATATCCTAATTACCTAGTACGATGTTTGGTAATGTAGTCATTAGTTTAATAGTGGTGAAAAGATTAAACCCTGCACAATTTTCAAAGGCATATCTTTTGTTTAATCCTAATTCTGTATTTAATTTGTGTTTCAATAATTTTTTAGCAATGAATGAAATTGGAATATATAGATTGGGTAATATATCTATTGCATAAATGATACAAATTAAGCAGAAAAGAAAACTGGTTCCTTTTAATCAGTATTTAAAAAGTGTCACATTTGAAATGGGAAGAAATATAAATACAGGAGACAACAAAAGAAAACATTAGAGATGGAGGGAGATGTTTTTGAATCTCATTTTGAAATATGATTGACATGGATTAATAGAGAAGAGAAAGGGGTGGTGGTATATGAATCCATAGAAGTGTAAGATTGACTCACGGGCAGAAAAGATGGAAAACAGTATTTCTTTCCTTTTATTTGAAAACTAATAGGAAGACCCTCACCCATTATATGAGTTTTCAACAGATAGACCTTATGAGTGATACATCTTTTCCCAAATTTTTGTGGATTTTGCCAGATAAACATTTTCTGCTTACATTCATTCATTCATTTATTCTCTCTTTCATTCACAGCTTGCATGGCAGAGTGCATAGTCATATACACTAATTGCTTAGTGGATTACATGGAAGTAGATTTGGAAATAAACTCAGAGCGATGTTTGTTTTTCTTCTTAATCATGTGGTTATTACAGAAAAATATACAAGTAATTTTTAAAATCTTAACTGAAACACAATTTGCTTGGTTAATTTAAGAGAATTTTAGTGTCTTCTTAATTTTATAGTACCATTCAGTTATTGATTTATAGGATATATTCTTAATTCCAGTCATTTAAAGGGGGCTACACCTTTGTTAATCAGTCTTTTATTTTAACAAAAATGTAGTAATATTTTTACCCTTATATTGGAATGCACAATTTCCTATTTGGCTAATATCATAATTTTTTTGCTAACCCTCAAAATTTTGGACCTTGTCTGGAGAGCTCTGGGATTTTTTTAGATACGATAGCTCTAAAAGGAGTGAGATTTTAACTTAAGTGTGGTGTTATCTTGGGTGAAAGGGATTAGCACATATTGCAGAAAGGAGCTGAGTACTTAATGCAGCTACTTTCCTTTTCCTGAGACTTTAATTCTCCTTCAAATGATAAGTTGAGAAGGCAGCCACCAAAAACTAAATGGCATAATCAGAGCTCTTTACCCTTTTCATTTTGAAAACCATTAATGTGGGAAGTAAAAGCAGCCAGAAAATGTTGAAATATTTGCTGCATTTAAAATATTAGCTCAATATTTCTTCTTTTAATAATTAAAATATATTTGATACTAGAAGATCCTTTGAAAAAATATGTTTTTAAATGGTAATATTTATGAAGAGAATGTATACAATATTGTGTTATACTTGTGATTGCTTGCAGTAAAATATTTTCAAATATGCTAGATTTGGCAAGAAATATTCTTAGTCATAAGTATTGGTCATGTGGATTTTAAATTAACCTTTAATGTTCGGCCTGCTGACATCTTAAAACATAATCCAAATTCATTATCTCTTCCAAAATTGGTCCCTCCTTTCAGCATTCTTTGTCTCTATTAATGGTGAATAATGCGTCACATCAAACTCACAGAGTTGGTTATCTCAATATCTGCCTTTACTACACTTTTGTCTAATATAGCAATGATAATTCTGCATTTAATCTTTTGTCTAAGAATATGCTTCCTGAAGAGCAGTACATGTCCGTCTCTTGACATCAGAGCATTGGTCATTATCTGGCACAAAATAGACAATATCTGAGAAATGAGTTCAGGATTAAAATAATGAATGATTTTTTTTCCCTATCATATCTAATTATACTCCTAAGTCTACTGACTTTACTTCTGTGGATGATCTTGTTTACTTTTGTTGATGATCTCATTGGTCATATTTTTCTTTTCAATCTTAGGCCACAAAGATAGCTTAATCCATCTTTGAAAATTACCAAACACTTAGGGTCCTCCCCTGGTGGCGTAGGCGGTTGAAAACAGTGCTGTGAAGCTGTCCACAGCCTCTGCAGTGATGGTTTGATCCCTGCCGGCCTGTGAGGGTCCCACATGGCGCGCAGACCACTCAGCAGTGTATTTCATCAGTCTGCCTGTTCTGTTCCCTGCTCTGTCTCTGGTGAATCTTTTCACCCTTCCACACATCTGGACTGTACCCAAGTTCTTGTATAAAAATAAATACATCTTTAAAAAAAATTACCAAACACTTGCACCAGATACTGATACATCATTTGTATATCTGTTACCCAGCCTCTTTCTATTTTGTGTTTTATATTGCTTCCAAAGAATTCTTTCTAAAAGTCATCTCTAAATTTACTGCTTCTGTGAACAAGTAATTCCCTGGCCCTAATTCTATGCAAGATAAGATATATAATTCTCTGAAATATTTAGTATATTATCTAAGTTCTGTGTGGTCTCAGACTAGTCACTGTTCTTTTTCATTATTTTCACTATTTCCACTAACATACATGATATTTTACCAAAATCCAAAAATATTTCCTTTCTTGTAATGTTTTAGCTCTTTGGCTTACCTGAAATATCTTCTCCACTTGCAACAAGACAATTTAGGTTTACAACACTGTTTGTGATCCAGAAGCACATTTAATTTTAATACTAATCAAACAGTATGACAAAAACTGAAGTACAGAAAATTATTGAACCACTTGTCAGTCTTCAGGGCTACAAATTTCTGTTCTTTCACCATTTCTTGTTAAAGAAATGGTGACCCTCACTACTTCCTGTTTATGTACCTCATCCGCTATCTAATTATGTCTGACTAAAAGGTGCACCTACAGAGCACATCATTCTGTGGTTTTTAATGCTCTGCTAACATGTTTATCTTTGTAGCCAAAACACAAGATATTGGTAGCATACAGATTAAAATTATATTAATAATCACTTTTATAAATATATTTTATGTCATTTTATTAATAAATAAGATTTTTTCAGGCAGTTCTTATTACTTGTTTATTAAAATCAGCTAACCTTGTAATGCATGCTATCCTTTTAACTTCCTACTTTCTTCCACTTAAAAACCATAAAATGTCTTACCACGTATACCTTGCTATTTTGAACCCTTATTGCTGCTGGCTTTCCTATTAGAATCTATCTATCCTGTGACTATCACTTTTCTTTTCTTTTTTTTATTGTTTTGCAGATTCTTATGGGATTTTATTGGTAAATAGCACTTATGTTCTAGGAAGTTGAGAGAAAGAAGGAACTTAAACCTGGTTCAGTGGAAAGGTCTTCCAAAGACTTCATAAACTCTAAATTTATATGAACTTCCTAAACTATCCCTCTTATATACTACTGAGGTTACTCACATTTATAAGAATATAAGAGACTAAAGAAGAATAATGGATGGGGTTATTTAAACAAGGACAAAATCACTGATATAAATTTAAATACTGACCAACCACCTTATTCTTTTCATCTCACTTTTGCAAATCTCAGTTATCTAACTTTTTTTGTATCAGAGCACCATAAAAACCAATAGAGAAAGAAGGGCCTATTGATTCATTGGTAAAATTATTGAATATTTAAATATAATAATTAAAGAATCAAAAACAATCAGGGCAAACATTGGCATTATATGATCTGTGGGACATACCCCCACTGCTACTCATTTCCATAAACAAAACTGTATTGAAACATAGTCACACCTATTTATTTATGTATTGCCTGACTACTTTCACAGTAATGCAGAAAAATGTTTCCAACTGAAACCATCTGTCGCTCAAAGCCTAAAATATTTACTGTCTGGCCCATTAAAGGAAAAAGTATGCTGTGGTCTAACTAAAGGAAGATGTTTAGTAATATAGTCCCATCATAGAAATAGAAAGTTTCCTTGACTTATGAGAAAACTGACTAATTAGTACCATGTCACCATTTGAATATAAATGTCTGCCTTAATCATATCAGAATAAATGTGTGGGATTTATTTGTTTATAAATGGCTTATATGATGTTCATGAAATTCTGATACTTCAGAGGTGAAGTAATTTCAATTATCTTCATTGTAAACATGAAATATTGGACATCATTTTTCATTAGGATAATGTTGCAAAAATACCCCCCCCTCAAGAAACAAATTTTATGCCAAAACTTCTACATTATTGAAACTCACTATTTTATAAACTTGATCCAGATGTTTTATATGTATTCTGTAATTAAGGTAATGAAAAAAAATTACTTTGATTAATTTGGTGTTGATAAACCACTTGATTAGTAAACATTACATTTACGCTTCTGAATAATAGTCAAGTTTATTGACTATAATAGTATCTTTATATATAACATTTTGTGTATGAATGCAAAAATTTCCCTAAATTCTTAACTTTAAATTCTTAAATACACATAACTTAAAGTGTATGTGTTCTTCACAATGATTAGACACTACCATTACCCTCCCAAGTTGTTCTCCCACAAGTATTACATAAAAGTAAATTTGCATTTCGTTCACTACTAACAAACAATTTTTTAAAAAGTATTTTCCATTTATTTACTCTTTTATGAATTGCTATTGAATTGTTCTTTTATAATCTTTTGCTTATTTTTTTTCCATTTTGCTGTCTTTTTCTGAATGATTAAAGGAACTCTTCAAAATTGTATACTAATTCATTGACAGATATTTATTTTTATGGAACTAAATGAAAATGTAGATATTTAACCATTTACAACCATGTAAGCACCAATATTTTTTAACCTTAATTCTACATATACCTTTTTACAATTTGTGGATTACTTAGTATCTTTTCATATGAGACAACTATTCCAAGCACAAGATAACAGGCACTCAAATTGCAATTCTCTGAATGAAGAGAACTTATAAGTAAACCCTGTATTTAATCAAGCTCTCTGATTGGGAACAACTAAATACATATTTTTAGAAGAAACACTTTCCAGAGAAATTAATGTTCTGATCAACTCAATGGAAACTCCCTAGTTAATGCAACTGTCATTTCGGTTGAAATTTGGTAAAATAAAGGAATATTTAAAGTGTTTACTTCTATCATTGTCAATATTGTTTAATCCATGCTAGTACTATTTAACTGTGAGGCTTTAAAATGGCAGTAATTTCTCTGATAATTGAAATCTGAAAATGCACCAGTTCTACAAAAGTGAGATTTTTTGATGAATAAATTTTGCAATTTAGATATTGGTATTTAATGAGGTGTGGGTATAAAATGGAAAACACTTTAAAATCTCTACTTACAATCCACTTGGCCTGTTGAAAATAGAAGATTCCTACTGGGATAGTTATTAAGCAATTGTCTTTCCACTCCAAAGGTATCTTTTACATGATATGTAATGCTGGGCCTGTGCTGTGAAAACTGTATTTCTTCATTATCAGATACAGTTAAATAATTCCAACAGGCTGCACTGGAGAGAGGCAGGAGGTGAGATGAGAAATTGTTGTTTCTAGTTTATTTGTTGTTGGAGACATCCCCCTGAAGGCCCTTCCTATGAAAAACAGCAATTGGTTCCAATCTTCATCTTTTCTTCCTGCCAGTTCCAGAATCAGCTGTTCACATCTGTCAGAGGCATCATCAGCAAACTGGCAGTGAATTCATTAGATTTTTGATACCCAGATGAAACCCTTATCTCCAGACTTCTCAGTTCTGTTAACCCCAGACTCCTCCTTCATTTCCCCCATTGCTAATAAGATGAAGCTGCTTTTTGCTGTTTCTATATATCTATATATTTAAGTGTTGTTACAGGATACGCTTTTGAGTTTTTTATTTAGACTTGTAACATTTCTTCAATATCATGATGTTTCTTTACATATTAATACTATTTCCACTAATATGTAATAGTGTTACATATTAACACTATTTCTACTATTTCCATATTTAGAGATTTAAGATATTATATAAAAAATTTGTTATGTATTCTAATAGCTAGTGTAGTTTTGTTTTTACTGATAGTATATACCTGCCAATCTATACCAGGTGACTTTATTCATAGAGTCAAAGACAGGAAATAACTCCAAAGTCCCTTCATTATTATTATTTTTTTATTTTCTATAATTCTTACATCCGTTTTCATTTTTGCACAATATATACATTTTCACTTTGGTTATATATTCCCCATACAATTCAAAGTCCCTTTATTAATCCACAATCTGCGGTGTATCTACACAATGAATTGCTACTGCTCAAATAAAAAAGTTTTGATTGCATTTGTTTTAATTTGACCTTCCACTTAGGATGTAGAGAACTGAAAATAGCAAATTGCTTCTACCATTGCAAAAATAAAAGGAAGAGGAACTATGGACTATATGAATGTTCTCAATTTTAAAACCTATCAAAGAGTTAAAGTTACAGGGCAACTAACTCATCTACGATCTAGGAATATACAGGTACTTTCAAGGAAGGATGAAAGCTCTTGTTTACGTTGTCATATCCATTGGGCAATGGTAAGGAGAATCCAAGTGAAATGTTTAACAAATATTCTAGCCAATTGTGGAACAGGAAGCTAATATACAAACTCTGGAGATCATAGACATGAGGGAACTTTGCACTTGCTCCCAGAGAAATCATTGCTTGCTCACAATGAAAGACTGAGGGCAAGGTGAAAAATTCTGAGAGCATGTCTGTATTTTTCCTTTCTTCTCTATTTGTTCTTTTCTCTCTTTCTCCATCATCTGTTGACTTATCTGTCTAATCATTTTAATTTCTATTTTATCTCTTATTTGCTTTTTTAAAAAATGATTTCTGTCTCCTGATGGTCTCCATAATTTTATGCATACTCTCTGCCATTCACATTAGATCTGTTGCCACATAAATTATAGATACTTGAAATTCCTCAACTGGTAGTTTCAGCATCTGAATACTTTCTTTAACAGGGTGTATCCCTGAATTATTTGCTGAAGAAGTTTTTCATTCTCTTGAATTTAAGTCTAACATCACACTTTTTCACATTTGTGTAATCAAAGATACTGTTTTTGCTGACTGTCTTAGTATTTGACAGAGTGAAAAGGTTGGGCAGGGAAAGGGTAGTGAGGGAAAGGATGGTGGAAATTTTTGAGAAATTATCTTAAAGCTCTCACATTCACCATTCTAAGGTATTTAAAATAAAGAACTATGAGCTAAATTCTCAAATGAGAATGATTGGTATCAACTGACTATATTTTATTTATTTGCACTTTAAAATAAAATATTTTTATGAATGCTCACCTACAAGTATGTCTTCAATGTTGCCAAACAGTATTATTTTTTCAAAGGTGTGATGTTCTATTTAAATTCAAGAGTAATGGATATGCCACTGAATTTCACTTTTTAAATTGAGATATAATTGAACTTGATATAAAAAAAGGTGATGATTTCATTGTTTGGATAATATCTAGTTGATTGCACATAGGTATTTTCCATAACAGTTTTTCCCTCCTATGATAGCAGGAGGTGAAGAAGTAACGTCTGTCATATTTGGTCTAGAAAAGTTGGAAAAAGGGAATTGGTTGATCTATAAAAAACATTTTTGTCACTAGATTGTTTTATGGATATGTCATTTCAGAGTTCAGATTATTAATTCATACCCTTGTCTTTACCACATATATATGCAAATGAAAAGAACATGAAACCATTTCTCTTACTATTTTCCAACATTTGAATGCAAACTGTTTCAAGTCCATTCACATTTCTTTTTTCAACTGCCTTAATCTTTCATGAAATTTAAATAGAATAGCTTTATCTTGAATAGTATAGTGTGAGTTTGCACTATTTAAAATTAATTTATATTCCAAAAATCCTATATTCAGTGCCTACATTTTTCATAGAAAGTTTATTTTTAAGAGTAAAGAGTGGACTTGCTTTATATCTCCAGACATGGTTTGGAAACAAGTTTACATGCAGGTGATATGCAGTTTAAAATATTCTATTGTTTAACCTTATTTCTAAAAATAACAATTTGCTTTCTAAGTCAGATGCAATTGAATTTATAAACAGTACTGAGGATGATATTGAGGGTAGACCAGGGCATTACCTTGGGTATAATCAGATTATCCTTGCCTAGAGACTTGAAAAGAGTTATCATAACACAAATCAGTGTATCTTTTTGCTTCTGACTTGGTAGTCTTCAAAATTGCTCTCTCAAAGTATGTCTTCAATATCATCTGCAAGGTAGTCTTCTGTGAATCAATATGGTATCCAAAGTTTTCCTGCCATCGTGAACTAGGTAAACCAAATGCAGTCTGGAAAAAATGCCAGTGCTGGCTGCTGGAGATCACTGATTGATACTGCTGTCACATTGGCTTTTCAGATTCCCAGTTTCTTTAGTGTGGACATGCTCTTTTATCCTAGGCCTATTCCCTTGGACTCATCTTTCAGTCGTGCAAGGGTGGATCAGAGGATAGACTAATGAGAGGTTTATGAGTGTTCAGTATCACTCGCTTTGACACAGAGCAGTTCCATTTGGTACCAATTTTTTCATTTGATTCTCTTTTCTCATGGGGTTAACATTTTTCAGTTTTTCTTTAATACTTAATTTCTAAAATTTATGCAATTTGAATATTACACACTCCAATCTTCAGTCTTCTGGAAATAAGACATGTCTAATGTTAGTGAGAAATTAGGCACACATTTTAATTAATGCCATACTAATGATTAAAAATAAAATATAATATTTGCAAAAACATTTTACTTCTTTTTTTCTATTTTATGTTGAGAGGCATACTGAATAAGAGAAAGGAAGATAGTATCTTACTAAATCGATTATATTAATCTTTTGGTTCAAAGTGATTTTATATTCTGTAATATAGTAGCAGCCTTTCTCTAAAGATATAAATAGGGCCTCCCCGGTGGCGCAGCGGTTGAGCGCTGGGTTGCGAAACTGCTCACGGCCTCTGCGGCGCCGGTTCGATCCCCGGCTGCTCCCCGGCCACCGGAGGAGGGTCCCACATGGCGCGCAGACCTCTCCTGCCGCCCGCTGCTCCCCTCAGCAGTGTACTTCGGTCCTTCTGCCTGCTCTGCTCCCCGCTCTGGCTCTGGTGAATTCTCTCACCCTCCCGCGCTTCTGACTATACCCAGTGCATGTATAAACAAAACAAACAAACCAGCAAACAAATAAATAAAGCATGCCTCTATTAAAAAAAAAAAAAAAAAAAAAATAAAGATATAAATAAACAAAACCAATGCCTGTCATTGAAGCAGATATATTATCACCTAATATGCAGTGCATTTGCTAAGAAATTTAAAAGGCAGATGTATCAATCATAAGGTTCTCCAGAGGAACAGAATATACATATGTATATACATATATACATACACACAAATATCTGCACTACACGTATATATGTGCATGTATACATATATGCATATATGTGTGTGTGTATATGTGTGCACATACATATAAATAAATCAGAATTGGCTTATACAATTATGGTGGCTGAAAAGTCCCATAATTTGCTATTGGCAGATTAGAGATCCAGGAAGGTCCATGGCATAATTCCAGTTTGAGCCCAAAGACATGAAAACCAGGAGAGCTGATGGTTTACGTCCAGGCCAAAAGCAGAAAGCTAGTGCCCCAGCTCAATCATTCAGGCTGGCAAAATTTACTCAGTTTCTTTGTTCTTTTCAGATCTTTGACAATAGGCCAACCCATGTTGAAGAGGATGATCTGCTCTACTCAGTCTACTGACTCAAATGTTAATCTATCCAGAAACACCTTCACAAATGTACTGAGAATAATGATATAATAATTCCTGGGCTTCCTATTTTCCAGATAAGCTGACACATAAAATTAATCACAGTAGGAAATCCATCAGTCTATATAAACATTAGTATATAAACATATACTAACCCTAAAGTTGCCTGAGGTTTTTGCACAAGGGTAGATACTGAATTTACTATATATTCACACATACATACAGATCTGTTCTTTTGTTTTAGAAAGAAATCATCTCCAAAGGGACTTTTGGATAGGCAAAAGTAAAGCTTTGATCATACTCTGAAATTTAAAACACATTTAAAGTTTTGACTTTTTTTAAAAGTTTTTTTAAAGTGGGACTTCTCAAAGATTCTGACCATGGGAATATTTCTTTCTCAATGCTAAACAATGAGTTGGGTGAGTGAACTTTAAAAATAAGTTAAGTAAAAAAATTCAAACACAAAGAGCTGCCTGATACCATTTACACAGGAATTATCATTAAAATGAAAAGACACTATTGAATGGGACAAAATATTTGCACATCATATATCTGACAAGATTCTAAGATTCAAGATCTACAATGAACTCATATACTGACAAAGCTAACAGAAAAAAATATATCAAAAAATGAACAGAAGAGCTAAATGGACATTTGTCCAGAGGAGATACACAGATGGCCAACAGGCACATGAAAAAAATATTATCATGGAAATACAAATCAAGCCCACAAAATACTGTCTCATATTTGTGAGAATTACACTTATCAAAAAGTCCATGAACAAGTGTTAGCAAGGATATGAAGTGAAAGGATTCCTAGTACGGTTGGTGAGACTATAGGCTGCTTCAGGCCCTTTGGAAAACAGTAGAGAGGTTTTGCAAAATATTAATAGATACACTATAGAATCCAGTATTTTAACTACTAGGTATCTGTTTGGAGAATAAAAAAAAAAAAAAAACTTAAAGGGATGTATTCACTCCTATGTTCACTGTAGCCATATTAGCAAAAGTTAAGTTAAGGAAACAACCTAAGTACCCAAAGACAAAGGAAAGGATTAGGAAGATGTGGTAGATATATGCAGTGGAATACTAAATATTATTCAACTATCAAAAAAAAATGAATTCTTGCCTGTCTTAACAACATGAATGTCATTGGCAGGGACTATTATAAGTGAATTAAGCCAGAATGAGGAAGGTGAATATTGGATGCTTTCACTCCTGTGTGAAATATAGAGAAACAAAATAAAGGGTCAGACAAAAGAACAGTTAACTCTAGAAATGTAATTTAAAACTGAGGCTACCAGATGAGGATAGTGATGGTTGAGACCAAAGTGGGTAACAGGTGCCAGTGGAATGTGGATAAAGGTCTAAGGGTGCTTTAGTGGTGGGTGCAGTGTGGCAACATACATCTGAATAGTTGTGAACCTGTACCTCTGAATAATATATAGTGTTTTAAAGCAATACTACCTCAAAAAAAAAAAAAAACCAAAAAAGCTCTCAACTGGAAAAAAAAATGAATGCATTTCTCTAAAATAGTTTGGAAAATAGTAGGTAATTTTCATAATTGTTAAGGATGCTATTTTTCAGCAAACCCATGCTACTCATAGTAATGTTAATAGAAATTTTAGTTGGGGCAGTCAAACTTCACATTTACATATGACAATAGTTACAAATGAGTTTTTCTACAGCTATTTCAGAGAAAACTGATGAAATTCATTTGTGATTCATACTATAATCTTTATGTTAAATGATTTCGCCTTTTAGATCCAGTCTAATATCCAGACTCTACAATACTTGATTTACAAATTAAAACTCTTTTAAAAAATATGAATGTACAGCTACATAGAAGAAACAGTAAATCATTTTATTCCCTTCTGGTCATATTTATTTGAATGTGTTTTCCATAAAAACTATGTTGGCATTTTCAACATACACAATGAATAATGTAACTTATTTTCATTTTTCTTTCAACAGTTTTGCATGCCTAAGAAATAGGAAATTTGTAAAATTGGCCCAGAGAAAAATACTGCATATTTATTATAAATAATGAAGAATTTAAAAAATGTAGCAAGGAATAATATTGAATTTTTAAGCTAATATTTTAATTTGTGCAGGCTAATCACATTCAGTTGATAGAAGTAGTCATTTGTTTGCAAATTAATGTACTTTGTACTTACTGTAGGGTAAGGTCAAATTCCACTAATACTTAATTTTTCAACATGTTTGAGGAAACAACTTCATTAAACTACTTGCAATTATTTTTTAAAAATATTTTATTATAAATTGCTTCTGATAAAGGAAGTGCTCTTAAGACAATTGGAAAGGGGTGAAAGGTTATAATTTTAATTAAAGTATAATCTTTGAAGTCGTAGGCAAAACAATTTTTGCAGTGACATTGAGGTTGGGAATAAATCAGGATTTTGAATGTGAGTCATTTAGTTGATTTAGTTGTCAAGGTAACTCTCCAGATTGGTAAAAAGCATCTAATAATATGATGTAGACTAACTATGAGTGTTTGCTAGATCTTATAAATGAAGTTTAGTAAATGGAAGTTGAGTTTGCAGATGATCAAACTCATTCTAACGATTAGAATTTGTGATTTAGAATGAAAGGGCTTATTTTTGTTTCAGGTATATTTTTACCTTTGTGATCCCTACTAAGTCACAATTTTTACTATATAATCAAGTACAGAAGAACTCATTTATGTGCAGAAAGCATTTTTCCTTTTGACATCCAAGTAAAGATTACCCTCAAGACAATAATTCTGCATTGTGTCAATCAATTAAGCAGTAAAGGACAATTTTCTTTTTTTTAAAAAAAGATTTATTTATTTATACAAGAACTGGAGTACAGGTCTGAGGCAAGGGAGAGTGAAAGAATTCACCAGAGACAAAGTGGGGAGCAGAACAGGTAGATGGACCGAAAACACTGCTGAGGGGAGCAGCAGGCGCTACAGGAGAGGTCTGCCTCGCCATGTGGGGATCTTCCTGGCTGTCTTGGAATTGAACCAGCAATGCAGAGACTGCAGACAGCTACACAGCACAGCGGCACTCAACCCGCTGTGCCACCAGGGCCCAGTAAAGGACACATTTCAAAATTGTGTATGTGTGTACAGAATTACATATATGTATCGAAGTGCAAAATTATGTATTTAACTGTAATACCTTTTTTACTGTTAAAATAATTTATCAAAGGTATAAAGATTAACACAATGAACACTTGAGTTCCCACATTACCCTTACAAACAGATCATAACTAGAGTCATTGACGTGCATTGTATGCTCTTTTTTCCCACATTAAATACTACTCTTTTTCAGTTTTTTTCTACTTTTATTTCCTTATTTTCCTTCATATATTTACTTTACTAAATATAATATGTATAATAAGTTATATGATTTGTTTTTACATTTTTCTTTTACCTAAAAGGTATTATTATCTGAAAATTACTATTTTTCAATATTATATTTCTGAGATATAGTCAAGTTGATTTCATAACTGTAAATGTAGTGTATTTATGAATAATAGGAGAGTCTTTAAATTTTTTGTTTGAAAATCTGGTGGGTCTTATATATTTTGCATTTATTTTAATTCTGAATGTTGCTATTATAATCTGTGTTCATTTGTTTTTTGGTCATTCTCCTTTTTTCTTCTTTGAAATTTTGTTCTTATTTTTAACCCATTTACCTAATGGATTGCATTTTTCTTTCAGTATTTTAACCTGTTTTAGATGTCAATCATTATTGGCCTATATTACTTTTTTTTTTTTTGTGGTTTGTTTTCATGTTAGTTTTCAAATATAAACTCTAACTCACATTCTCAGTTTATACACACTTGACTATGATGTATTGTCCTATTTATATATAGTTTGATTTAATTTACTTTGGTTGAGATTTTTTGCATCACTCTTTATGAGTAATGTTGTTGAGTAGTTTTATTTTGTTATAATATATCTTTACCTGTGTTTGGCAGTAGGGTTATAATGCCAATAACATAGAATGACTAGGAAAGTATTCCTTTGCTTTTCAAGTTTTTGAAGCATTTGTATTAATTCTTCTATAACTGTTACATAGAATTTTCCACAAAAACCATCTGAGCTGAACATCTGTTTTGTAGGAAGGCTTTAAAACTACAAATACATTTATTTAGCAGTAGTTAAACTACTCAGGTTATCTTTTATATTCTTGAATGAGCTTTAATAGTTTGTAGCTTACAACGAATTTGTCCATTTCATCTAAGCTGTCATATTTACTGACATAAATTTATTCATAGTATTTCCATATTATCTTTATAATAATTGTAGTCTCTGTAGTGATTTCACTTTGTTCATTCCTGTATTTGTGCTGTGGTCCATCTGAATGACAGTAAGTTATTCCATCAGCATTTCTTAATTTGTGATGTTATCATAATGAAATTGGATAGTACACATGACTCCAGGTTTTGCTGCCGGAACTCTGATTGAGAAGATGAGGGCAGGCAATGAATATTGTAGCTTAGAACAAAGACTCAGTCAATGCTATTTTCCCACAACTTTTGTTCACCACTGAAATTTGTTCCCAGATAAATCCTAACAGGTAATGGTGGAGCGAAAGAAACAAGATAAATAATTTTACCAATTATTAAATTGACAGTGATCTGGTGTGTGTGTGTCACTGTGTGACTGTGTGTGCATTTAATATTGTTTTTATAAATAAAACTATAAAGACAAACAAAATACATTCTTTAGGTTCTAACATTTGGTATCGTTGCTAATTTGGATCCACAAATCTGTTACCATTAGCTTCGCTGTCCACATTTATATAGGAGTATGATTAATATTTATACGAAACAGAAAAGCTAAAAACAATTTGAGTTCTAAGTTCAGGTAGGAGGTGCACACTAGAGTGCAGCAGAGTAAAATAAATAGCTGGGTTTCATTCTGGCTGCAGAGAGTGATCAGCATATAACCTCACAGCATTTGACTGTGTGATTAACTGTATGGAATCTCATGCCTACAGTGAACTGCAGTATCTTGTCTCCTTGCCATTGAAGGGTAGCTGAAGGGCAAAAGATAGCGAAATTATCAAGTATGCAGTATCAACATGGAGCATAATTGTACTATAAATATAGAATTTATCTAGACTGTTAACATTGAAAAACTTTTTCTCTGGCTCTATATTGTGAGATGCAGTTCCAAATATTTGTGTAGTATGTACATTTTTATTTAGAGCTGCGGTTTTTATAGTTATAATTAGTTATTCATTTTTCCTTCCCAACAGATTTGTTCTTTACTGTCATACATCACTGTTTCTTTAAATTTTACTATATATTATATACATTATTTTATTATATATTATATATATGTATATAACCTATACCTCTCATATACGTTCATCGTTCTTCAGATGTATGTTAGAATTTTTTGTTTATTTTTGTCTATTCTTTTTTTCCTTACGTTCCACACGTGAGTGAAATCATTCAATATTTGTATTTCTCTTCTGACATTTGTCTGTTTAGTGTAATCCCATCTATAGTGTTATAAATGTCAAGATTACATATTTTTATTATAGAAATGTCAAGATACCACTGTTTAATACATAAAGAAGAATGGAGACATAGTAACATGTCCCATAGTTTTTAAAACTTACCACCCATGTTATGACTCTGTACAGCATTAGGTTACATAATTTCATGTAATGAGCATTACATTACATGTAATATTCTTCCATATATCTACAATATCTGGCATTATGGTCTATTTTATGCATACCTTATAAATTTCTATACCATGTCCATTTGCTTTCCAATGACCTCTATTATTTTTAAACTATCTCCACCGTCCCACACATATTTTTCTCCCAAATTTCCATCTCATGGACTTTTTTGCAGTAACCTACTCACTGTTCTTATACCTTCCATTTAAAACAAATCCCAGTGGCCTCTAACAGTCCTCATATTCCCTTTCCAGTTTCACCCCCATTTCTTCCAGCTGTTTCTGTCTTTTCTGTGCCATTGTTTTGCATTTCCTGTCCTTATTTTCTAACAGTCTAGTAAACTTTTAGAATCACATTTACCCATTACTTAAGATTGTTACATTATATATATATAATTTTTTCATTTATGTCATTTTTAAGTGTGCAAAGCAGTGGCATTAATTATAGTCACAATGTTGTGCAATCATCACCGTTATTTCCAAAACTTTTTCATTGTCCCAAATGTTAACTCTGTCACTGCTAGGCAGTTATTCTGCATTCCCATTTGCTCCACCTCCCCCAGTCCCTGGTCAACATTAGTCTATTTTCTGTCTCTTCACATTTTTCTCTTTGGTAATTCTTGTATAAGTTATTATACTAGATATTATTTTGTCCATTTCTCCTTGCTCAGTTCAATTTGCATCATATTTTTAAGACTCATTCATATTGTGGCATGTATCAGGGCATCATGCTTGTTGAGGCTTAATAATATTCAATGGTATGTACACATCTCATTTATTCATTAGTGCATTGATGGATACTTTAGTTGTTTCTACCTTTTGATTTTTTATGAATGATTATACATTAAACTATGTGTTTAAGTACTATCTGAGCCCCTTTCAATCTAGTGTGATTACTGGATTGCAGGATATTTTGTTCAGCATTCTGAGAAACTGCCAAACCGTTTTTCACAGCAGTTGCAACATTTTACTTTTTCTTTTTTTTTCAACAATTTTTTTTTTAATATTTATTTATACAAGCACTGGGTACAGTCAGAAGCACGAGAGGGTGAGAGAATTCACCAGAGCCAGAGCCGGGAGCAGAGCAGGCAGAAGGACCGAAGTACACTGCTGAGGGGAGCAGCGGGCGGCAGGAGAGGTCTGCGCGCCATGCGGGACCCTCCTCAGGTGGCCGGGGAGCAGCCGGGGATCAAACCCGCGCTGCAGAGGCTGCGGGCAGCTTCGCAACCCAGCGTTCAACCGCTGCACCACCAGGGGAGGCCCAACATTTTACTTTTTCACCAGCTTCAAGATTCCTATCACCCTGGAGGAGCAGTAGTTGCGTAATTGGGGATACAAACCCAAGTGTTTCCTAACATTTTCAGGTAGTCTTTTTCTTCATTTAGTATACACTTGCTGTGTTTGTTTTAACAGCATTCTGACGAAGATGATTCTGAAAGTTTTCCTTGTTTTTCAGTTGTTCTATAACAAAGCAAATCTTGATGCTTTCTACTCCATTATGCTGATGCCTCACTCATCTTCTTCCTTTAACTTGAAGCATTTAAGACTTCCTTTCTTCATCCAGAATGAATTAATGATTTTGCTTTCTTTGCTCCCTGCATATGTCTTTTATACATCTTTATATCACACATTGGTATTTTATCATGTACTGGATATCTTTGTGAGATTGTGAACTCCTTGAAACAAAGGATAATATTTTACTCTTTTCTAATGATTATTTGATGCTTGCTTACTTTTAATAAATTACAATTTGCATTTTATTTCTGAAATAATTACTTGGGGCAACATATTTGATACCTCAAGGAAACCATCTCAGACTTAAACAGTTCTGGTTTCTAAGGTGTAGTCCAAATGGAAGTGAAGTATTTCAAATTAGAGCAATTATGATTTAGGTATGCATTTTTTTAAGATTTATTTAATTATTTATACAAGTACTGGGTACAGTCAGAAGCACAGGAGGATGAGAGAATTCTCCAGAGCCATTGTGGGGAGCAGAGCAGGAAGACCGATAAAATACACTGCTGAGGGGAGCAGCGGGCGTGGCAGGAGAGGTCTGTGGCCATGTGGGACCCTTGCCAGAGGCCGGGGATTGAACTGGCGCTGCAGAGGCTGCGGGCATCTTTGCAGCCCAGCGCTCAACCGCTGCGCCACCAGGGGAGGCCCTTAGGTATGGATTTTAGAGTATTAAAATTCTTGTTGAAGAGAAGTGAAACAGATGTGGAAATGAAATTGAGTTGTAATTTGGAAACCTGGTTCTACTTTTATGTCTAAGTCCTCTGTCTTGCTTATTTATTTTGTTTGCAGTTTTTCTTTTTTCCCAACATTAACAGATTATAATAAAAATTTCTATTATATAGCATAAAAACATGTTAGAGAAAAATTGGAATTATTTTGGAATCTATAATGTGGTGAACATATTGCACATAGTATTTTAAAACATGAACGACACATACATATAGTAACTTTTCTGAAGCTCAGAAGTAAATGTTTACTAAAGGACAACTACATACTTGTAACATAGATAAATGAAAAATAGTCTCTTCAATTATTATGGGTTGTGTCCTTTTACTAAGCTGGTAGATTTTATTTTCACCTGCTGCTCCTTTCCCCCAAATTGCTCTTTATCTCAAAATAGTCAATAATCATTTCTTTTAGTTGCTGTGAAATTAAGCCTGGAAATAGATAAAGGTTCCAGGAAATTATACATCAGTGATTTGATTAGTCTTGGCATGTAGCTATATTAGTACCACAGACAGATGCTTCAAAATTGATCAAATATTTTTTTTCATAGAGGCATGTTTTATTTATTTATTTGTTTGTTCGTTTGTTTATACAAGCACTGGGTACAGTCAGAAGTGCGGGAAGGTGAGAGAATTCACCAGAGCCAGAGCAGGGAGCAGAGCAGGCAGAAGGACCGAAGTACACTGCTGAGGGAAGCAGCGGGCGGCAGGAGAGGTCTGTGCGCCATGTGGGACCCTCCTCCAGTGGCCGGGGAGCTGCCGGGGATCGAACAGGTGCCGCAGAGGCCGCAGGCAGCTTTGCAACCCAGCGCTCAACCGCTGCACCACCGGGGAGGCCCGATCAAATAAATAAACAAAAAGTTTGAACTATTTCTTTTTAGTGGATTCCCTATCAGTGATAAGGAAAAACATATTATTCCCATAAAAAGATTCCCTTGGTTACCACAGCTTCCACATTCTTTACTCATCCAGTGCAGGGAATCTGCTTTCATATTACCTTAGTTAAGCATGGCAATTAATATGTCAGTCTCCTGGATTGAATTGACGCATTTGCTAATAGGGGGGAGTGATTATGTTACATGATTCTATTTATTGTTAACATAGTATATTTATCATTTACTTAGCTATTTTTCTCCATTTACATTATTTGTAACATCTGTCACATTTCACAGAAGATTTTTTTTAAAGATTTATTTATTTACATAAGAACTGGGGAACAGGTCAGAGGCGCAAGAGGATGAGAGAATTCACCAGAAAGAGCGGGGAGCAGAACAGGAAGACTGACCAAAGACACTGCTGAGGGGAGCAGTACGTGAGGCAGGAGAGGTCTGCCATGCCAAATGGGTTTCTTCCTGGCCGGCCGGGAATCGAACCGGTGCTGTAGAGGCTGTAGACAGTTTCACAGCACAGCACTCAACCTGCTGTGCTACCAGGGAGGCCCTCACAGAATATTTTTAATAGGACACTTTACGTGAAATCATTTTCATCAGCTATACTAGTGAGGCAGGTGAAACAAAAGTGGAAAAACACACCAACTGTAACTGGAATAAAATATTAAGTCCTACAAGGATAATTGTACATGACTCTGATAAGCAGACCAGAGTAGAACATCTAGCTGAGGGCACATGCTTGTGAAGTTACAAGCCCTCACTAAACCCTTATGTTTGCATAAAACTCTTCAGGTGTCCTTATCATGACTCCACACTGGGGATGCTAGAGGGTTCTTGTATTTAGTGTATTTTGTGTGCACTGGTATATTTTGAATACATTACAGGTATTGTAACAGATTTTTCCCAAGAATGCTAGTACAGAAAATACAAATCCATTGGATAGTGTGACCAGGAGACCTGACTAATCAAATGAAGAAAAATTAATAAGGAAAACAAGGCAGAGTAAAAGACAGAAGTGTAGATTACTGAACTTTCCCTTATAATCTCCATCTGGGCCCCTGACAAGGAGCCTTGTCTCTTTAAAGTGGTCTTATTGGAGTTTGTCTCATGCTTAATAAACTGCAGTGGTGGGTGTTTCAAGTTCATTGCATTCTTGAGTGGGACACTCAAGAGCCCACCTGTATGTGCTGATAACAAAATATTTATAAAACTTTTTATTTTAAGAGGTTCAGAGTACAGTAAAACAAAAGATAAAAAAACTTGATTTGAAACAGTTAAAAGCCAAAATAGTAACCTGGACAAAGTGGGCCATATTGTCTCCAATTGCTCTTTACTATTTAAACATTTGGAGATTTTTTTTCTCATTAACATCTCGATATTTAAAAATGAGAACTTTGGGCTTATATTTCTGTGCACTAAAAATCATATGGGAGTAGCTGCTTTTTAGTGACATTTCCACGAACTAATTCCACACAGTGTATATCATTCTCTTTGGAGAATTAGTTACTGTCCTTCAAATTAATCTTGTCCTCTGCAGAATTCTAGACATGAAAGTCTTGTTTTAAAGACATGGGGATGAATAAGATAAATAATATGAGAAGTTACAATGCTACATAACATTCACTCACATAGAAAAGATACAAAAATTAAAACTATCTTTTAATATTTAAATTTGCTTTTACTTTGTAAAATTGTAGCCCTATATTATTGTTGAAGAATGAGGAAATATGCAATATTTTCTATTACAGAAGATACAGTAAAATTTTAAAAGATGAAAATAACAAAATTCTTATAAGATAGTTAGTAGCCCAAATATGATGCTGAACTTTTCAGTACAAAAATTCAATATTTACTCATAAGTTCTTTTTTTTAATAATTTTTTTTAATAGAGGCATGTTTTTATTTATTTATGTTTGTTTGTTTGTTTGTTTATACATGCACTGGGTACAGTCAGAAGCGCGGGAGGGTGAGAGAATTCACCAGAGCCAGAGCGGGGAGCAGAGCAGGCAGAAGGACCGAAGTACACTGCTGAGGGGAGCAGCGGGCGGCAGGAGAGGTCTGCGCGCCATGCGGGACCCTCCTCCGGTGGCCGGGGAGCAGCCGGGGATCAAACCGGCGCCGCAGAGGCCGCGGGCAGCTTCGCAACCCAGCGCTCAACCGCTGCGCCACCGGGGAGGCCCTACTCATAAGTTCTTGTTAGTTACCTAATATACAAAGAATTTTACTGCAGAAGATACTCCATTTGGAAAGATGATGGATCTTGATGTCTGAATGAAGTTAATTTCTCTTTAATCAATTTATCTGCTTTAAACAGCAAGTTGCTTGCAGCAATTAAGATTCTGAAAGTTTGTCAGCTTTCACCAGAGATGATGTTTTTAAAATAATAATTTAACAGCTCTGTCCTTAAAGTTGAGTTCATTTTATTTCCTTTTACTCTTGCAACTTTCCTTTAAATTTGATGTTTGTCTTTTTTTCCTTTTAAATTTTATACAAATAGACTATGAATATGAAATGTAAATATTACCTCTAATTATTTTTCAGTCTTCAAATGAAGAATCAGACATATAAGATTTGTCAAAGTTCCCATTATGGATGTAATCATTTAAGTAGGTCCAAGTCATATAATCAGCTGTAGGAAATTTATATTTCATTTGAGATGTGCAGGCTTACCTTCGTGTCTTATGAGAACTTTCATAGTAAGTATAGAATTCCCACTAAATCTTTCCTTATTTTTTCATATTTCACTACATTCTAAATATATTAAAGATTTACACATAGTATAAGTAACATGTAATATTATTCTTCCAAGCATAAGTACAAAATCCAAAATTTTTTTAAAAAGTGTATTTTAAAATTGAATGTTTCTTTTTATTTTGAGGCAGTGAGCAGAGGAACTAAATCTCTCTTTTGTCATTTCATTCACAATGCCTAACACAGTATTTGCTTAATAAATATTTGTAATCACTAGTTAAAATCAACTGATGTTTTTTGAAAAAACAATTTAGTGTATTTCCATTTCAAACAGGAAACTGAGAAAATATAACCAACTTACATATCAAAGAGCAAATGCACCAAAAATATTGAAAGAAACTTTGTGATCCAATTAAAGAGATGATGGAAAAGAGAAATAGACATGAACATGAACAGGCTACAAAAGAAGATAAGGCTTCTATGGAAAACCATTGCCCTTTCCAAAATCTCTATAACTGTTCATGTAAGATATTTAGAATTTGAGAAATACAAAGATACCAGAGAAAATAACAAAGATAGAAATAAATTCATAAAATACTTAGATAATGAAGTTTCAAGGTATTCCCCTAAAATATTTACAGTTTTGCAAAGCTTTAACTCAATAAGCATAATAAAAAAATAAAAAAAGTAAAAGTTGCACTTTTAAAAATAATTTTGATTAATACATTCAAACTAATAACCTAATTAATAATTTAATCAGAGAACTGGACTATACAAAAGTAATGAAATAAAAATTCTACAAGGGAAAATACAATAGTTAAGGGTTCAAGAGATGAGTTTACCATGTTGTAACATAAATCATTAGGATGCATATTGAAAATGGACAGAGATAATCTCAAATTATGAGAAATAATTTAAATAAGTAATGGAAAATACTTTACAAAAATAAGAAATATTAGTGACAGTGTAGACTTAGTCTAAATATTAGAAATGCATATGGACATAGCTCAAACTGAAGGCATACCTTCAGCTTATTTTTTTAGAGTGAATGCATTTTTTATAAGCTGTGGCAACTCTGAATTGAGCAAGTCTTTTGGCACCATTTTTCAAAAACATGTGCTCACTTCATAGCACTGTGTCATTTTGTAATTATAACAATATGTCAAACTTTTAAATTATTGTTATATTTAAGTATAATAATATATGTTAAGTGCCCGACAAATGATTAAGAAGATGAATTAAGAAGATGTGGTATATATACACAATGGAATACTACTTAGCTATAAGCAAGATGTAATCATGTCATTTGTGATACCACAGATTGGCCTGGAGAATATTTTGCTAAACAAAATAAGTCAAAAGATAAAGACAAGTACTGGATGATTTCACTAGCATATGGGATAAGAGAAACAAAATGAGGTGCAGAAATAACAAACCCTAGAAATCTGATTGTAGAATTGAGGTTCCTAGAGGGGTGGGGTTGGGCAACAAGTTGGGGAAGGCCCAATGGAATATGGTTGAAGACACTGCTGCCTTGGTGGTAGATGTGGGTAATATACATCTGAAGAGGTGATAAATTATACTTCTGAATCATACACAATACTTTTAATCCAATGTCCCCTCAATAAAAAAGAAATGTAAACAAAATTTAATGTTTAAGAATTAAAAAAGTAATTAAAAATGATCAAAGTTCCCAAATATAATGATATATTACTCAAAACATCAAGCTTGCTTTTATGGAAATATTTATGTGGAAAGTATTTGGATGCACTATAAGGTTGCTTTTATTATTTATAAAGGATAACTTTTTAGGAAAAAACTACTATGCTTTGGCACATATAGTTATATACTTTAGTGAAAGTTCTTTGAAAATTAGGATGGATTAAATTTTCTTTAGGAAATGAGAAGTTAATCAAAAGATAGTAACATCATTCATTAAAAAGTATGTTTGTGACTTTTAGACAGTAAATTAAAAAATGCCCTTTATATTGTATATCAATGAACATCTATGGAATCTTCATCTCCACCTTCTGTTTTATGATTCAGGCATACACTGGAAATGTGAAATGTTTTCACTCAAAAAGCAAATTTATATCCATTATTTAAATTGTTAAATGTAAAGTACAAGACATGGCAGGAAATTAATTACAGCAATTTTGCTTCATATTTATGTCAATAAAAATATGCATAGGTTTGAAATGCATATTTAACTCTTCTGCCTATGTTGATTGAGCTTTGTTTTCTTTTTGCTGAGTTTTATGAGTTCTTTGTATATTTTGATATTAACCCCTTGTCATATGTGTGATATAAAACAGATACTCCAATTTAGTAGGGTGTCTTTTCATTTTAATGATTATTATGTGGTCAGTTAATTTAGGACAACAATGTAAAGGCTACAATGGAGAAAGGAAAGTTTCTTCAAAATGATACTACTGGGAAAACAATATGAAAAAGAATGAATCTAGATCACTATTTTATGCCATGCACAAAAATTAACTGAAAATGGAGTTACACACTTGGGAGGTTAAGACCTGAAATCATATAGAACAAACAAACAAACAAAAACACTCCCCGGCAATGACTTCAGGGATATTTTAAGGACATGACTGCAATGGGACTACATCAAACTAAAAGGTTTGTGTATAACAAATTATAACTATCATAAAAACAAGAAGATAGCCACTGTGCCCCATTTTGTCTTCAGTTTTCTGCTTCTGTCTATTTTCTTGTTAAATTTCTTGTGGAATTTCTTCTCTTCATTTTAGCTAGCAGAGTTCCTTTCAGGATTTCTTACAGAGGCAATCTTGTACTGGCAAACACCTCTTGCTTTTGTTTGTCTGGGAAGGCATTTATTTCTCCCTCATATCTGAAAGAGAGACTTAAAAGATAGTTTTCTTGGCTAGCAGTTTTTATCTTTGATTATTTTGAATGTTTTTCCATTTTCTCATTGCCTGTAGTTTCTCTTGAAAAATAAGATGAAATCCTAAAGGGAGTACATTTATAAGTAACTTTTTAAGGTTTTCTTCTAGCCATTATCAGTATTCTTTCCTTGTAGTAGTTTCACTACTATATATCTTGGTATAGTATCATGTGTTGTAGGTAACCAGTTGTTCACATACTTACATGTGTAATTCCTTCCTTAGCTTCAGGATGTGTTTATATATTACTCATTTTTTTAAAGATTTATTTTTTTATTTATACAATAGCTGGGGGACAGGGTACAGGCACAGGAGAGAGAGAGAGGATTCACCAGAGACAGAGCAAGGAGCAGAACAGGCAGATGGACCAAAAAGCATTGCTGAGGGGAGCAGCAGGTGTGACAGGAGAGGTCTGCCATGCCATGTGGGAATATCCCTGGCCAGCCGGGAATCAAACCTGTGCTGTAGAGGCTGTGAACAGCTTCACAGCACTCTGCTCAACCCGCTGCACACCAGGGTGGTCCTGTATTATTTATTTGCATAAACTCCACTCCCCCCCTCAATTACCCACTTCTGGTATACCCAGTATTCTTATGTTGCCTTCCCTAGTGAAGTTGGATTGTTCTAAAAGTGCTTCATTTCTTACCTTTTATTCATCTTATTTCTCCCTTTTCTTTGACCTGAGTCCTTTATGAATTACTGTCTTTGAGTTCACTCATTTGATCCTCCACATATCTATTCTGCTTCCATAATTTTCTCCATATTTTTCTCACTTTTTTTTTGTCTTACATCTGATATTTACTATTTGAAAACTTAATTTTCTTCTTTCTCTTAATTTTATGTCTGAGTTTTAAATCGTTTTGTGAATTTGTTGTATGTCTTGATTAGCTTTTCTAACTTTTATTATATTACTCTGATGTACCTTCCTATTTTTCCTTCTAGCTCTTTGATTTTCTTTACTTTTTTTAAATAATTTTTTTTAAAGATTTATTTATACAAGAACTGGTGTACAGACCAGAGGTGTGGGAGGGTGAGAGAATTCACCAGAGACAGAGTGGGGAGCAGAACAGGCAGACAGACTGAAGACACTGCTGAGGGGAGCAGCAGGCAAGGCAGGAGAGGTCTGCCACACAATATGGGTTTATCCCTGGCTGGCTGGGAATCGAACCCATGCTGCAGAGGCTGAGGACAGCTTCACAGCATGGCATTCAACCTGCTGCACCACCTGGGAGGCCCTGATTTTCTTTTTTTATATCAATTTTGAACTCTGTATATTAGGGAAACATAGTCTTCCTTGTCTTTGTGGTTAAATTATGATGAGTTGTTATCTACTTGTGATGTCATTCCCACGAGATCTAAAGGTAGCATGTATTATATTTTTGTCCACCTACTTTTCTACTTTACATTTCCCATTTTTTAAAAAACTTATCTATTGCAATGACTTAGAAAATTGAACAAATTTTACTTTTCCTGCAGGTGGCATTGTGATTTGATTTTTTTTTATTGGCCTTTGCTGATGTCTATATTAACTGAGGCTTATTTTGCAATTGATGAGATAGCAGGGCAAGGTAGTGTTTCACTACCTAGGCAATGAACAAGGTACTTCCACATAACAGCTGAGGAATTCATTCATTTTGTTAAGTAGGGTGTCTTTTAGTGAAGATACATTTTGGATTTGTTAATAAAAGCTTAGGTAAATAATACATTCAAATTTTATATTATTTCCAGACTTCTCTGAGCAACTCATACAGTTGCTGCAAAGGATAAGCAATTTTACAGCATCTTTTTAACCCCCCACCCCCCACAGGGATCTTCACAAAGAAGCATTTACAAGTATTAGGTATTCACTTTGTAACAAATGTTTCATTGACCATCTAATATGTGCCAGATACCATTATAAATTTTGAAAATATACCTGGGAACATGGTGAATATTCTCTCCTCATGAAACTTATATTCTAATGTGTTATTAAGCATTCATGGCTTCTAGTAGGACAGACAGATAGTTAACTGAAGAGAAAATGGACCATAATATAATTTCCTATATTGATAATTACTATAAGAAGAATAAAGAATTATGGGCTGCTTTAATTAGGATGATCCAGGAACCTTCTTTAAAGAGAAGACATTTGTTAATAATCCTGAATGTTGAGGAGATGGGCAAGTGAACATGTGGGAGAGTTTTCTGCATAGTATCAACCACAATTGATCAGTATACTTGCATTACCTTTCTTGATACTTTTGTGCTGAGAGTTTTGAACTTTTAACTTTGGAATCAATTAACCTTAAACTCTAGATACTTAAAAATGTTCTCTCTCAAGTCATCTTTTTCTGGACTGGCAGCTCTTAAACAAGCAAAGGCAATTCTTTTTTGTACTAATTATTCTCTGTCTCTTAATCACTGACTAATTGCTTCTATTTGAAACAAAATTTTTCAGTGCTCTTGAAGAAGTCAGCAGGAGTGCTGTCTGAATTATAGGTGCTGTTTTTTAGTGCATAATGTGCAGTGGAAGAATTCATGAAATGCCTGACTTTCTTTTGTCCAAACTCAAGTGTTTTGACAGTTTTGCATTTTATTATTCAATCTGACTGATTTCATATTGGGACTACTAGAATAAATACATTAAAATAATGCATTTTAATTTGAGACATGGGAGTCTAACATATTTAAAATTAATGATGACTAAGATTTTCACAAGTTAATGAATGAGCTATCTTGGAAGTAGGAAATCTTATCATATATACATATATATGTATGTATGTATGTATGTATAAAGAAAAACAAAAAAATGGGTCACTCTAAGGAAGTCTCCTAAAGGGAGAAATTGGAGGTTGAAAGTATTATTTCTTTTTAAAATTTGTTATATTTAGTATAATTAATTCATTTCCAATGTAGAGATGTGAAAGCTCTGTGTAAACAGATATCTCACTTGTAAATAATATGTAATACTTAAAATATAGGTGTATTAGGGTTTCTATTCTAACAATATTAAGTAAAATCAAATGTAAGCAAAACACATAACCGTAGTCATAATTGTAAAATTATGAAATAGTGAAAATATATGAATGGAAAGGTACAGAATCATGTATTGAGTAATAAAAAATATTTCCAATAATCAATTTATTTTCTCTTCCCCATTCTTACCAGTCCTAGAGGACATTTCAGATTTATAGTAACATTAGATCAGATCAAGACTGAAATTATTATCAGCTGATCTGAGGGCTATTTAAAATCATCTTAAATCCTTTGTATGTTTTAGGAAGCAAGACAACATTATCTGTTAAGCGTAAATAATTTGGAAGTTTCTGGAATACTTAAACCAACTAATTTATTGCCCTCAGGAGCCATATGTAATTCTTCCTGAATCTTGCTCATATTTTTGATTAATTTATACAAATCTATTTTCAATGGGAGGGGTATTTCAGGGGAGAGCCTTTGTTACAGGAATTTAGAAGCAAATTGCCTCAAATAAAGGAAAACAGTAGGGGTGACCAGGTCAGGCTCAGCATCATGACCTGAAATGCATGCTGAAAATAAGCTGGGATGTTATATTTAACTATACTTTGGCCTCTTCTGTGACCACTTGATTTAATAAGCTCTTGACTGAGCTAAAGCCCACTTCTATTTTGCAGAAAGGAGAGGTTTTGGTACAAAGGAACACATCCTCTTATTAGTGGCTATGCTTTATACAAATGTTCTTAGAACATCTGACAAAGAAGAAAGGGGTTATTAATTCTAATAATAACAAATATAGGGTTACAAAATCCATGACTAAAACATGGGTCACCAATATATTTAGGGATAGAGAATCATTCCATTTTTCTGCTTTTCCATTATAAAAATATAAGGTGCTGTTCTTATGTTTTTGAATGCAGTGGTATGAGTTTTGGGAAGAAGGAAAGGGGAAGAGAATGAGAGGTGAAAGTGGTCTCTCCTGATAGTTCTTCTCAGTGACTTCAAATTGCACCCATACACTTCAAGTAGAGTCACATAGTCATATAGACAGGGAGTATGTAGAGTTCAATACTGGTCGTGTGCCTTCAAGCTCTAATTAAAAGTTTGTTTTTTTAATAAGAAATGGAAAATAAATTTTGCATAAACTTTGAGTAATATTTTCTAAATGTGACCAGGAATTCTATAGTTCTCTAGAGAAGCCAATCATGAAAATCAAAAGGGAAGTCATTTCCTCACTGACTGGAGAAGTAAAGTACACTCAATTTCAATCAACAGTATTCAATTGGAATGTGGGCAATGGTATTATCCCGAGTGATGATAATCAATAGCAGTCCAGAACTGCAACTATGTCAGAGACTGGCATGCTTGGGTGTACAATGACAATGATCAGTATAGCAGAAAGGGGCATTTATAGGGCAAAGCAACAGCAGAGTTGAAAACAATAATTCCTGTGCATATGTGGTCATCTATCTCCATGCCCACACAGGTGTTTCTAAGAAGGAAGAGTGTACTACTTTGGATTTGAATCTTGTGGAGACCAGAAGTGAACATTTTGGGGATTTTTTTAAGTACATTGTGTCTTTTATTATTTTTGTTTGTTTGTTTGTAGAACAACTGGGGTGTAGGCCAGAAGTGGGAGGGGGGATGAGAGGATTCTCCGGAGACAGTGAGGGGCTGATCAGGCAGATCTACTAAAATACACTGCTAAGGGGAACAACAGATGAGTCAGGAAAAGTCTGCTGTGCCATATGTGGGTTAGCTCCCTAGCCTGGGATTAAACTCAGGCTGTAGTTGTGATACCACTGAAAATTTATCCCTAGGCCATGAGGGAGGCCCCCATTTTAGGAATTTTTGAGAAGGCAGTCATATGGCCCTTAATGACAGGGATACACTCTGAAAAATGCCCAGTTTGGTCTTTACATCACTGTGCTAGCACAATAGAGTATAATTGTAAAAACCTAGATGTATAGCCTACTACACACATAAGTTATAAGTAGACCTAATGGGAACATTATCTTATATGTGGCCCATCTTTGATCAAAAGTCATTAAGCACACATTGCTATATGCTAAGAGGCTAGAAGGAGGAGATTCTGGGAAAGTACTTATATTCCTGCAAGTTGAGTTCAGTAAGGCTTGATGCTTTGATAGTTCGGGTATTATTCAAAATGTGACATAATTGGACTCCTAGGCAGATAAATCTTTTTTTTGCATTTAATAAATTTTATTTTTATATTCCCCATACAATTGCAATCCCCTTATTTTGACACCAATCCCTCCCCTCCCCGCCCCACACGCCCATAGAGTGTCTCTGGTTCATAGTTTTTTGTTGATTTTGATTTTCACTTTCTTATAGTTATTCATTTTCCTGGTCCCTTAGTTAAGTTTTCTAGATTCCTGCTATGAGTGAGACCATCCGGTATTTTTCTTTTTCTTTCTGGCTTATTTCACTGAGCATGATCCCTTCTAGCGCCATCCATGTTGCTGCAAATTGCATGTGTTTATCTTTTTTTTTTTTTTTTTGAGGTCAGAAAAAGCTTTATTATTCATGCATGAGGTCCCAGACCTGGGTACCCCCTTAAGGTCCTCATAACCGGTTTAAAGGCAAAGGGTTCCTTTTATACACAACTGTCTCCATATCTGTTACATTGATAACATAATTATTTATTTAATTTTTTTTTATGCTTTTTGTATGAGTATTTTATTTATTTTATTTTTTTTTAAATAATAAATTTTATTTTTATATTCCCCCATACAATTGCAAACGCCCCATTCTGACCCCAATCCTTCCCCTCCCGCCCCCCACAACCCAAAAAGTGTCTCTGGTTCATAGTTTTTTGTTGATTTTGATTTTCACTTTCTTATATTCATTTTCCTGGTCCCTTATTTAAGTTTTCTAGATTCCTGCTATGAGTGAGACCATCCGGTATTTTTCTTTTTCTTTTTGGCTTACTTCGCTGAGCATGATCCCTTCCAGCGCCATCCATGTTGCTGCAAATTGCATGTGTTTATCTTTTTTTGAATGCTGAGTAATATTCCATGGTATATATGTACCACATCTTCTTGATCCAGTCATCTATTTTTGGGCATTTGGGCTGTTTCCAAAGCTTAGCTATTGTAAACAGTGCTGCTATAAACATAGGGTTGCAGGTGTTCTTTGGAATTGATGTTTCTGTGTCCTTTGGGTAAATACCTAGGAGTGGAATTGCTGGATCATATGGACGCTCTATGTTTAGTAGGTCCAGAAATCTCCACACAGCTCTCCATAGTGGTTGGACCAGTTTGCACTCCCACCAACGGTGCAGGAGAGTTCCTTTTTCTCCACATCCTCGCCAACATTTGTTATTACTAGTTTTTTTAATATGTGCCATTCTCACTGGTGTAAGATGGTATCTCATGGTAGTTTTGGTTTTCATTTCCCTGATTACAAGTGATGTTGAACATTTTTTCATATGCCTGTTGGCCATTTGCATTTCCTCTTCAGAGAAGTTTCTTTTTAGCTCTTCTGTCCATTTTTTTTTTAAATAGAGGCATGTTTTATTTATTTATTTGTTTGTTTGTTTGTTTGTTTGTTTTTGTTTATACATGCACTGGGTACAGACAGAAGGCCGGGAGGGTGAGAGAATTCACCAGAGCCAGAGCTGGCAGCAGACCAGGCAGAAAGACATAAGTACACTGCTGAGGGGAGCAGCGGGCGGCAGGAGAGGTCTGCGTGCCATGTGGGACCCTCCTCCGGTGGCCAGGGAGCAGCCGGGGATCGAACCGGTGCCGCAGAGGCTGCGGCCAGCTTCGCAACCCAGCGCTCAAACGCTGCGCCACCGGTGAGGCCCGTTGTGCCCATTTTTTTGACTGGATTATTTTCTTTGTTTGTGTTGAGTCTCTTCAGCTCTTTGCAGATTTTTGTGATCCATCCTTTATCATTAGTGTTGTGTGCAAAAATATTCTCCCAGTTGGTGGGGTTTCCCTTTGTTTTTGTTATTGTCTCTTTTGCTGTGCAGAAGCTCTTTAATTTGATGTAGTCCCTGCCGTTTATCTTTGCCTTCACTATCACTGCTTTGGGTGATGTGTCTGTAAAAATGTCTTTGAGGTGCATATCACATAGTGTTTCGCCTATATTTCCTTCTATGTATTTTATGGTTTCAGGTCTTATGTCTAGTTCTTTAATCCATTTTGAGTTGATTTTTGTGTATGGTGTGAAGTAGTGGTCAAGCTTCATTCTTTTGCATGTAGCGACCCAGTTTTCCCAGCATCATTTATTGAACAAACTTTCTTTGTTCCAAAGCGTAGTCTTTGCTCCTTTGTCAAAGATTAGTTGACCATAAATCTATGGGTTTATTTCTGGATTTTCTATTTGATTCCATTGGTCTGTGTGTCTGTTCTTGTTCCAATACCATGCAGTTTTGATGATTATGGCTTTGTAGTATAGTTTGAAGACTGGGAGTGTGATGCCTCCATTCCCTTCTTTTTTTTTCAGGAGAGCTTTGACTATTTGGGGTTTTTGGTGATTCCATATGAATTTTAACAATAATTGTTCTATTTCTTTGAAGAATGACATTGAAATTTTGATTGGAATAGCATTGAATCTGTATATTGCTTTTGGTAGGATGGCCATTTTAATAATGTTTATTCTTCCAATCCATGAGCAGGGGATGTCTTTCCATTTCTTTGTGTCTTCTTTTATTTCTTTTAGCAGTGTTTTATAGTTTTCTTTGTCTAGGTCCTTTACTTCTTTTGTTAGATTTATTCCCAAATATTTGATTTTTTTGTTTCAATAATAAAAGGGATTTTTTTTTGATTTCTTCTGCTTCAGATTTATTGTTTGTGTATAGGAAGGCTACTGACTTTTACGTGTTGATTTTGTATCCTGCCACTTTACTGAACTGATTGATGAGTTGAATTAGTTTTTCTGTGGAGTTTTTGGGGTTCTCTATGTATATTATCATATCATCTGCAAATAGTGACAGTTTGACTTCTTCTTTTCCTATTTGAATTCCTTGTATGTCTTTCTCCTGTCTTATTGCTCTGGCTAGGACTTCCAGTATTATATTGAAAAGCAGTGGTGAGAGTGGACATCCTTGTCTTGTTCCAGATCTTAATGGAATTGCTTTCAGCTTTTCACCATTGAGAATGATACTGGCTGTTGGCTTGTCATAGATGGCCTTTATGATATTGGGGTATATTCCTTGTATCCCAAGAATTTCAAGGGCTTTTATCATGAATGGGTGTTGCACTTTGTTGAAAGCTTTCTCAGCATCAATTGACATCATCATATGGTTTTTATATTTCTTTTTGTTGATGTGTTGGATAATGTTGATTGATTTTCAGATGTTGAACCATCCTTGTGTCCCTGGCATGAATCCTACTTGGTCGTGGTGAATTATCTTATGGATACATTGTTGGATTCTGATAGCTAAAATTTTATTGAGGATTTTTGCATCAGTGTTCATTAGGGAGATTGGCCTGTAGTTTTCCTTTTTTGTGTTGTCCTTGTTCGGTTTTGGTATTAGTGTAATGTTAGCTTCATAGAACATGTTTAGTATTGTCCCTTCCTTCTCAATTTTTTGGAAGAGTTTGTGAAGGATAGGCACTAATTCGTCTCTGAATGTTTGGTAGAATTCATTTGTAAATCCATCAGGTCCTGGGCTTTTGTTTTTGGGGAGGTTTTTGATTACCATTTCAATTTCGCTGCTTGTAATAGGTCTGTTTAGGTGTTCTATTTCTTCTTTATCTAGCTTTGGGTGATTGTACAGTTGTAGGAGTTTGTCCATCTCCTCTAGATTGTTGAACTTGTTTCCATATAACTGTTCATAGTAATTACTGATTATTCTTTTGATTTCTGCTGTGTTCGTTGTGATTTCTCCTCTTTCATTTATGATCCTGTTTATTTGTGCTTTCTCCCTTTTTTCTTTTGTGAGCCAGGCTGGGGGTTTATCTATTTTATTGATTTTTTTGAAGAACCAGCTCTTGGTTTCATTGATCTTTTGGATTGTTTTTTTAGTTTCAATTTCAATTATTTCTCCTTTGGTTTTTATTATTTCTTTTCTTCTACTGGTTTTGTTTTTTTTTTTGTTGTTCTTTTTCTAGATCTTTGAGCTTCAAGATTAGGTTGTTTCTTTGAGTTTTTTCTTGTTTCTTGATGTGAGCGTCTATTGCTATATATTTTCCTCTTACTACTGCTTTGCTGCATCCCATACATTTAGGAAATTGGTGTCCTCATTGTCATTCAATTCAAAGAATTTTTTAGTTTCTTCTTTGATCTCCTCATTAGTCCAGTGGTCTTCCAGTAGTGTGGTTTTCAATCTCCATAAGGTAGGAGAGTTCCTTGCCTTCTTTTTATGGTTTATTTCTAGTTTGATGCCTTCATGGTCAGAAAAGATTGTTGGTATGAATTCAATCTTGGTTTATCTGTTGATGTTTGTCTTGTGCCCCAGTATGTGATCGATCCTGGAGAATGATCCGTGTGCACTTGAGAAAAATGTGTAGTCCGTTTTTTTGGGGTTTATTGTTCTATAGATGTCTGTTAAGCCCAAGTGCTCTAGGTCCTTATTTAGAGCTTTAGTGTCTTTACTTATTTTTTTGTCTCGTTGATCTATCCATTGTTGTTAATGGTGTGTTGAAGTCTCTCACTACTATGTGTTTTCTCTGATGTCTGTTTTCAGAGATGACAATAGTTGTCTGATATATTTTGGTTCTCTCTCATTTGGTGAGTATATGTTAATGAGTGTTATTTCTTCTTGAAGTATTGTCCCCTTGATCATAATGTAGTGACCATTGGGGTCTCTTTTTATCTTTTTGAGTTTGAAATCTGTTTTATCTGATATAAGTATAGCTGTTCCTGCTTTCTTTTTTGGTCCATTTGCTTGTAGGATTGTTTTAATCTTTTAACTTTGAGTCTATCTTTTGTAGCTAACTGTGTTTCCTGGGGACAGCAAAAGGTTGGGTTTTGTTTCTTAATCCAGCCTGCGACTGTGTCTTTTTATTGAAGAGTTTAGTCCATTTACATTTAGAGTTAATATTGATATGTTAGCATCTGTATTTGCCATTGTGTCTGTCTTTCCTTTGATTTTATTTATTTTTTTAATAACTTTTTTTTTGGCCTTCTTTCATTGTTATTTGTCCCTCTGAGGTTCTAGCTTTAGGACTCCTTGTAGTATTTTTTGGAGTGGAGGTTTAGTCGTAATGAAATTCTAGAGTTTCTGTTTGTCTGGGAAGGTCCTTATTCTTTCTTCATAGAGGAAGGAGAGTTTTGCGGGATAGAGTATTCTTGGTTGGCATCTGTTTTCTTGGAGTCTGTTGACTATGTCCCTCCACTCTCTTCTTGCCCATAGTGTTTCTTCAGAGAAGTCTGATGTCAGCCTGATTGGTTTTCCTTTGAATGTTAACTGTTTCTTCCCTCTTGTCAGCTTCATTATTTTTTCCTATCCTGGATTCTTGGGAGCTTTACTATTATGTGTCTTGCTGTATTTTTCCTTTCATCGTGGAAGTTTGGTGTTCTTCTTGTTTCTTGTATATCAATTTTCAGCTCCTTCTTCACATTTGGGAAGTTCTCTTCAATTATCTCCTTGAATATTTTCTCTGTTCCTACATCTCTCTCCTCTCCTTCTGGTATTCCTATAACTCTTATATTTCCTTTCCTCATGGAGTCAGATAGTTTCCGAAGTCTTTCTTCGGTCTTTTTCCTTCTTAGTTCTCTTTCCTTTTCTGTTTTGGTTCTTTTTATTTCTTTGTCTTCAAGAGTGCTTATTCGTTCTTCCATTTCATCTATTCTGCTTTCATTGCTTTTCCCAGAGTTCTTTAGTGCCTCCATTAATTCTTTGATCTCCTGCATTTCTTTTACTTCCCTCTTTAGGGACTCAATTTCATTCTTCTGATCGTTGATTTTTTTTCCCTTATCATTGTTTTCCTTTATGACTTCTGTCATTTTTTAATCATGGCAATTTTAAATTCTCTTTCTGGAAAGCTCAGAAGTTCTTCCAAGTTACTGTCATTGCAATCTGGGGGGTGGTTTTCTTTTTGTGATGTGCTTTTTTCCTGAGGAATTGCTAGGTTGCGTGTGGTTCTTCTACTCCCTACTCTGTTTTCTAACTTGCTGTATGCATTGGGACACTGTGTTGCTGGGACTGGCCAGCATCTTCGTTGAACTTCTCCACTCCTCTCTGACTCCTTAGGGAGCCGTCTGTCGGTTTCAAGCAGTCTTTACTGAAGAAAGATCCCTGTTCTAAAATGCCAATGGGGGGACTCACTCCCCTGCGTGCCTGATCTGCCCCTGTGGTGGGTTCCCACTCCCTCTCTGGGCTTGGACTGCAGGCCAGAAGGGGCCTGGCATGTGCGAACTTCCCAGCTCATCTCTGGCTCCTGAGGGAGCCTTCTGCTGGTTTCAGGCAGTCTTTACTGAAGAAATATCCCTGTTCTAAAATGGTGATGCGGGATGCACTCCCTGAATGCCCTGTCTCAGGCAGATAAATGTTGAGACATTAGTTTTCATTTTGTGCTTTGTATTTCTTTTTAAAACATTTATTTTTAATATCTAACAAAGGAAAAAATTAAAAAGGTTGAAATTATTCAAGTAGATTAATTTAAAATGCAAAATATCATGGCCTCTCAAGGCAGTGCAGGCGAGTGAGCACCATGCTGTGAAGCTGTCTGCAGCCCCTGCAGCACCGGTTCAATCCCGGCCCGCTGGCAAGGATCCCACGTGGCGCAGCAGACCTCTCTTGTCTCGTCCACTGCTCCCCTCAGCAGTGTATTTCGTCAGTCTGCCTGTTCTGTTCCCCGCTCTGTCTCTGGTGAATCCTCTCACCCTCCTGCGCATCTGGCCTGTACCCCAGTTCTTGTATAAATCAATCCTCAAAAAAATGCAAAATATCAAAAAAGAGTAAGACTTGTTTTTTGTTTATTTTCTGCCTCTTACCTTGTCACCAACCCACATTTTCCCAGAAGTTAACAAAAGAGCAAACCTCAACTGTTGTAAATCATGCAGCAAAAGTTGACGTCTTATAAATATGAAATTTGGATCACTCTATAGACTCTTAGATTTTATTTCTTATTGCCAAATATGGAATACACTGTGTGAAACATAAAACAATATTCGTACATTTTTATTTGCATTTCATCTTTCATTACTAGTTTTTTGTTTATTTCAAAGATATCATTATATGTGCTTGAAACTTAAATAATGTTGTAATCCAAAATATCTTGCTGCACACATAAAGAGAAGGGCATACCAAAAGGTTTATTGCCATAATTTATATAAAGAGAAATTCTTAGAGTTTCCAGCAAAACGTCTACTAGGAGGAATTATAGATTGAGTACTAATACTTTTAGCCTGGTATGATCTAATCATAGTTTTTTGGGGTGGGGGCACTTTCATCTTCATTCAAATTCCTTTTAATATAATCTTTATTACATTGCAAATTTTAAGGAAAGTAACTGTCATCTCTGTTATTAAAGAATTACACTTTCTAAGCTATCTCTGCATTTCGTTCCGTCATAACTTCAGGTTTTCTATTTTTTTATTATTTATTGTCTACATAAATTTCTTGAGAATTTTTGCCTTATATTTATTTGCAATTATGTTTAAATTATGTACCACAAATTGTAGTTCATCATTTGATTTGGCAATAGTGACTTGATTATCTTCAGATAACCTTAAACTGATTATTTTCTCACTTAGAATTAAGTAGCACTATCTAAACTCAATGACTATTTGTAAATGATTTATTGATTTATATGAAAATATAAGTGAGTCTTGACTTCTAAAAGTGTTATAATGCAGTGTTACTTCAAAAACAAATTAAAAAATTGTAAACTAAAATGTAATAGTTGTATTTACAGAAAAGTAAGAGAACTTCTTTGAGAGTTCAAAAGAGGTTAAGAACCAAGTATGCTGCTGTTAATATTAGTTCATGGGGGTTTCTTTTCTAAAATCACTAATCTCATTCATGAGGGTTCCACCTTCTTGTACCCATTGGAGGTTATGATTTCAAAATATAAATTTGAGGTGGTATGCAAATATTCAGTCAGTAACATTAGTTTTCAAATTTCTTTACAAGAGGTCAGTGTTTTTTTTTAAGATTTATTTATTTATGATTACAATAACTGGGGTACAAGCCAGAGTTATGGGGGGTGAGAGAATTCATCAGAGACAGAGGCGGGAAACAGAACAGGCAGATTGACCCAAGTAAACTGCTGAGGGGAGCAGTGGGCGAGTCAGGCAAGGTCTGCTGCGCCATGTCGGTATCTCTCTGGCCTGGGATCTAGCTAGTGCTGCAGAGGCTGCAGACAGCTTTACAGCACTGCACACAACCCCTTTCACCACCAGGGAAGCCCAAGAGGTCAGTGTTTTATTCATAAAAATGTAATGCAAAAAGAATCCTATTGTTTCTTTGACTTGAAAAGGCACTCTTCTATGGTAAAAATATATCATGTGTACATTATATGAAAAATAGCTGTCACATTCAATGACTGAGGAGATGCTAGAGGACAGAGTTTGGCTGGTTTTGAGAACTATTTGGCTTTCTAATGATTGTGTCATCATGGGCATATCATTAATCACTTTATATTTTCAGATATTAGATATTAGATAAAATAGCTATCAAATGGGTGGTTGCAAAAATTTATTTAATGATGCAAAACATTTAGAGGAGTATCAGATACATGGCATTGTGCAATCAATGCTACCTGTGGTTATATCTAGAAAACCTAATTGTTGGCCTCTATATAAAGGTTAACCTTGCTGACCTCTAGTGGTTTCTTGAGGTCTTGTCTTAAGTCAGGGGAAATGATAGTCCTCTTGCTGGCCTTTACCATGTATCCTTGTTTTTCTTGTCTATTGAATTACTTGGCAGGAATAGCATAATTCTTGTCTAAAATTTCTTGGACTGCATCCCTGTAAAAATGTGTTAGATCAAGATGAAAATAGATCCTTTTAAAGGCAGCTTGGACTAAGGTAGTGCTAGAATTTTTAACTGTAATGATCAGTGTTGTCCATCTTGCAGGAATTCTTTAAATTAAGATAACAAAATGGTTGTTTGAAAATTGATTCATGTTTTACTAATTCAATATTGTATTGAGGCTATTTTATTAAATCAATCCAAGCAAGCTTCAGGAACAAAATGCATCCGTTGGCATTATTAATTGTAGGAATATGGTGGTGTACTGTCAAGTTAAATTTTGGCAAGAATAAAGCTAGGATTTGCCAGAGATGATTAGGAAGAAGGCAGTTCTCAGGAAAGCAAGCTGAGAATCCTAACACATAGTGCTAGACTTCTCATATATGGGACTGCGACATATAAGTTGGTGTGTTTTCACCAGCTAAGGTTGTGCTAATTTGTTATGTCATGACACGAAACTGCAGTCTGTATATAATGAATGTCATATGAAACAAAAACTGAATTTGTACAGTGGAGAGAAATTACTTTTGCCTGAAGATAATCAGGGAAGGCTTTTTAGTGTATATAAAAATGAGTTGTTTTTGATATTGGCAGGGTGTTAGGAAATGTGGAAAGTGAGATCTCGGCAAAACGAGTAGCATATTAACAGAAAAGAATATATCTTTTTATTAGGTAGATAAGATTTTTCATGAAACTCAGAAAGTGAGAAGATTAGAATTAAGTTTATCAAGAGTAGTCTAGATTAAGGTCAACTATGTTAGACTCACTTAAAATATTTGCTAAATTATAGATTGTCATGATCCTCATAGGACCAATTATCCTCATAGCACCAAGAATGAGAATATCTGATTTTGGATTTTTAAAACCTTCAGGTACTTCTTGTGCTTACTAAAATTTGTTTTAGATCAACAACTATTAGAATGCGAATTCTGAGAGTTTTTTTTTTAATTTACATTTTTCTGTTCATGACTTTTTCCCCTTTAGTTAAGAGATGGTATCCTATATTTTTTTTTTTTAATAAATTTTATTGTTATATTCCCCATACAATTGCAGCCCCCCATTCTGACCCCAATCCCTCCCCTCCCGCCCCCGCCCCCCTAAAAGTGTCTCTGGTTCATAGTTTTTTGTTGATTTTGATTTTCACTTTCTTATAGTTATTCATTTTCCTGGTCCCTTAGTTAAGTTTTCTAGATTCCTGCTATGAGTGAGACCATCCGGTATTTTTCTTTTTCTTTTTGGCTTATTTCGCTGAGCATGATCCCTTCTAAGCCAATGCTTCTTTAATAAAGAATTATTTAAAAAATTAGAGTTGGTGTGATCAAGGAGTATTATAAAAAATGATTCTGAACACTGTTTTTTAGACAACTGGCAGAAGAGGACTTGCAGGTAAAATTATAGTTTTCTGGAATAGTAAAGTTAAATTGATAATAGTGTAAACAACACAATGGCAGCAGGAATGGAAAGAATAGGATGCTACTCAGCAAAGCTATAAAAGGAATATTAATAGAATTTGGTGGCTAATTAGATGTTTGCTTATGTGCTGAGAAGAGGAAGTGAGAGAAATGATGCAAGATTCTTTATGATACCACTTTGGTACAGTTCAGTTTAGATAGTACAGAATTAAGTGAACAAAGATTTTGGGTTTGGGAAATAAGGTCGTGGCAAGATGAGACTAAAAGCCAAATTTTTATGTAGAAACAATAAGTTTACTAGATTTTATTTTACTTTAAATAGCCCTTGTTTGGGGGAGAATTAATCCATTAAATGCTAATTCTCTATTTTCATTGTCTTTATTTGTACGTATATATTACCCCTGATATTACCCAAATCATTGTTTATATAGTATTTTCTTAGTGTTAATATCAGAATAGACACTTATACTATAAATGTTGATTAACTGACAAAAAGATTAATATGACTGGTATTATACATAGCATCACTGATCATTTTCAAACTAAGATATTTGAAAGAAATATCTCTTAGCTTAAGGTCAATAATCAATATTCTTTTATATTACTAAAGTCTTTATTGTGAATGTATCTTTTATTTGTTTTCTTTACTTTGGTAAATGGAAGTATAGATGGGAAAATTGTAAATAAAATTAGTCACCTGACCTATTAATAGTCTGTTAGATGAATTAACTAATTTCTTAGTATAAGGAATTTCTGCCTTTTGATATAAATTCTGAGTGATTCGTCTGCAACTCTAAGGAGACATTTCTTCATTTTAATCACTCTTATCTGATTAATAGGGAAATATATTTTGAATTCTATCCACCACCAATTTGTTGGATCTATATTCTGTACCCCAGGAAGCTGATCTAAACGGAGAACTTCTCTTGCCTCCAAATGAGTGTAGGTCCCAGATGCTTATGCCAGATTTACAGTCTCTATATAAGAAACTAAAATAGAAAAAAAAAAAAAAGGAGAGAGAGAAAAGGAAGGAAAAAGAAGAAACTTTCCTGTGGGCAAGCTACTAGTCAAAATACTTTTGAATCAAGCAAAATGTTATATTAGTCACTAGTCTGGTGTTAGAGATTCAATCTTTATGTGTATGAGGCTAAATGTTGGTGTCAGTTGCTTAGGGAACATGAAAAAGAAGTGGAGTTTAGTCCAGGGATGAAAGGATGGTTTAACACATCATATCAACAAAAGGAAAAATAAAAATGAAATAGAAACATTTTGTTTGTCAAAAATTTTTATTTATCTCATAGTATACCAGATTTATTCAACTTTATATAGGAAATGTGAAGGCATGACTTTTTTGTTTTTGCTGTAACTATAATGCTCTTGGGAGTAAATGTTCTGCAAAATATAAAAAAAGACATGTAATTGTGAAAATTGAAAGAGAAAAGAAACTCTATCAGAATTTGTGATCTCTATTACATTTCATAGGAATGCAGGTGGTAGCAGCATTTAAGGAAATCAGAACTGGTCTAGAGAAACCATTTCTTTTTTACTGATGAAATTTTGGAGTAGAAATGTTAAGTAATGAATTTACACAGTGATCAAAATGCAGAAACTAGCTTCTAGGATTAATGTTGTTTCTACTCTGCCAATTTAAAACCTGAAAAAAAAAATCAAAACAGGAATAATAAAGATCTAATCCATTTATGAATTCCATTACATATTAACAAAACAGTGAATTTTTGAGGAATTGTCAGCTTCATCTCTCATCATTAGAAGGATCTTGGTTTAGTGTTCTAGATAACAAGTTTATTTATTGAAGAGTTAATAAATAATAAAAAAAGCATCACTGCTGCAGTCTTATTTTTAGACTTTGTTATTGGTTTGGCTTTGTCTGATCCTTTGTTTTGTGTTTCTATATTTCACATGATTAAAATCATCTGAAATTTGCCTTTCTCCATCTAGTTTGTTTCAATTAACAATCTTTCCAATTCCAACCATGTTGGGTGGGAGGGGGAACAACATTGAGAAGGGACCCAATGATACATGGTAAAGGGATATGGGTGTTTTGGAGTGGGTAGGCCAGGGTGAAGCATATCTAAGAGCCATGAACCAATTTCCCCAAATCATACACAGTGCTGTAAAAATGATGTTGTCTCAAAAAATTATTATTGAACATATATCCCGTGAAAAATACTGTTTGAGATTTTGGGAGTATTGTCATTGTTTTAAACAATCCCTAGCTTTATATTATTTTTAAGTAAAATGGTGTTAAAATGCATTGTAATTAGGATTGACTGAAACACTATCAAAATACATTTTGAAGCAATCAAAAAATGGATAATTTGAATAAAAACATAAGAGCAATAATAATAATAGTGATGTAATTTTATGTGGGCCTTAATAAGACATATTCTTTGCATGACATTTTACTTTTCAAATATTTGGGACTAATTAATATACAAAAACTAATATTCTATTCACTACTAATCTTCTTTCAAAAGTACTGAGGCTTCAGAATACTATAAAGGATATAAATGAGGATGAGTGGGTCAGAAGTTAGCAGAGTCCTTAATGACTTGCTTTTAAAAAAATAAAGAAGGAAAGAGGGAAATGCATATACAATTTTCTAACTAATAACAGTTGTTCCATGTGGGCCAGGCAAGAAGTTATGAACACAAGATCTTCAGAAGAATACTGGGTCACTTCCTACTTAAGTGACTTTAACAATCGACTGAACTACTGTTTTTTTTTTTTCCATTTTTATTTATTTTTTTTATATCATTGTCATTTTTAAACAGTATTTGCTTCCCCCCACCTCCTCAGGTCTAGCCCTCACAGAGTTTCCTTCACCAATGCACCCGTTCTTCATCACCTTAGTCCCCTGTGCTCCTCCCTTCCTCCCTCTGACCCCTCTCCCTCCTCCTCCCCTGCAGGATGTCTCTGATTTATAATTGTCCATTTTTGGCACTACTGTTTTCAAGGGTGTTTGTATATGTGATTCAGAGTATTCACTCCAGAGGCATTATTTCCAGATGCTCATGTATATTATTGTTATGGCAAAGAAACAACCAAACTCATCTAGGATTCATTAAGGTAAAATGTCTCCTGTAATCAGAACATATAAATAAGATTTGTAAAAAAAAAAACAAGTCCTGGCCCATGGTGGGTTAAGTTTTATTTTGACGTCTTTTTAGCCATTAACATTTTTAGCTGGTTACACAAGAAATTGGTGTCCAAATTTATAACTAGAATGGAGTAAAATTGGGAGTGGTCTATCACAAACCTATATTTATGTTTGGAAAAGAATTTATTTGAAGTGAAAATCTTCATATATAGAAAAGCATAAGACAGTTTTGACCATGTATATTAAAGGTAGAAAATAATGAGAACCAATAAGAATTTCTAATTAAATTTAAGGTGAAAATTTCTTTAGTAATTTTTATTTTATTTCATTTTTTTAAAAGATTTATTTATTTATTTATACAAGCACTGGGTACAGTCAGAGGCGCGGGAGGGTGAGAGAATTCACCAGAGCCAGAGCGGGGAGCAGAGCAGGCAGAAGGACCGAAGTACACTGCTGAGGGGAGCAGTGGGCGGCAGGCGAGGTCTGCGGCCATGTGGGACTCTCGCCAGGCGGCCACGGATCAAACCGGCGCTGCAGAGGCTGCGGGCAGCGTCGCAACCCAGCGCTCAACCGCTGCGCCACCGGGGAGGCCCTTTGTTTTATTTTTTAGGTTTTCATAAACTTTATTATATAAAATCTCATAAATCAATAAGAAGCACAAACTCAACTAATACAAAGAACATAAATAGGCAAGTCTCAAAAGAAAGAAGCTAAAATATTGTTGCTTTAGGAGTTTTTTAAAAACATCCTTTTATAGTGTGACAGTTTCTCAATTGTGTTAGGAAATCGCCCTTTATATTTTCATTTCAGGAGGTATTGTTAACAGTATATATTATCACTATCCACCTTTTTAATTTACTGCCATCTTTGAGGAAAATATATTGCGTTGTGCTGAAAATTATAATTTCCATATCATTTTCAGCTGTCGGCATAACATATTTGGATTGGAGAGATGAGGGTACTAGATTAGCTGGGATGTAAGAAGAGTTTTCTGAAGACCTTTTGAAGTGCTATCTTGATTGCCTCTGGAGAAAAGACTTTTTCCATTGTATCTTACCAATAGCTTACAATCTGTTCTAAATGTTTTATGTTGGGCAAATGTGTGGTATGTTCTTGAAGGTTTCTAGCTTAAGAAAAGAGATGAGGTGAGTCTCCCCGGTGGCACAGCGGTTGAGCGCTGGGTTGCGAGGCTGCCCACAGCCTCTGCAGCGCTGTTCCATCCTCGGCAGCCGGCGAGGGTCCCACATGGCGCGCAGACCTCTCCTGCCGCCCGCTGCTCCCCTCAGCAGTGTACTTCAGTCCTTCTGCCTGCTCTGCTCCCCGCTCTGGCTCTGGTGAATTCTCTCACCCTCCCGCACCTCTGACCGTGCCCAGTGCTTGCATAAATAAATAAATAAATAAATAAATAAATAAATAAATCTTAAAACCAGGAACAAATAAATGAAAACAAACATTTAAGATCTATAAAAAAAGTCTCAACCATGTTAACAAGGCAGAATATAAAGTGAAACACAGAAAAGGTAGTAAAGGAATATGTCAACATAGATTTAGCACTTGGTCTCAATTCTTCAATTGCCAGTACTTCAGAGAGTAAATAAACCACTCTCATATATATTCTTCTGTGAGTTCTTATGCTAGAGAATTCACTTAATTACTTAAAGCAAAAATCTGAAGTATCTACCATATGCCTGCAAAAACTTAATTCATGCTTTTGTGGTTAATAATGCTTATGTAAAATCGAGACTTTGAGAAAGCAAAAGTAACTTTTTAAATATTAATAGATAAATTTATTACTCTTCATATGTTTTCAAATAACCTTCTTTGAATATTTACTGCCAGCTTATGGAAAACACCCATTATTCCTTTCTCTATGACATGGTAATAAATACTCTTATTTTTCTACATTTTAATGAAAAAATTGTGTAGATGGCAGAATTCTCATACTATATACAAATTACCCCCCGCCCCAGGTTGTATAAACATTTTGCATATTGGCTGGGTCTGTGGATATGATGAATTTTACTTATGTGATTAGGCTACATTAAATAGCACAATTTAAATAGCGTGATTATGAGTTCATTCAACTATTGATTTTATGGGAAAATTTCTTTTCTCCTTACCATTTCTTTGTGAGCATTTGCACTATTTTTACTTCTGCACATTGAGAACCTTCTGTGTAATAGGGATTGCCAAATGTACAGTGAGATGAACACAAAAGGCTGCCAATTGCAGAACTATGGTATCAGTGCATTGTGACACAATGAAAACAAATAAGCTAATGTGTAATGTCTTTTCAGGAAGACAAAATCAGAAATTAGAAATTAGACAAAATCTAGAAATTAGAAATTCTTACAAATAATTTTAACAACTGAATTCCATGTTGTGATTGTTACTTTATACATTATGATCAAAGAGAAATATCTCTCAAGGGGCAAGTAAATGAATGATGATGTTGTCTCAGGTTTTGGTGAAATTACTTGGGAAGTATTGATGGTAAATGCTGCCACATGAAAAAATAAATACTGCTACATGGATGCAGAAAATTTAGAGCACAACTTAAAATATTACATATCTACTATTTTTTAAATCAAAATATAAGAACACAGTAAAATAAAATAGATAAGAATAAGCACAACTTTGAAATATATAATTAATCTGCAGAAGTGAGAAGTCTATCGTCTAAGTGAGGCGATTCATGGACATAATGACGATATTAAGATGAAGGATTCTTACCTTTTTGTATCTTCCTTGAACAAGCGTGTGAAAATAAATTTATATAATTAAAATGTAATAAAAACTTTCTATTTTAAAAAATAGGTTAAAGAATACTTGGAATATTTAAGCATATTCAAATTTAAAAGGCAAGATCATCGTAAGAGGAAAATCATCATGAATTGACATAATCATTTGTATTTTCTTTTGAAAGATTATATAGGACTATGGAACTAGTACAAATTTAAAATGATATGGCACTGATCCCACAAAAGATGCAGAATAAGCAAGATTATAAAATTTATAAAGAACTTTAAAAAATATAGTAAACTATGTTCATCTCCTCCTGTAACATGATACATTAGGGAGGTTCTGAGAAACTTCTCTAAACACAACTAAGAATAACTAAATTTCACACACAGGGGATTTCACCATTTCATTGCTGGTGACAAGGGACTGAACCACAGTATTTTATTCTGAAGTTGGTGGCTCACTGAGACCAAGTGTTTGCACTTCAACATCCCTTCCGTCCCTAACTAGCCACCAATTAAAGATAAACTAATGAAATTGGTGAAACAGAGCCCCAAACAGAAAAATCAAGGCAATGTACATGACTGGGAAACAAGGAAGATTTTAACACAAAAATAGAAAAATTGAGAGAGAAGTCATCTCAATCAGACTTTCTTCAGATTTGTCAGAAAATACTCTCAAAGATAGAAAATTTACCATTCTACAGAAAAGACTGCTTTCTCCAGCAAATACATATGTTTCAAAGGAGTTATTTCTTGTATCCAATTGCTCTGCTTAAGACTTACACTACTCTGGTGAATAGAGGTGACAAAAGTGGGCATCTATACTTTGTTCCCAATCTTGAAAAGGCTCCAGTCTTTCCCCACCGAGTATGAAATTTTAAGTTTACATTATGCTCATTTGCTATATATACATTTACATATACATATGCATTGTAAAAGATTCCGCCCATATAGCTAATTAGCATTTCCTAACTCACAGTTACTTTTATTTTTTTTTGGTGGAAATATGTATATTCTACTATCTTAGAACATTTAGTATTTTGAAATACTGTTATCACTGTAGTCATCATGTCTTACATTAGATTCCAGACTTTATTCATCTTAAAACCAAAAGTTTGTATTCTTTTATCAAACTTTCACTATTTTCCTCTTTTAAAAGTTTTTGGTGCCTTTTTTAACTATTGCTACAATTTATAGAGTTATGACTATTCAGAAAAGAATGCTGTCTAGAGTTGTTTTGTTCATTTATACATTTTGACTCATGGTTATTTTATGTGCATAGATAGATAAGTTATTTTTTATTGGTCATTTATTTTTTTACCTGTGTCAGATGCTAATTTTTTCAAATTCTGTGAGAATTGATATAGCATTTGATTAACATCCTTATCACTATCCCTCAATGGGGTAGTAATTCATATTACAAGTGTTATTATTTCTAATCTTGGATATGACAGTTTTCTTCAGAAAAATAGAAGTATACTACTGCTAATATATATATATATATTTAAGGATTTATTTGTTTATTTTTATTCAAGCACTGGGTACAGTCGGAAGTGCGGGAGGGTGAGAGAATTCACCAGAGCCAGAGCGGGGAACAGAATAGGCAGAGTGACGAAATAACTGCTGAGGGGAGCAGCGGGCGGCAGGAGAGGTCTGCACGCCATGTGGGACCCTCGCCTGGTGGCCAGGGATCAAACTGGCACTACAGAGGCTGCAGGCAGCTTTGCAGCCCAGAGCTCAACCGCTGTGCTATCAGGGGAGGCCCTACTGCTAATATTTGGAATCAACCCAAAAGTATCAATACTGCAGTCATTTCAGTAAATGTCTCCTAATGACAAAATAGTATTACAAAGTGAATTTAAAAAGAAACATTTTTGCCGCTCCTATAGAATTACTACTTAGAAAATCATTACTGATTTATGATTGTCTAACACTTTCAAGGCTGAGTTCTCTGATGGTAAATGTGGAGGTGTTTCTTATCTGGTCTTCCAAGTAGAAAGAAATGCTAGTGGACATTTATAGTAAAGAAGAAAATTGTAGTAGCTAATAAGCCTGCATAGGGTAATTGTATGTCCATAGCAATGTGTTATTGGATGTTAGTATTTGTGTTGTCTTTTTTATTATATTTAATAATCATATAAATATGTTTTGTGTCTTACTGCAAGGTTGTGGTATGTATATATTATGTATATTTGCTTCTATTGTTAATTACGGGATATTTCAAGCCCTTATTAAGCAATTAAAATGGTATTTTGATATAGCAAAAAGTCTTAAAGGAAGGTAGTTTCCTTCTTCATAGTTTTTGCCAATTAGTCAAGCTTATGTAGGGCTTACTATCAAAATTATCCTCTTTTTTTTTAGAAAAATGTACAATGTGCTTTCACATGATGGGAATGGTAAGAGAGAGAAATTCATGAGAGTGAGGTTGGGGCTTATATAACTAAGCTCATGGAATTTTAGAACTAAGAGATGTCAGATTCAATCCCTTTATTTTAAAGAAAACATTTCTGAGGCTTAGAGAGCTGGAGAATTGTTCCCTTATATTCAAGTTTAGACATTTACTAAGGCTTAAGCCAAGTCTCAAAGAACGACAGGATTTAATGACATTGGGTAAAAAAAAAGAACATTTCAGACAGGGAAGCCTATGGAAAAAAAGCCAATGAGTATAATGGTTTCACTGATGCCAATAGGGATTGCTATACGTACAGTTGATAGGCAGGAAAATATTTAAAATGTATGTCGGAATGTTTTATGTAATTATGGAATTCACAAACAGTGTGCTTCAGTATAGTGTGGGCAAAAATCATTTGATTTTTCCCATCCCATTGAGATCTAGATAAAATTGCCTTCAACTACTACCCCTCTCCATCTTACTTGCTGAAGAAAAGCCCAGAGTCCACACTAAGATTTTTGCACATTCCTTAAGGACTGTATTTCTTTCTTTTTAATAATTAATGTTTTATGTTTTACATCACTGTTCATTTTTAAACAATATTTGCTTCCCCCCACCCCCCTCAGGTGTAGTCCCCATAAAGTTTCCTTCACCAAGGCACCCGTGCACCATCACCTCAGTCCCCTGTGCTCCTCCCTCCCTCCCTCTGATCCCTCTCCCTCCTCCTCCCCTGCAGCATGTCTCTGATTTATGATTGTCTGTTTTTGCTTTGTTGCGTTTTGTATTTTGCAGCAACATGGATGGAGCTAGAAGGAATTATACTCAATGAAATAAGCCAGAAGGAAAAAGAAAAATATCGGAATGTAGGGAAACCAAATAAGACATCAGTGAAGACTGTATTTCTTATGCCTGTCCTTACTGTGCCCTTGGAATCCCTTTGAATTAGTTTGCATTGTATATTATCTTGCCATCCCAGTGAGCTAGTTCTATATGTGTTTACTTCCTCCATTCCACATACCGTTTACACACACAAGCACATATTATGCACATCAGAGAACTCAGTGCTCTGTATTCCAACTCTTTTCCCAAGGAAATCCATTTTGTCATTTTCACTATTTCTTCAAAGACAAAAATTTTCACAAGTGCATAAATTTGGTAGTACTTTATTATTGTTTATTCAAATGTTATTACATTTTATATAATTCTACATTTTACAGTTTCCCTGAATAACATCTAAAGAAGTATTGTGTCATTATTATAGACCAAGCCACTTAGATTAAAAATACTTTATTACTGTATTTTATGGGTATAGTTCAGTCTATTTATTGAAATTATATTATTGGAAAAAACTTTTTGCTTATACATGTGAAACCAAATACACTTTATACATACCAAATTTTTGGTAAGGGTATCTTTTAGAGGAATTCTTGGCAACGTGACACCTATTCAAAGACATTTATGTATTATGACAGGCATTATCAGTAATATTTAAACATTTTCACTAATTTTTTTTATTTCACCAAATGTATATGAGTACAAACTTGACATAATTCATTAATGGGATAAAGTGTATTCTAATTACTTACTTAAAAAATTATATACAATTGTTTGACCGTATATAAATCTTTTTCTGCATTTTTCCTTGTTTCAGTTATTTTACTGTTTCTGTTATAAATTTGTTTATTTTTTTCCTAATTCATATGTGTAAACCTTTCTAAGCTAGGAGGATAACAATATTTCTACTGTATCTTTAAGAAATATTTTTTCCCGGGCCTCCCTGGTGGCACAAGGGGTTATGATGCAATTTACAAAGGTGTCTGCAGTCACTGCAGCACTAGTTCGATCCCCAGCCAGGGAGCTTCCTACATAGCCCAGCAGACCTTCTCCTAACTTACCTGCTGCTCCCCTTGGCAATGTATTTCAGTCAGTCTGCCTGTTCTGTTCCCCACTCTGTCTCTGGTGGATGCTCTCACCCCCCGCATCGCTGGCCTGAACCCCAGTTCTTGTATGCATAAATAAATAAATCTTAAAAAAAGAAATATTTTTTCCCAATATAGCTCTTACATTCAGAACTTTGGTCAATTTTGAGTTAATTTCTGCATCTGTATATCCATGTCTATCCATGTCACCGTAAATAGCAATGTTTCATGTTTTGTTTTCAGTAATTGAGTGGTAATCTATTGTATGTATGAGCCACATCTTATCCATTAATCTGTCACTGGGCATTTAGGTTGTTTCCATGTCTTCACTAGTATAAAGAGTGCTACAATGAACATAAATGTACATGCATCTTCTTGATTTAGTGTCTTAATAGTTTTCAGATAGATACCTATGAGTGGCATTGCTGGATTACAGGCAGATTTTTAAAAAATTTTTTTGAAGAACATCCATAATGTTTTCATAAAGGCTGGAACAATTTGCATTCCAACCACTTGGTATGCAAGGGTTCCATTTTACCCACACTCTTGCCAACATTTGTTGTTTCTGGTCTTCTTGATATGGGCCATTCTCAAAGTTGTGAGGTGATATCACATTAAGGATTTGACCTGCATTTCCCTAATAATAAGTAATGAGCAATTTTTCATATATAGTTGGTCATCTGTATGCCTTCATTGGGGAAGTGTCTATTTAAACCTTCTGTTCCTTTTTGATTGGGTTGTTATTTTTGTTGTTATTGTTCTTGAGTTTTATAAGATCTTTATGTATCTTGGATATTAACTCTTGGTCATATGTGTGTTATACAAATATTTTCTCCCACTCAGTAGGATTTTTTTTTTGTTTGTTTTAATGATAGTATCTTTAGCTTTACAAAAGCTTTTTAGTTTGAAACAGTTATTTAACTGTTTATTTTTGTTTATTTTTGCTTTTGTTTCTCTTGCTATTGGAATCATGTCCCCAAAGATAGCTCTAAGACTAATGTTAAGGAGTATCTTGCCTGAGTTTTCCTGTATTTATTTTTAGAGCTCAGATGGATCTCCTGTATATAGAAGGGGGTTGGGTTTTGCTTTCTAATCAATCTAGTCACTATTTCTTTTGACCAAGAATTCAGGCCATTGATATTTAGAAATATTATTGACATATAAACACTTACGGCCATTTCGCTATTTGTTAACTATGTATTTTTACAGTTATATCTATTATTTTGTTCTCTTATTCTTTGTTTTTGTATTTTGACAGCTATCTTTTGTATCATGTTTGGATTCTCTTTAAGTTTTCTTAAGTGTTTTTGTGTTGCATTTACCATGATATTTACAAAGTTCTGTGCTTATAACCTATTTTAAGTTAAACATCAATTGAGATCATTCTGGAAATCAGTATGTATAGTGGTATTTTGTATTTTTGGTGTCTTATTACTTCTAATGGAGTTTCTTTTCATTTTATCAGAGTGCCTTTAGTATTTTTTACAATGTCAGTTTAGTGGGGACGAATTCCTTTAGATGTTGTTTGTCTCTAAATTTCTTTATTGCTTCTTCAATCCTGAGCAATAAACTATCTGGGTAGAGTATTCTTGTTTGAGTTTCTTTTACTGTTAATGTTTTGAATATATCATATTGTATCCTGGCCTCTTAACTCATAGGAAGTTAGGATCAAATCCCATTCAGGATCCCATCTCTGAACTCTTGTCCCCTCAAACTAAGCCTATTTATGTCAGCAGCCTTAAGACTTAAGGTGTGATTCTTCTCTGAATCGCCCCTCACTCACTCACATGTGTAAACTTTAACCTGCAATCAAGCTGCATTTCTAACTCACCAGTGCGGAGTCTGGCATGAATTCTTTCCTCCCTAGAAGTCAAGAACCTCAGGGTCTCTCAGCACCATGTAGCCTCATCACTCTTAGACCGTATCCTTTATTGCTATAAAGTTAATCATCTTGTGTCTTTTAACATTTTACATGAACTGAAGTTTCATATTAATATTACAACTGTCTAAGTTATGTTCATATTTATCTGGCAATTTTCAATTTTTAGTCTGTTTATTTTTAAATCATCTGATTTATATCTATATGCATTAACATATAAATGAATTTTTTCTTTTCTTTCTTTTTATGTAAATATATGACCTTTTCATTAATTAAGAGAGAATTATCACTTTTTATTTTTGCAGTAGTAAGTCAGGGTTCTCCAGATAAATAGAACTGAGAGGAACTCTCAGTATGTTTCTCTACCTTTTGCTTGCTACGGACAGATAATACATGGTCAGATCACTAGATAGATAGATGAATAGATATAGTATTTTTTTGTATATTTTATAAAGAATATATATGAACCAATGGGATTGATATATAAATAAATATAAAGATCACATATAGAGTTATAGACAACATTAAAAAGTAGAAATGTTAAAACACTAATAAATACTAACACTTCCTTATTAAAATTATTAGGTCTGTATAGTATAACTTTAAGTTATATACTTAATTTTTTTTGTCCTTCTTTATATTTGAAACTTTTGGTTTCTACCTTCTCCACCTCCTTTATACCATTTGCCTTCCTAATAGATCTCTGCTTTGTTTAAGTGTGTACCCTTGCCCCACACAACAATATGGCTCAGGGGATGCTGTGTCTGCCCTCAGAAATTGAACCCTTGTAGTCTTTATATTTCAATTTATATTTCCAGGTGGTGGCAATTATTGGTCTAATAGTGAGCAGGTGAGTTATGTCATCACAGTTTCATCCTATGATCATGGGAGAGGTTTGCTCTGACATTCTTGTCAAACAGGAAGAGGAGATGTATGTGTGAGGGGGCATGCCTTGGATAGTTCCTAGAGATTATTTATGACTGTAAACAGAATTTAGATTTAAACCAGTGTTGAAGATTGTAAAATACAAAGCCAAGAGGATCCTTGATGTTATTTAATTATTTATTAATGATGAAATCATAGCATGTTTAAAGTCCTCACTAACTCTAGAATTCTAGCACAATATCTTGTTTAAGACAATTTAGGTGAGATTTTGTTGAGGTCAACGTAAGCATATTATAGAATTACAACTATAGTCATTCATTCTTCTAACAAAGGTTCTTCTTTACCTCTCAATTTATATCATTTTTAATTTTTTACACTATCAGTCTTTTGTATTTTAAATTTATCACTACCTTTCCCACTTCTCACAGTAGTTTAGCCATAGTGTTTTTGACCATGAATTGAATGTTTACTCTCTGACTTTCTGCTGAGTTTCTCCTTTCATCTACTTGATGAAATTGCTTTCCCAGTAGGATTTTTTATTTTGCTTTGTTTTTTGCTGCGTTTTGATTTGTTTTTTTAATATGAAGAGATATTCATAGTTTCTATACTCCTAAGGATTTATGCCACCTTTATTTTATATTTAATGAAATATTTGTGTGGAAATTTTGTCTTTTCCTTAGTTTTATGGAGTCGTTGCTTCATATCTAGAACACCCTTGGGCTTCAAATGGTTCCTCAAACACAGCAATGCCCCTTGAGGAAAGCCCACGTAATTTGAATCCTCATCCTATTTCCTCTATTCTAGTAGTAACTACTACTTTCTAAAAGAAGGATGAAATGTGCATGAAAAGTTGTTTTGGTGCCTGTATTAAGAGCTGACAGGAAAGGGATGTTCATCAGGAACTCTCAGCATGCTTCTGCCTCCTGCTTGCCTCAGTTATTTTCTCATTTGTTAGATTCTCTGTGGCTGTATTTCTATTTATCATTGGAGATAATGAGCTCTGGATATTAATAGTCCTTCTGTTTCTCATCTCCTGCTTTCTTCTAAGCAGGATATTCCCAATATGTCAAATTAACATTTTATTTTATTTTTTCACAGTAGGGTTACTTCTTCTGTTGAATTTTCAGTGTGTTCTCCTAAAACTATTCTTTGTATGATTATTCAAGAAAGGAATTATTGGTTGATTTTTCAGGATGCTTTTACTTTAGAGTGTTCTTGTTAAAAAAGCATATAGTGCTAGATGGAGCTTTTTGTAGCTGAGTCTTGTCAAGTCACATGAATCTCAGGAAAGTATTTTATTCATTCTCCTATTGCCAGTTACTTTAATTATTGCTGTTTATTTCTTTATCTTGTCAATTGTTAGGCTTGGGGGACAAGTGTTATTGGGGCCTGTTGCTACTCTGCCATCTGAAATAACAATATCAGGGTTTTTGTAAGGAGACTAAAAATGCTTTGTTGAAATGACATTTCTAACCTTGTGGGAAAAAAGGGATACATACTATGTACAGTCATGCTAAAAGGTATGTAGTGGCTTTTGGTAGAAATATTTTGTTCATTTTCTAAGAAACTTGTGAATGCTCAGCTGAAATGCCTGAGGAGATAGACATTATTTTTAGCTTGTCCAGATTTTGCTTCTTCTCCTGTTCTAGAAAGGACAATCTTAAATACATCGTTTAGCTTCTTTTTTTCCAAGCTGGCTTCCTAAGATTATCTAATTCCTTCTTTATTTTTTAATCATTTATTTCATAGTAAATTTGATATAGAGAAAAAAATTACCAAACACTGGAGGCAAAGCATATAGATGATTTAGATAATCACAGCCATAATTCTTTAGTCTTCACTAAATCTCTTTGACTTACCAGTAGTTATGGTTTTATTCTTGCAGTGAAGACCAAACATTAGCAAATTATCTAAATTAAGCAAAAATTGTGTGAAGAATCATGAGGGAGTCATGATTTGATCATAAGACCATATGGCTTACCCTAAATAAACAAAAATTAGAAGGCCAAAGACTAGCATAAATGAGAGTGTGAAAAACAATAAAGAATTAAAATCATTTTTCTCATTAGTATTTCACAGGTCAGAATAATATGTTTATTGTACTAGTGAATGGGTTATGCAATCTAAAAATCATCTGGGAAACTTGGGTGGCACTGGGAGTTTAGGATGAGGGATTGCATATAAATGAATGAGAATGAGTGGATATTTCTCTCTATCCAAGAATAATTGCAAGTTTATCTTGGGACCAGTCTAGGGGAAGGAATAAGCGTTTGACACTAATAAAATTCATGTGGTTATCAGAGCAGATGGAAATCAGATGGTAGTCAGATTGTAGAATGGAGTTCTTAGAAAGCTTGGAGATTGTATAGAAAAATGATAGCCTACCAAAAAGTTATAATGAACCTCCCAAAAGAATGAAGCAACTGTGGGTGAATCTAATAGATTATGCAGCTAAGGCTTGTGCCTAACCATGCGTACAATACTCAAAGCAGTTACTATTTATGTTAATAATTCTTTTAGGTTCATTAAATTTCTTAATATAATTTTATATATTTTTGTGCAAATCAGATCTAAAATAATACCAATTTGTAGGTAATGTGTTAGAAATATACCACAATTTTTTTAATCCACACAACCAATTACTTTGACAAATTCATGCAAATTAATGCATTATGACAAATGTGATGTAACTATTAGTATAAAAGTACTTAATTTTTTGCCTTTGCAAATGCTCCAATTCTCTACTCAAAATACAGAAAGAATCAATTCATTTTAAAGGAGTCTGCCTCCCACTGAGATGTTTGGCAGATGCTGGCTACCTGCTTCATTTATGCTTCCAGGAAGGTATGTACCTCTATACTTAGACATTATGCTATCCATGTTTCAAGTTTCTATAAATTTGGTGTTTTAACATCTATCCTGCGTGTCTTGCCTAGACACTTTGTGTTCTGGATAACCTAATAATATGACTGAGCCACCTTGCCTAGGCCTTTGATCACTAAGTCATTAGTTAATAATAATAAATAATAAATAATAAACCTCACTGAAGAGCTTCATGCCAGCCAAGCCCACAAACACTGTGTACAACGCATTTGAGCTGAGAGATTGACATGTTAAAAATGCAAGAGATGACAATATGGATAACATAGAACTTATTGTATAAGCAAGAGGTCACCCATTTACCATTTCTCCTTAGCACCATTTTTTGTAGCATATGAAAAGATTTATGTTTGAAGTCTTAGTCAAATGTATTTTTGTAATTATAACTGACTTATGGTTGTTGATCAAAGATCATTGACTATGGTCAATAGTCAATATGTGAATTGGATTGCCAATTTTGTGACAATTAAATGATGAATTTGATTTAGAACTACCATGCAGATAACCTGAAATTTTCAAAATTGTATTCAGACATGGTTTAAAGTTGTAAATTGATATCAGTTTGAACCAATTCAAACTTTAATCATTTGTTCCCATCATATCATCTCAATTCTCGAATCTTCAGGAACGTGTTTTCACATCCTGATTGCATATCTGGTTGAGTGTGAATTTTTTGTTGGCTTCACATATTTTATCTCACATTGCCTGGGATTCCAGGAAAAGACAAAGAGCTGATATTTAGTGAAAATAGAAAACTTCATTTAGTTATTTTACCTAAACTATACTCAGACTCCAGTATTAAAAACAAATTCTTCTTACCTTTAAGGACATTGTTGCCAGTATTATACCCTTAGACTTTGCTTCTTTTTCTTTTGATCTATTCATTTATACTACTGTTGTATATTTGGTCTTGCAGATTTAGTAAAATGGAAAAAAATCCATTTAATTTGTTCTCCCTTTGACTTGCTATAAGATGTAACAGTATAAGTAAAATGTTAATCTTAAAGCTGAAATTTTCTCGTTATCAGTTTTTGAGGATTATCTATTGAAATGAGCTTTTCTTTACATGAAACTAACACAGGGCAATCAAAACAAGCAATACATTACTTCCAAAAACTGTAATAATTGCCTTTTTTCTTTACTGAGTGATGAATGAATACCTCCATAATTTTTTCCCTTGTGATTTCCTGAGCATCTGCTTTCAAATGTACTGAAAACATAAATTGCATATATTTGATTTTGGTGAGCTGAAAATAAATATATGTATGCACAGTCTGCTTGTACTTATAATTCTACTCAAAAACTAGATCAAAGATTTCTTTAATACTAACTTTGATCAGCATTGCTTATAAGCATTATTTGATGTAAAGGAAACAGTATCTTTGGGAGAAATATGTGAAGGCAGATAGTTTACATTATTTATCCTTCAAGGTAAATATGTGTCTTGGGAATTATTCTTTTCTTGCAAAGCTTTAAAATCAGAAGGAGACAGGTTTTAGGTGGTTATTTCCTCTTAAGTCCAATCTACTATTTCACTGCCTTCCTTAGTTTTTAAGTTTGTTTTAGCTTCTTTCAGGAATTGATAGAAATAACACTGGTAGAAACTGTACACCCAAAGCCACACCTACTGTATAGAAATTACTGCTTTCTAGATATTACACCCAACAAACTTGAGGAGTGTATATTTAATTTAGCACTTCGTAGCAGTTTGAAATGTTTTATTAGATACATTAAGTTTATGAAAAGTTTTTATAGTACATCTATGCTGCAATGTCCTGTGGTTCAGTTCTGATTTATATACTATTCCTAATCCAATAAAATTATTTTCAATTATATACTTAGAGTAATAAATGTGCTCTTCTCATTTTCATTAAAAAAAATAATATCTGCTAATTATTTGGAAATTTCCAAGCTGCTGCTATGATAGACGTTGTGATGTTAGGCATATCTTTTAACGTTAATGAGCTCCTACATATAGGAGTTATCTGCATTTCTTCTTGGTTAGAATATTTTGTGTTGTACAGAAATGCCATTAAGTCACTTAGTGTTTTAAATGGAGTCATCTTAATGGATGCTTTTCAAAATATTAAAATAATTTCTCTACTTTTATAAAAGCCTATGTGAGGAGAGCACAATTGAATTGAGTTGTGGGAGACATTTAAAAAGTCATGGAACGTGGATCATCTTGGCAGGCAGGACAGCTTCAACCAATGCAAAATATATCCCTGTTACTTGAAGATGAGATGTTTGGAAAGCTTGAGAGAAATCCTTTGTCTTAGATAAAAGAAAGCTGCATCCACCCTTAAAACTATGCTCTCCATTTAGTTCCTTTCAAAAAAGGCTAAATGGATTTAAATAGCCCAACATATTGAATGTTTTGGAGAAGACTGTGGAGATCATGCTGATCTAATTAGCAAAATTGCATTCTTTTTATATGCCATTTTCCTTTTTATTAGCCAATTGGAAATAATATATTATCAAAGGGAAATTCACTTTTCTTTTTTATGTAGTACTCTTGCCCTATGTTCACAAGCTTTGCTGCCACAGTTCTATAATAAGCTTTTTGATTATGGATGAGTCCCTTAATTCTTTGATCCAGTTCATTTCCCTGGATAAGGGAGATAGCACCCCACCCTACTATTTAGTAAATTACTACTTTGAGGAACTTAATGCCACCCTAGAGCATTAAGCCTCAAAGACTTAATGCACTTACATAGACTGAGAGTTATTTGCACACTGGAGCCTCCAGGCAAGCTGAGCAAAAGATACATAATGAAAGTATTCATAAAGCACTTCATTGTAAAATATCAGGATACATTTATGCAGCATTGACTAATAAAACACAAGTATTTTGAATAACTTTATTTAAACAAAAGATTTCAAAATAGCGATGTAAAACTGTTTCATTTTGACCCCTTGTTTCCAGACACTGCTCAATGCTATTGATGAGCCATCTGTATCAAACTCTGGATGCTAAAGTATGCTGATCAGACTCCAGTTCTCCCTGGAGCCTACTCGCTTTGCTTTCTTGGGTCTCCAAACAAGCGCATTTCTAAACTTCCATGTTGACTACAAAATAAAATTCCTTCTCTCTTCCCAAATCATACATCAGAAAATGAGCTCACTACCTCTAATACTTAGCTTACAGGTTATCAGTGATAAGCCATTTGAAATACGCTGTCCTTTTAAAAAAACTTTCTGTGAACCCTGACACAGTCTTTCTAACTCTTTTCATCTCTTTCATTGAAGAAGTAGCCTGCCTGTTAAGGAAGTATCCTGCCGCCACCACCTTCTTTTAAAAGCTTTCAAATTCTTTATTTTTCAAAATTTTGTATCATTTTTTTTTGTTGTTGTTGAGGGAACATTGGTTTACAGCACTGTATATGAATTAGGAGTATAGCTTTATACCTCACCCGATATATGTCACAATACCACACCAGTCATCAAAGCATCCATTGTCCTCCACCATAGTCCATTGGACACTCCCTGCCTTTAAACTGCACCCTTACCCTTTTCTCTGGTAGCCTCTGTTCTGTAGTCAAATTATTAGAGTTTGTTTCAGTTTAGTTTTTGTTTTTTCAGTTCTTTTTTAAAAATTTCCTCATGCTATTTCCTTTAAAAATGCTTTCCAACCTCATTCTGCCATATGTTTTCTATTCACCTTCAAGAATCTGTTCAAATATTATGTGCTTGGTGAAGTGTTGCTTTATTCCTTGAGAGAGAGCTAAACATCTGATATTTATAACCCTATAGTTTTCTTCCTGTCTTTCTCATGTCATATACCAGGCTTTTTCTTTGCATATATTGTTTTTTGTTTATTTTCATATATTGATAGGCACTTGATCTCAATAATTTTATTTCCTTAGAATCTAGCTTATACTTTTGTTCAATAATTATCATGAGACTTAATTATATGCTTGAGTATTATTCTAGAAAAGCACCGATATACTTCCGTAAGTATTTTTATTGAGGCTTTTGTTTTCACTTTTCATAGCTTAGAGTTTATACATCTCTATCTTTCCTAGGTCTTATTTATTTTAACTTATAATTTAAAAATTCTAAAATATTTCTGCTTTTCAATAATTCAAACAATTAGCTAGGGCTAATTTCTGATTTTCATTTTAAGAGTTTAAATCGGCACACTGATTATACTTCTTTAAAATATTTTTTGTCATGAAAGGTAAAATATTCATTATTAATATGCTTTTAAAATTTCTACACTTTTTTTTCAGATGTGCATCATTTTATTTTATTTTTATTTATATATATAGTACATCATTGTCCAGGTACAGGCCAGATGTGTGGGAGGGTGAGAGGGTTCACCAGAGACAGAGTGGGGAGCAGAACAGGCAGACTGACCGAAATACATTGCTGGGGGAGCAGCAGGTGAGACAGGAGAGGTCTGCTGTGCCATGTGGATATCTCCCTGGTTGGCTGGGATGGAACCAGTGCTGCAGAGGCTACAGACAGCTTCACAGCACTACTCTCAACCACCTGTGCCACCAGGGAGGCCCCATCATTGTTCATTTTTAAATAATGTTTGCTTTCTTTTCTCAGGGTAATCCCCATAGAGTTTCCACCACCAATTCACCTGTGCACCACCACCACAGTCGCCTGTGCACCTCCCTCTCTCGTTCCGATATGTCTCCCTCTCCCTCCCCTGCAAAAAAATTCTGCACTTTTAATGTAAGAGATAACAAATAGAAAGCATGTATGTGGTGAGTTATCTGAGTTAAATATATATGTTCATTTTTTGATTTTATTTTAATTGGAGTAATACGGTTTACAACACAGTATATGATTTAGAGGTAAAAGTTCACACTCCTCCAGATGTATGTTACCTCACTGACCACAAAGCACCCAAAGTCCTCCACCATAGTCGTGGGACTGCCTGCACACTGCCTTCTATTCTCCCCCTCCCCATATGGCTGCCTCAATTCTACAGTCAGATTTCCAGGGTTTATTTTGGTTTAGTTATATCTGTCTTTTTGCTTTGTTTCTTTCTATGCCACATATGATTAGAATCATGCAGTGTTTGCCTTTTTCCTGCTGTCTTATTTGGTTAGCATATCCCCTCCAGTTCAATCCATGTGGTTGCAAATGACAAGATTTCATTTTTTTAAATAGCTGATTTGTTTTCCAATGTATTTATATATCACATCTTTTTGATCCACTCATCTTTTATAGGGCACTTTGTTTATTTCTATAACTTGGTATTGTAAATATTGAGGAAGTGGACATGGAAGTGCATATAGCCCTTCAAATTATTGTTTTCACAATCTTTGGGTAGATACCAAGCAGTAGAATTGCTGCATGGTAGGGTATTTTGAGTACTTTCCATACTATTTTCCATATGGGCTGGCCCAGGATACATCCCACAAACGATATAAGAGATTTCTTTTTCTCCACATCCTCACCAGTACTTGCTATTTCTGGTTTTTGTTTTGATTTGTTTTTTGATATGGCCCATTCTCACAGGTGTGAGGTGATATCTCATTGTGGTTTGATTTTCATTTCTCTCATGATAAGTGATAATATTTTTTTTTTCATGTGCCTCATGGTCAATTGTATGTCTTCTTAGAAAAGTTTATGTTTAGCTATTTTGTGCATTTTTTGATTGTGTTCTTTTTTTTATGTTGAATTCTTTTTAGAGAAAAACCTCATTGCATTTAGATAACCAGATTTTCCTTAGTCCTCTGTATTTATTTCCTTCTTTCCCCTGGTTTTAGAAGCTTTGCTGTATGATTTTTCTGAATATTTTTCTGTCCCCTCCATCTCTTCCTCTCTGGGATACCCATTTTCATTTTGTTGCCTTTCCTTATGTGATTAGATACTTCCTGAAATGTTTGACCATATTTTAAAATATTCTCATTCTTCTTCCACTTGCTCCTTTGTGCAATATTGTCTTCTAGGTCATTGATTTGATATTTCATTTAGAATAGTCTGCTTCTGTAGCTTCTTTAGAATTTCATACCTCATGTATTGAGCTTTATATATCCTGAAACTGTAATTTTCTCACTAAAGCTTTATTTTCTATTCATTAATTTTATTTCTCAGGTCATTCATTTTTTTGTGTTTTCTTCCATCTCTTTTAATTTCTTCATTATGGCAATTTTGAAAACTCTGTATGATAAGAAGATAGAATCTTCCATGTCCTTACTGTTGGGTTATGGAGAGTTATTCTCTCTTTGTGATGATATTGGATATATGCTAATTTTGCTGTTTAAGATTAGCCTATATTTTTAAAGTATCTGTAACAGTATTTGAGAGAGAGAGAGAGAGAGAGAGAAATGCCTTCTAGTTCCCCTAAAGGAATTGTACCTTTTCTTGTATTTCATAAAATTTTCCTAAAACACTTAGGAGGCTGGGGAAAATGGAAACTACTAAAAGTAAACTTTGGTTGTCATTTATATTTGTTTATGACTTTTAAATATTGGGTTTCATTTAACAAAACATAATTGAAAACATAAAAAAGCATAAAGAGTATAAAAATTTCTGAGAGGAGGGAATGGAACTAGAAATAGTGATACTGACAAATATTCTGACAGCTTGCAGTGATTTATTAATATTCTACTTTAATAAAATAGATGATTGATTTGAAATTATTAGGGAAACCTGGTTAAATTTCACTCACTTATGTCAGATGGCAGTTTATTATATGATATATATTTTTGTATGAACATGATATAAGCATGTTTTTATTCCTAATGGAATCTTATAATGAAATGCTTTGAGAGTTCTGAGACTTCTGTATGCTCAAACAGCTTTAGGTTTAAATTAACTTAGGAATTGATTTCCACTTCAAGCACTGGTTTACTAAATGCAAAAGTATAGATTGGACTACTTCTTCAAAAAATAATCTTCAAATTGATAGGTCTAAGTTTTACCCTTGAACACTGTTTAAACTTATTCAGTTCATACAAGAAAAGCTACATGACACCTAATTTGGTACATATGCAAATACAAAAATCTCTAAGGGAATTTCTTCTCTAGGCAACGGGAACATAGCAAAAACTGCCAAGATTTTAATCAGGTGGCTGTTTTCTGCCCTCATCATCTACAATGGGTATTGGTAAAGGACAAAAGAGTTTCCCTTTTTTAACCCAGCAGAAACTTGTTAGGTCATTCTAATCGGTCTATAGTGATGTATTTAGTTTTACTTCTCCTAGTATTCTCCAATTTTCAGTATTTCTTTAATCTTTCCTTTTTTTCATGATCTTGACACTTTTGGAGATTTAGCAATTATTTTATAAAATGTTCCTTGATTTGGATTAGTCTTTCCTGAGATGAGATGAATTTATATAGTCTTAGCAAAAATACTACAAAAATGTCATGTCCATTTTAGTGCATATTACCAAAGAGTTCATGTGAATATGTTATGTCATTACCTAGAATGTCAAATTTGAGTAATTGATTATGATAGTTATTGTTGATTTTCTCAGCTATCAATTACCAAATTAATCTTTTAATAAAGAGATATATCACGAGGAGATAATTTTAAGGTATTTAAACCCTGCTTCTCTTCAAATCTCTACCTAATTTTAGCTTCTGTAAGTGAATTCACTGTTACTAGTATTTATTTCATTGATCAAATTGTTCAAACTTTGGCCCATTATGAGTTCCTTCAGGTTAGCTCTGTTCTTTCAATAAACACCCATCTGTTTGTGTGTTGTTGTTGTTGTTTTTTTTTTCTTTGAATTACATTTTACTTTGTGGCTTCACAACTCTTTCTGTGTTCCACTTATATGTACCCTGTCCCAGTCCTGCAATCAACAATTCACCCAAAGAATCTTGGCTTCTATTATTAGTAATTGGTATTTAGAAACCTTGGAGGTGACATGGGGTGGTAGCAAACATCTGAAAAGGTGTGAACCTAACCCAGCAATCATATGTAAAACTGTGAACCAATATTACTTCAATTGAAAAAAAAAAGCAAGATCTGGGCACTAAGTAATTATTATTGGGGTGTCATTGTTTTTAGATCTTTTCAGTATACAGAGCTTAAAAATATATGGATATATTCTGATCCATACATATACATACTATCATCTATCTAATCTTTGTCTTTTGTTTACATTAAACAGTATGACCTCACACTGATAACTAATTATCCAATTCAACCTTAGGGTTTATTTTGAATTCCACTTGCGCATATTGCTATAAATATGGAGGAAAAATTGCATTCAGGAATAACTATTTTTTTTTGTCCTTAGCACTTATATGAGTCAATGACACCTTTTCAACATTTTCTTCCCCACCACCCCACTGAGATGTGGGTATAGAAAATATTGTTTATAGAGATTTCTTTTTTGGATTTTAGGCAGGCTTAATTTTAGCTGCTTGTTGGAATATGAATTTAATTTTAGCTTGTCTGTTGGATAATCAGGGTGTATCTTATTCATCAAATTCCTAGGGAAATATCAGGACTAATTTTATGATCATAAAAATAGGAGATAATTTCCCCTTTGGATGGGTAATTTGGTCTGAGGGTGAAGTCCTCCTGTTACAACTAGTACATAAGAATAGATATGTGACAATGACATACACCTGAAACTTACATAATGTTATAATGCAATGTTACAGCAATAAAAAGTAAATTAATTTAAAAATGACATTTTGGGGGGGGCAGAACAAGAAAATAGTCATATTCATGCCAGGAGAATGATCCTTAGGAATTTAATATTTCAGCACCTTGCTCGTGGACTGTTCCTTGATTTGGACTTTCCAACTATAAGAAATAAATTTCTGTTGTTTAAGTCACCAAATCTGTGGGATTTTGTAACAGTAATTTTTGCAGACTAATACAGAGGATTAAAAGAGGAATAGAATTTCTTCATAAAATCAAGGGACTTGTCATTATATTGAAGTTATTCACTTAATGTTTCATTTTTCTTCCTGCCATTAATACATGTGTTTGTGGAATAACACTCGAAAGAAAAATAATGCATTTCATCAGATAATTTCTACACAACAATGTTTTGTAATTTTTCCTGAGGTATTTGTGTTACTTTAGTCAATTACTCTAGAGTCATACAGATGACTTTTGTATTTTGGTTGATTTGTTAAGATAGGTCCATTGAATTGCATGGATTTTCATTCTGTTTTTCCTTGGCTAACTTTGCTAAAATACTGAATACACACACACATTTTGCATTAAATTTATTACTTCAGTATTGGCACATGTCAGATGATATATTAAAAACTTTAAAACTTTGTTCTTCCATGGATCATATAATATTAGGTTTGTTATCCAAATTTATTCAAATTATAGAATTCTAACTTTATTCACATTTTAGCTGATATCAGGGATGAGGTAGAGGAAAGATAACACTGACTTGTTCTAATATTGAGTAAACTGGAGGCACACTTTTTTTCAGTTTTATTGTGAAATTTGCATTTCAATTCAGTCATCTCCCATAATTTATTGTAATGTGTTCTTTAAACACACCTCTGCCCTCGATAAACTTGCTTTGACCTTGTCAATTTCATAGATTTATTCTCACATTCTATTTCTTAAAGTGGATTTCAGTACTCAAAAGAAACGGCACCTACAATATTTAGATAAGGAACCCTACGTATATAGTGTAGGCCATTCCATGCAACATACATTTAGTCCCTAATGAACCAGGACCTAAATAAATGATGTGTGTACAAGTAAACAGCAGTAAAAGAAAGTGAAATTCGAACACTCAGGTTATAGGAATGTACACCTGCTATGACTACAGTTAAAATGATGATTGTATGATAATATTGGGGGAATAAAGTGACCAAACAAAGAAGGTGATTTCTAACAACAAATTGCATAGCTTTTGATATCCTGATTCAGAAAACAATAACTTAACAACATCTCTCTCTTCTGGTAGTATTCCCTCTTCTTGGTGGCAGTTAAAGGTAGACTTCAGAATAGATTTTTATAATGCAGCTTAGCGAGTGATAAAGGAGGTAGAAGAAAATTACATATAGAACCTTATCATGTTTATCCTCTGGCTGATTTTTTCATAATTTCTGTACTACCTTGAGCCACCTGATATACCACCTGATATGATTGGTCACAAAGTGTTATATTTATAAGAGTTTTATGATTATTTTAATGTTTGACAGGAAAAGGCATGCATATACTTATCTTCTTCAAACTTAGTTGATATATTTATTTTTTAGTTTTTTTCATTTTTTTTCCATTTTTTACATCATTGTTCATTTTTCAAACAATATTTGATTCCCCCAACCGCCTCAGGTGTAGTCCCCATAGAGTTTCCTTCACCATTGCACCCATCCATGTACCATCACCTCAGTCCCCTGTGCTCCTCCCTCCCTCCCTCTCGTCCCTCTCCCGCCTCCTCCCCTGCAGTATGTCTTTGATTTATAATTGTCTGTTTTTGCTTTGTTGTGTTTTGTACTGTTATTATTTTTTTACACTGATGTATTATTTGGTTCCCTTATATTCCTGCTGTATGTGAAACCATCCGATATTTTTCTTTCCAACTTCAAGGTAAAAGATGTTAGGAAGTGTGAGTTTTGATAAATCTCAATAAATACCATTGCTGATAAGGTAACCATTAAACAAATGGAGATACAATATTGCCTGTACTACAAGTAGAATTTTGATAGAAAGTCATGGCTTAGACATTAAAAAATGATGGGGTTCCTAAAGTAGATCCCAAAATTAGGATTAGCTGTTCAGTCATGGATAATTTCCCAAAGCACAACAAATATGTTACTTCATCAGATATAAAATATGAAAATTTTTTTAGGAAAACAGATTCCAAAGGATGAAGGGAAATATATGGAGACCATGTCTATTTCCTTAACCTAAACATGCCCAACAAAAAATATTCCTTTTTCCCTGGGTAAATTATTTAACCATTTGATAGTACGCAGGTTCAATTGATAATGAATATCCCCTCCACATTGGAAGAAAAGGAGCAAAAACTATTGTTTCTCTCCTAGTAGTGGGGATATAAAAAGATTCATATGTATAGTATTTATGTGTTGATTTGGCATTGTTTTGTATATTTCTTGTTTCTTGATCAAATAAAATGATATCTCTGAGTTACTAAACTTCTGTGATCTTAAAAATGAATTGAGACAGGCCCTCCCCGGTGGCACAGCCGTTGAGTGCTGGGTTGCAGAGCTGCCTGCAGCCTCTGCAGCGCTGGTTTGATCCCCTGCTGCTGGGCGAGGGTCCCACATGGCGCGCAGACCTCTCCTGCTGCCCGCTGCTCCCCTCAGCACTGTACTTCGTCACTCTGCCTGTTCTGCTCTCCACTTTGGCTCTGGTGAATTCTCTCACCCTCCCGCGCTTCTGACTTTACCCAGTGCTTGTATAAATAAGTAAATAAATCTTAAAAAAAAAAAATGAATCGAGACATATTTGTTAAAACTTTGGGCCTGCCACCAATTTTAGTTTTACTTTTTGACAAACTGCTTCTTTTATGATTTATAATGGTTCAATTTTCTTTAGTCCACCTCAATCATTTGTAGTTTATGGCTTCCTATGTATGTCTTCCTTTGTATATCCATTTTGATATTAATAGCTACTTGTATAGACTTGTCCATAATACTTTTTCAAAATTCTTTTGATCTCTTTCGTACCTAGATTCTATATACTTTACTCATTTTTTTTGTATTCCCAATGTTTTGACTCTGGAAACTTTATAAATATGCATTGATTATATTTGCTTTTAGAACTCTATCATCAGTTCAAGGGAGTGCCACAAATTTGATCTATATGTTTTGGCATTTGCAGAGTTCTTATAAAGGAAACATAATATTTCACACACATTATTTATCCTATAGTGTATACCTGCCAAATGCTATTGTTATAAGGCAAAAATAATTTTAACAATAGGACCAATGTTTGAGGAAATGGAGTTTAATAATGAAATATTTATAAAACAAATATAATTGTGACAATACAAGTAATTTATTTTGCTGTCTATTTCACCTACGGGGAAGAAATGTTAAAGATGGAACCTGGATACACATGGAGTAGTTTTTTCCCTCTACTTTCCATTGAGAATGTTAAAGTAAAATTACTTAATATTTTATCTCCAGTACACAGTCTTATGAATTGTAAAATCTGAATTTGGGAGGTAGAGGAATATTTTCCACATTTCCAATTCTTTTTTTCTTTTTATTGTTTGTTTTATTATTCACTCCATATTAATCATAATTAGGTATTTGAGATAGTAAAAGATCAGAATGCAAAGTGATGTTGTTAATAAAGGGATGAAAAGTAGAGATGAAGAAAAGAAGGAAAAAAGAAAAAAATAGCTTTAAAAATTCCCAGATCACTAAAATTGAAGCACAAAGTTTCTCTCATAGGTAGATGTATGTATGAGTGTCTGATTCTAAAGTACTATAGAACTTGGAGTACAAGTGATTATCATATTAATTTTAGCAAGGCGCCAGTTACTGAGTTATTGTACATCAGCTCCAAACTCACCTTCTATTTTCTGCTTAATGAGGTGGGAGCTGGGGCACTTCAGTTCATGTTTCTGGATTACTTGTTGGCTGGAAGTGAAGTCCTGTTAATAAAGTCAGACCACTGCCAGGTTGAAGGAAGAGATGATACTGACTTCTTCCTGTTTTTTTTTTTTTTGTATATATATATTTTTTTATTTTTATATTCCCCATACATTGCGAGCCCCTTATTTTGACCCCAATCCCTCCCCTCCCCACTCCCCTACCCCCCAGAGAGTGTCTCTGGTTCATAGTTGTTTGTTGATTTTGATTTTTACTTTCTTATAGTTATTCTTTTTCCTGGTCCCTTATTTAAGTTCTTCCTGTTTTTCTTGTGGAGTTTCTGTTTGTCTGTGATTTCTGTGCATGTCACACATCAGCATGTTTCACTGCAGCAACAATGGGTCTTTCCCATAGCTGTAGTTAAATCCATTTTGCTATTTTGCAAGTCTCAAAACCAGTCTCCTTATTCCCCACGCCACAGAAACCAGAAGTGAGGAAGCAATACCTTCTCTTCAGTGTTCTGAGTTTCTGCCAGATGGGGTCACCTTTCTACATTTTTTTCTGCATTTATTTATTTATTTGTTTGTTTTTTTATTTATTATAGTCTTTTTTTTTTAAGATTGATTTATTTATATAAGCACTGAGTACAGTCAGAAGCGCGGGAGGGTGAGAGAATTCACCAGAGCCAGAGCAAGGAGCAGAACAGGCAGAAGGACCAAAGTACACTGCTGAGAGGAGCAGCAGGCGCAGCAGGAGAGGTCTGCGGGCCATGTGGGACCCTTGCCCGGCGGCTGGGGATCGAACAGGCGCTGCAGAGGCTGCTGGCAGCTTCACAGCCCAGCGCTCAACCGCTGCACCACTGGGGAGGCCCTATTATAGTTTTTTTTAAGTTTATTATTATTATTACTATGATTATTTTATATATTTTTTACATCGTTTTTCATTTTTTCACAATGCATGCATTTTCATCCTAGTTATAGTCCCCGTACAACTCCCAGCAAGACGCAACAACCAATCCTATGGTCACCTTTCTACATTTTAATAACTCCAGTCTTTCCTCTTATTTTCCTTCCTTTGTTCCTTGGATCATGACCATAGGATTGGTTGTTACTTCTTGATTTTGCTACCTCTGTGGTACTTCACAATACTCTTTTATTCTGTTAGCAACAATTATATATTCAGATAATAATTCTTTAGCTTAAGTTCTCCTACTTACATGACTGGTGTGATTGCTATCTTCTTTCTGGACCTTGACTGATAGAAACAATGATCCAGCTGTTAAGAAAATTTTTCTTTTACTTGTCTTAATCATTTCATTAGCCCATCCTATTGTGATTATCAGAATTAAGTAAACCAGGATTCTAAGCAGACTCCACAACTTCCTTGTGACTGACTGGCAATGTGTGATTTGTGGAATTGAAGGATAATTATTTTTACTTTTCTGTATGTCAGTGTCATCATGAGGAAAATGCATCCAATTCATTTGCCACCAAAAATTAATTGGGACTTAATATTGTTTTCTCTTTGGAAAGATGGTTGATCTTAGTCACATAAAGGAAGATGGTATTAATATAGATAACTTTTGTAAACTATGTGAGATGTTCTCACATCTGATGTGGATGTGGATGATGACAATGATGTGGATGATGACAATGATGAAGGTTATGATAAAGGCACAGATATAATTTCAATTATTCATAAGTCAGTATTTTGTGTTTTGTTTACCTGACTTGTTTTAAAGCCTGAAATTATAAAATTCAGACTTATCAAGTGATATATCAAATTTACAAAACTAGTAACAAATATTGGACTGCTGATTATACCTTGAGATTTTGAACATGCTTATCTCCTCAGATCTCTACAATATTTGATTTAAATTTATTATCTCATAGGGAAATCCTGTTAAATTCACTGACTTTATCTAAAGGAGTATGATCATAAAATTTATTTAAAGTATTTTTTTTTAATTTCAGCAATAAAACATGTTAGCAAAGGGGGAGAGTACAACATTTGTGGCAGACAATTCCTTCTTCAGAGACGTAGTAAGTTTTGTTGTTTGGAACATGGACTTGGAATCATAATTCCTGGCTGAAATCTAGATAATATCTTTGCTAGTTTTGTGAACTTGAACAATTTACTTGACTTTATTGTCTCACTTCCCTCATTTATAGAAGGAGGTTAATAATTCCTAAAACGTGGTCTTAAAGTAGCTATTACAAATGAAAGACTTGGAACATTGATATTCATGTTGGAAAAATGTCTGCATTTTATCAAATTTTATGTTCATATAACACTAAGTCACTAAAATTTCAAGTTATTCCCATTTTTGTGCTATAAAAATGTAGCTTTAGTTTACAACGAGCTTCTGGTAATGATTTTGACTACATATGTTTTATGAAACACAAGACTACCACCTGAAAGGTAATTGCTACTATTTCCTGGCATCACACTGTAATAACTGAATTGTATGGGATTGAAATAATATGTGACATTTTCATTAATAATTAATCATGTGCCATAATTAAAACAGGCTGAATTAGTGTATAAGAAATTGGTTGGTCCATTAACTTGGCCCACTGTTAGCTATTACTCCTTTTCCTTTAAATTGTCTATGCAATGCTTCTTGACTAAGAGGTAGCGCAGGCCCCGCTCGGGCACCCTGAACACTGGATCTCCCTGCCTCTGAGCCACAACTGGGACCATCTCTCCACGACACCACCACTGTCACCCCCACGGCCCTCAGGCTGGGAGTTGTCACACCGGCCCCGCCTTCCCTGCCCCCACCCTGGGAAATCTGTTGTCCCCACTTCAGAGTATCCCACGTAGAGACAGCAGCCTCCAGCCCCACCCAGAGCTGCTGTCGCTGTAGCGAATAAAGTCATGATATTTTCCTGTGGGGGAAAAAAAATAAAAGAGGATATTGATTCCAAATACATTAAATTGTGAGGAAAAATTAGGGTATGTTGAGGTGCATCATGAGGAAAATGTATCCATTTGCTTTAGCCACCAAAATGAACTTGAACTGAATATTGTCTTCTCTTTGGAAAGATTCTTGATTTTTGCTTAATCACAAAAAGGTAGACAGTGATAAAAGAGGGGGAAAAAAGAGAAGAGATGGGTTTTTCAAAGCATACATGCAGGTAAAATTGATTGATAACTAGTGTTATTCTTAGTGTATGACTCCATCTATATAATTAAATTAAAAGTGAAGAGTTGGTTTGAAATTTCCTCATCACTTCTCATAGCTTAACAAAGACTCTTAACAAAGCTTCTCACTTACACGTAAAAAAGAAGGGAATTGAAACAAATAGGGCTAAAATCGTAAGACTCTTTGGCTCTTTTATCTTCATTATATTTCATGAAATTTCTGATAAAAAACATGTGAGTAACAATAGAAAGGTGACATTTTATATGAATAAGAACTCTCAGGATTTTTATTTGCATTGGAATTCAACTAAAGCAATTTACTTGTCAGTTAGAAATTAAATTCCCTATATTCATTCAAAAACATTCATTGAACACTTAGTGTGTTCTGGGTTAGGTGCTATGGGGAAATAATAGGACAAGATCTTTAAAAAAGTTAAACATTTTGAAATGAATCCAGTTGGAATTTTTTGGAAATATGTGCATCTGTAGAAGAGCAAAACAATAGATAATGCATTTGCCCAAACACTTAGAAAGTAAATGAGTAAATCCTAATGAAAAGTATGGATTTTGAATGATAATAACCTGTCAGTTCTAGACTCATCAGTTCTAACAAGTGTACCTATATCAATTTTGGTGGATATTGATAATACAGGAGGCTTTTCACATAGAGGGGCAAAAGATATTTATGGAAAATATCTGTATCTTCTGCTCAGTGTTATTGTGAATTTAAAGCTGCTCTAAAAATAAAATCTGTCAAAAACAACACAACAAAATAAAGGACAGAGCCTCCCCCAGTGACGCAGCGGTTGAGCGCTGGGTTGCGAAGCTGCCCGCAGCCTCTGCAGCGCTGGGATGATCCCCGGCTGATTCCCGGCCACCGGGCGAGGGTCCCACATGGCGCACAGACTTCTCCTGCCTCCCGCTACTCCCCTCAGCAGTGTACTTGGTCAGTCTGCCTGTTCTGCCCTCTGCGCTGGCTCTGGTGAATTCTCTCATCCTCCCGTGCTTCTGACTGTACCCAGTGCTTGGATAAATAAATAAATAAATCCACCAAAAAAAAAAAAAAAAAGGACAAATATTAATACTTACATCCCTGGTTGTAAATTATCAACTACTTTAGAAAGTCTTTAGGTTTTTTGTGTTGCCTCTAGACCTTGTCTACTGCTTTAAGATCATCTTTAATGGGGGATTATTTTGTGTTAATTTCCTTTTTTTTTTGCCACCAGCATCTGCCCCTCTTTATGCCAGAACTTGCTTTCTCAATTTCTTTATACTGACATTATGATTGGTAGACCTAAGCATCACAATTCAGATTGATCAGCTCCACACATTGATTCAGACTTTGAACTAAACACTAGGAATGATCAGTCAACATTCCTATTGAAAACAGCCCTATCGATGAACAAATCTGTCAGCTCTACTCAAACGCACCTTGCCTTTTCCTGAGCTGTAACTAGAAATCAATTCCAGGTCTAAGTAGGTCTCAGTACTCACTTCCATAAGCAAATCTAAAAGGAAAAGAGCTCTACCACTCCCCATTACAACATGTTGCTAATTTGAAATGTGGAAAAACTTGAATACTTGTATGAATGGATTTTGGTATGTTAAACTAAGGAAGTAGCAAAATTTACAGTTAGTATATTTTTCAGAAATTTTGGATTTTATGTGCTATACTAAATACCTCTAAATGGTTCTTATTTTTTTCTCACAAAATGGTGCCCATGAAAAATAGATGAAAAACCTCACAACTGCCCTCTACCCCAGATGCTAATATGAAGTCAAAGTCCCATCCTTTACTGATAATATTAACTCATGATTCCATTGAAACTTGTTATTTAGTAAATTAGTTATATGCATACATGCCATGAGATAAGAAGTAAATGGTTAAAAATTCTGAAGACTATTGCCTTAATGAGGAGTCTAGAGTTCATGGGGATGTTCATATTTCTCATCTAAAGTCAAGTTTAAGTTGTGAAATATTTATCTGCTACTGAGATAGAGACACCTTCCTTAGAGTGTTCCTTGAAATTCAGAGGAATCCTATAGCCTAAGTGGTCTTTACTCACTATCAATTGACCTGCATACCTGAGTGAGGCCCAGAAAAGAAGGCTCTACAGATGACATGATCTGTGGGGCAAGATTCTCTGGGGCTTGCCTTTTAGTATATAGTTGACTATGGTCATCACGAGTATTCATGGCAGATCTGGGTATTATATAGTTTTGCTATAAAATCACAGCAATAGCCTGTAGAGATGTGGAATAAAATCATAGTCATATTCTTTTTACTCAACTTTTTTGTTATTGGTGTTGATATTGCCTTTTTAGAAACAAAAGAGCTGCAATGGAACAAAATTCAACAGGCGACATGGGATGCTATTTTTATCCCACTAATACCTAAAATCAGGCATTGTCAGACAGCTCCACTATCAAGAGCTAGTAGTCTTTAGAAGATGAAACCTCTGTACATCCTGAAGTCAAAGGTAAGTTGAAAGAATAAGGGGATCATGCTCCTAATATATCTCACACATATTGGAAACTTCTGAGTAGTTCTCTCTGAGAGAAAAAATGATTAAATCTTGTTTGTATATAGCTTTACATAACATTTTGACTTTCACCCAAGAAAAGAGAAGAGAAACATTTATTATTATTTTTTATGAATGACATATTATTTTACAACCTTGTTTGTTTTTTCACAGTATAGGATTTCTCCATTCAGATGTGGTCACCATTGTTTTTCCACCACTAAAGCACCTATACTCCCCCACCATAGTCCATTGTGCTCTCTTTCCCCCCTCCACCCACCCCATTTCTCCCCTCTCACTCTCCCTCCCCCTCTTCCCCTGTATACCTCAGATCTGTGGCTAGCTTTCAAAGATAGGTTTTAAGTTTGTCTTTGTCTGGAGAGAAATATTTAATCTCCACCCAGTGGTGATTTTGTAGAATTTTGGGGAAGGTGAATCCTTCCTGTGAGCAGAGCTTGAAATGATTCTATTTTACTTGAAAAGATTTTGCCAGATATTTGTGATTGGTTATAGAAATGTGGACTGTAACACTTGTTTTGCCTTTCTTCTATTGCAAATTATATGTACATATTTTACTTAATTTCCTCTCATTCCTTTTCTTTTGTATGAATTATGTTATTGGTTATAAAATTTATGTTTGGACACACATGTTGTAGCCTATTTTTGAAAGATTATTACATTCTTGTGTGAAGTCATAACATTAATGAGAGTTCCTGAATTTGGACCTAAGGATAATAACAGTTAGATGTTGAATTGATTTTTTTGAAAAGAGATGAGAAAATTTTGTCATTACATTATATGAGACAGTTGAATCATGTTGGTGGGAATTTATTTTTAAGTCAAAAGGTAAAGAAAGAATGAAGTTCTAGGTTATTTTAAAAATGGACTGCAAGGGAAATTTATGATTTTTAGTTATCCAGGTCTTATAATTTGGAGATATTCTCACCTTTTAACATATAATCTTCTTTTGATCATATGGGCTGACATTCCTAATGTCTGCTTTCCCAGTTTACCTTGCGATTAAAATGCAGTGGGAAATCACATTTATGACAATGGAGTCCACTAGTATTTTTTTTTTAAGATTTATTTGTTTATACATACAAGAACTGGGATACAGGCCAAAGATGTGTGGAGTGAGAGGATTCACCAGAGACAGAGCAGGGAACAGAACAGGTAGACTGACTGAAATACACTGCTGAGGGGAACAGTGGGCGAGACAGGAGAGGTCTGCTGCACCATGTGGGTAGCTTTCTGCCCGGGGATCGAACTTGTGCTGCAGTGGCCTTGGATAGCTTCACAGGTTGCATCTTAACCCCTTGCGCTACCAAGGAGGCCCTGCCACTCATATTTTTTAAAGAGGTATTTAGGAGATATATCAGTTTACTTGTAGGGCTCATCTTGATTAGAAGGTGATAATAGAGATTGCAGTTACATTTAATTTGTTGGATCATCTGGAGGGAAAAGCATACAGGAAGTCTCTTGTCCATGTAGTGGAGTGTTTGCAACCTGGTTTTTCTGCTCTAAGTGATGGTGGTTAATGTATTCACTGAGTCAGTTTTGCAGTGAGAATTGAGCCAATGTTTTGCTCATGTAGACTTTTATTCTGTTTATCTGACCCTCTGAATAATTTTATATTGCATCTATGCAATTTATATTTCCCAGAATATATTTCAAATGTTTCAAATATTCTGTCAAATGTTTGAAACAAACCTATGACATGATCTGAGAGTCACTGGTTTGATTATGGTATTATGAGTGGAGGTGAATCCAATGTATACACTAAAGCATATTCTTGCCTATCCTTGTCTAATTTCTCACCCCAGCTAGTAATTATATGAGAAGTCATGGATCTTCCATATAAATAAGTTCCCTCTATGTGCCAGAAAAGGAAACCAGCACTGATCTCTCCTTCTTAGGGAAGACTTCCCCCATCTCCTCTCTATCTAACTAGATTTTGTTCCATTGTTCCTTGAAACTACATTTTTCCTTACCTAATGCAGATTATTTTTGAAATATTCTGTCTTTGCTGCCCAGAATGCACAATATATGAGCTCAAATATCATATGTGTTGTATCTTCAATGTCTAAAGCAAGGTCTTACACAGCATATGTATGAGATAAATAGCTGTTGTGTAAATGAATAAGTAAATACATATTTGAATTAATACATGTCTGTTAAAGGAAAATGTATCAGTAAGTATGACGATGGAACTAATGATGGAATTAGTTCAAAAATAAAGGATGAGAAAAATATAGTAGGAAAAAATAGAGTAGGGAATAAAAATACTTGAAAGTACCAGATGTTATGGGGGTTGATGCTATGAACTCTGTATTCTCTATTCCAGCATCTGTCTGCTCTTGAAATAACTTCTAGTCTAGCACTGAGTTGATAGGGAAAGTAGTTGCACTGGTTTCTGTAAGAAATGAATTGTCTTCCTATCTGACTCATAATGAAAAAGAATAAACTGGATTTATACAAATATAGATAAGATAGGTTATGAACTGACATGTTATCTAGTAATTATTGCATCCTGTGCATGGGCTACATATGAGAAATATAATTGCAGTGAGATACAGAGCATGCTGCTCTTTCTCATTCAGCATTGCCTTTGAAGATATGTATGAGTTGTTAACAAATGACTGACTGTAGAGCTGAACAATGACAGTTAGAGAATAAACAACATAGCTAAACTAAGCAAGATATGCTGATCAGGTGCAGTTATTCCATTTTCTCCCAGTCACTCACTATGTAATTAATGGATAAGTTTCCTAAAATATGGGGCCTAAACATGAAGATATTTTATATTTATCTTTGCTTTACATGATCTCCTCCTTTTCCGAAAAATATCGAGATGAAACAAAATACCTTATTTAAAGCAGCAGAATGGATGCTTTTCAGGAAACTCTCATTTTAATCCATGAACAGATCATAATTCAGCAAATGACTAATGCTTTCACATTTCTCGAGGAATCATTAAAAATGGGTTTGTGGCTACCATATTATTAACCACTATGTAATGGAATAGAGAAACCCAAGAATGATGATGGTAATAGTAATGTCTAGGAACTTTCTCTCACCTCTCATCCAGAGTGTTTCCTAGAGGTAGAGACTCAAATCTAATGCAATATTTATAAAAGACTTCTTATTCATTCCAGCTGTTTGTGATATTTTAAAACTGTGAAAGTTATATAGGGCATCCTGCCCTTTCAATGACCCTAATATTGTTGGTAAGTGTACAAGACTGACCTTATTTGAGATTTTTGCACCTGGGAAAAGTCTTTGACACACATATGCATTCAGTGTCATATTTGAAAGAAATGCCAAACTTCCAAATGGTTACAAAGGCATAGGAGGAAAATTCATTGTCTTTAAGATCATCACTAGGCAAATGTATTTATGTATTTTCCAAATTAAAGAAAACAGAATCACATTCATATTTCTCAGAATGTCCCTTTTTTTAAAAAAAAAAAAGATTTATTTATTTATTTATACAAGCACTGGGTACAATCAGAAGCCTGGGAGGTTGAGAGAATTCACCAGAGCCAGAGCGGGGAACAGAACAGGCAGACTGACGAAATACACTGCTGAAGGGAGCAGCAGGCGTGGCAGGAGAGGTCTGTCATGCTATGTGGGACCCTCGCCGGTGGCCAGGGATTGAACCGGCGCTGCAGAGGCTGCAGGCAGCTTCATAGCCCAGCGCTCAACCGCTGCACCACCAGGGGAGGCCCTCTCAGAATGTCTTTAAATTACTTCTCTAGTTGTTTTTAGTTCCTGGAGAAGGAAAAGATCCTATACTTTTTTACCTGAATAGACCAACTCTATGAGGAAAACTTGACAGTGCCCTTTCTTGTCTCCGAAACAATGGTTACAGCACTATTTATGGAGATGAAATTATATGTATTAATTTCTATTTGAAGAAATGTTTGAGTTGCAAGTATAGAGAAATAGAAGCTTTGATCCATGTTTCTCAAGGATAGAGTAACCAAATTTTCTTGTTTTATTTTCTGAAATTGAGATACATTTTTCTATCAGTAGGTACATTGAATGTGGTAGAAGTTTTGATCTAAAACTACTATTAAATTGATAATGTATTTTATAATAGACATCTTAGAATCAAAGAGATATGGTATATAGAAGGGCAAGCAAAAAATACATTTCAAATAATTGTATGATTAACCTGAAATGTCCTTTCACCAATAGTACTAATTTTATTTGAGTGTTAAAGACCAGTTCTTGATGTAGAAGGCACACAGGGGAGTAGAAAAAAATCTCTGTGTGTGTCACTATCTAATAGTTTCAAATTGAACCTAAAGGGGGACAGGTATAGTAATGGTGTATGAATATTTTCATTTTTCCAAACCCTAGGTCCCTTTCCCCACTCTATCCACATTACATCCTGACTTTACTCTGGATATTCTTATGACCTGGACCACTGTATTGCCTAAACTATTAACTTCCTAATATTAATTATAAACAAACACTTCTGATTTCAGAATTAGTGCTCTATGTGATATCCCCGGTATAGGGACATCAGCTTTCCCAGAACATTATCATTTGCACATCTGTAATGTTTAAACTCTGTAGTTAATTTAAACTTAAATACAATATATAGCTAAACTTCGTTGCATGAATTAAGGTATAAACTTTTTAACCTTAATTTGAAGATGGTAAATATTTACAAAAATATTTGTCAAGAAATCACACATCTTTCTTCAGTACTAGTATATCAAATGACAATGATGAAAGTTATAGCAGGCAATGAAGAAAATTTAATTTATCCATTTAAAAATATTCACCACTTTTTTCTGTCAAGTCATGACACACCTTTCCTTTCAGCGGTATATTTAATTGTGATAATAGAAGTTGCTTCAAATAAATGAATACCGAAAGAGGTCAAACTAGTTAAACTTAGAACTATTATCCCTCATATACTAAAAATATTTAGCTGTAATTGGTGATGAAGTGATAAAAAGTGTATTATTTGCTGAGATGAAATAGCTACTGAAGCAATTAAACCATCGAAACTTAAGTGGTGTTTACATACACAGCATAAATAAATACATCCAAAAAACACAAGAATTCTTTTTTTTTTAAAGATTTATTTATTTATTTATATAAGTACTGGGGCACTGGGTGCAGTCAGAAGCTCTGGAGGGTGAGAGAATTCACCAGAGACAGAACAGGGAACAGAACAGGCAGACTGGCGAAATACACTGCTGAGGGGAGCAGCAGGCAGCAGGAGAGGTCTGTGCGCCATGTGGGACCCTCGCCTGGAGGCCTGAAATCGAACCAGAGCTACAGAGGCTGAGGGCAGCTTTGCAGCCCAGTGCTCAACTGCTCTGCCACCAGGGGAGGCCCAAAACACAAGAATTCTTTGAAAGAAAGAGTATTAAAATAAAAATCTGACAGTAGTAGATACTCAATATTTCAAATATAGACATTAATGCTTTAAAGACTATGTATAATGAAGTACTTTGTTCCTAAGAATAAAAGCATCAGGGCCTCTCTGGTGGCACAGCTGGTTCGATTCCCGGCTGCTCCCCAGCCACCGGAGGAGGGTCCCACTCACAGACCTCTCCCGCTGCCCGCTGCTCCTCTCAGCAGTGTACTTCGGTCCTTCTGCCTGCTCTGCTCCCTGCTCTGGCTCTGGTGAATTCTCTCACCCTCCCACACTTCTGACTGTACCCAGTGCTTGTATAAATAAATAAATAAATCTTTAAAAACAAAACAAAACACTGCAATGCTTCCTTAGATCATGCAGACCTGATGATTAAACCCTAAATTATAGTACCAATACGAAACCAGAATAAAATTTATTAAAAAAAATAATAAAAGCATCACATATAATTACTGAGAACTAGTGAATGACTATATTAGTTTATCTGGAAATGTTTCTAAGGCAAAGCATGTGACTCAAGTACCACTTTCCAATAAAATTATAATTTAACATATTCAGGAACTGAGTTATGATAGAAGACCAATCTATAAAAAACACACAGCTAGCATTTTTAGTGCAACTTTACTAATTCATAACATAGCCTGGCATTTCTTTTAGAATTTATGCAATTTAAATATTATGGTGAAATATTTGAAGAACTTTTTTTCAGATTAATTGCTGACAAACACAACTAATGCTGAATCATGCAAGACTATGAAAGATAACATTGTCAGCTAATGGGGTTTGGAATTTAAGTTTTATGAAGCAGTATGTTCTGTGGGCTAGTCACTTATGTATGAATTGATATACTGCTTCTTCACTGAAAACAGAACAAAAATATTACTAAAGAACAAAAAGTGAGCTATCCACTCTACAAATAATTTAGATGTGAATTGTATAAAATTTAATGTGTTATATTTTAGAATATTCTTTTAATTATATTATTATATAGAAGATGATCATGGACAACAGGTAATGCATGTATTAGTATTATAGTTACTTGAGAAAAATATTCAGTTGAAAGTGCTTGGAATATGGGACAAAATCTAAATAATTCTTCAAGATAAACTGGTTTTGTCATAACTTTTAAAGGAAGTTAATTTGGTAGCCTGCTTAGATTATTGGTTTAATATATTTGTTTCTTTTTTTTCAATAACTTTTTACTTCCAAGCAATGAAGAACATGCATTCAATGGCAGATAAAATCAAAGATTCGTACAAAAGATAGAAGTTTGGAAGACAGTGTCTATAGATAGTTATGATATTTTCCATAATTTACCAACTATAAATGCTATATATTGTTTTGTTGGACATTTGCAAAATAGTAATTATGGACACCTCAGTCATTTGATAGATCACTTTGGTTTTATTTTCCATTAAATGAAAATCCATATATAGGAAATTCATGGATCCAGATTTCATTTCTTTCTTTGAAGGATGCTTTAATTTTATATACCATAAATTCTTAAAGATAAATTGGTGAAACTGAAGATAAATTGATGAGAGAACTGAAGATGAATTTTGAAAATGTAGCAAAACTTGCATCATTTTCTTTTTTTTTTTTTAAGATTTATTTATGTGTACAGGAACTGGGGTACAGGCCAGAGGTGTGGGGGTGAGAGGATTCACCGGAGACAGAGTGGGGAAGAACAGGCAGACTGTCTGAAATACTTACTGAGGGGAGCAGTGGGCGAGATAGGAGAGGTCTGCTGTGCCATGTGGGTATTTCCCCGGCCAGGGATCGAACTCTTGCTGCAGTGGCTTCATAGGTTGCGTCTTAACCCTTACAGCATCAGGAAGGCCCAATTGCATCATTTTAGATGAAAGTTAAATATGAATATATTGAGCTTGTTGAAATTATTTTTATTGTGTTATTCTATTTCTATTAACATGCTTCTTGAGACTAGTTCCTCTACTCTGAACATCAAACAAGCACAACATGGATATATTAATCTATAGTTGCTTATGAAATAATGTCATTAATCCAGCCCGTATTGAATAAATTTACATGCAGAAATGGAGATCTTTGTCACATTAAAAGCTATAAATGTTGGTATTCACGTTGTTCATTCAAAAATGTGTAGACATTTAATATGATGAATTTCTTGTAATTCAACACTTTTTGTTTACTTATGATTGAGGAATAACACATGTTTAAAAGTAATAGGAACAATATTAATCACTATATATACACTTTCAATAAGCAATATATTCATTTTAAACTATCATGAAACTATGCATTTTTAACTATTCATATTACACATTATACATATATTTTTATTATTATATATCATATTATATATATGAAGCCAAATTTATGACTGCAGAGTCTAACAAAATAATTAGAACATATATCATGTCAGTTTCCATTTTTAATACCATTTTATAATTTGTATTATATTTAATAATAGAACCACACTTGCTCTTTTGATTATTTTTCTCTTAGTCACCTCACCTACCCACTTCCATAAAAAAAAATCTAATGCAAACCCTAGAATGTCAGTACTCTTACAAAATGGCTACATAGGAATTAGGGAACATTTTAAGTAATACCTATGATCATATATTAAGTTTCAGGAACTTGAAACTTCAGTTAAAGTGTGCTAGTTCTTGAATAGCAAAATCATAGCTAGAAAGCAGGTGTTTCATAAATTCACTCATTTCTTAATTTATTTGCTTTTTTAGTTTATAACTGGGAAGCATCATGTGGTTTTCGAAAGGAAACATAAATTTAGATTAAATATATACATCTAAATAGGTTTTGGGCCACCTATTCCTTAAATGTGCAGATGTGTTTATTTCATTTAAAAATCCTGTCAAGTCCTTAGTAACAAAATTGAACAAAACAAAGGCACCTTGAGGCAGGAAAAAATCAAAATATTAACTAAAGAAGGAATAAAAAGAAAGAGCTAGTTGAAATGTCTTTTTGTTGCCTGAACTCCCCAACCCCCTTTCAAAGCATTCATCATTTTATTTAGAATACAGATACCCCAGCTTTTTGAAAGTTGAAATTATAGCACTTCACTCATACAAAAGGATTGCATTAGATTCTGTTTTACCTGACAAAAATTCCAAAAAGAATTAGGACTAAAAGCAAACTCATCTCTGAGTATTTGTTTTGTAGCAGTCATCATAGAGGTAGTGGATGCCAAAAATAAGAAGAATACCATCGTTAAACCCCTACCCCAGGAACTACTTCATACAGGTTGTGTATTTATTATTCATTCTTGCTTTTACTATATATAGTATTATTTTAGGATTTAGATATTTTCTTTGATTTGGTAGGCTGTTTTTTGAGACTTGGAAAGCTCAATTTTTTTTTTCCATGTAAGTTAATGGTAATTGTTTCTTCAGCTTACACCATTGGAATCATGAAATGTTTCATAGAAATTATATACTTTTGAAAAGTGAAAGAAACCTTTTAAAAGTGAGGGAAACCTGTAGTTATTTCTTCTGTTTGTATAAAGAGTCCTCAGATTATAAAATAGACCTTAACCACTATTATCACAGAATTTTTGATATACTCGAGTGGTAATTTTTTTAGAAAAAGTAACTGATACGACATACTTATTAACTGATTTGTATGAAGTGAAGGTGCTAAAATATATATTAAAATCTGTCTTTAAAAGTGTATTCTTTATGTTATAGTTATATATTTTTCACTAAGATAACTTATTTATAACACTGAATGATTCAGAAGATTTTCTGTTTTTAATGTATTACTTTTATTGAGATAAATTTAGGGGTATAGGTTCATTCATTACCACAAAATAAAATCTGTCTTCCATCATGATAATTTTTAAGAAAAAAGATGCCTATACCAAATAAAATACTTTTCCCAATGTGTAGCAAAGGCTAATTTGATTAAATGTTACTGTATTAAAATCAACTATATTGTCCTTATTTTTTCAGATTAAAAAAAGTCCTTATGAAGTTAATGAAAATTTCATCTTAGGGTATATAGAACCTGAATAGGTAACTCTCTTTTCCTTCCTAAGCTACCCAGATCCTTTTATTGATTTCCTTGTTTAATTACCTATTAAAATGCGTCATCAAAAAAACAAACACAAATTTGATTATTTACTTATAATCTGTAATATTAAGAGAACAAAGACATTAAAATATACTTTAAGAATGTGCTAAGGTTAAGATTAAATAATCCTATTTCAGCAGACTATCTAGCAAAAGGAATTGTGAAAAATAAAAGCTAGTTAGTAAGAACCGGTTTAAGAATCAGTCCAGAGTCAGTAGGAAAACACTCAAGTTTTTTTTATGTTACATGCACAGACAACTGGATAAAAAAGCAGGAAATGCAATAGGCTATAGGAAACAGGAAAGTCACAATAACCATTTTTTTTTTTTACTTCTGACTGTATAAAATATAATTAAACTCCTCTCTCTTTTGGAAACTAATCTCTCTCTCTAATGAACAGGTTGGGTCATTTTGCTCTTACTTCTCTAACAGCTATTTCTTAGACACATAACTGTGGTCTACCCCAGATAGAACTTGAACTTCTAAGCAAGGGATTCAAAAACAAAGGGACTGATATTATTTATTCCTCACTAGAATAACTACAAGTTATGACCACATAAACAGGTGGAATTATGCAAAATATGCCAATGGAAAAGTTGCTTAGAGTTAAGAAGAGAGATGAATATATATAAAGTACAACTGCATTAGTGAATTATATTAGTGATAATTTTACTACAGTTTGAAGATATATATGACTTGAACCCAAGAATGTGGATGCAATTCTTAAACCCTTTCAAAGATAAATTTCTTTTATATGCTCTTTATGATAGTATATAGTATGCTTCTCATTTTTTGAGCAATGTCTAAACCAGTGCCCTGGATGGAGATCTTTCTAATTGCTAGGAAATAACGCAGTGATGGAAACATGAACTTGTTTGGAAATGAGAAGGCGAGTATCTATTTTTATGTAGTTTGAAAATATATGTTTACGGGTCCTCCCTTTTGGCGCAAGGGGTTAAGACGCAACCTATGAAGCTGTCCACAGTCTCTGCAGCACGAGTTCGATCCCCCGGCTGGCCAGGGAGCAACCCACATGGGGCAGCAGACCTCTCCTGACTCGCCTGCTGCTCCCCTCAGCAGTGTGCTTTGATCAATCTGCCTGTTCTGTTCCCCACTCTGTCTCTGGTGAATCCTCTCACCCCCCACATCTCTGGCCTATATCCCAGCTCTTGAATGCATAAATAAATAAATCTTTTTAAAAAAAGAAAATATATTTTTGCTACAAGGAATATAAACTCATTGATAAAATAAAAAAAATAATGATGTCATTACTAAGGGATAATCTATGTATATTTGGTACTTTAAATTTTAAATGTTTTACTTTAAATGTTTAGAAAATTTGTGTCAAAGTGTCTAAGGAAATGCATCTCTGATTTTAAATTAAAATCAGTAACAGTAATTTAGACTTATAGTTTTATTCTTAAGTTATTCTAAATTTATAAAGTGTTGAAACACTAGAGAAAATTTAATCAGCTTATTTATAAGTTTAATGTAATTGATTTATAAGATTTACTTTAGTGCTTGAGAAGATCTAGTTTGTTAGTCAAACAATTTAAATAATTAAAAATAAATTGAATATATTAAATTTATAAATGCTTTTTAAAATGTAAATTGTGTTTAGCTAATTAAGTTTCAGAATGGTATTAAACATTAATCAATGTCTCCTTATAATTGGATATTAAAATTCCCTTGATTTTTAAGTAGAGTAATTCAAGTTTTAAGTTAAAAGATTTTTTTCAAGATTTATTTATGCATTCAAGAGCTGGGGTGCAGGCCAGAGGTGTGGGAGGGATGAGAGGATTCACCAGAGCAAAGTAGGGAGCAGAACACGTGGATCTACTGAAATACACTGCTGAGGGGAGCCGCGGGTGAGACAGGAGAGGTCTGCTGTGCCATGTGGGTTAGCTCCCTGGCTGAGGATTGAACTCTTCACCCGTTAAGCCACCAGGGAGGCCCCTTAAGTTACAAGTTTTACAACAAATTACATTAAAATTTTAACTTAAAAATTGGATAATATTTTAAAATGTGTACTTTTCTATGCACAAAAATGGAGCATCTTACACTCTTATAATGCAATTATAACACCAATATTAACTCAATAAGAACTATTAAAAAAAAAAAAAACCTAGCTTCTAATACACAGATGAACATCCACCTCATTCACAGCAACCATCATTGTCCCAGCTTGGCTCAAACCAAGATACAGCATGTGACCTGCTCAGTGTTTTCCAAAGGAAATTCAGTCAAATTCAGCAATTGGTAGTTCTTTAACACAGAAATGGAGGAGTCATATGCCACCTTCTATCTTTCCTTATCTCTTCACTTTGGTTATATTACCTTTATTTTGCACTCTAGTCTTTTCCACAGCCCATACTCTGCCAAATCACCTTCTCACCGTACACATAATTGCTGACTCTAGCTTTGTAGTATTAACATGATTGCTTATTTGTATGTCACAGTGTCATTTTTTTTTTTTTTTGGCCTAGAATTACTTATTTGGGCTCACAACACAGATCCATAGGATAACAGTAATTTGGTGACTCAGATATTCAATTTGATATTAGGAGCATGCTGCAGACATTTGAGTTCACTGTACTTTTTGCCTAAAGGTAAATTATATTATTGACCCATGCAAGTTATCTTGGTGATGTTTGTTAGTTTGGTCTTCTTTTATTTATCCTTCCTGGTTTTTAGTCATGAAATCTCTCTTTTTCCCTATCCTAGCTTCAGACAATAATGATACATTCTAAGGTGTCTTAGTTATATATTCTATTGCAAAATTCATATTGCTCTTATGAATAAATACTAAAGACCCATGAACATTATTATGTGTTACTAGAGATGTATGTGTAAATTTTTGCTTCTAATGATGCCATAGTATTCTAGCTTGTGCATACAGCCATTTTCCTATGTCTTCCAGTGATGGACAGTCAAGTTGCCTCCAACTTCCCTCTTCCACACATACTATACTAATTATTTAAAAAAAATACATATCTTAGTATATCTCTCTATGAACTTTTGTGAGACTATCCTTGGATTATTGACCTTGGAGCAAAATTACTGGGTTATAGAAATCCATATGATTAACTTGACTAAGTATGCCAAGTGGGCTGTCCAGAATGGCTCAACCACTCCCCACACTTTAAACAGTGCCAGAACACAAGGGTTTCTATACTATAAATATCTATCAACATCCAAATTTATGCAACTTCCTATTTTTTCCTAGATAAGCAGATACAAAATGATAGCTCAAAAATGAACTTAAATTTTACTATTTGCTAATTTTGAACAATCCATGTAATCAAATCATTTTTGGAGTTTCCACTTCTTGGCATTACTTTCTTACAAAAGTCATTTATCTTTTAACTTTGGTTAAGAACATCTTTCACTGATCGCAACATATTACTTATGTCATCAAATTCATCATTATTATTTGGAATTCATGCTTTTAATGTTTTGCATAATAATTCCTTCTCTGCATCTTTTTTGCCTGTTTACAGTTAATTTCATCTTCCTATTTTTATCTTTAATCTAACCAGCTTTTAACATTTTTTGTTGTCTAGAAAAAATCTAATATATTGAATGAAACAATTTTCCAAACACTCTTTTGCATAAGCTATAATTTCCATTTGCAGATTTTTTCATTTGTACATTTGGATGTTTCTGTCTTCTTGTGGCAATTACAAATTGTCTTTCTTTATTGCTATGATTTTATTTACCTTGTCTTAATATTCAAAAGAGCAGTACTATTTCTTTACTTTTCTTTCCAAAGTTTGACTTAGCTATTCAGGAATTTTTTCTACACATAAATTTAGAAAATATTTGCATTCCTAAAAAAATCAAAATCAAAGTAGATTTTTATGGGTTTAGTTTATAAATTTTAGATTAAATAGCAACATATCATTGAATATATTATAAATGCTTTTATTTATTCAAGCTATATTCTACATATTTCATTTGGGTAAAAAGGGTTCTCCATAGATAATCATAAAACTGGGGAATCTTTGATGGAATATTTTATAGCTATGTTACTAAAGTGAATGTTAGCTTAGTTTTTAAATATATATTCCAGGTAGAATATTGCAGGTATAAATAAATGAAATAAAGTTTTCAGGCCTCTCGTGCATTTGGAAAAATTATATCAATCACTTATTTATGATAATATATTTGTTAAAGATAATTGGAATGAAATGTATTGAGTTCATTATTTTTATTTTTATGATATGTAATTGTTGAATCCTTGTCTATCCTAGAAGACTTATTTTGAGACTAGTCCATATCAATTTGCATGTACTGGGAATAAAAGATGCAGGAAAGATCATATAAAAATCAATAGCTCCTTTTCTGTTTTATCTTATTTATGAGCAAGGCACACATGAGAGGTCAACCAAAGCAGCAGTAGAATCAATAGGTTTGTAAATTTTAATTGGGTATTCTTTAGCTACTACTAAATAATCTTATATCCAGTTCTTTTGAAGTTAAAAAGAAATAAACTGTATATTTTTAGGAAAGGTTTTCCTTAGGATACTTTCTCCAAGTACTTTTTCCTATGTTTTAAGATAAATAATGTGATAATATAGAATTATTTATAACAAGTAATTTTTATGGATCTGGTTATTCCTCATCTCCCTTTAGAAATAAACATAATGAGAAGTTTCCTTTATTAATGACTGATACAATCTCAGCAATACTTTCTCTTATATTTTGTGCTGCTCCATAGTAGTACTACCCTGTGTCTATACACACATTTATCTCATTTAGAGATTCTGCCCCTGTAATCTTTAGCCTAGTCTAAAATAATGACTTAGGAAGAGTTTTGCTTGGGAAATTCTGAAAATGAGAAAGAAGCTAGAATTTTTTTTAAGCATCAAGATCAAAATTTTTCTAGATTCTTTATATGCATTATATTGTCTGATTAAATAAAAAAACTTTGGTGGTGCCTATTCAAATAAAAATTTAAATTTGAACACACATTTATTTGATAACAAGGCCATAACCTTTTATTTTAGTAGAATTCTCTAAAAGCATGTAACCCAGTGTGATAATAGGCTTAGCATGAAAAAATGGGTGTCTATGTTCCAATAAGATTCAGTTGAAAAAAAAAAAGTTATAGAAATTTTTTATGTCTGCTCTCCTCAGATTATGGTTAAAGCAAGTTTAATGTCAGGGTCCAGGTATGTATTATTTCCCACATATACTTGCCTACCAGAACTCTACTGTAACTTTTAAAACAGTTGCACTTCCTACCATAGTTTGAAAAACACACTAGGGAAACTATTGAAGGGACTCTGTAGGCCCCAAGATTATGCTCATGAGTCAGGATAAATGTTCTCAATAGACACTGCAGCAACAAAAATTCTCCAAATGGTAATCCAGCCCCCACCTGCAAATCTCATGTACTATGCATATGTGATTATAACAATCTATCATGGAACACGTTCCCTAATAGACATGTTTACAAGCTATGGAAAAAGTTATACAAAATGTTTTTGTTTGTTCCTTAGATAGTATAAGTCCTATTTGACAGAATTGTCCAAAAAGAAGGCAATAATCTTGAAATTATTTACCAGGGTCATTGCATTATATGTTAACTTAAACTCAGTCAATAAAATCTATTCAAATGTCAGTTCCTGTTCATATGTTGCTGCAGAACAAACTTATTTTACTTACTTTTTAAATTTAAGTTTTGGACAATAAGTGATTTCCACCCTCAGGTGCCATTCCTGTAGTTCTCCCACCACCAAATACCCATAGCTCATCACCTTTTTCCCTTGAAAATACAAATTACAAAGGGTACAATCTTGGTAAGAAATAATCACCAGAAAAAGATTTCCACTCACCTTGCTGTATTTTGTTACCTCATACAGGCTCTTTCCCTAAAATTGGATTATCCTGTAGTCACACTGACACCTCTCCTACTGATGTGTCATGAGGCTAGTTCTCTAGTGGGCACAGGTGTTCCCATCTCTGGGAATTACAGCTACTCCACACTTCTGAATCTCATACAGACCATATCTCTAGGTAACTCTATCAGACTAGTTGCAAGGTACAAGATAGCTAAAATCTAACCAGGAATTCGAGTCATTTCCATATTTAAAAGTCAATACAAATCAAGCCCCAGAGAGAAGAATGTATTTATTCCCTTTTTCTGCATATAATGTTGTCCCCACAGTCAACATTTTTTTTTTGTTTTCATTATCCTCTTCCCAGGATGACTGACAGTGAAAAATATTGCTCATTGTAGATTCACGGATATGATCAGACTCTGAACCCACCAAGGAAATCAAAGTCGACTAGCTTTTGGACTTCTGGAGCATTCATGTTATTTAGTTATATCATTATGTATGACATTAGCAGTTGATTCACGAAAGATAACACCAAGACTGAAATAAGGCAATTTTGTTTTTTAATGGTTGCTCTCCCATTGTGAACAGAAGTTACAATATTTACTTTATTTTCCTGTACTTTTAAAGTGTACTTCTCTGTGTAAAAGCTTAATCAAACTGCTTAAATAATAGCATATATATGGAAATATTTTTCCTTCAATACTTCAATAAGTAGCAATAATATCACAGGAGGATGTCTAAAAGTATATACAAAGAAAGAAAAAAAAACTTCAAAAACAGAGTTTCAATATATGCTTTTTTGTCCTTAAGACTTTATAAAATTATTTGTCTAAGTTGAAGTTCAATCACTAATAACTATTATCATTATTGTGATTACATCAAAGGGGTTGTGAAATTATAATAAAAACCAAGGTGATGATTTTGGCACTGGAAAATATGACTAGTCATATATATCTCATTGGTTTAAAAGCTGCTTATTAACAGTTGAGATAAAACATATTTTTAAACAACACCTAAGGAAAATTTCTATAACTGTTATTTTGATGTACATCTGAGGAGGTGTGAAGCTATTCCCAAGAATCATATGCAGTGCTAATATAAATTACTCTTACCTCATTGAACAAAAATCAAAAACTATTAAAAAAAGAAAAAAAATCTATCATTTATATTTTTAAATGTAAGTTTCTGAGCTTCACTTATAAGAATTCTGATTTAATAAACTGAAGATTTGTATTTTTAGGTATCACCAGTGACTCTGAAACTGAAGATATAGTAATTAAGAAAAAGAAGTGTTAAAAAATCAATATGATTTCTGGAGTGCTGAAATATATACTTACATCTCTAGTCAGATTATTCACTACATTTAAATATTCTCTACACATAAAGGATTGGTACTTATTTTACATTGGCATAATTTGAAGTGCCTATTCTGCTATTTGCAGAGTTTTTCATTTTCAAAATTTAATAAAATAAAAATACTCCCCTCTCAAGCAACAAGAAATTATTCTTAGAAAAATTATTATAATATTATAACTAAACAACAGCAATAATGTTTTAGTTGCTATGACAACCTCATTTCTCTTTTCCATCTAGTCTCTTCCAGCACATTGGTTCCAGTTACCCACTTCAGCCCTTTGTTGGCCTCCTTAATCTCAATAGTCTTAGAAAAACTGTCCCAACATTAAACAAAAAATTCCTCTACAGATAACATATTTTACTGATATCACTTCTCTTTTCTTATATGAACAGCTCACTGTAGCCAAACTGTTCTGAATTTCCCTTTAATATTCCACAAACATTTCTAACGGTTTTTATTCCTTGAAATCTGTACTTGAAGGACGCTCATTTTTTGTCCGTGCAAATCCAACTCTTTATTCAAAGGTCATTAAAGGTATCAATACTTCTGTCTAAATTCGCCATCCTTTACTATTGATTCTCTATTAATTTCTAGTAAAATTGTTCATATTAAATGTTCATAGTATGCAACTCATGTTATGCAGGCATTTATCATATATAAACTTAAGTACATATTATGCATTCTAAATATATGTATACTATTTTTATTTACAGTATAACTTTCAGAGATACTGAATTCAGACTTTATACTCAAGAGTGTTTATGTGAGGGTAATCATATAAAGTCTTAACCTCCTTTTTTTCCTGATTTTTATATATCAAGTACCTTTTACAGAGTAGACATGTATTAAATATATTGAAAAAATGAATACGTTAATATATAATTATATAAAGAGATTTTTCTTAAATTTAATACTTAGATAAAATAACTTTTTTTATAGAAAACAACATATTTTTTCTTGGATGAGGTTTGAATCATGATCATTTCTAACATGAACAGAATTGTCAGTGTCTTCACAGCCCAGTTGGAGATTTATAAAGGAACTATTTGTTTCAACAGCAAATGTTTTCCACTTGAGAAGTGTTAGCAGATCCTGAGGCATAAACATACACATTGGAGCATGAAAGAACTTTTGTCTGCAGTTTGTGTGTTACATTGTGGGAGTTGTTATGGCAGATGACACTTTTGCTTAACAAAAGCTGTTAAATTTGCTTGGATTTACTGCAAAATTTGGATCTGTATGCAGTTCATTTTAAATTATTCATGTGGGGCTATTTGGTACATCCAAGACAGATCTTATCTCTATGAACCATTCAGTTCACATCAAGCCAGTCCCATGAGCTTTTAAAAATCCTTAGTATATACTGAATTGATTTCAGTATAGATCTCATTGAGAAACCATTGAGTCCACTAACATAATATTATCTTTCAAACAGCATTTCTTATCAAATAAAGCTTATTACTGGGGGTTAAGGTAAGCCTTGGTAATTCTTGGGTTGAACAAAATAGTAATTTTAGTTTTCTATAACCCAGACTCTATCAGTAAATAGTGTCAGAATCAGATTAGAATCCAGTAGTCCATGGCTCATAGTTCCAAATAATTCACTAGTTTATATAATATTTTGTTCCTAGATCAAAATTATATTATTACTTTAATGCATTCAGTGCCTGGACAGTCTGAAAAGTTACTGCCTCTTCCAAAGTTGCCTCTTTAAAATTGCCTAGGCAACAAGAGAGACCTAATAAAATATTTTACTTAGTTGGTTTTATAGGAGTGAATTCTTATATAAATTCTGAGAACATGAATCTTTCTGTCATTAGTTTATTTGAAGACAACATGAGTATTTTTGGAGAAGCATAATTTAATTCAAAGTTCAATGAAGGTTGAAGTTAGTTTAAGAGACTCATATGTTAAACTAGGAACTTTTATTTCACGTGCAGATCTTTTACATAACATACCACCTTCAATAATAGAATATGAATGTAGTATCCAGATAACAATATTTTAGAATTGTTTCTTTGGCTTTTGCCAGAATTTGGAGGGGAAAGAAAAATAACTATCCAGAATTATATTAGAGGAAAAGATTAAATAAAGGGAATATATTGTGAATCTTTTAAGTTATAATTCCTTTATTGACATTTTTTATCAACATTTACAAAGGGACTGTGTTTTTGGCTTTATATGAAAATTTTATTTCAAGGCTTATTATAAAATTATAATTCTCACAGTAAAGATAAGTACATGGTAAAGACATCTGTAAATAAATTTTACTATCCCTATCACTTCATAAACTCTCTGTTGATGATTTCAATAGGTTTTATTGTAATTAATGTCACCTTGGTACCATTATATCACAAAAAACACAAGTATGAAATTGATTTTAACATTTAAATTAGCATAGTATATCTTAAGTAGAAAAAAACAAAATTATTTATTTTATATGGTTATTTTAAACATATTAATGAATCATTCCTCCAGATAATAATTTTATCAAACTTCTATGAACAACAAGAGAAAAAATATCAATAAAACAAAAGGCTAAATGAAAGTATAGGACATAGCGATAAAGGGATTTATTTTAGTTCCTTAAGAATGTACATATTACATGTGTGTACACATGTAAAATTAATCCGCAAGAATAAAAAATTCCAATGATGCAAAAACAAGGAAAATTCAAGTTGTTAATGTATTTAGTGAAAAAATCGGCATAGCAATGGCATTTCCAGTTTTAGTTTCATCATCAAAATAGCACAATTTGCCACACATGTCCTTACATTGCAAATCTAAACAACACAAAATCAATAACTCTTTTTGTACTCAATAGAGAATTGAAATTGCAGGACAAACTGTCACTCTGAAATGTGGAGCAAAAGTCTCTGGAAACATGAACTTGTTGGAACACTTAATGGCAGTTTTTACCAATTCTGAAAGTTTGAATGTGGGCTAGCATGAGAGCTAGAAACTCATGGGGGGAGGGCAAGTCTTAGGGGTTGAGGTCCCCTATTGTTGGATTTTATCTATAGGAGCTAGATTATATTCTCATAGTGAAGATTCAAGAAATATCACCTTTTAACACTGACAGGAAGGAAAACATTAATTATTGAGAAATATTTCTACAAGATTCTCCATAACAAAGGGTTTCTCTCCAAGGAATATATATTATCAGACTATAATATACAAAATTAATAGTTGCCAGGTTTGGAAGAGTGATAGAGAGGCTGAATATGTGTAATACAGGAGAATTTTTAATGTGTGGAAACTTATGTCAGATACTGTAATTGTGCACTCACACTATGAAGTTGTTAAAACCAATATAATTTTGCAAAATTAAGAGTGAGCCTCAGTGTATGCAAATTTAATAAATGCACTTAGAAAGTTAGAAGATGGAAAGATGCAGTATAAACTTTAAGAGGAAAATAGAGCTGTTTTAGAAATATAGGATTTACATCACTGAATGGAGTCAAAGAAAAATATAGATGTAAGTACCTTTAAAAAGGAGCAGAGTTTGTACCACTAAAGGAAAGAGAACTTTTACATAAATAATGTACTCTAGTTGATGATGTTATTTCCTAAGGGAGTATAGAATGACAATTCTGATAAAATTACACATGTTTATGGGAACTGAACAATTAAGTAAATAGATGGCAAATTGTGGGAATAGATGGCAAATTGTGGGAGTCTGATTTTTCACTGTTAAAATGTGAGATTACAGATAAAGTATGGAAGGAAGCTAGAATTTTCCATGTAGGCATGGGATTTGTGTCGACGATATTAGTATGAAATTTTATTTAGCTCTATATTGATACAGATGAATATATATATATATATGTATATATGTATCCTTTTGTCTGCTGAGAAGGACTAAAAGCAAGAACATATTGGTAAAAAGGATTCTACCAAATACAAAATCTTAGTTTCTAATACCATTCAGAAATACACAGATCCAGTCATTTTGTACAAATGGCAAATATTAGGACTGGACATTTATAAAATAGTTGACCAGTAGTCCTAAAAACTTACCAAGCTCATCAAACTCAAGGGAGATTCAAGGCTGTGTCATAGTCAAGAGCTTCCTAAGGAGAAATAATGACTAGATAGGATGTGGTAACCTAACTGAGGTGCTGAATCAGATAAAGGACTTTAGGGAATATTTGAATTAAATATGAATTTAGTTAATAATAATGTATCATTATTGGTTCTTTAATTGTGTTATATATCCCATGAGATCCTAGTATTAGAAGAAACCAAGTATAGGCTATATAGGAACTCTCATTATTACTGTCTCAATTTTTCTGTAAATCAAACTATTAAAAGGTAACAAAGTTTATTAAAAATACAAAAATTAACTCAAAGTGGGTTAAAAACTTGGATTTAACACTGAAGCCCTAAGATACATAGAAAAAACCGTAGACAAAATACTCCACAACATTGGCTTCATGGATGTCTTTGGGAACTCAACAGCAATAAAAATGGGAACAAAAACACAAATAAAAAAGACTGCATTAAATTTAATGTAGTTTCTGCACAGCAAAAGAAACTATCATTAAAATGAAAGACACACTACTAAATGGGGGAAAAAAATCTCCCCATCTTACATCTGACAAGGGGTTAATACTCAAAATCTACAAAGAATTCATACAATTCTACAGCAACAACAAAAATCTCAGTCAAAAAAAAAAGAGAAGGCAACAACATAAAGAGCAGAGATGATCTTAAAATGGAGGCAGAGATTGGAGTGATGGAGCCACAAGTCAAGGAAGCCCAGAGCTACCAGGAGCTGGAAGAGGCAAGGAAGGATTCTCGCCCAGAGCCTCCAAAGGGACTGCAGGCCTGTAGATACCTTCATTTTGAAGTTCTGGTCTCCAGAATGGTTCTGTGGTTTTAAGTCACCAAATTTTTGGTAATTTATTATGGCAATGTTCAGAAACTAATATACCTGCCCATATCTTTGTAAACACACCCTCTTAAAACTCTCACTAATTACTCAGTTTGCTTGTGTCTCCTGCAAAGATCTGCTGGATATATCTGGCAATGAATGAGTGCCTCAGTGTTACAACTCTGAACTCCAAGAGTGTTCTGATGACACAAGTGAAAAATTATTAAATGGTATTAAGTTTGTAAAAAAAAAAAAAAAAAGAAAATAGAAAAGTGGGCCTCCCACAACCTATAAAGCTGTCCACAGCCACTGCAGCACGAGTTCGATCCCTGGCCAGTGAGCTGTCCACATGACACAGCAGACGTCTCTTGACTCACCTGCTGCTCCCCTCAGCTGTGTATTTCAGTCAATCTGCCTGTTCTGTTCCCCACTCTGTCTCTGGTGAATCCTCTTACACACCCCCACCCCCATACCTCTGGCCAGCACCCCAGTTCTTGTATGCATAAATAAATAAATCTTTAAAAAAATAGAAAAGCTAGACATCTCTCCAAATAATACATATAGATTGCCAAAAAGCGCATGAAAAATGCTCATCATCAGGGTAATGGAAATCAAAACTATAATGAGATAGCATTTCACACCAATGAGAGAAACCCATATCTAAAAAACCAGAAGCAAATGCTGATGTGGATTTAAAGGAAGAGTAATTCTTGTACAATGTTGGTAGAAATATAGACTAGTCCTGTCCCTATGGAAAACAATATAGCGGTTTTATTAAAATGTTAAAATTGATCAGCAATTACACTCCTAGTTATCTACCCAAAGAATGCAAAACCACTAATTAGAAGGGATAAATGCACTCTTGTATTCATTGCAGCACTAATTACAAAAGCCAAGTTATGGAAGCATCCTAAGCACCCAAGGACAGATGATTAGATTAGAAAGAGGGGGTATAGAGCCTCCCTGGTGGCGCAGGTGGTTGAGTGCCGCACTATGAAGCTGTCCGCAGCCTCTGCAGCGCGGGTTCGATCCTGGCCAGCCGACGAGAATCCCACGTGGCAAAGCAGAACTCTCCTGTCTCGCCCAGTGCTCTCCTCAGCAGTGTAATTCATCAGTCTGCCTGTTCTGTTCCCTGCTCTGTCTCTGGTGAATCCTCTCACCCTCCCACACATCTGGCCTGTACCCCAGCTCTTATATAAAAATAAAATAAATCTTAAAAAGAAGATGGGGTATATATACGCAAAGGAATGCTATGTAGCTATAAAAATTATGAACTCTTGTCATTTGTGACAACAAAGATGGAACCAGACATGATTATGGTAAGCAAATTAAATCAGAAAGAGAAAGACAAATACCAGAAGGTTTCACTCACCTATGGAGTAGAGAGAAAAAAATCAAAGGAGGGTGCTTTGGTGGTGGTTGTGGTGTGGTAACATACATTTGAAGGGATATGAGCCCATACCTCTGATTTATATATAGTGCTGCAATTATTAACTCAATAAAAATGTAAGTAAAGAAAGAAGAAAACCCAGGAAAAATGATTCATGGAATTTAAATATGATCCCTAAAATGCAGGTGTTTGAAACAGTATAGACCAACCAAGCAGCTAATATGGGCTTTCCAAGTTCATTTTATCCCAGATATTTATTTCCATTTTTTATCATAGAGGCCACCTTTGTTATATCCATAATGATTTAACATTGTGATTCCCTCTTTTGATACTGTGTCTCTTATTACAAATCGCCAGACTTTTTCAGATGTCAATTTGTTATTTGAAACTTAATATTATCAAAAGAGATTATCCATGTTTTTCAAAGGAAGATGCAGTCTATCCCCTGTCTTTTTTTTTTTTTCCTGATCCTATACTATCCCCATTTACTGCATTGTGTAGTGTAGAATTCTTGATCAATATCATGCCAAAATTTGTTTCTTGGGACATTTCTATTTGCTGTTCCTTTTGTTCTGAATGTTTTCCTATAGATTTTGCTGCTGTGGCACCTTCTCATAACCCTTGTTTTAGTTCAGTTGTCATCTCCACAGAAAAGCTTTTTATCTTTCCAGATAATCAAAATATTGATTTTTCTTCTAGTCACCCCTGATTTTATTACTGTTTATTTTTCTTTCTTCTTCTTTTTAAAGATCTATTTATGCATACAAGTACTGAGGTACAGGCCAGAGGTGTGGGGGGTGAGAGGATTCACCAGAGATAGAGTGGGGAACAGAATAGGCAGATTGACTGAAATACATTTCTGAGGGAGCAGCAGATAAATCAGGAGAGGTCTGCTGCACCATTTGGGTAACTCCCTGTCCGGGGATTGAACTCACCTGCAGTGGCTGCTGATAGCCTCATAGGTTGTGTCTTAACCCCTTGCACCACCAGGGAGGCCCCACTCTGTTTCTATTTCAAAGCATTTGCCATTATTCACAGTAATTTACTCCTTTATGCATATTTTGTCTGCCACAAAATAATTCAACTCTATCAATATAGGAATTATGTTAACTGTTCACCAATGTACTCACAAAATAGCTATCAAATACACGAAGAGATGTCATTGTTACTATGGGATAAGGGCATATCTGCAAACTTCACTCTCAACTATATAGATAATATAATTGAGAAAATACTTGCAAATCACAAAGAAACACCTGGCCTACTGCACACTTACAAATTATCTGATCACCAGAATAATTCTGTGAGATAGATGAGATAGCTAAGATTATCCCCATTCACATGGGAAATCCCATATTCTAAAGTCCGGTTAAGATGGGAAAAATGGTAAGAACTTCTTTTCTTTAGAGCAAAGCCAGCAGTGATGAAGAGAAACAATCCAACATTTTTTTCTTTTTTAAAGATTTATTTTATTTATACAAGAGCCAGTGCACAGGCCAGATGTGCGGGATGGTGAGAGGATTCACCAGAGTAGGAAACAGAACAGGCAGACAGACTGAAATACATGACGAGGGGAGCAGCAGGCAAAGATAGGAGAGGTCTGCTCTCATGTGGGTTGCTCCAAGGCCTGTGTTGTTCGAACTGGCACCGCACAGGCTGCGGACAGCTTCACAGCGCGGTGCTCAACCGCCTGCGCCACCAGGGAGGCCCAACAATCCAACAATTTTAAGCCTAGTTGATAAGTATCTCTTTAGGAAGAGATACTTCCTAAAGTATCTTGCTTTCATGATTTCAGAATTTGACAAAATCTCTATCACTCTTTCCTGTAAAGGGTTCATGCCCAAACAGGCTCACCACTATGAGGAGCTCATAAATCGTCCATATCCTTTTAATATTCACTCATGTTCATATTCAGTGTCTAGGACAGGAAGCTTGGAGGTAGAAAAGATCTCCACACAGTCAAGGGCACAGGGGACAAAAAAGGTGCTCAATGGCAAATAAAAAAATATTTTTGTTTGCTTCTATTTTTTTTTTTTTTTTGGTGGAGTGAGTATAGCGAAAGTAGGAATTGGGAGCACTTCAGTTCCTACAGAACTTGCCTATCAGATGAAGAAAAGGTAAACTCTGCCATTTTAATCTGTCTGGAAAATAGGTTTTGTAAAGCAAGCTTAATAGTTGATATATGCATGAAATATAAGTTTCTGTTAATTAAACCTCATAATTTTGAGGCAAAAATCTTTGCTATAAATTTCAGATATTCTTAGGAGTGATATATAGAGAGATTGATGACAGGGGGTTACTTTTCTTCCTTATAGCATTCTATTTAGCTAATGGAGGAAATCGGAACAGATTACACAGATTATGATCTATTGATACAACTCAGTTCTGAGTGCTAGGAATTTTCCTCATTTCCATGGCTCAGTTTTAGTTGATGTAGAACAAATCAATAAAACACTTTTGCTTTTATGGTATTAATTGTAGGTATAGGGTTTTTTAAGAAACAAAAATATTGTTTAAAGTTAAATTGTGAAAGTGCAAGATCAATCCATTTGAAGTAAATTTCATTTTATTTCACATTCATATTCCAGTTTATACCATGACTTTTTCCCATTTGTATATAAAATTCTCAGGAGTTTGCTATACATGCTCTGTCCATTTTCCTCCCCTTTTACTTTAATCCACTTAATCAAAATTTTGTTCCAGACATTCTTCTGTAACAGCATTGGCAAAATAGCCACATGATTTCACACTGCTATATCCAACATTGAATTATTCAATTATTGCTAAATTAGTTCTGCATAACAAATAATGTCATACTCTTAGTGGCTTCCAGGAAAACATTATCTCCAAGCTTATGATCTATAGGTTGACTACAGTTGGGGAAATCTAGAGTGGGGCATGGATGAATGACTATGCTTTTAGTTGTTTATTTATTTGGATTAGATTCAAGCTTCCCACTACATTTGCTGTCATCTTCCCTGGCTGAGCTGTGATCCGGAACACAGTTTTTCTCATGGTGAGTCGTTAGAAGTTTTTATAAGGGTATGTAATGAGAACAAGAGAGATCAAGCCAAGTTGTGCAAATCCTTAGGGCAGTTGGAACTTGGTTTTTTATTTCCCTAAGGTTTCCAGATCTATTAGTTTTAGCCTCATCATTCCATATTACATTTATTTTATCAATTTATATTATAATTATACATATTATTTTCTAGTTGTGTCAGTTCCCTCCTATTCATCCTCAAATCTTCATCTTTATGGTTCATTGCAGATAACTTTTTTTCACTGTTTCATTTTAGAAGTCATAGAATGACAATTCCAATTTTCAAATACTAACTAGACTTTTTATTCTCATCTATGCCAGTGACCAAAACTAGAAGTCAAGTTTTTTACCTGAAACTCATTCTGACGTTATGTTTTCAAGTTCATGGTTTTGAGGCTAAGAGTAATAACTATGATAATTCAATCAAAAAAGAATATATTTCAAAAATAAGAAATTTCTCAAAATATTTTAGGGGATATTTATAACAAAGTTCATTCTAAAAATGGTATAATATAGAATAAAATGTCAGAACTACAATTATGATCATCTTTGGATCCAAATAATGGAGTTTTCCAAACATACAATACATTTCAGATTCAGGGCATGAAAAAATTGTGATATGTTTACTATTCCAATAGCTTTTCTGCTCTTCAAATTCCTTCCTAATCAACTAGACATCAAAATTATAAAGATGACATTACTGTCACTTTTTTAATTTGCTATATCAAGCAAAGTTGAATGGGTTATTTAAATTCCTTAAATTTTCTCAAAATTTAATACAGTATCAGGAATTTTGAACATCAAAATTTGGTATTGTATTGGCAGGTCTCAATTTTGGGTGTTAGGGATATTTCATAGCCTACACAAAACTCTCTTGAAATTCTACCACAGCTGAGTAACTTTCCTATTCATCCTATTCATTTTCTTTTTTTTTTTTAATTTATAAGTAGAAGAAATGAGGTGTAGGTGTGGGAGGTGGTTGAGATGATTCACCAGAGTCAGAGTGGGGAGCAAAACAGGCAGATCTACTGAAATACACTGCTGAGGAGAGCAGTGGGTTAGAGTGGAGAGATCTGCTGTGCTATGTGATGGTTAGTTCCCTGGACAGAGACCCAACTCAGGCTGTAGCAGTGATAGCTCCAAGACTTAACCTCTAGGTCACTGAGGAGACCCACTCATTTTACTGATTTTTAATTGCAACTCTGCTTTTCAGATGCACATACACACCATGTAAAGTTGATAACTTTTTAAAAATTAAATAGTAAATTCATAGGATTTTAAAAAACTCCAGTGTTTTGTTTTCATCCTGTCATATATTGCTTGAAGTTTTTCTTCAATTTAAAATTGAAGTCTGGGGAACTCCCTGGTGCCCTAGGGGTTAAGTCTCAGCACTATCACACTATTGCTGCTATGGCCTGACTTCGATCCCTGGCCAGGGAGCTACCCACATGGTGCAGCAGACATCTCCTGACACACCTGCTGCTCCCTTCAGCAGTGTATTTCAGTCAATCTGCCTGTTCTGCTTCCCACTCTCTCTCTCTGGTGAATCCTCTCAACCCCCCCTCCTGTGTCTCCACCCCAGCTATTGTATGCATAAATAAATAGAATTAAATATTTAAAAAAACAGAAATTGAAGTCTGGCTTGAAATATCTCTTAAGCTTCATAAAAGGCACTGACATTCTGCAGTGAAAATAGCATTGTGTTTCTGGGTCAAAGTTAAATACTACTAACATTTACTTTATTTATGGAGGAAAGAAAAGATAGCAGTGCCATATGTTTTAATCATTTACGTGAATTGTTCAACAAAATTGTGAAAGGCCTTAGGGCTCAAGCACAGTTTGCTACTGAGCATTCAGTTGCAATTGCATGCTTCCTAACAGAGCTGAAAACATCCCGCATCTAAATTTCCATTTCAATTTCCTAAGCTTGATAACTTAGAGTTACATTTTGAGTAATTCTGTAGCAGGGCATAGGAGATTCGTATTCTAAAATACTAATAATTTGGTTGAAAGTCAAGTTGAAATTTACTAAATGATATTGAAGAGACATCTCACCTAGAAATATTGTGTCAGATAAAGATACAACATTGAGTATATTTTCTAAAATTGTGTGAACACAGAAAAGAATGCTATTAAATTAAGTATCTTATCTGTATTTAGCAGTTTTCTTTGGTTTGGATCATTGGAATAATTTTTAGTTTTGAATATAATTGTAATTCCCTGTTTGTTCCTTTATTTTTTGAGTAACTTTTTTTTTAATCAACATGTTCACTTTAATTATTTTGGTCCACTCTGCAATGTAACCTGTTAATGCAGGCCAAATTCAATGACATTCAACTGAAAACAATTGGTTGGTAAGGTGTAAAACTGGTTTCATATATTTTGCTTTTATTTTAGATTATTTTTATCCATTTGTTTGAAGAATTCAGGATATGCTATTTACAGAATTGTAACTGTATGTCAAATTTTATACACAGAGATAAAAATATTTTCCACTCTAAGTAATTATGTATTAAGTCAGCCTCTCTGGCTCAGTTTTTTATATACACATAGGTAATTGTGTGTATATAAAACACATATTGCCAAAAATACTATGCATTTATACTCAGTGTTACTTAAATATTAAATATTTTCTTTTTGAGCAACATATTCATAATTACTGCTTTAATAACTAGTTAGTTTTTCTGATATTAATTATAATGTAGTTATAATTTCTCTATAGTAGTTTTCAGTTTCTCCAAATGGTTTGTTATTAAAGGGAAACATTGTGTGAATAATTTCCTTAGGATAGTTTCTTAAGTGCATAATTATTGGTATGTAGCATTAAAAGATAAACTGAGGTATATTAAAAAGAATTAAGGATTTATTTGAGCATTAATGATTTGATTTGAGCAGTGCCAAATCAGAGTGGTTAGGAACACTCCCAACAGGAGCTGGAGAAATTTTATAGACAAAGGGCAGAAGCAAAGTAAAAGAAATTATTGATTGGCTATCATTTACAGCCTAGTTGGCTGTTTGTCATTTTCCTTTGGTTTCAGTTTCTTAACTTTGAGGCATTGACAGGCTTAGACTTTGGTGCTTAAATTAGGCCTCTACGGCATTAGAGCCACCTCGGCTAACAGTCTCCTTTTTAATTTAGCAATCGTGGCACTTTCCTCATCTGTTGTTTGCATCATTACATTTATGACATACATGCCTTACTATTTTACCTAATCTGAATGTATATGCAGTTTGAGGTTTTATTTAGTTTTGTTTAAACCTAATTGTAGTTATGAAGTTATTCTTCAAGTGAAATTTTTCATCTTTCCACAAACTTAGCCCACATGGTCTGAACTCTTCTGCTCTTCTTTTAATGTGAGGAGAATTTTCTCTTTGGATAGTGGCATAGCCTGTAGTATCCCACATTATTTCATCTTGAAGTTAAGATGACATCTTTTCTCCTTCTTACAATTCTTTTTCCTGTGTTTTATCATGTCTTTCGCTGTTCTCAGCTGGTAGTGAGTTTGTATGTATTCAGAATGTCACTTGGGAATTAACCATACTTTTTTTTTTTCTCTCTCTCTTGCTCAATACCTAAACATTCAGCCAAATATTAAACTGGAGTAATGAAGAATAGAAACTGTCTTAGGACTTGATTCTAAGTCATGTTGAAATTTTACTTTTTACCATGAATTCAATGAGCAGATAATTGAATAGGTTATTGAATAAAGAAAATGCATACATTAACAAATGCATTGAATTAGTTCAAATACTGAAGTATAAAGATCTGATTTGTTTGCATTTTATAAACAATCATTATCTTGGGTTTATGGACTAGTTTATACACCAGTGTCCATATCCATATTCTTAGGAGACTGAAGTTTATTTATACTTGATTGTGTGACTTGCTTTGGACACTAGGGCAACAGTACATGTGACACAAAGAGGGATGTGAAAATTGTTTGTGCTTTGGCATTTCCCTAACTTTGTTTGTATGAAAACAATGACCACCATCATGAGAATAAGTCCAAACTGGATTACAGATCATAACCCCAGACATTAGCTAGCTCGAACTCCAAACTTGTGAGGTAGTTCATTTAGACCAATCAACCTCTAGCTGATTGTTGGTGATATGTAAACCCATGCTTTATCAGTAGAAAAATCACCCAAATTATTCAACCGTATATTTAAAATTAATATAATAGTTAATAAATGTATTCAGTCATTGAATCTTGGGATTGCTAGAAGCATCCAACTGCAATTTTTTTGTTACCATAATACTACAGTATTAGAAGTGTTAGAATTACAAACTGATGTAAAATATCTATTGAATACTGACTAATGATACTGGAGTTTAGATCCTTGTCAATTTTTTTTTAGATTTTTTTTAAATATTTAAGCTCTTAGGGGAGATCAGGAAAAATTTCCAGAACCACTAGAAGCAATTAGGCACTTTTGTATGAGAAATAGTTTTGTGGTTATGTTGCCTCTATGAACCAATATGTTAGCTAACATAAAAGAATAGAAAAAGATTAACTTATATACTCCATCTGCACATAAATAATATCAGCATGATGTTATTCTATACAAGTATTTCAGTGATTGTGATAAATTAGGAAACCTTAGAGCATTTAATGAATCTGATTCTTGAATTTGCTATTTTATCTTTGTGTGGATTCTTTAGGTCAGAATACAATAATCATTACATGACCTAAAGAGTATCAAATTTCCTCCTAGATTTTTCACCATTTATTTCATAATATTAGTTAAAAAATTAAAGGCAATCCTAATATTATTATAATTCCATAAATTAAATAATTAAAAAGCATCTTCTATATATTCATAACTATATAAAATAGTCATCCACAGAAGAACTCCCTCTGCATAATATAATAACTCTGATAAAATAAAATAAAATAAGGCCAGGTTAAAAATTCATTCACGTGAAGAAATTTTTCCTTAGGGAATTGTTGCAACTATGATTTTTTGAATAGTTGAATGTAACATTCAGTCTTAACTAAAAACAAATGCAGTATTTACAGATAAATTTTCAACTTGACATGCTAAATGATTTTGAAGTTTTGAAGTTTGCTTCCATTCTGTCAACAGCTTTTATTGAGTACATGCTGTGTATGCAGCACCATACTGGGTTTGGTGAATGAGTGCATTTATCACACAACTTCATGATAGAGGGTATTATAATACAACTATTTCCCACAGTGATTTTACATTTCTTTCATTTCTCCTAATCACTCCATATGCTTCATATTCTACTTTATCCTCTTAGACTTTCCTTTTCTGTTTCTGAATACTCCAAGGTGAAGAGAAACTTTCTTTCTAAAGAATATGTCAACTAAGGCATATTTAGTCCATTCCCCTCTTTAATGTTTTTACAATGTGTTACAATCAATTAAATTAGGATAAAATAAAATTTGTCAAAATACAACAGGATGGTTGAAATTCATTAAAATACTGGCACTAGAATACAAGTTTCCTTTCAAAGCAATGTTTTTATATTATTTCGGTACATATCTAAAAATGGAATTGCTATGTCTATTTTTAATTGTTTGAGAAACCTCCATACTGCTTTCCATAAGAATGGGCCAGTCTGCATTCCCACCAACAGTGTGGGAGGGTTCCTTTTTCTCTGAACACTTTCCAGCCCTGTTGTTTCTGATTTTTTTTTATATGGGTCATTCTCACTGAAGTGAAGTGGTAATCATATTGTGGTTTTGATTTTTCATTTTCCTCATGATAAATGATGATGAGCATTTTTCATGTGCCTGTTGGTTATCTGTAGTCTTCTTTGGAGAAGTGCCTGTTTATTTTATAACACTATTTACAAATAGCCAAGCTATGGAAAGAAAACAAACTAAGTGCATCAAAACAGATGAGTAGGGGCCTCCCCGGTGGCGCAGCGTTTGAGCGCTGGGTTGCGAAGCTGCCCGCATCCTCTGCAGCACCGGTTCGATCCCCGGCCGCTCCCCGGCCTCTGGAGGAGGGTCCCACATGGAGCGCAGACCTCTCCTGCTGCCCGCTGCTCCCCTCAGCAGTGTACTTCGGTCCTTCTGCTTGCTCTGCTCCCCGCTCTGGCTCTGGTGAATTCTCTCTCCCTCCCGCGCTTCTGACTGTACCCAGTGCTTGTATAAACAAATAAACAAATGAATAAATCTTTAAAAAAAAAAAAACAGATGAGTAGAACAAGATGTGGTATACATACACACATGATGGAATACTGTGCAGGGAAAAATAAAGGTAAACTCATGCCTGTTCCAGCAACATAGGTGGAACTGGAAGACCTATTGCTGAGAATGATAAATACTGGATGGTGCCATCTATATGTGGAATACAGAGAAGCTAATCAAAGGGTCAGAAAGACAAACTTTAATACCAATACTTGAAAGCTGATAATATATCTGAGACATCCAGAGGGGGACAGGAAGAGAAATAAGTGAGAATACAGTGGGGAAAGAGAACAACAGACTATTGTGGAAGAATATGGGTGCTTCAGTGCTAGGTGCACCATGGTGCCCACCACTGAGGAGGAAAATCCTTTACTTCCAAAACACTAACATGGATACAAACTAATGTTAATTCAATAAAAAATAAATAATAAAACAACTACTGAAAAAATTAAAATTAAAAAATCTGAAATATTTGGTATGGAAGTGAAAACACACTGATCATAGGAAACACAGAAAATAATTTTACACTGTTTTATTTTTACCTATTTTTCATATTTTATGAGCATTAATGAATTTCCTCATTAATGAAAAATGTGATAAGACAAGGTCAATCTTTTATACCCACTCTTTCATGTAGTGGTCTACATCAATCACATAGAGACTCCAAAAGTTTGCCTCATGGTCTAGGGTCTACACTCTTTGCTATTGGGCAGATGAAATTTCCAAAAAATGGACTCAAAGGAAATGATGTGTTTTTCTATAATCAAATTCAGACTTTTTCTCATGAAAAATATTATGGTAATACCACTATATATTACCTATTCTCCCCTAGACATTTTCAATATTCTTTCTTTGTCTTGAACCCTTGGTAGTTTCATTACTGTGTGTCTTGGCATAAGCATCCTCCCCTCCCCAAATCACTGCTGTGTCCCCTGCCCTGAATCTCTGTTGTGTCCTCTGCCTTATACCACAACCCCCAGACTTTACTCTCCACAACTTCCTGTTTAATGAAGGATGTTTTTCCTATGACTCTCTTATTTTTGTTCTATGTCTGTAGTCTGCGTTGGTTTCTGATGTCCAAGTGGTATTTCAGTGTCAGCCCAATCTATGTATATTTAATGCATTCTCTAAATGTTTCAATGGCAGTCTTCAAAGTAATAGAACAAACATCATTTAAATTTATATGGAAATACATAACTCCCCAAATAGGCAAATTAATCCTTACAAAAAGAAGAATGATTATGCTCCCCATTTTCAAGCTTTAGCACAAAACTATGATAAAAGTAAAAATTATATATGGCATTAGAACAAAAATAGACAGAAAGCTGGTTGAACAGATTTGAGAGCCCAGAAATAAACCCACACTTATATGAACAGTTAACCTATGACAAAGGAGCCAAGAGTGTGCAATAAAGAAAGGAAAATTTCTTTCTTTTTTTTTTTTTAAGATTTATTTATTTATTTATACACACACTGGGTACAGTCAGAAGCGCAGGAGGGTGAGAGAATTCACCAAGGCCAGAGCGGGGAGCAGAACAGGCAGAAGGACCGAAGTACACTGCTGAGGGGAGCAGCGGGCAGCAGGAGAGGTCTGCACGCCAAGTGGGACCCTCGCCGGTTGGCCGGGGATGGAACCGGCGGTGCAGAGGCTGCGGGCAGCTTCACAACACAGCGCTCAACCGCTGCGCCACCGGGGAAGCCCAAGGAAAATTTCTTGAACCAATGGTGTTGGTACAAAAGAATGACCTACAGCACTATCTCAAATTGCACATAAATATTAATTCAAAATAGAATAGACTTGGCTGTAAGACCTGAAATCTTCCAATACATAAAAGAAAACATAAGCAGAACATTATGAGATACTGATTTCTGTGATGTCTTTGGGAAAATGAATCCAATAGCAATGGAAACAAAAAGGGAATATAAACAATTGGGACTATATTTAACTGAAGGTTCTGTATAGCTAATGCAGCTATCATTAAATGGAATAGACATTTACCTAGTGGAAGAATATATGTGCATCATGCATCTGACAAGGGATTCATATCCAAGACCAACAAAGAATTCATAAAACTCAACAAAAAAATACTCAATCCAAAAATGGACAGGAGAACCCGAGACACTTCTCCAACGACATACATAATGGCCAATAGACATATGGGAAAAAAAAAAAACAGAACTATCATTGTTTATAATGAGGGAAATGAAAATCAACAACCACAATTGACCATCACCTCATACCATGAAATAATGTCTGTTATAAAAAAAAAGAAAAAAAAAAACAAATGCTTGTGAGGGTGTGGAGAAAAAGGAACACTCATATACTACTGTTGGAAATGGACACAAGTCCAGCACCTGTGAAAAACAAGTACTTTTATAAAAACATTAAAAATACTCCTAACTTACGATCCACCAGTTCCATTATTGTCTACTTGGGGAATGCAAAAATACTACTTTGAAGGAAGATATGCATGCCTGTGTTGATGGTTTTTTCCCTACACTACGTACAATAGTAAGTTAAAGTAACTGCTTAAGTGCCCAAAGAAGGATGAGTTAATCTAGAAATTGTGATCTATATACACAATGGGATGCCTCTCAGCTAGTAAGTAAAAAAGATGAAATATTGCCATTTGTGACATGAATGGATCTGAATTATGATAAGTGAAATAAGTCAAGAGAGACCAACACTGGATGATTTTATTCATATGTGCCATTGCTTCAAAGTTTGTTTCAAAATTGTACAATCATCACCACAATCTATTTTAGAGCATTTTTCACCACCTCAAAATGAAATCCTATACCTATTAGTTTTCACTAGCCTCCTCCCAAATCCCCCTTACCCCAGCCCTAAGTAACCCCCAATCTCCTTCTGTCTCTGTATTTTTGCCTGGACATTTCATATAAAATTAATCTTATACTATGTGTTCTTTTGTGACTCACTTATTTTGCTCAGCTTAATATTTTTAGGGGTCATCCAAGTAGCAGCACAAATCAGTATCTCATACTTTTATTTTTTTAATAAACTCTTGAGGCCTCATTTCCTTTTTTTTTGAGGTAAAATTGGTTTATATTATTGTTTGTGTTTTAGAAATCTAGAATCTCCCCCTGCAGATGATATTATCACACCACATCTACCACCGAAGCTCCCACATTCTACAGTCACTGTGCTCCCTTCCCACTTTGTTTTTGTCCCTGCCCCTCCCCTTTCCCTTCTGGTATCCTCAGTTATATAGTCAGCTTTCTAGGGTGAGTGTCTGGTTTTATCTGACCCTTTGTTTGACTTCTCTGTATTCCACATGGAAGTGACACCACCTATATTTATCATTTCCCTTCTGACTTACTGTATTTTTTTAAAGATTTATTTATGCATACAAGAACTGGGGTACAGGTCAGAGATGTGGGGGGTGAGAGGATTCACCAGAGACAGAGTGGGGTAAAGAACAAGCAGACTGACTGAAATACACTGCTGAGGGGAGCAGCGGGTGAATCAGGAGAGGTCTGCTGCGCCATGTGGGTAGCTCCCTGGCCGGGATTGAACTTAGCTTCATAGGTTGCTTTTTAATGCCTTGTGCCACCAGGGAGGCCCTTATTGTTTTTTTTTTTTTTTTTTTATGTAACATTAGTTTGCAATGCTTATATGATTCAGAGGTATAGGATCACACCTCTTCAGCTGCATGTTACCACACCACACCCTCTACCAAGGTACCAATATACTGAAGTCATTGAATTATATACTTTAAATTGGGTGAATTACATACAGCCCAAATTATAACTCAATAAAGCTGTTACCAGTGAAAGGCACAAACAAAAAGTAAAGTACCAACATGTCATAGAATGAATTAAGAATATTTTCATTATGATATTCCCAAAGTGAAAATTATCCAAGTGTTCATAATTAGGTGCACAGATAAAATGGTATAAACATACATGCATGGAAACACTATGTGTTAAGCAATTAAAATGAATAAAACATTAATGAATGAATCAATAACGACCCAAAGTTGGTTTCCTTCAAAGTGTGCAAAATGTGTGTTAGTTCTTAGTATCAGTCTGACAAATTATATTAAAACTGATATATGATTCTCCTTTTCTGAAGCTTCTGGTCTTTTTTGATGGTTGCTTTCCTGATTTTGTTTGGTAGGTAACAAATTAATGCTTGAAATGTTGGCATTTTTATCAATTACTGATGTAATTCTATGTATCTTATGTAACTCTGAAAACTATAGTATGCATGTCATAGAATTGTACATTATTTCCAATGTCATTTCATTAAAGAGGAAAACTATATGATTCTCATGAAAATTTCCATAGATTGTGAGTTGTCTGTCGGTATGTCTTTATGTTGTGTATATGTGTGTGTGTGTTTGTTGTGTTGATGTATAAGCTTTAAGAAATAGATTACAGAACCCAATCTTAGAAGAAAAGTTGAAATAGGGACTTAGCAATGATCTGTTCATAGTGATTCTTATAGACCACCAAAACAAACAATGCTGACAAAACCAGTTCCTCAAGCGGCTATTAACAGTGTACCTGTCTAAATTACTTAGATGATTGCCAAATCTCATTTTCCTTATTCATTGCTAAAAAAATGTATTTAAATAGAAGCTAACATATCTCCTTTTTTCCTTCTCAAAGAGCATGATCATTATAATACAACCCCAAGATTTTATTTCATTGAATTATTTTTATCTTCTCATCAAATCATATCTAAGTCTCTGAATCTCAGCAACTCAATAGTTAATTAATTCTACTTTCATAATCCTTATCTTCAGAACAAAGAAGCAGCATTAAAATTAACTTCTTTTTTAAAAAGATTTATTTATTTATGCATACAAGAACTGGGGTACAGGCCAGAGGTGTGAGGGGTGAGAGAATTCACCAGAGACAGAGCAGGGAACAGAACATGCAGATCAACTGAAATGCACTGCTGAGGGGAGCAGCGGTAGAGCCAGGAGAGGCCTGCTGTGCCCCCCCTGCTGCAGTGGCTGCAGGCAGCTTCATAAGTTGTGCCTTAACCCCTTGCGCCACCAGAGAGGCCCAAAAAGTAACTTCTTATCAGCTAGTGCTTTTTCCCATAACCCCTGATCCTGTTAGGGAGAGAAAAGGACTCACACATTCCCCTAGGGGAGCACAACTGCATTTCTGCCATCCCACAGTGCAGCTGGGGTTTATCTCTCTGTTTCAAGGACCAGATAAGGTCTGACAGCTGGCAGGTCTGGGAAGAGTTTCTAACTACAGTTTCGCTTCCAACCTCACACACATACTTGAAAAGAGAGAGGGAGGGGTAGTTAGTCTGCCATTACTGAGGAGTGATGGGAGGAAGGTATGCATAATTAAGAAGAGCCCTTCCCCACCAAAAAAATTGAAAACCCTGCTAGTTTGGGTTGTCAGAAAACTCATGACATACTCTTTGTATGTATTTCATGCAAAAATGTGTCATGACTTCTCCGACAGCCCAATACTTTACTCAGGCCAGGACTCGCGCTTACTGAGACTGCCCACTGCTCCTTCAAATATTCCGTCCTATTGCTTCCTAATCAGCATTGTTTCTGGTTTTATTCCTGTCCTTCATGAATTCTTTTCTCAAGAAACACCACGGGGCCTCCCTTGGTGGCGCAGCGGTTGAGCTCTAGGGTGCCACATAGTGCGCAGACCTCTCCTGCCGCCCGCTGCTCCCCTCAGTAGTGTACTTCGGTCCTTCTCCCTGTTCTGCTCCCTGCTTTGGCTCTGGTGAATTCTCTCACCCTCCCACACGTCTGACTGTACCCAGTGCTTGTATAAATAAATAAATAAATCTTAAAAACAAACAAACAAAAACACCATGGACTCTTCAATGTTGTGGTCCCCAACTATCCCAACAGAGTGATGGAAAAAAGAAGGGATTGCATGAATAAAGAAAATAAGAAAATTTGAGAAAAAATAGAGAGGAAGGATCAGACATGTTTTGAATTGGGGTGGCCTTGAGGGTAAAAGTTTACATGAGTTTTGGTTTCTTTGATACTTTCATTTCTCAAGCTCTCCATAGTTCCAGCAGAATGGTTGGCCTCTTGTAATTTGATTATTCCAGAAAAAAGACATCGGTGGAAGGATTTTATGGTTCTAGAGTGTGAGTAAAAGAATACTGCTGTCATTTTTCTGCCAAGTACTATTTCTATCTTCTTATTCAATAACTCGTTATTTTAGTCATTAATCTTTCATGTGTAACATGACTATTTGCCTGGAGTAAAACAACAGGATATTACATCATTGGATTTCTATCAACTATTATGGATGTAATATTTTCAAATAATTCCAGAAGACTAGTTAAACACTACCTCACCTTATTGAACCTCATGCCATTTCCTTTTTCATATGGGGTTTCCACAGCATCTTTTTAATAACTTCTATTCCTTACTCCTTTAATTAAATTTATTGTCATATTTTAATAAAATTTATTGCCAGAAGTTATGAAGGAAAATATGAAAAATAAATGATATATTGACAGTACTTTTAAATCCAATTTTATTTATTTTTATTGAAGTAACATTGATTTACAACTTTGTGTTTTAGAGTTATGGGATCTCCCCATTTAGGTATTGTTACCACATCTTTTTATAATGAATTGAAAGTGCCTGTGGAATGTGGAATGCTCTGTAGACTATTCTACAGGTATTTTTAATTCATTACAAAAACGTATGGTAACAACACCTGAAGGAGGAAATCTTATATTTTGAAACTACTAGCAATGAAGTAAGCCAATAGTACTACACTAAATATATATATTTAAAAATACCTGTAGAAAATTGCAAAGAATCAAAATGTACACTCAAAAATTTATTATATATTGGTCATCCATATACTCACTTTCAAGGTCAAAAACGATGTCATGAGTACTCTAACACTGCTATTTCTACCACAAACTGTTCCTTCTTTATCTGAAGGAGAAAAGCACCACTATCAATTTCAATCACCTCACTTTCTTTATAGTGTTACTGCCTAAGTGTCCATACCCAAATGAAAGAGTTTGGTTTTATTTTAAAGCAATGTTTGAGTGGACTTACATTTATATTATGCATGTAATAGTTTTATGTAAAGTATCTAAGCCAATTTAGGTGTGGCTTTATTGTGCAGTGTTATTCCTAAAAGATTAATGCATATTGCATTTAGCTGTAATTCCATTTCTTTGTGATTGTTTTAAAGTATTTTATTTTAGTATATAAAGATATGACAATTTATATGCCACTCTTTATTCTAATGGGCATTTTGGTACTTTTGAGTTTAGGACTTTTATGATTAGTGCTGTTATGAATATTTTGCATGTGTCTCCAAATTCACATATGAATATATTCGTGTTTATATATATATACACACACACACACACACACACACACACACACACACACACATATCAGAGGAGGATTACTGAGTTTTGCATGTCTTTAAATTACTAGATGATACTAAAATGCTTTCCAAAGCAGTTTTATAAATTTGTATTTCCTCAAAGCAATGGGGTAAATTTTTGTACATTCACACAGACATGTGGCATTTAACTTTATCCTTTACTTTTGATGCAACTTATTGGAACTTTAGATTGTTTTTCATTGATGACTAATGAAATTTAACAACTTTCAATTGTCTGTCATTTAAGTGTTCTTTTTATTCACCTCCCTGTCCTTGTGTGTTCATATTTTTCTTGTTGATGTGAAGTTATTTATATTTATTGTTATGCTTTTTATTTGTTATGTTTCAAATACAATTTCTTACTTTAGCAACATTTTTATGACCGAATTTTAAATTTGATGAACTTTATGATTATTGATTTTTGTGTTCTGTTTAGGTGCTTATGTACTTTAAAATGTCATAAACATATTCATCCATAATAACTTCTGGATCCTTTAGTGTTTTGCCGTTCATGTTATAGTCAATATTCATATGGAAATAATATTTGAGCCATAAATTGAGGTTCAGCATTTATTTTTTTAATAAAGATATCCAATTGTGCTAATACTATTTACTAGAAAGATTATATTTCTTCACTTCTCTGCAATAAGCACTGTCATTGTCTTAAGTTTTATTACATGCCCACATATGCATGGTTCTTTTGGGTATCTGATTTTGATTCTATTGACCTATACATCTTTCCATGCAACAATAGTATACTAATGCTCAATGCTGTAAGTATAGAAGTAGTCTTGCAATGTTGTTATCCTTTCAAGGAAACTTGTCTAGCACCAACTTTTCAATTCTTGTAAATAAATAATATTGGAAGGGATTTTTAAAAATTGATTATAATTTTGAATTAAATATCAATTGGGTGAAACTGACATCTTTATAACCGAGGCTTCCAAAACTGATCATAACGTAACTCTCTATTAATTTAGACACTTCTTAATTTCTCTGTTATTTTAATATTTATCCAAAGACTGCATTTTCCTTTGATTTATTACCAGTTTATTTTTGATAACATTAAAAGTGTTTTAAAAGTGAATTTTCCACTGTTATTGAGAAAGAATAATGTGATGTTTGCTTTTATACACTACCTTGGAAAACTTTAATGAAAGTTAAAAAGTAAAAATATAGAAATCACTGAGTATATTTTTCAGTTTTGTACAGAATAAATAACCTGATTTTGCAAAGGTGAAATATTGGTTCTTCCTTTCAATACCTATGTATGTTTTTCATTTGACTTACTTTACAAACTAGACATCCAACATTATATAAGAAATATAAAACTAAAAAATAAAATTGACATAATACTAAAAGCCCAACTCTACAAGTACAGACCCAGAACTATAAACTTGTATTAGTACCAATTTACATATTGTTGCATTTCTCCATTTCTAAAAGTCCAAGTTAAAAAGCAACCTGATAATAAGTTGCGGTATTTCAGGAAGGACTGATAAATTAAAGATGTTCTCCAGGGAGTACTTTGTTTTTTAAAACCAAATTTATTTATTTATTTTTTTTTATTGAGGTAACACGATTCAAAGGTATGAAATAATACCTATACCTTTGTCGGGCGTAAGTGTGTTTCTGAAGATAACCTATTTTCTTGAAAAAAACATGTATTTGTACATATATATAGTTCAGTTTGTACACACACACGTACACACACACACAAATACCTGGCATTTAACTTTACCCCTTACTTTTGATGCAACTCATTGGAACTTTAGATTGCTTCTCCTCTATGATTAATGAAATTTTACAACTACTCAATTGTCTATCATTTAAATTAAATTAAAATATATGAATGTTATGAATATTTTGACCTATAAATATATACACATTTATTCATCACATCATCTTGACTCATCTGTTCTTGAGCACTTAGACTGTTTCCATAATTTGGCTATTGTAAATATTATTGCAATGAGTGTAGGAGTGCCTATATCCCTTTGAATTAGTTTTTGTATTCTTTGGATGATACCTAAGAGTGTGATTGCTGGATCATATAGTAAATATATTTTTATTATTTTGAGAAATCTCCATATTGTTCTCCATAGAGACTGGACAAATGTACATTCCCACTAATAGTGTAAGAGAGTTCCTTTTCACCTAGGAGTACATTGAATTATTACCCAAGGAATAGTGGTTATAAAGAAAGCAAGTGTTTTCATTGTGAATAATGTCAGCTGGTTTGGAGGAAGTGAATTTATGGAGGAAGTCTTGATGGTGAATTGCTTGATATTAGTTCTTGATTGAGAAATTTTTAAGAAGATAGATTATGTTCAGAAAGCAATGCTATTGAAAATTAAGTTTTATCAAGTACAGTGCTTCTGAATAGTTTAAGGTTAAGATGAAATCTTTTGAATTCAAATAAGAGTCAAAATTTAATTGAATCAATGATTTTAGAATCCAGTTCATATTAACTTAGGTAAAGAATAATTTTGCTTCTGACTAACATAGAGTAGCTTTCTGAAGATCAGTGTTTTCACTAGGAACAACTAGAACTGCAGATAATATTTGAAACAAACCAAAATTATTTAAAAACAATAAGGGAATAATATGATTATTTGCAACAAAATGGATGTACCTAGAAGGTATAATGTTTAGTGAAATCAGTTAGATGGAGAAAGACAAACACGTGATTTTACTTATTTGTGGCATGTAAAGACATCCACTAAATGAATGAACTAAACAAAACTAAAATAAACATTTAGACTAAATTAAGAGGTATTAGAAGGTTTTAGAAAGTATCTGTATTATGTGCAGATAAAAGGAAATCAATTATATGTGAAAGATAGAATTTGACTATTAGAGGTGACCTTAATGAGTTATCTATAGATGTTGATTTATAATGATGCACACCTGAACTTTTGTTAAAATAAAATGTTATATCAATTAAAAATTATAAAAATGATAATAATATAGGAACGAGGACTTGAGAGACCAAGATGAGTAGCAATCTTCAAAAGATGAACCTGTGTGACTACCTTTCCCATGCCATCCCCTCCACTAAAACACCAGATTTTTTTTTTAGTGCTCTTTTTTTTAAAGATTGATTGATTGCTTTATTTATTTATACAAGAACCGGGGTACAGGCCAGATGTGCGGGAGGGTGAGAGGATTCACCAGAGACAGAGCGGGGAACAGAACAGGCAGACTGACGAAATATACTGCTGAGGGGAGCAGCAGACGAGACAGGAGAGGTCTGCGGCGCCATGTGGGATCCTCGCCCGCTGGCTGGGATCAAACCGGCACTGCAGAGGCTGCGGACAGCTTCACAGCGTTGCGCTCAACCGCCTGCGCCACCAGGGGAGTCCCAAAACACCAGGTTTTTTGTCAAAATTAGTCACAAGGAAATTAATTCATAGTCCAGATAAAAACTTAAGTGGAATTCACAGACTTAGTAGGAAATAGAAAAATTAAAGTTAAAAGGTGAAAAAAACAAACAAACAAAAAAAAAACAATGTGCGGGAATAAAGGACAGAGCTAATTATATTCTATTTGCTATTATGGCATAATGAATATCTCTAACACTTAACACCTTCAGGCAATGAACTGTGTCATTGTGTTCATGATGTTACATATAAGTTCAGAAAGTTCCAGCAGGGAGGCTCCTGCTTGGAGTAACTAATATATTTGAAATCAGCTGCCAGTTGAGGTACTTGGTACTACTTGGTACAAAATATGAAAAAAAAGTATGAAACTTCCTCAAAAAATTAGACATAGATTTACCATATGATCCAAAAATCCAACTTTGGTTGTATTTTAATGTAAATGAAAGAGCAGAGAATATTGGTGATTATCAGGGAATGGAGGGTGAGGAAAATGAGGATATGGGAAAAAAATGGTACAAATCCATTTATATAAGATGAATAAGTTATGGATATAAGGTACAACATGGTAGCTATAGTTTATAACAGTATCAAAACTTGGTAAATATGAAGAGTAACTTAAAAGCTATAGTTTTGACAAGAATGAACGGTTTTTGGGAGTGCAAACTGGTCCAACCACTGTGGAAAGCTGTGTGGAGAATTCTGGACCTACTAAACATAGAGCTTCCATATGATCCAGCAATTCCACTCCTAGGTATTTACCCAAAGGACACAGATACATCAATTCCAAAGAACACCTGCACCCCTATGTTTATAGCAGCACTGTTTACAATAGCTAAGCTTTGGAAACAACCCAAATGCCCAAAAATAGATGACTGGATCAAGAAGATGTGGTCCATATATACCATGGAATATTACTCAGCATTCAAAAAAGATAAACACATGCAATTTGCAGCAACATGGATGGCGCTGGAAGGGATCATGCTCAGCGAAATAAGCCAAAAAGACAAAGAAAAATACCGGATGGTCTCACTCATAGCAGGAATCTAGAAAACTTAAATAAGGGACCAGGAAAATGAATAACTATAAGAAAGTGAAAATCAAAATCAACAAAAAACTATGAACCAGAGACACTTTTAGGGGGGCGGGGGTGGGAGGGGAGGGATTGGGGTCAGAATGGGGGGGCTGCAATTGTATGGGGAATATAACAATAAAATTTATTATTAAAAAAAAATCAAATAGAAAGAAAAAAAAATAAATAAAAGGAGTGAACTTTAATGTTCAAGTTTCTGAACTCAAAAAAAAAAAAAAAAAAGAATGAACGGTTTTTGACATTGCCTACCACAGCAAATGATAATGATGTAGAGTCAGTGACCTAGAAATTCCACTTCTGAGTAAATAATGAGCAAATATACACACATATGTTCACGAATAGATATGTAGAGAAATGTTCATAGCAGCATAATTTGTAATAGTAAATTATGTAAATGTGCATTAACATCTGACTTAATAAGTAGTGGTGTTTGGTGGTCCCTAAATACCTTCTGTGGAATGGAAAGTTTTCACAGCAAAAAAATTAAATAAAATTTGTCATATTTTTGATGTGCTGATAATGTATCCTTTCTTGATCTCAATGCTCTGTCCATAGATCGTTTCATTTCATAAAAATTCACCCATCTGTTTGCTTATGATTTGTGAACTTTTCTTTCTACGTGCTTATTTCATTGAAATACTTAGGAAACAAGAAAAAATGAATTATTCAATGGAATTAAGCCCCTGTTTAATTTATAGTAGTTTTAATTAGTATCTGTCTTAACTGATGAGATAAAGCTACTAGGAAACTTGTGTGCTGGATGAATCTTTTTACTATAGTCCATATGCATGGTCCATAAGGCTTTGAAATTGAGTCTAGTCTACTAGGTGAGCACTCAGACTCCCCTTCCTTCATAATGTCACTGAGTATCTGGCAGATCTGTAGTTTGTAGCACATCTCTTCTGGCAGAAAACTGTATTATAATATATCTAAGCCTTGATGCCTTATTCCAGTTTTCAACTCCTGTTTTAAATTGTTATCTGTACACATAACATTAATGATGATAAGTAAAAATTACCATAATAATAACAGCAGTAACTAAAACAGCATGACTCAGGTGTTGTTATAAGCAGTTTGCTGTATGTTATTTAAACATTACCCCAATCCTATTACGTAAATATGATTATCATCTCTGTTTCACAGATGAAGAAACTGAGTCATTGAGAGGTTAAGTAACTTGCCCAACTGAACAAAGTTGCAAAGTAGTATTTAAATCCATTCATTCTGCCTCTTGACTTTGTACTTTTTAGCATTATCTTACAATTCTGTATATACACTTTGAACTTATTAGGACAGGCTGGAAATTGGGTATTTACAGGTATTAAGATTTGTATAAAGTGGATAATATGGATAATTTTTTGTACCTATTTACAGATAAGAAAATTGAAAGCCATTTAAATCACTTTTAGATATTAGACAAAGAGTAAGTTGGGACTCATGATTAATAACTAGGTTTTCAGACCAGGTCTAGCACTTTATGACCCATTTTATAAATCTAGAGGAATTATTTTAGGGCCTCCCTGGTGGTGTAAGGGTTAAGCACAGCACTGTGAGGCTATCCTCAGCCTTTGCAGTGAGAGTTTGATCCCTGACAGGCCAGGGAGCTACCCACATAGCACAGCAGACCCCTCATGTCTCACCCACTGCTCCCCTCAGCAGTGTATTTCAGTAGATCTACCTGTTCAGCTCCCACCTCTGTCTCTGATGAATCCTATCAACCTCCACACCTCTGGCTTGTACCCCAGTTCTTGTATGCATAAATAAATAAATCTTTTTTAAAAAAAGAAAAAAAAGGAAATTATTTCAAAGGACTAAGAAAAGATAAGTAAAATTTCAATTTTTCTTTTATGATTTGATATTGAGGACATAGAATTATACTTGTTTCCATGTCATTACAGGTCCCCTCCCCATGTCCCTTTTCTTCCATAAAAGCTTAAGACCTTTTAAAGATTATGGACCACAAAACAATTGTAATATCTGTTTGTTTCTCTTTAGGAAATAAGCCCATCTCCGTCCCAAACTGTGAAAGCATTTCTGATAATCATGAAATAGGTTAACTTGACATATCAGGAAGGCTATGGAAGCAGGGACACTGCCCCTCTGCCCTTGACCATGAGTCAGGGGAGGCCAATAGTTGTCAGCTAGTCAGTAGAGTTTTCTATCCATTCTATTCTTGTTTCTATTCTTGTTCAGGCAGTGATGGTCTGAACATACTCTTCTTTATTAAGGTAAAAAATATCTGTTTAGTGCCACAATAAGGAAGGCCCCATGGGTGCAGTGAATGTCTTTATAGATTTTCCTTGAGTGCAGAAGAACATTGTTCAGATGGATATTCTTGATGCATGGAGCATGACTGCCATTTTTATGTTCAACTTTATGGGCCCATGTGTCATATAAATAAATAATTCTATTGCTTGTAAAAAATTCCTTGATAACCCTTGGGTATGGTCTTGTGGGTCTTTTCATATTACCCTTCATTTACATAGAGAAGTTATTTATTTTGGAATTACTCAGAAAGAAGGAGAGGTAACCTTGATGTGTTTTCTTAAAACTTTGTTTTCCTCTTCTTCCATTCCCCACTATCGTCCTTCCTTTCTAAATTTTACTGCTACTAATACATGATACATGAGATAAAACACATCATTCAAATATGAAGCAAGAAAGTGAAGATACTTTTGGCTACCAAAAAATAATTGTAATAAAATGGGTAAGAAATAGAACTAAAGACAAAAATTTAACCAATAAAGGTCTTAAAACAGAAAGTTAATAAAAGTTAACTTTTTAGACAAGCATGTTTTTTTTTAATACCACTTATAGGTGAAATTAATTTTCTGGAATGTAGCTTATATTTTTTGGTAATATTTTAAAAATAAGATTGTTATGTACTTTTGGATAAAATTAACTGTACATTAATAGAGCCTTACCTTAATTAGAGATAGTTTGCTGTAACTAGAGTTTTCAATTCTCTGATGACTTTTTTCTCTGCCATGAGAAGAAAAAGCTTCTATATTAAAATGATGTATGAGGGCAAAAGGAAATTTATGATCTAAACTTGCTGCAAATCATTTGTATTGATCTGTTTTGTTTCTATTCTGCTGAAGCTAATGGAAATCATTTGTCACCTGACTTGTCCCAGCTGATTTGAAAAAAAAAAAAACAAAAAAAAAACCTCAGTACCATTTATTAGACCAGTTGAAGGTCTGGTACAAGTGTGCTTATGTCTGCAATCACCAAAACACATTCAATTTCTAAAGAAGTAGTAAAATTCAACTATATTACTCTTAGGCTACACAAATAAATTAAATATTGATATGAACACATATATAATGCATTATAATCAAACATTTAATAAAAAACTTATATTTACCAGGAGAATGTTCTGCATACAAGTACTATTTCAGTAGTATTTTTGGGTTTCAAGAGCTAAAATTAAATAATAATTATTTCAGCTAAAGTTACATTATATATACATGGAAATAGTTAAAACATCCTTACAATAATACATTAGAGACAATAAATGTTTCTTTTCTAATCCATAGTTGTTCTGAGTTTTAACTCTTCCCTTTAAATGATATCTTTGATAATGTGGATGTCAACATTAATTATTATAGTTGTGTAAATAAAATTTATTTTTAATCCAATTACATGACAAGAAAGCTGAGGGTGTATAATGCAGTTGGTTTTTACCCGCGATCAATAAGTTAGTCTTGAGAAGCCAATTATATTTGTAGAATTTTCTAGTTCTCCTAAGATGTATCACCCCTTCACCTTAGCCCATATACTTCAGCTCAAGGTGAAAAGAGAATTGTTCTCACAAATCTTTCATGACATTCTTTCAAGTTGTTAGAAACTAGAAATCATTGTATGAAAGATTATTTAGACTTTGCCATAGTTTCTCATGGTATCAAATTATCTTATCGTATGGAAAATGTTTCCATAATTTAAATTCGCATATAAAACTGCACCATAGAATCCAGGAAAAGAATTAGCAAATTTCCAGAATTGCACTGCTCCTAAGACAAGTGTGTGTGTGTGTGTGTGTGTGTGTGTATAATAAACATTCCTATTTAGTTTTTCATACAATATTTATTCCCCTCTATCTCTTCTATCCTTTCCCTACTTGTTGATGTGGTATTTATGCCTTAAACTTAGGGTGCTGTGAGTATTGTTCATTCATTCAAAAATATCTGTGCAATAATTCTAGGAATCTGGAGTCTGATAGTTTGTGCATACAATGGCATATAAAAAAGAAGTCATTATGTTCTTTAAGAATTTAGATTTGAGGGCCTCCCCTGGTGGCGCAGCGGTTGAGCACTGGGCTGCAAAGCTGCCCCCAGCCTCTGCAGTGCCGATTCTATCCCTGGCCACAGCAAGGGTCCCACATGGTGCCACAGACTGCTCCTGCCACGCCCGCTGCTCCCCTCAGCAGTGTATTTCATCAGTCTGCCTGTTCTGGTCAACGCTCTGGCTCTGGTGAATTCTCTCACCCTCCCATGCTTCTGATTGTACCCAGTGCTTGTATAAATAAATAAATATCTCTTTAAAAAAAAGAATTTAGATTTGAGGGCCTCTCTGGTGGTGCAGAGGGTTAAGATGCAACCCATGAAGCTATCTTCAGCCACTGCAGCATAAGTTTGATCTCAGCCAGGGAGATACCCACATGGCACAGCAGACCCCTCCTGTCTTGCCAGCTGCTCTCCTCATCAGTGTACTTCAGTCACTTGTGTGCATAAATAAATAAATCTTTAAAAAAAAAGAATTTAGATTTGAGCAGCCTCAGAGAATATAACTCATTCTAGAGACTTCTCTCACGTGATAACAAGTTCAGGACATAAGTCAATTTGATAAGTCGGAACAAGGGAGCTAGTTCAAGGTAAGTTGAAATTTGACCTTATTAGTCATCTAATTACTTAATACCATATTTGGTTCAAAATTATTATACAGGCTGATTATGATTTCTGAGCATCTAAAAATTTGTGATCCCTTAAGGGCAAGTAATTTTAAGTTTTTCATCTCTTAGCTCTTTTAGATTTCCATTAATATTTGTTGAACACATAAATTAATAAATGCTATCATATTTCCCCTCATGATTCAGAATTCTTCTTTTTAAAATCACAGAGGGCTAAATATTATAAATGATATTTACAATATTTTTCAATTATGCTAAATGAAGTTTAAAGATTTATATTAATTATTTGGTGACATTTTGGGTACTAACCTCTGATTTTTCATTACTTTAGTGCAACCTATAAATCTTGAATTAAAATTACTAGTGTCTTTGTATTACCCCATGCATTCATTTCTTCATTTATTCATTAACAAATATTGATCACTTACTAATAGTGGAGTTCACTGCTGGGATAGAGAATTATAGAAGATCCTGTCATGAGGAACTCAGTGTTCTGAGTACCCAACATGTATAAAAAAATGTGTGTGTGCATGTTGTCTATGTGTATATATCTATTACATAATATATATAACAATTATGTATACATCTATATGACTATGAAAAGCATGATAAACAAAAGTATTTTAATACAGACAAAAGAAAGCAAATAGGGCCTCCCTGGTGGTACAGGCAGTTTATCGCAGCGCTGTGACGCTGTCTGCAGCCTCTGCAGCACAGGTTCAAACCCCCGCGGGCTGGGGAGATACCCACATGGCACAGCAGACCTCTCCTGTCTAGCCTACTGCTCCCCTCAGCAGTGTATTTCAGTCAGTCTACCTGTTCTTCTCCCTGCTCTGTCTCTGGTGAATCCTCTCACCCTCCCACATATCTGGCCTGTACCCCAGTTCTTGTATGCATGAATAAATAAAAAAAATCCCTTTTTAAAGAAAAGAAAGAAAGCAAATAAATGTAATACTACAGAAAACTTTAGCAGACAAAAAGAGAAACTCATAAAAGTAAGCTTACATGTTTGCTGAGACATAGAAGAACATGGGAAACAGTTCAATGTGAAACATTTAATGTGACTAAAGAGGTATTTTGTAGTCAGATGGCGAAAGACATTTTTGAATGCCATGCTAAAAGAAAATTCATAATGATTCTCAGGGAAACTAGATCAATGAAGGTTTTGAAGAAAAGGAAGAGATGTAAGTCATTTTTTTAAAGTTAAAAAGTAATCATATGCTTAGTAACCAACAAATAACAGAAAGTACAGAAAAAATCAAAAGACAAAAAATAAAGATAAGTGTGTACATTCTACTGCCAACATATAGCCTAGAGATATTTTGTTGGCATTTGGTATATATGTTATTGCAGAATACGTCTCTAACATTCAGTTTTAACATATCACTTTGGTATGTTTTGTTGCAATGTAGAGTCATATACATACTCTTTGCAATCTATATTTGTAATTGATAATGTATTTCTATATTTATTTACATGGAAAGATGCCCTTAATAGTGGTTATATTTGAAAAGTAACTTTTCCATGTACAATGTCAAATGACCAGATGGTATAATTCCAACAAAAACAATAGATATGAAAAAGTGGCTAATTAATCCATGTTAATAAACCATGTAGATAGATCAATGATATATAATTAAGAATTAATAAATGTACCCACATAAAGACATGGTATTGAACGACAAGTGGGAAGCATATTATCAAAAAAAAGTCACTGGGAAAGCATGTAAAGTTTATATACACTTTATTCCTTATACAAAAATGATCTGGACTTGTATTTTGAGCTTATAAATGGTCTTATTGAAATATAATATACTCATAAAATGTCCACACATCATAGATACATGGTTCAGTGGATTATCACAAATGTAACCACTTAAAGAATCAGCACTCAGATCAGAAAACAGTCTGTACTAGGGTTATCTTGTGCCCTCTTCTGACAGTATGATTCCCAAAACAACTACTATTGGAATCTTTCAGTATAAAATAGTCTTGTCTCTTTTTTCTTCATATAAAATGAATCATACATACGTATACTTTTTTGTCAGACTTCTGCCTCATAAAGATGATATGCATCCATATTGTTTTGGTTTTTTTTTTTAGGTTTTTTTTTTTAATAGAGGCATGATGTAGTTGTAGATGTCCACTATACTTTCTGAATAGTTTTACATTGTGTGACAACCCCAGAATTAATATGTTAGTTCTTCTGTTGATACCCAATAGTCTATCTCTCCTATCTGTGCTTTAATATATGCTTTGCAATTCACCAAGTGGGACTGGTTATCAGAGGCCTTCAAGTAGCTCCTCGCAGAGCTTTACTCTCCTAGAATTTCTTACCTTTTGACTGTTGAGCTCTCAGCATCACTCCTACAGAGGGAATACACTTTTGTATTCTGATGTTTCCTTCTGCCAGCTGGCTCACAGAGTATAGGCTGAGGTTCTTGGAAATACCAGCCTTTTAGGATAACAGTGCTCTTAGTCCTCAAATGCTTAGAAAAAGTAGGCTGAAACAGAACTTACAGTGCATCAGGAAAAGCCTTCCCAAGCAACACTCAGATCTATTACTGGACACAAGTTAGCTCTCCATCAAGCAGCAATTTTTCTGAGTCATATGAACTCCCCACGCAACATGTTACGGTTCTAACTCACACCACAGCACCTTATTTCTCTATTTATTTATTTATTTTTTTGGACAGGATAAGGTAAGAAAGAAAGGACTTGGGATGCAAATATTTGAAGAGATATCATAAAACAGATAGTTTCTAAATAGAACTAGTTGAAAGATAAAGAAACTCTTCCCTATGTTCTTGGAAAATCTACCTGTAAAGACCATGACAGAGAACAACCCTGCCTTAGGAGTGTTCAAGTAATTGTTTGAAATGTAATAGAAATTTGTGCCAGGACAGAGATAGGGACATACATTGTCTCCAGAGTTCTAGAAGTATTAGCGAGTCTACACTTTTTCATATTTATATAGAACTATTTAAATCACAGTTCTTCAAAATTGCAGTGTTCTCAATTTTGCACATTCTCTAAGGAAGATAATTACTTTTTTTGGTAATCCATCTAATCATTTTGATGACTCAAAATAAATTGTACATTCTCATAGTAACATTTTGGCAATTAGATGACTCATTTGTTAGTCCACTGTTTTTTCTTAGTATATATTGGAAACTCACTTAAAAAAGAAACCATCCCTGACTGCAGAAATAGACAGATCTGCCATAAAAGATGGTGATACTCATAAATAATTGTGATATCAGATCTTTTGGCTAAAGAAATACTGCTCAGTTATTTTTGTGTAACACATTCCTTATTTCCTACATGTATACAACTTTAAGTGTCTTTGAAGAAAATATTAAATCTAATGTTTCTTCCTATGATTACATATTTTTACCCCAAGAATCTTGCTATCATATGTCTCCATGTTTAGTGGAGAGCCACATTCAAGGTGCTGCCTTCTAATGGATTACATCGATTTGTTGGTAGCAATTGCCAGTGGATATTTACTTCTGACATGCTCTTTTTTTTAAGTTTATTTATTTATGCATAGGGGGCTGGGGTACAGACCAGAGATGCGGGGGACGGGGTGAGAGGATTCACCTGACACAGAGTAGGGAACAGAACAGGTAGATTGACTGAAATACACTGCTGAGGGGAGCAGTGGAAGAGTCAGGAGAGGTCTGCTACACCATGTGTGTTGCTCCCTGGCTGGCTGGGGATCGAACCTGTGCTACAGAGGCTGCGGATTGCTTCATAGTGCAGTGCTTAACCCATTGCGCCACCATGGAGACCCTCTGACATTCTCTTTTAAGAACGGTACCTTCTCTAAGACAATCTGATACCATTTCACAACATCTTATGCTCCTGAAAGAATGCCATGGATATCACAATGATGGACCATTGTCTCTTTGACTCTAAGAGAAATGCACAACATCCTCTGAATGCCAGTGTCTTGTATTCTGATGCAAGCTTTTACTTCTGATGCTGCTTTAGAGCATTCATTTAATGACATTCAAGTTTCATCAGACGGGATTATAAGGATGTTTTGAGAAGCTATTTCAAAATGTCAATTTCAGTTTTTATGCCATTCAAGTACGCTACTGGATCTCTGAATTTCTAGGATCAGTAATTATATTGTCTGGATATAGTCCATGTTTAACTTCAAAGAGTTTCCCTTTCTGTTAATCTGGGTGCCACTACATTTTGAAGGGAAAAAATGTGCACTTCAAAGTAATCAAAAATTCAGTGGGCCTATTTTGTAAGGATGGCAAAGCAAGAAGAAAGATATTCTGGAGTGTCTATTTCAATTAACTTACCTGTGATCTTGATTTTGACATCATATTTAACACTTTTATTGAATTACACATTAATTCAGTAATTTTCATGTCCTATATGGATATTTATAGATGTAAGTCCATTCTCTGATACAACAAAACCAAGTTCATTGATTACTAATCATTTTCCTTAGTAAAAGAGAGCCTGTGAAATAATTTATTATTAACCACATTTAGAACAATGTTTACCACACTATCTGTGATAAATTGTATTTGAAATAAATTTATTGCCCTTAGTTTAGGTTTCAGCAATGAAAGGTAATCAAGGGATGTTCAGAGAACTTCTGGGAAATAAAAAGTATCTTTTCTCGTCCCCCACCTCCTTTTTCTCCTCTCCCTTCTCTTTTCCTCCTACTTTCTATTCCTTCTTCATGATTTTTTAAAGATTTATTTATTTATGCATACAAGAACTGGTGTACATGCCAGAGGTGTGTGTGGGTGATGAACGGATTCACCAGAGACAGAGTGAGGAACAGAACAGGTGGAGTGACTGAAAGACACTGCTGAGGGGGGCAGTAGGTGAGACAGGAGAGGTCTGCCACACCATGTGGGTAGTTCCCTGGCCAGCCGGGGATTGAACTTGTGCTGGAGAGGATGCGCATTGCTTCACAGTGCTGCGTCTTAACCCCTTGCGCCACCAGGGAGGCCCATGATTTTGTTTTTGAAGACATGTTTGCATGTTGATGACTGCAATATACCCCCTTCTGTTGGTACCCCTCAGCTAAATTATAGCAAATATCTTCTGAACATTTTTTCAAAGTTTGTACAGAGAATAGACACTATTGAAAAGTTGCTGGATAAAGCCTCAAAGGAAGTTCTCTGCATAAATCAGGGAGAACTGTCACCTAGACTAAGAGGGAATTTGACAGTGTTATGGCTCTACAGTAATTTTTGAGTCCTGTTTGTAAAAATAGTTTAATTAGATTTTTGAAATTATAAATATGATACCCTTCTTAGAGACTCACAATTACATTAGTAAAATGATAAGTTTTCAGAAAGTCTATAGATAAATGAGATTTTAGTTCCTTCAATTTAGTTAAATCTATTTAACCCAGGTTTTAATTCAAAATTATTATTACGTTTTGTAGGGAACAGCTTTGAATATATCATGGAAAGCACTTTGGAAAATGTTAACTTTTTAGGCTATAATGATACACTTATCAGAAATTGCTAAAAGGAATTGAATACTTCGTTTGGGATAGCCGTTATGTCAAGTGCTTCCTATGGACTATGGAATTTAATTTTCTTAAACATGTGTAATATTGTTTATGCTGTTATCCCCAGCTTATAGATTGGGGGAAATATGGTTAAATATATTGCCCAAGAGCTCTCATCTAGATTCATGAAAAAGCTTGTATATGAATCTAAGCAGGTCTTAGATAGTAAGATGTCTTTAAAAAACATATAGTTTATAATTTGACATACAAAGTGTGGTACATGTACCAATCCTGTGAGCTTGTTAGAAATGCACTACACAGGGTGAGTTGTCATACTATGTGTCAATATTATGTGGACCTGGAGATGACTTCCTTTCCAATACACAGAAAGACTTCCCTAGGGGAAAGTTCTTCAGCTATTGCATTTCTCCTTTTGATTTTTTTTTTCTTAGTGCTGCCTAGAATATGTTCTTCAGGTGTGTTAGTCTTGCAGCCACCTCAAAATCAGAAGGCAACAATCAGGAGAAAAAGGCTTTGTTGAAGGAATATAGCATACTTATTAAGACTTAACTCCTGTCCTGAGCTGTAGATCTATGTCATTCTTGTTATAAAAGAAAAAACTATATTTAATTTATTTCTATTAATAAGTTTATATTATTTTCAGTCAGACTCATTTCTCAGTGATATACACAACATGATTTGAACTCTCAGGTAGTTCAAATTGTAGTTTAGGAGCTTGAACATGTAAGATGAATTTAATTATTTGTATATTATAGAGTATATTTGCCCCTGTCTTAATATAATTAATATAATTGCTAAGTGCTAGAATGATAGGAAAGTGTATCATGAGAGATGGTTCTCTGGATAAACTGTGTGCAATGGGTACAAGTTGTCTAGGTTATAAAGCAAAGAAATGTCATTTCACAATTTAGGGACAATCAATAAAAGCAGATATGTGAGAAGGGACATGTTGTTTTGCCACTAAAACTGATGCTAGTTTCATGCTGCAGAATAGTGAAAAATAAAGTTGTGGGAGGTGAAGTAGAACCACATAATGGATAGCTTTGAGATCCAAGCATAGAAATTTAACATCATAATCCTATTGGACATTTTAGTGCTGCCATAAATTAAATGAAAGGATCTGCTATAATGCTGATTTAAATTTTTGCAGTATAGCTGTTTTCCCTAATAAAATTTTATTGAGTGAAACTTTACCACAAATAGCATAATAAACATTCTTATTTGGTCATAGCATCATTATTGGTTCATGTTAACTTGATAGATGTTTATAATTATGCACATTTTACAAAGAAATTACTAATATTGACATTCTGTCATTTAGGACTATTTATTAAATACCTGCAACACTCACTGCCTGTCTTTAAAAAGTTAAAGAATAAGAAAGAAAGAAAGAAAAAGCTACAAAGTTATATATGGTAGGAAAAACACAGAGGCGAGAATATACACACAGGAAAAACACAGGGGTGAGTTATGTACATACTGTATGTTCTAAGTCTTCAATGAAGATAAGGGAGGTAAGAGAATAGCAATATTCCTACAGCCCTTAACACATATTTCGTGAACCTGAGAAGACTTATATTGACTTGGATGAATAAACAAAAAATGGAATTAAAACACAACAGAATTAAAATAGATATAGAAAAAATATCAAAAATATTCTTAACACATTTATCTCAGGCACTCAGTGTTAGAATATGAAAATCTTATTTTCAGAGAATATGCATTATATTAGGTCAATCAGACTCTAAACAAATATAAAGGTAATAAAAAGTGTTACGGACAAAATTGCGGAATTAACATGGGGTAGAAATGTAGAGGGCTTCTTTTTTTATTTTTAAAAAGGTCAATGTTTGAACAATGATCTGAATGAAAAGGAAGCCTTTTATGCATTTAAAAAAAAACATAGAGAGGAATAGTAAAAGCAAGTATCACAGCGTGAACATGGGGAGAATTGTAAAACATCAGGTCAGTGAGGTAACCAGGAGTGGAACTTTTACAGTGATCTAGGGAATGATAAAAGCCTTGATGGAACAAAGTGCAGATAAATTGGGTGGTTTTAAGTAAAGCAATCATATACACTAGTCAGACCCCCAGATGATTATGGTGGCAACTGTGTGTAGAATAGTGATTGTAGGGAGCAAAGATGGGATTTGGGGATGAGTTATGATGATGCCTGGTTTGGAGGAGAATTGTAGGGGTATGAAAAATAATCATAAATTGTGTATCTTCCACAGAGATAGCTGTTAAGAGTGACAATGGATTTTGTGTGGGTGGAAATAAAAAATGAAATTAAAATAAATCTTGTGATACTAATTAAATAACCAGTAAAAATCTTCAATAGGTAATTTGAATATATGTCTGCTGTGCACAGGTGAAGTAAGGATTGGAGAGCCTCACTTCAGGAGAGCACTTAGTAGAAAGAATGGGACTCAGAATATAGTCCTGGTGCTTTGTAATGTCTTCAGGTTGGTCAAATTCAGAGAAGTGACAAATACACATGGTGAAGTGGAGAGGATAATGACCTTGATAAAGTGATTTATATTGTGCAGATGTCTCCACTACCTTTCAGGTTCCCCTCATCCCAATCTCCATCAGTGAAAGTCTTATAATGTAGAGTTGCCACATACCAAGTGTTATCATTAACCCATCTACCACTCATCATGCTACCCGCATTGCTGTGTGCTGTTGAATGATTTACTTCCATCACCTCATCTGAAAAGTTGCTTTTCAGAGTTATATTAGTATCAACTCTATACCTGAAATTAGAGATTAAAATAAAGCATGTACATTGGGAAAACAATGCCAGAGACTAGGAGTGAATGAACAATGAGATTGAAGCAAAGCTAGAAGGAAACTCAATATCCAATATCTGCTCACTGCTTTGAAAACAAGCCTTCCTCCCTTCCCCACTAGGTGTGGGCCTTGAATTAGCAACAATAAAAGGAGCACAAATGGCTATTTTCTTGTATAGCATTAACTCTTTAATATTCTTGGTTAATAATCGGTTATGCAGATTATTTCTAGCAACATCTTACATTATTTCATCAGTAAGTGGATGTTTTAAGAAAAATGTTTCAAAATTTGCCTGGAAGTTAGGCCAACATGATGTGACAGTGTCACAAAGATGTCTCCGTTATCTTCCATAAGGAATTGATACTCTAGATGAGATATGAAGAACATTACGGAATTAATTCCCAAGCATGCACTAGTGGGCACATACTAGTACATTTGTGTGTGTGTGTGTGTAGGTGTGTATAATCATGAGTAGAGAATTAGAATGCTAGTTTGATGGAAACAACAAGTGTGAAGAGTAAACAATTGAGTAGAAGGTAATGGGGACTATTTGAGTATTTGAAAGTCAGAGTGGTTAAGGTACAGACAGTGGGGGAGGGGGAGTTAAAAGTAGAAGAGACAAAAAATTAGGAATAAGACAAATGTCCCAGAGTCTTCTAGTCCATATTAATGACTTTGGTCTATGTCCTAAAAACAATGCAGTTGATTTTACAAATTAAAGAGTATATAATTAGATTTGCTTTTGAAAGATAACCCTATGCAGGTTGGAAATATATTTAAGAGGGTTAAGACCAAATGCAGTAAAACACATAAGGAACTATTGTGAATACTTTCAGCTAGAGATGAGTTTATACTGACATTTTATACCTAAAAAAATGAAGGAAAATAAATTGATTCAATTTTGGTGCTGAATGGAAACTAGGCCTTTGGGGTTTTATACCATGACCTATTGTAGGGTAAATAATTGTCAGGCGTTTCTGCCCTCCTGCCATTAGGATTGATAATAATCCATGTGGTCCTGAATGCATGCCTGATGACGGGCACCTGGAGGGGTGTGGGCATGCGTGGGTGGGTACACCTGGTCTGAGAGACTGGGCTTATAAGGGCAGCATCACGGGGACACCAGAGGAACCACAAGGAGAGAGAAGAGAAGCAGAACCATGAGAAAAGCAGACAGAACACTGGAGAGCCCAATAAGAGTGAAGACTTGCTAGGGACTGGGAGGCCTGCCAGCCTCCCGGCCCCCCAGCACCCCAGCCGGCCGTGTACCCGGTAAATCCCAATAAAAGCCTGCAAAAGCCATAGAGGGCTCCAGTACACTCTCCTCCTTTACCCCATCTGCTTGGCTCATAGAGATCCTACCCTGTGCCCGTTCCTGCCCCTTACAACTATACAGACATTGAAATATAAAGTCGTATGCCTGCAAATTGAAAAAGAAAAGAAAAAAAAAACGAGACAAAAGATGAAATAAAGCAAAACACAGGTAAGAGGGAGTGGGGGTCTGATAAAACATGTAAAGGGAGTCACATACTTGGTGATGAATAAAGATAACTAGACTGGTGGTAATCATAGGAGAGAAGGGTAAAGGGGGAAATCTAATAAGTAGGGTAGGTAATTAGTGTGGTGGTGGATATAAGCTGGAGTTTTGGTGCATATCATAAGGTAACATGTACACAACTGAACCTATGTCATAAACCAATATTTCAATCAAAATTTAATGAACAAAAATGAGAAGTTAGTCATAGATGGGCTCTATGGAGTGAAAAAGAGATACTAAAGATACCTCCTGAAAGCTGTTAGTGAGATTTAGTAATATATGGAGCAATGAATGAGTACCCAACCTGGCTTGGGATGTGTAGTTCAGCAGTTTATCTTTGAACTGTTTAGTTTTGAACCTTATGGCATTTGAGTAGAGCTATAAAGACATGGTGTTGCATTTAAGCAAATGGATATGACTTAAGAGGAAATGAAGATCACCCAATTTTAGATAATTGCCTTACACTTTATTTCATGAATTTCATACAGCTAGTAATTTCCAATGGTTCCATTTATGAAAATAAAACAAAACCAACAACAGAGAACCAAACTTTTAAATTTTACAAGCCAAACTGCAACTGTTGTAGATGCTGTTTACTTCTGGTGACCCTCATGTTCCTTTCCACACTTTAGCAGGGAGAGAATATTTTTCTTTATCATGTCCAGCTCTGCTCAGCTCTAGAGAACTGGCCAGGCTCCATTCCTAGAGAAATTTGAAAGGGTCATGTTCCCATGCTTCACTCACAAACACATCATAGAGCCCCTTGCAGAATCAAACTGAGACAGATTTCTTGATTAAAAGAACATCTTTATTTAGCTTTTTGCTCCATCCTGTCTGCTTTCCTCATTTTAGAGAAAATTTCTATATCATGTTCTGATTTTAGGGAATCCAACCTAAAATACTATAAGGGCAGGAAGGACACTGAGCAGGGTTTTTCTGATCCAGTAGACTAGATAAAGGAGGAGAGAGTCCTGGAGCCCTCAGTGGCTTTTCAGGCTTTTATTGGGATTTACCAGGTACACAGAAGGCAGGGGTCCTGGGGGGCTGGGAGGCTGGCAAGTCTTCACTCTTCCTGGGCACTCCGGCATTCTCTGGTGGTTCTGCTTCTGCTTCTCTGTTTTTGCTGGCATCCTCGTGACGCCGCCCTTAAAAGCCCAGTCTTAGCCCAGGTGAATCCCATCTACATATACCCACACCCTACTCCCGCCATCTGGCATGCATTCAGGACCGCAGGGTTTGGTCATCTATCCTAATGGTGGGAGGGCAGAAAAGCCTGATACTTTTACCTTACCCTACAGATACCTACATTTTTTTTTTTCAAAAGGGTGTAAGTAAATTCAAAACTATTCATGCATTCATTCATTCATTCATTCATTCTCATTTTAAAGTGCTCCCCAACAGAAACCTGTGGCTCGATTTCAGCAAAAATAATTTTACCTTGCATTTGGGTAATAACCCGTTTTAAAGTTCCTTGACAAACATACATGTTGTTTCTCATCTACATGTAAAAACTTTTAATCACTTTGAAAAACAAACTAACAGCCACCATCAGAGAAAGTACCAATAAAGTGACGATCGATCATTGTGGTCAGTTGTTTTTGCTGACAGACTTTATTTGAGCACGTGCCAGTTCTCTATTTTGTCATATACAGAATCTTTTCTCTGGAGTGTAAATGAAATAATACATCACATATTGTTAAATAATTTTAAGAAATATGTTTACAAATTTAACCAGATTAATTTGTGGAAATACTTCTCATAGGGATCAATTCATACACTGATAATAATTGTGAAAAGTTAGAGGGTCAGATAGTATTAATCACTCCTAACATTATTTAAGTAAGAAATACTCTTTTTTTAATATATCTTTTTTTTTTAAAGATTTATTTATGCAAGAGCTGGGATAGAGGCTAGCTGCGCGTGAGGGTGAGAGGATTTACCAGAGACAGAGTGGGGAACAGAACAGGCAGACTGACAAAATACACTGCTGAGGGGAGCAGCAGGAGAGACAGGAGAGGTCTGCTCGCCATGTGGGTTGCTCTGAGGCCACCAGGGATCAAACCGGCACTGCAGAGGCTGCGGACAGCTTCATAGCGCTCCTCTCAACCAACTGCGCCACCAGGGAGGCCCCTAAATAAAAAACACTTTTACCGCAGAGTATGTTAGTGAGTTTGGGCCCCAAGATAAAAGTTTTGGGAAACCATTCTAGAACGCCCTAGTTAGAATTCTTAGAATTCTCTAGTGTTCTATTTACTCACATTACCAGGAACTTAAATACTTAGTCTAACCTCTCACTGAACCCAGTACCTTCAGGATTTGTAATTAAATATCATTTTATTAGTGTTTTCCAGTGTTGATATGTCATATCATTTAAAAGTGTTTTTATTACTGCAAACTCAGTTGAAAATGGCATCCATCTTATTACTCACATCTTATCACAGCAATTCTCAAAACTGATAATACAAAAATGTTTATGCTTATGAGCTTTTTTGACATTTTATGAATAAATTCAGTGTAAGTGTAGTGTTAAATTGTAGTTATAAGCTCATTTTAGATATCTAATAATACTGGAATATTTGTCCTTTTTAAAGTATTTACATTCACTTTCATACTATATTTGAGAATATCATCTCTTTAAAAACAGAAATGTTCATTAATTTTAAATGGATGGCAATGAAAGAATATAAACCTTAAATGATAACATTTCGTTAACATATAAATTGAACAATAGAATGGTCCAACAGAGAAATATTCTGATTATTGCACTGGATTCTAGAGAATAGAATATAAACAAAACACTTTTTTATATTTTAGTCTGAGCAATAGGAACAACATTTTTTGTTGGGACCCAACTGTTCTCTAGCTTCCTTATCTTTGCTAGAGAAAAAAAAAAATCTGAGATGACTTTGTATTAGACAAATGGTTATTATGATGCAAAATATGGTTTGCTATGACTGCAGGGACATGATTCATTGTGTTTTTCTATTTTGAATTCACAAGGGAATGTTGAACATCTCTGACTATAAACATGGAAAAGTTCCATAACATCTGCTGCTAATTTCTGCCAGCTGAAAAGTGATAATGATGATGAATATTTTTGTTGATGATGCGGATACATTGGTCTAACTAAATTAACTTGTAGACTGTGGGTACCTAATTGAAAACACATGATTTGTAATATCACCTGGTTGGCTTTATGTTTAGTTACATTTTAAATTCTTCCACTATGTTTAATTTTTATGATTTGTACTTTTTAAAGTGAATAAAACATCGCAAATGGGTTATATGTAAGAGTGTGTCATGCTAACAGTTATATTAGTTTATTCATTTACCACCATATATCGTAAAAGCAAAATTTGACCTATAGCTGAACATTTAGGGAATGAAGCATAGCTATTGTTGATGGGAAAAAGATGGAAAGTCATTTAACTAACACACTTTAAAATGCTGTGCTATAATTCACTATTCTATTAGGCCTAAATTAGCATATGTAGAGAGTAGGTCTGCATAATAAGTAGTCTTAAAGGGGCTAAAATTAAAAGCCTTCAGAAAATAAATTGAATATATTATAGTATATAACTTTTATTCATATGATCTCTATGAAATAATAAACTCAGAATATTTGCATTTCTCATCTGATCATTACACCTTTATCTTTTGAACTGATTGTAGCAATCATGGTAACATTTTATGCTTGGTTTTGTTTCCATAAACTGCAGAAGAGAATGAGTATCTTTTCATGTGAGTTTTTGAGATATCTGGCAAGAACTTTTCAATTTTTAACTGAAATAAATTGGATCATGGTGTGTTTGCCTAATAGTGGGTTTTTGTTTTGTTTTGTTTTGGTTTTTTTTTTTTTTTGTAATTCCTCAGGAGTGGAGTATTAATCCATTTTAAGGGTTCATTATGTACTTGCTAGTGAAAGGCTTTGATTCAGAGTCCTTGTGATTTATTATTTAACCAATGTGCAATTCTTATTAAATCTCAATTAACTGCATATTTGGGTTTATTTTACAGTTTGGTTAACAAATTGAGACAGACACTATTATCCACAACAAATGTTTTATGTCTAATTTTACAAAATTAATATAAATGAAGAGGTATTCACAGCAGAGTGACAGATGGAAAATGGTAAATTTTGGAAGGTGATGAGTGTACTTTTTCTCAAACTTTTTCAAAGGCTCCGTTAAACCTTAGAATGAATTTCCTTAGCTAATTTCCTTAGTGGGAGCAATAACAATTTTACATTCTGCCTGATTTATTTTGAACATGAAAACTGCCTAGTTTCTTTTTACTGTTCACCACTAGAAAAGTAAAAAGTAAAGATGTCAGTAGTATGCACACCTAAAGAGAGTTCTTCTGGTGATCCTTTAAATAATATTTAATCTGTGATTTTCAGCTTTGCAAATCCCTAAAAGGTGATAGAAAACCACTTCCAAGTCACCTCACATTATTTTCCTGCATACACCCTTTGCCCTGATTTGGATTCTTCTAAATGCAACATAAAACCTGTGACTTCACTCCACCAGTATTCGTTTTCTTCAATGTTACATGCGAGTACTTTCTTCTTGACATACCATGGAACTCAGTCATTTTTCAAGTAGGTATATGCTGACTAACTTCACTAATTTTTCAGTATTTTCTTCTCACCACTCTTCCACAATCTCTTTAGTACTTATGTGTATAAATTATACTCTCTTATACTTATCCATGGGCTATTAGTCTATCATCCCTTATATTTATATATTCAGGTTGCCCACCTAAGACTCCTTAAAATATCAGCTCTTTTATTTCCTATTGACTCAGAGTGGGTTTAAATCTTAGGTCAAGAGTTTATCTGCTGCATTCTTGATTAACTTTTTTAACTTCTATAAGATTACACATTCTCATGTGTAATAGAAGTTTGGGTTATTATTTCTCTGTTCTCTGGTTATGCATTTGCAAATAATTCCTATATGAAAATCTCCCCAATTAATCTTATTTTATTGTGCCATCTGCTTTCTGCCAAGACTATATCTTCATCACCTCCTATGTTTGTAATTTAAAGCACATATGGACATATGTTTTCAAATGGTTCACTACAATCTATTAAATAAATAAATACCAAAAGTGAAAATGCTTAGAAATATTTATAACAATTGGACATTATATGGACACTCAAATGTCATTTTCTTCTAATAATCCTCATTTCAATTCTTGATAGTTAAGAAATCATAAACTATATACTAAATTAATAAAATTGTTTCCCCTAAAGGTGATATAGACATAGTGAGTCCCCAGTTATTAAGGTGGCCAGTTGACTCTTCAACATCTTGCATTTCCATGGATTTGCTCACCCACTGGGAACATGCATATAATGAACATCATTGTGGTAAGGAAGTCTGATAAACAGATGCCCCGTTATAAGTATGAGATGATATTTTTAATAGAAGCAGGATTTTAGGTGTATTGATAGACACAGAAAGCCAGGATCTGATCATTTGTACATCACTTTTAAGAAAATAAAGAAGGTAGAAAATGTAGGAAGCACTAAATATTAATCTGAGATCAATGAAATAAGTATTTATTTTATAATTTCAGCTTTACAAACATTCCACATTTACCCATGATTGTTAATTTAAAAAAATACTTTCATTCAGCAAATGTTTATTAAGTCATTAATATATGGAAGACACTTCATTGTGCAATTCTGATTGATAATAGTGAATAAGTATGGTGGTATATTTTGAGTGTCAACTTGATGGGCCATGGGGTATCCAGATAAAATTTTATATCTGGATGTGTCTGTGACCTGTTTCCAGATAAAAATATTTTAATTGGTGGACTTAGTATATTGTCTTCCCAAATGTGGGTGTGCATCATTGAATTCCCTGAAGGTCTGAATAGAAAAAAAAAATAAGGCAGAAACTTGCCTCTTTTTGTTTTCTGCTGCCTGCTTGAGTTGAGACATTTCATCTCACGTTTCTAATCCTTGGACTGAGATTTATTTATTTATTATTTTTTAAGATAAACCTCCTTTAAATAAAAATATTTTATTCATTTATGCATTTAAGAACTGGGGTACAGGCCAGAGTTTTGGGGATGAGAAGTTTCACTAGAGACAGAATGGAGAACAGAATAGGCAGATTGATTGAAATACACTTCTGAGAGGAGCAGTGGGTGAGACAGTAGAGTTCTGCTGCACCAAGTGGGTCAGCTCTTGGCCAGAAATTGAAACTATGCTACAGTGGCTTCGGATAGCTTCATACTGCTGTGACTTGACCCCTTGTACCACCATGGAGGTCCTGGACTGAGATTTAAACCATCAGTTTCCGGTTCTCGTGCCTTTAGACACATCACTGGCTTTCCTGTGTGTGTCCTCCAGTTTACAGATTACAGATGATAGATATTCTCAGCCTGAATAACCATGTGAGAACTATGTCTAATGCAGTAAGAGTGATGAGGTCAGGAGAAGTGGCTGCTGTGCCGAATGGAGCTAGCAAAACTGGAGTGCAAGCAGGAGCTGAGTGGGAACCATAGCTGAGATCACCCCATTGAGGCAGTGAAATGCAAGATCTGGTTTCTGCAGCTGCAGGCCAATGATGCAGAGGAGAGTGCTGAGGGCCTCCAGCGAGAAGCGGAGGGAGAAAGGCAGCCCTGGAACAGGCTGAAGCTGAGGTGGATCCTGCTGATTGAAGTGGAACTGGACCATGAGCAGCAGGGCCTGACCATTGCCCTGCAATAGCTGGAGGAAGCTGCTGATGAGAGTGAGAGGTGTGAAGGATATTGAAAACCCAGTCTTAAAAGATGAAGAAATGATGGAACTCCAAGAGGAAATCCCACTCAAAGAAGCTAAGCACATTGCAAAAAAGGCAGATAGGAAATGTGAAGAGGTGGCTCATAATTATGTTGTTGATTATTGAGGAGGACTTAGATGGCACAAAGGAACAAGCAGAGCTGGCAGAGTCTCCTTGCCAAGAAATGCATGAGCTGATCAGATGGATGGACCAGACCTAAAGTTTATGAGTGCTGCTGAAGAAAACAACCCCCAAAAAGAATACAAATATGAGGAAGAGAAAAAAGATCCATACTGATCCACAGGCCGTGGCAGAGACAGTGCATATTGAGAGATCAGTAGCTAAGTTGAAAAAGATAATTGATGATTTATAAGATAACTAAAATGCACCAAAGAGAAGCACCTCTGCACACAGAGGATGCTGGACAGGAATCTGCTTGACCTGAATAAAATGTAAGAACACCCCAGTCCTGCCCTGTCTCTGCTGCTCCTGGCTTCTCCCTCTGACCCTGACTCTGCCTGAGGCCAGCCTGTCAGAGCTGACCTTTAAACTGAGGGCCATCAGCCTTCCCGGTGGCGCAGCTGTTGAGTGCTGGGCTGCGAAGCTGCCTGCAGCCTCTGCAGCGCCAGTTTGATCCCTGGCCAGCTGGTGTGGGTCCCACATGGCGCGCAGACCTCTCCTGTCACGCCCGCTGCTCCCCCCAGAAGTGTACTTCGTCAGTCTGCCTGTTCTGCTCCCTACTCTGGCTCTGGTGAATTCTCTCACCCTCCCGTGCTTCTGACTGTACCCAGTGCTTGTATAAATAAATAAATGAATTAATGAATGAATGAATAAATAAATATTTAAAATAAACATACAAACAAATAAATAAATAAACTGAGGGCTAATTTTTTTGAGTTCTTTATGCACAGAAGAACTGGGGTGTAGTCCAGATGTGTGGGGGGTGACAGGGTTCACCAGAGACAGAGTGGGACACAGGCAGATTGATTGAAATACACTGCTGAGGGCTAATTTTTAACTGGAAGTCTTGCTATCTCCTTTTACCTTCCCTACCACCCCCACAGCAGTATTTTTACCACCAACCTGTCTCTGCCTCTCTGCAGGGGGACTCCAGTTGGCAAGAGGCTAAGCACATTTAAGAGAATGTGAACACAATGTGAAAGTGTCCTTAAAAATCATGTTGTGATGTACATATTTTATAATTAATTTTTTTGTTGTTTGATGTAGCATTTGTAAAACATGTCTAATAACTCCACAGTTCTGAAACAGCAGCCTCTCACTTTTAGAAGATAACTTCCTTGATTGTATGTATTGCCCTCTGTAGGGTTAGGGAAAATATCAGGCTTTTCTGCCCTTCCGCCATCAGGATAGATGAGGGAACCCTGTGATCCTGAATGGATGCCTGATGGCGGGCACCTGGAGTGGGTACACCTGGGCTAAGACTGTGCTTTTAAGGGCGACGTCACGGGGACGCCAGAAGAAGCTGAAGCATAAGCCGAAAGAGAAGCCGAGAAGCAGCAGAACGTACATCAGAGAGCCCAGATAGAGTGAAGACTTGCTGAGGGCTGGGAGGCCTGCCAGCCCCCCAGCCCCCAAGCCAGCACCCCTGCCTGCCATATGCCTGGTGAACCCCAATAAAATACCTGCAAAAAACCACTGAGGACTCTGACTTTTCCTTTACCTGGTCTGCATGGGATCAGAAAACCTGCACTGTGTCCAGTTCTGCCCCCTACACCCTCTATGTGGAGAAGGAAAAGGTGTGTGTAGGGTAAAGAAGAAATGTCAGGCTTTTCTGCCCTCCCGCCATCAGGATAGATGAGGGAACCCTGTGATCCTGAATGCATGCCTGATGGTGGGCACCTGAAGTGGGTACACCTGCGCTAAGACTGTGCTTATAAGGGCAGCGTCACGGGGACGTCAGCAGAAGCCAAGAACGAGCAGAAGCTGGAAGAGAAGCCGAGAGAGAAGCAAAGAAGCGGAAGCAGAGATTACTGGAGAGCCCAGATAGAGTGAGGATTTGCTGGGGGCTGGGAGGCCTGCCAGCCTCCCGGCCCCCCACACCCCTGCCTGCTGTGTACCGGGTAAATCCCAATAAAAGACCTGCAAAAACCACTGAGGACCCTAACTCCTCCTTTACCCGGTCTGCATGGGATCAGAAAACCTGCACTGTGGTCCATTCCTGCCCTTTACAGTGTGGAAAAGGCTCCTGCCTACCTAGAAGCAAAACAGAGGCAAGAGAGTCTCCACTATGGGAAACCTTCTGGCTCTGTACAACATGCTGATCAAATCAAGTGGAGATTCCAGGAGTCGCCCCCACCACCAAAAAAATTAAAAATTACTGTTCAGGCTTTCAGCTTTAAGCTATATCTTTGGCCATTTTTGTTCTTTTTTCTTTAGGAATGAACAACTTAAGATGGTGAGATCTCTGGGACTAAATCCTTGTCCCTTCTTTCTTCACCTTCCCAACTGCTTACAAAAAAGATCATGTACCCCTTATGTTGAGGTAGCGATTATTTGCCTCCCCACATCCTCAAAGATTTTATGTTTTTGCATTGATACAGCCATGTGAAACTTATCACCCTTTTCTGTCTTTTAAAAGTGCCATCTTGTGCTTTGTATCTCATAGTGTTGGAGAAATCCTGAAAAACTTATGTACAAAACATTTTATAATATTTTGAAAGTTTGCTTCTTTGGGATTGGGGTACACTGGCTACTCCCTCTGGCTATAAGAGCTCTCTACAGTCCATGGGCTGGCTATGTGATCTTAAAAATTTCTTTCCTTAAACCCTCCCTTTCTGGAGAGGTTTCTGTGAGATCTGTGAGATGTACATCCTGTACCTCCTGCAGTTTTTGATCTCTTTGGGGGATGATTGGGAGAAAGAAAAAGCAGTAGTGCAACTGCTTTGATACTAAAAATTGAGGTGTCTATTTGAAATAAAGAACCAGTCACTCCAAAAAAAAAAAAAAAGGTGAAGTCATATTGTAGGGTAAAGAAAAAATGTCAGGCTTTTCTGCCCTCCCGCCATCAGGATAGATGATGGATCCCTGCGGTCCTGAATGCATGCCTGATGGCGGGCACCTGGAGTAGGGTGTGGGCATAGGTAGATGGGATTCACCAGGGCTAAGACTGGGCTTTTAAGGGCGGCGTCATGGGGACGCCAGCAGAAGCCAAGAGAGAAGGTCGGAGAGCCCAGAGTGAAGAGTTGGTGGGGGCTGGAAGGCCTCCCAGACTCCCAGCCCCCCAGCTCCCCTGCTGCCCATGTACTTGGTAATCTAAATAAAAAACCTGCAAAAGCCACTGAGGACTGTCTAGGACTCCTCCTTTACCGGGTCTGCTGGATCATAGAAAACCTGCACCATCTTCATTCCTGCCTTTACAGGGGGTCAGAAAACAAGGGAGGAAGAGAGAAAGAAGATGAGAGAGAGTATCTGTAGGGTAAGGTAAAAGTATCAGGCTTTTCTGCCCTCCGCCATTAGGCTAGATGAGGCAACCCTGTGGTCCTGAATGCATGCCTGATGGCGGGCACCTGGAGTGGATACACCTGGGCTGAGAGACTGAGTTTATAGGGGTGGCATAGTGGGGATGCCAGCAGAAGCCAAGAACAAACGGAAGCTGAGAGAAGAAAAGCAGAGAGAACGTCAGAGAGCCCAGATAGAGTGAGGATTTGCTGGGACTGCCAGCCTCCCGGCCCCCCAAGCGCTCCTGCTGACCATGTACCTGGTAATCTAAATAAAAAACCTGCAAAACCACTTAGAACTCTGACTCTTCCTTTACCCGGTCTGCTGGATCAGAAAACCTGCACTGTGGCCTTCCTGCCCCTTACAGTATCCTAGCAGTCAAATCATGGATTCATGGAAAGAAAGATTTATCTGCACTAATATTCTAATAAGAGGGTTTCTTAAAATCTTCAAAATATTTAGGAGACATTTTCTCCCTCACCAGGATTTCTATTTAATATTCTGCTATAGGAAAATAGACTGCCATAATAAGCTTTTATAAGGAGCACTGTGAACTTGTGTGCACATTTCTATGTCCTTCCACATAGTATGTAGTTAAGGTGGGATTGCTGTGTCGTAAGTTTTGTCTGTAAGATATACCACCAGAAGGGTAGGAGACTTCTACTTGCTACATATCCTTGCCCAACCTTGGAGATTTTCATTTCTTTTCTCTAATGACTAAGGATAGTGAACCCCTTTTTATAATTTATTTGTCATTTAGGTTTCTTCTTTTACTTGCCTCTTCAAGATTTTGTACATTTTTTTTTTCGGTTGTCTTATTGATTTGTAGCATTCATGAGAGTACTTTTATTATACTTTCTTATACTTTTTTTTTTAAGATTCATTTATTTGTTTATTTATTTATTTATACACGCACTGGGTACAGTCAGAAGCGTAGGAGGGTGAGAGAATCCACCAGAGCCAGAGCGGGGAGCAAAGCAGGCAGAAGGACCGAAGTACACTGCTGAGGGGAGCAGCCGGCGGCAGGAGAGGTGTGCGAGCCATGTGGGACCCTCCTCCTGTGGCCGGGGAGCAGCCAGGAATCAAACCGGCGCTGCAGAGGTTGTGGGCAGCTTCGCAAACCAGTGCTCAACCGCTGCGCCACCGGGGAGGCCCATATTATACTTTCTAATAACATGTTACAAAAAACATCTCCCAGATTTTGACTTGCATTGTGTCTTCTGATGTAAACAAGTTTGATCTGGATCAAGACTAATGTATAATTGGTACATTTGAGTCCTATATAAATAATCATTTCCTATCCTGTAGTCATGGATATATTTACTGTATTTTTACTTCTTTATTTTTTTATATTTCATACATTCTCCACAATACCTCCTATATTCATTTTGGATAATACCACTATTTTTGTCATTCAACTGTTTACATAACAAATCTTTTTTTAAATACTAGTTCAATTTCTCTGGTTTGGTGCCTTTCTTTTGTTGTTTTTCCTCTTTTTTTTTCATTCTTAATTGTCTGCATATTGCTTTAAATTTTAATATAATTCACGTGTCAGTTCAATTTATATGGAGTAAAAATAGCCATAATAAATGCTACATGATTTAAGTTTCAATTTCTTGGTGATTGTGTTCTCTGGGTGGTTGTTACCTACTTAGCAGCTATTGGAAACACTCTTGATTCTACTGTTCCAATTTTCACACTAATTGCTTAACCTCTAGGTTAATGACATTTTTACTTATTGCTCAGCACAGATTCAGGAGATGAAAAGGTCAACCAGTTTGTTTTTCCAAATGGGCCCTCTGTCACTACTTGTATGAATCGGGCTAGACTTCCAGCTTGCTAACAGCTAAGAAGCTTAGACTCAAAGTATTTAATTCTTAACACATTTGTCCTTAAAGCATTTGTGCCGTTGTATCTTCCATCTTTTGACTATTTAGATATCTGATACGATTTTATTCTTAACTTTTTTCGTAAGTGATCCTGTTCAATGCTTTCTAGGCTGTCTTAAATATATTTGTTCTCTTTTACATTTATTCTATCATTTCATGGAACTTTATTTTTTTTTAATTTTAAAGACTTATTTATTTATGCAGGCCAGAGGTGTGGAAGGTGAGAGGATTCACCAGACACAGAGTGGGGAACAGAACAGGCAGATCTACTGAAATATACTGCTGAGGGGGGGCCTCCCCGGTGGCGCAGCGGTTGAGCGCTGGGTTGTGAAACTGCCCGCAACCTCTGCAGCGCCGGTTCGTTCCCCGGCACACGGGTGAGGGTCCCACATGGCGCGCAGACTTCTCCTGCCACCCGCTGCTCCCCTCAGCAGTGTACTTCGGTCCTTCTGCCTGTTCTGCTCCTCACTCTGGCTCTGGTGAATTCTCTCACCCTCCCGCGCTTCTGACTGTACCCAGTGCTTATATAAATAAAATAAATAAATCTTTAAAAAAAATATATATATACTGCTGAGGGGAGCAGCGGGTGAGACAGGAGAGATCTGCTGTGTCATGTGGGTCAGCTCCCTGGCTGGCGATTGAACTCCTGCTGCAGTGGCTGCTGATTGCTTTACAGTGCTGACACTTAACCCCTTGCACCACTAGGGAGTCCCCTCATTTCTTTCTTTCTTTTTTTTTTTTAAAGAATCTGTTCATTTAAATATGTCTTTTTTTTTAAGATTTATTTATTTATTTATTTATTTATTTACTTATTTATTTATTTATTTATACATACAAGCACTGGGTACAGTCAGAAGCGTGGGAGGGTGAGAGAATTCACCAGAGCCAGAGCGGGGAGCAGAACAGGCAGAAGGACCGAAGTACATTGCTGAGGGGAGCAGCGGGCCGCAGGAGAGGTCTGCGCACCATGCGGGACCCTCCTCCGGTGGCCACGAAGCAGCCAAGGATAGAACTGGCACTGTAGAGGCTGCGGGCAGCTTCGCAACCCAGCACTCCACCGCTGCACCACCGGGGAGGCCCAGGAGTCCCCTCATTTCATGGAATATTAACTGACATTCCCATGGCAGAGTTGCTTGGTCTCTCCACCCAATCTTTCATATCCTTTATTTGAATACATATATGCACATACATGCATATCCAGCATACATATACACTAATTTGAATATCTCCATGTGTTCCACACATACGTACATATATGCATGTGTATATCTATTAATGCCACATATACACATTTACACATGAATATATAGGTATAAATAGATTTGTTTAAATTTATATATCAGAAAACCATGTGTAGGGTCAGGAATGACACAAGGCAGGTTTTCTGATCCAGCAGACCGGGTAAAGGAGGAGTCAGTGTCTTCAGTGGCTTTTGCAGGTCTTTTATTTAGATTTACCAGGCATATGGCAGGCAGGGGTGCTGGGGGGCCGGGAGGCTGGCAGTCCTCCCAGCTCCCAACAAAATCCTTACTCTATCTGGGCTCTCTGGCGTTCTCTCTGCTTCTCTTCTTTTCTTGGCTTCCGTTTGTTCTTGGCTTCTGCTGGTGTCCCAGTGATGCTGACCTTATAAACTCAGTCTCTCAGCCCAGGTGTACCCACTTCAGGTGCCCGCCATCAGGCATACATTCAGGGCCACAGGGTTCCCTCATCTACCCTAATGGTGGGAGGGCAGAAAAGCCTGATACTTTTTTCCTTACCCTACAGTCCACCCCCTCAGGGTTTTCTGCCATACAATCTACACAAGTCACATACTTTTCTCTTGGCAATAGAACACTGCAGCCATGGCCGTCAGGCTTCCTGACCTTCTCTGGCTGTAGTCTTGGCTACAAGCCACACACAACATCCACCCCCAGGATGCACTCACTCTGGGATTGGCGATTCTACACTGTTGGGGGTAATCGCCAACCCTCAGGGTTTCTGTCTGCGGTCACTCCAACACTTGGCTTTCATAGCCACCAATGCAACATGCAGACCACTGCAATCAGGCCAACCCACTGCACAAGCACATGGGTCGGAGATCCAAACTCTACATGTGGCCTCTCTTGGGTCCCCTCTTCGGCTTGGGCTCCACCCAAGCCACATTCCCCACCTGTCCCCCAAGGATGGGTTCCTCAGCTCCTCACCCTCACTCAAGAATGAGCAGGGCATCACCCACAGGTGATTTTAAGAGACACACTGGTCTTTAACATACTTAGGCTGTTTAACAGCTGCTCAGGGCTTCTCAACTTAGCACCAGCTTTTGGTTTTCAAAATTGGCTTTTTTTCTCTGCCTAGCTGCCTAGCACAGGCTGCTTTTGTCCACTGAGACCCACTGGCCACCCCCTGATTCCCCAAAACCATAACCTGCCAAGGTCCTCCGCCTTCTGGCGGGATTGTCAGTCCAAGTCCATTAGTCCCAAGTCCACAGGCTTCTTCCTTGTGTCAACACTGGTGAGCTCTGAATCGTGGTCCTCTTTCTTTCCCCAACGATTCTGCTGCCTTGGCAGTCTTGGGCTGGTCCTCTCGGGTTTCTCCTGCAGGTGAGGTCTCGTCCTGCAGCTCCAGGGCCTTGTCCATCTCCTGTGCTGCCATGACACCTCCAGCATTGTCACAGGCAAACATGGCCTGTTGCTCCTTCATCCCTCCAGGTCTTTGGAGGACTCCAATACCCATCTGCATGGATCATCCTGCCGACTACACCAATTGTAGGGGCAGGAATGACACAGTGCAGGTTTTCTGATCCAGCAGACTGGGTGAAGGAGGAGTCAGAGTCCTCAGTGTTTTTTGCAGTTCTTTTATTTAGATTTACCAGGCATATGGCAGGCAGTGGTGCTGGGGGGCCGGGAGGTTGGCAGGCCTCCCAGCCCCCAGCAAATCCTCATTCTGTCTGGGCTGTCTGGCGTTCTCTCTGCTTCTCTTCTTCTTCTCTCGGTTTCCGTTCGTTCTTGGCTTCTGCTGGTGTCCCCATGATGCCACCCTTATAAACTCAGCCTCTCAGCCCAGGTGTATCCACTTTGGGTGCCCGCCATAAGGCATGCATTCAGGACCACAGGGTTCCCTCATCTATCCTAATGGCGGGAGGGCAGAAAAGCCTGATACTTTTTTCCTTATCCTACACCATGTATAGTAGACACATTCATTTAGTGTAATAAGTTTTTCAAATAAAATGTTTTCTTCAAGTAAATAACTTAATTTTGTACTTTATAAGCATTTTAAAATACTAATCTCTGACTGAATATTTGATGTTCTATCACTAGTTGGCTAAGTAAATTCTTTGATCAATCAAACTGAAACTGAATTTAGAATGAGAAAAAAAAAGGAGATGAACAATATATTGGCTAATCTATGTGATCCACTCTTCAATTTTTTGCTATTACTGATAATTGATAAGGATATTTTATTAAGGAGATCATTTCAGCCTTGATATAATTAATTCATAGCATATAATGCACACCTTGGGTATAGGCTGCCCCTGCAGCTTTCCTAATTATTTTTTTAAATTGTGTGGGAAGACTAGCTGCTTTTAGGACAGCTGAAAATAACTCATTAGTGTTAGATATAATCATTCAAGGCAATCTCAGCAGGTCACTAATATCAGAGTTCACCTAACTATCATTTTTGGGGGGATAGTTCATACCACTATAACAGTAACAATTAAAAATGATGTCTTTTCCAATACTATAACTCAAAGTAATGATATGCTGCATGTTAAATCTTCATCATTTATATATCTAGTCATGAGCAACTGGGAGTCAGCAGATAAATTATTTTTAATTTACCTAATTTGTTATTAGTGCAATTATTAGGGAAGCAACTTTTGAATACTGAGTATGCAAGCAGTTTTATTAAAAACTTGAATTTAAGTGGCTATTAAGCAATAAAATTATCCTACTTATCTGTTTTTATTTACCATTTATCAAGTTCCCCATAATGTCATGAAATTTTAAGCTGAATGTGTAGAAGATATTACTTTTGAGAATATGTTTATATATAAATATGTGATGACAGTACGTTTGGTTAGAATAAAATAAGTAGACTTGAAGGTAGTACTCTGATGAATCAAATATGATAATGTAAAAATAGAGGTGTTATAAAATTAATATATAATATTCTGATTGTCCTGTCAGTATATTTTATGATATAAAGACCAACTTGATAAGAAATATGTGATACAAATGTATCAGTTACATTTCATCTGCTAATGTAAATAAATTCCAGAGCACCTGGTGAATTTAATTACCAAATAAAATCATTTAAATTACATAATAACATAATTATGAGGATCTGTAATTGGTGAGGAGAAACCATAGAGATCATATATATTGAATTAAAGTACTGACCTAAATGTCTCATCCCACTTGCCATATTGACTAATTCTTTCCAGTGGAAAGTGAATAAAAGTAATGTATCATTTCCTAACCAATGTAATTCAAAGACAAATAACTCCCTATTTTCTCTCTCTTAACCCTTTTCCTTCCTTCCTCCCCCCATCACCTTTTTTCTGGCTTAATGAAAATAACCCATGTAACTCATGCAACTTAAGGGGCCTGCTTCACTGAATGTTTGATTACATTCAGCCCAAACCCCCAACCACCCCACCACTCCTGAAATATTCATGCTAATTTTTGTCAGGAGATGACCTGCTTTAACTAGTGCAGTTTGTGTTTACCTCATGTAGTAAGCATCAACTCCTTTGAAACACCCCCAATTGATTTTTATTAAGTCAGGCCTCCCTGGTGGTGCAAGGGCTTAAGCACAACACTGTGAAGCTGTGCATAGCCTCTGCAGCATGAGTTTGATCCCCAGCTGGCCAGGGAGCTACACACATTGCACAGCACCTCTCCTGACTCACCTGCTGCTCCCCTCTGCAGTGTATTTCAGTCAGTCTGCCTGTTCTGTTCCCCAGTCTGTCTCTGGTGAATACACTCACCGCCTGCACTTCTGGCCTGTACCCCAGTTCTTGTATGCATACATCAATTAATCTTAAAAAAAATATTGCCTGTGCTCTCTGAGGGAGAATTAACAAGATTTCTTTATAACTTATCAGCATTGTTGGATACATTTTACTGTCACTGGCTTCTTGAATTATTTTTAACCTCCTGAATTCCAGACTAACATACTTCTCGTGTTCTCCACCTACATCAAGAGAGCCTCTCTGCATACTTCTCTAGCATCCCACTCTCCCCTCGAGGACTAGAGTAGCCTGGGGATAAGTCCCTTTTCTCCTCAGGGTCTTTATTTTCTGCCTTGGATAATTTCTTTCAAGCCTGTCACTTTATTCTAAAAATCAGATTCCTAATATTCATCTTCTATATCCAAATCTTAACATCTCCATTGGATCCACAAGACATTATAAACTTAACAAATGAATTTCTTTGTTTGTTCCTGAAAACTGTTTCTCTTCATCATCTTCTCCCATTGTCTGGCTATTTAGTACAAAATCGAAGGAGTTAGTTTTGTGTTCTGTTTCTTTCATTTCCCATTTTAATCCATTTGGATCTTCCTCCATAGTGTATCACATTCTCACTATCTGTTGTCTAACATAATGTCACCTCTTTTTTATGGTATCATTCTTTCAATTGAGGTAACATTAGTTTAAAATACTGTTTATGATTCAGACATGTCGGTCACACATCTTCAAATGCGTGTTACCACACCACAAGCAGTACTTACGTAACTGATCGCTTGTCTGTGTTTAAGAATTATAAGGAGTATGTTATATCATGTGATTTATAAATAAATAGCAATAATCTTCTAACTAGTCTTTCTTTTCTACTCTTAATTGTCTTAGACAATAGCAAGAGTGACTTTTTTTAAAGGACATATAAATCATTTAATTCTACTCCTTAAAAAAACCCAGGTGATTCTCACTGCTTTTATAAAACCAAAATTTGTGCAAAGACATCTACCTTCAGCTTGTAACACTAACATGCAGACTAGTACAAAGCTGTGACTTTCATAATCATCAGGTGAAATAATGGCTTTAATATACTTTCAAAATTCTAAAATGATAGCTCATAGTTTATCCAGTAAATGGAATTTAGCAAAAATATGAGTTAAATAATTAACCATTAAGAAAATATAAAATAATTGTGTCCACATTTATTTGCTTGCTCATTTTATTCATTTAGAGTTATAGCACTGGAATTTAAACTGTTGTTCATGTGGTACTCTTAGATCCTGGAGAAGTTCCCATGGATAATAGTCAATAAATATGTGTGTGTGTATATATATATATATTTTTTTTGCATTGCTTCTTTGTCTTAATTTGGCATTGATTAAAGTCTCCATGGAGGCAAGGAATGAGCTTGACTAATTCTAACATATGACATTCAATAGAATAATCTAGAAAAAGTATGCAAATTCCAAATATTTGTTACAGTACACACAGGTCAGTAGTTAAAAAAAACAAAACAAAACAAAACAAAAAAACACTAAGGCCAGACCCAGATTAAATGAATTCACTAATTTTTATACCTTAGATTTCTAACCAATTATAAAATCCTCTTATTATTTTTAATAAGCCTATATAATTTTACAGTTTGACTCCGTGAGCAGTTTTCAAAGTTTTTATTCAAATAGAGTTGTTTTATTTGCATCAAAATATTTCTCTAACTAGACAGCATATTAGCAGCAATAGCATATCAGCGTCATCTAAAGAAATCTAAGATACACTAATAATCAGACCACATTCAAAGTGAATGTCATACAAATATTTGCAGTTGGGTTGTGAACATTGGCAATTAAAAACAAAATCTCCAAGTGATTTGAATATAATCAGAATTATAAACCACCAGTTGTAGTGGGTTGTGATTATTTTTTGTAATGGATTTTGAGTATTAGTGATTGTATCTTCACTAAGTGTTCAATAATAATGTTTGAGCATTATCCCTTTTATTAACTCTGAGTCTGCATATTTACACATTTAGTTCCTTTCTTTCCTGTCTTCTGCTAACAGTATGCTTATATTGAAGCAAAGTGGATTTTTCCAAGCCCTTACAAGATTTTTTATTTTAAGGATAGGAAACTTTAGAGTTATGAATACTGTGTTGCATCAAAATATCAAGTTGAATATCTTTTATTGATTATCTGATGTATAGAAAGACATATTTACAAATTATTTTCAAACTAATAATTCAAATTCATGAAAAGAAAAATAATGTCTAATCTGTATAATTTTTTAAAAGATTTACTTGTTTATGTATATAAGAACTGGGGTGTAGACCAGAGGTGAGGGGGGTGATAGGACTCACCAGAGTGGGGAGCAGAACAGGCAGATTGACTGAAATACACTGCTGAGGGGAGCAGTGAGCAAGCAGGAGAGGTCTGCTGCGCCATGTGGGTTTGTTCCCTGGCTGGGGATCGAACTTGTGCTGCAGTGGCTGGTAATAGCTTGATAGTGCTGTGTCTTTAACCCCTGCACCACCAGGGGGGGCACTAATTTGTATGATTATTTCAGTTACATTACTTTAGGCTCACCAAGCTGGGCTCAGAGGATGTCCCACATGGAATAACTAAAATGTTATAAATACAAACATTTGTAGTATATATTAACATCATATGCTTTTATGGCATATTTACTCCATGACTGTATCAGATGTATGTGTGGAATTTACTTAAAACATAATGCCTGGGAATTCCAGAAGGTCTATGAAATTAGTAACTCTAGAAATGGGTCTTTGAATACTTTATATGTTTGTCTTTCTATTATGAATAATTTTTGGGTATAATTAAAAGTTAAAAAAACACACACACACACACAACTAGAAAATGCAAACTTACATACTCATCACCTGTGCCCCACAAGCACCAGATAGTGACATGTCTTTATCACCTATAAACTACTTTATTTCCTCCTTATACTGTTTTGAAGCAATTCCAGGTATCATTTATTGTTTCCTCTATAGGCATTTTGGTGTGCAAAAATACATCTTTTTTTCTGAAAGACAGAGACTCTAACACCAATCAATTGCCAATATCTGTTGTTAGCATTGTATAAAGAGAAAGATCAGTGATTTTACTCCATCTCGGTAAAGAATACAACACTTCCAATAGTAACAGGGCGTAGGGAGGGGTGACCACAGGTGCCCTGCCCCACCATAGTGAAGAACTGAGCTGAGCAGTAGGGAGAAGCCAGTGAGAACTGGAGGAGGAACATGCCATAGAGAGATGTGTGAAGTAGCTGTGCTTGCTTCTGGGCTCCTGGACTTGTACCAGGGACTTACACTAGGCTCACCAAGCTGGGCTCAGTGGTTGTCCCACATGGAATAACTAAAATGTTGTAAATACAAACATTTGTATATTAATATCATATGTAACATCATATGGGGACAGGGAAGGAGACACATGAAGAAGATAGAGATGTGGGTGAGAGACCTGTGGGGATGCTGACAATGGCAGCCTTTATTTTGACTTAGGTTTTGTTTTTGTTCTTTTCCTTCCAGACTTGCTTGGCCCCTTCTTCCCCTTTCCTATGGGCCCCCACCATAAAGTGCCTTAGACTTTTGGAAAGCTTTTGGGTCTCAGTGGCCCTACTTTGGGCCAACCTTGTTTGGCTGGGCATTTACCCATGAGGGATGGATAACTTCAGGTGTTCTGTGTGGAAACTATTTTATCTATACTTTCCCTTCTCTTCTCTGTATTGCACACTAATTGTATTAAAGTTATTTTCTATTGATGGTCTAAAACATTAAGAATGTTTTTCTTTTTGTGATGGATAGTAGAACACATTTAAAGCAGGCAGGTTTGGGGGTCTGTGGTATACTTCCTCCTGCCCTATAACAGATATACAAAGTTCTCATTATAAGAAAAAAAAAAAATAGGGCCTTCCTGGTAGCACAAGGGGTTAAGATGCAACCTATGAAACTTTCCGCAGCCACTGCAGCATGAGTTTGATCCCCAGGCTGGGAGATACCCACATGGCACAGCAGACCTCTCCTGTCTTACCTGCTGCTCCCCTCAACAGTGTATTTCAGTCAGTCTGCCTGTTCTGTTCCCCACTCTGTCTCTGGTGAATCCTCTCACCCCCCACACCCTGGCCTATACCCCATTTCTTGTATGCATAAATAAATCTTTTAAAAAAGATAAATATATAATTATGTATGGTGATGGATGGTAACTAGATTAATTGTAGTGAGCATTTCTTAGTGTATACAAATATTGAATCATTATGTTGTACATCTGAGACTAATATAATATTATCTAATATATCCTTATGTCAGCTATACTCACTTTCAAATTGCTCTAGTCAGACCAAATATAGAAAAAAATCCTTAGGTGCCAAACTTAGAAGTAATTAATTTAACAGCAGTTAACCCACAAAGGAATTAATCCCTCCCAAAGAAAAGAAGACTGTATCTGCAATTTCTGCACTGGCAAGAGGCAGCATCTCCCAGCCTGCCTGTGACTATGCAGGTGCTTCTCTTCACTGACCTTCTCCCTTTGCAGAGCAGCAGAGGCAGATGTCTTCCCAAGGCTGCCCGCCTATGACTGTGCAGGCCTCTATTGACAAACTTGACCCATTCAGGGGAAGCTCCTTCTGCCTGCTTGTATCTATGCAATCATCCTTTATTTCCCTTCCCTTTTTATAATAAATCTGCCCTTTCTCAAATATACCTAAATATCTCTGCCTTGTGGGGAAATGTTCCTGGGGAAACTTGGAGCATGCTGCTGAAAAGGGATCTCTGATGAACCCAATACCTCTCTGAAATGATATCACAGCCACTCTGGAAAGCAGGTATAGTTTCCACAAAAAATTAAAAATAGAACTAACATATAATCTAGTAATTCTACTTCCAAGTATATAAACAAAGGAAACTTAATCACTAGCCTGAAAAGATTGCAACATTATTTAAAATAGCCAAAAATGGAAATAACCTGAAAATTCATCAGTAAATGAATGGATAAAGAAACACACACACACACACACAGAGTTGAAGACTATTCAGTTCTGAAAAGAGAAGGAAGCCCTTTTGTAGCAACATAGATAGGCTTGAAGGCATTATGCTAAGAGAAATAAGTCAGACAGAGAAAAGCAAGTACTGTATGATCTTATATGTGGAATATAATTAAAAATTATAATTCATAGAAACTTAGATCAAGTTTGTAGTTAGCTGAGGCTTGGTGGAGGGTGGGAAATTGGTAAAGGTAACAAAATGTACAATCTTCCAGTTATAAGATAAAGAAATTCTAAATAATGTAAAAAATGACCATAGTCAGCAATACCTATTATGAATTTGAAAATCTCTAATAGATCTTAAAAGTCCTTCTCACAAAGAAGAATTATTGCAACTATATGACAGATGATAGCTAAATTTATTATAATTTTTCTGCAATATATCAAATCATATATCAAATCATGGTATACAACATTAATTTATATGTTATATGTCATTTCTACTTCAATAAACCTTGGGGGAAAGAAAAACAGCTGAATTACTGAAAAAAATAAAATAATAGACATGAACTCGAGAACATCATATTAATGTGTCAGATTTCAATAAGAATGAGAATAAAATTGAGTTGAAAGAAACAAAAAATAGGAGAAAAGTTCAGAGCTGAATAAAGACTCTAAGTCTGTGATTGTAAGTAAGAAACTTTATGATAAATAAAGATCTACCTAGAGACTGTAAATTTCAGAACCAAAATATGAAGAAAAAATAAAAACTATATATTTATATTTTCTAACATTTGTATTTTTAGTTATAGACCTATAAACACAATACAGATGTATCAACATGACAAATATATTTAAATGGTAGCAATAGTGACAAAAATAGTCATGTCTGGATGAAAATTTTCTGATTTAAAAGCCTAATGTACAAAGGAAATGCTTGAGAGTCTATCATTTCCATTACCTGTTTTTGTTTTATGAATTTGAATTGCCTTAAAAAAGAACTTATATTTGTAAAATTTACATTTTCCACTGAAACAATACAGGCTATTATTTATACCTGATTCTGTATCTAGCCTGTATCCAAACTGCTTTGATTTGCTCCTGAGGACTTCCAGTGCTAGACTTGCTGACCAGAGGGACTTTTCCTGGAGCCACTTGAGCACCGCTGTGTGTCAGGCTGTTGTTGGTGAATTAACACCCTCTGGTAGCAACCCTCAGCAAATGGTTTCTGAGACTCCATGACTGCTTTCTTTGGGTGTGATAATGCAATGGTGTTCTGCTTAATAACACTTCCCAGAGATTTTATGTGGGGTAAACTCCAGTTGCCTGTGGCGAGAGCGGGCTTAATAATTGAACCCTTACTGATTTCCCTTCAGGAACCAGTTCCCTGTTCCACTCTTTGAACCTATGTAAACTAGCACTGTTCAAATCTCTGCCTCAGGGTCTTTTAGAACAATTCAATCCTATACAGGTTCTATTTGCAGAAGTCTTGAAACACACACTCCCCTGTGTGTTTTGATGAACATCTAATATAAAGCCTCTTTCATTACAGTGAAAGAGCTTTATAAATATGCTACATTTCCTAAGTAAATTTTCAATTCAAGACCAAATATATGTAATTTAGAGACAGCACAAACAGAAGATACTGGTATAAGACTCACATGATGTATTGTGAACACACTTTTAGAAGTATTCCCAGATATAACCTGAATTTTCCCTTAGCCTCTCAAAATTAAAAAAAAAAAAAGTTTTGACAGCGTAAGAGAGTAATTGATTTTCAAAAAGTCCACAAAAATAGCTTCTACATTTTTGCTCAAGAAATGTCCTATTATTTTAAATCCTGTTTTGCTGGAAGCTATTAATTGTGATTGTTTTCCTTACCAAAATAGAACACAATGAAAATTTAAGCATGTAATATCCTAGTCACATATTTAAATTATATATACACTTGAATTTGAAATCCTAATTTTTTACAACAGAACTAACAAAATGCCCTGATTGAATAATTTTCTGTGAAAATAATTGTAATTCAATTGTTTCTGATAAGGAAAATGTATACCAAATCCAAAAGGAGCATGAGCTATGAGTCACTTGGTTAATGTTTCCTTTCGTTATAAACAATATAATCCAATTACATATAAATTCCAAAGTATTTAGCTTTAAAATTTTGATGTGTATAATATTTCCTGATACTATGACATGTAAAAGTCATCAATATTTAAATGCATTGCAATTTCTGTCATTAACTGATTGCACCCCTGTGAATTGCCTTTACACTCATAATTTAAAAGGACTCAGTTTATTCATCAGTATGTTAAACCATATTGATACTTAAATTTGAGGGGAAAAAAGTCTTGCAAGAAGTCTTGCAGGTAGATTACCTTTCTCTTCATGACTATTACCTGGCTATATTTAGATGTTTGTATCTTTTATTATCTTTTCCAGTACTTCAGTAGCTATTTTAATTAGAATATTCAGATTTGTCTTCATTTAAGAAAAAATCTTGTATTTTACTTTTGAATGTTGTTACCTAATTAGCTTTCTTATTTTTAGGGAAATGTGTGTAAAAATTTAACGGTAAATTTAAAAAGATAATTTTACATGGAGAAGTTTAGTCTACATGAGTAATCTTAATTTTATCTGTGTTTTTAAAGGGGTTTATATAATAAGTTACTTAACACATACATGTTTTATATGATGATAGCATGTGTACAGGTATACATAAAATAATCATAAATATACCTGATTTCATATATATATATATATATATATACACATGTATGTTTGTATGTGTCTATACATCATCTCCCTCCTCTATTATACTATTTCCCTTATCTGTGGCAGTTACATTCTATAAAGTTGCTATCAACACTGAACTAGTGTTTATTGATCATAATCTCTATGAGAAATAGAGTATTAGGTTGCTATGACCCTTTGGTTACAATTTTTGCCAACTGATCAACACAAATTTAATTTTATGTAGTTCTGATTAGAGATACCTTTTAAAATAAATATTGCTGATTCATTAGCATTGAATTCATTACCAACAGCACTATAGACCACACTTGAACAAGACTTATCTAACATGCCTATTTCTCCAAAGAGACATCAAGCCTAAAGGATACTAAACAGCACTTCAGCACTATTCTTTTTCTTTTATAATTCTTTTATTATTTTTTAATTATTTTTTAGATCATTGTTCATTTTTAAACAATATTTGCTTCCCCCCACCCCCTCAGGTGTAGTCCCCATAGAGTTTCCTTCACCAGTGCACCCCTGCACCATCACCTCAGTCCCGTTCAGCACTATTCTTAAGGCCACTTTAAACAGAAAAATCATCAACCAAAACACAAAAAAAAGTGGCAAAAAATACCCATGAAAGGGCACTTGTTTACAGAGAGGAGATAAGAAGGAGAACATCTTATTTGAACTAAACTGGGATCATCCATAAAGATTCCAGTTTTTCATGTGCAAGCATACACAGGTTTGTGCATGTATGTATCACATCATGATGACAGAAAAACACATGCATTTCTTTGTAGACATATGTTTTGAAACACAACCATATCATTTTGCATATTTTTCTTCAAGTTTAATCTAAATACAATAGGAAATGTACACAATAAATATTTTCAGAAAGTGATGCCAATCAATGTGTGGATGTGTTGTTGAGTATCCAAATGAAACAGAAGATAGAAATAGTTCAAGCCTAACATGAAGAAATTATTCCAGGAAAGGAAAGGAAATATGAAATATGGACAAACAGCAATGCCTATATGACTGTGTTGAATGGACAGCTTTTCTTAAAAAAATAAAAGGAAGATAAATTTCTTTATAATTGCTCTAGAAATAGCTTCTAATGTAGTAAACAAATGTCATTGTGACTAGACACATCAGATAATAGTTTTAAATAAAATAAATAAAAATGAAAAAGTTAATGTGCTTAGAGTCAGGAGATGATTGATCGTTCCTCTACAACAGTGTTTAGAATTAAGTGAAAATAAGGTAACTGGAATTTTCTATTGTGGGAGGAATGTCTTAGAGCTGCTCAAAGACTTCTATGGGGTTGCCCATTCTGTATCTAAACAAATCATTTCTAGATATGACCTCAGAGTTTTGATTTATAAAATAACATCACAAATACTTGGAAATATTACTGAAGCTGAGTGTATTTTTCACTAGAGCATCATCTTGCTTGATCCAAATTAAAGTGGTCTTAATTTCATGTTATTATTTTAAGCTATGGTCTATACTGTGATTTGTGCCAATTCATACTCACATATCTCAGAGGAGGAAAATATTACATGGAACAACCTTTTATGCTCCATCCTTGTATAAAGATAGGGGATACACTAGAAAAAAAAACATTAAATTCGGAATAATTAAAAACAAACAGAAAACTTTCCTAATAAGGTTGTTCCTCAACCCACCCACACATTTTTATGGGCATCTTTCCCTTCTCTTTATATCTTGCATCAAATCCTTGGAATGTCATTTCCACTTCTCAGCTATCGCCTTGGATTTCACCCACACAAACACACAAAACATTTCTATTGTTATTTTTTTAAAGATTTATTTATTTTTATACAAGAATTGGGGTACAGGCCAGAGACGCAGGAGAGTGAGAGGATTCACCAGAGACAGAGCGGGGAGCAGAACAGACAGACTGGCGAAATACACTGCTGAGGGAAGCAGCGGGTGAGCCAGGAGAGGTCTGCTGCGCCATGTGGGATTCTTGCCAGCTGGCAGGGATTGAACCTGCACTGCAGAGGCTGAGGACAGCTTCACAGCATGGTGCTCAATCCTCTGCGCCACAGGGGAGTCCCTCTATTGTTATTTGTAAAGTTTGTTTAAGGCACATTTGGATATTTTTTCTGTAAAATTAAAAAAAAAAAATGACTCTGAGGGCATTTTATAAGGGACCTAGCCCTGGAGTCTTTCTTAACTAAATAGGAGCAAACTGCCAGGAATACGTCAGTATATTCTGTCATATGAGAGACTCATTGCATTTATGAACCACTTAAAAGCAAGCCTGTTATAATAGACCTGATTTTATTCAGTTCCAAAATCAGAGGGGTGCCCCTGGACTTGCAAGAGGAAAACTACGTGTAAAGGTAGTCATGTAAAGGGTACAGTTGTCACATAATTAAGAATTAATGAAAAGCCACCAGTCAAGGCAGGAAGTGTATGTTTAGCTATGCGTCTGAATGCTTGTTTTCTTCCAGACTTTGCTTTCACATTTATTTGAATTTAGTATGGCTTTTAATGTATTAGACGTATGAGCATGGCACGTAAGAAAATAAAACTTAAGTCAATGGAAGAGCAATGGGTCTCAACTTCAGATTCTAAGAAAGAATCCACTATCAAATTTATGGAAATTAAAATTAAAATTAAATATGGAATAATTAAAAACAAGCAAAAAACTTTCCTATTAAGGATGTTCCTCAACCCACCCACACATTTTTATTTATTTATTTATTTTTTTATAGAGGCATGTTTTTATTTATTTATTTATTTGTTTACTTGCTTGTTTTGTTTTGTTTATACATGCACTGGATACAGTCAGAAGCGCGGGAGGGTGAGAGAATTCACCAGAGCCAGAGCGGGGAGCAGAACAGGCAGAAGGACCGAAGCACACTGCTGAGGGGAGCAGCGGGTGGCAGGAGAGGTCTGCGCACCATGTGGGACCCTCCTCCGGTGGCCGGGGAGCAGCCGGGGATTGAACCGGCGCCGCCGAGGCCGCGGGCAGCTTCGCAACCCAGCGCTCAACCGCTGCGCCACCGGGGAGGCCCAACCCACCCACACATTTTTATGGGCATTTTCCCTTCTCATTAAACTTATTATCTGAAGTTGTTACCCATATATCTTCAATTTTTCAAAATTTCCACTGATATATTTTATATACCTCCAGGCTTGCAAGCCTCTGGTCTAGAAAGCAGTAAGTGTGAATTAAGGACATCTGGACAACTGATTCCCTTTAGAATATGCCTTATATGCCTTTTTTTAGAGGTTATAAAATCGAGTCAATCAATAATTTGTTGTTGTTGAATATTTTTTCTTACATAGGCCTTAAGTCCAATGCTGATAGCATCTCCTATTTCAGCATCTGCAAAGAGGCAATTTATTGACTAGTCAGTATGCAGTTAAGCAATAACTTTCCTCCTATTCTGTTTAAAGTGTTGTGAAATATCTCTAAGAGAGAGACAAAGATAACTATGGCTAATCTGATTTTTGTTTAAAAAATAAATTAATGAAGTTCTGAAACTTAGGAAACTTTTTCTATTGCCTCTTTTGAAATGCTAGATTGTATAGATGGAGTATAATCTGAAAACAGAGTACATCTTCTAAAATGTATGGGTTTTGTAGCTCAAATTTTCTGTTCCTACCTAGGGTTAATACATATGTATAAGTAAAGTGAATCTGAATTTGTTGGTTGAATATTTTCTTCCAAGAGTAGTGTTTATATAGGTCAAAATGTGGCTTATGTTATGTAACTGAAGAAGCCTATACATGCAGTTCTCTGAATAAATGTCCAAAGTAGTGCAAACTATAGTCTAGATATGCCTTATGAAATTTCTTCAAACTTGTATACATATTATATCAGAGCCCGGGAGAATATAATCTGCATTACGAGGAAGGTATTCAACAAGCATCCAAAAAGCACAGTGAATGGTGAGGGCAGATTTAATTTGAAATTGAATATTCTGAGATCTAATGTCAGCATTGCTTCTACAAAAGTAGAATCAGTTTTTGGCATTTAAAAATTATCCTAGGGGGCCTCCCTGATGGCCAAAGGGTTAAGCACCACACTATGAAGCAATCCACAGCCTCTGAAGCACAAGTTCGATCCCTGGCTGGTCAGGGAGAAACCCACATGGCACAGCAGACCTCTCCTGTCTTGCCTGCTGCTCCCCTCAGCAGTGTATTTCACTGTTCTGTTCCCCAATCTGTCTCTGGTGGATTCTCTCACCCCCTGCATCTCCGGCCTGTACCCCAGCTCTTGTATGCATAAATAAAGTCTTTAAAAAATAATAAAAAATATCCTAGGAATTGATAGATGTAGACTAGATAATTATCCCCCAGTATTTGTTGTCTCTCTATTATTAAATTAAGTCTTGCCACCCACTGCCTTGTTTTACTTGTGCATCGGATAGTATTTGTGTACATTCTTGTGTCATTTATTTAGGGCTTGGTAATGTGACATACGTTGGCACAATGAATTATGCTCTAGTCTGTCAGAATCTTTATTGATTACATGGTTTGGATTAGGTACCGACTTGCATGTTTAAACAGGAAAACATTGAATATTTGAAGGAAAGAGACCCACAGTCAATTTGAAACAGAAAAGTACAACAGAACAACAAACCTTCAGTCATAGCAACCCAGATCTGACACTAGTATGAGTGAAATGACACAACCTTGTTGTTTGGCCAGACACCAGTTCTTCTACACCAAAATAAATAAAATTTAAAAAATAAATAAAGCTAGTTAAACTTTTTTTTTTAATTTTTTTTAATAGAGGCATGTTTTATTTATTTATTTATTTATTTATTCATTTGTTTGTTTGTTTTGTTTATACATGCACTGGGTACAGTCAGAAGCACGGGAGGGTGAGAGAATTCACCAGAGCCAGAGCGGGGAGCAGAGCAGGCAGAAGGACCGAAGTACACTGCTGAGGGGAGCAGCGGGCAGCAGGAGAGGTCTGAGCGCCATGTGGGACCCTCCTCCAGTGGCCGGGGAGCAGCCGGGGATCGAACCGGCACTGCAGAGGCTGCTAGCAGCTTCGCAACCCAGCGCTCAACCGCTGCGCCACCGGGGGGGCCCAAGCTAGTTAAACTTTTACATTTGTTTGTTAACAGATTTTCTACAGCAGAAACTGACTAATAAACGTAATTATTGATAAAATGTGTACTAATGCTAGTATACATTAGGATATGCCACATGCTTCATCTATTAACAAATATCAAAGTTGGATATATATGTCTTTACTTCATGATTAGTAAACACTGGAGAAAATAAGAGTCTACAATAAAGACAAAACTAAGAGATATTGGAAATGTTCTTAAAATCTAAAAAGAAAGAAAAAAAAATCCCTGAATAAAAAAAAAATTAATTGTAGGAAATATTTGGAATAGATAGAATACAAAACATTTTTATTATGATATATAATCAAGAAAATCTATGAGGACATTAATTTAGCTGTAAGACAACAAGAAAAAGGAGAGACTGGTGAAATAAGGGAGGATAACAAGGCATGAACTGCTAACCAGAATGTGATTGCTGCAGATTTCACTGTCCTCTTTTTCTACTTCCCTTCTGGTTTTGTTTTTGTTTTTGTTTTTTCTTCTTTAAATCCGTTTTCACCCCTTGGCTTTTCACTCTATACTAATCTGTAGAATGTTGTTTCTATTTTCCATCTAAAGTTTGGCATTTGAGGAGGGGATCCCAATCTCTCTAATCTACCATACCCATAGTAGACACTGCTCAAAAATCATAACATGGTCAGTTAATATGTGCCAGGCTCTGTGTTAAGTGGTGTTGTTCAAACAAGAAGTGGGATCTGTGATTGCTTTGAAGAGATTTATAGACTCCTCTGGCGGAAAGAAACGTTTTATTAATACTACCAAATGATATATTTGAGAGGCCCCCACAAAATGTTTTTTGTGAGACTGGTGTTGTGAAGAAGGACATTTCTTATATAATTTTAGGTCTAACTTAAGATGGCCACGGGCATTATCAAAAGAAAGAGCAAAGGACTAGTATTAATAGCACAAGAATGCTTTGAGAAGCACTGGTGATGCTGAAATTAATTACTTGAAAGTTCTGCACCCTGTATGAGAAAAACAGCTAGCTGGTGTTAGTGAGGAGAATGATGTGTTGATTTGATTTCAGGAGGTTATCCCATTAATCAAGATGGAGGACTGACTCTTAAATATTTGTCATAAGACTACAGTCTGACATCTGATATTCAGGTCCTTCCCTAGATTGATTTCAGATTATCATTCTATCCATCAAAACGTGCAATGGTCTCTTTTTATTTCAGCTATATAAATATATTCACTGTCTCAGATTGTGTATCATTTTTTATTCTATCTATTATAATGCTTTTCTCTGAAATTTGCTTTTTTATATACTGTTTTTAAAGCTAAAATACCCTCAGAGGGATATTATATTACTCAATATACACTGATTTTATACTTTTTATTCAATAACTTTAATTTATCAATGCTATTTATTGATCATCTGTTATATGCTGATAATTATGTTGAGAAATATGAAGCATGTGTAAATAAATAGGGTGTAGACTTTATTAATGGAAGTAATACCATATAGTCAAAATAATTTAAAGTTGATAAATCATGATAATTGTGTAAAAATACTATAAATTTATTGTTTTGAGAGAGGTCTAACAAGGCAGACATTTCTGCAGACTTGTAGGAAGAAGGAGAAAAGGCAGAAATAACAGCGTTTTATGTGACCATTAAAAATCAGTCTAATGACATGCATTTTCTGATTTTTTTTAATCTTAGCATTTTTCTACTTCATTTTTTCTAAAGAGATACTTCTCAAACATTTCATCTTTGTTTCTGGAAGTGCAGAGTATAGTGCTGGTCATAAAGTAGCAGATTAATAAATTCTTACTGTTTTATCTGTGGATATTATAAAATTTATAAAAATATTTAAAAGAAGAATGTATAATTGTACCAAACAATACTGCATGGCCTTTAAAACTAGCATTTCTTTCAGTTAAGTGGGTTATTGAGATAAGTTAGAGTGCTTCTTCACCCATGATAACCATTACCAATTTAATAACAATTTGATAGAGAGTGATGCCATTGGGGAGTATAGGATTTTTAAATGGTGACATTGTGAAGGAGAAAAGAGTAGAAATTTTGTACAGATTTATAACTTTGCTTCTTCCTAATGTAAAAAAAAAATAACGGGAAATATTCCCAGCAATTCTTTCTTTAATGGAGCATACACTATATAGTGTTATTTTATTTACAACTACTTCTTTTTCCTTGGTTCCCTGCTAGAAAAACAGGGAAAGAGAAACAATTGAATAACAACTCTGTGAAAGTCACCATAAGGGTAATCATGAGTTCCAACTATTATGATGCAAGTAGACCTACTTGGGATTGAAATAATAACATAAAGTTTCAATCCCCTGGGAAAAATTACAACAGCCACACTGATTAAGTGGAAACTATCCAATAAAATGTTCATAGACATTACAGGCAGTGAACTGCATAAAAGAGACTGAATTTCCTGAATTGCATGTCAAGAACTAAATTTACATGACATATCCACTTGAAGTACACATAACTAAGCATGCTGGTACATGAACTCCTTGGGGACAAGTAGGGCATCACTAAGCATCTGCCTGATCTCCCAGACAGAGTACTTTATTGACTGTAAATGAATATCAGTGCTAGGTAGGAAAAAAATTACAATGACACTTGCATAATTATTGTCTTTCATTACCAAAAGTATGAGTTCCATTAACGTTAGCTGCTCCAATTTGTAAAACAAACATTCCTAGAACACAGAAATAGCAGTCTTCTTCTAGTAATGGCAGGCTGACTAAATAAGATCATTTCTCCCTTGCAAGATAACTAGAAATGTCAGGGTAAAATATATTCACCTATTAACTTAAAAGCAATGAGGTATTAATGTATTCATAAAGAATGACCAGGTGTTGTAGATTAATTGCAATGTGTGTACTCTTTGCAATGGAACTTGATTCCTCCCAAGAGAAGGTGAAGATTTTTTCCCCCTCCCATTAAAGTTGTACTCGCCTTCATATTTGCTTTGGACAGTATAATTTAGCAGAAGTGGCAGTTTGCCTGCTCTGTTCAAAATAGAATAAAGTATTCTTTCTCTTGTAATCCTGCCGACATGATTAGAATAAGCCTAGGCTTTTGTGATAGTGTTAAGTGGAACAGAGTTGTGACAGGCAAGACAAAGCCATACTAAACCAGCCAACCTTCAGTCAATCCACCACCCATCCATAAATACATGGGCATGTACATCCAAGAACACCTACATTTGCCCCAGATAAGGATCATTCAGGTAATCCATTTGTGAGAAATAATTCATAGATACCGTTTTAATCCCTAAGTACTTGAAATGTCATATAGTCACTTTATACACACTAGCCAGAAACCAGGATTTGATGGATGTTCAGATAAGTGAGCCCAATATTTGGGATCAATTTGCCATTTACATCACAAATTCCTGTTTTGAAAACTTAAAAACAAAATTAACAATGACTCTAAACTAGTGACCTGGAATTCTCCAGAATGAGTCTCCAAAATGAATTAAAAAGCAAGGCATTTTCAGATAAAAACTAAGAAAATTTTTGATCAGCATATGGCTCAAGAAGTACTAGGAGATATTCTTCAACAGAAGAAAAATTCTCCCAGTTGAAGTTTGGAGATACAGGCGGGATAATCAATTAGCTATTACTGGCACTTCATTTTTCTATGGTTCTTGCATTTTTGACACTGATTGATATTTCAGAATTCGATGAATTGAGAATCATTTTGAAATAACAAGAGGAACCATTAATGATGTTGCAAATTTCAAGTTAACAGAGAGTAAAATATAAAACATGAAAATAAACTGTCACAGCCAAGGTGAAAAATGACCAAAAAATGAGGACAGATACAATCATCAAAATCATGAAAGCAATCAGAAAAGTTTTATTTATATCAAATATAGTGACATAAGAATGAATATAAATGAATCAAAGTAAAATCGTATGTCAAAAATTAGCTTATGTTAAAAGGAAAGCACATACAACTTTCGTTCATATAAAATATACATCTAAAAGATTACAGAAAATTTGAAAAAAATAGTACATACATATATGATGTAGTTATATTTATACCCCTAAATCAAACTTTAAGACAAAAAGGATTAATAAAGTTAAAGAGGAAACACAAACCTGGAAAGCATCAATTTTATAGTTTCATGCACCTAATAGCATAACCTCAAAATATATACAGCAAAATGTAGAGATCTAAAGGGAAAACGAGATGCATCTGAAACCAAGTGTAAGATATTTACAAACCTCTTTCAAGGACCAGTTAGAATAAGCCAAAAAAATTCGGTGAGGATGAAGCTGTTAATTAACCTAATTTATGAAATATGCATATGCCATAATATTTCATACATTATGCATGCATCATTTCATTTATAATACATATATAACGGACATATATAAAATTGCATGAGAGACAGTGTTAAGCAAATGGAATATATCTAAAAATTGACCACAAATCATAAAAACAGAGGTAAAACATGTGGATGTTTATATCTGAAATTATTTCACTATACTTTATCTTCCCCACAGAACTAAACAGCTTATTCCCCAAATCCAGATACCTATTATATGCCCAAGCTTTCAATTTTTAATAATAAAGTGTTACTGAAATACTGGTTTTAGGATTTTAAAAAATGAATTATTGCCATATGTTTATTCATAAAGGTATGTTTATTGTAGAAGATTTAGAAAACTGAGAAAAAAATTAAAAGCTACTAAAAATTATCAAGAATCCTTCACTCATCTTGATCTTGTTGTAAAAGCATGAAGACAGATTTTGGATTCAGACCTGAGTTTAAAAGATGTTTCTGACCTCCAACAAATGTATGACTTTGCAGAAAGATACTTAATTTCCTGATCTTAATTTCAACAGTTGTTAAATGGTTACAGGTAATGTACTAATTAATACTATGTTGGATATAAATAGATCATTTCAATTTTACAGGAGTCTATTCAGAAATTAATAAGTGTGCAAAGAGGGTGTCTCAGCTCAGATATTCAGACATGGAAATACAGGTATGACCTCAAAGAGTTGAAAAACTCAGATGGGGAGAATGTGGCAATAATGGGGCAATAATTTTTAACCATCTTACATCTCTATTTTGCTTGTCATGTATAGCATCATTCTTTCTCTAGTTCTTAGATCAGATAACAAACTCATGAAAGGTACTCTGAATCACCAAGTTTGGCTTAGGGCTCAGCTTAAATTCAATCCAGTATTAGAAAGGAAAAAGTGTGATATTTCACAAAATAACTACTCAATTGCAACTGTTATGGGTAAGGTAAAGCTACTGAAGGGAAGTTATGTTAGTGAAGAACCCATGTTTGCACTGCTGCTGTGAAAATTAAATAGATTTAAATCTGCTGATCTTCCACATATACTATTATGATTATTATCAGAGGCATTCAGACTCAACTACTATTACTATTTTCATAGATTTACTTTAAATCATTTTATTTATTTACATGTGTACACATATGTATATCATATATACATTTTTATAAATACATATCACTTAGGTGATATTATGCTATAAGAACAGATTTAAACTGTGTGTTTTTTTTTCCCCAACAGATAATATGTTCTGAACTGTTTTTATGGCTATTTAAAACTTTATAAACATTTTGGGCTGGCTGTAGTTTTCTTCCTAATATACAAATGCTATAATTATTTGACTTACCTAAACTAACCTTTATCGTCAAAGTGAACTGGAGACTTAGCTTGAAAGCTTTCAAGAGTGTCAGTTATATTCTGAAATGGTAATGTATGCAATTTGCTTCATTTTCAGACAATATTCTCTGATTGATAATATGTTTTTATGTCAGATAAAGTGCACAAAGGGGAATTAACAGATATGCATATGAGCACATCCTTCATAAACACAATATGTCGACTTCCAAATTCTGTTAAGGCTAATTGTTAGTAACATCATTTGGCAACAAATCAAGTCTTTTGACATTTGTCTTTTGTGATTGTTCTTGTACTGTATAACTGCTATTTGTTTAGAGCAGTCTCGATAAAAGGAAATTAAATTAAACAAATATTCAAGACTATTTTTTAACCTATTTCCTGGTTAAATATAGTGATTTGGGTATAAATTTATATTAGGATGTATATATATATATTAGGATATATAGACATTTATATATACATATATTTATTTGTTGACGTTAGGAAATGTTAAAGTCCTTGCTACAATGTATGGAGTTCGCAGGTCCCCTTGTTCTTAGGGATATTGTCTTGGTGACCAGAGTTCCTGCTTGTCAGCTAGGTGTAGGTCATGCAGGGGGCCTCCCACCAAGGGCAAAGTCCTGGTATGAGGAACTTACTGGGAAACCAGTATCTGAAAACAGCAGACAGATATAAGAATAGAGATAATATGCCTTGGCCAGCAGGAACAATGGCACTCTCCCAGGCAATAGCCCCTTTTCACTCCACCCTAACTTACAACCCCAATAACTGTTTCCCCCATACATGTGCACTCCATTCCCTATGTACTTACCCCACCTTTGTACTTGATCTTAATAAATACCAGACTGCCTTTGGATTGGGGCTTCATAACACTTCCTGCATAGTCCTTCTAGGCTTCTCATTGCTCCATATGGACTTTGAGTAATCTCTCTCTTCCTACACGGCTCCCAATGCATCCCCTTTGTGAGATGACAACAATGCATTTATGTTTCCATAAATAGAAGATGTAAACCTCAAGTTATCAAAATAAATATGTAAAATAATGTTTGAACTCTTTTTTAATCAGAATATTTTACAACCACGTTTCTTTTGGTAAATATGCAGGATGCATCTACAGTTGTATTTGTTGTATGTATATTGCTGCATTTCTCTGTTCTATTGATGCTGGCTTTAACCCCAAATGATGCCCACATTATACTTCAAGATTGTAGATGTTGAAGGGCAGTGGAGATAGGTGTTTTATTCACAAACAAAAAACTGAAGATATCTGTTAGTTTACATGTTGAAGTTAGGAATAATGCATTAATTATCAGGTAATCTCAATTTGTATTCTTTTCCTTTTTCATGGGATGGTGACTATATTAGTGGAAATAATGTGAAACTCAGAATGAACTCTAGTTTGCTGCAAAACCTCAAGTCTATTTTAATGACAAAACATGCTCAAAATTTGAGAATAGGGCCTCTATGTTGGCACAAGGGGTTAAGTCTCAGCTCTATGAAGCTATCCACAGCTACTGTGGCACAAATTCAATCCCTGGCTATGAAGGTGACCCACGTGGTGCAGCAGACCTCTCCTGTCTTCCCGCTGCTTCCCTCAGCAGTTCATCTCAGTCAGTCTGCCTTTTCTGCTCCCCACTCTGTCTCTGGTGAATCCTCTCACCCCCCACCCCCATGGCTCTGGCCTGCACCCCAGCTCTTGTATGCATAAATAAACAAATCTTTAAAAAAATATTTGAGAATGGCTTGAGCCGTTGCTTACTTCTTTGATGCTCCTGACTATGATGAGGAGATGTAGACCTTAGGATTATGATCTTTAATCACTACCTCAAAGACTATAAATTTCCATTATGGAAGAAGCATTTGATTACTTACAAAAATATTTCTGTTTTCTATTGTTGTTTAGATGTTAGGAATAAATTGCAAACATCTTGATGGCAAGAAGTATACATTCTTGGCACAATCTTCATGTTATTTTTACAGAGAAAAGTTACCACTGAAGAATTTTAAGTAAATTAATTTGTTTCTTTAATTAATTGGAAGACACTTCAAATGAAAAGGTAAATAAGAAGAAAGATCATTAAAAATGTTGAAATCAGAGCCTCACTGCGGCGCAGGTGGTTGAGCGCCTCACTGTGAAGCTGTCTGCAGCCTCTGCAGCGCAGGTTCGATCCCGGCCAGCTGGCGAGAATCCCACATGGCATGGCAGACCTCTCCTGTCTCACCTCTGCTCTCCTCAGCAGTGTGTTTCTGTCGTCTGCCTGTTCTGTTTCGCACTCTGTCTCTGGTGAATCCTCTCACCCTCCCACACATCTGGCCTGTATCCCAGTTCTTGCATAAATAAATAAATCTTTAAAAAATGTTGAATTCAACCCAAAATGAAAAATGAGGTTTTGAATCTACAGGATTTTTTAATATTTATATGTGTGTATGCATATATTTTATATCATTGTTGATTTTTGTTATGTTTGCTTTCTCCTCTCCGATCCAATCCCTATAAAATTCCCACACCATTTTACCCATGAACCATAGTGTTCTTCTCTCCCCTGTTTTGATCCCTTTCCCTGTTCCTCCCCTGCAGATTTATAGTTGCCTGTTAGTTTATTATTTATAGTTGCCTGATTTATAGTTTATAGTTGCCTGCTAGTTTATTATTATTATTATTATTATTATTATTATTATTATTAATTTCCTGATCCCTTATTAGGTTCCCCTACAAAATATTTTTTATTTTTATTAATTTATTTTTTAAATTTTATTTATTTATACAAGCACCGGGGTACAGTCCAGAGGCGCGGGAGGGCGAGAAAATTCACCCGAGACAGAGCAGGGAGCAGAACAGGCATACGGACTGTAATACACTGCTGAGGGGAGCAGCGGGCGCAACAGGAGAGGTCTGCTAGCCATGTGGGAATCTCCCTGGGCAGCCGGGAATCAAACCGGAGCTGCAGAGCTGTGGACAGCTCCACAGCGTGGCGCTCAACCAGCTGCGCCACCAGGGAGGCCCTGCAAAATAAAAGTCCTCACATTAGTAAGCAGAAAAGAAAAATATGAGAAGCAGACATGACTCAGCAATGTTCTACTAGTGAAAGTTTGCATAATTCTGTAAAAGAAAATAAAACTAATTGTCCTTGAAGGAAAACATGCAGTACCTGGGAGTTACAAAATTCACAATAATGAGAGATCAGAAAGACTGAATGTTGTCATATAATAATTAGGAATTGATAAGGTATTGATATTGGCAAGAAAAATCCTTTAGTATTTCACAGCTGTCGTACATGCTGTTCTCATAGTTGAAGTTTTCTTCTACTTTTTTTCTTCTGTCAAACCGTGGACTATACTTTCAAGCCCGCTGGAAGAACTACAACTCTAAAATTTTTCTGATCTCACAATGATACTCAACATATTCTTTAATAGCAATTCCTTACATTTCGCGACAGAATTTATTTCTTCCTATCTAATATCTTCACAATGGTGTTTACAGGCTGTTATTTAGCATAAATAAGTGTTGGGTGAATTGCAGCGAATTAATCATAACACCAAGGTATAAACTGTTTGAGAATCTGAACTATATAAACATCTTCATTTGGAAGCTTTCCCTAATACATGCTTTACTACAGCAAGGCTTTGATGGTGTCCCCAATTTTTATCTTTATCTATATCTGATTGATGAACTGAGAGGATTCCATCTCTTTCTGTCTTACCTTAACCTTTTAAGTATAAATCTAATTAGAAGAGTACATGTTATTCAGTGTAGAAATACTGTAAGAAAAGTATAAGATATATATTCAATTTTTTTGAGGCACAGAAAGTTACATGGATATACATATAAACACATATATGTGTGTTCATATGTATATGCATATATGCATATATATGTGTGTGTATATATATGGGCATAAGTAGGTTATTCTTTGAGTGCAGTCAAAGAGATCCTAAAAAGGCATCTGTGTTCAGAAATTATTCATCAAGTCACAAAAGGTTTCCATGCTTTATATATTTTATTTCTAGTAAAAGATCAGCAGAGGAACATACATGTCTGTGTGTATACATATGAAATAACTCTATAAAGCAATGTTTGTTAAAATATTTTCCTTTAATCTTTTTCCTTTCTCTCCTGTATAAGACAATTTAATTTTCTGAAGTCATTTTTCTGCATGTATAGAGGTATGTTTTGTGTTTGCTCTTATTCTTCTTTAAATAACTATAGGAAGAAAAAAATATTTACTACTTTCATATAAGTCAAATATGTTCTTTTCTGAAGGGTTTATATTACTGAGCTATTCATTTTTAACTATTTTAATGTGCTTTTCCTTTAAATGCAATAGTTTGAAAGTAGGTAATAAACTGAGTGAGTTTTGCCAGTAGATTTGGTGAAACATATGTTGGGTTCTTACTTTAGGTGCTCCTTTTTATAGCTCATCCTGAGAAAACATGCTTTCTCCTTATCTAAGAATTTCAGTGCTTTGTACTTGTTACACTGTCCCAGTGTGAGGTGTGGATCAGTGGTCAAGAAAACATCAGATGTTTTAACCTTGTTGGTTGGGAATTAGTTAATGATTCTGTGCCCAAAGACTCTGGAGACTTGGAAAAGGCGGAGGAAGAAAATAAAAAAAGTGAACCCTCTCTGAGTTGGTTCCTATAGTAACGGTGGAATAGTTCCTGCTAAGTTAGAATTTTGTTTAAACTGATTCTTGAGATTGTTTTTCTTTTTTCCTTTAAAAATGTGAAGTAAACCACTTATGGTTTACTTGGTGTTGTGATTATCTCATGGTTACCAGATTATCTCATTCTTTTAAAAATTATTTTTCTGTGTTTTTTAGCACAAATCTTTACTAGATTCATTTTATTATTATTAAAGTAACATTGGTTTACAACTCTGCCTATAATTCAGAAATATGGAATGCCTCCATTCAAGGTATGTGTTACCTCACTACACCATTCTTTTTTTTAATTAATTAATTTATTTATTTTTATAAATTTTATTTTTATATTCCCCCATACAATTGCAAACCCCCCATTCTGACCCCAATCCCTCCCCTCCCGCCCCCCACCCCCCAAAAAGTGTCTCTGGTTCATAGTTTTTTGTTGATTTTGATTTTCACTTTCTTATAGTTATTCATTTTCCTGGTCCCTTATTTAAGTTTTCTAGATTCATGCTATGAGTGAGACCATCCGGTATTTTTCTTTTTCTTTTTGGCTTATTTCGCTGAGCATGATCCCTTCCAGTGCCATCCATGTTGCTGCAAATTGCATGTGTTTATCTTTTTTGATTGCTGAGTAATATTCCATGGTATATATGTACCACATCTTCTTGATCCAGTCATCTATTTTTGGGCATTTGGGCTGTTTCCAAAGCTTAGCTATTGTAAACAGTGCTGCTATAAACATAGGGGTGCAGGACTACACCATTCTTAATAGAGGATGACATCATATTGGTTGTTAAGACCTTTGCTGAACTGATAATTCACTTATAGATAACAAGTTAAAATCCATTTGACAAACACTGTTCCATGCTCTAGTGTCTTGTCTCTGAATAAATAATTGGACTTTATTACTAATAATCATACAGAGACCTGACAGAGACAAGTCTGTTCTACCTCCTGCTTAATGGCATTTTTTTTTAACACAGCATGAATTTGAAATTCTAGACATATGTGTTTTTCAACTATTTCAATACCACATTAACTGAATTATATTATAATTATATTAATGCCTAAAATCTTTTTACATTGGGCCAATTTTCATTCCTGTACCCAGTGTAAGTAGAAATGATGATATTTTGTCTACATATTAACCATATCTATTTTTTCTTTTTTAATCCATGAATAATGCTCTGTAATTAATTAATGCACCTTACAAAACACTCTTATTACTGCATTAAATACTTTTTACATAACTAATTTTTTTAAATATACAACCAGAACCAGCATGGCATGTTTTTAAGAATATTTATTAGATATATTATTGGCTATAAAATATGCCTTTTTTTATGCCTTTTTTAAAAGAGATTTTTTAGATTCACAGCAAAATTGAGAGGAAGATACATATACCCATTTCCCCACACATGCGTGGCCTTCTCCATTATCAACATCTGCCACAAGGGTCATACATTTGTTTCAACTGATAAACATCCATTGGCACATCATAATCACCCAAAGTCAATCGCTTACTTTCCTTTCCAGAGAGAACTGCTTCATGCAGAAGATATAAATATGTTCCATTTATATAAAGGAAGACATAAGTATATGGGGAAGATGACTGCGGAATGCTTATTATTGCTCCTACAAACTGATGAACAGAGATTTAACAAGAAAAGTATAGAAATTTATAGTATCCTGCTAGGGAAGAGGGAAGAAGTAGTAACTGGAAATGAAGAATAAGAAAGTTTGGTATAAACATGCTATAAATCTGATTCTGTGTTGAGATCCAACTGGGTTGTGCTTGAAGCTTCTATTATGGGGGAGTTGGTTCTCACGTATGTGTCATATTCTGTTGTGCTTTGCTGGTTTCCTATCTTTGTTTATATAAATTCTACAAATGAGTGAAACTATCAGTACTTGTCTCTAATTTATAACTTGTTTCGTTTAGCAATTTTACCTCAAGTCCATCCATATTGTGGCAAAAATTACAACTTCATCTTAAACTCTGAAAAATACCTTTTATATTAGTTTCTTTGGTGGGGTCTTCAGAATTTACTGTCTTCCTCAAATAGTGATTGTTTTACATCTTCTTTAGTAGTTTGGATTCCTTTTATATCTTTCTTCTGCCTAGTTCTTCTAGCTAGGATTTCTAATACTATGTTGAACAGTTGTGGTGACAATGGACATCTTTGTTTTGTGCCTGATCTCAAAGAACACCATAAAACTTAATCCTATAAAAAATGAAAGTACAATTATCATTCATATGCTCACACATAAAACTAGAAATTTATTTTTTTCTTTATAATACATTTTAACACATAACAGGATAGCATTACACAATACATAAAGATCTAGGTTCCAATTTAAGCTAATTTCAATTTGGGGTCTGGGTTTGTCAATATTATAATAAAATGTTTTTATTTCACATTTTTTATTTAAAAATATGAAATAAAAAGTTATAAATCTGAAAATTTATAACATCAATGAGTTTTTGAAGTTAGAATCTTTTTTCTTCTAGTATAAAGATATAATCTTAAAATTATATGTTATAATGATTCATGGTAAACTTTCATGGTAAACATTCAATGGTAAACATCTAGCATTATTTATAATATTATAATGCATTAAAATGCTAATCATCCTAAATATCCAAAAATGGTGAATTGATTAGTTAAATAACAATTCCATTTAAATAAATATAATGGAATCACTAAATTAATGTTTATAAATTTAAATAAAATGCCAATATTTAGGAAGTTTATTTTAAAAAATAAATCAGATTTTAAAATAAAAAAATATATGACCAAAACAAAGAGTATAAATTACACTCACAAACACCTTCTAAATAAATAATCTGGCACCTAAAATAATGATTATTTGTGATTGATGAAATAATCAATTTTCCTTTCTACTCTTTGGAATTTTCCAATTCTCTATAATGATTATTCTCTCTATATTTGCAACATTAAAATGATCAGTTAATCTATATTCCCTCATATCCATCTTCTCATTTTTTATATATATTTAGAATTAACTTTTATCACAGTTACATTATGTAGGAGAGTTTCATCCAGAAAATGTTTAATAAACACCTCTATGTTGATGCAACAAGGAATGCAGAGATGTTTCATATGAATTTTTACCCTCACAGAGTTCTGAATTTAATACAAATAAATTTAAAATTAAATGGAGGACTTGAGGAAAATATCAGAAAAGTGGGATTAATTTAAAATTTGTAAAATTTCATATGTAGGTTTTATTTTCCTTTAATATGAATCTCCAATTATAATTTAAGAATTATTTTAAGAAGAATCTTTGAATTCTATTTTTTTTAGTGTGACTATGTAAATTTCCACATATATTACCAGTGATAGTTAACATTAGGTGGCACTGTTTTCCTTTTGGAAGGGGAAAAAAACCAACAACTGTACTTGTGTTCTAAATCAGTCCATAATGGAATCTTAAATTATTTACAAAAAAAGATAATTAAAATGTGGCAGATGTTTAGAAATGTATTGGCCACCAAAAAATTTTAAATACTAGGCTTTCTAGCCACAATAAAACTATATGTTATTAAAAAAAAGGAGTAGAATAATTATAACAGGGCTTTCAATCAAGTTTTCAATGAGTATGCCTTAAAGATTTATTTTTTTATTTATTTATGCATACAAGAGCTGGGTTGTAGGCCAGAGATGCGCGGGTTGAGAGGATTCACCAGAGACAGAGTGGGGAAGCAGAACAGGCAGACTGACCAAAGTACACTGCTGAGGGGAGCAGCGGGCAAGTCAGGAGAGGTCTGCTGTGCCATGTGGGTTGCCCCTGGCTGTCCCAGCATTGAACTCGTGCTGCAGAGGCTGCGGATTGCTTCATAGTGTGGTGTTTAACCCCTTGTGCCACCAGGGAGGCCCCTCAATGAGTAGACTTTAAATAATGCTTCTCTGTGCTCATTCTAGTTTGTCATCACAGGATTTTTAGACAGCTTTACCTTGCAATCTGAAGTCATTTTAGAGAGGAGGGAGGAATTTGCTTCTCAAAAGAGATGAAAATTAAGTTAGAAAAATTGTGTATATATTCCTACTTATATTATTAATCACTGAGTTTGCTTCAGCATCTGAAATCATAATACTTTTGACCATTTTCTTACTATGATTCTATCAAAGTTTTTATTATGACTTTTTACATTTCATTTACACACTGTATGTGTTATAAATGCAATCTAAAGGACTAACATTGATATGCACAAATACATTTATAAGGTTTTAAATGTATGCTAGCAGAAAATGATCAGGAACACACACACATACACACACACACAATTTGTTAGCCAGATGAATTTTAAAAAAAAGCTGTTATTTCAATGTCTATCATCTTCAAACAGTGCTATTATAATCACTTCTTAGTGATCTTGCTTCTTTCTTCTCAAATCAGCCTTCAGTGCCATGGTGTTTTCTTCTTAAACACGAATCTTCAAACACTCCTCACAACTTACAATATTTAATTACTTCTTAAATTTGACCCCCTCTATAACCAACAAGATTTCTAAGTGTAGTCCCATCATTTTTGCATAACATCATGGTAATTACAATTCCTGAAAAAGTTTCAAACTTCATTCATGCCTTTGTAGGTGATGATAATTCTCTACTTCAAATAGTCTATCCTTTTTATTTTTGGCAACTTCATGTTTGTCTATCAAAAACATCAGCAAAATTGTTAACCATTGCATGCAAGTTAAGGCAGTTATCTCTGTATCCTATTGCATTTCATTAGTGCACATTCTACTTGATTTGTTTGTGTGTTTTTTCCCCATCAGTTTTCAAGAGCCTTGAAGGCAGAAACCATGTAATTATCAGAATCAACACATGATGAGATAATAAAGCGCAATTGTGAAGAGTAGTCTCTGGTTTTAGGTACTGTTTAAAATGCCACTTCAGAACTAGCTGTGGGACCTCAGCCAAGTCCTTTAATATTCTGTGAAACATTATTTCTTGTATATAAAATGGGATTAATAGTAAGACCCAACTAGAAGAATTGGTATAAAAATGAGGTGATATTCTGGCCTGGAACTTTAGAAATGTTCAGTAAATGTTGATGGATGTTATTATAATGGATACCTGAACACTACTGATACATGGGTAAGTTAATATTGGTGCCACAATCCACTATAATCACAGAACCAATGCTTTGAGAAGCATTGGTATTCCAGAAATCACAACAGGTTATCTGGATAATGAATATTGACTTTGAATATGTTGTTTGGACAATATTGAATCAGTCTCTAATATTTTACAGTGTGAAAGTTTACATTAACATCAGGATTTCCTGTTTTTTTTTTATTTTCTTTCAAATAAGCTCATAATATTTGGCAACTTTTGACATTATTCAGAGTTGCCAAAAATGGAAGAAAGCATAATTACAGTATTTCCCCTTACATAGGACACACATATATACTCCCAAGTTTCTGGCAGATCAGCCCTCTAGCACTGAATTTGTGACTTGTCATTCTTAGTGCTTGAATGCTATTTTTAAAAAAGCTTTTACAATATATATTTCACATACTAAACAATTCACTCATTTAAAGCATACAATTGAATAACTTTTAATATCTTCATAGAGCAGTGTATTCATTATCAAATCAATTTCAGAACATTTTCATTACCATCAAAAATGCCTTCATGCTTTACCTTTCAACTCTAGTCCCCTTTTTCCCAGCCTTAGGAAACCACTAATCTATTTTCTGTCCCTCTAGATTTGGCTGTTCTGGATATTTTAGATAAATGGACTAGATACATACAATATGTGGGCCCTTGTGAGTGAATTCACTTCTTTAGCCTAGAGTGTTCAAGCTTCATCCACGTTGTAGCATGGATGTTACTTTTTGTTTATGGCAGAGGTAGAGTACCAACTTCTTCCTTTTGTTTTTAAGTATTCAATCTTATTCCTTTTAAGTATCCAATCTTATTCCTTTTAAGTATTTAATCTTATTCCTCAGTACTTAATGTACTGTTTTTGCTGGATAATGTTATAGTGTATGGATAGTCCACTTGGATATACTACAATTTATCCCTTCCTCAGTTGATGGGCATTTTGGATTGTTTCCAGTTTTTGACAATTGTGGATAATGCTTCCGTGAATGTTGAAGTAAAAATCTCTGTGTGGACATGTTTTCATTTCTCTTACCTATACACCTAGCAATGAAATTGCCAGTCAAATGATAACTATGTTTAACCATTTAAAAAATTGTTAAACATTTCCTGTGCTTTTATTATTTTATATTTCCTTTACTTGTAAAAGGGGGTCAGTTTCACCATATCTTTGCTAACACTTGTTATTAACTTTTTCTATTCTATTGAAAATAATGTGAAGGGCCTTTTTTTGTGGTTTTAATTTGCATGTTCCCAATGACTAATAATGAACATTACTTCATGTGCCAATTAGTCATTTGTACATCTTCTTTTGAGAACTATCCAGATTATCTGCCCATTTTTAATTGGGATATTTGTCTCTTTATTATTGAGTTATAATGATTTATTTCTATATTCTAGATAAAAATATTTTATGAGATATATGATTGGTAAAAATATTCACTCCCTCCCTGAATCATGTTTTGGCTGTATGGTTTTATTAGAAGAATAAAAGTTTTATTCTTTTTTTAATAATTATAGTTCTTTATTCCTTTTGTTGTTTGTGATCTTAGTGTCACATATTAAAAATTATTAATATTATTGAATTCAAGATTATGAAAATTTATACTGTCCATGATTTTTTTCTGAACATATTATAGTTAACCTCTTACACTTATGTCTTTGCTATGTTTTGAGTTATTTTTTGTTTATGGTAGTGGTAGAGTACCAACTTCCTCCTTTTGTTTTTAAGTATTCAATCTTATTCCTTTCTCAATATTTTTACACTTGATGTAATTCCACACTTCTTGATTATTGTAATTTTATTTTAAGTTTTGAAATTGGGAATGTTTATTATTATTTGTTAGTTTTCAAGATAGCTTTGACTATTTTGATATTCCCTATGAATTTTATTTATCATGTTCCCAATTCCTATAAAGAGTTTAGCTGGTATTATTTTTTTTAAAGATTTGTTTATTTATGCATACAAGAACTGGTGTACATATCAGAAGTGTGGGGGTGAGAAGATTCACCAGAGACAGAGTGGGGAACAGAACAGCCAGATTGTCTCAAATACACTGCTGAGGGGAGCAGTGGGTGAGTCAGGTGAAGTCTACTGCACCATGTGGGTATCTCCCTGCCTGGGAATCGAACTCATGCTGCAGTGGCTGGGGATACCTTTGTAGGTTGTGTCTTAACCCCTTGCGCCATCAGGGAGGCCTGAGTTTAGCTTTGATATTGATGGGGATTATGTTAAACCTTTATTTCAATTTATGGTGTACTGCCTTCATATTATTACCTCCTAATGCATAAATATGGGTTGTTTTCCCAAATTTTAGGTATCATTTAATTTCTTTCTAGTGGTGTGCAGTTATTAGAGTATGATTTTTGCATGACTTTTATTAAATTTATTTCTTAATTTTCTTCTATTGCAAATGGACTTATTTTCATTTTGTTTTTTGCTACTATATACACACACAACTGATATTCGTATATTGAAAATGTATTCTATACTTTTGCTAACTCTTTTATTAGCTCTAATAATTTTTGTGTGGATTTCTTAGGATTATCTACACACACGTTCACATCATCTTCAAATAAAAGTTTATATCTTCTTTTCCAATGAAGATACATTTTGTTTAATCTTCTTGCCTACTCACCCTGATCATAACCTCCAGAACAATGTTGAATAGATGTAGTTGTGGGAACTTCCCTGTTTTACTCCTGATTTTAAGGTGGAAGCAGTAAGTCTTTCATAATTTCACCATCATTAATTATTATGTTAGCTATTGCTATTTTTAAAGATTTTCTCAGACTAAAGAAGTTCTCTCCTATTCCTAGTTTATTGAATGTCTTTTATCATGAAGGTGTGTAAATCTTGTCAAATTCTCTTTCTGTGCCACTAAAACATTCTTGTGCCTTTTGTCCTCTATTGTATGGATGTGGCATATTACATTCATTGTTTCTGAATGTCATTGAATGAGGGAAGTAAAATATTGATTAAATACATATCTCAATCAAGGAGAAATAATGTTTTCCAAGTTGGTACATGTTTATAAGGAAATAAGAATAAATTGTGAAAATGAGACACATTAGTCTAATTCTAAAGTCAATGATCATAATCTTTTGATGACGTGCTAGTGAGAAGTCACAATGAACACTTCATTTCAGACTACATTGATTTCCTTTGGTGACTGCTTTAGGATACATAGACAGCATTAAAATTATGAATGGTGTGTCTGGATCTTAGCACTACATGTGTCTTAGTTGTATACTTTTGAACAGAAGAGAAATATATACCAGAGAAATGGGGATTGTATGAGAATTGTGAGCAATACAGCTAGTCATATTGAAAGAATTCCAATGAAATGAACATATCTTGAAGGATTCACTAAATTATGTCTTCAATCCAAACATCCCAAAATTAAACATTGACCGGTTACTGTATGTATATGTATATGTGTATATACATATATATCTATATATACATATCTATATATATATCTCCTGCTATTATGATAACTGTGGCAACACCTTCATGTACACTGGGATAGTTCTCATTCAGCTATGAGGCAGACACAAACCCTTCTATCTGCAACAAATGGGTGATGTGAAGTATATTATGCAAAGTAAAATTATTCAGAAAGAGATTTCAAATATTGTATCATGTTACACACACCCACATATGTACGGAATCTAAAAAAAAAGTTAAACTCAAAGAAACAATGGCTAGTTATAGGAGCTGGGAGGTGGGGAAAGTAGGTGATGCTAGACAGAGTTCAAGTTTTCCTGTGTAGCATAAGTTCTATTGATCATCTGAGCAGCAAGGCAAGTACAAGTTCATAATACTGCATCTGATACTTGAAGTTTTCTAAGAGTAGATTCTAAGTATCCTCAACACCAAAAAAAAAAAAAAAGGTAACTATATGAGGTCATTAATATGTTGATCATAAAGGTATGGTAATCATTTCACAAATATATGTATATCAAATTAGTATGTACAGTTTGAATATGTACAATTTTGTTTGATGATTATATTTGAATAAAACTGGAGAAATTAAAGAAAATCTGCATGTTAGAGTTAAATAGCATAAATGAGTTTTATTTATTTTTTAAAAGATTTATTTATTTATACATACAAGAACTGGGGTACAGGCCAAAGGTGCGGGGGGTAAGAAGTTTCACCAGAGACAGAGTGGGGAACAGAACAGACAGACTGACTGAAATACTCTGCTGAGGGGAGTAGCAGCATAACAGACAGGAAAGGTCTGCTGTGCCATGTGGGTAGCTCCCTGGCCAGCCGGGGATCAAACTCGTGCTGCAAAGGCTGCAGATACCTTCACACTTTGCACCACCAGGAAGGTCCAACATAAATGTGTTTTAAAAGTAATTTTGTCACTGGTAGATGAGTTTTCAGAATATGAGTCTGTTGAGCCACTACTGCCCTAAAATGTACACTGTATCCAGAGATTATATACCAGAGCCTTTCATTTTAGAAGCAGCCCCTGCATGCCTACTAGTCTACAGGATCCAGGGCTATTATTTCACTGGGGTATCTGTGTTCTGAGCCTATGTAAGGTTGGCTAGTCCTGTAGTTAGAATCCTGCCTTAGCTGTCTGACTCTACCCACTCAAAAAGAATTAACTAGCATCTCCTGAGGACATAGAGAATTTCCAAGATTAATAAAATTAGGTTGTGTAATTTTTTATTAACATTTGCTAATAAATGTAGTTTGTCAGAAAAATGTTTACAGAAAGTTTATGTTCTTATCTGTAATTGTTTTACTGGAATTTTATTCAAATTGTTGTTTTTTTGGGTCTAATATTATCATAATAATCATGTGTTTTTTTTTCTATACATCCTATTTATTGCCTATACTTTGTTCAAACTCATGTAGAGAGTCCAATGATATTAGGTGAGCAGATCACAGTGAAAAAGTGTCCCATTTGTTTGAATTTTCATTTAGTACATTTTACTGTAGGCAATTATTTAATAACTACCATATGACTGGCAGAAAGGAGAACTTGGTTCCAATGCCTTTTGTATAAAGATGGTAAAATCACGCTTAAATTATTTATGTTTTACTTTCATTGTGGTAGTGTTCAGGCATGATCTTCAAACTTTTTCTAGTTATGTTTAGATGTCCCATGGGTACCTTGAATATATTATCTGCAGTATTCACTTCCAGCATTTTTTCAGGTGTAGTTAGTGTAGTTCCCCCTGTAAATGCTGATATTGTCAACAACTATTTGCTGAGCCTTGAATCTGAAAATAAATTATGATACTGTCCACTCCTATCAAAAATCCCAGTAATTCTTTTCTTCTAAATACAATAAAAATTCATGCTTCCCTGCCATCTTTCCTGGCACACACATAATTATTTTATATATATAATTTATTATTTATACATACAAATATATATGATTGCTATATTGATGATGACATATATATGCATATGCCACATTTTCATATAATAGTCTCTTAATTGAAATAATAAATTGAATAATAATACATGTAGAAATTTTTCTGTCATTTTCTTATATAACTAAAATGGTCTATAATTACTGAGGGCATTTTGAATGCTAGACAGAGATGCATGTGGGTTATACTTAGGCTTCTGTATGTGATTTCCAAAGAGATCAATATTTAGGAAAATATTAAGTATTTTGTGAGGAACAGTGATGAAGTGGCCAACGCTGCTGGAAACTGAAATTAAGAAGGTTAAATAATGTATGCAAGTTGTGATTAGAACACCTGAGATTAATCTTCAAGATTCTCTTAAAAATAACAATTCTTGGAGCCTCCCTGGTGGCACAGGCGGCTGAGCGCAGAGCTGTGAAGCTGTCCGCAGCCTCTGCAGTGCCGATTTGATCCCCGCCGGCCTCGAAGCAACCCACATGGCAAGCAGACCTCTCTCTCCTGTCTGGCTCACTGCTCTGCACAGCAGTGTATTTCGTCAGTCTGCCTGTTCTGTATCTCACTCTGTCTCTGGTGAATCCTCTCACCCTCCTGCGCATCTGGCCTGTACCCCAGTTCTTGTATAAATAAAATAAATCTTTTAAAAAATGACAATTCTTGATCTCTGAATAGTATTCCATTATGTATATAAACTCATGCCCTTTGCAGCAACATGGATAAAGCTGGAAGGAATTATGCTAAGCGAACTGTGAACAGTACCCTCAGAAATACTATCCCCAGTAATCAAATGAACTTGGTCAAATCCCTAAACCAATAACTTCTTTTAATCATAATTTGTCCCTGTAATTCATGAATTCAACTAGCTTAAGTATTAGATGTCACTCAAACAAGACTGCCATTGATTAGTCATGCTCTCTGATATCAACTCTTTTGAGATCAGTCTAAAACCTGATAGAAACTTTTAAGATAAAATAATGATATCTGCTCATAAGTTGATAATTAACAACTTTACCAAAGATTTGAAGATAGTGAAAAAGCTTGTATCCTTTACTACATAGCTTTATGACACCTCATCTGTCTTTTTCTTGTTCCAGTATTTCTCCTCATAGCAATTCTAGCCAAATCCAGGTACCTTGAATAAATTGTTTTTGCTAAATCTCCCCTTCTACAATTCCCAAGAGAAATGAATTGTGTCCATGAAAAACAACCATAAGAATACAATTTAGGTCATTCTGTAATCTATGCTTCACCTCCGAGTTTTAATGTATTTTTCATGAGCATGGGAACAGATCTGGAGCATGGAAATTATAAAGGGCATTTCCTGTTTTTATTTTCCCACCTATCAGCCACACTTATCATTTACAGTACCGTGCTATGCTTTCTAGAAACTATATGTTTTCTCTAAGTGCTTCAAGAAAAGCACTTCAATCTTGTGAATGGTCCAAATATAGGATGTGCATGTGGACCAATTCAGACTCATCAGAGCCAACAAGACCATTGATAAGTTGTTTGAGCACTCGGAGAATCAGAGAAGAATGTCTCTTTCCTGCTGGACTTGATCCTAGAACAGTATGTTGCTGGAATTTTTGCAGCTTTCTGAAAATCATTTGTGGAAGAACATCTGAAAATGGAGACAGCATGGCAGATGGCAAATCCAAGAGAGAAAAAATATGTTCTAAGATCTTGTTTACATCTTTAACAAACTATATCTGAGACTACTTATCCCTGTTTTTTTTTTTTTCAGTTAAAGGAGACAATGAATCTATTATTTAAGCAATTTTAGTTAGATTTTCTATTACATGCACAGAACACATAAAACTGTTTTGAAGAGATTTAGCATGAAATACTAGCCTGGAAATGTTTTAAGCTAGCAACCTGTGACCTCTTATTAGGCTCTATTATTTCTTGGGTTATCTAAAAACATTACTATTTTTTTTCAAAATATAACTAAAATTCTGTATATTTTTTATGCATAAAATATTCATTTTTCTGTCTGATCTAATTGAATATCACATGATCAAAATGTAAATAAAATATTAAATGATAAATTATTTTAACTTATTTTTTATATTTAATGATGCAAATAATATAAATTTAATTTCAAGGTTGGAAAGTAGAATATATTGCATACATGAAAATCTCCTAAAATAGTGACAAAATATACTGGGCTAGAATGCTAAAGATGATTTTTTACTGAGTAACTATGATATGTATCTATTACATTTTTTTATTATATCCCCAGCTATGCAAATACATCTTGGTTGACTCCTTTATTTTTTAGGTATCTGTTATTTTTCTTGAAAGCAAGCAAGTGAAATGGGGAAGCCACTGGAAAGTTTGAAGTGTAGTCAATGATGACCCTTTTATTTTTTTGAGAAAGCAATGCATTTTATTAAATTAACATGAAACAGAAGTCAAATATTGCCTCTGTCCTAGAATTTTTGTGTAATATTCCCTTGCTCTTACCCGTTACATTCCCTCCATATCCAGTAAATTGTATATCAAGTGATGTCACAGATTAGTTTGCTTAAATTTAGTTAAATATCCACACTTTTCACATATTGTGTAAATGTGTATTCTGCTCTGGTTTGTGTGAACCAGGATGTTGGGGGTATTTGTGGTTATCTTACATGGGAAAGTTCTTATGTCTATTTTGCTTTTCATGTGTCTTTCCATAGACATAACTGAAGAGATGAATTAAGATTGATTTGGATTAAGGATTGTAGAGCACATTTCAGTCATTTTAAGATTGTCAAAGGAGGATTGAGGAAGATCAGACTGCTAATAAAGGTAATGGTATGACTCCAAGTGCTATTAGCACTTGGTGAAATTGGCAGTATTGATCTTTCACTAAAAGACAGTGTTAAAGAGATTATTTACATCTTCCTTAAAACACTTGGGAACCTATTATGCAGTTATCCTAGCTACAATTGCTTCCTTCTTTAAATCTTGGAAAATAGTGGGAAAATTCCTTTGTCCATTTTCTAACAATTTATCTTTCTCCTTTCCCTGCTTTTTTTTTTTGCTTTAATAGGGACTAACATGAAAAGAATAGACTAATTTTTCAGTGTTCAGTTATGACTGTTAATGTGCGACCTGCTGTTCCTATACATGTGGGTACAGAATATTTACATGTGGGCTGGAATATTTAATTCCAGCCAGATAGAGTAGATCATCAATACTCTTAAATCTGCATATCCTCTTTATGACTGATACAGCTTTGCTATTTTATTTCTTCAAAACAAAATGAAAGCAAAATAAAGAATTTGAACATATAGGTATAGATACACTAATTGGCAATACTTTTTAGCCAATAGTTGGCAAAACTAATTGCAATACTCAAATTCACCTTTATTTTTTTGTAACTTTCTCTTTAAACTAATATAACTAATTTATGTTTAATAAAACATTTTAATTTTTAAATTAAATAGTATAGGTGAGTGTTAATCTATTTTGGATTTAGTTGGGTAGCAATACCAGTACATGTTTGAACTGTATAGCTTTTTGCAACCACAAAACCTAATACTCTGTACAGTAACAAGTTGACATTATCAGTTGAACTGTAATATAAAATGTTTCTTCTAGCTAGTCTCTATCATGGTTAAGATTCTACAATTTATCTGAAAACCATTCAGAAACTTGTTTGGGAATTTGACAATTATTGATGTATATCAGTTAAATTGATGGCAAGCACAATTCATCATTCTCCCAGAAACTTTTTGATTATAGTATCTGAAGTTTTGCCTCCTTTTATTTATTTTACTGGTTATAAAGCTTCAGATTGGAGAGAACTCACTGGGTTCCAACCTTGGAGTTGGATCATTGGATTCAAATCATAGTGTGTATAAGATAGGGAGGATGAATTATTAAGATTTATGGAGCTGGATCAGATTACCAGGAATTTAAAAGTGAATTCCTGCCCCAACCATATTGCATTGGTTTAGATTTTTCTTATTCAAATTAATTACTTATTCCAAAGACCCCCCCCAATTTTGATAATTGTGACATAAAACAGTCATTATGGAATTGTATTTTGTATCTTTTGGTAAAAAGTGCAAAGTGAGGACCTGACAATATACATTGGAGCAATCTCCTTAGGATTCAGCATGAGTGAATGGTACCATTTAAAGAGAAAAGGGAGGGTTTTAAAAATAAATCTGTAAGTGACTTCTAAATTTGAAGAAAACAAAATTAGAGTTGAAGAATAGGTAGGTTTTTAATTGACTATTGCCATTTCTCTTTGAAAGAAAATTATGTTTTTTTAAAGTATGCAGTTTTCCTCTTCATGTAATTCAATTAATTACCCTAAAATAAGCAAGATAAGATTCTGACTTGTGTTTATAGATTAGTAAAATAAAGATTCTTGAAAGATAATCTTGGCAATAAATGGTGTTTGCTAATTTACTGCTGACTGTTTTAAAGTCTTCAGGGAAAAATAAGAAAAAATGAGATTATGTGCTTTGTGTATGTAACATTGTGAGGGCACGATGTTGTCTCTGATATGCTTGACATGTCTTTATAAAATGTGATTAAAATTTATAGATATTGCATGTTTTTCATGATTATCTGGACAACATATCCTTTTGTGCCAAACTGGGAGATGAGTAGTAAATTAATGTTAATTTGGAAAAGCCTTTGAGATTCTTATTGTAACTCTATGTATTAAATGTTAAATTCACAGAATATAACTCAAATTTTCATTTTATTTTTTAAATTTGAATAGTACATTAGGCGATGAATTGCTCAAGTGAATCATTGCTAGTAAAAAAACAAGACTTCTTTAGACAAAAAGTAGAATATATATCAGGCTGAAATTGATTTTCACAATTATTTCCTACTGCACTTGAATTATCCCTTTAGCTTTACATTTTCCACATATCCATTAATCTTAAATTATCTACAGTTTCAGGGTTGATGTTCAGATTATATCTGTATCCTCCACCTATGCCCAAGGAAAGAGTTGGCACAAATTCACCGGACACTGGGTTTCATTCTGAAATGTTGCTGTTTGCACATGAATATTTTCTTTCCTGTGAGATTTATTGATGTTGTATACAATATGTTGCTTCATTGCTCTCTGATGTGTCCTCTTAATTCCTTTATAATTTCTTTAAGATTTCCTCATATTTCTTAGTTTCAACTTCAGTTTTAGAGTTATTACAAAAGTGAAAAAAATGAATTTGTTCAGGGATTTGAAATTCTATTTACATAAAAAAAACTGACTAATAGGAACTGTTTGAAGCAGTATTGTTTTCTAGGAGCTGTAAGGATGACTATATATACACACGTATATGTATGTGTCATATTTATTTTTGTGATACATATATAAGTAATGTTTACATATAACATAGTTTAAAAATTGATCTCTTAGTGAAAAATAGAGTGCAAGCTTATTAAAACATTAAAACCTTTTTTTCAGATGTCTTTCAAATTAATCATTGTCTTGAAATTTCCTTTCATATTTGTTTTGAAGTTTCATGAAAAAGTAGAAATCTAAATATCACAATGACAAAATTTTAAAGCGGCAGATTAAATTAATAATGTCTGTCAGTGATCCAAGTATAGCTCTTTTATTAGTAAAGAGGTAGTGGTATTTCTCAACTGTTACTTTTCTCAGTCACAAGCTTTTAACTGCTACTGTAAAATAATATAGCTCTAATATACTCAGAAATCAGATTCTTAACAGAAATGTTATATGTTAGGGACTGATAAAATCCTGCTACAGATGCTAGCACTGTGGAGGAGGCTACTAAAGCCTTAAATTAGTGATGCCCAATCTACTCCTATACATCATTTCTGGGAAAATAAAGCCTCCAGTTCTGAACTCAGCCAAATTAAGTGAAAGCACATTCCATCGCAGACTTTTGGATTGAAGTATGCCAACCTCGGCCTAATAAATAAGACTGATTTATGAGCATTAAATATAGTTTATTCACAACTGCATAATGGATATTTTTGCAGAGATGATTTTTACATATGTAATTTCCATTTTCCAGAATGAGAAGAATGGAAAAGAGGATGCTTTGTTTTATATGTGTTTTTCTACCCTTTCATTTTGAAGTCTGAAAAACTATTTTTGTCACATGTTGTCACATGTTGCTTTGTCACATGTTGCTGCATGAAGTGAGGAGGAATAAGCTAAGTGAAACAGAGAAGGGCCTATCTCTCAGCTCCATAAGAATCTCAGAATGAGCTTAAAAATCATCATATTGTCATGTAAGTATTGTGGGTTATAATTGCATAATCACACTATGTTTATATATAAAGATCACACATAAAGAGAGATGAGTCTATTACACACACAACTCATGAAGGACTTTTTAAAATGTGGTATTTGAAACTTTAATGTTTTTTACTGTTTATTATTTAATATTTTATGCATAAAATAGTATATGCATGTAATAAACACAAGGAAAAAAAGGACAAAAAATAATCTCCAGTATGTCTGGTACCTAAATTAAGAGACAGAACATAATTAAATGCTGCATATAACTCTATAAAATATATTTCCTTTCTCTACTTCCAATAATATCATCATGAAATGTTATTATTTCTTTGTGTGTGTCTGCCTATGTGCTTTTGGTATAATGTATAAGGCCTTAAAAACAATATGTTGTACAATTTGCTTTTTTATTATTTGCTTGTTTTTAAGATTTTTATGCATATGTATGTAATGATAGTTATATATTCAAATAGATGTCTTTAAAATAATTATTATTCCTAAGAGTCAACTTAGATGCAGCTGTTGTCCATTCAGTTTCACTTCTAAATAGCACCCCATTTGTGAATATACCACAAAACTATTTTTTTCTTGGTAAACTTCCTCTTTGTATGTGTATTACACAATATGTGTAATAATAACATCACTGTTATAACATTATTTTACATATAGCCAGCATTAGTTATTGGTTCTTTGGGTACATGCATGTATACCTTTACTAGACAATGCCACATACTTTCTACAATATGCTTAAAATTTAGAGCATTATATGAGAAAATTGTGCTTCTGACTGCCCTTCAACCACTTAGAGTTATCAGACTTACATTTTGCCATTTTATTGAATGGAGACTGTATTAATTTGCATTTCCCTGATTTTGTGAGATGGGTCTTCAATGCTTCTGCACCATTTGTGTTTCCATTTCTATGAAAGACATATTTATACTGTGCCCATTTTTTAATCAGTAAATTTGTCTTTTCCTGATTGACCGTAGGCATTGATACCTATTCTTTATACTAAAACAATGTCCATTTTTTTATGCTGCAAATATCTTCTCTCAGTTGCTGGTTCACAATTTACATTTAATGTCTTTTACCTTTTGACCCTTCTTATTCCAGCTCTTATAGCGTCTGACAAGAGATTGGAAGGATAGTGACTGGGCAGGACAAGAAATCATCTAATATCTGTATGCTCTCTGACCTCTTTTTTTTTTTTTTTAAGTTTTATTTATTTATAAAAGCACTGGGTACAGTCAGAGGCACGGGAAGGTGAAAGGATTTACCAGAGCCAGAGCGGGGAACAGAACAGGCAGGACCGAAGTACACTGCTGAGGGGAGCAGCGGGCGGCAGGAGAGGTCTGCGCGCCATGCGGGACCCTCCTCCGGTGGCCGGGGAGCAGCCGGGGATCAAACAGGCGCTGCAGAGGCTGTGGGCAGCTTCGCAACCCAGCGCTCAACCACTGCGCCACCGGGGAGTCCTGCTCTGACCTCTTCTTGACTCCTTTCATTGACTGCAACCAAGAGGATAACAGAAGACAATGGAAACTGTGGTAACATTCATAGGGATTAAACCCTGCCAATGAAGAACAGAGAATGAATCTGGGGTGAGGTTTATGGTAAAACTTATTGTAATCTATTATGCCAAGTAAGTTGGGAAAGTAAAATGATAAAATAAAATTCATATGTTTATCCACATTAGTTGTACCTCATACATTTATCTATTTCCCAGCCTATTTTCAGTTGTTAGTTTCACATAATTTTATAGAAAAATATTCCACGTCCTTTTAAATGTCTCTTCATATAGTCTAATGCTATCCTCTACAAAAATTAGAGTAAAATTCTATCTTACTCATTTATTTTTGTCCAGGAATTTGTATACATGTATATATATGGTAAATAGTATATCTCTTACCTAAATGTTACAACTTTTTTTACAAATTGTTTTTTGCAACAAGCATTCATTTAAAATCAGAAAAAAATAGCATGTGTACATTAGTAAACTATTCTAAGACTGTCTTATTCAGTCCCTTAGACAAAGTTAGATGAAGTAAAACAGGAAGAATTATTAATACCCATCGTGTTTTATATATTTGAAAATTCTTATGTACTAGATAAAACTTCGTTCTTGTAATAAGCCTATTAAATTTTATTTTCAATTAACATAACTGAAATATTTAATATGGAAAATAAAACATAGTTTATTTACCTGACATTGATCTCATTTCCAGCATGTTATTTTATGTTTTCTCCTTTTAAACATTTTTCAATGTGACTTTTTATTTGTGGAATTTCTGTATTGGGTTCTCAAATTTATGTGCTAACATAAACCACCACAACTTTTGCTTTACATGGGTTAAGTTTTTACTGGTTATCATAAATAAAGGCACTAAGTCAATATTGAGTAATTCATGCATAAACTAATCCAATTTAACATGATTGCATTGTAAATTCTTTTTTTTAAAGATTGATTGATTGATTGATTGATTTATACAAGCACTGGGTACAGTCAGAAGTGCCGGAGGGTGAGAGAATTCACCAGAGCCACAGCAAGGAACAGAACAGGCAGACTGACGAAGAAATACACTGCTGAGGGGAGCAGCAGGCACGGCAGGAGAGGTCTGCCGCACCATGTGGGACCCTCGCAGGTGGCCGGGGATAGAACCGGAGCTGCAGAGACTGTGGGTAGCTTCGCAGCCCAGCACTCAACCACTGTGCCACCAGGGGAGGACCTGCATTGTAAATTCTTATATTAAAAATAAAGTAGATCAAAGAGCAGTACCTTATCAACTAGAATTTCTCAGAATCAATCTAAATTAGAGGTGTGTCAAGCAAATATAATTTTATGGGTTGTATTATAGCTTAGTGAAGTAAAATTATGAACAAATATTAAAATATAATCTAGATTCTTAAGCAATATCAGACATTTTTCTACCATAAATATGTAAGTAAACTAATAATGCTATTTATAACAATCATATTTGTTCACAAATAAAAATCTGCATATTCAATATAGAGAAATTGTGTGTGGATCAACTTGTGACAGTAAAAATATTAAGTTACAAAATTAATAACAATTAAAACCAAAAATTAAGACCTAAAAACACAAAATCCACAAATAATAACATATAATTTTATCTTATTTTTCTTGGTGAAAGAAAAGATCTAATTAGAAATCTGCTTCCAGCCTCATGAAAAATTGAGAAATTGTGATTTAACAAACACACTTGTTAAGATATTGATATCATTCCATACATACAAGTAAAATGGACACAGAGAAGGATTGTGTGTCCTTATAAAAAGATGTCTATTGCAGCACTACAATCAGGATATCATACCCTGGTCTAGCAGTAAGGTAAGAGAGCTATAACTGAGATTGGAAGATAAAATTGACCTTTGAATGAGAATGATGTGATTCCAGTTTAGTAACTATTTCTGTATTTCAGCAGAAGCATTAGGAAATTGTCCATTTCTGAGAACTTACTCAACTGAGAACTGCAAACATATTAACAGCAAGTAATGATAAATTCTTATTACAAAAATAAACATTTAATAAGCAACCACATGGGATTTTTAGAGATGAGAAATGTATTTGTTCAACTTTTTATAAAATCAAAGAATATTTTAATAGATTTAAAGTGAGAATCAATAAACTAAATGCTTGATCACAGTTATCTCCCTAAAAACATTACAGAAAGAAAAGATGACTGTCTAGTTCACTCAAGTTCAACACTAGGGTTGTAGACTTTGAGTGGATTTATTAATATAATTGGTGTAAACTTATCTTTTTTCAGGATGTTCTTGGCTTTTCAATTTTTCATTTCCTATTTAGCATGTGTTTTACAAATTTTATTTTTCAAATATATGATTGTGATTGGGATTATGAAAAAATGATAGATTAATTTAAAGGAACTTGGCTTTTTCACAATTTTAAATTATCTTCTCCAGTAACACATTATGTATTACAATTTCTGTTGGCAACTTTTGTGTCTGGTAAATTTGCATAATATTTTGTAATAGTTTTTAGTAGATTCTTACTGCTTTTTTACATTGAATACCCTGGATGTTTTTCTATGGTTCATATTTGTGTGGAAATGCTTTCCACTCAAATAATGAATATACATACCATTATATAACTTCTGATTTATATGTAAGAGCTCACACAGAAAATTAATGCAATCCTAAAATAAGAGATTTTCCTGACTCACTATTGTCCTACCTACTTCCCCCCATCAACGTCTTCTTCACCTTTCATCTACAAACTTGTGCAAACACACAATATACACAAACTCAAAATTTCTAAACCTCTTAAGAGACCCTTATGAGATTAAAAGAATGACAAGGAGAAGTAAATACCAGTTACAGATGACTAACAATCACAAATCAGACTCATATAAACTTGAAAAATGTGTATTTTAAAGTCTAAATTTTTTTTTAAAAAAAGGTAAAATTAGAAACAAGCAAATAAAGACCAGGACCAGCTATATCAAGATAGAAATTTTTGCTCTAAAATTGCCAAAAATGTTCTTTTGTATATTTCTATTCCGCCTTCTTGGGATACAGAAGGGAGGGAAAAATGTTTAAAAAACAGATATAAAGTTCAGCATCATTGAATTAGAATTCTCAAAGAAAATCTACTCTGTAAAAAAACTGGGCAGCAGAAGAGTGCTGGCCCAAGAGTCTTAGTTGTTTCCCCATCCTGTGACTTCCTGCCCAGTGGTATTGCATAGGTAGAACTTTTATTTATTTTTAAATGTATTTTTCCCTTTCTGCTTGCAGCTATAGCAGATGTGATCATGACATTTTCATATCATCAGAATATTATTAGCTCCCTTATTCAGGGATAGAATTTCAAAGTAAATAATTTTCTTTAACAGCCATCATTCTTCTCAGAAACATTTGTGGACACCTCCCTCTCCTCTCAAATAGTTCCATGATCTTGACAGAAAAACCAAGTAGTTAATTCATAAAAGGCAATAGTGAGTTGGAAAAAAAACTCTTATTTTAGCATTGCATGAATTTTCTGTCTGTACATGGATGCATGCATATTCCTTTATATTGCACTTAGAATAAAATGTGAAAAAATAACTAAAAATAAAACAAATGTTTCCTACCATGGCTTAATACTGCAGTTTCCTGCCCATCTTTCCAAGTTACCATCTCATACAATTTTCTACCCCTACTTTTGTTATGTTCCTGTACTATAAACTTTCTATCAGTTGCTAGTAAATACTATGGTCTCTCACTTCCCTGGAGTCTACACATGCTTATTTTACTCTGAGGAAAATGATTTCCCAATTTTAATTGATGGCACATGCTTACCTCTCAGATCTTAATGTAAATATCACCTTGGTGAGGGCAATCTCAACTATTCACTCTAAAGTTCCTCTGCTAGTCTCTATATCAATGTCCTGTGTTTGTTTATTTTTTTAATGAAATTAATTTAGATTTTTTTTAAAGATTTATTTATTTATTTATACAAGCACTGGGTACAGTCAGAATTGTGGGAGGGTGAGAGAATTCACCAGAGCCAGAGCAGGGATCAGAGCAGGCAGACTGATGAAATACACTGCTGAGGGGAGCAGCGGGAGCAGCAGGAGAGGTCTGTGCACCATGTGGGACCCTCCCCATTGGCCGGGGATCAAACCGGCACTGCAGAGGCTGTGGGCAGCTTTGCAGCCCAGAGCTCAACCGCTGCGCCACCAGGGGAGACCCATGTTTATTTTCACTTTTACTTTCCTGAGAGAATTCTGTTATAACCTATGATATTTTTATTTGTTTGCGTTTACTTGACTTTCACTATAATGTAAACTCTAAAATAGCGTAGGTCTTGTCCATTTTGGATACAATTGTAAGTTTAGCATATAATCTTATGCCAAAGCTTATTGATCCCTAGTGAAGATACGTTGGATTAATAATTTAAAATGTGAAATATTAAGTTTTCAGACTTTGTCAAAAATAAACCATTTACTTGCATAGTTTAATTTATCTCTTAAAATTACACTACAAAAGTAACTGTCCATTCAAAAATTAGTCCTTTGCTTTAATATAGAGAAAAAAACAAAGAAGAAAATATGTGGAAAGAAATAAAATAAGTTAGTCTTACGTTCAAGATGGAAATGTTCAAAAATGGAAATGCTGTTACCCTCATTTAAGCATTTGCAAAGTTATATATATATATATATATATATATATATATATATAATTTCTGAAAAACAAATCTCTGCAGAAACCCCAAATAAAATAATTGACTTAAAATAATGAAGTTGACAGGTAAGCTTGAGTAGTAGAGTCAATATTTTAGAAGTTTATTTCATTTTAGCATCAGGGCTCTGTTCTCTTAAGTTAAACTAAATAAATTGTATATTTTTCATACTGTTTGTATACAATGACTACAAATACCACGTAAAACTCTTAAAATCTATATTGTCTATCAGGTACTAGTGGTTTTTTTTTTTAATTGAGGTAACACTGGTTTACGACACTGTTCGTATGTTTTCAAAAAGATGTTGCCTTTTTTTAATATTTTCTTTAAGTGTGAGATCTTTTTCTTTTCTTTTTTTTAAGATTTATTTATTTATACAAGCACTGGGTACAGTTGGAAGTGCGGGAGAGTGAGAGGATTCACCAGAGCCAGAGCGGGGATCAGAAAAGACAGACTGACGAAATACACTGCTGAGGGGAGCAACGGGCAGCAGGAGAGGTCTGCGCGCCATGTGGGACCCTCGTCTGGTGGCTGAGGATGGAACCGGCGCTGCAGAGGCTGCGGGCAGCTTCACAAACCAGCGCTCAACCGCTGTGCCACCAGGGAGGCCCAGATGTTGACTTTTTGCCTTTATTTATTTTAATTTTTTTTTAATTGTTGTTGAAGTTCCACTGTTCTACATCATTGCACTCCCTTTGAACTTGTTTTGTGGGGACATTTCTTTTAGGAGGAGGACCCCCACTTTATGACGGGAGTCCTCTTTTTACTGGAAGTGGTCCTCTGGAAGAACTCATTACAATTCATGGAATAGCCGCCATCATCCATGTGCTGTCCGCCTGAAGGCAGTGAATTTTAAGCATTATATAGATGAATATTATTATGTGTTGTACTTACATTCCAAAAAATAGAATGACTTCTTCTAATGTAGATATGTAAATGCCCTGGTTTTTAATTATAAAATTATATTCAAATTTGAGTGTGCTCTAATTTCCTATTTATACAGAAACACATGATTTTAGGATGAGTTCTACAACAAAACTCCTAGCAGATTATTTTTCACCTTCATATATTTTTATCAAGAAAGCAAAAATAAAATAACTATATGCATAGACTAGAATGAAATTTTAGGGTTTTTTTTTTAGATTTATGCTATAATTTTAATTTTACCTTCCTTCCATAAAAGTAAATAAAAATTAACATTCCCGTATACGGTGTGTACTGCAGTTGACTCAGAATAACATTTTTATTTATTTATTTGTTTATACATGCACTGGGTACAGTCAGAAGCGCGGGAGGGCGAGAGAATTCACCAGAGCCAGAGCGGGGAGCAGAGCAGGCAGAAGGACCGAAGTACACTGCTGAGGGGAGCAGCGGGCGGCAGGAGAGGTCTGCGCGCCATGTGGGACCCTCCTCTGGTGGCCGGGGAGCAGCCGGGGATCGAACCAGCGCCACAGAGGCTGCGGGCAGCTTCGCAACCCAGCGCTCAACCGCTGCGCCACCGGGGAGGTCCCCAGAATAACATTTAAACTACTGAAGTTTAAAAAAAAAGGCTAAGGAAAAGCAACTTAGAATATGACTAAATATGCAAGCCAACCCATACATATATGAAAATGTATTCAAGATCATGTAACTGGGTTCTGATAATATAGGTTATATTAACACAGACATTTGTCATTTACTATAGACAATATCTAATAACCTATGGGGCTGCAAATACAGATAATTGAAGTTTTAATTACAGCGTTGTGGTATTTAAACAGAATCTAGCTGTAACCAAGGAAACCACTGACATTTAGATTAGAAAAATAAAAAAAAAAATCTCTGCACTATAAGAAATAATGGAAGTAAAATTCATTGTAAAAAGAAAAACAGGAGAAGATATAAATTACAAACTGAACACAAGCACAAACATCCTGACTTTAGTGTTTGTGAATTAAAACTTTTAAATATCCAAAGAAATCTATACATTTATCTATTTTTTAATTATAGTTTGTTTTTGCCCAAACTCTTCTTTCTTGATTAGGGATGAAAAAGCTACAGTACATGTTCAATACATACAAGGAATTTGTGTTTGACTCAAGTGTTGTTCAGAAGCATTTTCTTTAGTCTCCACTTATTTTGGTTAGTTCCAGGATCCCTTTTATGCTTACTTCTAGCTTTATATCATTTGTATGTTTTGTATATTTTCTGAGACTTATATCCTAGTATGATCTATTCTTGAAAATGTTCTTTTGCAGTGAAGAAGCAGTGGATGCATTGCTTTTAGGATGGAAAACTCTCTAAATGTCCTGTAAATCCATTCAATCTAATATTTTATTTAAGACCTTCATTTCTTTGTTAATTTTCTGTCTGGATGATCTATCCCTTTGTGTCAGTGTTGTGCTGAAGACTCAGACAGTTTTATTTTCATTGATACATTGTTTTAGGTCTATTAATGGTAACTTTATATAACTAGGTGCACCTATGTTTGGAGCATAAATTTAATAAGAGCTACATCTTGGTGAGTTGTTCCCTTAATTATTATATAGTGTCTATCTTTGTCCCAGATTACCTTTTTTTAGTTGAAAGTCTAGTTTTTTGTATATAATAGCAGTTTGTGTTTTACTCTCTGAGTTATTAGCATGTATGACCTTATTCCAGTCTGTTATTTTGTTTTTGTCTTTTGGTTTAAAATGAGTTCATGGCTGCAATTTTTTCACCCATGTTGTTAAACTTATGTCTTTTTATTGGTGAATTCAGACCATTATTGATATGAATCGGACCATTATTGATATGAACTGATTGTTTTTAGTCATTTTGTTTCTGATTTTGTTTCATTTTTCTGTTGTTTCTTTTCCCTTTGTTTCTGTCTAGTTTTTCTGGATGGCTTTCCTTAAAGCTACTGTCAATTTCTTTATTTCTTTGTCTGTCTGTCAGTGTCAATTCTGGATTTTTGGTTAGTGATTACCATGAGGGTTTTATTTAAGTTACTGTTTTTAGGTCTTTTATGCACTGGTGTCTGCTCTCTGTCATTTAACTACACTGGTTCTACCCATTTATTCCTCCTCTTTGTATTTGATATTGTTAACTCATAGCATTTGTGCGCTTGATGCTAGTGTTTATCGCTCTTCTAGTTTTGTTAAGGAGTTTGTGCTTCAGTTTCTTGTAGAACGCCTTTCTGTATTACTCAAAAAAGTGTGTCTGGTAGTGGCAAACTCCATTAGCTTCTATTTGTCTGAGAAAATCTTTATTACACCTCCATACTTAATCATTCTGCAAGGTAGAGAATTCTTGACTGATATTTCTTGTCTTTTAGAATTAAAAATATTTCCTTGCTCTCCTTGCCTGGAGAGTGTCTGGACTAAAGTCTGGAGAAATCCTAATTTGGGAACTATTTTAAGTTATTATTTTTTTCCTTGCTCCCTGCACATTTTTTTTTTTATCTCTGACTTTTGATAGTTTGATAATGATGTGTCTGAGTATAGATCTCTTTGCACCTAAGAATTTAGGTGTTCTTTCTGCCTGCTGAGTTTCTACATTTTAATCCACTCTGTAGGTTTGGGAAACTCTCATCTGTTATTTTTTTGAATCAGATTTCTAGTCTTATTTCTTTAACTCCCCTTCTTGGTTTCCTCCCCTTTTAGGTTTCCTCTTCTAATTGAATCTGATATTTACTGTGGAGTTTCCTCATTTTTCCTTTGTCTTAACACTCATTTTCTAAATGTGTAATTTGTTCATTTGAATCTTATACAGCTGAAATTCTTAAGTCATTTTGATTCTATTTAAAGCACTTAGTTTATCTACATTTCGTTCAGAATAATTTTTTGTGATCTTTTTATGTATTCAGTCTCTTCAGTGAAGAACTTTGTTCCTGGATCTCCTTTCTGGGATCTTGTGTCTGTCTGTCTACCTTTGAATGACCTCCACTATCTCATTTAAAACATTTTCAGTATTGTTGTTTGGAAGTTGTTGTCAGATAGTTTCTCTATTTCTGTGTCCTTTATATTTCTCCTGGGACTTCTGTCCTTTTATTGCTTTTCCATCTTGTCTTGAGATGCTCCTTGCTTTCTATGTATGCATATCACCTTATTTATTGCCATTTATGCATGTGTATGTGGGGATTTGTCTTTGTCTCTTCTTAGATTGCCTAGAGGTGAGGTGGTGGTAGAAGGGCTATCTAGGGCTTTATTATTTTTTTCTAGATTTATTTATTTATTTATACAAGCAGGGGTACAGTCAGAAGCGTGGGAGTGTGAGAGACTTCACTAGAGCCAGAGTGGGGAACAGAACAGGCAGACTGACTGAAATACACTGCTGAGGGGAGCAGCGGGCAAGGCAGGAGAGGTCTGCGCGCTATGTGGGACCCTCTCCTGGCGAACGGGGATCGAACCGACGCCGCAGAGGCTGTGGACAGCTTTGCAGCCCAGCGCTCAACCGCTGCACCACCCGGGAGGCCCTATCTAGGGCTTCAATATGCAATCTTGGTGTGAGGAGTGACATCAGTTACCTCTACCTCTTGTTTTGTTCTACAGTAGGTTGTATTCTTGCTTAAGTTGCCTTCACTTTCCTCCCCACCTCCCTATTCCTTTCACCTGAAGGTCCTGGTCTATGAAGCTTAGTCCTCCCAGCCGGTAGGGCAATATCCGGGTCTTCAGGCTCACAATCTGGTAATAATTTGCACCTGACTCTGAGGCAGCCCTGGATGAGGACCAGGCACAGGTGTGCCTATTTAACACTATGGCGCCCACCATGGTTGCTGCTGTTCTCCGCTCGCCTCAGCTGCTGCTCCTGCAGGTCTGGGAAGTATATGCACCCTTGGTCTGCCTTCCTGGAGAATTTGTGAGTTTGCTCTAAAGTCCTTCTTTCTGTTGTTGGGCATGTTATAGAGTCAGGTTTGGCTCTGCTTGGCTTTTCTTTGTGCTCTCCCAGGAGTGGCAGGGGATGGAGGCTAGAAGAGGCCAGGTCCATCCCAGTTTTGTGGTTTCCAATTTCCTGAGTCAGAGTTTGCTGCGTTCCCACTGCCCGGCCTGGGCCTGGGCCCGCTCTTGAGTTAGGAAAATTCTTCCGGGTAACTTCACAGTGTTCTGGGTTTCCCTCAATGTGACTTGGAAATTTGGCCCCCACTCCAGATACCAAACCCCTCACGCCTTCTCCTAGTCTTCCCCTAGGCGGCCGCCAGCCTAGTTCTTGAACTCTTTGGGGAAGTTCTGGTGTTGTATAGCCGGTTCGAGGTGTCTGGGTTGTCCTAGGAGCACACATCAGTCATTTTTTTTAGTTGTTTTCAAGGGAGATGATTCTAGCCTATCTATTCTTCCATGTTGTGGGTGGAGCTTCCATGTATCTGCATTAAACTACGTTTAATCCAAGCAAAAACTCCATTTGTTTCTCTAGCAAAGATGTGCCCTGACAGATGAGACTAAATCTAAATATATTACTTAATTAACACTTGCTAGTGAAGATTTGCTAAATGACCTTTGCTTTTCTGGCTTTACCAATTCAAAGCTATTACTGTCATTAATTCTGTTAAAAAATCAACCAATTTAATACCTTGTAAAAGATTTGTATGACTCAATAGTAATTTTTTTTTCCATGGGTAATGTGTTCAGGGAGATTATATCATAAAATTTATTCTATTTTAAATATCTACTTAGTGCAGCTAAAACTTTTGAGTTCAAGAAACTAATAGATGTTCTAGAAAATATTGTGATATTTTCTGTGTAAACAATAGAAAAAAAGAATTATATATTGTACTATGGAAATTATAATGCTTGTGTACACATTTAGACTTTAACAGTCATATCCTCAAGTAATTTCATAATCTCTGTAGGACATGGAAGTAATAATACCTGTTGCAGTAAGGTTGATATGAGCTTGAAATGATATATATATATTGTATATATTATATATCATATATCATATATATTATTCCATTCTTTATGTGTATAAATGTATACACATATGAGACTTGAATTATACTTGATGATCAATAAATTGCAAATGTTGTAAATATTCCCTTTATGTAGTATATATACTTCATAATTATTTTTGTTGCAGTCTAATTAGTATTAAACACATTTAATGATTATGGAAAACATGTGTTTTTGGCCAAAGGTTGAATCTATTTTAGTCAAACAATTAGTAACATAGTAACATTAACCCTTTCAAAAATCAAATTCCATAGTTCAGTAATATATCTTGAATCTAAATAGTGTCTTTTTTTCCAGGAACACATTCAGGATCCCACATTAGCTTTTGTTGTCAGTTCTCCCTAGGATTTTCTTGAGAGTGAGAGTTTCACAAACTTTACTGGTTTTTGATGACCTTGATATTTTTGATATATTCTAGTAGTTTATTTTTTAGGATAGTTCACTACTGAAATTTGTCTGATGATTTCTTCATTATTAGACTGGAATTATAAATTTTGAGGAGGGAAACCACAGATAAGGGTTACATTTCTATCACTTCATATCAAGTAAGCCATCATTTATTGACATGAAATATTGTTGATATTTACTTTTATTTTCTGGATGGTACAATACTTGTAAGATTTCTATGCTTTTAAGTTACTCTTTTATCCCTTTCCACATTTTACTCTTTGAAAGGACATAACCATGCACAGCTCAAATGTACATAGTAGGGATTGTTATTCCTCCCTGAGGACTGATTATCAACCTAAATTATGTATGCACACATCTATACAAATTTCTACATTTAAACATCTGGATATATATTAACATAAATTCATATTACTGTTTCCAAGTCTGACCTATTAACACATAGATCATGTTAGACTCCTCCCTTTGTTTATCCAGAAACCCCCGGATAACAGTGAGAAATTGGGCACCCATCATTCTCGATCTACATTCTTAATTATTCCATATACATGTATAATAGTTTCAGAAATGTTAATTTATATCTTCACTGGGAAACAGATAGCAACTTGAATGCAAAGTTTGTGTCATTTCCTTTAGTCTCAAAGATTCTATTTGTTATGGAAATTACTTGGTCAGCACTTTTACCCCACATCCTTCATTAAGGATGTTTCATGCTTTTGTAATACAATTAGATTATTTTGTTATAGTCTGTATTTCTTCCTGGGATTCCTCAAGCTCCTTAATGACTTTAAAAATTTGCATATTATAATGCTGATTCTTTGTGCTGTAAAGTTCTATGAGCCTTGGCAAAAGCATAATGTTATATATCCACCATTACAGTATAATACAGAATAGTTTCAAGGCTATTCAAATTCCTGTTCGACATTCAACATTCCCACATCCTTCCACACATACCTTTAAACTCCTGGTGACTACTAGTGTCTTTTGCTATTTATATATATTTTTGGGCATGTTTTTTCAGTAAGTCATATATTTGGAATTAGACAATCTTTTCAGACTGACTTTTCTCATATAGTAACTTGCATTTCAGGTTTATCCCTGTCTTTTCTTAATAGTTGATTTCTTTCTATCATTGAATAATTTCCCATTGTTTGGATGTTGCAACTTTTTGGTTTTGCATTTATCTGTTGAGAACATTTTGGTTGCTCCTATATTTAAACAATTATAAGTAAAGCTGCTATATTGTGTGTAGGCTTTTGTGTTCAGCTTTTCAAGTGCTTTGTGTCAATATTGAAGAGTTTATTGCTAGGCCATATGATGAGGTGGTTTTTCTTGGTCACAAATTGTCAAGTGTCTTCCAAAGTGTCTTCCAAATTTTACATTTGTTAATGAGGGTAACTGTTGCTTTGCTTCTCGCTAGTGTTTAATGCTGTTGGGGAAGGCTATTAAAACAAAAAGAAAAAGACCACCTGTTATGTTAAAAGCTGAACAGAGCTCTTATCCCTGTCCCATGGAATGTGTATTATAAACTTGAGCCTATAATTAAGTTTCCTTGCTCATTAAATTTTGCCACCTACCAGTTTAGAGTGGTTTGCCTTTTTCTTTGTTTTTTTTCTTGGCCTCTAGATACAGGGGATAGTTTTCTGATTGCCCCTGGTAAGCTCATGAGGTTGCTTCCCCAATAGTTGTAATATTTTTTGTTTGTTTTAGCCATTTTAGTAAAGGTGTACCTCATTTTTGTTTTTATTTCTAATGTCAAATGCTTTTGAGAAGATTTGATGATCTATATATTATCTGATGATTGCTTTTATGATTTTTTGTCTATTTAATTGGGTTGCTTGTATAATGACTATTGAGTTATATTATAGGTTCTTTTATATTTTAGATACGGATCCTTACTGAGGTAAGTGTTTTAAATATATTTTCTACTGGACTTGTGTTTTGTTTCTCTTTATACTCCTCTGTAGAGTAAAATTGATTTTAATTATACCAACTACTGTAATTTTTCTTCCAAGGATTGTGCTTTGTATATTGTGTATAAAATCTCAAACCAAATCCAAGGTAGATTGTCTCTAGTTTTATTCTAAAAGTTATATAGTTTTGTTTTACATTTAAGAATATGATCTGTTATGAGGGTGTTTATATTTATTTATTTATTTATTTTGTATTGAGGTTCTTTGCAGGGGAAGCATATAGTATAGTTGAGTTGTGACACTGTCACTTGTTGAAAAGAGTATCTGCCCTCCATTCACTTGTTTTTGCCCTTTATCAAAGATCAGTCAGCTCTTTTTATGTGTTGATTTCTGAGCTTTCTAATGTGTTCTGTTGATTTACATGTCTATTTTTTGTTAATTCCATGTTGCTTTGATTGCCATAGCTTTATATTGAATTTTCATGTTAGTTGATGTTAGTCCTCATATCTTGTTCTTCAGATATTGGTCTTTAGTATTGTGCTGGCTTCTTGTGATATTCTGCTTCCCTGTATAAACTTTATGATCAGTTCATTGATGTCTATAAGATAACTTTTTAGTATTTGACTCAGATTGAATTGGATTGATAGAATAACTTTGGAACACTTCCTATCATAGCAACGTTGAGTATTCCTATCATGCAATATACTATCTTTGCATGTATTTATTTAGAACCTCTTTGACTTTCATCATACAGTATTTTTCCACATATAAATCCTGTATTCTCTTAAAATTATATATAAATATTTTATTCTTTGATGTTATAAATTTTGTTTTTAATTGCAAATGCAAATTATTCAATGCTAATGTATAAGGAAGCATTTCACGATCATATACTAGCCTTGAAAATTTCTATCAATTCTCTGCGATTTTTCACATAAACTTGTCATAAGTAAATACAGTATTATTTCTTCCTTTGCCTTAATGTGGTAAGTAGGATTCTTTAATTACATTGTTGAACAGGAATGATGACAGAGACATCCATGATTCGTTCTCTGTATCAAGCAGAAAACATTCAGTTGCACATCCTTCAGTATGATAGTAGCTACAGGATTATAGCACATGTGCTTTATTTTGTAGATGTCTTTATTAAGTTGATTAAAATTTCCACTGTTCCCACTTTTCTGAGAGTTTTTATCATGAACGGTTACTGTTTTTTTTCCAAGATTTTTTCTATATCAATTAACGTCATCATAAGATTTTTCTTCTTTAGCCTAGGACTGTGGAGGGTTACATGAATTGGTTTTCAAATGTTATACCAGCAGCAGGAGAGGTCTGCCAGGCCATGTAGGAATCTCCCTGGCCAGTCGGGAATCGAACCCGTGCTGCAGTGGCTGCAGATAGCTTCACAGTGCAGTGCTCAACCCGCTGTACTACCAGGGAGGCCCTAACAATGTTACATTTTAACAAGGTTGGACAGCTGGCCAAGCTGAGTTATCTCTCAAAGTACATCCTCGAATGTCCATCTTTCCCCCTTTGTCTAACAGTTTTATAGCAAATAGTTGTGCTTGTTAACCAATGTTATCAATGTAAGATGGTTGTGGATAAAAGAAACCCTTTGTCTCTAGACAGGTGCTCAAACCTTACGGGCTACCCAGGTCTGAGAGCTCATGCACTAGTAATAAAGATTCTCCTGACCTCACCATTCCTGAAGTACCGCTTGTTCTTCCCTTGCCTGGGTAAAAGGCTAGAATTTATTTCTGCAACAATTAAGTCCCATAATTGTGGCTGCCAATGAAACATGTCGGCCCCCACTAAACCGGCAGAACATTGTGCTGGAAGGTCATGAGCCAAATCACTAAGTTCCTTATTAATCCATTTCAGTACCACAGCTTTTGCTTTTCATCTGGTTCCTCATGAATCAGTGTGTGCTCAAAGGTACAAGCCAAACTCTTGACTCTCCTGACAGTCAACAAGGATTGTCTCTTTGCCTCATACCAGCTCCACAAGACATAGGTGCAGAAGGCCAGGGCCTCCCTATGCTGCGCCCTCACTTTATCCCTGCACGGCTCTGGTTTTACCCAGGCACAATGACACCTTTACATGTATTTTTTATAAGAGATAGTGATCTGTACTCTTCTTTTATGTTATAATGACTTCATCTGAATTTGGTAATAGGATAACAGTGCCTCATAGAATGAATTATGATATTTTCCCTCTGCTTCTATTATCTAGAATACATTTTAGAAAATACATATTATTTCCTTTGGCTATTTGATTTCTATTTTGGAAGTCATTAATTATTGCTTCAGTTTTTTTTATTAATATAGGTTTATACAGATTATCTTTCTCCTTATGTGAGTTTTGGTAGTTTGTGTCTTAATGTTCCATAGCTATTTAGCTAGATAGATCAATAAATAGATAAATAGCCAGATATGATCATTAAAATACTCTTTCATCTGTCTTGTCTGTGAAATACATTAATTTATAACTAGCTAGAATGATCTGTGAATCTTATAAATATTAGAATATAAATAGAGTTGGTGACCTTCTGGGGAATTTAAGACTTATTTGTTTAATTATTTAGAGATTTTGTACTAATGAGATAATAATATGTCCTTGGTGAAATGTCACAGTTATCAACCAACTTTGCATGAAAGAAAAAAATAAATCCATAGGCATAAAGTGCTCTGCTGACTTTTTCTAGCTGCAACAGTATGAGAATGAATAGATGTGCAGGATTGTGCCTGGTGATACAAACCAGTTACCTGCTTGGTAGAAATTATTTAGTTGATTATATGCAGACAGTTGTGAAACTTATCACTACCCACATACATGTTAGTCTTTTCTGAATCCTATTCAAATACCAAAAATACTGCAAATGGTAGAAAATTATCAGTATTTAGAGGTCCCTGTTTAGGAAGATCGTCTTTGTTCTTTTTCCTTTATCATGCAGACATTTCTTTATGAATTTATCCAAATTAAGGTAGAAGAGTAAGTAAATTTGTAAGCTCACTGTACACTATGACCCACCTTGATAGTTTAGGAACTGATAACAAAATGCTTATTATGGAAGTGGAAACAAATTTAACTGATAAAATTGGCAGGCTGAATAAAGGACAAGAGTCAAATTGACAAAGTCAATAAAGGTTCTATAAATGTTGATAGGAAATAGATGAAGAAGTGGATGAGTTGGGGGAAAGAAAGCAAACTCAGAGTTAGATATGACAAAATGGAAGGTTTTTGGGGAGTATGGCTGTAGCTGTTCGGCAGAGTTTTAAAGGTGTGACACTGAAGCTAAAGGAAGGAGCCAGTGCTAGATGTCACAATGCCTTGCTCTACAGGGAAACTGCATTGTTTAAATTACACATTTCCTGATTATATGATTTTGGTTCTCTCGAGCATCTACAGTTTTCATTGTGTATTAATCTGCTCAGCCTGCAATAGCAAATATAAACTGGATATTGTAAGCAACAGAAATGTGTTTTCTCATAGTTCGGGAGGATAGAAGTCTGAATTTGGTAATAGGATAATACTGCCTCATAGAATGAATTATGATATTTTCCCTCTGCTTCTATTATCTAGAATACATTTTAGAAAATTCATATTATTTCCTCTGGCTGTTTGATTTCTATTTTGGAAATCATTAGTTATTGCCTCAGTTTTTTTTTTCTTTTTTTAATTAATATAGGTTTATCCAGATTATCTTTTTCCTTATGTGAGTTTTGGTAGTTTGTGTCTTTCAAACAATGTTCCATAGCTATTTAGCTAGATAGATCAATAAATAGATAAATAGCTAGATATGATCATTAAAATAAAATGATTTAGTCTCTGATTTAGTCTCTGATGATAGCTGATTTAGTCTCTGATGATAGCTCTTTTCTGGCTTAGAGTCAGCCACCTTCTTGCTGTGTTTTTACATGGTTTTTTCTCAGTGTGTATGTGTGACAAAGGAGAGGTCTGTGTTGGGCCTCCCCGGTGGCACAACGGTTGAGCGCTGGGTTGTGAAGCTGCCCGCAGCCTCGGCAGCGACGGTTCCATCCCCGGCTGTACCCCGGCCGCTGAAGAAGGGTCCCACATGGCGCGCAGACCTCTCCTGCTGCCCGCTGCTCCCCTCAGCAGTGTACTTCGGTCCTTCTGCCTGCTCTGCTCCCCGCTCTGGCTCTGGTGAATTCTCTCACCCTCCCGCGCTTCTGACTATACCCAGTGCTTGTATAAATAAATAAATAAATCTTTGAAAAAAAAAATCACAGCAGTGTTTGAAAGGCATAATGTTAAAAAAAAATAAAAAATAAATTAAAAAAAGACGCCTGTGTTGATTCTTGTATAGATACTAATCCTATTAGATTAGGGACCTACCCTTATTGCTTCATTTAACCTTAATTTATTTATTATTTCTTGTTAACATATCTATAATATATATCATATATTTCTATAGTTCCCAACACTGAAATCCTAAACCTTTGTAATCTCCTAAGTAATGACAGCATTAAGAACATCTGTTTTTGAATATTTGGTGTTTGATTCTGGTTCTAGACACAGAGCTCGTAAGATCCTTGGGAATTCTTGGAAAGTGGGAGTGTCATTTCTTCTAATGAGGCAACTCTTGGTGGGCTTTGGGCTAGATTAAGAATGGAGGCTGATCATCAGAAAAGCTAAACCATAATTGGATATTTGGAACATTCCTCCTCATTCTCTTTCCCCAAAATCCGTGGAGGGGTGAGAGAAGGGAGGCTGAGTTAATGACTGATCATGCTGTACTATAATGTGATTTCCATGAGCATCCCAATGGTTTGAGGTTCAGATAATCTTCACATTGGTGAACAGGTGGAGATACTAGGGGTGTGATATACTTGAAGAAGGTATGGAAGCTATGCCCCTTCTCACATGCCTTACCCTATGTACCTCTTCATTTGGTTGTCCATATTTATCTTTAATTATCTACTCTATAATGACATTAGTGTTTCCCTGAATTTTGTGGGGCAGTTTGGCATATATTGAATGCAAGGAAGGTGTCAATGAAACTTATATAGTCAATCAGAAAAATAAATTGCAACCTAGGATCTGCAGTTGGCATTTGAAATGACCAGCCTTGTGGGATTGAGCTCTTGATATATGAGGTTTGATACTAACACCAGGTATATAGCTACAAAATAAATTGGATTGCAGAATTTCATATCTATCTCTACATATATGTATATGCATGTCTATGTGGTAACATTGGTTTACAACAGTGTATATTATTTAGAGGTATAGGATCACACCATTAAAGTGTATGTTGGCACAGGATACCCACAGCCCAGGCACTGAAAGTCCTCCAACACAGTCTATTGTAACCTTCCTTACTTTGCTCTTCCCTTCTGGTTGCCTCAACTCTACAATCAGATATCTAGGGTTTGTGATTGGTTTGGTTTTATATGACCCCTTTTTCTGTATTCCACATATAAGTGATATTCTCTGGCATTTTTCTTCCTCCTTCACTTTGAATAATTCCTTCTAGCTCCACACAAGCTTTCATAAATTGGAATAATTAATCATTTTTATAGCTGAGTAGTATTCCATTATGTGTGTGATTCTCTCTCTCTTTCTCTATGTGTGTACACTGCAACTTAATCCATTCATCTGTCTTTGGGCATTTAAGTTGTTTCAATAGTTTGCCTATTTTAAATAGCACTGCAAAGAACATAGGAGTACATGTGTCCATTTGAACTAGTGTTTTTGCATTCTTTGGTTAGATAGCTACATCATATGTTACATTTATTTTAATATTTTGAGAAATCTCCAAAGGGGTTGGACCAGTCTACATTATGACCAACAATGTACAAAAGCGCCCTTTTCTCAATATCCTCACCAATACTTGTTCTTTTGGTCTTTTTGATATGGACCAGTCTCACAGGTGTGAGGTGGTTTTACAGTGTTACTGATTTGCATTTCCTTAATGATGAACATTTTCTCATGTGCCTGTTGGCCTGTATGTCTTTTTTGGAGAAGTTAATACTTAGGTCTCTTGCCCATTTTTTAAATTGGTTTTCTTATTGTTGAGTTATATGAGTTCCTTTTCAATCTTAGATATAAACCCTTTGTCAGATGTATGGTATGCAAATATTTTCCATCATTCAGTAAGGTACCTTTCTGTTTTACTAATGGTTTCTTTGATGCTGAAGAAAATTTTTAGTTTCATATAATCCCAATTATTTATATTCTCTATTGTGTCTCTTGCTGTTGGAGATGAACCCATAAAGAAAGATATCACTGAAACTTATATCATAAATTGCTTTACCAGTGTTTTCTTCTATGCATTTTATGTTTTCAGGTATTACACTCAAATCTTTAATCCATTTGGTTTACTTTTTGTGTATGGTGTGGTATAGTGGCCTAATTTTATTCTTTAGCATGTGGCTGTCCAGTTTTCCCAACACTATTTACTGAAAACACTTTCCTTTCTCCACTGTATAATCTTGGCTCCTTTGTCATAGTTTAACTATCCTTAAAGTGTGGGTTTATTTTTGAGCTCTCAGTCCTATGCTATTGACCCCTCTCTTTTGTTCAAGTTCCATACTGCTTTGATTATTATAGCTGTATAGTATAGTTCTAAGTTCTGAATGTGTGCAAAATTCACCCATTTGCCCGAAGTGTTAGGAATGTGGCAGCAGTGTGAGAGTAAAGGAAAATCACCAGGAGCATTTTTACAGGCCCTATTTCAAATACATTCATATGGGTCTTAAGGCATCAGTATATAAATATTCAGCTGTTGGAAAAAAATGACATTTTTTCCTATGTTTTTCAAGCAAAATTGCATCATGACTTTTCTGACAATACAATATTAAAAACACAAACATTCAAACCATAAAACAATGTTTTTCAGCTAATACTACTTTCTTAATTGTAAATAACTGAAAACAATGCAGTGGCAACCTTTGTGTAAAGGCATATATATTAGTTTCCTAATCTAAAATAAATGATGACAACGTTAGCAACTCTAACACAAATTCATTGCTTTATGGTTGTGAAGGTTCAAAAACCTAAAATAAAGCTAATGACAAGACAGTATTTCTTTTGAGATTCTATAAGATAAATGTTTCCTTACAATTTCTAACTTCTAAAGGCCAAATGCATTGCTTAACTCATGGCTTTTCCCTTCATCTTCAAAGGATATTACTACAGCCTTTCCTTAGCCTTGTATCTCCAGTCTGACCTTACATTATGCCTCCCTTTCATAAGGACTCTTGTGATTATGTTGGGTAAACCTGGATGATCTAGGATAATCTTGTAACTCAATGTCACAAGTAGTCACATCTATAAAATACTTTTTGGCGTGTAAGATAACATATTCACAGGTTCTGGAGATTGGGAAATGAATAATTTTGTGGGGTCATTATTTTGTCTATCACATTTGGAGTTTCTGTCTACCATAATGGAGGTTCAATTGATGCCTTTTCCCAATGTGGAAGAAGTTAGTTTTGCCTCCATTTGCATATACATTCCAAATATTCCTTATCTATAAATATGTCTGCTTTCTAAGATTGTTCTATGAGCTGATTTCATTTATGATGAAATAAAATCAAAATGCATTTTTATTTCATATCTTTATGAGTATCATGATTTTAACTTTTAAAAATGTTATCTATTAAGGGTAAAGATGCAGAGGTAAGATTCAGGAGTATATTAGAGGTATGTAAAATTAAAAGAAATAACTTTTCGTAAGTATATACTTATATTAAAAAAGTAGTGTTAAAACAAGATCATTCCAGATTCAAATTTGGAAGTATTGGCATAAGCTATTGTCTTTAAACTCTGGAATCTAAACTTTGGTGTGTGTGTATGTGTGTGTATATATATATATATATATATATATATATATATATATATATAATTTATTTATTTTTAAAAAATAATTTTTTAAAAAGATTTATTTATTTTATTTATACAAGCACTGGGTACAGTCAGAAGCGTGGGAGGGTGAAAGAATTCACCAGAGCCAGAGCGGGGAACAGAGAAGGCAGACAGATGAAATACACTGCTAAGGGGAGCAGTGGGCACAGCAGGAGAGGTCTGTCACGCCATGTGGGAGCCTCGCCAGTGGCTGGGGATCGAACCAGTGCTGCAGATGCTGCGGGCAGCTTCTCAGCCCAGCACTCAACCGCTGCGCTACCAGGGGAGGCCCGAGATAGATATTTTAAGTTAAATATGTGAAGAGGGAATTTGTCCTTCACAGATATTTATGGAAATAAATTATTCAAGATTATGACATAAAATAGCTATAAAATTATTTGTAAGAAAAGATAAACAATAAAATTAAAAATGAACTTCCTGGTTGGATATAATGTATGTATTTTCTATTTTTTCACATAGTCAACTGCCAATTATATTTATTTGTTTTTGCTATTGTGATGCATTTATTTCACTTATACTGCCTAGATTTTTAAAAATGTTTTAATAGAAATTCAGAAAATTAAATAGGTATAAATAATTGCATTTTTTATTTGAAAGTTGAGAAGGACATTGAGAAATCCCAACCTATGGTGTCTCAGAACACTCTCTAACTAAATGAAATTTATCTGCATGGAAAACAGTAGCTTATTAAGGCATATTAAATAGCCTCAGGGTGCATGCATCTGAAGCTAAAGCACAAGGCATTGTTCATCCCTCATGTTTTAGCAGCTGTTTAATGAAAAGTGCCAGCTCAGTGTGTAGTTAATCTATCTAATAATTAATACAACAGCAGCCTGGGACCAATGTGGGTATAATTCCAAAGTCCTTGTTCTTTTGCAAATTAATAAAGAGACTTGCTTTTATAGTCAGTTTGTTACTTGGGAAGGAGATGGGGGTATTTAAAATTCTTAATTTCATGTCTCCTATTTGATCACATTTCATTTGAATATACCATATAAAGCAAAATTTAAAAGGCTAATGTTTAAGAACATAATATAGAAAATTAATCTCAAGGTTATTAACATATACAAATACCCCTCAAGGCTAGTGGTAGTCTCCAATATGCTTCCCATGCATAAAAAGGCTAATTTGAGAGCAAATTTCTTCCTAATAACATTAATAATATGAAGTTCCTTAATTTCTGTGTCTATTATCAAGTCAAAAGTTACCTCATTTTTTTTTTTAAGGTATGTCAAACTGACTTATACTTTAAAAACTCTAACCTGGGATTTTTACTAACCTGTTATTGATAGTTTCTGACTTATAAACAATGTAAGATTCTGAGATGATTTCTAGCAGTCAATAATAAGGTGGTGTAAGAGTGAAGTATCCTTGCTTTACTCTTCCAGATAAGCATAACAAAACTAATGCAAAACAAAGTCAAAAATACACCAAGGGAAAAATTATCAACTTACACACTAGCAGCATCAGCCAAAGTGAAAGGGGTAGAAAAACTTAAAGCAAACTCTGTTTAGAGTGAGAATGGGGTGATCCAGCTCACAAGATAGAGGAGTGGGAGAGCCCCTTGCATCGTTAATGTGATTATATGATTTTCTTCTTCCTCTTTATGATATGGTATATGGCATTTATTAATGTGTCACTGTTGAACCATCCTTATAGCCCTAGAAGAAATCCTGCAGGATCAAGGAGTATGAATCTTTTAGTGTATTGTTTAATGCAGTTTGCTAGTATTTTGTTAAGGATTTCTACATCTGTGTCCATCAGATAAATTGGTCTGTTTTCTGTTTTGATAGCATCCTTTTCTCATTTGGAAACCAGTTAGTCCATGTTCAGAGTTTAACCAAAAAACTGGATTTTAGAAATGTTTTTATTTGACTTTTTTATTAATTGAGGTGATACTGGTTTATAGCAATGTAATCCACTGGTTAGTCCAGATGATCTCTGGGTAGTGAAGCAGTGAACCTTCTCTGATACCACCATATGGGGAGGCCAATCCATTGTTATCTCCTTAACTACTTTGAATTGTCTTAGTGTTTAAAACTTGATTTATTCTGCAATTAGAAATTTTCAATTGATAGAACTGTTCACATTTAGGATACTTTCATTTAGACCTGTTACTAAGGTAGTGTAGATCCTTGTACACATTTTACTATGACATCATTCTACTATGATTTGATATGCATTTTATTCTTAGTTCTCCTATGCCAAGATGTACAATGTTCAGGCCTATAATAGAGAATATATCTGTACAGAAGTCAGGTACAATCTTTACATGTCATGGTGAAAATAGTAATAATGATATTCACTGCTGTATTTTCCTTTATAAGTACCAAATCTCTCTCTCTTTTCTTTGTCTTTTTTTTTATGAGTGTGTGATAGGTCAGAATTAATACCTCAATTAGTCAAGCATCAGGAAGCTACATTATAGCTATTTAATATACAAAGAGATATCTTTTCACCAGTCATTTCCTTCTGTCTCTGTCCTAGAATCATTTCTCCAAAGCATATCGTCAAATACTACAGTATCTTCCAAAAAAAGGAATTGTATAGTCTGATCATCAGGATCCTCATTCTACTTTTTTATTGGAATGTCAAGTTTCTATTATACTATGAGAACTGAGAAATATCAGACATCATTGTGTGTAAACAGACCTTTTTTTGCATGGGTGAGTGAATGAGACAGAAAATAGAGTAAGTGCTGTGAAAGGTGTGAAACAGAAGCTGCCAACTTCCAGTGTGCTGTCTTGATCTTTGCAATAAACTAAATTTAGATAATGGAAAAAAAAAAGAGCGTGTGATAGGTCCAGATAACTTTATGAAAGAAAGCACCTTGCATTCCCACCAACAATGTATCAGAATGCATTATTCTCCACATCTTCTCTAACACTTGTTGTTGGGGGTATATTTGATATATGCCATTCTCACAGGTGTGAGATACTACTTCCTCAATTGTTATTTATTATAGATTCAAAACATTTTAAACTAAACTTTTAAAAAATACTTTTTCATTTATTGCTTAATATTTGAGTCATAGACTTAAGAATATTTAAAGTAGCCAAATCTAATTTCAGATTGTAAGCAAAAGTAATAATTCTTTATATCTGACACAAACAATATATGATATATGAATTTTATAGCTATAAAGCAATATTCTGTATATGATAAAAACAAACAAATAAGACAAAAATAATATCTGTTTTGTATGATTCTTACCTTATACTTCTCAATTCTTTTTTTCCCCCAAGAAACTAAGTAATCCTACAGGAAAAAATCTTTATCCAACATTTACTCGATTTTTAAAATGCACAGAACTGAGGTACCTCTCTTTTCTTCTTTTCCTCCTCCTTTTCTCTCTTCCCTTCTTTAATAGATTTTTCTTCTGCTAGTAGTTACTATTAGGGAAGTGGGACACTTTGGAAAACATTTTCCTTCCCCTGCCTTCTCTCCCAAATCTTTTCACAAAATGACTACTGTAAACAGATATTTATACAAAAAAAAGCTGGTTGAAAATGACCCTTTTCTAGGAGGATATTTTCCTGAGGCAGTAAGAGACCAGTAGCCCTAAAGAACTCTGAAAATAAAAACTGAGTTTTGGGAAATAATATAAGTTAATAGTGGCATCCAAGCTACTGTCAGGTCACAAGTGTAGGTGAGGATGCTGAAATTAGGAACAGACTAAGACTAAAGAGATATAAAAACCCTGGAGGTGAGAACTAAGTTCTAAGAAAGCTTTAAAAATTTATTTAATAACCTAACTTGAATTTAATGATTTTTAAAATCTGTAATAGATTAAAAGTATAATATCTGAAGGAACACTATGTTTTCTATACCACAGAGAACTAGACACTCATAAAAGATATTGTTCTATTAAACAAAATACTTACAATACACCATTTGATTTGTAATTGCCAATTTATGCCTGTTATATTTAGGATAAAATATGATAAAATTTGTATGACTTAGTATTATGTAATGGGAGGGTAATGATGTATGACAATACTAATTGCAACAGTTTTGATTCTGCTTTTCCCCTATATCTTAATGATATCCATGTATTCTAATGTAATTTCATTAGTATTTCATGCAGTAAAAACAAATTGAGGATAACATTTTTTATTCTTTTAAAAAGGATTTACATATTATCTTAGTGTCATTTAGCTTGCTATCTTTTAAGTCCATTACATGTGATCCTGCACTAAAAATTTCATTGAGAGAAAGTTATAGCTGAAAACTGTTATAATAGACTATTCACTCTTTAACATTTTTATTAAGAAAGTTTTTTAATCACAAAATATTTGGAAAATGTGGAAAAATTCATAAAAGCATATACTACACATTCATGTACTCATGACCCATATTTGATATTTTATGTAATTTTCCCATATTTACTTCATGTATGTTTTTTAAGATGTGAAATCAGCTGGAGAGAGCAAAGCATTCCTTCTCAGGAAGAGTATACTGTATATTATTTTATTAATAAGATGAATTGATTAATATTAGTAATATTATTAGTACTACTATTAGCATAATTATTAATTATACTAAATAATATTAGTATGCTAATATATATAGCATTAATATTAATATACTAACAATATATTATTATTTTGGTATTTAGAAATTTTTTAACACTCAAACTTTTATTTTTGTGATTTATCCATATTATTATATGTGGTTAAATAAATTCATATTAACTACTACATTCTATTGTATGACTAGACCTCAGTTTCATTATTGTCTCCATCACCCTAGGAGCCTCTTGGCCACCTCTCAGGCCAAGGAGATCATTATCTCAGCATGCCTGTAACTATTTAAAGCACACTAGTTGGGAGGCTCTGTTCTAAAGTATTTTAGAATACTTTAGTATTTAGAATAGTGAAAATTCTGGGTAGTAGAAAATTTTGCCAAAATTTATTTCCACTAGCAGACATTTGTCTATACAGTCTTAGGAGCTTGTTATTTTCAGGGTTCTTTTTTCATTTTTGACAATCTTGTATGTGAAATCATGTTTTGTTAATCTGCATTTTTCTATGTATTAGTGGTATTGAATATTAACTAATATTCTACTCTCTGAAATTGAAAGTTCATCTCAGAATTAAATGTTTGTAACATGGGTCTTTTTTCTACTGATGGCTTTCTCCTTCCTTTTGAAAAATTGAAGTACTTTCTCACACCTAATTTCTGCCTACTAGTTTTTGTCATTTGTATACTTTGTAAATGGCTTCTCCCCATTTATAACTTACATTTCCATCTAGTTTCAGATGAATTGTCCCTTACAGAGGTTTGTTTGTTTTCATTCTGAATTTTACTGACTTTCTTATTCAGATTGAATAATCAATCATCTTAGGAAAGTAGATAAGCATATGAGCTCTGTACCCAAACTGTCAGTTTTGAATTACTTTGCTTACTTGGTGGCATCAGTTTTTTTCTATATCTTACTCTAACTGTGCCTCCATTTCCTCAATAATAACTACCTCATGAGTTGTTCAAATGGATAAACAATATATTTACACCACTAGCCAGGGACATGATATAAATTTTGTTACTATTACATTTCCAATTTTCCTCATGATTGTGCTATGACATTTTTACTTCTATTGGGCCAATAAAAGAATAACTTTTTTATATTACATTTTGTTCAATTTTCCTATATTCCTCCTGTAAGTGGAACAATCTGATATTTTTTCTTTTTCCTTCTAACTTACGTCACTGAACATAATCCCTTCTAGTTCCATCCATGTTGTTGCAAATAGCAAAAATTTATCTTTTTGATTGCTGAATAGTTTCCCATTGTCTATATATACCATATCTTCTTGATCCAGCTGTCTATTTTGGGGCATTTCGGTTGTTTCCATATCTTAGCTATTGTAAATAGTGTTGCAAAAATCATAGGCTTGCAATTTTCCTTTGTTCATTTCTTGGTTGATACATTTATATGTTGCTGTACCTGCATGTGGTCCAAGGTTTGCATTCATTATATCAATGTTTAAAAATTTGAATCCCCAGTGGCACAGCGGGTTGAGCACAGCACTGTGAATCTGCCTGCAGCCTCTACAGCGCTGGTTCAATTCCTGGCCAGCCAGGGAGATTGCCACATGGTGCAGCAGACCTCTCCTGTCTCACCTGCTGCTCCCCCTCAGCAATGCATTTCGGTCCTTCTGCCTATTCTGCTCCCTGCTCTGTCTCAGGTGAATTCTCTCACGACTCCCATGCCTCTGGATTTTACCCCAGTGCTTGTATAAATAAATAAATCTTTAAAAATATTGAAATATGGCGCAGATACAAACTTCATTTTGACTTCTTTGGCAGGTGGTTAGATTTCCATGTATGGTGTTCACTAAGGAAGTACTAACTTCTGCTCTTTTTGTAGCAGCTTCATTTCCTACCCTCTTCCCTGCAGGGACCCAACGCTGAGTCTCCAAAGTTCAAACATCAGCCTGTTATCTATAGGACTTGTTGCATTTCCTTTAGGTTTCCCTTTCTGACACCTGAAGAATTTGCTTTGTTTCTTTATGACTTCTCTGTAAATTGAATGTTCTTAAATAATTCTATCCAGCATTTTAGTTTTAGTAATTGAAGGCAGAAGACGTATATTTCTCTCTTTTGTTTCCCTTTGTTTTTCTTTCTCCATTATGCTCAAAGATATTTTTCCCCTAAAATGAAAGCTAGATGAATTCTGTTAGAAATCAAAATTGTACACCTTGATAAATGACTTAATTTTATATCATGAAAGTTATTATGGGCTTGATTGAAGTTTATGAAATTACCATTTTTTGTAAGTGAAAAATAATTGATTAACAATTATTTCATAGGGGTCACAATAATATTAGTATAACATTCACAATTTTCACCAAAATAAATTTGATAGGTCTCATGAAGCCAAATCTGAGTTGTTTGGTAATTCATATAATGGATTGCCTTTTCCTAAACTCTGCTCAGTTAAGAGAGAGACTCCATGTGTTACATTAGTAGAATTTTCCTTTAAAAAAATCTTTGGTGTGCTCATCTCCAGTTAGCAATTTTTGATGACTTGTCTATTGCCCAAAAAGGCAGTGTAAATGTTTCATTATGTTACTCCAATCTCTGTTTTTTATCCTCACCCCTACCCCACTCCAATTTCTCTGTTATTTTTGTCAAATAAAGTCTATTGTTTAATACCACTTTTTCAAAACATACCCCAGGCCTAAAGCAGTGTTATTGTTTACCCAAGTCCTTGTTCACTTCATAGGGTTGGATTATCAAATAAATACAGGTTATGGCACAAATATGTAGGGTAGGGGGAGGGGAAAGCCTTGTAGAATTTGAAATATATTGAAAATATATACACACATGCATATTTGCATATATATATATACAAATATATGTGTATATATAAATTTATTTGGTTGAATAATTTCTTCCAGTGCTTTTGATCCCATTTTATTTTTCATTTGCTCAAAAATAAGCTCAGTAGACAGTATAGTCATCTGTGCAACTGTCAGAAAACCTGTACAGCTGTCAGAAAATATGAAAACATTGTGAATCTAACAGCTGGTAGGCACCCTAACAGTTCAAATTTAGGCAGTTTCATCCAGCAAGTATTTTTTGCATCCTTACCATATGCAGGATTCCATGAAATACCCAGAAAAAAGATCATGTATATGATAGAACCTCTCAAGAATCTCACAAGGTAAGTGACTTAATTGAGATTCCAGCATAGACTTTTCATTAATTGTATATATGAGTTTGGTAATCATGTTCTTAAAAAAACAGTTTCCAATCCACGAGCAGGGGATGTCTCTCCATTTCTTTGTGTCTTCTTCTATTTCTTTTAACAGTGTTTTATAGTTTTCTTTGTATAGGTCCTTTACCTCTTTTGTTAGATTTATTCCCAAATATTTGATTTTTTTTGTTTCAATAACAAAAGGGATGGTTTTTTTGATTTCTTCTTCTTCAGATTTATTGTTTGTGTATAGGAAGGCTACTGATTTTTGCGTGTTGATTTTGTATCCTGCCACTTTACTGAACTGATTGATGAGTTGAATTAGCTTTTCTGTGGAGTTTTTGGGGTTCTCTATGTATAATATCATATCGTCTGCAAATAGTGATAGTTTGACTTCTTCTTTTCCTATTTGGATTCCTTGGATGTCTTTCTCTTGTCTTATTGCCCTGGCTAGGACTTCCAGTATTATATTGAAAAGCAGTGGTGAGAGTGGACATCCTTGTCTTGTTCCAGATCTTAATGGAATTGCTTTCAGCTTTTCACCATTGAGAATGATACTGGCTGTTGGTGGATTGGAAGAATAAACATTATTAAAATGGCCATCCTTCCAAAAGCAATATACAGATTCAATGCTATTCCAATCAAAATTTCAATGTCATTCTTCAAAGAAATAGAACAATTATTGATGAAATTCATATGGAATCACAAAAAACCCCGAATAGCCAAAGCTCTCCTGAAAAAAAAAGAAGGGAATGGAGGCATTACACTCCCAGACTTCAAACTATACTACAAAGCCATAATCATTAAAACTGCATGGTATTGGAACAAGAACAGACATACAGACCAATGGAATCGAATAGAAAATCCAGAAATAAACCCACAGATTTATGGTCAACTAATCTTTGACAAAGGAGCAAAGACTATGCATTGGAGCAAAGAAAGTTTGTTCAATAAATGGTGCTGGGAAAACTGGGTCGCTACATGCAAAAGAATGAAGCTTGACCACTACCTCACACCATACACAAAAATCAACTCAAAATGGATTAAAGAACTAGACATAAGACCTGAAACCATAAAATATATAGAAGGAAATATAGGCAAAACACTACGTGATTTGCACATCAAAGACATCTTTACAGACACATCACCCAAAGCAGTGATAGTGAAGGCAAAGATCAACAGCTGGGACTACATCAAATTAAAGAGCTTCTGCACAGCAAAAGAGACAATAACAAAAACAAAGAGAAACCCCACCAACTGGGAGAACATTTTTGCACCCAACACTAATGATAAAGGACTGATCACAAAAATCTGCAAAGAGCTGATGAGACTCAACAACAACAAAGAAAATAATCCAGTCAAAAAATGGGCAGAAGAGCTAAAAAGAAACTTCTCTGAAGAGGAAATGCAAATGGCCAACAGGCATATGAAAAAATGTTCAACATCACTTGCCATCAGGGAAATGCAAATCAAAACTACCATGAGATACCATCTTACACCAGTGAGAATGGCACATATTAAAAAAACTAGCAACAACAAATGCTGGCGAGGGTGTGGAGAAAAAGGAACTCTTCTACACTGTTGGTGGGAGTGCAAACTGGTCCAACCACTGTGGAAAGCTGTGTGGAGATTTCTGGACCTACTAAACATAGAGCTTCCATATGATCCAGCAATTCCACTCCTAGGTATTTACCCAAAGGACACAGAAACATCAATTCCAAACAACACCTGCACCCCTATGTTTATAGCAGCACTGTTTACAATAGCTAAGCTTTGGAAACAACCCAAATGCCCAAAAATAGATGACTGTATCAAGAAGATGTGGTCCATATATACCATGGAATATTACTCAGCATTCAAAAAAGATAAACACATGCAATTTGCAGCAACATGGATGGCGCTAGAAGGGATCATGCTCAGCGAAATAAGCCAAAAAGAAAAAGAAAAATACCGGATGGTCTCACTCATAGCAGGAATCTAGAAAACTTAAATAAGGGACCAGGAAAATGAATAACTATAAGAAAGTGAAAATCAAAATGAACAAAAAACTATGAACCAGAGACACTTTTAGGGGGGCGAGGGCGGGAGGGGAGGGATTGGAGTCAGAATGGGGGGGCTGCAATTGTATGGGGAATATAACAATAAAATTAAAAAAAAAATGCAGATCATTTTTCATTCTTAAAAAAAAAAAAAAAACAGTTTCCACATTTTCACTATACTGAATGAAAATGAATGCCCAGATGTTTTTAGGATAAATATAACTTTGCATTATCACTTTTCATGTGTCACGGGGAGTGTAGCCAGGAAGAATTTAAGTTGTTTGAGCAAGGGACCCTGCTCTCAGTCTCTGATGTAGCAGTACATATGTATTTGATTTTAGGCAATTTGTTTTCCTTTCACATTCATAATTTTCTCAATTTGTAATGTGAGCACTTGGTCAAGGTTACCGTTATTTTCCTCTAAATACAAGACACAAGGCCTCTGTTATTTTCACTAAAGACACAGCTTGTATCAGTGTTGGGAAATTAAATGGCATTAGATCATTGATTTTTAATCTGGAGACATTTTGTAAGTATGTTGTTTAGCTAAATGTCTGAGACTGCAGAATTAAAATGTCAGGAAGTGGCTGTGTTTTTATCATATAAACACAGTGATACAGTGATGCCAAAGGCTGGAGGCTGTGTCAGCTGGGTTTCATGTTGGTTGCCTATTCGTTATAATAAACACATTAGAGGTACATAGTTTCTGTACTTATATTCATATCCTGAGGCTTTTTTTTTTTTTGGTTTCTAAGCCCACATCATATCTATTTAAAGGCCTTAATTACATCCTTTGAAATAATCACAACTATTTAACCTTTGTTCTCATAGTTGAGGGGGAAAAAAAAAACACTAATAATAAAGTAATTACTCCCCAAGTTGAATACTACTCTTCTAATGTTTCAACACCAGTGTACTCACTTAGTCATTTTTAACAAAGTGAGTTGCTACTTGTTTAAATAGATCTCATAATGGTCTTAGTATTTCATTTCTTTCCACTCTGTATTAAAAAAGAATGGAATTAGGTTATGGTAACTCTGGATTAAATGGGCACCTAATTGCTACATGCATAATGCTGAGTCTGGTTGTGGATTCATGTTAGCTTGAATTCCAATAAGTCCAATTTGTGAAAAATAATGAGTACAATATTCTAGTGTTATAATTTTTGTTAGGATTTAAATTACCAATATGCAAGTTCACATGTGTAATTAAACATGTATATGAAAAAACAAGCATGTGCTTACTCTCTTCTACACATTTAAGTTCTTCACGTGAATAAGCTCATTTTACATTTATAATCAATCTATGACCACGGTTACTACTTTATACACCATTTATAAATGAATGTATTGAAGAATAAAGAAAACACATTGCCTAAGTTTGTAGAGGTAGGTAGAATATCTGTGCACACAGTGTATATATCTATTATTTAGATTAAGTCTAGAAGTCAGGTGGGACCTCTTCTGGTTATAGTTAGAAATTGAGCACTTGAAACAGGCAGACAGTGATGACATTACTTATATACAGAAATATTAATACAATCTGTAGATTTAGGTCATCGTTAGTTCCTCTTTGATCAGTGGCATAAGTGTTGAAGAAATCTTAAGGAACTACCCTGTTATATGTTTAAAATGCTTACAGAGAGGCACAGAGTAGTATAAGAACAAAATCTTAGCTTCAAGCTGAGGGTATAATTAGATAGCAATACCATAAAAGTAACATTGTGCCAAAAAGTAACATTGTGGGAAAAAATATAAAGCATAAAATATAAAATATAAAAATATATAAAAATAAAACATAAAAATAGAAAAAGTAAAAGTTTAATAAAAGGCATATGCATAATTTATAATTAATAATTGGATTAATTGTATAGCTAAAGAATCTCAAAGTTAGGAGATATTACCTTAGTGATAATCTCAAGTAAAATTTATTCAAGAGAGAAATAAGTCTGGATTGGATTTCATTAAAAAAAAGGAAAATATTATAAGCATAACCCACTTGTACACAAAACAATTACATTTATTTTTAATATTTAATATATAGTTATAAATAGAACACAAATTATTTGGCATTAATCAATATAATGCACAAATAGTGATTTTGCTGCAAAAAAAGGAAGAAGCAAATTTTATGGTGTAAGAATATACCATGTTCTATACACATTTAGTTTTTTCTTAGTTCTGTTGGCTACATAAGCATAAAAGCAAATTCAACTATCTTTGATTCTAAATTAACTTTGAGTTAGATTTTGGTTTTGGTTACCATTAAAGTAAATCTTATAGGAAGGGAAATAGATATTTAAAACTTTCTTAGTTGATTTATAACTTTTAAATGTTCAATGCATGGTCTGTGACCACCATCTGTTCTCTTACTTTGACTCTATCAACATTAGATGTGGATCGCGGACATTTTGCATTACAATTGAATACCACTCCCCTGTCATATACTGTTAGATCATGTGCTTAAGACAAAGGAAATCATTTCAAGGGTGAACTTTCTGGCAGTTGTCAGAGCACTAAGTGACTAGTTTGGGGCAAGAATGTCTTTGACAAGTTCTTCTTAAGTTCCTTAGTTCACCTGCTGCTGCTACTACTTTATGTATTTACTGTCTTGAAATCTGAAATTTGAACCAAAATTTTTATCATTTGGGGGATATGGCTATTTATCTTCAAATGCCTTGCAGTAGATTAGAGTATAGCTCATTCTCTCCTGGTTGACATTAGTCTTCTGTCTTTAAATATGAGAACATCATGCTTTTTTCACTTTCACCAAAAACGGAATTCTCAAAAGCTGTGCATATACTAAGTTATAAGTATTTACTTTTTTATATTCAGATTCATTTCGCCTTTTCCTGTGCACTGTCCATATCTCAGGGGACAGACTCATTCAAACTACATTTAAAAAGCATCTTTGTTTACCCAATTCCTTGTCCAATGCATAGGGTTAGATTTTCAAATATAGTTTATGGCACAAATATGTAGAGTAGGCAGAGAGGAGAGCCAGGTTTTTCTTTTTTTTATCTTTCTGGAAAAGCCTCAATAGTTCTAGTCCCTGTAGGGGAGGCTTTTCCCCATGTTTTCAGATATCTTTTGTCTTAATTCCACATCCCGAACAGAACACTGATATTCCTTTAGTGTGTACAATTATGTGAGGGTTTGCAGCTTCCCACTCCTGCTTCTTCCTCAATTGTTGGAATCATTGAATTGCTTTATTGAACTACCAAATATAGACTTTTCTCTCCAGTTTGTATATGGATGTAGGTGCCCACATCCACTTTTAATGGCTTCTGGCGCAGGAAAACAGGCAGCGATATGAATTGCCACAATTCTAAGTGTTTCATCACTAATAAAATTAAAAGAGATAATGTATAGTTTGGGCAAGTCACACACTAGAAAGCTAAGCAATTACAAGTTGTGTCATGGTGATTGTGAGGAGTGGTAAGATACACCTGAAGAGATGGGATCTTATATTTCTGTATCAGTTACAGTACTGTAAACCAATGTTCATACTTGATAAAAGTTAAAGTCTTTCAGGATATAATTTAGAATTTATTGAATTTGATCGCAAGTGGCTCTTATTCTGAGACTTTTTATGATTAATTGCATAGGATACAGTAGCTCTATTTCCCTCAGCTTTTTGCTGAATCATACAATGTAAACACAATAAGGAGAGAACCAATTGAGTGAAGGTCTACTGATACTGATTTTCTCTAAGGAGGTAATCATTCCCCTTAGAATGATGTATAAAATTAACTGTCATTTTTAATTGTAAAGGAAAACTGTTCTCTCAAATAACTGCCATTATAAAATTCAATAAACATTCTTAGTACAGAAGATAAATTAAAACAAATAAGATTGAGCTTTTTTTCTTCTATCTATAAAATGATTGATATATTCATTGTGGAACCTAAGAATTTTCTAAGAAAATATAATGTATTCAATGTGCTCTCCCTCCAAACATATTAGTTTAAAATTAGTGATAAAATTATCACAGAATGTACCTGAATCAGGACATAGTTCCATAATTCTATCTGCTTTTCATCTGCTAAGTCTTTGTGATAGTTATTTCCAAAAATACAGCCCTTCATTTGAAGATGAATATAAATTCCTCCCCATCAATCTCAAAGTAGCCGTGTGACCTGCTTTGACCACTAAATATGAATGGAAATGACAAGTCATTTTAAGCATAAACTTTAAAAGCCACCTACCTGGTTTTATGTCATGAGTATTTGGGGTTTGCACTTGCTATACTATCCTGATAGATAAGTCATTCACACTAAACTGTTTTGTATGAGTAGAAAACTATCTTTAGACCTAGACCCTATGTTTATTCAGTGCAATTGGACAACTTGGCCTTCAGGGCTGGTTAGCACTGATTAAGTCTAAAGTTCTTTCATTTCTAAAATCATGTGATGCTGTTATAATGGCTAAAATTAAAGATTTTTTTACCAATATATGTGTTTAATAAAATTCAGAAAATTAAGTTTAGTAAAAGTTTTCCTTCTATATTTGGCCTTATTTAGAGTTTATATTTGTCTCTGTAAGCATTCCCAAATACTTATAGCATGTAGACAATTGGAAAATGACAAAAGTTCAGTTTTGACTTCTAATTACTAGAAAAGATATTCTCATGTAGAAGGTATACAATTAATAAAACAGACTTTAGATCTATTTCTGTGAATGTATTTTATTTAATAGTATTTTAATATTCCTATGAATTCTAGATTAATTTAAATATGCATTGTATGCAAATCAAAACTACCATGAGATACCATCTTACACCAGTGAGAATGACACATATTAAAAAAACTAGCAACAACAAATGTTGGCGAGGGTGTGGAGAAAAGGAACTCTCCTGCACTGCTGGTGGGAGTGCAAACTGGTCCAACCACTATGGAGAGCTGTGTGGAGATTTCTTGACCTACTAAACATAGAGCTTCCATATGATCCAGCAATTCCACTCCTAGGTATTTTACCCAAAGGACACAGAAACATCAATTCCAAAGAACACCTGCACCCCTATGTTTATAGCAGCACTATTTACAATAGCTAAGCTTTGGAAACAGCCCAAATGCCCAAGAATAGATGACTGGATCAAGAAGATGTGGTACATATATACCATGGAATATTACTCAGCATTCAACAAAGATAAACACATGCAATTTGCAGCAACATGGATGGCGCTGGAAGGGATCATGCTCAGCAAAATAAGCCAGAAAGAAAAAGAAAAATACAGGATGGTCTGTCTCACTCATAGCAGGAATCTAGAAAACTTAAATAAGGGACCAGGAAAATGAATAACTATAAGAAAGTGAAAATCAAAATCAACAAAAAACTATGAACCAGAGACATTTTTTGGGGAGTGGGTGGCGGGAGGGGAGGGATTGGGGTCAGAATGGGAGGGTTGCAATTGTATGGGAATATAAAAATAAAATTTATTATTTATAAATAAATAAATAAATTGGCAATAAGCACTTTAGTCCTCCCAAGGATTTTTCACTCAAAAAAAAAAAAAAAGGTAATTTGCTACAACGCAGATGGAATTGGAGAGGATTGTGCTAAGTGAAATAGGGAGAAAGGCAAATTAAATAAATATGCATTGTATATATTGTATATTCAATAATATTTTGTATTAAAATTGTACATATAATTAAAACCAAATACTAGGGAGTTAATCTGAAGCTAGACTAATTTCTATGTTGCCTGCTCTTTTTTAATTCCTAATACATGTATACACATTAAATATATGTTTATGAATGTCATGAGCATGTTATGATATATAAAATTTTATCTCTGATTTTCTATACAATTAGGTTCCTTTGAGCCTGAAAAATATCCAAAATTAAATCCTAGTTCAAGAAGAATGAGTTAAGATAACACCTTTGGGTTTCTAGCATTAGCTTATTAATTTTCGGATTCATCCATATATCTATTCACTTACCTAACAAATATTATTTAGGTTCCTTTTGCTATACAATGCATTATGTACTGTGGGTACAAAAACAGGAAAATTAAAAAAAAATTGGAAAGGAATTTGCATTTGGAAAGGAATCATTGAAAACTATAAAGTGTCATTATTTAGAAAATAAGCATTTTATGAAAAGCAGTGCACAATGAAAAATACTGAGACATACATGTATTGCTTTGACATATTCTTCTTCATGAGTAGTTCACATGAAATAATTAAATATTCTCAAGGTCTGTATATCATTAAATTAAGTAAAACATGTTGTTGTCCAAGGAATAAGGAATCGGTTTCATCACTAACATATATTTTCTAAAATCACCAGAATCGGAGACTCTGTAATGCCTTTCTTTTTGTATCCCAGAACTCAATTATCATCTGACCTGAGAAATTTATATTTTCTTGTTGATAGGAAGACATATAGTATATTTAGAAAATAGTTATTTTTTTATTTTTTTGTAGTTTATGTAAAAATTTATTTGACCAAAATGTAGAAAAAGTGATACTATTACATATGATACAGTTGCAAGAATCTAAATGAAAGTGTAGGTTTTATTTAGTTGCACAGTTTGCTAGTGTATCTCCTGGGTAGTGTGATGCTTAATAAATAGGTGTGAGGGGACAGAGGATTCGAGTAAGCTAGAAGCAGGTGATTTTTAGTCAGTTGTAAACTTGAGTCGGCCCCCACACTACTGGAGAATGTGGAATGTTTCGGTATTGAGATGTTAACCGAGGAAGCAGAAATATAACAAAGCCAAAGTGTGCAGCCTTGTCTACAAATTACTCCATATCCAGTTTAATCAGGTGTTTCTTGTTCATTTATTAACTTGGTCTTGAAGAAGGAATTAAATCCCTAGATAAATCTCCAGTTTCCCATACTCTGCTGCCAGAGAGGCCCCTGCTGGCCAATATATATTAATAGAAAAACACTCTTGCTCAATTATTGATGATTGGCAGTCTTTTTGGCATGGCTTCCCTGAATAGGACTGAATTCTGCCATATTCTTTCCTGTTGAGTGGGTGGCACCAGAGCAGACAAGCATGGGTCATTATTGGAATAAAATACCTGCTTCTTTAGAAAGAAACGTAGAAGATCATGGTCAAGGATCTGCCCTGAAAATATCTGGGTGATTATGGTGACTACCATTTCCCAATCATTGAAAAAAGTTATTTTTAAAATAGCAAGTAATAAGCAAGCTGATACAAAATAAAGATGAATGATAACTTTATTTTTTATTTTATTTTTTTAATTATTCATTTTTTTACAATTTATGCTTTCTCATCTCATTTGTGCCCCCATGAAATTCCCACCACCCATTCACTCATGTACCATAACTTTTAAGAAAATTTCAGGGCCTCCCCTGGTGGCACAGCAGTTGAGCTCTGGGCTGCTAAGTTTCCGGCAGCCTCTGCAGCACCGGTTCAATCCCAGGCCACCGGTGAGGGTCCCCCATGGTGTGACAGACCTCTCCTGCTGCTCCCGCTGCTCCCCTCAACAGTGTATTTCTTTGTCAGTCAGTCCGTTCTGTTCCTAGCTCTGGCTCTGGTGAATTCTCTCACCCTCCCACGCTTCTGACTGTACCCACTGCTTATATAAATAAATAAATCTTTTAAAAAATGCTATCTATATTATAAAAATTACCCCATCATAAGTTAAATAAAACATGATAACCATAAACAAGATTCTTTGCACCCTCATATCTTTCTTTACTCTGAATCTATCTTTATTTTTCTCTACTTCCAGCAATCCTCTCCAAACCCAGTCCTCTCATGAATTCTAACTAATCTACAATTGAGTTGATTTGCTACCTCTTTCAATATCTTCATCTATTTCTACCCAGACTAAGAGAGATAGTTCTTCCTTTCTGATTAAAATTGCTTAGTTTCCCCTAAAATTTGGTACAGTTCATCCCATTTAGTTACGTGTATTCCTTACTCTATTTATCTTCTATGGACATAATACTTCTTGGTATGCTTCTACACCCAGAAGATTAAATAATGGTATATCATTAAAACTTGGTAATGAGTCCCATGAAAAAACAATTCAATGACATTTTAGTTATTGAGGTAAAATTGGTTTATAACAATGTATGTTATTCAAAGCCACAGGATTGTTTATCTCTTCAGATGGATCATATGCCATCCTATACCCACCACCAAGGCATCCAGAGTCCTTCTCTGTAGTTTTGATAGAAATTATGAATATTATGTTTTATTTCCATACCTCTTGGCAAGAGCTGACTTTCACTGATGTGGCCGGAAAGTTTCCTTGTTACTACCTCATATCCAACATAAAACAATTACAAGCTCCTCTTATTTTCAACTTGAACTTCCATAGATATTTTTGTTCATGTTACTATCAATATCATGTTTTTTCATTTAGCATTTGTGAGTTTTCCTTAGCTTATCACACCTATTCTTGAAAATTAATTTGAATATATCTACTAAGTAATGTAATTTAAAATTCTTTTATTTCTATAAGTTCTTCTACACACAGATGCTTCCTTAAAGAATTATCTTCTAATTTCTAACTTGGATTTTTGGAGACTCCAATTGCCTCTTCACATTTCTTCAGTTTTCCCCAACACAATGGAATGATTTTTCCCTGAAATCATAAAAACTATCTTCTTTCACTTTTGAAGTAATTCTGTTTAAAATTGATATATAGTTAGCATATAACATACAATATTAATGTATATATAGCATATATTATTACATTAGTGTTAGGTGTACAAGGTAGTGATTTAATATTTGTATATATTGCAAAATGATCATCACGATAAATCTTGTTAACATTGTCACTACACAGTGTTACATCACTTATTCTTCATTATAAATGATTTCACCTGATTAAACATTAACACCTATGTTGTAATGGGTGAAGTAATTTACTTCCAATTAAATCTCCAATCTTATCTATTGCTCATGCCTTTACCAAGTGTTCTGGACATATTTCTATAGTTCATGGTTTCTGAAAGGTGGATTTTAGGCCATGGTTAAGTACTGTAACTTCTGCAACATTGTGTCACTATTAACCTACACATTAACCTTTATTATAATATGCATCATGAATATTTGTACTTTTATCTTCCAAAGATTTTTTAATATAATAAACAAAAATTACTTTTATCAAAGAAGAGATAAGTGAGTTTTCATATGCCTTCTACTGAAACTTTAAAATGTGTTATTTCAAGATACAATAACTCAATGTAACAGAATGTAGTTATCCAATATTTTTTTTCTTGACATTTAAACTCTTGTAGGTGGAAACTGCTAAAAAATACTGGCAATATACTGTGCCACATTTTCTTTTCTCTATTTCTAATACTTTGGGAATTTTCTCATCTCTAATAAAATCCTCAATCACAGACTGTACTTAATATATTTGCATATTAATTAGTAATGACATTATCAAATACACCAAGCCCTTTATAGAATATGATATTTGAATAGCTATCAACATTAAAGAGGTCATCAAAATGTAACCTTATTAAGGTGCTTTTGATTTCATTAATAATTGATTAGGTTTCATCAATATTGCATACAAGATGATCTAATCACCAAGAAATATGATAAAGTACTTTATACATTTTTGTTTCTCTTGGTCACTACTGCTGTTGAATAAGATGCCAAAGTATATAGTATACAGACATAATGGTAATTCTACTTACCAACTCTCCTGATCAATCATCCTTTGAAACATTTGAAATGAAAAACATTCATGCAGGCAATATCAGCTTATCTTGTAAGAAAAGTTGTTCATATTATCCCTGTCTTTTTTAAATATTAAGATTTTAGAATGCTTTTCAATGAATAACAAAATAAATTAGCAGTTTTTATATGGAAAATATAGACCATAAGTATTTCTTGATCCCCATGAAATAATGTGAGCAATTTTATATGCATATGAGGAGAGGATTTATACATAGTGTTTCAAATATTCATAAGAACATGTGACTCAAAGTTTAGCAAACAAAGATTCATACCGATAATTTCTTTTAACTCTCTTCTTTACTGGTTAAAATTGTACCTTTGACCATTAGTAGAACTCTCTGTTGTTTTGCAAATACTTTTTAGGACTTTGGATATATTTTTTAAATGTGCTTTATTTCATCTTAGAATTACATGCATTTTCCTCTTACTTGATAAGCAGTCACTTCCAAAGAAATTTGGGATGAGACTTCAGGAGTAAGGAAATGACAGAAATTCCATTAAAAGTCTCAGGCATTGCTTATTGCTTTGACATTACCCTAAGAGATATTTGCTGTATCACTTCACTTTGTGGAAGATAAAGTTGGGATGACATTCCCAAGATAGCAATAGAAGAGGTTCCTTGCTTTACTTCCAAGAAATCTAGCAGTGAGCTAGAAGGACTTTACTCCAAGAAATTCCTGCTGATTGGGGTAAGACTGAAATACCCCTTGGACATCAGAGGCCAGCACAGACAATAGTGGAGGGAAAATGAGGCAATTTATACTTAATTGAATAGGAGGAGGCAGGTGGAAGACAATGCCTGGAGGCTGAAGTCCAGGGGATGGAGTCTCAGATGGTAGATCTGCCAGTGCCTCCAGGGACCTAAAAGAGGGGTGAAAAGAAAAAAAATAAGAGGTCACATAGGCCAGAACTCCTAAAAGAAACCCATACAGAAGGGTTTAAATTAAGTATTAAATTAAACATTAAATAGGGAGAAGTAAAATTAATGAAAAAGCAGAAATTAAGCCTTAAATAAGAAAATACCAGAGATTCAAGATATACAAAGTTCAATAAATAAGGTTGAGTACACCATGGGAGGGTCACATTAGTGACCTTGAATATAATAATGCACAAAGAAATCAAGTGGAAGAATAGAGAGAAATACGATGGAAAAAAATGAAAAACTGCTGTGAGAACTGACTCCATTATGAAAGGAAAAATAAATATAGTCATATAACCAAAGGGAAGTGACAGAAGGGGAAACAGTGAGCTAATTCAAAGAAACATAAGAGGGAAGCTTTCCAAACCCGAGGAAGTCACTAAATAACCAAGTCCATGGACAAACAGAACACCTAGTTATCAAAAGCCATTCAAACCAAAATCAATACAGTAGTACTGAAACTATCAAGAATTCAAGACAAACAATATATAAGGAGGTGGCGGTGGGGGGAAATGCAGGTAACTTATAGTTATTAGACAGTTTATGTGACTGCAAAGGTTTTTTATTTAAAATAATAAATTTTATTTTTATATTCCCCATACAATTGCAACCCCCCCCATTCTGACCCCAATCCCTCCCCTCCCGCCACCCACCCCCCAAAAAAGTGTCTCTGTTTCATAGTTTTTGTTGATTTTGATTTTCACTTTCTTATAGTTATTCATTTTCCTGGTCCCTTATTTAAGTTTTCTAGATTCCTGCTGAGTGAGACCATCCAGTATTTTTCTTTTTCTTTCTGGCTTATTTTGCTGAGCATGATCCCTTCCAGCGCCATCCATGTTGCTGCAAATTGCATGTGTTTATCTTTTTTGAATGCTGAGTAATATTCCATGGTATATATGTACCACATCTTCTTGATCCAGTCATCTATTTTTGGGCATTTGGGCTGTTTCCAAAGCTTAGCTATTGTAAATGGTGCTGCTATAAACATAGGGTTGCAGGTGTTCTTTGGAATTGATGTTTCTGTGTCCTTTGGGTAAATACCTAGGAGTGGAATTGCTGGATCATATGGAAGCTCTATGTTTAGTAGGTCAAGAAATCTCCACACAGCTCTCCATAGTGGTTGGACCAGTTTGCACTCCCACCAACAGTGCAGAAGAGTTCCTTTTTCTCCACACCCTCGCCAACATTTGTTGTTGCTAGTTTTTTTAATATGTGCCATTCTCACTGGTGTAAGATGGTATCTCATGGTAGTTTTGATTTGCATTTCCCTGATTACAAGTGATGTTGAACATTTTTTTCATATGCCTGTTGGCCATTTGCATTTCCTCTTCAGAGATGTTTCTTTTTAGCTCTTCTGCCTATTTTTTGACTGGATTATTTTCTTTGTTGTTGTTGAGTCTCATCAGCTCTTTGCAGATTTTTGTGATCAGTGTTTTATCATTAGTGTTGTGTGCAAAAATGTTCTCCCAGTTGGTGGGGTTTCTCTTTGTTTTTGTTATTATCTCTTTTGACTGCGAAGGTTTTAGAATGAAGTATATCTAGTCTTGAATTTTCACTTGACATTATTAGCAATTATAATAGCACAGCCTAAGGAAAATACTTTCTTGGTTATGTTACTAAAATGCCAAAGAGTGTGAATTGATAATATTAGTACTTTTAGCAACAATGACTCTGTCCAAAATCTTTGTTAAGAAATAACCAAATTCTATCTTGGCTCCTAGAAGTCTATGGCCATGTCCTTAGGACGAACAAAGCCTCTCATCTGAAAGCTTGTGAATTTTCTAAGATTCTTTTCTTTCTTATTTTCAAGTTTAATAATCATTTTCAAGTTTAGTAAAGCATTTAAATTAAAAGAGAACAGCTTTAATTTTTGACAATAATATCTAATTGTGAGAGACAAACACATTTAACAATAATAAAAACAAACATTTTCCTTGAAGTCATGGAATAAGAGAATAAGATAGAGAATAGATTCCACTCCTAGGTATTTACCCAAAGGACACAGAGACATTGATTCAAAAGGGCACCTGCACCCCTATGTTTATAGCAGCACTATTTACAATAGCTAAGCTATGGAAACAACCCAAATGCCCAAAAATAGATGATTGGATCAAGAAGATGTGGCACATGTACACAATGGAATATTACTCAGCAATCAAAAAAGATAAACACATGCAGTTTGCAGCAACATGAATGGAGCTAGAAGGGATCATGCTCAGCGAAATAAGTCAGAAGAAAAAGAAAAATACTGGATGGTCTCACTCATAGCAGGAATTTAGAAAACCTAAATAAGAGACCAGGAAAAAGACTAATCAATACAAAGTAAAAATCAAAATCAACAAGCAACTATAAACCAGAGACACCTGGGGAGGGGGGAAGGCAGGAAAAGGAAGGACTAGAGTCAAAATAAGGGGGGGTGCAATTGTATGGGGAATATAACCAAAATGAAAATGCATACATTGTGCAAAGATGAAAAAAGATGTAAGAATAATATAAAATAAATTATTTAAATTAAAAAAACAAAACAAAACTGTAAAGAGGGACTCCCCTGGTGGCGCAGCTGTTGAGCACTGGGCTCCGACACTGCCCGCAGCCTCTGCAGTGCTGTTTCTTTTTCTTTTTTTTTTTTTTTACAAAATGAAATCTGTTTTTATTTTTTTTTAAATAATAAATTTTATTTTTTATTCCCCATACAATTGCAGCCCCCTCATTTATCCCCGGCCACCGGCGAGGGTCCCATATGGAGGATAGAACCCTCCTGCCACATCCGCTGCTCCCCTCAGCAGTGTGTTTCATCAGTTTGCCTGTTCTGTTCCCTGCTCTGGCTCTGGTGAATTCTCTCACCCTCCTGCGCTTTTGACTGTACCCAGTGCTTGTATGAATAAATAAATAAATCATTAAAAAAATAAACTATACAGAATAATCTGGCAAAAATAATGATAGCTCATGAAAAAGTAACCGTATATTTCTGACTTAGTGACTTAATATTATTTTAGGTAATGAAATATTGTTCAAAAGTTTTACTGTGTTTGTTTTCTTGAAATAACTGATTTATTTTCTTGAAATTTTGGTTTGTTTTGTCTTTTTGAGATAGCTGGAACAAAAATTAGAAATTTCAGAAGTAGAATTTAAGAGTGAAAAAAATACTCTTTGGGATAGGTTATTTAATTTTTATAAACCAGAAATATTCTTTCATTTATATTATTTTCTGGCCTGTGGTCTGTTTACTTTCTATGAAAATAAACTGAAGGTATGTCTTACTACAAGTGACAGATCATGTGTAGGTCTCACAATACCTAATGAGTAACCTTTATTGAGTTGTAATTTACACACATTAATATGCAAGAATTTAATTAGTTCCATTAGTTTTAACAAATAGATTTATTTGATTACCAATCATTACAATTAAGATAATATTACTATGATCTTTCAGTTAGTTCCTTTCACCTGCCTTCAACTGATCTATATTTACCTAAAGATTGATTTGACTTTACTAAAATTTTCTGAATTGGAATTAATCATTACTTTTGAAACAAAACACCTTTTATTTGTATTATGTGTGTGTGTGATTTATCCATGTTGTACATATTATTTTGTTCCTTTACTGGGGTGATCCCATTGTATTAGATCTCACCTTGTATACCATATATACATATGTCTGTATATCACACGTGATTTATTTGTTGACTTGGCAATGGATATTTAGGTTTCTAGTTTTTGGCTATTAGAACTAAAATTGCACTGAACTTTTATGTGTTATCTTTCTAAGGACACATGTTTTCACTTCTTTTGGATAAAAACTGAGTAGAATGGATAGACTTTATGTTAATTGAATGGTTAGCTTTTTTAAGAAGTTAACTGCCAATTTGACAATAATGTCAGTTGTAGGTGTTCCATATCCACAAATACTTGGTAATGCCAGTATTTAATTTCACTCCTTCCAATGCTGTGTAGTGATATCTCATTGTGGTTTTAATTTGAATTTCCCTAACTGTGTTTATCTTCATATAAATATATATTGAGAACTCTTCTGGGAAATCAGCTACTTACCACTTAGCTGAATGACAGTTAAAAATCTAATAATTGGTAGGCAACTGTTTTTTGGCTAAAATATAGTTTTGAAATGATTATATAACAATTATTTCTTCATATAAAAATCCCTATAAAAAGAAACTCTTCACAGTGGTGTGTTAGAGATTTCTTTTTCACAGCATTAAAACTAAAATTTAAAAGTTTACATATGTCAAAACTAATTCTGAAGAAACTGTTTAACTTAATTGAATAATTATTTTTTCTTTAAATGGGTTGGTTTCTCCATAATAAAGACAAACCCTCAAATTAGATTTATTAATATGAATGACCTATCCTACAATATTATTTGTAGGATAAGTATAAAAGCCACATAAATGTATTTACATTGTGGTTTATTCATACATAATAAATATTAGTTATAACTGTTTTATCTACTTAATGCTACCTTAAAATATTTCACATATATATATATACATATATTCTCTCTTGAATTTAGTCTTGTTACATTCAGCATATCATTCTAGCTACAAAAAAGATGTTTGTTCCTCATTTAGTCATTCAACTGATTACATCTCCTTCCAGTTTTGTATAATATCCTATCCAGATTTTATGAACAGTGCAGTAATGTCACTTATAGAGATATTGAACTAGGTAAAATAAAGACAATAACACTCTAGAGAATTTACTCAAGTCAATACTATAATACATGAACTTAAAATACATTTAACTAAATGTTGCTCTACTAGTCTAATGGAATGACTAAGTGTTTCTGCAATTAATTGTTCAAAGTTTCAGAATTTGAAAAGGAATGAATACTGGTCCTATTTTAAACCCAGTTTTCCTCTTTAATAGTGTTTCTAGATCAACTCTTTTTATGAGTGTTCACACATCATAGTTCATTCTGAGAGTTGCTTATAAGTATGTCATACTGAGGAGGTTAATAGAGATGAGATCCTGCAAGCCTTTTTGTTTATTTGTTTTATAATTACAGGTCATCTAATGGCCCCAGTGTCATTACATGTAATATAAAAGAAAAGATTTAACATTTAACTCATTGAACAATATTAAGTGAGAAATTGATTCTCACTTCACATAAATAAATAATGCCATCACAAATGTCAATACTAGGGAAGTTTCTACCTGTCCAGCACTGAGAAATTTTGACTACAGCCTAGGGCAACAAGAGAGAAATTTAGGAATAACACTGATGGGAATTTCCATCCAGCAATTTGTTGTCAAATGCATTGATGTGAGGCCCCAAATGATTCCGAAACTTCTTGCTCCAATGACAAGAGCAACACAGCACTCATTTCCAATTACCAAGGGGTTTTAAAGTGTAAACTGCAGTCCTCTTCTGTCAACTGCTCAGAAACCTGGAAAGGGAAATCAGCAACATTTCAACACTGACTTGTTCAACAATGTTGCATATGTTTATGTAGCATTTTGGCCAGTGTAAATTTAGTGAATAAAATATTAATGAGCTATGTTTACTGCTCATGGGTAATAGATTTTGCTTAGAATTTTAAAATTGTCTTTTTTCTTAAAAATCCTGACATTACATTTAAAGACATTATTTAAGTGTTGTGTTAGCAAATCTTCCCCATTATATTTGAAAATATCAATTAAGTTATTTTTAATATAAATCTTGGTAGAGAGGAAGTACTTCCTGAATTTATAAATCATATATGTATATATTATCATATATATGTACATATTTATAATAACCTGAAGTATAATTTGGTGACCTGAGAATTCTGATCTCAGACCATTTTTTTTTAATTAGGATTTTTTATTTGCTCACTTTAAGATGATAATATAAAAGATGCATGATTAGAAAGAGCTGACAGGATTGGAAAAAGATGTTTGTACATACATTATGTGACACTTGATTAAACACCTTCTCTGGACAGTTTTCCATACACACGCCTTTCTTCTCTCCAGATTTCCATTATTCACCATTCCCTAATTATTTCATATGAAAGGACTTGTCATTTAGACTTAATTTAAATTACTTTGCCTAAACTCTTAAGTATTTTAATCAGTAACCGTAATACGATCATTATTATTTCTTTCAACTAAATTTTGACTTTATTCATCCCATTTAACAGATGAGAAAGTACAAAGAAAAAACAATATCGTGACTCTCACATTAATAGAAAATAAACATGTACTAAATATTTTATTTACTTTAATGAGGAAAGCAGTAAGGTGTGATCAGCAAATAACATTTTGGAAATTTAGATATAATATATATGTATAATACAGATATGTACATATATATTCAGATTGCTCCATTTGTTATAGAACTTTTTGATGTCCATCTGGGATATAAAGAGAGAGTTCCACTGTACAGTAATAATATGCACTTCTAATACTCAAAATCAAATTTTGCATGCAATTAATGTAGCATCTGACATTACTAAATGTGATGTCTTTAATTAAATATTACCATTTTAATTTTTGACATATTTTTTTCATTTTCCATATTTATTCTTTTATGCATTGCCACATCAGGACCTAGGAGTAGGTGAGTTGGGGAGATACTGTCTGCATTTAGAAAATGAATAAGTCCCGGGACTCTAATGCACAGACTTATGATGGTAGCTAAAAGTACTGTGTTGTATATTTGAAAATTGTTAAGAGAATAGATTTTACATGATCTCATCATAAAATAAAATATAATTGCATGATGATGGAGGGGGTCAGCTAAGGTTTCATTGGTAATGACATTGCAATATGTTAGTGTATCAAACCAACATGTTGTACATCTTAAACCTATACAATATTAAGTTACAAGGCTGGAAGTGTTAATGGTCAACTCCACTAAATATATATACACACACACACACACACGCTTAGAATCATACATAATCTTCAGTGACTATACCACTCATATAATATTAAGAGAATATATCAAGGAAATACATGTGACCATCTTTTTGCTTTATTTTTAAGATCTGTTCACATTGCCCATTAGTTCTTGCATATAGTCCATTTTTAGCAGCACAATTAATACATTGATTGAGTTCTTACCTAGTCCTAGCATTTGTTTGGTTATATTGAAAGCTTTCTGTCTTCAGACTGTTGGGTTTAAAAAAAAAATTGGCATTTGTTGTGATTTTTTTTGATTCAAAGTCAGAAATGTGTAAACTGGGTAATAGGAACTGAGATAAATAGAACTTTATTTCTCTTAATGCAGTTAGGAGCAGGACTATGCTTAATGGAAATTTTTTTTTTATTTTCAAAATTAGTGTTAATCTTTGAGTTTATTGTTTCGGCATTACGATCTTCACAGTGTTACTATAATGGTAAACTTTTTCCTCTTGCCCCTATACACTTCTCTGGTTCCATCTCCCAACTATTTTCTTAAAATCCCAACTCCTGGTGACTATGTAGACTAAATGAACTGGGGTGACAGAAATGCCCTTTCCCAAAGAGTAAGGGGCCGGAAACACCTTTCCCAGACAATAGAGTTTTATTGTAAAAAAGGTTGTGGACATATTCTACAGTGATTTCTCTTCTTCTCTTTCTACCAGACTCAAAAAGACATTTTTCTCAGATCTTCACATATGAAAGATCATAAAGAAAAAGCCCACAAAATATATGGAGGTTTCTCACACTCATGCTCCATACTCAAGTCTCCAGCAGTTCATCAAAATTACCATTTAAATCTGTCTACCAGTTTATAACATAGGGGCTTTCTTCTCTAGGAAAGCAGATCATGGTTCTGTCTATGCATTGAACTGTCTATTCAGGTTTTGGGGTGTTAGTTGTAGTATAGTCTCTGTTGTATGATAAATCAAAGAAAATATTTTTAGTTTTCTTTTTGTAAATTTGGAGACTGACATTTATGCTCTTTATATGTTAATGCTAAATCTGTGTCCTATATATTTTCCTAAATAGATGTTGCTTTAAAACAATAGATGTTGCTTTAGAACAATCTCTTTCCCATTTCTTCTTTCACCAACTGATATTTTCTTTTTCCACTTTGAAAGAAACATACTTGTAATCAATCCTGACTCACTATAATACATTGTCCCAAATATGTGAGGAAAAAAAAAGATGCCAAAAGCAGGGATAAATATAAATCTTAATGTCAGCAAAGCTTCTTTCCAGTTTTCCCAGTATGATTTATTAAAGAAATTGCCTCTTCCCATTTTATGGCCATGGATTTTTTTTTTTAATCATAAGTTAGGTGCTGGTGTATGTATGAAATTCTTTTCTCCCCTATATTGGTTGAATCTTGTTATCATTCAAAAGGCAAAAACATCCTGTTTTTGACAATATGTATGAAACCTGGGTTGATTATGCTGAGTGAAATAAAGTGAAAGACAATTACCACCCAGTTTCACTTATATGTGGGATGTAAATAACCAAAGAAAATAAATTAGCACAGCACAACAAAAATAATTCTTAGACTTTGTGAAATTTATAGTGGATTCAGTGGGATAAGGGAGAAGGGTTTAGTGGAGAGGAAAAAAGTTGTCGATGTAATAGTGTAATGGCATTCGAATTTTGGTGGTGGTGAGTGAAGCCTAAACACATATTGAGGTTTAAAGCTGTATTCCCCAGGTTATATAGTTACGTAAACAAATGGCAGATCAATAAAATTTGATTTTAAATAATAAAAATAATTCATTGGACAACAGGTATACTTTTGCTTTTTTGTTTCTTACTTGTCTGGATACTATTTTTAGAACTGTTTTGTTAGTTTGAAAATACTGTCTTAATATACCAAGGTCATCGTTTCAGATTATTATACCCTGATCATTCCTTTCTTCCCCTGAAGATATTGCAGGCCTAGTTTTATTCCCTTCTAGAGAAAAATGTTATTGTGCAAAAATCTACGGTGAGTCTCATTTTGTTTTTCTTTTGTCTACATGTTAAAGGATTATTTCTTTTCCTTTGTCCTCTAGGATTTGAACAGAAAATATTTCATTGTTGCTAATTCTGTGTCAATGTATCCATAAATGGATGCCCTCTAATTTTTCAAATAGCTTGATTTATTTTTTAGGAATGTTTGAAAATTTATGCTTTTCCCCATTCTATTCATCTCAAACATTAATTAGGAAACATTGATTTTCATGGACCTCCCCGGTGGCGCAGCGGTTGAGCGCTGTGTTGCGAAGCTGCCTGCAGCCTCTGCAGCACCGGTTCGATCCCCGCCACTGGACGAGGGTCCCACATGGTGCGCAGACCTCTCCTGCCACCCGCTGCTCCCCTCAGCAGTCTGCTCCCTGCTCTGGTGAACCCTCTCACCCTGCCATGCTTCTGACTGTACCCAGTGCTTCTATAAATAAATAAATAAAATCTTTAAAAAAAAAAAAGAAACATTGATTTTCAAATAAACTTAAGAGCTATTATTAAGGTAATCAGTCTATAAGAATACAGTCATTCTCAAAACATTTTTCTTATTTTATAAAATTCACTTTTCCACTTCTATCATTGTTTCCAATTATTTCTTTTCTTTAAGCTGCTTTCTGTCTGGAATGTTTCTGTAATATTTTTCTCCAGTTTCTTTCCCTGACCACTGCCAATTTTTGTTTTATCCCTTTATATTACCTTGAATCATTTTTCTTCTGTGTCTCTTAATTGCATTACGTAATGCATAGCAACAAGTTTAGTCACACTTTTTATTTGCTTAGCTTACTTGCAATTTTTTTGGGGAAAGGGACCATTGAGCATTCTTCATCTGACTTCCCCCCATTTATTCATGATTTCATTAATGATGAAAGGAGGCCCCTTCACCAGATGCAACTGTTGTTCACAATGTGCCAACAAAGGAATGGTTGGGTTTATCTCTCAGACCACACTCCCTGTTTTTTAAAATGGATCTAGCAATGTTTTTTTTTTTTTTTTTTAAGATTTATTTATGTATACAAGAGCTGGCATACAGGCCAGAGGCACGGGGGGTTGGGGGAATGGTGTGTGTGTGTGAGAGGATTCACCAGAGACAGAGTGGGGAACAGAACAGGCAGACTGATGAAACACACTGCTGAGGGGAGCAGCGGGTGAGTCAGGAGAGGTCTGCTGCACCATGTGGATTGCTCCCTGGCTGGCTGGGAATTGAACTAGTGCTACAGTGGCAGTGGATAGCTTCATAGGTTGCATCTTAACCCTTGCACCACAAGGGAGGCCCCCTAGCAATGCTTTCTTGAGTTCACTAGTCCACAGTGCTTATTTTTCATCATGATTTGATATAAATTGCACTTGATAATAATTATAATTCAAAATTTAGATGCCATTTACATTCTTAATTCTGATTATTTTATTGTCTGGATGTACTTTATGGGGAAGGGGAATAGTAAGTCTCTTTCTGCCACTTTAGAACTATTTATTATTTAACTGGCTACCCAGGGAAGAACTTGTTTTCTTATTCTAATTATTCTCTATTCATTGTACTTAATTTTCCTAGTAGCCATGTGAAAATAATGAAGTATATGGCCATTTTGCTACATTATACTGTATAGTGTTTCTAAATGCATATAAAATGATTACATTTTATCTTTAATTTATGATGCAGTTTTCTGGAATTGTTAGCAACTAAAATTATGTTCTGCCTATAAGTATATATGTACAGTAAAGTTTCTATGTTATCAATCCAATTGAACCTTCCCTTTATATTTAGTTTTATTATTATCTAGAAAATATATCCTCCCCCACAAAGAGTTCAGTTATATTTATATGTGTTCAATTATTACAATAAGAGTTGTAAAATTAAGAATTCATGCATTGTTCAGAATCTGTGTAATACGGTTCTGACATTTACTGTATAAACCTACTGTGCTTGGAAATGTTTTGGGAATGCATTACATTATGTATCATGACCTAATAATTTCACTATAAAAGAAAAAAATGATAAAAGCTTTTAGTTTTTAAACTCCAGCTCTGTAAATTGATAGGGAATTGTGAAACTGACACAGTCATAGTTCATTCTAAGGATTCTGAGATCCTTTCACAAATTAAAAATGCCTTATCTGACTTATGGTGCTTCCATTTGTATTGCAGTAGGATACACTTGCTCACTTAACATGATATAGAATAGTTATATCTTCTGTAAAGTCAACCCATTATCAAGGCTATTGAATATGCAAGTGGTAAATTAGTTCTTTGAAGAAAAATTTTGTTTAATCTATCATTTTTTTCCTTAATAAGTTTTGAGTTTCTGTTTATTTGTTTTTTATTTCCCTTCCTATTTTGCCATTATATTATCTGTTCAATATATCATTCCCAGTTAATGTAAGTTATAAATACACCTTACTTTGTCCAGTAAATTATTTTATCATAGACTATATTATAAATTAACCAGCCTAAGTCATTTCTAGAATAATAATCCCTGCAATGATGTTTTAAATTTATAGCTTTTGAACTAGAAAAATCTAAGAGTTTTTTGTCCTCTTTTGAAGTGTGTGTATTGATTACCTGCATTTTATGATATATATAATTTTATGTTTGTGAATTGCAACATTGTGTGTAGTCAAATATCCATGAGATATTCATCTAATTTGATAATCTACTATGTGAATTGTGTTTAATATACCACATGCAACCTCAATTTAGTAAGTGCATGAGTATATTGTAGGAAATGTCTTCATTACATTTTATGTTATTGATGCAACTAAAAAGTTAATAGAAGGCTTCACAATGTAGGGTCTTCATACCACCAAATAATTATTTTTTGATATAGCCCTTAGAAAAAATATAATTCAGAATTACTTTATGGCTTGGATTTTGGTTTTAAAATAATAAGAAAAATAAAAATAACCAAATGTGATTTTGGGAAAAATACATGTGTATATGTGCATGTGTTTGTGTGGGTGTGGACACGCATACATATATACCATTTACTTGGACTTTTTAAACATTTAATTTTGAAAATAATCAAAAATACATAAAAATTAGAAAATATATTCTAAGCACCCATGACAAATCACAGTTAATAACATACAAATATATAAAACTGAAAGCTTTTCATTTAAGATCAGGCACAAGGCAAAGATTCTACTTGTACTGTTATTATTCAACATAATGTCCAACATGATGAAAATTCAATGAATAAAGCATAACTTTTCCATAAAAATAGTTCTGGTATAATTGACAACCAAGAGAAGAGCAGAAAAAATAAATTTAATCCATTACCTTAAAATACCAAAGTTACTGAAAAGTGATCATGACTAAAGGTACAAGTTAAAACTATACAAAGGATAAAAACTTTTTGATCACAGATACTTCAAATTTGCTAGTTGCTCTCTCAATACTTTTGAAGAATTGTGTTTTAAAGTGTGATTAGTAAATCTAGCTGGACAATGAATAATAGGTATACTAGATATTTGAAATATTAAACAAGAACAGAGCAAAAAAAAATGAAAGTGCAGATTCACTTCAAATGTGATTGGCTAAGAACATGTTTTAATTCCTAGAATACTGAAAAATTTAAATTGGCTGGAAGAAGCTCTCAATAGGGTAGTTGATTGTACTATCATAGTAGCAAATAAACTATAATATTATGTGGCAAATCAATTTTTCTAGCTCTGTTGAAGTGTGGACAAATGTTTTGTCCACCTGAATAAGATACATACTACTATACTTCAAAATTACAGGATTGAGCTAAGCTTTGGAAACAGCCCAAATGCCCAAAAATAGATGACTGGATCAAGAAGATGTGGTACATATATACCATGGAATATTGCTCAGCATTCAAAAACGATAAACACATGCAATTTGCAGCAACATGGATGGCACTGGAAGGGATCATGCTCAGCGAAATAAGCCAGAAAGAAAAAGAAAAATACCGGATGGTCTCACTCATAGCAGGAATCTAGAAAACTTAAATAAGGAACCAGGAAAATGAATAAGAAAGTAAAAATCAAAATCAACAAAAAACCATGAACCAGAGACACTTTTTGGGGGGTGGGGGCGGGAGGGGAGGGATTGGGGTCAGAATGGGGGGTTGCAATTGTATGGGGAATATAAAAATAAAATTTATTATTTAAAAAAAAAACAAAATTACAGGATTGTATAATATAAATTTAGTTCATCCTGTACTTAAGCTACATCCTATTTTTTCACTTGTGCTTCTGTAAATTAGGATGTAATCAATAAGCATGAATAAAATAGGTTACAAAGAGTACAGTCTAATTTTGAAATGCCATTTTCCCTTTATATTTAGATTTTCTGTTCCCATTGCTTTAATAATAGATACACAGCATGGAAAGCTCAAATCATTTCTCTTAAGAGATGATGTAAGAAATCCAGAAAAAGATCTTAATTAAATATTTCACATTGTAAAATGCTTTATCAAAATTTGGTGGTATAATTGTAGAGGCTAGATTTTGTCCCGGGTGATGACCTTCACTGTTTATTCTCTTAAGTCTGATTAGAACCTGCCTGTAGTCAGTTCTACTGAACAAATATCTAGCTATAGAGCTAGTGTACTCCTTTCAACTTAAATTCCTAAAGTGTTCTTAATTTTGCAGGCACGCAATCCTCTCCTCAACCCTTGGTATTTATTATCATTGCAATTTTACAAATGAGAAAACTGAGATTTAGGAAAAGTAACTTAAAAATTTTGTTATACAGATATGCACAGCTCTGCACCCCACCACCAGTTTTTCATCAAAATGTATTAAAATATGAATCACTGTGTAACACTGGCCTTTATGAATACTATTAAATTCAAATAAATTTTTAATAATTATTGAATTTAACCATAGAAATCCATATGGAGGAAAATATTGGCAACTTGTTTCTACCTGTTTTCCTACAGATATTCTGACCTTTTCATCTTTCAATACCCAGTCCCCACCCCAGATATTGGAGCTACTTTTCAGTGATTTTTTCCAAAACTTAATCAAGAAAGGATCTTGAAGTTTTAGATATTCAGCTGATAACATTTCTGGAACTTTTCTTTTTTTATTAGGTTGCCCATTTATAATGTTTCCCAGAACCCCTCTAAAGTTGCTTTACTGGCCCCAAAATAGGAAATTTGTAAAAATAGTATAAACTGTTTTTCTTGTTAAAATCAATATTGATGGGGATATTTTTTAAGCTAAATTCCCACAAAGAACGTAAAGAACTGATATTTTGGTAAATTTGATCTCAAATTCTATCTGAAATATCAGAGCAGAAAAAAATAAATGAACTGAATCCCAACATCGTAGATAATGGGCAATCCTGGAGGAAAAGGGGGAAATAATGTCTCCTTGTAGAATACCACAATACAAGATGCAGAATTACAATACACATTTAATGGGTCATTTTATTGCTTTTTTGACCCATGAAGGAAACTCTAAAATAAATTGGATGAAATGTGGGCAATTATTTTATTATTTTATTTTTATTTTTTTTTATTTTAGTAACAATTTCATTGTTGCTACAGTGATGAATGGAGTGGAGTGTGCTGATGCACATCTGAGGAATTAGGGACCTCTGAATCATGTACAGTGATGTAACCAATGGTACTTAATAGATAGATGAGGGCCTCCCTGGTGGTGCAAAGGGTTAAGCACGACACTATGGAGCAATCCGCAGCCTCTGCAGCACAAGTTCGATCCCCGGCCGGCCAGAGAGAAACCCACATGGCGAAGCAGACCTCTCCTGTCTCACCCGCTGCTCCCCTCAGCAGTGTATTTCAGTCAGTCTGCCTGTTTTGTTCCCTACTCTGTCTCTGGTGAATCCTCACCCCCCGCATCTCTGGCCTGTACCCCAGCTCTTGTATGCATCATAAATAAATAAATCTTTAAAAAAAATAGATGAATGGATAGATAAGATGATAGAGCGATCAACTTACTGACTGACTTACAGACAGACAGACTATAATTTAGGCTGTCTTTGTTTGTCGTTCATGTCCAAGGTGTGTTTTGACTGCTTTGGCATCAATGGAAATCTGTAAGTTCACTTTCCCTCTGGTTAACTGTTAGATATTCCTCCTGGGGACAAAGCAAGGACTGTTAATCTTGGCTCTACATGAGTTTTTAGAGAATATGATTTCTCTAAATGGATGGAATATTCTATAAATTTTAGTTTTTCTAACGTGTTGATCATGTCATTAAGGTATTTTTAAAGCATTTGGAAATGAAAACTTATAAACATATCAATCCCCCCTAAATTGTATAGAATAGATTATAGTAACGTTCTTAACAGTCAAAACCTAAACATATTTCAATTGTTCATCACAAAAATGTTTGGTATATTCATATAATACAGTGCTGTACAGCAATAAGAAAAATACCTAATACTTGATTCATTCAGTTGCATGAATGAATCTCAAATAGCATATTTAATATACATTTGTATGACCATTCTAGAACAGACAAACCTAATCTATAGTATTAGAAATCAGAGCAATGATTTTCTATAAAGGGGTAGATTGGCTGCAAGGGAATACAGGGAGTTATTTTTTGAGGTCATATAGAAAAGTAATGCATTGTACTTGGGGTGTTCATTAATGAGAAATATATATGTTTGTCTCACTAGATGTACTTTAATTACATACACTATTACACAGGATAATGGTTTCTCTTTGTTATAAAAAATTTGTCAAAATTTGCCCCAATGTGTGTTGAAACCTATAATGATCTGAACATAAATTTCCATATCCTAACATATTAAGTATTAGAATCTAAATTGGATAAGGAGATTCATAAAGGAGTAAAGAGAAAAAAAAAAATGAAGATAAAATGTATGAGCCAAAATAGATTCACCTATTTACTTCTCTGGTATACAGTTTTTCGGAAAAGCATGTATTTTGAGAATACTGACACATTTTATACAACTTCCATTTCTTTTTTTTTAAGAATTATTTATGCATACATGCAAGAGATGGGGTACAGGCCAGAGATGCGGGGGTGAGAGGATTCACCGGAGACAGAGTGAGGGACAGAACAGGCAGACTAACTGAAATACACTGCTGAAGGGAGCAGCGGGCAAGTCATTAAAGGTCTTCGCCATGTGGGTTGCTCCCTGGCTGGCCAGGTATCAAGCTCATGCTGCAGAGGCTGTGGATTGCTTCATAGTGCGGTGCTTAACCCCTTGCGCCACCAGGGAGGTCCTAACTTCCATTTCTGACAAATATTTTCCCTTGTTGCATTATAGTATGTATGGAGTGTTAATTTTTAAAAACCTGCTTTATTTTATCCTAATGTGTTATTTATCAATTGTCATATTTTAAATGGTTAAACTAGACTGATTCTGTTATGGAGCATATGGATGTGAATTTAATAGTAGCACTTTCTGTTAATATGATTGGCATAGCTTCCAGTTAACTGATCATCAGTGCTTTGAATTTTGAATTAACATTGCATGTCAAGGTGAAATAACTTGCTATTCACTTGATTTTCTCTGATGGGAAAAATAAAAGGCATATTGACACTTTTGAGGTGTTAGACACTAGGATGAAATTCTACGAGCAGTCCTAGAGAAAAATGTATTTCCCATTATTAAAGAACTCAGCACATTAAAGGGGAAACATGTTTCTTACAATATAATGTCAATATGTAAGCACTGTATAGTGAGATGATTTCAATAAATACGGAAGTATTAATTGGTTACTTATCCTGTTCCAAATTTCATTGTAAATAGATAAAAAGTTTTAAAAAATGCATGAAGCTGCATCTTTATATTCAGTGTATTTGTTTTCCCTTTTGTATTATATCCTCGATGTTTGGGTTGAGGTTGTATTACATAAATATCTGTGAAATGAGATCATAAATAAAATGTTGTAGATATATGTGAAGAATCAACTGCTATATAGTATGAGAAATGAGAAAGAGTACTTCCTGATTTTGTGATAAGGGAAAATTGTGCAGAACAAACAGAATATAAACTGTTTCTTGAAGTGCGGCTTCTTTTCAATCAGGAAATATCCACATCTCTACCAATTAAAATATTGATATTACATTGGAAAAAGAGCTGCACATAAAGTTTTCATATTATACCCTGCTGCTGGCACCCAGTTACCCTAGCAAACTTCAGTGACTATAATTTCCTAGGATCTATACACATAAAGGTTAATGCCTGGAAAGCAGGAACTTCTATGATTCTGCTACAGTACTCTGGGTTTTGTCCATCTTTTTTGAGGCAGAGTAACTTATGTTACTTTGAAATAGCATTGGTGAAATATTTTAAATGTAACTCCTGTCTTACAGGGCTATACGGATGTACATTAATACTAGTAAGTGAAAATAATGGAATTGCAAGAAGAACATATAATATGACTAAACCTTGGGTACCCCGTCATACTGGGAAAAGAATGTAAGTGAAATTACTCATGGATTATCCTGTTGAAAAAAAATAACTTAATGCCAGTTTAGAGTGGTACAAAATTATGAGGGCAAGGAATTTGGCGATGCTAAGCTTTATATTGAAGATAAATTTATTTTCTAGCAGTGATGATACATGAAACCTGTAATACTACAGGAAGATTAATTTCATTAGGCACAACAATTTATTGAAAAATGTTGTTAATTATATTCGCAGCAACATGGATGGAGCTAGAAGGAATTATGCTCAGTGAAATAAGCCAGAAGGAAAAAGAAAAATATCGGATGGTTTCACTTATAACAGGAATATAGGGGAACCAAATAAGATATCAGTGTAAAAAAATAAAAGTACAAAACACAAAGCAAAAACAGACAATTATGAATCAGAGACATGCTGCAGGGGAGGAGGAGGGAGAGGGATCTGAGGAATGGAAGGAGGAGCACAGGGGGCTGTGGGTGCCTTGGGGAAGGAAATTCTATGGGTACTCAATCTGAGGGGGTGGGGGGAAGCAAATATTGTTTAAAAATAAATAAAAAAGAAAAAAGAAAAGTATTAATTATAAAATGATATATTTTTTTCATTTATATGAGCAAAGAAATTCATTTTTTAAATTTAATAAAAGCATGTTCAAGGATATACTTACATACTGGAAAGTGAAGAAATAGTGAGTGAGTACATATTTGTATATATATATGTGTATTTGAGTGAAATCTCTTGCATTTTCTTAGAGAGGCAGCCTATGTGTGCTCTGTGGTAGAATACTCACATGTTATAATCCCAAAGAATTTGTCAAATTTACCTTCTAGATTTGTATGTAGTGATAGTGATGCTGCAATTTTTAAATTTCATGAACCCCAATTTATGCTTTTTCTTTTCCTTCATGTTTTGTCATTTTAGAATACATTTTACAACATGTATGGTTACAAACATAGCAGAATATGGCAAAGATGTCTTCCAAATTATTTTCTAATCCTTGAATTCTGAATCTTTTATGTATCAAGATCTAAATCTCTATTATACCTAATATTTTGTGGTCATTAACTGTTAAATTGATTTTTTTCCATTTTTCATCCTCTTGTGTTGTTTTGGAGAAGTGTCTAATGGGAGGGATGAAATAAAGATGTTTTTACTTTGAAAGTTCAAATTCAAGGTTTAAAAAATGCCTAAGAGATCTCAAATATTATGTGTAAGATGACTTAATTTTTAGATTCTTGGAAAGAAATTAGGTTTTCCTGAAAAGGTAGTTTTTTTTCCCATGCCTACCACTATATCCATTAACTTAATGAGGTGTTAAGAATACTAAAGCAACCATTATGTAAATAAAGTAAAGCCTGTTTTTTTTTCTGTAGTTCTGAGACTCAGCTTATGAATCTCAATATATTTACAAACTCATCATTTTAAAATATTAGCAAATGAGGATGTATATTATAAGGGTAATGAAACAAAGGTTTTGTGGAATGTAAAAAGAGCACATGACAATATAAATAAGATGGCCAAAGTCCTAAGGATGTTATATGTATACTAGCTATGAAATTATCTATATGTTCAGAGCAACACATTTCAAAGAGAGGAACAGCTGTTTACACATACAAAGTCCTTGAAGAAAGAAAAGCTTTGCAATTTTAGAAACTTGAAAGATTAGTGTGACTTTCGCATTTTATTTTATTTTTTCATAGATTTATTTATTTTATTTATACAAGCACTGGGTACAGTCAGACGCGTGGGAGGGTGAGAGGGTTCACCAGAGACAGAGCGAAGAACAAAACAGGCAGACTGACAAAATACACTACTGAGGGGAGTAGCAGGTGCTGCAGGAGAGGTCTGTCTGCTGCACCATGTGGGAGCCTCGCCGTCGGCCGGGGATCGAACCAGCGCTATAGAGGTCGTGGGCAGCTTTGCAGCCCAGCGCTCAAGTGTGCGCCACCAGGGGAGGCTTGACTTTTATATTTTAACTGAAGAAGAAAGGCATGTGAACAGCGATGAATAGATGATATTGTGCAAGATTTGGAAGACTATGATTGGATACTGGAAAATATCCAGGCTGACTTTTCAAATTTTTATTCATGAACAAAGTCCAATGCACACACCCCCCCACCGATGAACCTGTCTCAATGACTATCAGAATTTTGTGTTTTCCTGGTAATATTTGCCTTATATAGTTCAGTGGTCCTTTGTTTGAAACCTATATTGATGATTGTTATATCTTCCTGATATTTCTCCCTTAATCATTATATAATGTCCATATCGTCTCTTATTACACTTTTTTTTTTTTTTTTTTTTTGGACCCTCGCTGGCGGCCGGGGAACAAAACGGCGCTGCAGTCTGTGGGCAGCCTCGCAGCCCAGCGCTCAACCGCTGCGCCTCCAGGGGAGGCCTCTTATTACACTTTTAAGCTGCAAGTCTTATTAATCTATGTAAGCTTGGTTTTCTGTCATTCTTTGATGTCCCATTTGCTAGTAGGATATTTTTTCCGAACTTTTTATTTGGTTCCTTTGGGAACTCAAACATGTCTCCTATAGAGATTAGAGTATTGGGGTTTGTGTTCTGATCCTTCTTGTCTTTCTGTGCCCTGTGATTGATGATTCCAGTCCGTTTACATTTAGAGTGATTATTGATATATGAAGATGTGATATTGCTACTTTATTTATTATATTTTTTTTGTTCTATTTCCTTGTGCAGGTTTAGTGAGTTTTTTTTTTTTTTTTCCCCTGTCTTTGATTTGGGTGAGAAAGTCCCTTTTACTTTTTCTTGTAGGAGATGTCTAGGGTTGGCATCCTCTCTCAGCTTCTTTTTTGTCTGGGAATACCTTTATTTCTCCCTCATATCTGAAGTAGAATCTTGACGAATAGAGTATTTTTAGATGACAATTTTTGTCTTTTCCTGTAAGTATTTTGACTACCTTGTTCTGTCTTCTCCTTGCCTGTAGGGTATCTTAGGAAAATTCTAAAGTCAACCTTATTGATTTCCTTTATTTTTGTTTTATTTCATGATCATTACTCAGAGAATTTTTTTCTTTATGTGCAGTATCTCTTTCATTTGTATTCATGTAGGTTTTACAGAGAAAAGGTAGAGTTATTTGTCCGAGATGGAGACTTTTAAAAATTAAGAATTTACTTTTTTAGAGTAGGTTAAGTTTCACAGAAAATTGAAGTGAAGTGACACAGATTTTCTGTATATGACCTGCCCTTACACATGCATATTGCCCCTCATTATTAGCATCCCTCATGAGACTAGTATATTTAATGTAATTAATTAACATACATTGACAAAAAATAATCACCCAGTATCCAAATTTAACATTTCCAATCACTTTTTGTAATGTATACTCTATGGATATAGATATGGACAAATGTATGATAATGTATTTTTATTATTATGGTTCATAAAGATCCTAAATATCCTCTCGTCTACCTGTTCATCTCTCCCCCAATACCCCACCCCACCATGCAACCACTAATCTATTTATTCTTTTTCATATTTAGAGCTTTTCCAGAATGTCATGTAGTTGGAATTATACAATATACAACCTCTCAGATTTTTTTCAATAACTAACTTTCATTTAAAGTTAAAGGTTTATTCATGAATTTTCATGATGTCACAGCTTATTTCTTCTTAGTATTAAAGAATATTCCATTGTCCGAAGTACGAAGTCTGTTTACCTACTGAAGGATAGCTTGGTTGCTTGCAAATTCTTTCAAGGTCTTTGGCCTTATGCATTTGGCAAGTTGTGTATTTTCTTATTGTTGAGCTTTAAGAATTCTTTATATAATTTGATTCAATTTTCTATCAGATATGTCTTTTCCAAGTATTTTCTCTCTTTGACTTGTCTCTCATCTTTTTGACAATTATTTTTCACAGTTTATCAATTATTTCTGTTATGGGGCTATTCATTAGTGTTGTATCTAAAAAGGCATTATCATGCCCAAACTCACGTACATAATCCCCTGTTAATTTCACACTTTACATGTAAGTCTATAAGTCATTTTGAGTTAATTTTGGTGAAAAATTTAAGTTATATGTCTAATTTCATCATGTTGCATGTGATGTCCACTTGTTCCAGACCATTAGTTGAAGAGACCATTTTTGATCTATTGAATTTCCTTTGCTTTTTTGTCAAAGAATGGTTGACTACACTTATGGTGATCTATTTCTGGGGTCTGACTACATTCTGTTGGTCTTTTTGTTCTTTTGTGAAAGTTACACTGTGATTAAGACTTAAAGTTGGGCTTGTCAGTTGTTTAAATTTGTTCTTTCAGTATTTCTTTGGCTTTTGGGTCTTTGTTTTTCCATATAAACTTTGAATTTGTTCATTTAAATATACGAAAGAGCTTGCTGAGATTTTAATTAGGATTGCATATATTAAGTTAGAAATAACTGATATTTTAACAATAGTGAATTTTCCTACACAGCAACTTAGACTATTTTGTTTCTGTAGTTCTTTGATTTTGTTAATCAGAACATTATATATTTTCTCATATACATCTTATATATTATTATTAGATTTATACTGCTTTCATTTTGGGGGGTGTGATGATGTAAAGAGTGCTATGTTTTCAATTTCAAATTTCACTTGCTTATTTTTGGCATATAAGACTTGCTATGTTGTTAGTTCTGAGTTTTTTTTTTTTCCTTTCTAAATAACCTTAAGTTTTCATGGCACTTTAAAGTTTATCTAGGTTTATCACATATTTTACCATGATAAAGTACATTTTGATAATGGCAAGATTGGCATTATTATTATTATTATTATTATATGGGTTATATAACAAACTGTGTTTAGGACCTACATAAAATGACACAAAACTAATTTTTGTCAGGCTTTGAAAAAAATCACATTCTATGACTCCTGGTTCTATGTTTTGTTATTCTCAGAAAAATTGTTTTAGTTAAATAACTTATTAAGTTTAGGACCCTTATCACCTATTAGTTCGTGGTGCTCAATAGGGCAAAGACTATTTGGATTTGAGGACAAGATAACAGAGGGCCACAGAGTAAATTAAACCTGGAGTGGAATTACAGGAATTAAAACTGGTGTGGAATACATTATGTTCAGGATCAGGATTGGGCTGAGATTCAAGGATAAATTGGAGATATATCAAAAATTAATAATGAGATGTCCAAAATATTCAGGGATAAAGAAAAGAGATATTGCATGCATTAATATTTAGGATGTCAAACATTTTCTGTGGCCAACTCAAAAAGGTTACTTTTTTATCCATTTGACAAATAAGGTAGAATGCCTACTATGTGCCACAGAACTGTAATATAGGTTTGAATAACACAGTGTCTAGTCTTCATAGAATCCCATGCTAGAAAAGCCAGTCCAATTTATTAAAAAATATCTGATAATTAGATAGGCCTTTTCCTAACATTGATAGTGGTAATAAGAGAAACATATTCTATATTTTGAATTCAGTGTGTATATAGTTATATTAATATAAGCATTTAACATTTAAATATTTAAAAAATATTTTTAAGCTTAGAATACTATATTGATTCAGTTCTAGTATACATAATACAATTCATTTTATCACATAAGATTACCAAAAATGATAGTAATGGAGAAGGACCTATTCCTGGAAATAATGCATAGTGCAGATAAATATAGAATGATGGTGAGCTTAATGAATCTTTATAAATATAAAGAATCCTAAAGAAAAAATGAACTTGCAAATTTTCTGTATGCCACTGATAAGCCCTAAGAAATAAAGCAGACAAAAATGTCTGAGAAAAAATCAATTATCTATTTTTGTTCAAGCTACATATATTTAAGACTTTGTTGGATTTATCTGGTCATATTTTCTTTATTTTTAGATTTCATATCTAGGTCTTCTTTTACCTTCCAAAAATAAAATGATTTATATGAGGCTAAATTTGAAGCAGTAATGAAATTTCTCAACCATGATAAACACAACTGTCAATTTTCACTTATTAAAGAGTTCATATTGAGAATAATTTTGAAAGGGACATTTTGTCCCCTCTCACTAGCAAAAAAAAAATTGATAAACTGATACTAGCTTGTAGGTCTTAGATAATTAGTAAAGAGTGCTTTATCCAAACACTTCTTAATTTTCCTCTAATCCAAATGAGTCCCAAGCATGAGTGAATATATTTTAAATCAATCAGCTAATAAGCTAGACTACGCATCCTTGAGGAAGTACTTAGCAGAGAACTTAATCAAAGCTGGATTGATAAATACTGCCAATCATTCAATCATTCATTACCAAACTTTTTTTTAATTTTCTTTCTTTCCTTTTTTTTTTTTTTAATATTGTGCATGAGGTTGGTACTGTGTTAGATCCTGAGGAAGATAAAGAAATCAGGTTGGTTTCTTTTCTTCTTGTTTTGTGTATTTTTTTGCTTGATGGCCCTTAAAAGATTCACAGTTTTTTGGTAAAAGAGGTTGAGAAGCAATGCTCTAAGCACCCGTCTGAAGAAACTCTCATTTTTGTTCAGCTGAAATACATCAATAAAGCAATTGAATCCAGAAACTAAAGGACATAGAAGAAGGACAGAACTTAATGAAGTTAACAATCAACACAATGGAAAGCATCAACAATACCAAATTAAGAATAATAACTGAAAAATTCCTAGCAAGGTGACCAAAAAGACCAAGTATTAGAAATGAAAAAGGGAGATCACTACAGAGTATACAGACATCAAAAATTATAAGAGAATATTATAAACAACTTTATGCCAATGAATTTGAATATTTAGAAGATCATATGGACAAATTCCCCAGTAACAATTTTTAAAGAGACATAAGACACAGAAAAATCTAAATAATCCTATACATATTAAAGAAATTAAATGTGGAATGTGATTTTTTTTTTACTAAAATATTTGAGACCCAGATAACTCTACTGCTGATTCCAAACATTAGAGAAAGAAATAAAACCAATTTTATACATTTTCTAGAGTATAGTAAAATATGGAACACTTCAAAATTCATCTTGTGAATCCATCATAACTGAAATACTAAACCTGAAAAGATTATTATATATAAAGAAAATTATAGGGAACTAGCTTTCATAACATAAATGCAAAATCCCATACAAAATATTAACCAATTAAATATATCAGTATGCAAAGGTAGCTCATCAAGGTTGCAAGCTCTCTTTAATACTAAAGAAAGCAATGTAATTCACTACATTAATAAAAAGGAGAAAAATTGCATAATCACAAAAAAAAGATTCACAGTTTAGTGGTACATGTAAACAAAAGCAAAACTTATGTAATATAGGACATTTAACACTATGTATACAATATAGGACATGTAACACTATGTAAATACAGAGTAGCCCATCTTATACTTAGAAGAAAGGGACAACAAATTTCATAATAGAATTAGATCCTTTGTTCAATTTTGGAGCTGAAAAGAAAAAAAAAAAAGCAACAGCACAAAAGTACAGAGCACAGGAGATATTTTAAGAATTGGGAAAGCATGAAGATAAGTTGCTTAGAATTGTTTTGTTCCTTAAAAATTATATCATGACTGATATGCAGAATTTATAAAGCAAACTGCTGGGTAAAGAGGTATACAAATACCATCCCATGAAGGAACATACGTCACAGACAAAAGAGAAAGGAATTTGTTCTAAAGAGCATTAGGGAAGCACTTGCACCATGCATCTAAAAAATATTAGATACATGCTTTTACTACAAAAATTAAAAAAAAATTTAAATAGTATTCATTGCATCTTTCTAGTTGCCTTGCAAATAATTCAACATAGCTTTTTGCATTACTTATCAATCATTAGCTTTTTTAAAATGCTCATTATATTTTTCTTTCAAATTGGTAAAATGGAAGAAAAAAATCTTTATCATCAATAGTTACTAGATCAAAAAAGCTTCCAACTCTTGTGTTTAGCCAAGGGATATGACCATGGTTCTTAATATGACAATTATTCAACATAGTATACCATATCAACAGATTATGAAGAAAAAATTTAGCTATTTTATTTGAAAAACTGTATTCTTTTCCACCTAAAGGCGTAAGGAATGAAGTAAGTAACTTTCATGTAGCCTATGAAACATGGTAATGAAGGTCTTAGTGAGTACAATAATTCAAGGCAAAGAAATAAAATTTTAATTATAGAATCCATGGTTGTCTACATTAAAAAACCTAAAAGAACCCACATAAATACTTCTAGAGCTAGTAATTACATTTAAAATATTTCAGAATTAAAAATCAATTTGCAAATATGTGCAAATATATTTTCAGTGAGCAATTGGACACAAATTAAAGCAAACCAAAAAAAAATCAACAGGAACAGCAAACTAGCAGCAAGTACCATTTTCATAAACAACAAAAAGCCTGAAATAAGATGTGTAGGTGACCTTTATTTTTAAAATTGTAAAATAATAAAAAAAGTTGTTGAAGACCTTAATGAAATAATATTCTGTGTTCATGTACTGAAAAACTGATATTATTAAGATGCTAGTTATTGTAGAAAAATCTATAGATTGAATCAAAAATTTTAATGGAAAGGCAAGTGACTGGAAAATATACAACAAAATTTAAAATTGAAGAAAGATAAAGGATTTACACTTACTATATTTGAGACTAATAAGTCTACTAATCAGGAGAGTGGTAACAATAAAATGATAGACAAATCTTATGACAGAATAGAAAGTTCATAAATAGATCAAGCTATTTATATTATATAGAAGTTAAATACTAAAAAAGTCAAAATAACTTCATAAAGAGAAAAAAAATACAGTATTTATCTTATCTGATTTCTAAATTTAAAGTAGCAGTTGAAATAGAAGAGACAAATTGATTTCTGGAACAGACCAGAATCCAGAAATAGATCTAAGACCTCAAAACAACTCAATGGGGTAAAGTCTTTTCAATAAATGATACTGAAAAATTCTATATCCACATAAAAGGAACAAACAAAAGAACTTTGATTTCTTACCTACATTACTCACAAAAAAAATAGTTTGAGATTGATTGTGACCTCTAAGTAGAAGTTAAAAATACGCGATTTGTAGAGAATTAATTAAGGAGATATTTTTTGTGATATAGCACAATCAGACTTCATGACACAAAATTAATGAAAGACAGAGATAAATCATAGTTTAGAAATTATATATAAATATATCTTTGATAAAAGATTTAGCCACACTAAATAAAAATCTATAACATAATAATGGGAAGACTGCATTAAAAATGAGCATGATATTTGCACAGAATTTTTGTTTTAAGAATCATGAGGAAACACTTAGTACATGAAATCATAGTCAACATAATTAAGCATTAGAATCTAATATGTGAAAGCACTATCAGATACCACTATATATATCCAATAAATAGACTAAAATTTAAAATTGTGTCAATATCAAATGATGGTTATATTGTAGATTCACCAGAACTCTTATACATTGCTGGTAGGAGTATAATAGCATAGAACCATTTTACTAATTTTTTCCTGGTTTCTTTAAAATGCAAACATACATTTATGATATTGTCCAGAAGTTTTACCTCTAGCAATTTAACCAAAAGAAATAAAAATGGTATGTACAAAAAGACTTTTACAAGAAGGAACACAGCAGCATTTGTTTTAATAAATCTAAACTGAAAGCGATCCAGATGTTCATTGACAAAGAATGGATGAAGAAATCATGTTAGCTTTACAGAATGGGGAAATATAGAGCATTTTAAAAATGAAAAAGCTACTGAAATTTGAGACATGGATTAATCTCCAAAGTATTATGCTGGGCAAAAAACCCAGGAACAAAAGAATTAACACTAAATGATTCAATTTATATTAAGTGTTCATAGAAAATACTATACTAATTTGACAACAATGAGATGGTGATCACCTGAGATCAGGAGACCAGCATTGTTAGTGATGACAATGACGTTGCTGGGTGGGGAGGGCACATTGAACACATAAGGACACAAGGAATCTTTGTGAATTAAATGAAATATCCCATATGTTGATTATGATGGTGTTTACATACATGTAAATATTTTGTTAAAATTAACTGAACATTTAATTTATAATCTGTGCTGTATGTAATGACATCTCAGTTTCAAAAATTGAAAGATTCAGCAAATTTGGACATAACATATACTGTGTATATATAAAATGCCAGCCCCTAAATTTTTCCATTTATAAAAATAGTGGAGTAAACTGTAGTGAGTTAACAGTAGTATATTACAGTAATATTTCTCAGATATTAATTTTATTTTACTTTATCTTCTCTTTTGATGAATTTAAATAGTCACTATATAAGGTAGTGATTATTTACAATCAATGCCATTCTTTTTAACTTTAAATCTAAGATATTTGCATTGATTAATGTTCAAAGATATTTGGATGACTTTGGGCCGACCCTAACCTATCATTGGTTATATCCAGTCATCAGCATGATTTCCCAGCCTTTAATCCATCACCTTGAAATACATAGTACATGATGCAAAGCTGATTTACTGCCATAACCACTTCAGTACTTCTTCTATCACATAAGTGCACCTTTTTGAAGATTGATATAATAAAAAAGATTGTCATATATACAAAGTTTTTATCTCAAAAAGTAATTAAATATTACATTTTTCTTTTGAATATGCTTAATTGAATTTTCTTGGAAATAATCTCAATTACTTTGGTATATTCTCATCAATATTACTCATTTTTCTCTTCTGTCCTTGTTTAATTATGAAAATAATATATATGGACAGTTACACTGCCATGAGTAGAAATCAGTAAAATTTCTTCAATGCTTTCCTCCACAAAACTTACATGCAGAGAAGCTATTATTTTACGATAGTTAAGAGCACACAATTTAGAATAATATTGCTCAACCATACCAATTATGATATGTGTGATACTAATTACCTATTTTTCCATACCTAATTTCCATCACTTTTAAGAGGTGATAAAACAGTGCCTATCTCATAGGGTTGTGGTGATCAATAAGGAAGAAAATGCATGCACCCAATTTCAGTGTCTGGAGCTGTCCAATATCTGATAAACTTTAAGCACATTGTAAGTACTTATGTTCAGTGCCTTTTATTTGTTTCATGTTTTCAAGAGACTTTCCTGGTATGTAAGAATCACAGATTTATTGAGAATGTTGATGCCAAATTCTACTCTTCATGTGTAGAATAGATTAACTGGTATTTTTACTAAGGCAGGCAAAGACTTTAATAGCTCATTAGAATGAACCCTCTCCGTTTTTGACCAGATTATTGTAAAAATATTGGCTGCAAACAAATATTTAGCATAAACTTATAATCAACTACAAAAAATAAAACTCTTCCCTAACAACTTTATTAAAATGTATACATTTTTTATAAAATAATACATTTAATTTATGATGCCATTTACATAAAAAGTAATAAAAACATGCATGTGTGTTTGTGTACTGAAAATGTTTAGAGGAACATTTATCAAATTGATTACAATAGTTGTGAGAAGTGAACAAAAGTCTCTTTGAGAAAGAGTGATTAAAGAAATATTTCAAGTAGGACTGTGCATATTTTTTGCATATTTTTATTATAAAAATATGTGGCCAAGTCCCTTAACCAACCTCCACTTATATGAGTCAGTGAATTAACTGATGTTTTTCTTTCTCAGATGATTATACTGAGTCATGGTCTTTACACAATGACTCCTGTCTTCTAGTAGATCATTCTGTAATGTGTCCTTTTAACCTCATAGAAGTAATTTTCTTACCTGCACTCATGTCTCTTGCCAGTAATGCTTATTATAATTGCTTAGCTCAATTAGAAGCTATGTTAAAAATAAAAATGTGAACTGTGAATATAAAGTGTACTTTTATGAAATATAAGTTGAATATTTTGAAAAAGTCAAGACATATATAAAATATATAAGACATACAGTAATTGAAATACTTCATTCAGATTCAATATGGATAATTCAATTATTACAAAAGTTTATGAAATAAATATATTGATTTATAATCAATGGAAATTTTCCTTGTAGAATATCAAAAACTTAAGCAAAAGTTATGAGTGATAAAATATATTTGGCAGAGGGCCTCCCCGGTGGCGCAGCGGTTGAGTGCTGGGTTGTGAAGCTGCCCTCAGCCTCTGCAGTACAGGTTCAATCCCCTGCCACTGGCGAGAGGGTCCCACATGGCACGCAGACCTCTCCTGCTGCCCGCTGCTCCCCTCAGTAGTGTACTTCGGTCCTTCTGCCTGTTCTGTTTCCCCCTCTGGCTCTGGTGAATTCTCTCACCCTCCTGCGCTTCCAACTGTATGCAGTGCTTGTATAAATAAACAAATAAATCTTTAAAATATATATATATTTGGTAGATATTGAATTATATTTATCATCCTTCACCCCTAATTAAATTGATTGAAATATCTGGTATAAATTTGTATAATTTGGGTCTCCCCTGGTGGCGCAGGGGTTAAATTATCAGTGTTGTCAATCTATCACCAGCCACTGTGGCAAGAGTAGTATCCTGGGACAGGGACCTAGCCCACATGGCGCAGCAGACCTCTCCTGTCTTGCCCACTGCTCCCCTCAACAGTGTATTTCAATAGATCCATCTGTTCTGCTACCTGCTCTGCCTCTGATGAATCCTTTTCTTACCCCCACCCTGCACCTCTGGCCTACACCCCAGTTCTTGTATGCATAAATAAATAAAAATATTTAAAATATATAAATAATTTATGTAAATTATCAAATTGAGTTATCTTTTAGACAGAATAAATATAGGTCTACATGACTTTATTTTATTTTAGATTATTTTGGCTTTAAATACTTTTGTATTCAATGTAGAGTTGCTAAGAGAATTTCCATAAACCTTTCACTGGGGTTCACACAGTTATAAAACATTAGTCACAACACATATATCAATGGTAGCACTGCTGAAATACTACATTTATACATCCCTTAACATTTTGGTTGATGACCAACTGCATATACAATGGTAGTTCCTTAGTCCATACCATATACCCAGGTCACTAGTAGCCGATACCATCTTAGTTTGTGTAATTTTTACTCTAGGATGTTCACACAACAAAAAAATTACTTGAGAACTCATTTATAAGAACACCCATCAGTAAGTGACACTAAGTGACACATGACTGTATTAACTAAAAACTACATTATATTTCACTAATTTTTTCGCTAATGCTCTTTTTCCTTCTAAGAAGACAGTGAAAATATCACATTGTGTTTAGTCATCAGGCCTCTTGAATCTCCTTTTATCAGTGACAGCTTTTTGGATTTTTCTTGTCTTTCATGACATTGAAATTTATGAAAAAAAAAGGAAAAACTGGTAAGATGTTTTATAGAGTAGGGCTTGTCTGATATATTCCTATGATTAGACTGGGATTATAGGTTTTTGAAAAAATACTATAGAGGGGAAGAGTCCTCATCCTGTCTTATCAGACTTTATAGGACATTCACTTGGATCACTTGGCTAATGTGACATCTGTCAGATTTCTCTACTGTAACATTACTATTTTCCCTTTCCATACTCTGTTAAAATGAGTCACTGAATCAAGTTCACACTTAACAGAAATATGCCTTTACCATAATGTAAACAAATGAAATTTTAAAATAAGCTTTTTGGTTTTGGATTCTTTAATTTACCAAAATGTATTTAAAAGTTATCTGTTTTGTTGTTTCAATCAATAATTTATTCTTTTTTGTTGCTGACTGTATTCCATTTTATGGATGTACTCTGCTTTGCTTATCTACATACCTATTCAGGGATCTCTGAGCTGTTTCCAGTTTTAAATAGTTACGAGAAGCTGTATAAAATTTTACAGTTCTTTAAAAACAGATTTATTATAATGCAATTCTCTTAGTAAAAATTCAGTCATTTAGAGAATATGATATAGTGTTTAGTGTATTCAGAGTTGTGCAGCAATCATCACAAAACATTTTAGAACATTTTCATCATGACAGAAAGAAGATCTGTACCTATTAGTAGTCACTCATCATTTACTCTCTATGTTCCTACCAAAGCAACCAGTAATGTTCTTCTGTCTCTATAGATTGGCCAAGTCTGGACATTTCACATAATTTATTATATTTAAATGTCTTCTTTCACTTGGAATATTTTCAAGGATCACCCATGTAGCAGCATTTATCAGTAATTCCTTTTTTTTGCTAAACACTCTCCATATGTAATGTTTTATTGTCATGTCACATTTTATTTATTCATCCACCAATTGATGAGCATTCAGTTGTTTTTACTTTTGGACTATGAATAATGCTGTTATAAATTCATGTACAAATATATATATATATATTTATATATAAAAATTATAGATTTATATATATATATAAATTATATATATATATAGATATATATATATATAAATTGTAGACCTAGGAGTTGAAATGCTGGAGCGTAAGCTAACTCTTTTTATATATTTTGAAGAACCATTAAACTGTTTCCTGTGCAGCTGTACCATTTAAAATTCCCATCATCAGTGTAAATTATATTGAATGGTTCAATACTGGTAATGTATCAGCTGCCCTCAATTTAATATATAAGATTAGCATAATCCCAGGTAAAGCCCTAGTAAGTTTTTAGTAATCTGAGAATAAAATGTATTTGGAAATATAAAATAAGCTACAATAGTTAAAACATGGTCCAAATTCGATCCCAGCCAGGTTGCTGACTCACATATGGCTCAACACACCATTCCTTTCTAACCAACTGCTCCCCTTAGCAGTGTATTTCAGTAAATTTGCTTGCTCACTTCCCTACTCTTTCTCTGGTGAATCCTCTTACCCCTAACACCTCTGTCCTACATACCAGAACTTCTACACAAAATTAAGTAAATAAAATCTTAAAAAAACCCAAAGAAATCATATTATTATAGATCAGTGGATGGAACAACAGAGGGTCAAGAAATAGGTCCACATGAATAAAGCCAATTGATTTTTTAACAGATCTGCGGACAAAATTCAGGTAAAAAAAAGGAAAAAAAAGTCCAAATTTCACACATTATACAAAATTAACACAAAATAGATCATAGCTATAAAATCAAATTTATAGAATTATAAAATTTCAAGAAAAAGATCAGGAGATTCTGTGACTTTTTTAGCAGAGTTTTTTTTTTTAAATAATAAATTTTATTTTTATATTCCCCCATACAATTGCAAACCCCCCATTCTGACCCAATCCCTCCCCTCCTGCCACCCACCCCCAAAAAGTGTCTCTGGTTCATAGTTTTTTGTTGATTTTGATTTTCACTTTCTTATAGTTATTCATTTTCCTGGTCCCTTATTTAAATTTTCTAGATTCATGCTATGAGTGAGACCATCCGGTATTTTTCTTTTTCTTTTTGGCTTATTTCGCTGAGCATGATCCCTTCCAGCGCCATCCATGTTGCTGCAAATTGCATGTGTTTATCTTTTTTGAATGCTGAGTAATATTCCATGGTGTATATGTACTACATCTTCTTGATCCAGTCATCTATTTTTGGGCATTTGGGCTGTTTCCAAAGCTTAGCTATTGTAAATAGTGCTGCTATAAACATAGGGGTGCAGGTGTTGTTTGGAATTGATGTTTCTGTGTCCTTTGGGTAAATACCTAGGAGTGGAATTGCTGGATCATATGGAAGCTCTATGTTTAGTAGGTCCAGAAATCTCCACACAGCTCTCCACAGTGGTTGGACCAGTTTGCACTCCCACCAACAGTGCAGAAGAGTTCCTTTTTCTCCACACCCTCGCCAGCATTTGTTGTTGCTAGTTTTTTTAATATGTGCCATTCTCACTGGTGTAAGATGGTATCTCATGGTAGTTTTGATTTGCATTTCCCTGATGGCAAGTGATGTTGAACATTTTTTCATATGCCTGTTGGCCATTTGCATTTCCTCTTCAGAGAAGTTTCTTTTTAGCTCTTCTGCCCATTTTTTGACTGGATTATTTTCTTTGTTGTTGCTTGGTCTCATCAGCTCTTTGCAGATTTTTGTGATCAGTCCTTTATCATTAGTGTTGTGTGCAAAAATGTTCTCCCAGTTGGTGGGGTTTCTCTTTGTTTTTGTTATTGTCTCTTTTACTGTGCAGAAGCTCTTTAATTTGATGTAGTCCCAGCTGTTTATCTTTGCCTTCACTATCACTGCTTTGGGTGATGTGTCTGTAAAGATGTCTTTGATGTGCAAATCACGTAGTGTTTCGCCTATATTTCCTTCTATGTATTTTATGGTTTCAGGTCTTATGTCTAGTTCTTTAATCCATTTTGAGTTGATTTTTGTGTATGGTGTGAGGTAGTGGTCAAGCTTCATTCTTTTGCATGTAGCGACCCAGTTTTCCCAGCACCATTTATTGCACAAACTTTCTTTGCTCCATTGCATAGTCTTTGCTCCTTTGTCAAAGATTAGTTGGCCATAAATCTGTGGGTTTATTTCTGGATTTTCTATTCAATTCCATTGGTCTGTATGTCTGTTCTTGTTCCAATACCATGCAGTTTTGATGATTATGGCTTTGTAGTATAGTTTGAAGTCTGGGAGTGTGATGCCTCCATTCCCTTCTTTTTTTTTCAGGAGAGCTTTGGCTATTCCGGGTTTTTTGTGATTCCATATGAATTTCATCAATAATTGTTCTATTTCTTTGAAGAATGACATTGAAATTTTGATCGGAATAGCATTGAATCTGTATATTGCTTTTGGTAGGATGGCCATTTTAAAAATGTTTATTCTTCCAATCCATGAGCAGGGGCTGTCTTTCCATTTCTTTGTGTCTTCTTCTATTTCTTTTAACAGTGTTTTATAGTTTTCTTTGTATAGGTCCTTTACCTCTTTTGTTAGATTTATTCCCAAATATTTGATTTTTTTTGATAATAAAAGGGATTTTTTTTTATTTCTTCTTCTTCAGATTTATTGTTTGTGTATAGGAAGGCTACTGACTTTTGCGTGTTGATTTTGTATCCTGCCACTTACTGAATTGATTGATGAGTTGAATTAGTTTTTCTGTGGAGTTTTTAGGGTTCTCTATGCATATTATCATATCATCTGCAAATAGTGATAGTTTGACTTCTTCTTTTCCTATTTGGATTCCTTGTATGTCTTTCTCTTGTCTTATTGCTCTGGCTAGGACTTCCAGTATTATATTGAAAAGCAGTGGTGAGAGTGGACATCCTTGTCTTGTTCCAGATCTTAATGGAATTTTTAGCAGAGTTTTTAGATATACTGTATGAAGTATTATTCTAAAAGAAAAATTACAATAAATTGGATTTTATAAGACTCTCTTTTAAAGTTTTGTTCTGTGAAAGACATTTAAAAGTTATTCAAAGACAGGTTTTAGAATATTTCTGCAACCGCTCCAAATTCTTTTGAACCCATTGCATTCATTCCCTACTCTCTCTAACAGGCAACTGTTGATCTATATTCCACCTCTAATCTTTTGCCACTTCTGTGCATTTCACTCAGAAAAATGGACTGATGCAATATGCAGTCTTTATGTCTGACTTGCTTCAACTGTCATAATATTTTGGAAGACCATCTATCTTGTAATATGTGTATATATGTATGTATATAAATATTTTAATAATTTTTGTCATTTTAGGGATTTGTTCATTCATCTAACTTCTCTAATATGAAGACATAAATTTGTCCTCAATATTCTCTTAAAATTCTATTTCTTACTATAGGGTCACTAACAGTGTTCTCGTCTTCATTTCTAATTTTTGAAATTTCAATGTTGTCTCTTCTTTGTTAGTATACCTAAAGATTCATCAATATTGTTTATATGAGAGTCATCTTTTATTGCATTGATATATCTTTTTATTCTGATTTTTGCTACATTTTTATTATTCCCCTTGCTTTAGGTTTAGTTTGTTTTTCTTAGTCCTGTTTATATGAGAGTTTAGGTAATTTATTTGACTCTTTCTTCCTTTCTATTGTAGATCCGACAGCTCTATATTGCCACCAACTATGATTTTAGCTGTGTAAAGTTTTGATATCATTTTTCGATTGGCATTCTGTTCAAAATTATTTCTAATTCTCCTTTGATTTTCCCCCTTAACCTAAAGTTTTATTAGAAATGTGTCATTTAATTTCCAAATAGGTGGTTGATCTCCAGTTTTGTTCTCAGAGAACATAGTTTGTATTATTTTAATTTTCTGAAAAATTTTTGACTAATTTTATGGTCCTGTGAATGAATATATCCTGGAGAATGTTTTATGTGTATTTGAAAAGAATGTGTATTCTGCAGTCATTGAGCAAGGTGTTTATGCCAGTTAGGCCAAGTTGTTTAATTTTATTCCAGTCCTTTATATATCTGCTGACTTTTTATACAGTTTTCTGTAATTATTGATGGTGGTATATTAAAATCCCCAACTATTATTGTTGAATTGTCCATTTTAAGCATAATCTTGAAACTATCTAAAATTAATAGACCACTTATTATTTGCTTATAAACTGCATTACAATAACCTGAAACATTTTTAAATTCTTAAATATGCCTATTTTACTTATATTTCCCGGTGGCTGTGTGTTTGTATTTGTGGGTGTATGCATGCAGGTACTCTGCTGACATACCTATCTGTGCAATTAAATGATATTTAAACATTTAGATCAATGAGTTAATGTAACAAGTTTTAAACATTGTGAGAGTTGTGTTTGAAGCATGATATGTTAAATATCCACATGAAAGAAAATGCAGGCATTAATTTTGTGAACCATTCATTCTACAAACTTTCAAACATTTGATATTTAGATAATATTTCACTGTGAGAGGGCCAGATAGTGTACTGTTAAAGGTATTTTAATCCATGCTACCGCCAGGTAAAAAGTTGGCTAATTTTTCCCATTTGTTAAGTAAGTAGATATAGTACCTATGAAAATAATCCATTTACATTAAGCATATTAGTTTTTATGAGAAAAATTGTGTTGTGTCTGTTGGTTGTTTTGGTTTTCTCTTGTTTGGCAGGTTTAAGCTCTTTCAGATAACTAGACAAGTATTTTACTTATGGATAACCTAGTCTTATATTAGATACTTTGCATTGAGGAGGAAAAATAGCTGCTGTTCAGTTAAAAAAAAAAAAGACATTCAAGTTGATCTCTCTTATCACACCTGTAAGCCTCTGGCAGGTATCTTTTATATTATCATCATGGCAGTCAGAAATCTCTGGATTCTTAATACTTGAAAAGATATTTGCTGTCACCAACTCCTCCAGACACCAACATCAGGGAGCCCAGGGGCTTTTCTCCTGCTACTTTTTCTGGAATGGCATCTGTGTAGTAGTACAGAGTCCAGATAAGAGAACCTGAAAGCTGGGTAGTTCAACATTCAAGTGACATATTTTAACTAATTGGAACCAAAAATAAGGAATGGTATTATTGGCATATGAATTCAATCTATTCCTTCAGAGTATGCCTTACAACTTATCTTTTATAAAGTCAAGGCTACAGCAGCAAAGTGGAATCCTCTTTTGCTTCTCATTCTTTTCTTCCCTGTCATTTCATATCCTTTACCCTGAAAAAGTATACCACCCAGTTGAGTCAGTAGCACTTACATCTTTTAAGAGATTGCTTCTTAGGTAAGATGGGCTATTTTAAGAGATTTCTTGAAAATAAACTGTAAGATCTGCCCATATTCTTATGTTTGCATGTGCTTTTAGGAATTTTATTATTAACTCAGGTTTTGTCATTTGACATAAATGATTTACTACTTGACCAGCTATTTAATAATTAAATTACCTGAATATTTTAATACTCAGTTGCATTCACTATAACCACTCAGATAGGCAAATAATTGATCCATTATTCAAAAATCATTTTCTACTGATTGAAGATGTAATCCAATTATAATGAAACAAATATTAACTCCTGATTTGTCAGGTTCATGTTGTACTAGCAACATGAAGTCTTGACTCTTGATTCAAAAGAAATAATGACTGCAATTGTGAAAAAAACATACAGTCACAGATTCCTAATGGGTTTTAAGAGAGTTTCACTTTTATGATTACTGCTCTTTTCTGTACTTGAGATGTGAGAAATGGTAACATTATTTACATTAGCAATGAGCTTTTCTTGTAGTCTTTGAAGATAATCTATGTGAAGTAAAAAAGAGGCAACATAGTAAACAAAATACTCCCGTTTACTTGTCATTTTAAGACCTTTATAGGTCCTACATATTTTTAAGGTTTCATTTTACATCTTTGGAAATATATTGAAATATACCCTCCTAAATATATTTTGCAGGAGGAAATAATATTTTTATAACTTAGTCATTAAAATATTTAAATTTGTATTTCATTTTTTAAATTACACAATCTAACACACTTTTTGGCAACTAAGATAACATATGTATTAATACTAACAGTGAAGTTGACACATTATTAAAATTATTGAACTTCATTAATAGTGAAATGTTCTTTTAGCATTCCAGATATATACTGATAAGTTGCAAGGTATAATTTGGAGAAATAGACTGAATTCTTATGCCAAATGCATTCAAATCATTGCCTGATCTTTAACTATGGATAAAAAGTACTGAACAAAGAATAAGTAAGGTTTATTTTTTATTATAATTTGAACAGTACTTACTCAAAATTGTGCTTATTTATGACTGTGAGGATTTCCTTGAAATATGAGAAAGACCAGGTTTCATCTCTTCAGGATATTACAAATAAGGGAGGAACTACACTATAAATACCAATTGTCTTTGTAAAAGAAAATATTGCACACATTCGATAAAACTAAGGAAAATATAAACAATTAAATTATCTAATTATTTTTCTTCTAAAGTCATAAATATATTAGCAGTTAATTGTGCATTACACTTGTTAGCATGAAAGGTAAATAGAACATGCTTTCATTTACTTTCAAAAAATATTGTAATTTTGATGTCTGTAAAAATGTTCATGAAAATAAAGCTGAGTGATGAAGCATAACTATTTCAGATGACTATTAGGACATATAAAAGTATTACTCATAACACTTGGAAATAAATAATTATATATTGTAAATTATATATTTTTGATGGAAAATCTTTATAAATTTTGTAAACTTTTGAAGCAGCTCAATCTGGTGAATTCATTGTTAATTGTTCTTCTTTCATTACTTAACACTACTGTGTCCTTCCCTTGGATCCTCCAGTGTGGAATCACCCAATGCTCCATTGTTGTGTAGCCAAATATCCTCCAAATGGTGAGGGTATCCTGATCTTGACTCAGCCTCACTTTCATCAGGCAGAGTTCAAAATCTCACTCACATCTGGGCAAAGAGTATATGAAGTAATGGGGATCTGTCAGGGTTTTTATCCTTGGCACTAGTAATTTATAGGACTAGCTAATTCTTGTGAGGGAGGGCTACCCACGGCAATGTAAGATATGTTAGCAGTCTGTACTCACCGATGCTGGTAGCACCTTCCTTTCAAGTTTTGACAACCCAAAATTATGTCAAACACTGACAACTATTCACAGGGAGTGCTAGACAGAATTGAAACTGAATGAAAATCACTAACTGAACCCTATAATGCGGTACAGGGCTATCAGCCATACTATCCTTCCTGAAAGTTTGTGCTCCCCTTTGATTTCTTATTTTGACACTTTAGCTTCTCATAAAGACAAGTTACCTAAGAACCCCTTGGTTAGTTCCTAGTAAAGGAGCTGTTGAAGCAGTTAAGGATGGGAGTTTTGAACTCTAAAAGACTTAAAATCTAGTTCTGGAAGCTCCACTTACTGTTTTATGCTATGGAATAATTTGTTAAGTTGTTTTCCTACACAAATTCTTGTGTTGAAGTTTTAGTACCCTGTGTGTATTTGGAGAAAGTATCTTAAAGAGTAATTAAAGTTAAATGATGTTATAAGGATAGGCCTTAATCTAATAAGATTAGTATCTCATAAGAATAGAATTTGAGCCTCCCCTGGTGGCGCAGTGGTTGAGCACTGGGCTGCGAAGCTGCCCGCAGCCTCTGCAGTGCAAGTTCGATCCCCAGCTGCTGGCGAGGGTCCCAAATGGTGCGACAGACCTCTCTTGCTGCACCGGCTACTCCCCTCAGCAGTGTATTTCATCAGTCTGCCTGTTCTGTTCCCTGCTCTGGTTCTGGTGAATTCTCTCACCCTCCTGCACTTCTGACTGTACCCAGTGCTTGCATAAACAAACAAACAAACAAACAAATAAATAAATAAATCTGAAAAAAAAAAAGGAATTTAGACTCTTCTCCCTCTGTTGTGCATGCGTGCACTGTCTCTCTCTCTCTCTCTCACACACACACACACACACACATGTGAGGACTCAAAGAGTAGGTGTCCATTCACAAGCTAGGAAGAAAATTTTCGCTGAAAACCACTCTGCACTTTGAATGCAGGTTTCTAGCCTCCAAAACTGTGAGAAAATTATTTTAAGTCACCCAGTGCCCAGGCACACTGAGAAAGTAACTCTGAATAATTTTCTTATTAATGTATTGTTTTTTACTAACTCATTAAATACTAAGATCTAATTGAGGATCCAATCACAAATGTAATTATATAGTAATATTTCAAGATACTTGCACTATGATATGGAACTATGTATGATTTGGGTAGGTAAAAATGATCAAATACTGCTAATTGCACAGTGGTTTCTTGCCAACATTCATAAGTGAGGAAATGCTGAATTCATATAGACACTAGTGAAAAAAATAACTGTTTTTATAATACAAACTCACCCAACACTTCAAATTCATTGTGAGTTCCCTCCATGGATTCCTTGGTATGCGGGGGTATTATCCATTGCAGTAAATCAATTTGCCCTTGCTTCTCAGAGCACTTAGGTGGCAGACTATCAGCTTCAAATGGAAAGTCATCTCTCTATTCTGAGATCACTTAGAAACAGAGCTATACTCAAACTTTGCAGATGGATGCATTCAATCCTCACAGTTTAGATGCAACTCTCATTTATTCCAATTTCAACACTCAAGTAACTAAATGAAACTAATGTAGGTTGGGTGTTTGGTTTCAGACACACTTGTTCTGTTTAACTGAAAACTCTGTAGAGGAACAATTTCCTTTCTCTGGAGTGAGTCTATTTTCTCAGGTTGATTGATATCTCTATAGACTGACTCCCTTTGAAGTATCGCCTGCCCTATAGCTAGTACTTAAAAGCTGGAAATGAAGTCCAGCAGGAGTTATTCCAGCTTGTTTCTAGTAAAACCTACTAAGAGATAGAACATCAAAAGTAAAAACAGGAACAAAGAAAAAGGGGGGGTGGTAGTCCAGTGTCTTTTATCCATTGATGGAAACCACCATTGTATATTAGAGGCTTGACTCTACATGTTTGAAACTGTAACATTGAATACTTTTTAAATTCAGTACTAAAGTTCTAACTTTTACCTTTGGAACTATGTTCTTATTAGTCTTGCCTCCACTTGGAAGTAATTAGCAGAGTTCCTAGAATTCTGGGCATAGAGTTAAAAGTGTTTTGGCTTTTATTTTACCATTAAACATATGTGACTTTGGAAAAGTTGCTTGCCTTTCCTGGTCACTGATGCTGCATGTGTGAAATGAGGAATGGACAGAGGTGGGCTTTAGATTTCATGGAAGCTCAGAGACCCAAGTTATATTTCTAATTTTCTAATAACAGAAGCAAAATGTAAGTTCACGAGCCATGGAAAGAAAATAGCACTGAGGATATTAGAGACACATAAGATGAAAGACCTGAAACAATATTAAAAAAAAATGAAAGTGAGGTAGATTAAGTATGTTTAAAAATCTCTAATGTTGGACTTGAGTGAAAGTGTGTGTTCTCCAGATGCCCAGGTAAAATCTACATATTGATCCCACACTGGTTGCCTCAAAAACACATATTTTTGTTTCTCATTAACTTTTGTGTTGTAGATATTGAATAAAAAGTGAAAACATCTTTGGTGAGTTTTCTCCTCGGAAATAAAGAACAAACAGTGTTCCTAGGGAGGTTCATGATTTCAATAGGATTAAATATAAATTTTGGGTTATCAGTGTTATTAAGAAGGAGAAACATTTTAACTATATTCAAAATAAGCCTCAAGATTCCCCTGCATTTTTGTGACGAGTTACTTTTTTTGCTCACTCATGAATTTTTGAATTCCTACACAGGCTTATCACAGTAAGTTCTCATTCCCCACAAACAAAATAAGAATGGTAACAATATCTTTTTTTCCCTCTCAGAGCTCTTTTATTTATAAACAAGAACATATATATATCTATATATACACACATACATACACATATATATGCATATTCCCCATTTTGTGGTACAAATAATAACACATTATATATGGTAACAATATCTTTATTTTTGGATTTCTAGAGACAAAGTATGCAAATATGTAAGTGAGCACACAAATATAATCCTTTGCCATCTGTAAATCTAAATAGGTAGAATGTGCTTTTAGATTTGGTCAATGGAAGTTCATATCATTTATATCAGACCATCTATATGTGAGTTATTTAACCGGAAAGTAAAAATAAAACATGCAAGTATCAGTCTGTTTTCTTTATGGCTAAAGTAATAACTTAAAAATAACTAAATTGATAATTCAATTTAATAATTAAAATGTATTTTCACATGCAAACAATAACTGAATTATTTAATAGTGGACTGTTGAGCTTTCTCTTCTAATTTTGTTTTGGTTAAAATACCAGTAGAAATTACTCTCTAGTTGAAAACAGAAAGACAGAAGCAATTTTGGCACAGAAAGTTCTCCAAAGTCCCCTCTCTGCACTGTCACTGCAACTAAAAGCCATGTTTCTCTGTGTTATGCTTTAAGTATTATCTCCAGAAAGCTTCCCCTAAAGTCTGTAATCTCTACTTGATATTATCCATCATATGTAATTAGTGGTTTTGCAAGCACATAGGAGTCTATACCACTGGTACTCAATCCTTACTCTACTTTAGAATCATCCATGGAACTTAAAAAAAATGCCTTACCTCGTGCTTATCAACTGAATCTGAATTTTTGTGTATAGATCTAAGCATTGCTTTAAAAGGATCTCTTTAGATAATTTTAATTCATATTTCAAAGTGTGAGATCCACCAAAATAAACAACATAGAGGTAGATACCAAAATATAGCATCTTTATAGTCTTTTGACTTATGTTGTTTTTTATTTTAATTTAGTGCCACTGTAAGAATGAAAAGATTATTAGCATACATGTTGCCATATTTGCAAAAGCTGTTTTAAATGCAATTATAAGAACATATAGAATCATCAAAATTTTGCAATTCATATTTGTATCTTATACATGCACATATTATTCTACCTTAACAGAATGGTGGAATCAATATACAAAACTAACCCAAATGTTTTTTTACTTCTTCCTGTCTTCACATTCTGCCAATATGGTCTACCGTCAGCTTAACAATGAGTAAAGAAAGACTTTCCTTTTATTCCGTGCCTTCCTCTTCAGTGTAGGTGGTTGAATGATATAGGGAAGTAACATGAGTAAGAAAAAATATGATAGTGTTCCTGGGTCATTATTGCTTCTTAGACAGCCAATCATTGCCATCTTTTTTGTGTTTGAAACAAGTTTTAATACCCATGGCAAGCATGGTATCTGGACCTGTCGGTGCCCCTATTTCCTTAGTCATAGATTTAATACTATTCACTGTAAGTCCTATTGTGTCACAATTTATCTTGGATGCACAGAGATTCTATGCTCACAAATCATAATTAGCAGTTTATGCCAATGTTAGTAGATGCATATATTCTGCATATCACATCTGCCCATGTGTAAGGAGTGTGCCATTGGCCTATTACACTTCACTTACAAAACACCAGTTCAGAGACACAAATATAAAATATTAGAAGATGACAACAGCAGAGCATTAAACCAAGCATGGGATCATTTTGAGCATGGGCCCTTCACAACTGAACATATCCATGAATATCCATGATGCTGATCCAGCCCTTACTATGTGGAATAGACTTCTGACAGATCATTGATCTGTTATAGTGAAAGTTTTGAAGTGACTTGAGTTGCAGCTCTAACATTAACAACTTTGTTCAAGTAACATAAATTTCCAAGCTTGTTTTTGTTATCAAACCAGGACCTCAGAGAACCAGGAAGCAAATTGTTAAAGCAGTTAATTGCTAGACTCCCAAAGGTCCATTAGAGTACTTGACTATTTTATGGTAAACTGACCCCTTAAGGGCAGTTAGTGTTCCTGACTCATTTACTCAAAAGCAATGTTGTTTGACTAATTATGCTAAACAATATTTCGACTTATCTTGATTACCAGGTTTCAATCACCCCTATCTGGTTTGAATAGCAGCCTGCCAGCACAGAAAGAACCTAGAATCATGCATATGTCCATCCTGAATGACCTGAAGATAACGAAGCCTCATTAGCATGCCCAGGGGAAGTGTTGAACTACTGTTTTCTGAGCATATGTGGAAACATACTCTACCCATGAGCCCAAGCAGATAACTAACCCTACCCGCTACCTCCAGCACCTAATTCCCGAAAAGACTTTAGTCTCACTACTGCCTTTTCCCACTTTAAAAAACCCTTTTGAACATTTATCCAGGGAGGTCTTCTAAGGATCTATTTCCTTACTTACGTTACTTGTTAACATCTAAGAAAATATCATTTCTCTGCCAAGACTTGAATCTGGTCTATTAGCTAACACATCCTAGCAACAAACCCCTTGAGTTCAATAATTTTTTTAGTAAAAAGAGGATATCACTTTACAAATTGGATGAGAGGAATAAATCATTCCCTAAAAATATTCAACTTTGCTTTTGTTGTCTATTTGTTCTTCCTAACTCCCTGGGGTATTGTAACTGGCAGTTCCTTTGCTTAGAATAAATTTAGACATCTAAATGGTGTCAGGTTTTTGACCCATTATTTTTTTCTGCTCTGTTCCATGGAAACTGGCTGTATTTTATATCTGTGTTCTCATAATATTAAGGGAGAAAGCAAAGCTACAGAGCAAAGGGCCACTCTGAACACATTAAAAAACTTCTTTCATTATCAAAATTGAAACTAAGTCCATGTCATGTAATGCGCATATGGATTATATGCATATGTACATGCATGTTACATGAAAACATACACATACATAATTATTCATACATGGTAACCATGTGCTTTTTTTTCAAACCATTTCCCCCCTTCCTCTGATCTGTTTTAAATCACAAAGGCTGAGTTTTGCTAATTTTGTTTCTTAAGCTTCCTTGCTATGTCCAGCCAATGAAAGAAAATGAGGTATTTTCCTTTTTATTTATTTATTTTTTGCTTTGAATAGTACCATCAGCAGTCATTGCTTCTACTTTGTGGTTAGATCCAGCTCCCATCAGCCCACTGAGTTTTCTCTTTCTGCCTGGTGGCCCTAGCCCCTAGACTCCAATAACTCTACTTTTTTTTTTTTTCTTTCTGACTCTAAAGGTGGATATGACATACTAAAATTGATGCTGTCTCACTTTCTCCAATTATCTTTGTAACTAATCTCCTATGCAAAATAAGTTATCAGTTGATTAATCTCAATTGTACAATTTGGTGTGAGTTTTGTTTCCTGACCAACTAGGATGTTGGTACACTCACATATAAATATGCATATAATGCATGGGTCTGTACCTCTCTTGAAGGAACTATCCTATATCACACAAATTACTGTGGTAGATAAGTTAAGAAATTAAAATAGTTTTAGTAACACTAGTGTATTAGTCAAGGTTCTTCAGAAATACATAAATACAATCTATTTATTTACTTACCTACCTACCTACCTACTCACCTACCCACCATCTATCTATCATCTACCTTTCATCATTTTCTATCATCTATATGGGGAGATTTGTTAGAATAATTGATTCATGTGATTTGGGGATGAGAATTCCAGTTCTGTAGTAATGAGGGTCTGAGAAATAGAAATAGAAATAGTAGGAGAGAACTTATGTTCCAATTCAGGATCCACTGGGCAAAAGGTAAAATATTTCTTGTTCATCCTTTCTTTTTTTTAGGCTTTTAAGATATTGAATGAAGCCCATCTGAGTTATGAAGGACTTTTAGTTTCACTGAGCATACCCATTTAAATTTTTATGAAAAACTCACAGGCACACCCAGAATAATGACTAACCAAATATCTGCACCAGTGGCCCAAATCAAGTTGGAAAATAAGATTAACCATCACAATTATATTTGAACACAAGGATTCTCAGCCTCACTGGCAGAAAGCAATAGTACAAGATGTTCAGGGAGAACTCATTTTGTTACCAAGGTCAGTTGCTTGTAGTTCATTATTAGAAGTTGGAATTTAGAATTCAAAGTAATCCTGATCACACCAGTCATCAGTAACAACCAAAAGTGTAGCACCTTAAATAAAACACTTGTCTGTTTTGCTCTAGGCAGAATTCAAGTGGTTTCAGTCTCTCTTCTTGTTTCCCCCATCAGTTAATCTGCCTTTAAATTTTCTTGGTTCTCTTAGTAAGTTCAAGTGAAAGAATAAGGTTGGGCAGTTTTCATGCTAAGACATACCATGTATTTAATAACTTGCTGAGACAATCTGAAAACAGATTCATTCTCTCTCGTTCACTTACATTGCTAATGACACATACATTCTTACTTTCATTGCTCAGTTTTACTTTATAATTTTGGAAGCAGGGAATAATTCCAAGTTTAATCATTTACTCTGTCTTCTATTGTTGTAGATGTAAGAATCTCTACATAAAATGAAATTGGGCCTGCTCGGGGTCGTGTGGCTGTGGACACTAAACAAAATTAGTCTCATACCTGATATATATTTAATAAATATATTGTATTTAATCAAATTTAAATAAATCTTATTAGGATTCTCAAAGCTGAGGACATCATAAAAATATGATTATTTGGAAATAACATGAAAAACCCCAAATTATAAATAACATTTATAATTAATTATAAATAACATTTTTAAATCACAGATTTAGAACATATGAACCATAAATATATACCTCTAATGAATTTTTACATAAGACTACAATATAAAGCTATAGTAATTCTTTGTTAAGCTACCAAATTGTTTCCACAAAAAAGAAGCCAATAAAAAAGTCATGATCTTAGAGTGTGTCATATTCCCCCACTATTGTGACTTTATTACTGCCCCAACTTGTTTTATAAATTAGTAATACAATATCATATTTTCATATATATTAACATTGTAATGACCCTTACTGACAAAGAGGTAAGGGCAGTTAAGATAGTCATTCAAGATAATCAACTAAAAAGATTAATAGGTGATTTTGATAATATGCCTCTGAAAAGTGGTATTAATATATGCACATAATTTTAGCTGACTGAGATTATGGATTTCATACTATATTCTTTTTTTAAAAGATTTATTTTCATTTATTCATTCATATAAGAACTAGGGTGTAGACCAGAGATGTGGGGAGTGAGACAGAGTAGGGAGCAGAACAGGCAGATCTACTGAAATACACTGCTGAGAGGAGCAGCAGGCAAGACAGGAGAGGTCTGCTGCACCACATACTCATGAAAACTTCTCCAGGTTTTGGGGACAGTCATCAGTTACTCTTATTCTGAGAAGTTACTTTCCCCTCCCTACAGGTTAATGGCTGCCAGGAATTCTCTGGACTGGATCTGCCCACTCTGCACTGCGTTCCATCTCAGAGCCTTGCCAAAAGGTTCACTAACTTCCACTTTCTAATTCCAACTGAGTTGTATACTTATAATATTGTAATGTAGATCCCCCACAATAAATTCACATTTCATTTGAGTCATAAGCAAAATCTTCCCACTTAGTCATAGTTAGTAAGCTAAAAAGTCCAGAACTGAATAAAACACATATATCAATCATTTGAAGTCATTTGCGTTATCCTACCCCATTACTAGTGTCTCGGTTATTTTCTTATTAATCTTAACAAGTTTATCTGCTTCATAACAAATTTGTATGATCCTAAATGTATCTGTACACATATGGAAATAAAGGGAAAGTCCTACTTGACGGTATCTGATTTTCATCAGAAATTCTAGAAAAAAAAAACAACCTTGTATTAATTTGTAAATCACCTAAATAAAAACCCCAACTTTTCCACTTTGATGCATTTAATGTAGGTCTACATTGACCCACAGTATACCCACTAGTTTCTTATAGCAAACTAGCTGCTGCAATATTTGGAAAAACTTATGTTCTACCATTAATATTACCAGGAGATTTATATCCTCTCACTGCTGCCATGTTAATAACCAGTTACTAAAATGACTTTCCTGGTCTGGCTGTCCTCTCTGAGCAGCCACATATTTAATTTACTAAGGAAGGAAATACACATTTGTTCTCATAAAAACCTGAAAGAAAACTTAGTTGTTGTTTTTGCTTTATATGTAAAAAGAATATTTGTCTCCTGAAAAGAAGTAGCAAAACAACATAAAACACAAAGCAACCAAGCCCTCATATCTAGCCTGTTCAGCTTCCTGGGAAGAAGAGTCAGTAGATGTCCATATGAAATGTCTGTGGCCATAGTTTCAAGGCAGGAGTGAAAGACATTTTACATCAAAGATAGTAAGTGCCCCTAGCAAAGAACTAAATCAAAAGAGACCTAAAGAAATGCTGCCTGAGGGCATTAGATTCTATTAGTCCACCAGCTCTTAAGTATATCCCAGGAGGTAGGTCTCAGTGCTTACCCAGCATGTGAGGTTTCTCAAGGATCACACTTCCTAGTATTAATCCCTGCTCTTCTCCCTGTCCTGAGGTTCTCAGCCTGGAGGCTACTTCTTTAAACACACTTACCCATTTACATACTTTCGTCCTATAGCAAAACTATAGTTATTATTAAACACTCAGTGTTATTTGGAGCATTGGATTTTAGTCCAGATAACTATGATTTTAGACCAAGTGACTTTACTTTTAATATGGTAAATTTCTTAAACTTAGTTTAAAACAAATTGCTGAGCTGTAATTTCTTTAGATTCCTAAGGGATGGTAGCATAAATATTTAGTAATCATCCAGTTATACCAGATCTTGTCTTAATTGTGTTCCAACATGCATCTCATTGCTTCTCCTTGCACCCTTATTGGTTTATTGTAGAGAAGAGAAAAACTGAGGATCCAAAAGGTACTTACCAGGAACATGAACAGAATATAAACTTTAAAAGGAATTTTACAATCAGAACATCAGGGCTCAAAAATCAGCTCAGCAAATAAAGACCATGTGAATTTGGAAAATTTATAATCTCTGTTATCAGTTTCCTTATTGATAAAGTATTATGAAAATTATAATGCCTACTTGACTGATTTGAAATGAAATGGGTAAATGCATATGGAGGACTTAACAACAGTATCAGATATTTGTTAGAACTTCATGAAATGTTAGTCATTATTTTACCTCAAATCACAAACCTAGATGGTGATAGAGTTAAATTTCAGTCTGATTGATAACATGAAAGAAGATAATACTCATTCCCCATAGAGTTATATAAAAATCACTTGTCTCTTCTAGCTCCCAAATAATCTTCTGAAGGGAAGCTTTTGTCTCCACATTTTACATATCAAAATAAACTCATTGACAAATATTTATTATAAAGTCACATGGCTATCCATTTAAAATGGTCAAAGATGCAGAAAACATACTCTTCATTTATAAGTATTTTTAAATATAGAGATCTTCAGATAAGTACGATAGATTAACTCACATCACCAGTCATTCATTAGGAATTCTCAGATGAGTGTTATTGAGCTAACTTTTTTTTTTTCCAAAATCATGGAAAATAATTCTCTGTAGGGGGAATAGTGAAGACAAATTTCACAAAGATTTTGAAAAAAGATGAAGAAAAAGTAGAGAAAAGTTCAAAAGCTCATGACTTTCAGAAACCAGATATTTAATGTAAATGCAGGGGTCATACAAGTTGTAAGAAAACTAGTTTTGAACTATTTCAACAAGTCATGATGTATTCTGTTCTATTTTTTTATTGTGTAAGAAAACCCACATCTACTTGTTGGTACTCACCACTACAAGTAAGTAAACACCAAGATCTACCCACAGGGATATACTTAAGAGTTGGTGGACTAATCCAGCTAACCACACAAAAGATACTTAAAATACGTTATTAACCACAGCAATGTCAGAAAATATAGTATTTTCAGTTACCCCAGAATTCCCTCTATAGTCCCCATTACAGTCAAAATCCCTCCCTTCCTCTACAGGTATCTACCATATTGATTAAAAAAAATAAAAACAACAACAAAAACAGAACAACCTCTTTGGAGTACTTACGGTTTTATCATCCTAGGATGGATTCATGGACATAGTAATTTAGTTTTGCCCATTTTTTAAACATGACATATCTTTTGTATCTCTTTATAGGTTCTCTCTCCAGTTCTGTCTTATCTCCACAGTGTAATGTATTGAAGAATCAGAACTTTGTGACCTTTAGATTTTCCCACAGTCTGAATTTTGCTGATTACATACTCCTGGAATAGTTCTCCATGTTTCTCTGTCTTCTGTGTTACCTACAAGCAGAAGGTTGAACTAAAAGTTTTGGTCAGAATCAGTTTAATTATTTTGGCAAGATTATAGGAGATGTTGTATTCTTTTATTAGAAGTACATGATGTTTGGTTCATATGTCCAAAGCCATTATTAGAAAGTATTATGTTTAAATTCTAAATCCATGAATTCATTTGGGAATTGCTATTTGATGATATATAAATTTATTATTAAATGTAAATTATTAGCTTAATTTTAACATGCAATTCTAATATATTCAGTAACAGTATTTATAGATGCAGTGCAGAATAAATATTCCTTTGTTTTAATTTTCAAATTTTCAAGATAATGTCTTTGGTTCTATCATACTTAGAAGATAATCAATTAATTTGCTTTCTTAACATCATTATTACCTCATGGATTTAAAAATATTTGGTGGCTTAAACATTTCAATTGTTAATCTCATTGAAGCTTAAATTCCCCCATCTTACTAAACGGGGCCCTCTATAATTGGGCACCTTAATTCTTCTTATACATACCTAGTAAACCTGGAGAGAGTCCTTCCTACATGGACACAGTCACAGGATTGGTCATACACAAATAAGCCACAGATTTTTCTTCCCTGCTTCCTCTTTTCTTCTGATCTTTTGTCTCTCGCTTTCTTCTCTTCTTCCTTCTTTCTGTAGGAAAATGACATGTGAAGATGATGTTCAAAGTGCTAAAATAGTTCATAGTGCTAAAATGCTCATGGATATGGTATTGATCATTGTTTCATGGTTTTCTTAGTGATAGAGTTAGGAAAATTTACTTTATTCCTGTATTTTCAAATTCAAGACTTCTTTTTACTTAACTAGACTTTAAAATTATATTTACCTTCTCTCTGTTCTGTAACAACAAGTTTGTATTACACCTAAATAGTCTCAAATAATGACACAAACTTTACTAATTATGTTTACATAAAACAGTTACTTGGCTATGTCATCCATTTCCCTTTCTATATCCCTATGCAAATATGAGATACATACTCTTTTCTTTGTAACCCCAATCGTGTAATATAATATCTACATGTAAGTATTCTCATTACTATATATCATGGTGAGGTCTTTCTACTTATGTTATTGTCAAAGCTCATTATTTAGTAGCCTTTAACGAGGATTCATGAAAACTCTTCTATTTTGTTAACAGTCTGTATCCTTTATGCTTGAAGGTCATTTTTTTTTAAAGATTTATTTATTTTTATACATGAACCAGGGTACAGGCCAGATGTGTGGAAGGGTGAGAGAATTCACCAGAGACAGAGCGGGGAACAGAACAGGCAGACTGACGAAATACACTGCTGAGGGGAGCAGTGGGAGCGACAGGAGAGGTCTGCCGCGCCATGTGGGACTCTCGCTGGCCAGGATTGAACTGGCGCTGCATAGGCTGTGAACAGCTCAACTGCCTGCGCCACCAGGGGAGACCCTTGAAGGTCAATTTTTCTGGGTATAAAATCATTGGGTCATATTTTCTTTATTCATATATTTTAGATATTAACCCCATTTTTTTCCTAGCATAGACCATTTCTGTTGAAAACTTCTATAGAAAACTTTCTTAAATTATACATTTTTGTTTTAATCTTGTTTTGGTTTCCATTTTAGGGATTTCTGTTATCTTTATGTTGCATATTTATCCTAATCTCCATTATCTGTCACTCTCTTTTGAAATGCTTTATCTTTCAATTACAAAAAATTTCTATGGCTCTCCTTTAATTTATTTTCATTAATAATTATTTGTTATAATTATTCAATCCTGTGTTCTTTGTAATTTATTCTTCTTGTTTGAAATGATCTTTTATTCCCAATTATTTTTTTAAAGATTTATTTACTTATTTATTTATGCATAGAAGAACTAGTGTTCTTATGTATAGGCTAGAGGTGCAGGAGGTGAGAGGATTAACCAGAGACAGAGTGGGGAGCAGGACAGGCAGATCTACTGAAATATACTGCTGAAGGGAGTAGCATGTGAGACAGGAGACGTCTTTTAAGCCATATGTTGGTTTGCTCCCTGGCTGGGGGTTGAACTCAGGTCACAGAGGTTGTAGTGCTGAAATTTAACCCCTATGTCACCAGGGAGCCCCCGTTATTCCCAATTCCTCTCTGGTCTCACTTCTGAACTTTATTTTCAGAATATCTTCTGAGATTATGAACATGCTTCATGCCTTTCTTTACGTTTCTCCTATATGTAGACATGTTGTCGTGTCTCTGTATTACAGAAGCTTTTTAAGATATTTGATTGTAGTAAATCTTTGGAATTTTTTTTTTTTTAATTTATACAAGCACTGGGTACAGTCAGAAGTGTAGGAGGGTGAGAGAATTCACCGGAGTCAGAGCAGGGAGCAGAACAGACTGACAGAATACACTGCTGAGGGGAGCAGTGGGTAGCAGGAAAGGTCTGCGTGCCGTGTGGGGCCCTCGCCTGGTGGCCGGGAATCGAACCAGTGCTGCAGAGGCTGCTGGCAGCTTCGCAACCCAGTGCTCAACCGCTGTGCCACTGGGGAGGCCCTAAATCTTTGGAATTTTTATGTGAATTTTATATTACCAATTTTTCCCAGATTTTTAGTAGGAGACTATTCAAATCACTCTTCTAACTTCTTAAAAGTCCCTCTTACACTGTTCATACAACATTTAAAAATATGGAAACCTCCCAGTCTGTTCTGTTATCCTCTTAGCTTCTATTTACTTCCTGAACAAAAAGGAAGTGCAAAAGTCTTCAGGTGATGTCATAAAAATGTCAGTGGGAATGGTAACTGTGTATTCATAATTTGCCTTCTGTAGCTTAAAATAATTACCCATTTGTTCAAACTATACAACATATAATTGCTTCTGGTTATTACTTTACAGTATGACACATGTTTACTTTAAATTCTGATAATCTTAGACCAAGAAGGATATTTGTTCACAAGGCTTATAGTCATTATAAACAACTATGAATTTTTTGCATTAAAATTATTTCTAGGTTATGTACTTAGCAATAATTTTTATAATGTTATTCCTCTATTAGTATATGTAGATATTGGAAATTACCTAAAAATTTATTTATTTTAAAATGATTAATTGAAGTGATGACTCACTGAAAAATTTATGTATTTATCAGTAGAAATTAGATTTTAGGACACAATTCTATTTTTACTTCTTCTCTCCTTTCATTTTTTGTGCATTTATTAATAAGAGAGTAAAAATTCATGGTCTCACGTCAGGTTTATATGATATAGTAGATAATAAATTCAGTCATAATATTTGAAAAAATGCAGAGTTCTTCAAATGAACACTGTCTTTATTGGCTCTAATGTTACAATGCATAATATTAAATTACGACAGGTGAACATATTTTTGTGAGAAGATGACATAGTATGGTTTAAGAACATTCTATTGTATTTCTCCAGTATAATGCAGGAAAATTAGATGGAGATCACATGAAAATGAAATATTAATGTGAAGTTCAGTCTCAGACACCAGATGTTTCAAGAAAATCTTGGCAAAAGTAACATCCATCCACAATTGATTTCATTTGAATTTATGATGCAGGCCTTCAACTTTAGAGTTTGGCTAAAGTGAAAGCTTTATAGCAGTGGTTCCATATAATTCCAGATAAAGTCATCACTTTGGTAGAGTTATTTTCTGTCCTAAGTTTCAGAAGTTTTATAAAAGTTAGTTTAGTTACTTAATGATTGATCTCTTTTATTAACAAATAGATGTTGATTATAACTTAATAAAACCATATTTTTTATGGTGTTGGAAAAAGTTCCTCCCATTTCTAGTTTTAACTTTGCTTAAAATGTCTCAAATAATGGTAATAAGATAAATAGCATCACAATATTATTATTGCATCATATCAGATCTATTCTTGTTATTCTTGCTATTTTGATGTGTGTGTTCTAAGTTAACATAGTTGCCTTTGACAATTAAGCCAGTACTAATATGATTCTACTATAATTTTCTTCGGGTAGATGAAAGTGCAGATCTAAAGGGTTTTAAGAATTTTGCCTAATATATTAAGGACAGTGAAGTCAATCTTAATTCCCAATCCCCTGGATCTTCTCTATTGGAGGATGCAACATTATAACTTACAAAATTAGAATTTGTAGTTTTGTTTTTTCTTTTTTCTTTTTCTGTCCTCTCTGTGTCATTGCCTCCCTCTTGGATTGTCACATTAATATACGTAAAGATTAAATTCAGTTACTTTTTTTCCTTTGAGCATCCTTTGATGTCAAGAACTATGCTAGGCATTGGTTGTACAAAAACAAGTAATTAATTCTCTTCCCACAACTTACAGTTTTCCTCCAGAGAACAGAATCATTCCACAATATAATACAATGATACTACAGGTGAAAGTAATAGAATCATAAGCTAAAATTCTTTAGAGTTCTATGACAGCGTTTTCTTACATGCTTTGTTTTTAAGCTTGATAATTCATTTTATACTTAGAATATCTTATGAAGCAGGTATTACTCACTTTGTTTATAAGAAACCAGAGTTATTAAGTAGTTAAATTAAATACTACCAAAATTTGCACAGTCAATAAATGACAGATATAATAATATTAAAATCTGAACATTATAATTCTGAGGCTTCCTTAAAACTTAAGTACTATCCTGAATCTCAATTGAAATACACTGGATTTGTTGTTGTTGTTTGTTTTTTGAAGTAATATTGTTTGTTAATAAGACTGTATAAGTTTCCATTGTACAGCTTCGCAACTTCATATCTCTATATCCACAACATTTCTGCTACCAAAGGTGCAGTTTTCATGCGTAATCTAATTCCACCATCTAATAGACTCCCTTTTCCTGTTCCTGTTCAATTCCTATTCCCTTTTCCTCTGGTAAGTTCCATTGTGTGGTCAGAATCGTAAAGTTTGTGCTGTGTTTGTTTGTTTGGTTGGGTTTTTTGGTAATTTTTTTGGTAAATTTCTTTTATTCTTTTTTCTAAAGATTTATTTACTTATGCATACAAGAACTGGGGTACAGGCCAGAGGTGTGGGGGGTGAGAGGACTCACCAGAGACAGAATGGGGAACAGAACAGACAGATGTACTGAAACTCACTGCTGAGGGGAACAAGACAGGAGAGGTCTGATGCATCATGTGGGTAGCTCCCTCTGCTGCAGAAGCTGCTGATAGCTTCACAGTACTGTGCTTAACCCCTTGCACCACCAGTGAGGCCCAATTTCTTTTTTTCTTTACCTTCCACATATGAGTGAAATCAGGTATTACCCTTTTCTCTATCTGACTTAGTTCATTTAGCACAGTCCTCTCACAATAGTCCATCTGCCCAGGTTGTTGCAAATGGGAAAATTTCATCACTTTTGAGCCTCCCTTGGTGGCCAGGCAGTTGAGCACAACACTGTGAAGCTGTCCATGGCCTCTGCAGTTGGGTTCAATCCCAGCCAGCCGGTGAGAATCCCACATGATACAGCAGACCTTTCCCGCTGCTCCCCTCAGCAGTGTATTTCAGTGGATCTGCCTGTTCAGTTCCCCACTCTGTCTCTGGTGAATCCTCTCACCCTCCCATGCATCTAACTTGTGTCCTGGTTCTTGCATGCATGAATAAATAAATCTTTAAAAAAATCATCACTTTTAAGTAGTATTGCATTGTGTGTCTCTATAACATTCATCGTTCAATGGGCACTTAGGTTGTTTATATATCTTGGGCATTATTAATATTGCTTCAGTAACCATGTGGGTACATATAGCTTTCAAACTAGTATTTTTGTATTCTTCAGATAATTACCCAGAAGTGGACTTGCTGGATCATATGGTAGTTATATTTTCAATATTTCAGTGAATCTCCATACTGTTTGCCATATTGACTGCACCAACTTATATTCCCACCAACAGTATATTAAGATTCCCTTTTCTCCCTATCTTCACTAAAACATTTTTTTTTTTCTTTTTGTTAGTAACCACTGTGAAGTGACATCTCATTGTGGTTTAGGTTTGCATTTATCATTCGTTAAGTAACAAAAAGCATCTTTTCAGGTGTCTCTTGGTTATCTCTAAGCCTTTTATGATGAAATGTTGATTTAGATCCTCTGCCCTTTTTATAAATTGGGTTGTTGTTGAGTTGTATGAGTTGTTTATATATTTTGTTATCATATTACTTGAAAACATCCTTTTTTCAGTACGTTGTATTTTTATTTTAGTGATGGTTTCTGCATAGTGAAATACATACTGTTTTATAAAATAGATATTGAGAAAACTTTAAAGGCTAAGGAAATATGATATCAAGACTATTTCAAAGAAAAAATAAAAGGGGCCTCCCTGGTGGTGCAGGGATCAAAGACTGCGCTATTAAGCTATTTCCAGCCACAGCAGCATGAGTTCCATCCCCTGCTGGGCCAAGGAGTGAACCACATGGCTCAGTAGACCTCTCTTGCCTCATGTGTAGCTCCCCTCAGCAGTGTATTTCAGTAGATCTGCCTGTTCTGTTCCCCACTCTGTCTCTGGTGAATCCTCTCACCCCCCGCACCTCTGGCCTGTACCCCAGTTCTTGCATGCTTACATAAATAAATCTTTTAAAAAATAAAAGTTAAAGTGGACTTAATGCAAGTGTTAGACATATAGATATAGAAATCACACCATCATGAAAATGAATGTATGAAAACATATTTCTTCACAGTGTATACACTCTATGAGGACGAAGACCATGTTGATAGTGCTATCCAGATCTGTAATGCCTAGAATCAATGTTGGGCTGTTGAGAATGGCATTAGGAAAAAAAAATACCAGTAAATTTTATATTTTATCACATTTACTATGTTTACTATTTATATTTACTGTATACTACATTTACTATGTCAACAAAATTGTTGGTAATCATGTGTATGCATTAATATACTCACTGTAGGGGAAGTATGCTAAAGTATTTTAATATTGCGTCTTCATTAAATAACATTTGAAAAATGAAATGCATGTTCTTATGAAATTTACTCAACTTTTGAGGTTTTAACATATATATCCCACTTACCTTTTTATTATCTTGAAAAAAATCTTCCTTGTAAAGCTGATAAAATTATGGGGTGAATATTGCTACCAAGGCAAATATGAGATCTATAGTAATGTAGATTACCATTTTAATGAAAAGTAAGAAAATTTCTAAATTCTTAAAAAGAACATACCTGGGAATAGCAAATGAACTTTTATAAATATAGGGTCCTATGTTAAATGATCCCACATCATAGTCAAGTTTAAGTGACATGGTAGTGGGAATTAAAAAATAAGTTTTTATGAAACTATTACACTGTGAATGCCTAATACATAAGTGAGTTTAGAATGTCCATCTTAAAGCTGTCTTTACCTAGCTGTTACCATATTGGGAGACTTTTCAGTCTTTCTGGGAAGGGCTTTCAGTTGTACACAAATTATTCTTTATGAATTTATTCAGCTGTTCATTTGTATAGAAAAATGTCAATGCTTCAATGATCCCATAATGATTAATGAAAATAAAACTAGGGATAGATGAAACATGAGATGATTTTCATATGTGATGTTATTAGAAGCTGTATAGGAAGCTCTAAAAGACCCATTAAAATAAATTATTATAACAAGGCAAATTAATGTTTTTTGAGTTTAGAAAGTAAACTTGATTAGTTATATGAAAAATTCATTTCCAAAAATCATTTTTCATATCTAAGTAATAAATTATAGGCAATGTACAACTAATTTAGATCCATTTATGTGATGACATATTTGACCTGCCTTTGTTTAGAGAATAAATACAGCTGGTAAATGTGTTTATACAATAACTAATTAATGTTTGATGGTCCATCAACTTGATCTATGCACTCTGTTATAAGGAAAGCAAATAAAATCTACCAAATTATATGCCATGTTCTTAAGTAGCCAAGAGTCTTCTGTAGAAAATATTTTGAAAGAATACTTTAATAAGGTATATTTTGTCTTGCACAATAACATGCAAATTAAATACATAATTTTTGAAGTACTGCTTTCCCCATAGTTGATTACCAAAAGAATCCTTATTCATCTCTTTCTTTTTAAAAGTAATACAAGTAATACACATTAATTTCAAAATGTCACATTAAAAAATAATGCATTTTGATATGCATAAATTTTCAAGAGCAAGTGAATCTAATGGAGAAAACATTTTGTAATAGAAATTTTTATACATATATTGGACTTTATTGTTGCCTTTTTTTTCTATTCAAAATGAGAATGTGAAAGTTAACTTTACATTTTCTATTTAAATCATGGCTGCACAGTATTTGTCTCCTCTCCCTTCAGAAATCCCACTGTCATTCAGTGAAAACTTTAACAAGGAATAATTCCACAAAACCAATCATAAATTGTATGGTTTGGTTTTTAGCAGGTAAGTACTCTAAATTCAAGGAAAATGGTACATGTAGAGTTAGTTGATGGATAAAATGATAAACATGATGCCCCCTGGTAGTGTAGGGGTTAAGTATCAGCATTATCACAGCTATGGCCTGAATTTGATCCCCAGCCAGGGAGCTAACCCTCATATGGTGCAACAGATCTCTCCTGTCTCTCCTGCTGCCCTCCAGCAGTGTATTTCAGTAGATACACCTGTTCTGCTCCCCACTCTGTCTCTGGTGAATCCTCTCAGCACCCCCAGGATATATGTAGTTCAGGTGAAGAATACAGTTAGTCAGTTCAACTATCTTCTTTAGTTTTACCACAGAACAGCCAGTTTTGTATTCCCTGGTTAAAAATAAATAAATAAATAAAGGAATTTTGCTCTACAAATATTCAGTGAATTTTTTTGTTCATAGTACTAGAATTAGCACCTTGAGTTAAATGTTCTTCATTCCCTCATTACCAACATAGAGGAGGAGGGAACCATAATAATGTAGTAGGAAACACATCAACTTTGTTCTTCATTTCTATTATGAACATTTGATTGAATAAAAACAATGGCATGAAAGAAAATTTTATTTCATTTTTTAAAGATTTATTTATTTATACAAGAACTGGGGTACAGGCCAGATGCACAGGAAGGCAAGAGGATTCACCAGAGACAGAGTGGGGAAGAGAACAGTCAGGCTGACGAGATATGCTGAAGGGAGGATTCACCAAAGACAGAGTGGGGAACAGAACAGGCAGAGAGCAGGCGAGACAGGAGAGGTCTGCTGTGCCATGTGGGACCCTCGCTGGCGGCCAGCGATCAAACCAGTGCTGCAGAGGCTGTGGACAGCTTCACAGCTTGGCGCTCAACTGCTTGTGCCACCAGGGGAGGCCCGAAAGAAAATTTTAAAACAAACTACGGTAAGATGTTTTTTGTACTTGGGCGGGGAGATAATTTAATGTACAGAATATCAAAGATAATCTTGAAAAAAAAAAGATGCAATGTCTATTTAGATTTAAAATAAGGAACTAAAAGACAATGTTCTTTAGAAGTTATATCTTGCAAGCAAGTAAGTCAAGTAAAATAACCTGTGACTAAGGAAATAGTCAATTGAAGAAAAGAGAATAGTGAAATGAAATCTTAGTTTGACAGCTGTGCTATGGGCTTAAAATGAATACATGTCTCAGTAGAGCAGTAGTTTGAAAAGTGTAGGAGATGGATTGAAGGAGTGCATAAAATTCTAATAGGTTAGAAATATTATGAATATGGAAAAGATCAAATATTCTTTTGGATATTAAAGAAAGAGAATGAAAAGTCTGATAACTTATGTCTTCATTTCCCTTTGTCTACATATATTTTTCAATTTCTCCTTTGACTTCCATATTAACTCAATAGTTACTCAGTAGCATGTTATTTTTGCCTCAGTATCTTTGAGTTTTTCCTGCTTTCTTTGGTGATTGATTCCTAGTTTGATACCATTATTATGATCAGTGAAGATCGTTGATATTATTTCAATTTTTACAAATCTATTGATGTATGTTTTGTGACTCAACGTTATATAAAGTACATCTTGTGTCTTGCTACACATTTTAGCTAGAAATATACTTTATCTAACATAAATTTTGCTTTCCCTGCCTGTTAGGATACTATTTGATATAGGGTTGTTCACCAACTTTTCACTTTGAGATTGTGTTTATCTTTGGAGATTAGATGAGTCTCCTGGATACCACAGAAAGACGAGCTTTATATTTCCATCCATCCAGCTATGCTGTGCCTTTTTTTTTTTTAAGATTTATTTATTTATTTAAACAAGCACTGGGTACAGTCAGAAGCACAGGAGGGTGAGAGAATTCACCAGAGCCAGAGCAGGGAGCAGAACAGGCAGAAGGACCGAAGTACACTGCTGAGGGGAGCAGTGGGTGAGACAGGAGAGGTCTGTGCGCCTTGTGGGACCCTTGCCGGTGGTGGCGGGGGATGGAACCGGTGCTGCAGAGGCTGAGGGCAGCTTGGCAACCCAGCGCTCAACCGCTGCGCCACTGGGGAGGCCCTACGCTGTGCCTTTTGATTGGTGAGTTCAAGTCTTTGATATTAAGGAAATTACTGCTATATATGCATTTGTTGTCTTTTTTTTTAAAGTTTGTCTCTCCTTTAGTGCTCTCCTCTTCTGTAAGTATTATGGTAGCTATTTTTGTGTAGTGCTTAGATTTCAATTTTATCTATTGCTTCTAAGTATCAATATTTTTGTTTTAGAGTTACAATGTAGTTTCTTTATAAGGTTCTATATATAAATTGAAAACTAGTTCATCTTGAGCTCCCTTCTCCATTCACCAATTTTATTTTCCTCCCTCCCATATTTTCTTTTAGGTGTCTTGTATCTTCTAGTCGAGGTTTCCTTTCATTTTATAGAAGTCTATTTAATAATTATTGCAAGACTTGTTTGAAGGAGATGAATAATTTCAATTGTTATTTGTAAAACTCTTTATAACTCCTTCAGTTTGAGTCCAAGTCTAACTGGATAAAAGATTCTCATTGGTCTTAATTTTTCAACATTTTGAATATATCATGTCATTTCTTTATGGCCTGTAATGTTTTTGTTGAGAAATCTGCTAACTGTCTTATGGGAGAGTCCCTTAATTTTCACTTTTTGCTTATCTCTAGCAGCTTTCAGGATTCTCTCTTTAAATTTTTATCATGTAAATTAAAATATGTCTTTATATGAGTCTGTCTGGGTTTATTTTGTATTGAAATTTTGCCATTTTCTCTCTTCTGCTTTTGACACCATTGTGATGTGAATTTTGTTCCTTTGGATGCTTTCCCTTAAGTCTCTTAATTCATCTACAGTTAAATTTTTTCTATTGTTTACCATTTTAGATGTCTTCCATCTCGCTGATACATTCCTCCACCTTGTTATGTCTACTGCTGAATCCTCCTACTGTATTTTTAAGTTAAATTATTGAATTTTTATCTCTATGATTTCTGTTTTCAGACTATTCATATTTTCATTGCCTGTGTTGTACTTCTCATTTTGTTCATCCATTACTTTCCTAATTTTGATAAATCTCATTAAGACTATTGTTCTGAAGCCTTCACCTGGTAGTTTGCTTAATCTTGTTGACTAAGTTTCTTTTTGTTTGTTTGTTTTCAGGGATTTGTCTTGGTACATCAATTGGGATGAATTCTTTTGGTGTTCTGTGTTTATTCCTTTGGATTATACTAGACGATTTTCTTTCCTTGTAGAAGTAATCCCATCACACTGTTGGTAGGACTATAGACTAGTTCAAGACCTTTGGAAAACAGCATGAAGGTTTCTCTAAATATGTGAATACAACTACCAGATGATCCAACAATTCCACTCCTGGGTACCTGTCTGTAGAACATAATACAAAAACACTAATCAAAGAGATAAACAAACCCCTATGTTCATTGTAGCACTATTTATAATAGTCAAGGTTAGGAAACATGCTAAGTGCCCCAAAATGGACAAGAGGATAATGAAGGTGTGGCACATATACATAGTTGAAAAATATTCAGCTCTCTATAAAAACAGAGATGAAAACTTGCCATTTGTGACAATATGGCTGGAATTGAATAAAATTATTCTAAGTGAAATAATCAGAAGGAGAAAGACAAATAAATGATTTCATTAATATGTTGAGTGTAAAGAAACAAGGTAAAGATAAACAAAAACAAACCGTAGAAATCTTACTATAGATTTGAGGTATCAAGGGTAGATGAGTTGGGGAGCAAATAGGAGATATGATCCACGGGTCTATGGTGGAGGATTATAGGTGCTTTGGCTCTGGGTATGTGGTAACATACATTTGAGGAAATATGAAAATGTATCCCTAAAACATAGTGATATAAACCAATGTTACCTCAATAAAAATAATTCAATTAAAAAAGAAAAGAATTAGAACACCATCATCTACATGTAAAATACACACAAAATGTAATGAATTTAAGCAAATGGTTCAGATACAAAAATTAAATTCTCTTTGATGCTAGAAATATTTTGTTTAAGTAGACAAGAGTTTTGATGTTGAGTCTCAAAAGAAAAAATAATCCTAACTTACTAATTAGCTCTGCCATTAAACAGTGTTCACAATAATTAATATATGTACACATATAAAATTAGTATTATATGTAATTTATAGTATGTCATTAATATATAATTAATCATTGATATAATTTATACAGATGTAATATATAATATATATTATTTTAAAATTTGGATAAACTACATAAAATCAGAAGACTTACATCTAAGTATTTACAGAATGTAGTATCATATAATGTATAGGCATTAAATGTGAGGGTAAGTGTTGAAAAGAGTTTGTAGGAGAAGGTAAGTGCTCTAAAATATTCATCTTAAACAGTGGAACATTTAAAGAAAATGCCTAAAGCAGGTGGGATAAAGAACAGGAGTTTAAGTACATTGTTTCATTTTAGTGATTTCTAAGGGAAGCATACATACACATAATGTACTGCAAAATCATCACCAGTAGTACTGAATAAAATATTCTCATGTCTGAACATGCATTCTTTATTAATTAATTCACCCACTGAAGGCAACTATAGTAAAACTACTATAAACAGCTGTGTACATGGTTTTGTGCAGATATAATTTTCATTTTTTTGGCTAAATACCAAGGAAGATGATTGCTGTATAGTAAGCATAATGTTTAGTTTGTTTTAAGAAACTTCCAAACTGTTTCCAAAATGAATGTGCCCTTTTAAATTCCCATCAGAAATGAGTGTTTCTGTTTGTTAGTGTTTTAGATTCGAGTGATTTTTGTACTTGAGTAGTGGTATCCAATATTAACTTGCATTCCTGATTCAGTGTTCCTGTGATCTTGAACAATTTTTCATATGTACATTTGCCAACTCTCTTTTTGGCGATGTATTTTCAGGTTTTGTTTGCCTACTTTTAATAAGGTTATTTTAAGGAATTCCTTTTATATTTTAGATAATAGTCCTTTATCAGATTTGTGTTTTGCAACTAATCTCATCCAGTTTGTGGCTTATGTTTTCATTCTCTGGACATTGTTTTCACAGAGTAGAAGTTTCAAATTTGAATTGAATCCATTGTGCTATTTTCTTCACAGATTTTGTCTTATGTGTTATATTTAAAAAGTCAGCACCAAACTCAGATTTTCACCTATGTTATCTTATAGAAGTTTTATAATTTTGCATTTTGTATTTAAGTCTATAAAATACATTTGAAAACTCATTTTTATGAGGGGCATAGCTCTGTGTGTAGATTTATTTTTTTTACTTGTGAACATCCACTTGTTCCAGCGTCATTTTATAAAAAATATCCTTGCTTCAATGTATTTGTATGGCCTATTATGAGACATTTTAAAAGCTGCCATAATGTGAATAACTATTTCAGTCATATCACTTTGGAGATTTTTTTACTTAGTAACTGGGACAGATTCAGAAAAAAGATAATTTTAGATAGGCAGGAAAGATTTTAGTTAATTTTTTAAATAAATTTACATTTTAGAAATGCACATAAGTTAAAGGTGAAGTGAACATAATACACATCAATTTCTGTTTCAATAAATTATTCTCTGGTGTAAATGATAAAGCTGTGGTTCCAGATCCTTTCAACCTATAAATTGTGTACATTAAAAAGTGTATATAAAGTTCCTAGCTACTCTGTATTCTTTCAGTGACATAGCTATAAAATACTTTACCTTTAGTAATACTCCAATTTATGCTTTGAAGCAAAAATAAAAGATATAGATAATAGAGGTGGTACTGTTACTATTGATTCCTAATCTGGTTCCTGAGATCAGTGAGAAGCAAGTTCCATGTATACACAAAATTTTGAGTAAATTTTCCTGTTACTCTGCTTTTTCCCCCTTTTTCTTAAGTTTAGTTTGATTTGTCTTCAAATTAAACTTCGGCACACATATGCATTAAGGATAAAATACCCGTGTCCTACACATGCCTGAGAGTTTCAGTAAGTGGGAGCCTCATTATGCCTGTGATCATTAGGTGGTTCTACTGCACCATTAAGATCGAATAAGTGTTCCCTACCCATTAGAGAACCAGAGTATATCCTATCACAGGAGTGCAATCTGTGTTCTTGACTTATGTACAGATATACACTTGAAGTATCTAATGATGCAAAAATGAAAATAGAACAAATAAAGTTCTATTTTTAAAAAAATGAGTCAAAGAATATATTAAGTATTTAAAGGGATCAGCAATTTCATCTGCTGATAAAAGGACTACAGGATCTGTTATATTTGATTCTGTGCTGATTTCATTTTTTTCTGTAAGTAGCAATACTTAATGTTATTTATCTTTACATGGCCTTTCTTCTGTTACTATTCCATTGCAATATTAGGGCACATTAATGTTGACATCACAGTGGAATGTTTTATTTGCAATAATCAATTTTTATACTAAGGTTGAGTATTATCGGTTCTTAAAGAACTGCTCCTAGTGTTACTTATAAACCTGATTATAGTATGATAAAAAATAGGTTACAGTGAGTTGTTTGTCTCTCCCATATTTGGCAAAGCAGGCATAGTTGCTTTTTCTATATTATGTGAAATTACTTTTCTCAAGGGCTTGTCATCTACAAATCCATGGTGCCTAGCACAATGCCTACTCTAAGTCTATAGCAGGAGAGGATCAGAATGGGCACACAGGGGATGGCTTTGTCTCCCAACCTAACCTCCCAACATATTTCATTATCCATTTTAATAGCTTGGGAATTATGAATCACAAAATGAAATGAAATAATATACTAAATAGGAAATATATCACATTGCTCTGATTTGGGGATATGTAAAAATTGCAAGGTTTCATTAAATCAAAAATAAAAGTGATAAATTATGAGAGTCAATCCATGGAGATGTATGTCACTGCTTTATCAGATTTTTCATCTCCTGACATCCTCCAGACACCTTGGTTACACCTAGCTGGTGATGACAAGCATCACCCACTTTAGACATCTTCAATGGCAAAATGTCACATTTGTCCCATTATCATGCAACAACTACTCATTCTCAATGGGGAAAATGAACAATATGACAGAGGTTTTACATAGCACTGATTGTTATACATTTCATTATTGTCAGAAAATACACTGGGGGTATTTTCCAAGGCTAATTTACTCAATGGTGTTACTAATGTGTCCTTCTGCGTGTTCCATGGTCTGAAACTAAGGTCTTCATGGCATCATTTCTCTGTCCTGTTTTATGAATATATTTGACTCACTTTATCCTATGTATAGTAGATCTATTATTCATTCAACAAATAAATGTCAAACACATTATACACTGTACTAAGATAGTGCTTCTTTCATGACCGACTCAAGAGACCAAACTATTCATGCCTTATATATCCTCTATATGTCAATGGGAAGAAAGTACTAAATATAATAGAAGTTAGGATGTGTTTATACTATAGAAGCTCTTGATTAGAAACTCAGTGGCAGCAACTTATTTATAAATTAGTCAGTTTAGGTTGTGAAATCCTTCAGATATTCAAGCCAAACTGCTCGGGATACAGCCTAGAATTATGAAAAGAATGGATGCATATTCTTGATGTACTGATATATTTACGCTACCATTAACGTGCTAACCATGCTTCTGTATATTTAAAATACATCCTGGCCTGCCTGGAAGTACTCTGAAATAATACATCCTCTTTCAATAAACACATCTTTGAGACTGCTTTTCCTGGAGCATGATTCCTCAAAAAGAGAAGTGTCCCCATAGCCAAGTAATGCCTGCCATTCACTGTTCACATTTTTGACTTTGGGTTTCAATGAGTTCAGTCTGAAAGCACTCTCCAAGTGTCAGAAGTCACAAGGAATTTCTACTGATCAGCATTTTATGGGCTTCTCATTACACCCTGGCTCTGTAGACTAAGAGGATAGTAACCTGCCTCCTCAAGTGTTACTAAAGGTCCCAAAGGAAAATTGAAAACATCATTTTGACTATATTTTAAGTCAGGACCCCACACAAATGCTGAAAAATTGGTAAAAAACGTGCACTGCCATTGTTACATAATACTCCAGCAAGACACAAACAGTAACTGAATTATAATAAAGTAAAGCATACATTTAGTTTTTGTTTTTAGTTAAGAGCTTCTGTAGTGTAAGCATATCCTAACTTCCATCACTAAATCACAGTTCCCATTGCTTCAGTCAATTAATCAACAAGCTGCATTTATATTGCAACTTCTTGTAATATATTTATAAAATTCAATGATCATGAGATTTGGGTTTGAATGTTCAAAATTCTGGTTTCTAAATTATTGTGCCTAATATTTTTAAGGGACTTTAATTTCAGAAAAAAAAATCATGTTTAAATACTTCTATAAAAAATTGAAAGAGCATTTTAATTTTGAAACTATAAATTCCCTGGAATTTCTAACCATGTTTTAAGTAAATATTCAAAAAACTATTTCTATAAAATTAATGTTTTTTTATTCACAGATGGGTAAATATTTAAATTAAAAAATAGGAGTCTGTAATTAGTTTACCTAATATTAGAAACAATTATGGAAAATTGCCAGAAGAAATCTTTTCTATGTCATAATTTGGTAAATAAAAGCATCCTTAGAAAAATATATAGTTTACAGAAATTAAGTTTAAAAATTCTATTGCAAATTTGAACTTGTGATACATTCTGAAATAACTTTTAAATAACATGTAAATAATACAAGAACATTTTAACAGTACAGATGTCTAGAGATATCTGTTTTCAATTATGTTTCTCAATAATGGAAATCTTCTAACATTTATAAAAACATAAATAAAATGTTGGCATATTCAGAGCGAATCTATAGCATAGAACTAGACACAAATAATTATGTATAATATATACAATGATTTTATAATAGATTTTGGTGATAATTATTAGATGTACATGAAATTAAATGAGTTGTTTCTGTGAAAATCTAGAAGACACATACTTGGGTACAGGTAATTTTCTAGTTTTTCAAGAAATAAATCCTCCTCATCACATATTCCTTTTTTGGCTGGAGATGTTATTTTAGCTCCATACCTCATTCACACAAACATCCTATGAAAGTGCATCTTTTCCAGCTGTGCATTTCTGAAGTGAGAGTACCTTTTTGCATATAGCTAAGAAGCTTCTCTACCTACCAAGAATTTTTTTTTTTTTTTTGGATATTGCGTTCCAATCTTCCACGTGTGTATAATCTAAAGTAGCTACATTTTGTTGCTAAAATATTTATTTGGCGAAATGTCTTAGGGACCTCAGGATTCCATTTAGGCATGACCACAGCTCTGCAACCTTTCCTGATATCCTTCCATTTCAACTAAGTAGAATCAGCATTTTTATGTTGTTCTCACTGCATTATCAACAGTTTTCTGTTTTAGTCATTAATCACTCTATTGCCCATGATTCTCTACAGATCTCTTTTCCGTGATAAACTATAAGCTATCCAAGAACAACGTCTTATTCATCTTTTTTGTCTTTGATATCTAGCATTATATATCCAATAATATTTTGAAAAGTGAATTAGTGTATAAATAAGAAACATAGAGATGGCTTCTCTAAGTTTGAATGCTTGTCAGACTCTTTGTTTTGTAAGGTTAAAATGTGAGAATCTTTTTTCTCTTTCTTCCTAAATATTTATAAAATAACTTGATCATATACTTTTGGATAGAGTTCAATTTATATTAAATGTTGACAAGGATGACTGGTCTATAACTAAGCTTTTACATTATTTTGTCCTAAAATAACAATTGTTTAAAAATTGATATATGGTTACCAGAGGAAATTTCACTTCAAATATAAAATAATCTAAAAGAAGAAAATTAAAATAATTTGCCAGAAGTTAGGTGATACATAATTACAAGGATTGTGTGTTTGGTATCTTCTTGCCTTTACCATCATACGTAAGGCATTTCTTCTCACTTGATAGCTCACTTCTGACATACTGAAAATGAAGTTTTATTTTAGCCTGTTTTTTTCCTATCTGTTCATGCAAAATTATATCATAAGAAAAACAAAGGGTAGTCTTTAAAATTCAGTGTAACATTTTGATGTCCACTATCGTTAAAAATACAGAATATAAAGGGGCCTCCCCGGTGGCGCAGCGGTTGAGCGCTGGGTTGCGAAGCTGCCCGCAGCCTCTGCAGCACCAGTTCGATTCCCGGCTGCTCCCCGGCCACCAGAGGAGGGTCCCACATGGCGCGCAGACCTCTCCTGCCGCCCGCTGCTCCCCTCAGCAGTGTACTTCAGTCCTTCTGCCTGCTCTGCTCCCCGCTGTGGCTCTGGTGAATTCTCTCACCCTCCCGCGCTTCTGACTGTACCCAGTGCATGTATAAACGAAACAAACGAACAAACAAACAAATAAAGAAAGAAAACATGCCTCTATAAAAAAAATTTAAAAAAAAAAAAAAATACAGAATATAAATCACTTATAATTCTATACAATTTGAGTAGCTTATAATGAGAAAAACAACTAAATACATAAATTAGAATTAAAAAAAAATGTGTCTTAAAGATTTCAGTGTGAATTGTATTCTTAAAAGTCTGACAGTAACTTGATTATTACTGATCAAAAATAAAAAAATATCTGATTGCAAGAGATTTATAACAGGCCATCTGAATTAAAAACCTATTTAAAAGGTGCTTCCAGTTTATCAGGATGTATTAACATATTGAGGTCAGAGGTAGTATTTTACACTTTTTCTATATTCACTATCTGTTCTTTTGGCATGTTGTTTGGTTATATATGATGATCAAACTATAGTTGTTGGATAAATTAAGAACAGTTTTCAGCATTAAAAATAATGCAATGTGGGCCTCCCAGGTGGCGCAGCGGTTGAGCACTGGGTTGTGAAGCTGCCTGCAGCCTCTGCAGCACCAGTTCCATCCTGGCCGCTGGGCGAGGGTCCCACATGGTGCGCAGACCTCTCCTGCCGCCTGCTGCTACCCTCAGCAGTGTACTTGGTCACTCTGCCTGTTCTGCTCCCTGCTCTGGCTCTGGTGAATTCTCTCACCCTCCTGCGCTTCTGACTGTACCCAGTGCTTGTATAAATAAATAAAATAAATCTTAAAAAAATGCAATGTTAATAAATGAATAGGGGGCGGAGCAACATGGCGGCGAGGAGATGCTGCGAGTAAGATCTCCCATTAAAAAAAGTTAATTGGGGAGGAAAAGCGGCAGGTCCCAGTGAGAACTGGGACACGGAAGATAAACGGATGACTCCAGCAAACTGCCCAAAGAAGAAAGTGGCCATAAAAGAGGACCAGAAGGGAGGGAAGCGCAGAACCCTGCTCCCCTCCCCCGCCCACAAAGTCGGCACTCTCCGACCAGCAGAGAGGAGGGAAACAACAAACCAAAACGGCCAACAAGAAAAACGGACGCAGTAAGTGGGACTGTGAGTGGAAAGGAACTATTTCAGCCACCACACCCCGTGAACGGGAGCTGTGGAGAACCCTGCAGGATCCGCCACGGAGGTGAGCTCCAGGCGCCATTAAAGAGAGCCCCGCCCCCCAGGAGGAGACCAGCACCAGCACACAGCCTAGGCCGCCCGGTAAGCTTGCGCGGAAAGCAGCGCGCTGATCCAGATCGGATCGCAGCTGCCCAGGTCCCCACGCCTGCGACCTAGGCTTGCGGGGAGACCACGGAGGCCCTCCCTGAGTGAGCAGGAACAAGGCGCCCAGGCAGGGAAGCAGGATTCAAAAGGCGCCATTCCCGCGCCACTGATCTGGGCTACAGCCCGCGTCCTGGAACTGAGGGCTTTGGAACTGAGACCGGGGGCACGAAATTAGGGGCGTGGGTTCCCCACGATGGTGGGGCACAAGGCAGACACAGCACCCCAAAGCCGTTGAGGTGTACCCTACCATCCCCGCTCTGCTCCCTGTCCCACGGGGTGGAAAATCAGCTCCCCAAGGGCTCTAGGAGAGATCTCTGGCGCCACCTAGCGACTTGAAGCCAGCGGAGGCTCCTGAAGGAGCTAGTGGCCAGCTGGGGAGTTAGCCCACACCGGGCCCCTTCCGAACAAGTAGTCTGAGCCCACAGGGAGAGCGAGCACCCACAGCCGGGGCAGACCAGGCGCGCAGAAGAGTGTGCCTGAGACCAGACGCGCAGGGAGGGTGTCCCACATCACCATTTTAGAACAGGGACATTTCTTCAGTAAAGTCTACCTGCAGAAGGCTTCCTCAGGAGCCAGAGGTGAGCGGGGGAAGTTCGCCCACACCAGACCCCCTCTGGCCTGCAGTCCAAGCCCAGAGGGGGAGCAGGAACCCACCGCCGGGGCAGACCAGGCGCACAGGGGAGTGTGTCCCCACATCGGCATTTTAGAACAGGGACCTTTCTCCACTAAAGACTGCTTGAAACTGACAGATGACTCCTGGAGGAACCAGAGGGGAACAGAGAAGCCCACCCAAGATGCCGGCCAGTCCCAACAACACAGTGTCCCAACGCATAGGGCAAATTAGAAAACAGACAGTAGGGAGGAGAGGAACCACACGCAACCTAGCAACTCTCCAGAGAAAAAGCACACCACAAAAAGAAAACCAGCCCCCAGATTGCAACGACAATAACTTGGAAGAATTTCTGAGCCTTCCAGAAAGAGAATTTAAAATTGCCGTGATTAAAAAACTGACAGAAATCATAAAGGAAAACAATTGTAAGGGAAAAATAATCAACGATCAGAAGAATGCAATTGATTCCCTAGAGAGGGAAAACAATGGTCAGAAGAAAGAAATTGAGTCCCTAAAGAGGGAAGTAAAAGAAATGCAGGAGATCAAAGAATTAATGGAAGAACTAAAGAATTCTGGGAAAAGCAATGAAAGCAGAATAGATGAAATGGAAGAACGAATAAGTAATCTTGAAGACACAGAAATAAAAAGAACCAAAACAGAAAAGGAAAGAGAAGTACGAAGGAAAAAGAACGAGGAAAGACTTCGGGAACTATCTGACTCCATGAGGAAAGGAAATATAAGAGTTATAGGAATACCAGAAGGAGAGGAGAGAGATGTAGGAACAGAGAAAATATTCAAAGAGATAATTGAAGAGAACTCCCCAAATGTGAAGAAGGAGCTGAAAATTTATATACAAGAAGCAAGAAGAACACCAAACTTCGACGACGAAAGGAAAAATACAGCAAGACACATAATAGTAAAGCTCCCAAGAATCCAGGACAAGGAAAAAATAATGAAGCTGGCAAGAGGGAAGAAACAGATAACATTCGGGGAAAACCAATCAGGCTGACATCAGACTTCTCCGAAGAAACACTACGGGTAAGGAGAGAGTGGAGGGACATAGTCAACAGACTCCAAGAAAACAGATGCCAACCAAGAATACTCTATCCCGCAAAGCTCTCCTTCCTCTTTGAAGAAAGAATATGGACCTTCCCAGACAAACAAAAACTCCGGAATTTCATTGCAACTAAACCCCCACTCCAAAAAATACTACAAGGAGTACTAAAGCCAGAACCTCAGAGGGACGAATAACAATGAAAGAAGGCCAAAAAAAAAAAAAAAGTTATTAAAAGAATAAATAAATAAAATCAAAGGAAAGACAAACACAATGGCAAATACAGATGTTAACATATCAATATTAACTCTAAATGTAAATGGACTAAACTCTTCAATAAAAAGACACAGAGTTGCAGCCTGGATTAAGAAACAAAACCCAACCTTTTGCTGTCTCCAGAAAACACATTTAGCTACAAAAGATAAAAATAGGCTCAAAGTTAAAGGATGGAAAACAATCCTACAAGCAAATGGACCAAAAAAGAAAGCAGGAACAGCTATACTTATATCAGATAAAACAGATTTCAAACTCAAAAAGATAAAAAGAGACCCCAATGGTCACTACATTATGATCAAGGGGACAATACGTCAAGAAGAAATAACACTCATTAACATATACTCACCAAACGAAGGAGCACCAAAATATATCAGACAACTGTTGTCCTCTCTGAAAACAGACATCAGAGAAAACACATACGTAGTGGGAGACTTCAACACACCACTATCAACAATGGATAGATCAACAAGACAAAAAATAAGTAAAGAAACCAAAGCTCTAAATAAGGACCTAGAGCAATTGGGCTTAACAGACATCTATAGAACACTAAACCCCCAAAAAATGGAGTACACATTTTTCTCAAGCGCACACGGATCATTCTCCAGGATCGATCACATACTGGGGCACAAGACAAACATCAACAGATACACCAAGATTGAAATCATATCAACCATCTTTTCTGACCATGAAGGCATCAAACTAGAAATAAACCATAAAAAGAAGGCAAGGAACTTTCCTACCTCATGGAGATTAAAAACCACACTACTGGAAGACCATTGGATTAATGAGGAGATCAAAGAAGAAATTAAAAAATTTTTTGAATTGAATGAAAAGGAGGACACCAATATCCTAAATGTATGGGATGCAGCAAAAGCAGTAATAAGAAGAAAATATATAGCAATAGAAGCTCACATCAAGAAACAAGAAAGAACGCAAAGAAACAACCTAATCTCGAAGCTCAAAGATCTAGAAAAAGAACAACAAAAAAAACCCCAAAACCAGTAGAAGAAAAGAAATAATAAAAACCAAAGCAGAAATAAATGAAATTGAAACTAAAAAAACAATCCAAAAGATCAATGAAACCAAGAGCTGGTTCTTTGAAAAAATCAATAAAATAGACAAACCCCTAGCCAGGCTCACAAAGGAAAAAAGGGAGAAAGGACAAATAAACAGGATCATCAATGAAAGAGGAGAAATCACAACGGACACAGCAGAAATCAAAAGAATAATCAGTAACTACTATGAACAGTTATATGGAAACAAGTTTAACAATCTAGAGGAGATGGACAAATTCCTACAACTCTACAATCACCCAAAGCTAGATAAAGAAGAAGTAGAACACCTAAACAGACCAATTACAATTAGCGAAATTGAAATGGTAATCAAAAACCTCCCCAAAAACAAAAGCCCAGGACCTGATGGATTTACAAATGAATTCTACCAAACATTCAGAGACGAATTAGTGCCTATCCTTCACAAACTCTTCCAAAAAATTGAGAAGGAAGGGACAATACCAAACACGTTCTATGAAGCCAACATTACACTAATACCAAAACCGAACAAGGACAACACAAAAAAGGAAAACTACAGGCCAATCTCCCTAATGAACACTGATGCAAAAATCCTCAATAAAATTTTAGCTATCAGAATCCAACAATGTATCCATAAGATAATTCACCACGACCAAGTAGGATTCATTCCAGGGACACAAGGATGGTTTAACATCCGAAAATCAATCAACGTTATCCAACACATCAACAAAAAGAAATATAAAAACCATATGATAATATCAATAGATGCTGAGAAAGCTTTCGACAAAGTGCAACACCCATTCATGATAAAAGCCCTTGAAATTCTTGGGATACAAGGAACATACCTCAACATCATAAAGGCCATCTATGACAAGCCAACAGCCAGTATCATCCTCAATGGTGAAAAGCTGAAAGCAATTCCATTAAGATCTGGAACAAGACAAGGATGTCCACTCTCACCACTGCTTTTCAATATAATACTGGAAGTCCTAGCCAGAGCAATAAGACAAGAGAAAGACATCCAAGGAATCCAAATAGGAAAAGAAGAAGTCAAACTATCACTATTTGCAGACGATATGATATTATACATAGAGAACCCCAAAAACTCCACAGAAAAGCTAATTCAACTCATCAATCAGTTCAGTAAAGTGGCAGGATACAAAATCAACACGCAAAAGTCAGTAGCCTTCCTATACACAAACAATAAATCTGAAGAAGAAGAAATCAAAAAAACCATGCCTTTTGTTATTGAAACAAAAAAAATCAAATATTTGGGAGTAAATCTAACAAAAGAGGTAAAGGACCTATACAAAGAAAACTATAAAACACTGTTAAAAGAAATAGAAGAAGACACAAAGAAATGGAGAGACATCCCCTGCTCATGGATTGGAAGAATAAACATTATTAAAATGGCCATCCTTCCAAAAGCAATCTACAGATTCAATGCTATTCCAATCAAAATTTCAATGTCATTCTTCAAAGAAATAGAACAATTATTGATGAAATTCATATGGAATCACCAAAAACCCCGAATAGCCAAAGCTCTCCTGAAAAAAAAAGAAGGGAATGGAGGCATCACACTCCCAGACTTCAAACTATACTACAAAGCCATAATCATCAAAACTGCATGGTATTGGAACAAGAACAGACATACAGACCAATGGAATCGAATAGAAAATCCAGAAATAAACCCACAGATTTATGGTCAACTAATCTTTGACAAAGGAGCAAAGAATATGCATTGGAGCAAAGAAAGTTTGTTCAATAAATGGTGCTGGGAAAACTGGGTCGCTACATGCAAAAGAATGAAGCTTGACCACTACCTCACACCATACACAAAAATCAACTCAAAATGGATTAAAGAACTAGACATAAGACCTGAAACCATAAAATATATAGAAGGAAATATAGGCGAAACACTACGTGATTTGCACATCAAAGACATCTTTACAGACACATCACCCAAAGCAGTGATAGTGAAGGCAAAGATAAACAGCTGGGACTACATCAAATTAAAGAGCTTTTGCACAGCAAAAGAGACAATAACAAAAACAAAGAGAAACCCCACCAACTGGGAGAACATTTTTGCACCCAACACTAATGATAAAGGACTGATCACAAAAATCTGCAAAGAGCTGATGAGACTCAACAACAACAAAGAAAATAATCCAGTCAAAAAATGGGCAGAAGAGCTAAAAAGAAACTTCTCTAAAGAGGAAATGCAAATGGCCAACAGGCATATGAAAAAATGTTCAACATCACTTGTCATCAGGGAAATGCAAATCAAAACTACCATGAGATACCATCTTACACCAGTGAGAATGGCACATATTAAAAAAACTAGCAACAACAAATGTTGGCGAGGGTGTGGAGAAAAAGGAACTCTTCTGCACTTTTGGTGGGAGTGCAAACTGGTCCAACCACTGTGGAAAGCTGTGTGGAGATTTCTGGACCTACTAAACATAGAGCTTCCATATGATCCAGCAATTCCACTCCTAGGTATTTACCCAAAGGACACAGAAACATCAATTCCAAACAACACCTGCACCCCTATGTTTATAGCAGCACTGTTTACAATAGCTAAGCTTTGGAAACAACCCAAATGCCCAAAAATAGATGACTGGATCAAGAAGATGTGGTACATATATACCATGGAATATTACTCAGCATTCAAAAAAGATAAACACATGCAATTTGCAGCAACATGGATGGCGCTGGAAGGGATCATGCTCAGCGAAATAAGCCAAAAAGAAAAAGAAAAATACCGGATGGTCTCACTCATAGCAGGAATCTAGAAAACTTAAATAAGGGACCAGGAAAATGAATAACTATAAGAAAGTGAAAATCAAAATCAACAAAAAACTATGAACCAGAGACACTTTTTGGGGGGCGGGGGCGGGAGGGGAGGGATTGGGGTCAGAATGGGGGTGCTGCAATTGTATGGGTAATATAACAATAAAATTTATAAAAAAAATGCATTGTTAAAAAAACACATTAATACCATAATTTCTATAAGAACCACCCTAAATACAATAACTGATATTAGCTTTGGGTTTTACTAGAACCTAGTTAGAAAGAATATTCAAGAACTGCAGAATACTCTATGAACTGCTTTTTCATTATTACTTACTTGGAAAATTTTGACTTTTTTTTAATCTTGCAAGTAAAAGATCCTGAAATTTTCCCTATGCAATACCTATGTGCTCTCAGCAAGTAGAAAAACTTGTAAATCCGCAATACTTTGAGTAGAAAAAAGGTATGTTATTTCACCTCCACTTTAATCAACTTTTCCTCATGTCTCTAACCATTTCAGAGTAACTTCAACTTTCTTGCCATTGTCCTTCTATTTGATAAGCAGAACATAAAAATAGATGACATAAAAATCTGTGACCAATTCAGAGAATCTGTCAGGGCTGAAAAGGCAGGAAATGACAGCAGGTCAATAACTTGTTTAAATGTGAACTAGAGCAAAAAGGTGCAAATCATTTGAATTCCAATTACTTCTATAGCTTGTAGGTTTATTTCTAGCAGGCAAAATGCAGGATGTATAAACATTTCATTCCCTTAATTCCTTATCTTTCAACCCCTCACTATGAGAATCACTTAGCTACAAAAATGTTGTACAATATTCAGTGGCCTATTTAATATAAAAATTAGTCTCTTAGATTAAAGGGGAATCAAAAAACATTAATGCAAAAACAGGTATATATATATATATTTTTTTTAAATGTATAACTTTAAATGTATAACTTCAGCTGCAAAATATAAAATGAAGGCGCCAAACAGAGACTTTTGAAGTCTAGTGAAATTTTAAATCACCTGGGAAAATCAATATCAACTTTCCATGTACACATATATCTTCTGATTATGAAAGTATTGCATAATTTTAACAAAATAAATAAATGTATAAAGATAAAAATAGTACATAAACAATTATTAACATTTAATCAATCTACTTAATTCTAGTCACTACAATTCTGTGATATATTTTTTTAATCATATATTCCATGTGCTGTTATATTGCCTTGGATATTTAGAGGGCTTTTTCCTTTCCTTACTGTAATTTTTCAAATTTTTTTCTCTTTTGAATATATATGTTAGGTATTAAATCTACACTAATCATTTATAAAATATATGTAAATGTAAATATATGTAAATATATGTAAAACAGATATATTTAAATCTATGCTAATCATTTATAAAATATATGATCATTTTTAAAATATATAAATGATTAAATCTATACTAATCATTTATAAAATATGTAAAATATATTCCAAACAATATTTTGTGTGGAAATATATCACAGTAAGTTGTTTCATAGGCATTTACAAGTGTAGATATAGGACATCAGAAATTATATACACTATCAATTTTTCAAAAAAATCAAATAGAAAATTATTGAACAAACATTAGATTACTGAGGAACATAAAAAGTAGAAAGAGGAACACTAATCAACTTGAAAGTATGAGTATATTTGCAGGGAAAGAATGAGAAAAAACTTGTAAGTATATTTAAGGGAAACTGAGAATTAGAAGGGACTTTCCCTAAGACTCCATTTGCTATAGAGAAGCAAAAGCTGTTAAAGATTGTATGTATATAAAGAAATTAAGCTGACCCCATATTATTTGTTACTTCTCCTCCTCCACTGAGAAGAGGAAGTTTGTTTTCCTTCTTTTTGAAATTGGACAGATCTATGATTGATTTTGACCAATAGATTATAGTGAACATGATTCTTGGTAGCCTCTAAAGCTGAACTTTAATAAATATTTATTTTCTGCTTTCATCTTTCATGGAAAGTTCTCTCTTAGAAGAAATCAGGCATGTAAAATGTCTGACTGTTAGAATGAATTATTGGGAGTGACAGCAAGGTAGCTATTTGCAGAGAGAAGGAGTTAAAATGGAGATAGGGGACAACATCAAATGTTCAGCCTGTTAGTTAAACTTTCTTGAAGCTTCCGTTCCAGCCTGGCCTCCAGCTAAAAGTAGTTTGTGTATAATCCCAGCTAATAAAATATGAACAGAAGAAATCCACATCAAAGTCTTGTCCACATTTCTGAGTCAATCATGAGTAAATAGGATGATTTATCTTTTAAAGCCACTATGCTTTGGGGATAATTATTGTTAGATGGTAATAAATTATGAAAATAAAATTGGTAATTACAAGGTCAGAGGTCTGGGATTAATGAGAAAAGTTTGATTGGATACTGGAAAATCAATAAGGAAATTTATTGCAGAGTAAATAGCAAAACTCTAAACTGTGGCAACATGAAAGATAGAAAATATAATGAAGTACATGTGGAAAAGGATATTTCATGGCAGAATGTGGAAAATTCTAAAGGACTACTTATAGCTGAATAGACAGTACAAACTGTGTGTGACCACCCAGCTAGATGCTCAGTGGAATCCAGTGAATGGCATAAGGCAGGGCAGTATTGGAAAGCAGAATGTCCTAGCCACCTCTTGCCCATGGAATTGATAATACATGAAACAGTTACTATTTCAAACCAGAGAGTTCTGGAGTACTTTGTTATGTAGCAGCAGATAAATGGAACAATATAACTTCTGATAGGAAAATATACTTGTGATATTATGGGAGTGATGATGATAAAAGCTGAATTATTTTATCTTGTAATTCTGTCATGAAATAATGTTCAGTAAATGGAACTTTAAAAACGCGCAACCGAATTACAATTTCTTCTTCTTTAAAGGCTCTATCTTAATTGAAGCCAGAACTGAATTCCTACTTAATGGTGATTTTTTTTCCTCACAGAATTATAATTGTGCAATTTTCTCAAAATTTTAATGTTCCTTTAAATAAATATGGAGTAGATAGGAAGTAAAAAAAAAAAAAGCCTACAATTAAATAAATTGTACTTTAAAGAAACAATGTTTTTCAAATTATCTCCTCTAAAATCTAAAACACACTATTGACATATTTTTCATACTGATTTTATCTCTTTTAGGAAACTGGGGAGGTAACTAAAAAAGAGTAAAATTAACATTGTCCCTCTACCAGTACTAAGAATTCACAACTCTTAAACATATTGCCATATTTGCTTATAATTTTTTTAAAGATTTATTTATTTATGCATATAAGAGCTGGGGCACAGGTCAGAGATGTGGGGAGTGAGAGGATCCATCGGAGACAGAGTAGGGAACAGAACAGGCAGACTGACTGAAGTACACTGCTGAGGGGAGCAGCGGGGGAGACAGGAGAGGTCTGTTTTGCCATGTGGGTTACTCCCTGGCCAGCCAGGGATTGATCTCATGCTGTAAAGGCTGCAGATTGCTTCACAGTGTGGTGTTTAACCCCTTGAGCCAACAGGGAGGCCCCTATTTGCTGATAATTTTAAAACAATGCTCAGAAATATGCACTGTGAACTCTCACTCTAACAAATGCTTTAGGTATTTAAACCTTTACCACCTGTGACAAATTTTGTAGGGATTTAGGTATGGATCCCATCAATGTACCATTGGAAAAACAGTCTGTTCCTTAAATTAATAATATATAGATATACAGGTAAAAATATAGATACAAATAGCTATTAATGAAAATATTTGATTGTTTTTGTGTTTAATTTATATGAATATATAAAATTATAGTCTATATACAAATTATTTTTGATATTATGTCTTACATACTTTGATAAATATAGAAGTACATCTATAATTTTAACTTCCTTATTTTATTCCATAATATACCTTTTAAATCCATGTCTTCTCTTACTTCAGGGTATCTTTTTTCTTTTATTTTTTTCTATTCCAAACAAGAGTGCAATGAATACCTTAGTTTATGTTTTTGAAACTGTGAAAAATTTGTTTAAAGACAATACTTAAAGTATAATTTTAAGGGTCAGGAAATGCACATTCTAAATTATCCTGCCTCAATTCTTATCGGTTTTTATCCTTTCAGAAGTATATTCAAGTAGCAATGTCTCTCCACATAATTACAGGCATTCATTTTTTATGTTTTTCCTGATTCAACAGCTATAAAACAGTAACTTGCTTTTTAAAATAAATGTTTATTCTTGAATATTATTAAAGTTGAGTATTTTTGTTATACTAATTTTAAAATTTTATGTAAATTGCTTTTTTCATATCCTTTGCCACTTTGTCTATGGGTTCACCATCATTCATAGTAATATAGTTTTTACATATCCTGCACATCATCTGTAAGATATGTTTTATTTTTTTAAAGATTTATTTATTTTTATACAAGAGCTGGGGTATAGGCCAGAGGCACAGGAGGGTGAGACCATTCACCAGAGACAGAGCAGGGAGCAGAACAGGCAGACGGGCAGAAATACACTGCTGAGGGGAGCAGTGGGCAGGACAGGAGAGGTCTGCCACACTATGTGGGATTCTGCCAGCCAGCGGGGATCAAACCCACACTGCAGAGGCTGAGGACAGCTTCCCTATGTGGTCCTCAACCTGCTGCGCCACCAGGGAAGCCCCAAGATATATGTTTTAAATATATATTCCTATGGTTTGTAACTATATGTTATATTTACGATGGTGAGAATTTTTTGTCTTAACAATCTTTTTATTTTTATATAGTTGGCATAATTGATTTTTCCTTCCTAACAACCAGTTTCTTACCACCTTTTGTTAAAATATTCTTCCTTACCAGAAATCCTAAATACATTTTATTAATATACCATACATACTCTGTATCACTTTTCAATTACACACGTATCTTTGCTCTTTACCTGATTTAACTGTGCATGTTTATCATCTGTGAATTTGGTGAACAAATATAGAGCTATGCTTTGCAAAAAGAACCTCAAAATTTCTTATCCAGTGGTGCCTAGATTTTTAAAAACATTAGAAAAATGCTCAGGTTTCTTGGTGTGTGTAGGAAAGTTGCATCCTGTACAAGTCCACTGGTGAGTGAGTCATGTAAGGATCTCCTTCTTCCCTCCATTGCCTCCATCGGTTGTAAATTATTTTATGTTACCAAACAGGATCTTGGACAGATGATCCATTGCATAAAAGCCATGTACCTGCTAACTTTTATCTGTTTCGTCCACAACCTCTTCCTTCTCCTGTTTGCCCTCCTTCTCTTCTCTTCCTCGTCTCAACAAAACTCTAAGCTTTCACCACAAGTCTGCTACATTTACTTCTTAATTACAGCAAAGATTATCAGTTGATTAAGGACTAAATGTTTTGTTTTGTAATTTGTCCATTATATTTTTATTTGGTTAAAGGAGAGGAATAAATCTAAAGAATACCATTTGTAGAATTCACAAGTATCCAAACAGTCTAGTCTTTAGAAGTTTCTACCTCCAGCTTACTTCACAGTATTGCAACATAAGCTTTTTTTTTAAAAAAAAATTTTTATACAAGAACCGGGGTACAGGCCAGATACACGGGAGGGTGAGGATTCACCAGAGACAGGGGGTGGGGGAAGAACAGGCAGACTGAAGAAATATACTGTTGAGGGAAGCAGTGGGCGAGACAGGAGAGGTCTGCTTCGCCATGTGGGATTCTCACTGGCTGGCCGGCCGGGATCACACCTGTGCTGGAGAGGCTACGGACATCTCCACAGTGGGGCGCTCAATAGCCTGTGCCACCATGGAGGCTCTTGCAACATATATTTTAAATATCATTTTATTTTATTTATTTTAATTTTGCATAGAAGAACTGAGGTGTAGGCCAGAGGTATGGAGGGTGAAGGCAGGGAATAGAGACAGGAGAGGTCTGCTGAGCCATTGTGGGTTTGCTCTCCGGCCAGGGATAGAACTTGGGCCATAGCAGTGATAGTGCTGAGACTTAACCCCTAGGCCACCAGGGAGGTCCCAAATATCATTTTATTTAAACCTATTGTAATCTTCCTAGTGATTCTCCACTTGTAAGGTGCCCTATACATCCTACCTACTTTTTAAAATATCATTTCACCTCTGAATATTTTTATGAAAATACCATTTTTTTCCAGGTTTTTAATTTTACTCTTTCTTCCTAAATCTAGTTAAGATTCTAACACTATGATAATGAACTCATTCTGACTTGGAAATTATCTAGAATCTTGATTAAATCAATACCTTTAGCAAACACAATCATAGTTTGAAGACAATATTTTATTCTTTTGCTAATTTTTCGTAAGTTTAGCTTTGTCAGTGTATCAATTTACTTCAGGTGCTCCCTGAAAAGTTCATCATTAATGAGGCTGATGTTCTGGGCATTAACACATAAAATCAGTGACTCTTCTTAAGATTTCACTTCTTGAAAGAATTGCTTGAAAGAATTGTAATTTTTTTTAGCAATTTAGTTAATATTTGGTAATGATTTAGATCAGAATTTACTGCCAAATATAATTTATTTAAGCTCTTTTTTGTCCCTATAAGGATTTAAAAGTGATCTTCTGGAAAGATGGAGAAGAATGTTGTGCTTTATTAGTTTGGGGACACATTTACAATCCAAGGACACCAGTCTTATAGAGAAGATTCATCAATGTCACCTTCTTTATAGAATAGTGAATTTTAAGATGCATTGAGTGCTTATATTGGCAAAATAACCTCAAAAGCCAATTTTCCTTAAAAATATAGATAGATATATCTGGATTTTGTGTGCATGAACAATACACTTTTTAAAGAGAGAATAGTTTTAGTTTTAAGAAGTATTTCCAAATTCTTTTTTTTAAAAAGATTTATTTTTTTTATTTATACAAGCACTGGGTACAGTCAGAAGCATGGGAAGGTGAGAAAATTCACCAAAGCCAGAGTGGGGATGCAGAGCAGGCAGAAGGACTGAAGTACACTGCTGAGGGGAGCAGTGGGCAGCAGGAGAGGTCTGCGCGCCATGTGGGACCCTCCTCCGGTGGCCGGGGAGCAGCAGGGGGATCAAACCAGCTGCGGGCAGCTTCGCAACCCAGCACTCAACTGCTGCGCCACCGGGAGGCCCTAGTTCCAAATTCTTACCATAAGATTATTCATGTACAAATCCGAGAAAGTAGAGAAATTTATAAGACAAAGTTTTCCAAATAAGCCATATATTTATTTAAATGTCCCCAATAATAGAATAAGTCATGTAATAAATAAGAAGAGGAAAACAAAGAATACAAAGGATGCTAATGAATTTTAGTAGAATGCTAATGAAATTTGGTAGAATGATTTATCTTTGTTGAAAGTGTACATTTTCTTTCCTTTTTTTTTTTTAAGATTTATTTTATTCATGCATACAAGAACCAGGGTAGAGGCCAGATGTGTGGGAAGGTGAGAGGATTCATCAGAGACAGAGCAGGGAACAGAACATGCAGACTGACTTAACATACACTGCTGAGGGGAGCGGCGGGCAACACAGGAGAAGTCTACCACTCCATGTGGGATTCTCGCCAGGCCGGCCGGGATCCAACCCACGCTTCAAGGCTGTGAACAGCTTCACAGTGCAGCTCTAAGCCACCTGCGCGACCAGGGAAGGCCCAAAAGTGTACATTTTCTAGCACACTACCACTTGTTTATTTTAGGAAATTACTATTTGGTTCATATAGAAAATTAATGTTTGGTGCTAACTTAAATTTGGATCATCGATAATATTGTTTAGGAAAGAACTGTAACTATCAACCAGTCAAAAATCTAAATTGATAACATTATTCTATATTTATTGGAATCAAAGCTATTTTCTCTAAAGTATTATGGTTTTAAATAGGTTATCAGCTGCATCATTGTTTCTAGATTTTATATCATTTTTTTCTTTCAATTATTCAGTTATTGACTCAACATTTTTGAAACCCTGAGATATTCCAAATACCAACAGTTTTGATCTTCAAGAGTGTAATAGTGAGTAGAAAAACTGCAGTTCTTATTCATATTGATGTATAGACTAATAGACTATCACATAATCAAATCATCTTAATGAAACAAAAACTGATTTCTGGTTCAAGAAAAAGGAATATATGAAGATTACTGTCTCATATTTCAAATAGGATATATCTTTTTTTCAATTGTGATACTATCATTTGGAAAATAAAGCCTTATGATAATTTGAATATAATGATGGCATCTAAAATCAGAAATTGCTACTTCAAAATAGTGTGATTAAGTTACATGCGAGAGTAATAAAGGAAAATGTCCTATGGAGATCAGTTTGACCTCAAGGAAGCACAGAGAGGAAATTTCAGAAAAATCATGTGAACAGGCATGTTCTATTATACATAAACTAATCTCTAGTTTTGAAACTTGCCAGATGTACAGACAAAAAGGAGACAGAAAAAGTAGTGAGAACATTCAAGAACAAAAAGATTGCAACCTGAAGGGTTTACTGTGATCTGTGTTATCTCTTTGCCAGTGCTTCGGACCAAGTAGAAACATAGCTCCAAAAAAAAAAAAAAAAAAGAAGAGAAGAGAACAAAAGATTGTTGAGAGGTTACTCGAAACAATGATACCAAGTTGAGATTACTTGTTGTCCCAGTGGTGATTCCTCTGCTTCTACCCTGACTCAATTCTCTACTCTGCTTCTCCTCACACACTCTTAGGCTTAACTCAAAGATTAAAAACAAGGCCTCCCTGGTGGCCTAGGGCTTAAGTCTCATCATTATCAGCACTACAGCCTGAGTTCGATCCCCAGACAGGGAGCTAATGCGCATATGGCGCAAAAGACCTCTCTTGTCTCACCCACTGTTCCCCTCAGCAGTGTATGTCAGTAGATCTGCCTGTTTTGCTCCCTACTCTGTCTCTGGTGAAGCTCTCACCCCCTGTACCTCTGGCCTACAGCCAGTTCTTATATGCATAAATCAACAAAAATAAATATATTTTTAAAAAAGATAAAAAACATTATGAAGGATAATATGTTTATTTTTGAAAGCAGTTAATTGTACACATACAGCTATGAAACATCATGGATTATACAGCCAGTTCTTATATGCATAAATCAACAAAAATAAATATATTTTTAAAAAAGATAAAAAACATTATGAAGGATAATATGTTTATTTTTGAAAGCAGTTAATTGTACACATACAGCTATGAAACATCATGGATTATAAGGCATTATGTATGGAAACACAAAATAGTATCAGATAAAATATTCACCAGTTACAAAGGAATTGAAAGTACATTATCGATGCTAGGAAGAAAACCCATGTTCCTTGTTCTAAGGGTTTGTGCCACCCATATGCATAAAGCAAAATAATAAGACCTAATATTCAAAGATTTTTAATAATGAGCGAGAGAGGAGGAGGAGGAGAAGAGAGGAGAGAGAAAGATTTCAAAATATAGTATCCCAATTAAACTCCAAAATTGCCCCTTCCCTTAGGGGCAACAATTTAGTCAAACAGGTAGGGCCCAGAGCTGAGTGGGCAAAGCCCAAAAGCAAAGTTGCCGGGAGCATGAGTCCTACGCATATATCAGCAGGAAGCCAGGCAGGGCTGAAAGAACTGGGAAAGAGGGAGAGAGCAAGAATTTCAAATGGACCATAACAAGCTAAATCCACCAAATGGTCAAGATGATGGCTGCCATTGTCTCTGAAGAGAACCAGATCCATAGTGCTAACAACAAAGAACAAAGACTGCCTGCTCACATGCCTCCAGTTCCTCTCCCCATTCACTCCAGTGGCCACCTTGCTCCTTCCTCCTTCCCAGCAGCAGTTCCATTTAGGAAGCCCATTTCACAGCATGCTGAGCTTTGTAATGCAAAGGCATTTGAGATTTCAGCAGCATGAAAATGGGGTTGGAGTCTAGAAAGTTCCACTTTAACTAAGAGGATCCAGCCTCACCAGCCTCCTATAACATTAACAACAAAAAAAAAAAAAAAAAAAAAAAAAGGAGGGGGCCTCCCCGGTGGCGCAGCGGTTGAGCGCTGGGTTGCGAAGCTGCCCACAGTCTCTGCGGTGCCGGTTCGATCCCCGGCTGCTCCCCGGCCACCGGAGGAGGGTCCCACATGGCGCGCAGACCTCTCCTGCCGCCCGCTGCTCCCCTCAGCAGTGTACTTTGGTCCTTTTGCCTGCTCTGCTCCCCGCTCTGGCTCTGGTGAATTCTCTCACCCTCCCGCGCTTCTGACTGTACCCAGTGCATGTATAAACAAACAAACAAAACAAATAAATAAATAAATAAAGCATACCTCTATAAAAAAAAAAAAATCAAAATCAAATTAAATAGTAGAACAAAATGAAAAAAAATTGCAGAAATAAAAAGCAGGAATATACATTAAAATAATAAAGAAAGCTAAATGAAAACATAAGCAAAAACAGAATAGAATAAAAACAAACCCTAATGGATAATTCTAAGTAAATCATAGTAAATTAAAAAAATAAATAAATGTCACAGAATTGAGAGATGATCGATCTATAATATAGTATGGGGTCAGCCTCTCAAAAAAAGTCAGATAGGTTTTCTCCAATAGGTCCAGATTAGGCATCTAGTCATCTTGGTATGAGAACTAGAGGTCAATCAGTGCTCTGTGAGCCTCAGGTGGTTACTTAGAAAAATACAGATTATTTGTTGTTGAGAACATTGAGAACCCTGTTCAAACCTAAATCTTCAGTACCTCTTAATCAAAGAGGGAATCAATATGTCCTTAGATTCTGCCTTTCTACTCATGAAGAAGCAATCAAGTAATCACTATCCTCCCTTTTATGACCAAGAAGAATGAAGTTTGGTGGTCTTACCCAGGTCTAGGTTATCAGCAAACATGTTCTCTCTAAGAATCTCCACTGTACTCTCAGAGTAACGATGAGGTCACCCACTCTTGTCTATCGTGTGACATCACCCTCTCTCTGTCCTTGATGTGTCATGTCCTACAACCCTGGTTAAATATGCCTGGTCTACTCCAGTAGAATTACAGCCATGTGAACTCTTCATACATATGGACATTTTGGAAAATTAATGTCATGTAATGTCACAGGGCTAAATGAAATCTTCTGGGGATGAGGATTGGGGGTCTTCTTAATCTCATCCATCTGTCCATCTTATTTATTTGTCTATGCACACAAGGATATATCTAGAGAAATATTCTTCCATATATTTTTATAGCAGATTTTTAGTAGCATTTTTTATGTTTATGTACTTTTCCTGTGCTACTGATGAAAAAGATCTGCCTGTGTCACTTTTACAAAAAGATAACCTCAATTACTCAAGAAAAGAGTGTGAAAACCAAAGAAGCATGAGGCTTCTTCAAAAACTGATGAATTAGTGTAGCCAGGGATAATTAGAATATTTCATCTAAAAACTTTTAATAATGACATTGAAATTTTGATTGGAATAGCATTGAATTGGTATATTGCTTTTGGTAGGATGGCCATTTTAATAATGTTTATTCTTCCAATCCATGAGCAGGGGATGTCTTTCCATTTCTTTGTGTCTTCTTCTATTTCTTTTAACAGTGTTTTATAATTTTCTTTGTAAAGGTCCTTTACCTCTTTTGTTAGATTTATTCCCAAAATTTGATTTTTTTTGTTTCGATAATAAAAGGGATTTTTTTTTTAATTTCTTCTTCTTCAGATTTATTGTTTGTGTATAGGAAGGCTACTGACTTTTGCGTGTTGATTTTGTATCCTGCCACTTTACTGAATTGATTGATAAGTTGAATTAGTTTTTCTGTGGAGATTTTGGGGTTCTCTATATATATTATCATATCATCTGCAAATAGTGATAGTTTGACTTCTTCTTTTCCTATTTGGATTCCTTGGATGTCTTTCTCTTGTCTTATTGCTCTGGCTAGGACTTCCAGTATTATATTGAAAAGCAATGGTGAGAGTGGACATCCTTGTCTTGTTCCAGATCTTAATGGAATTGCTTTCAGCTTTTCACCATTGAGGATGATACTGGCTGTTGGCTTGTCATAGATGGCCTTTATGATGTTGAGGTATGTTCCTTGTATCCCAAGAATTTCAAGGGCTTTTATCATGAATGGGTGTTGCACTTTGTCGAAAGCTTTCTCAGCATCTATTGATATTATCATATGGTTTTTATATTTCTTTTTGTTGATGTGTTGGATAACGTTGATTGATTTTCGGATGTTAAACCATCCTTGTGTCCCTGGAATGAATCCTACTTGGTCGTGGTGAATTATCTTATGGATACATTGTTGGATTCTGATAGCTAAAATTTTATTGAGGATTTTTGCATCAGTGTTCATTAGGGAGATTGGCCTGTAGTTTTCCTTTTTTGTGTTGTCCTTATTCGGTTTTGGCATTAGTGTAATGTTGGCTTCATAGAACGTGTTTGGTATTGTCCCTTCCTTCTCAATTTTTTGGAAGAGTTTGTGAAGGATAGGCACTAATTCGTCTCTGAATCTTTGGTAGAATTCATTTGTAAATCCATCAGGTCCTGGGCTTTTGTTTTTGGGAAGGTTTTTGATTACCATTTCAATTTCGCTGCTTTTAATTGGTCTGTTTAGGTGTTCTATTTCTTCTTTATCTAGCTTTGGGTGATTGTAGAGTTGTAGGAATTTGTCCATCTCCTCTAGATTGTTGAACTTGTTTCCATATAACTGTTTATAGTAGTTACTGATTATTCTTTTGATTTCTGCTGTGTCCGTTGTGATTTCTCCTCTTTCATTTATGATCCTGTTTATTTGTGCTTTCTCCCTTTTTTCCTTTGTGAGCCTGGCTAGGGGTTTGTCTATTTTATTGATTTTTTCAAAGAACCAGTTTCATTGATCTTTTGGATTGTTTTTTTTAGTTTCAATTTCATTTATTTCTGCTTTGGTTTTTATTATTTCTTTTCTTCTACTGGTTTTTGGGGTTTTTTTGTTGTACTTTTTCTAGATCTCTGAGCTTCGAGATTAGGTTGTTTCTTTGAGTTCTTTCTTGTTTTTTGATGTGAGCTTCTATTGCTATATATTTTCCTCTTATTACTGCTTTTGCTGCATCCCATACATTTAGGATATTAGTGTCCTCCTTGTCATTCAATTCAAAGAATTTTTTAATTTCTTCTTTGATCTCCTCATTAGTCCAGTGGTCTTCCAGTAGTTTGGTTTTTAATCTCCATGAGGTAAAATAGTTCCTTGCCTTCTTTTTATGGTTTATTTCTAGTTTGATGCCTTCATGGTCAGAAAAAATGGTTGTTATGATTTCAATCTTTGTGTATCTGTTGATGTTTGTCTTGTGCCCCAGTATGTGATCGATCCTGGAGAATGATCCATGTGCGCTTGAGAAAAATGTGTACTCCGTTTTTTTTGGGTTTAGTGCTCTATAGATGTCTGTTAAGCCCAAATGTTCTAGGTCCTTATTTAGAGCTTTAGTTTCTTTACATATTTTTTGTCTTGTTGATCTATCCATTGTTGATAGTGGTGTGTTGAAGTCTCCCACTACGTATGTGTTTTCTCTGATGTCTGTTTTCAGAGAGGACAACAGTTGTCTGATATATTTTGGTACTCCTTCGTTTGGTGAGTATATGTTAATGAGTGTTATTTCTTCTTGAAGTATTGTCCCCTTGATCATAATGTAGTGACCACTGGGGTCTCTTTTTATTTTTTTGAGTTTGAAGTCTGTTTTATCTGATATAAGTATAGCTGTTCCTGCTTTCTTTTTTGGTCCATTTGCTTGTAGGATTGTTTTCCATCCTTTAACTTTAAGCCTATTTTTATCTTTTGTAGCTAAATATGTTTCCTGGAGACAGCAAAAGGTTGGGTTTTGTTTCTTAATCCAGGCTGCAACTCTGTGTCTTTTTATTGAAGAGTTTAGTACATTTACATTTAGAGTTAATATTGATATGTTAGCATCTGTATTTGCCATTGTGTTTGTCTTTCCTTTTGATTTTATTTATTTATTCTTTTAATAACTTTTTTTTTTTTTGGTCTTCTTTCGTTGTTATTCGTCCCTCTGAGGTTCTGGCTTTAGGATTCCTTGTAGTATTTTTTGGAGTGGGGGTTTAGTCGTAATGAAATTCCGGAACCCAAATGCCCAAAAATAGATGACTGGATCAAGAAGATGTGGTACATATATACCATGGAATATTACTCAGCATTCAAAAAAGATAAGCACATGCAATTTGCAGCAACATGGATGGCGCTGGAAGGGATCATGCTCAGCGAAATAAGCCAGAAAGAAAAAGAAAAATACCGGATGGTCTCACTCATAGCAGGAATCTAGAAAACTTAAATAAGGGACCAGGAAAAAGAATAACTATAAGAAAGTGAAAATCAAAATCAACAAAAAACTATGAACCAGAGACACTTTTTGGGGGGTGGGGGCCGGGAGGGGAGGGATTGGGGTCAGAATGGGGCATGTGCAATTGTATGGGGGAATATAAAAATAAAATTTATTATTTAATAAAAAAATAAATAAAATTACAGACCAAAAAAAAATAAAAACTTTTAATAACAAAAACCAAGAGTTAAGCACTAGCTCATAAAATGAGAGTGCTGAGTGCCAACACATGTCACTATCTGGACATCTGTGTTTAGAGTTTCCATTCAGCATGCACAGAAAGTATGAAAAGAAATAGGGTATAGCAACAGCCAGCAAATGGTGAGAGTGGAATAAATTGTCACAGTATGAGAAGATGTGATTGTAAACAGTTAAATTTTAATCTTATAGGAGTAATGCCAAATAGTAAATTGAATAAAGGAATTTATTTCAAAATTTCCTGGATAAGGTTTTGTTTATTTTTAAAACAACACATTGCAATTAAAAATCCAAATACAGTATGTATATCTAAAAAGGAAATTTTGATATGTTACTTTGTCAAATTTTGAGTTTTATGTTGAGAAATTTAGAATTTCCTACTAATGTTAAATAAATTTAAAACACCACAAATTAATTGGACCTGGGATTTAGTCAGAGCTCTGTAAATATGTAAATAAGGGAACAGACGAAATGATGTATCAAAAATTATGTAGTGCCACCAGCATGAAATGTGTCACAGAAATGTATATGCCAATATTTTGAAAAGAATGAAATAATCTTATAATAGTGACTGCTACATCATTACATACATGAGTTCCAGTTCTCTTTCTTGTTTTCATTCATTGAAAAGTAAAAAAAAAGAAATGTATATGCCAATATTTTGAAAAGAATGAAATAATCTTATAATAGTGACTGCTACATCATTACATACATGAGCTCCAGTTCTCTTTCTTGTTTTCATTCATTGAAAAAGTAAAAAAAAAAAGTATGTTTTTCACTTTTATCATTTTAATTCCTGCTTTTTTCTACTCCTCTTATCAATATTTTATGCAAAACTATTACTGATATTGCAATTAATTAGTTCTCATTTTAATGCATTTGAGTCTCCATATGAGGCATATTAGCTATTTAAACCCCAGGGGTATCAAAAGGATAGTTAAATATTCTAGTTGAGTGTCCTAGTTATAAAGCTGCTACTGCTGAATACTACAGAACTAAAATTTCACAAATAGTGAAGGAGAAAATATCATTTAATTAGAAGAGCTAAATTGACCAAAGTATGCCAACAGAGACACTTTATTTCTGAAACTGGGCTAATTATGATCAAATCATTATTTTTCAAGTTACTTTCAAGTTTCAATTTTTATATATACTCCATTCAATTCTGACATAAACCATGATAGACTAAAGAGAATATATGATCAACCTTATAGAATTTTTGAATAAATTGCTCTATGACAAAAAATTTACATTATTATCTTCCCTTGACATTATAAACCAAATTCAAATACATTTTCAACCTTGAGCCTATGCAAAATATTATTAGAAAATGAGAGAGAGATTGTCACCTTTATTAAATATAGCAAAGGCTACTTTTTTTTTTTTTAAGTTGAGACCAGCAGACAAAGCACTGGGTTGGGGACTATCAATATTTATCTCATTTAATTCTCAAAGTCATCCGACAAAAGAATGGTTCTTGTTATACTATTTCAAAGGCATCAGTAGCTAGACTTAAAGGTAATTTAAGAGTCAGGATTGTGGAGTTATTCATCACAACACAAAGACCCCTTAATAACTAAATGAAGCTGTCTTCAATGAGCATACTGAAGATCCAAGAACTACTAGGTAGCCAAACCAGGTGTACAATTCATATTTCTAACAGCTAATCAAACAAAATTTTACCCCTACTTCAAAAACCATGTTTTACTTGTTATGCAATAAATTGTGCAACACCCACAGAGTCTATTATCATCTCTCTTTTCATTCCAGAGGGTATGTAATATATTTGATCCAACATAAATACCACATTACTGATTGCAGCTTACCAGCATAAATGGCTAATCATTTTCATTCAAATATTAGTAACTCTAAAATAGTTATGTTTCTGTATATTAGTTCATCAAATGACTCTCCAACATTTCAGAGTAACTAATAATCTTCAAAAACTACCTCAGTATATTTACCTGCCCACTTTTCCACTTACCTATGTTGGTATGCTAGAGAACAAATACTTGCCATAAGGCAAATTTGAGTCATGCCTGTATTTTAGTCATATAAAGAATAGTTTTAAATCTAAAACTATTGGTGACATACCAATTTTTTTTAAAAAGAATATTGACAGCATTGTGAGTCTTACCTAGACTTTGTCCACAGCATTAACATAAAAATGCTAAATTGTCTGCATTATATGCTAATTAAACCACCATCCTGCATATTTTCCCCAAATGATCTGAATGTCATACTGCTTTGAATTGAAGATTTATGATTTCCATGTATATTTGAAAATACAAGATATGACTGGCCTACTCTAAGAAAGCAATGTGATTAAAATGTCATTTTCAATATGTATTAATTACTCCTATAATTTTTACCTTTTATTCCTTTTTATAAATAGAAGTCACAGAACTTAATTATTTTTAAAAGTTATAAAATAAACATTTTATAGAAACAAACACCTATTCTTTGAGACAAATAATACATTCAGAATTAAGAAGCATAACTTAATGCAATTGCATAAAATTATACATGGTTTGTCATTGACTGGGCTGATATATATATATTTAAGATGTTTAATGGAGATGTCAGTGGTTATAAAAGAGAGAGCATATCATGCAGTCAAGAGAACTGACAATGAGTATATCAATCTTTCATTTCCCTCTTACCTATAAATTCGGGATAATGCTCATTTTAATGATTAAGTGAAATAATGCTGATTTTTTTTGTTGGAGAAACTGACCATAGAAAGTACTTCAGAATGTGAACATACTACAAAATGTGCTGGAAACAGCCTCCTCTCTCCCCACCTCTAGCAGACAAAAAAGCAAAGCATAAAAAAGCAAATCATAGACTTGTAGTCTGTGAAATAGCTATGTAAAATCTGTTGCCTACAATGGAAAGACAGTGTTTTCAACCCTCCCACGAATGATCAGTGACTGGGTAAAGATTTAAATATTGGGCGCCCAGGCTTTGCATCTCCATAGCGAATTCTTTAGAAACGAAGAGATCAAATCTCTGTATTTTCTTCTGTGCACATAAAGCAATATAGCATCACTATATCTTTAGTTGGTCAAAACAACTGAAAACCAGAAGCCCCCTGTCAAAAACACATTTTTAATATAATGATTCATTGTTTCTACCTATATAAACTAATTTCAGTCTTTTCAGTTATTTCTAACATTTCTCAGATTATAAAGTTTTTTTCAACATACACAATTTTTTTTTTTTTTTGCTCAGTATCTACGTAATTAAGGGTATAGTCAAAATTTGGCAAAGATACATTCTTATCACCAAGCATTCTTGCTCTTTGTTATCAGTTTTAAGGTAGAAAAAAAGAAAGGACCTAAAATCTCCAAATAACAGATGCTGCAATTTGACTTTTAAAATATTGGATGTGAACAAAATCAGATTATGTTTTGACAAGTTGTCCTGCTGAGCCTTACTTACTACCTAGTGAGCCTTCTGCATAAAGGAGCTTTTTCAAAAGACTACATGATAGATCCTCCATCCATTCAGGGTCTTTAAATGACTCACTAGGATCTCCTCATTTACAATGAGAACAACTCAGAGAGCTAATTACCAAACTAAGCAAGACACAGCAGGACCCAGTAATCATTAGTCACACCTTTACCGCACCTGGTAGAGTAATACATTTAAGAAAGACAGCTTCTACTTTCTATTTAATCAATAAGAAAGCAGGCAAAATCTTGACCCAAACTATTGGTGGACAAATACCCTCTAATTAAAAGCAGACTAACTTCCATAAAATTTTTGTTTGAAAGGAAATGAAGTAACTGAAAGGAGTTGATTAGAGAAACATTGATAATTGATCAGGAAAGTCGGTATATCTTCTTTACTACTCACTTTCTTGGCTAGCAACATCATTTTTTAATAAATCATAGACTATTACCATGAATGGAATCTGTAATAAAACGATCGAATATTTCACCTGTCATAGTGGCAAAACAACTAAATTTATATTCAGTATTGGTCATTTACTTAAAACTATTCATTTTTTAAATTCTGCATTGCCCTTTTATCATTAACCCTAAAATATAATAGTTTTTTCATTTCATATACTTAACTACAAAATTCAAATGATATATATAACCCATGAGTGACTGATGTAAACAAAGGAAAAACTCACCATTTCTATAAATGGACAGAGATCTCCATCAGGGAGCTAAACAAGAAATAATAGCAAACAAGAAAAAATTCTCCCTCACTGTGAAGTGTTAGTTCTGTAGTATTCAGCAGTAGCAGCTTTAACTAGGACACTTTACTGTAATATTTAACTATACTTTTGCTGTCCTCTGAGTTTAAGTAGCTAATATTCCTCATATGGAGACCCAAATTCTTTGAGATGAGAACTAATTAACTGCACTTTCACTAATAGTTTGATGTGAAATATTTATGAGAGCAGAAAGAAAGAAGTGATTCAAAATGAAAGAATCGAAAACCTACGTATTTTTTGTAGATATGATTTTTTAGAAAGTTGGCTTGATGACAAAGTAATTGTGATAAAGGAGTTTCAGGCCTCCCCTGGTGGCGCAGTGGTTGTGTGCGCTGGGCTGCGAAGCTGCCTGCAGCCTCTGCAGTGCGGGTTCCATCTCCCGCCAGTGGCGAGGGTCCCACATGGCATAACAGACCTCTCCTGCCATGCTCCCTGCTCCCCTCAGCGGTGTATTTCATTGGTCTGCCTGTTCTGTTCCCAGCTCTGGCTCTGGTGAATTATCTCACCCTCCCACGCTTCTGACTGTGCCCAGTGCTTGTATAAATAAATAAATAATTAAAAAAGAGAAAATAAAAAGGAGTTTCAGCTTGATTCTAAAAGATATGACCTCTTTGTCTAACCCTCCAATTCTCAAAAGGTGAAGCAGTGGGTTAGTGACAGTTCATTCCCGGCTTACCCACCTACATCCATAAAGGGTGAAACAGGGTATTCTGAGCGGCCCTGTTGTAATGGACCAGGTCCTGTCCCTTGCCTCTAATCTACTGAAAGTTTTGTATAATAGCCAAGGTCTTACACATGATTATTTTTACTTAAAAATCGCCTTTTAGGCACAAATGTGTAGTAAAATTCACCTTATCCACCTCTGTTTATCAATATGAATAAAGTAATCATTTTAGCTCAAGCCATTGTCTATATAATCTAGGATAAATAAGATATTTACCTTTACAAGGCAATGCCCCCTCTTCCCAACTCCCACCACCAAACCTAACTTAGGTTTTGTGTAGCATTCTTGCTCAAAATAGACTAAAATGAAAAGAACTGTCTTCTAACATTGATTTCATCTTCAGTTTGAAAAATGTCCATCACAGCTTAAATGAATGCAAATTAAATGTGTTATGGATATATGTAAATCATAAAATAATTATGAAAAGTTTCAAGAAAATATTATTTTTAAAGGAAACATGTTTTCCTCTCAAATAGGAATAGCAAAGAAAAAGGAAAAAAAGGAGGAGTAGGCAAAGACGCACAGTTTAATCTTGCTTTAATTTGATTTTCTCACTAGCTGCCAAATTCAATTTATGTATACCTGAAATTAAAAGTGAAAATAATATGACAGAGATGAATAGAAAGTAGTAGTTTGAAACTAGTGTTTTATGCTAAATTTGAATGAGTCATTATATATGTGTTTTCCACAATCATAAATATGAGAAAGATAAATTCCTCAAGTTTGATGTAAAAATGACTGCTATGCTACTAATTGGTGGAATATTTTTTGAAGTTAGTATCGATTCCTCTTTGAATTGACTTCAAACTAACTCTTGAAAGATTTAAATGAGAACCAAAGTAGCTAACATTTTTTAAAATCTCCATGGGATTTTATATATCCAGGTTCGCTTATAGAATCACACATGTATATTTTCAAAACAATTAATAACATTTACTCAGTATCTCACAAAACTCCTAGAATTTATGATAATAAAGCCCTGGTTATTAAGAGTATATTTTACCTTAGGCTTTCTAGAACTTGTCCTAATCAAACTTGATTAATGTTTTTTGGGGTTTGTGGTGATAATTAACCTTTGCTTTCAAATCTGTGGTTGAAGATTTTTAAGTAAATTTTGTGGAGAAAGGAATGAATTTAATATATTCAAACAAATATTTTCTGTATATATGTTTCTAAAAGAAAAACTGAATTAAGAGGGAAGGAAATGAGAGTTGATCTCCCTTTGTTAGTCTATTCTATCTTGGATGCAAAATGTCAATTTTTCATTAACTTCATTAAGAACATCTAAAATGTGAAGAGGGAAATAAAATAGCTATTCAAGAAAAATAAAGTCCAATGATATTAAAATGGTGGTGATTCTTTCATATATTCAATCTATATATTTATCAAGTATGTTTCACATGTCAGACACTATTGTAGGAATTTAGATTGATTTGGATTAAGTGAAAGCATTGCCAGAATTAATGGATCCTAGTTCTGAGCCAGGAAACAGGATCTAACAAAACCAAAAATAACACAAAAAATCTTGACATATTTTGAGGTGATATGTACCGTGAATAAAAACACCACCACCACCACCAACAAAAAAAGTGCAAATTTAGGGAGAACTGGTAGAATGTTGGCTGAAATTTTTATTAGTGGAATCATAGTGGGATACATTGGAATGGTGAAATTTAAGCAAAACTTGGGGAATGTAGGGAAAGGAGCTAAACAACAGCCTGAGGATAACATTCCACATAGAAATATCAACTATTGGCATAGTGCAATGTGTTCAAAGAACAAGGATGCCATTTTACCTAGAGCTGTGTAACTCCAAGATAAAATCATCTATGCATTTAGGCAATTTTTTCTCCAGAAGACATATTTAGTGATACCTTCAAAACAATGGAGAAATCCTTCTACAAATTGTTCATATAATTTGAATTGTTTATCAATCTTTTAAAATATGACATTTTATTGCATGAATTTATCTTTTTTGATTGCTGAGTAATATTCCAATGTGTATATGTATTACATCTTCTTGACCCAGTCATCTATAATTGGGCATTTGGATTGTTTCCATAGCTTAGCTATTGTAAATAGTGCTTCTATAAACATAGGGGTGCAGGTGCCCTTTTGAATTAATGTTTCTGTGTCCTTGGGTAAATACCTAGGAGTGGAATTGCTAGATCATATGGAAGCTCCATCTTTAGCAGATTGAGGAATCCCCACACAGCTTTCCATAGTGGTTGGACCAGTTTGCACTCCCACCAGCATTGCAAGAAAGTTCCTTTTTCTCCACATTCTCGCCAACATTTTTTGTTGCCAGTTTTTTTTTTTTTTTTTTTTTTCAGTATGGGCCATTCTATTTGGTGTGAGCTGGAAGGGATCATGCTCAGTGAAATAAGCCAGAAAGAAAAAGAAAAATACCAGATGATTTCACTCATAGCAGGGATTTAGAAAACCTATATAAGGGACCAGGAAAAAGACTAATTATAATAAAGTAAAAATCAAAATCAACAAACAATTATAAACCAGAGACACACTACTGGGGGAGGGGAGGAAGGGAGTAGTATCAAAACAAAGGTGGTGGGAATTGTATGGGGACTATAACCAAGATGAAAATGCATATATTGTGCAAAAAAGATGTTAAAATATATAAAATAAAAATAATAACAATAATAATGAAAGAGTGAGAAGGAGAAGGAGAAACACCAGATGGTATCACTTCTATGTGGAATATAGAGAAACAAAACTGAAAAATGGAGGTAGAAAATCTTAAAAGCCAACTCTTGAAGACTGAATATAGTACTGAAGCACCCAAGGTGGGAGAGGGAGGGAAGGAGGAAAAGGAAAAAGGAAGAAAGAAGTTAGGAAGCACAAAGGACTATGGCAATGGACACTATAGGTGATGTGGAAGTGATGCCTGATTATGAGATTCCTAATGCTATCACAATTAAAAGAAAAAAATAAAATTATTATTAAAAATATGACAGTTTATATTCCAAAGCATGAGAATCTATACAGGGAGAAGATTGAGTTGCTATTGTGCTATTTGTATATTCTAACTATTCAAGTAGAATATACAAAATATGTATGACTTTATTTGGTCAAAAGTAGAGATTTGCATTTTAGAGAGAACAATTTGGCAGTCTTGTGGGAATGAGTTTGAAAGTAGGACTAGAGATAAGTGAACCAATAAGTAGGATAATATAGTTACTAGAAAAGTGGTGTTGAAAGCATCATTTTAGTCAGATGCAGGGATCATATAGAATAGTAGACAGAATTGAAGCATACTAAGGGATATGAAATGCACAAAATTTATTTTTTAATGATAGTAAGTGAAAAGTATTTTTTAATATTTTTGTACATCATTGTTCATTTTTGTACAGTCCCCTCAGGTGTTGCCCCATAGTTATACTTCCACCATAATACCTGCGAACCATAACCATAGTAACTTGTGCTTTCCCCTCCTGTTTTGACCCTTCCCCTTATGCCTCGAATCTATGTTCAGCTTGCAAGTTTTGTCTTTTTTTCTTGGTCTTTTGTTAGTTTTCTCTGTATGCCATGTATAAGTGAAATCATCCAGTACTTATCACTTTCCTTCTGACTTATTTCACTTAGCATAACCCCTTCTAACTCCATTCAGTTGCTGAAGATGATATGCGTTTATCTTTTTGATCACTAAGTACTATTCCATTTTACATACATACCACAACTTTTTGATCCATTCGTCTGTTTTGGGCCACTTAGCTTGTTACCACATATTGGCTATTGTGAATAGTGCTGCAATTAACATAGGAATGTAAGTTTCCTTTCAAATTTATGTTTTTGTGTTCATGTGGTAGATTCCTAGTAGTGAAATTGCTGGGTAGTATGGTAGATCTATTTTTAGTGCTTTAAGGAGCATCCACAGAGCTTAATGTATATAAGATTATTGGAGAGAAGCATCTAATGATTACAAAGATCTCTACTTTGACTAAGAGACTAATCATCCACTATCTACAGTGATATGGAAGGAACTATTTATTTATTTATTTATTTATTTATTTATTTATTTATTTATTTATACAAGCACTGGGTACAGTCAGAAGTGTGGGAGGGTGAGAGAATTTACCAGAGCCAGACCGGGGAACAGAATAGGCAGAGTGACAAAATACACTGCTGAGGGGAGCCGTGGGTGTAGATTGGTGGCCGGAGATGGAACTGGTGCTACAGAGGCTGCGGGCAGCTTCGCAGCCCAACACTCAACCTCTGCGCCACCAGGGGAGGCCCTGGAAGAACAATTTTAAACAAAATTGGAAACCATTGGGAAACATGTCTGTGTCAGAAACTGTATATTGAATATAAAATATTTTATAAATTACTGATGATCTTCTTCAAATACACTTTGCTTGTTTGTCTTTGTAGATGGCATCATCAGTTATAAAAGAAAAATGATTGAAAATCTCTGCTAAGATAGCTCAAGGATCTGAAGACTAAGGAATCACTAAGATATTGATGAAACAGAGGAATCAAATCATTCTGTTTCAAATGCTAGCATTCCAAATATATCAAAGAGTTTCTAGCAAGTAATTCTAACTCCTTGTAATTCAAATTAATAAGAATTTTTCCTGGAAATATGCATAAAGTGATTAATTATGCCAACCACATAAAATGATAACTATTTAAACTAGAAGTGAAATCTTTTTTTTTCTTTTCTGTTGCATTTATAGTCAGATGACTGTCCATTTATCAAGTGTTAGTTACTGAACACTATTAAATTCTTTTACTCTTTCACTCCCACTTGTGTAGTCTTTATTAAATAATTCTTGAGACTACACATAATTTGCAAAAATTTATTTCATTTAACCTCCTATTGACCTTTCTAAGTCTCTTAAAGAGGAGAAAGCAGGCTTTCCTATTATTGTACATTTTGACATGAAAAACCATGTAGAAACAAAATGACAGTGATTACATCCAAAACTCTCCCATGTCCTTTAGCTCCTTAAGTTTCCTTTAAATTTTAATCAACAAGAAAAATGCATCTATCTAAGTCATTGCAATAACCAATATCTTGCTTTCATTGTTTGTATGATACTTAATTTCATATATCCCCTATAGGTACTGATGTACCAAAATTTTCATGCAAAAATTTATATTATTATTATCTGCAAATTTAATAAATGGGCAGAAAACACCTGTGAGGATTCTAGAGACCTGCCAGAAAGGAGTTGAGTTTCAGTCAAACATCACCTCCTGAAGTTCCTTCAAATCAACATAAAGGCTCATTTGACCAAAACTGTACCTCACTTGGTCAGTTACCAGTCACTTACACTATTAATATTAATGTAATTTCTCTAGGCATTAAAATGAAATATAAAATATTAAAATATTTCTTACAGAAGGAGTGATCCAATGTTGGATTTAGGTTGAAATGCTAAATATGAGTGAGCAGCATAGAAAAAGGGAGAAATGACTACTAAACTGATTTGGAGGAAAATCAACAAGTTTACCAGGTTTATTTCTGGGTATTAATGCTCAACTAATTTTAGGGATGCTACAGAAATTGTTCAGATTTCTCAAGCAGTATAGCAAGAAATGTTCCTTTCTTATTCCATAAATAATTGATTAAATATAAATATATCAAAATATAAGTCAAATATATTTATTGGGATTATGAGTGAATGGTGAACAAAAATGCAACAGGAATATCAGCAATTCCAAAGTAGGTAAGAGATATTCAAGATGCACTATTTATTAGTTTCCTAATACTTGCTCTCAGAATAAAAGTAGGAAGGGGCCCCTCATGTCTTAAAAGTGACACCAACAAAATGTGGTCACCACTGTGAGAGGCTATATTGCATAGTATACATCATGACATTTTTATGCTTATATCTCAGACATGTCTTCTTGTTTCACTGGCACTTTATTAATTTAGAAATAAACCATGCAAAAGATAAAAAAATACATATAATTCCACATCCAAACATAAAAACCACTGTCAACCTATTGATAAATTATTATAAAGCATATTTTATGGACAGTTTTTTATGCTAAAGACAAATATATATAATTTAAAATAAATCAAATGTGCATTTGCTGTTGCTCTTTGTAAGTGTCATTATAAATGCCTAAAAATTACTTCATCTAGGAGATTTGGTATAAGTCTATTCAGCAATCATACTGACTTTTTTTTTTAAGATTTATTTATTTATGCATACAAGAACTGGGGTACAGGCCAGAGGTGTGGGGGTGAGAGGATTCACCAGAGACAGAGTGGGGAACAGAACAGGCAGATCTACTGAAATACACTGCTGAGGGGAGCAGCAGGCAAGCCAGGAGAGGTCTGCTGCGCCACGTGGGCTACCCTGCGGCCAACTGGGGATCTAACTCATGCTGCAGAGGCTGCAGAGGGCTTCATAGGTTGGGTCTTAACCCTTTGTGTAACCAGGGAGGTCCCCCATACTAATTTTTTTTAGTTAAGGTAATATTGGTTTACAATACTGTAAATGTTTCAGGTATACTGTTTCTCACTTGAGCAACTGAGGTTATGTACAATGATGTATATCACATCATGTCTACCACCAAATGTCCAGTCACCATGTTTTCTGCTCTAGTACTCACCATCCCATTGTAAATGTCTAGGGGCCTGTTTTTGTTTTGTTTTGTTTTACATTGGCCACAAATCAGTAAAATTTACATTCCACAAATCAGTAAAATTATTGGTATTTGTCATTTTCCTTGGGATTTATTTATAAGTCCATCCATGTTGCCAGAAATGGCAAGATTTCAACTTTTTGATATCTGAATAATAGCATTCCATTGTCTATATAAATCACTTCTTCATTTAATCATCTGTTTTCAGCACTTAGGCTGCTTCTACATCTTGGCTGCCACTAATGGTGTTACAATTAAAATAGGGATATATAAATTTCTCCTCAAATTTTATTAATTAACCAATTGTTTGCATAACTGCATAAATTGGAGTACAAATTCACACCTCCATAAATGCACATTCTTCACTCATCCTCCCCGAAATCTCCAGTGCCAGTCTTGTCACCTTCCATTATCCCCTCCTGCGTCCCTCAATTAAATATAATTTAATGATATTAAATGTTTTTAATGATATATGTTCAGTAGAATTTTGCTTGAGGTCTTCTGTATATTTATTTGTATATTTAGGAGCTTAGAGAGAGAAAGAACATGTGATTATGCAGTCAATCAAATGAAAGGAATTACAAATATTCTTGTAAGAAATTGTTCCAAGGTTATACTAAGCAGTCAATAAACAGCTTTAAAAAACTCTTTATCCACAACATTTTTATGATACGCACTGTTGAAACTGTGACAATTTGTCAATACACCACTCTCTTAATATCTTCTGCGAACTCCTTAAGGCAGTCTCAAACTAATTCACCTACACTTTCTTAGTGTTTAGTTCTTAAAAGTGAAATGCAGAGGGCAGGGATGCATGAACATTATAGGGCATGAGTAGGATAGATAACATATGGAAAAATTCTCTTCAAATCCAAACTGCAATGAAATATCACATCACCCATAATTAAAAGAATGGAGATAACAAATGTCGAGTATGTGGAGAAAAAAGTCTCATCCATTGTTGGTAGGAATACAGACTCTGTGGAAAACAGTGCATGATTTCTTAGGGGGAAAAGAAAAAAGCAATTCCCATGATTCACAATACCTCTGATAAATATTTACATAAAAGAATATGAAAACTCTAATCCTAAAAGACTGATGCACCTTATTTTCACAATAACACTGACCACAATTGCCAAGTCATGGAATCAATCTATGTGCTCATCAGCAGACAAATATATAAAGAACTTGTGGAATATATACGCAATGGAATACCACTCAACTATGAGTTTATTAGTTGATAAATTACAAAGTTATTTTATTTATTTCATATTATTTAGAAAAAGCTATATTGACATCCTAGTAAAAATTTCTCACTTTATTGATGAAAACTTACAATGGAAAATTCTGTATTAGATTTAACATTTCTCAACCAGATAATGGAGCCAGGATAAAATTTTTCTCACTTTAAGTTCAGTGTTTTTACTTATTTAATTATATAGCCTGAGATATAGTGTATTTTCAACCTAGGTAAACCAGTATGATCCTCACTGCATAATAAGTGGTATGCAGGAATAGTCACTTATTAAAAATTTTTCAGTAAAATCAAATTGAATGTTGAATTCCCATCCCCTCAAGCCAACAGAATCAAGGCTCAGTGATTTTAGGATATCCTCTCTTTTCATTTGTTTAAGTTTTATCAAAGCATTTCATTTAATTCATAAAAGCAACCCATTTTTTCACTTCATTCCATATAGGTTATTGAGATGCTCATGAATCAAATCCATAGAATTTTTTTTTGAAGTTCAGATGGTTTAGTGACTTTCAAAACATCCAGAGAATGAAAATATTTCCAAATTGTATGCATCTTATAATATTCTTGAACACTTTAAACAAATAAACCGTAAGTCCTACATATTAGAGAGTCTATGTATCTGAAATTATTCTTAAGACTTGAAGGATATTCTCTACCTCTATTTTTGGATTTCTTTTCAAGGGTTCTCAAGTTTTTCTCCTTCCCTTGTGCAACAAGCATCATTTCTTTATCTTGGATATTTGTAAGGGCTAGAAGAGGGATTATTTTCACTTTCTTTTCAGTTAACAATTTACTACAAGTTAAGCAACACGTGTGGTCTGGTGATCGTATTAACTTTCTTATCAGGAGTAGAGGAGACCTGGTGATATCATTTAGTTATCCTAGCAGAGTAAGCTAAGTATTCTTTCACCATTTTACTCAGGACAGGTATGGTTTTCTTTATCGATTGATCACTGAGGAAAATATGCTGTTTCCTGCTGATTAGGATCAGTTAATAGAATTATTTCATAGTCAGAAAGGTTTAGAGGGAAGAACACAATGTATAAAGCCATATGTATTATGTTTGAATTTCCAGCACCTGCATGTGTTAGTTGTGTGAACATTGATAAATTACTTAAATGGGTTTTAGTTCCCCAACTACAGAACAGTGGTAAGAATTCTGGAAATGTGCATTATTTTCTGTGTGAGAACTCCTTTGACATTCAGTATTTTCAGTCTGTGTCTGTGTAGGGTAAATTATTGTCAGGCTTTTCTGCCCTTCCACCATTGGGATTGATGATGGACTCCTGTGGTCCTGAATCCATGCCTGGTGGTGGGCACCTGGAGTAGGGTGTGGGCATACGTGGTTGTGCACACCTGGACTGAGACTGGCCTTATAAGGGTTGCATCACAGGAGATGGAACTACCAGAGAAGAGAACAAGAGAGATAGTGAAGCAGAAAAGGGAGAAGGAGACCACGAGAGAACTCCAGAGAGCCCAGAGAGAGTGAAGATACCCCTGGGTGAGTGAAGATACCCCTGCCTGCCATGCACATGGTAAACTCAATAAAAGCCTGAAAAAGCCACTGAGGGCTCCAGGACTCTCCTTTACCCATCTGCTCAGGTCATAGAAAACCTGTACTGTGTCTTCCTGCTGCTACTGTCTGTCTGCTTTTTTTTTTTTTTTTTCCTCCTATATACCTAGAATTTGCAGTAGGTTGTAGTGGTGAAACCAGTGTAATAAGTTAAGGAAAATAGCTATTTTCAAATTATAATCATCATTCATTTTGCTCTCCAGATCTCTTTGCTAAACTTGTCAATTTTAAAAAAGGAAATTGCAGTAAAATATTTGGCTTGATCCAGTTGTCCTTTCTCAAGGTGTGGGCTCACTTTTCCTATATTTGATAGTCTCGTTGGAGTACTATAACTGTGCATTCATTCCTTTTAAAATGTCTGCACTGATTTAACTCTTGGTAATATTTCAATGACAGCATTATCCAGAAATTTTAAGTACTTTGGAAATATCGAACTGATTCTCCATTATATAGCAGGGAGGAGAACTGACAGTAAAGAGTAACCCTTGAGGGAATAATTGAGCTCTCTGTGGTGAATCCTCTGGAATTAATTTTCTTAACCACATATAGGTGGTATTTACTCTGGGCCTTGTGTGCTTGGATGGTTGCGTTGTTATCCTGATATTATGTCCAAAGTTGCTAATGACTGGATCTTTGATTATAGGCTTCCCTTTAAAACACACAGGCCTGTGACAAAGATTTAATTTGAGATGACTCAGAGGGTGATCTTCCTTTTTCTAAAATATATTTTAGTAGCAGCTGTGTTTGCTGGCAGAAATCCTACCCAAATGCTGACCTAGCTTGACCCTAAAGATCCCTTTCTGAAGTACAATAAGATGACTTTCTTATTATCAATTGAACTTTATTAAAGTTCAGTAAAATGTTTGACATTTTCACACACTAGTGAAAATACTGTTTTGCATCAATCTACTTTTTCACTTTTCTTCATTCAGTCACAAAGATGAAAGTATCTATACTGCAATAGGTAAAAATAATATATGAAAGTTTGATTATTGTCAAGATTGATGTTTAGTTTACATACTTTGGGACAGTTGTATTAAATGTGAAGACATACAATTATTTCATATTCTTGTTAAATTCTTAAATGTTGTAATTATTCTGCTCACTGCCCAAGCTACACTGGAAATACTCCTCACATTACCAGACCTACACACAGGGAGCTTATGGGATCCTGCTCCAACTATGTCTACTATTAGTTTCGATTTGTGCAATTCCTATAAGTCATTCTGAAAAGTCACTGCTTCAGGGATTACCATTAGTTCTTCCTCTTCCTTTACCCATTCTTGTGAATCATGAGGTCAACATGGTTCTTGAGCACCTAATTTTATTTATCTCCATGATCAGAGTAGGACTGTGTAAAAGGGAATTGAGTATTTGTTCCCTCAGTTGTGGCCATAACTGTCATGGAATGTATCTACTTTGCTTATATTTTGGCCTATTCTGACCAAGTACTAGTAGAAACTTTTCATATACCATTAGAAACTTTCCTTCACCGATGTTTTCATATTGCCATTAATGCAGTTGCATCCTACACGATCCTTATCTCAACAGAGCCAGAATGAATGGCAATGAAGCTGCAGACAGTAACAAGAGACAAATCAAGCTGTGTAAACTAAAAATGTTGACTTCATAGAAGTGAAGAATAGAATAGTGTTTACTGGGTGCTAAGAAGATGAGGGAGGGGCTCCCCGGTGGCGCAGCGGTTGAGCGCTGGGTTGCGAAGCTGCCCGCGGCCTCTGAGGCGCCGGTTCGATCCCCGGCTGCTCCCCGGCCACCAGAGGAGGGTCCTGCATGGCGCGCAGACCTCTCCTGCCGCCCGCTGCTTCCCTCAGCAGTGTACTTCGGTCCTTCTGCCTGCTCTGCTCCCCGCTCTGACTCTGGTGAATTCTCTCGCCCTCCCGCGCTTCTGACTGTACCCAGTGCATGTATAAACAAAAACAAACAAACAAACCAGCAAACAAATAAATAAAGCATGCCTCTATAAAAAAAAAAAAAAAAGATGAGGGAAATTGGTGAGATGTTCATCAAAGGATACATAATGCATGATGACTGTAGTAGTTAATAACTCTGTATTGAATTCTGGGAATATGCTTAGATTTCAGGCACATTAATCAGACAGAAAAATGGTAACTATGTGAGGAGATGATATGTTAATTTGCTTGAAAATAGTAAACATCCTGCCAAGTATATCAGATCATTATGTTGTACACTTTAAATATACACAATTTTTATTTTTAAAAAGAAAAAAATGGCAATCTATTAATAATTTGACAAGAATTTAAAAGAATTATTATAGAACATAGAAAACAAAAGAAAATAAATATCAGTAAAATAATATATGAACAAAATGAGAAGTTCAGCAAAGAGGTACAAGCCACAGAAAAAGAAATAAACAGGGCCTTCCCAGTGATGCAGCAGTTGAGCACTGGATTGCGAAGCTGCCTGCAGCCTCTTCAGCACTGGTTCCATCCCCAGCTGCTCCCCTCAGCAGTGTACTTCGGTCCTTCTGCCTGCTCTGCTCCCCACTCTGGCTCTGGTGAATTCTCTCACCCTCCCGTGCTTCTGACTGTACCCAGTGCTTGTATAAATAAATAAGTAAATCTTAAAAAAAAAAAAAGAAAGAAAAAGAAGCAAACAAAAATTCTGGATCTAAAAAATACAATTAACTGAAAAACTACAATAGTTTAAATATCAAATTTAAACAGAAGAAAGGATCATTGAACTCAGAGACTGGTCATTCAAAATATCTATTCAGAGGAGCAAAATCAAGGAGAATGAGAAAGGATAGAATACAATAAATAGAATTATTGATTTACCCAAAGGACATAGAAACATTAATTCAAAAGGGCACCTGCACCCCTATGTTTATAGCAGCACTATTTACAATAGGTACGCTACAGAAACAACCCAAATGCCCCAAAACTGATGACTGGATCAAGAAGATGTGGTACATGTACACAATAGAATATTACTCAGCAATCAAAAAAGATAAACTCATGCCATTTGCAGCAACATAAATGGAGCTGGAAGGGAGCATGCTCAGCTAAATAAGCCAGAAAGAAAAAGAAAAATACCAGATGGTTTCCCTCATAGCAGGAATTTAGAAAACCTAAATAAGGGACCAGGAAAAAGACTAATTATAATAAAGAAAAAATCAAAATCAACAAACAACTATAAAATATAAACCAGGGACACACTATGGGGGTGGGGGAGAGGGAGTAGGATCAAAACAAGGAAGGTGGGAATTGTATAGGGACTATAACCAAGATGAAAATGTATACATTGTGCAAAAATGAAAAGTGATGTAAAATATATATATATAAAATAAAAAATAAAAAAATTGTTGTTATTAAGATAATTTTATATTATGGGAATAACAGTTTTACAATGACTATCCACTGAATGGAAAATATTTTTTTTAAAATTTAACTTATATGCAGGGATTATTGACAACAGAAGTAACTCATCCAAGTTTCAGCATTCAGAGATTTTTATTAAAAGTACATTGTGAAAGTATGATATATTTATTGTCCATATGGCTGATTTCAGTTTCCAGATTGATTGATGCCACATAACACTAAACTCTCCACCAGAAGTCACATTGTTAATATCATCTAGTATGAGCCAAAGCTCTCAAACTAACCAACACTTGCCTATCACACATAACTTTCAAGTACCCCAGAGATTACTTCTAGAAGATGAAAACAAAGCTACAACTCTTTATGGACAAGGTCAATATCTTCATTTATGTAAATAACATAATTTTAAATATTTAATTCACTTATTATTAATAAGTTAAATGCTACTTTTTTATTATGCCAATGTATTAAGAATGCATTCTACCTTTATCCTTTGCAAGATTCTATCATGTGTTTTATGGCATACAAAATTAAATGTAAAATATATTATAAATATATTATCAGAATATTTTATTCTTCCTACTAGAACAAAATACTTCAAGAATAACCTGAATCCTTTACTTATTTATGGTAATTTTTGTTTGATATTTTTGCTGTTGTCATAAAAAATATGATATATATTGTAGTAAAAATAACTACAGTTTATTGAAAATTCTTTAGTATTAAGTCTATGGTATTAGAAATTTAATTTATTTTATTATGAGTTGCTGAGATTTGATTATAGTAGCATAGAATTTATTTATTTTTGTTTTGATTATTGATTTAAAAATATTTTCAGGGCCTCCCCGGTGGCGCAGCGGTTGAGCGCTGGGTTGCGAAGCTGCCCGCGGCCTCTGCGGCGCCGGTTCGATCCCCGGCTGCTCCCCGGCCACCGGAGGAGGGTCCCACATGGCGTGCAGACCTCTCCTGCCGCCCGCTGCTCCCCTCAGCAGTGTACTTCGGTCCTTCTGCCTGCTCTGCTCCCCGCTCTGGCTCTGGTGAATTCTCTCACCCTCCCGTGCTTCTGACTGTACCCAGTGCATGTATAAACAAAACAAACAAACAAACCAGCAAACAAATAAATAAAGCATGCCTCTATAAAAAAAAAAATTAAAAAAAAATAAAAAAAATAAAAAAAATAAAAATATTTTCAAGGGGATGAGAAGGCATATTGTTTGTTTGCATGATTCAGAGCTCTGGAATATTCTTTCATTAAGCTTCTAGATCAAGAACCCTTATATTTTATTCTTCAAAAAATAAATTCTTCCTGGATTTCCTGGTCTCTTGTTTGATGTAGCACCCCTGATATGACATGAATTTCAGAGGTAGAGACTGAAATATTCAGTCATAAAATCTTGTTTTCTCCTTTACAGTTCTGAAAAGAAAATAGTGGATGACTTTCTGTGACATTTGCCATCAATTAAAAGGTTATGCTTTAAAATCCACAGCATGGGCATCTGTTCATTTTTCTCCAAGTTCATTTTGCCTAAAATCAATTTATTTTGTCACCAGCTAAGAGACTCTCCTTTATAAAACATTTTCATAAACAGCAAACCACTCAGATATAGCTAAAAGAGTAAAACTTTTATGAACTCTCCTAATTTCGTTTACATTTAAACTACTTAAGCATATGGGATATACATTCAGATTCTTTTTTTCTTTTGAATCAAAAAATTTCTATGGACACATTATGTGGCATGATTCTTCTGCATTCCTAGCACAAAAATATCGCTACATAAGCTTGGGACCTGGATTTTCTTTTATCTGTGCTTCATCAGTTAAAACTATGACTATTGCAGAAATATTTTTTTGATAACTTCCTCAGAGTTTACATTTCCTTTTCTCTATTAGTTTTTACTAATAGAGCCTTATTAAGCAATTAAAACTTGAATTCTAAGGAGGGCAGGGATATTACTATCCTCATTTGTGTTTTGAACTGAGTTGAACTAACATGTAATGTTCACTTCCTAAATTAATGATTTCAATCTGGTAAAAACTGACCAAGTTCTGAGGTCAATAAATAAAGAAGTCAGTGCTTCATTAAAATTATGTGAATTATTAGGACATGCAAGTGTGTAGGAGGCAGAAGAGGAGAAAATGAAAGTAAATGGCTTGCTTCTAAGTGTCAGGCTCCAATTCAATTGTTTATGCTTTTAAATATTAAAAAAAAAAACAAATTTAAAGGTAACATAGGAATTTTTTTAAAGATTTATTTATTTATGCATACAAGAGCTAGAATACAGGCCAGAGATGTGGGGGCTGAGAGGATTCACCAGAGACAGAGTGGGGAACAGAACCGGCAGACTGACTGAAACACACTGCTGAGGGGAGCAGCGGGCAAGTCAGGAAAGGTCTGCTGTGCCATGTGGGTTGCTCCATGAATGGCCAGGGGATTGAATTTGTGCTGCAGGGGGTGCAGACAGCTTCATAGGTTGTGTCTTAACCCCTTGTGCCACCAGGGAGGCCCCAACATGGGAACTTTTAATGAATTTTTCTTGAAGCTGACAAAACTTGATGTGTTAATCCACATTGAGTTGTTGAGTTCTCTCTTAAGGATAAAAATATTAATATATTCATGTCAAGCTAATGATCATTTTGGTTAAGCTTTCAGATGGTTCTCCACCAATTCTCTATTTTATTCCTCAGAAAATAAATAAATGAATAAATAAATAAATAACGTTGTCAGTTTGATTGTGATTTCAGACTGCTTACATTGAAATACATTCACCTGACTGCAAAGCCCATTTAATAGCTGACTATATGTTCACTAGAGCTTCTGACATGCACAAGTAACCACTAATTGTTTGGTCTCTGACTGGTTCCCTTCAGGCATTGAATATACAAGGTCTCCCCCTATTAGCCTTCTATTTACCCTGACAATTCCACCACTGGCAAACGGGGTGATTGAAAATGTAAGCATGATTGTCTACATTTTAAAAAATATCTATAAAACTCCATTAAGTCCTCCAGCAAAAGCAGAGGCAAACATCCACATCATAAAGAATAAAATCAATTATGGAAAATCAAGTGTTCTTCCCCTGCTGCTGTGTAACATCAACAACTTCCACAGCAGCTGTTCTAGCACCTGGCAGCCAGCAGAACAAGATGACACCAGGAAAAGTGTAAACTTTCCAATGTGACTCATTTTAATGGCTGTCTCTGAGTTCTTTCTTCTGTTAAAGAGATCTCTCTAAGGGAAGATATTGCCTGTACTATAGGGCATAAAATAGTTAACTCTTCTAAAATTTTATGATGACAACTAAATCAAAGACCACAGGAAAAGGCCAACAATAAAAACAAATTTGAGACTATTTTTTTTACATCAGTTTTTATTATTTGATTGTTCCAAACTGAATCTGAAAGATTTTTCAAATACTCTATCTTTGGTTAGTGGTGGCAAGGTTGCTATCAAACACAAAATGGAGAAGGGAAAGTTAAAGGTAGTAAATGAATCATGAATATTAAATATTTGATAAAATGAGTATAATTCTCAGGCATCCATGGAAACAGTGGGACAAGGGACATGAATAGATTCAAACAGTGTATGTTTCCAAGTCTGTAGTACATTATTTAGCTGTGAAATGCCATATTCCATTACATTTCTGGCAATAAGTTTATTTAGCGATTATTATTGAGTTAAAGTTGAATGTAAGTACTTTGTCATCAGCACCCGATCAGTAACAACCAGGGAGGAATTTGTCCATTATATACTGAAAATCATATAGAACAACTAACTGGAATTAGGCAGTTTTCTACTTGTCATCAACAAAAATGAATAATTTACTACAAATAAATGAGTTAGCAACATTGAATTATTTAAGTATCAACCAAATCATATGGCATCTTCCTTAAAACATTTAGAAATTATTTTTTATGGATAGATTAAAAAATAAAACTGAAAATATTTGAAAATGTCGGGCCTCCCAGTGGTGCAGTGGTTGAACGCTGGGCTGTGAAGCTGCCTGCAGCCTCTGTGGTGCCGGTTCCATCCCTGGCCACTGGCGAGGGTCCCACATGGCACGCAGACCTCTCCTGCTGAGCCCACTGCTCCCCTCAGCAGTGTACTTTGTAAGTCTGCCTGTTCTGCTCCCCACTCTGGTTCTGGAGAATTCTCTCACCCTCCTGTGCTTCTGACTATACCCAGTGCTTGTATAAATTAAAAAAAAAAATGAAAATGTCTTTAAAATAAGATATATTTCAATTTCTCATTTTGAACCCTAATGGAGAGAGTGAAAATTGGGTGCAATCTGACTGTATGAATCAAAAGACTGTAACCTATCCATCCAGTTCTCCCCAACCCCCCAAATCCTACTTTGAGTAAATACTATTTTTCTAATTAATTTTCAAAATTTAATTTCAAACAGCATAAATTTATTCTGAAACCAAGAGTAGTTTTCTATAACTTATTATACCAACATTGTATACACACATACCATCCACATACACATTTTCATAGTGTATGACATAATGTGATAGATATTTTGAGTAATGATAAAAAATTAATGTTTCTTATTTTCTATATGGATTTATACTTGATTTTCTAGAAACTAAAGCAGTTAACATTGTCAAGGTAAAAATGGACACTTTCTATCATTTTTCCATATCCTCTGCAACTCTTTGGAAAATATGTATCCACAGTAGAAGAGGCGCTTTGAAGTACTGAAAAATCAACTAAGAAACTAAATTTGATGGACCTCCCTGGTGGTGCAAGGTGTTAAGTCTCAGCTCAATGAATCTATTGTCGGCCACTGCAGTTTCAGTTCTATCCCTGGCCAAGGAGCTAACCCAAATGGCATAGCAGAACTCTCCTATCTTGCCTGTTGCTCCCCTCAGCAGTGTATTTTAGTCAATCTGCCTATTCTTCTTCCCACTCTGTCTCTGGTGAATCCTCTCACACACTGTCTCCCACCCCTGCACCTCTGGCCTACAACCCAGCTCTTGTATGGATAAATAAATAAATCTTTTAAAAAAAGAAATTAAATTTGATTACCTAGAATTCTTCTAAGTTGAAACATGTTTTATTTACTCTTCACAGTCCTGATAATTTTATGACCATAATATCAGTTTTAATATACAAAGAGAATTGATCAGTTTCTCAGAAATACACTTTAAATAACAAAACTTGTAAGTCCATAGGAATAGGCCAGAAATCCAATAAATTATATAGTGCAATATAAGAAAAAACTCAAGGGGCAATTTATATGTGTGCATATGCATAAGCTAATATATATATATATGCCCATATTACTATAGTGGTATATGCATACATTATATACATTTATACACAAAGCATATAACAATCACATATATAATCAATCCCCCCATGTGTGTGGTTACATATAGACATATACAGCTATACATATATCTTCTTTTGCTATAAAATGACTGGAAGTGATATCAAGTTGGCTTCTTAGTGAGTTATAGAGTCAGAAGTTTAGTTATTTGTCTAGTAATGAATGCTGGGCTACATGTGAGGAAATTATATGTACTTTTAAAAAAATTGCTTTTCCTATACTGAAAAACTCCAATGAAACATGCAAGTAGAAAAAAATGCCATAACACTTTCTTCAAACATCATGACAATTTTACAAACTACCTTTTATTATTTTCCCATGAAAATATAAAGCAAAGGCAAAATGAAAGGTGAACAGGATTGCTTGATTTGTCTCTCTTGAGAAGGTACTCAGGTAAGGGAGCAACCACAAAGTATAGCACAGCAAAGAGCTCAATGGGGGGCCTCCCTGGTGGCACAAGGGGTTAAGGACCTCACTATAAAGCAGTCCGCAGTCTCTGCATCACAAATTCAATCCCTGGACAGCCAGGGAATAACCCACATGGCTCAGCAGACCTCTCCTATCTCACCTGCTGTTCCCCTCAGCAGTGTGTTTTGGTCAGTCTGCCTGTTTTGTTCCCTACTCTGTCTCTGGTAAATCCTCTCACCCCCCCACCCCGGCATCTCTGGCTTGTACCCCAGCTCTTGTATGCATAAATAAATAAATATTAAAGAAAAAAGAGCTCAATGTATGTAAATTGAGACTGAATAAAGCAAGGTCTGTGTCATTTGGAATCATCTGTCTTCCTCTGTGATAGTAACCTCTGTAGCATTCAATGAAGTCTGCATTTCATTTTCTATAGAGCACCCTAAATGCCATTTCATTGAAGCCAAGCTGTGAGCACTTTACTGGGTTATATCGGTTATCTGCTGAGTGCTGCCTGAAGCAGCAGTAAATGCTAGAGCAGCAATTGTCTCATATTCTTCTGTTCTGTTTATTTATTGCTGCAGGGTAAACTACCCCAAAACATAGTGCTATAAAACAATAACCAGTTTATTATGCTCATGAATTTTATAGGTTGGAAATTTGGACATATTCCAACAGGAATTCCAAAATTACCTGGACTGTATCTACTATCCCATATGCTTTTCTGCAAAGTGACCCTGTTATCTCCCCATATAGATATGCAGACTAATTCTCATCACCTCCCTCTGGGCTAGGCCTAGGAGTCAAAATTAGAGTGATACTGTGTCAAAAAAAGACATACCATCTCTGTCTACTTTTAACATGACATTTAGGGAGGTGCCTTTTGCTCTCAGGACCTGTTTGTGATTCAGTGGAAGACTCAAATCACATGGAGAGACCTTATTCCACAGCTCTGATAGTTACAGTTCGGCTTCTACCTTTCCTTCTTTCATATGCTCTGATTTAAAAGAAAATCAGTTAGGGCCTCCCTGGTGGTGCAAGGGGTTAAGCACTGCACTATGAAGCAATCCATAACCTCTGCAGCACGAGTTTGATCCCCGGCCGGCCAGGGAGAAACCCACATGGTGCAGCAGAACTCTCCTGTCTCGCCCGCTGCTCCCCTCAGCAGTGTATTTCAGTCAGTCTGCCTGTTCTGTTCCTCACTCTGTCTCTGGTGCATCTTCTCACCCACCCCCTGCATCTCTGGCCTGTACCCTAGCTCTTATATGCATAAATAAATAAATCTTCAAAAAAAATAAAAGAAAACAGAAGAAAATTAGTTATTAAGGAAATACTATTTGGACACAGTACAATTAATTTCAGTGGAAAAGGTTTCATGAAGTAATCCAGACAAGGAAAGGGGAGAAATGCTCTTTTCATGAAGTAAAGGCAGAGTTACTCTTTTGTGAGCACTAGGTTCAGCATTATCTTTATAGGAGAGATTTCTCACCCAGATCAATAAGAAAGGTGTGGGAAGAGAGAAATAATCCTTAGAAAATGAGGTATGTTTTTCTAGTTACACTAGATAAACCTGATCACACCCCAAAGATGAGATCCTCACCTTCCCACCATGCCCGATGTTATCTTTTTTATTTTAAATTTATTTATGTATATTTTACATCATTGTTCATTTTTGTACAATATTTGCTTTCTCCTCTCAGGTTTTGTCCCTGTAAAATTCCCACCACTTATTCAACTCTGCACCATTACCATAGTCTTTTGTCTTACCTCCCCTATTTTGACACCTCTCTTCCTCCTCGCCTGCAGAATGTCTCTGATTTATAGTTCCCTGTTAATTTTTTGTTTTGTATTTATTGTCATTATTATTATTATTATTATTATTATTATTATTATATTTTCCTGATCCCTTATTTGGTTCACCCATATTCCTCCTGTAAATGAAACCATCCAATATTTTTCTTTTTCTAGCTGACTTATTTCATTGAGCATAATCCCTTCTAGCTCCATCCATGTTGCTGCGAATGGCATTACATTATTCCATTGTGTGCATATACCACATCTTCGTGTTCCAGTCATCTATTTCTGGGTATTTGTGTTGTTTACAAATCATAGCTATTGTTAATTGTGATGCATTAAACATAGGGGTGCAGAGATCCTTTTGAATTAATGTTCTTATGTTCTTTGGATAGATTCCTAGGAGTGGAATTGCTGGGACATATGGTAGCTCCATTTTTAGTAGTTTGTGGAAACTCCACACAGCTTTCCATAGTGGTTGGACCAGTTTGCACTCCCACCAGCAGTGCAGGGGAGTTCCTTTTTCTCTACATTTGTTGATACTGTTTTTTTTTTTTTTTTAAATATGTGCCATTCTCACTGGTGAAAAGAAAGGCGGCATCTCATTGTGCTTTTGATTTGCATTCCCCTGATTATAAGTGATGTTGAACATTTTTTCATATACCTCTTGACCATTTGCATTTCCTCTTTGGAGAAGTGTCTGTTTAGCTCTTCTGCCCATTTTTCTTTTTTTGACTGGTGTATTTATTTTGTTTTTGTTGATTTGTGTGAGCTCCTTTTAGATCTTTGTGATCAGTCTCTTATCTGTTGTGTGAAGTGCATGGTATTATCTTTTATTCTTCTGGTGAACAAAGCTCATCTTCCCACCTCCACACACTGGATGGCAACCCCAGACTTCATTGTATCAAAGATGAAGACCAAAGTAGTTGCAAGAAACTAAAATGCTTGTAAGAGATAGGAAGAACTAAAGGGAAACTGAAATGTAATTATTTCAGGAGTTAGAAAAACCTAGGAAAGAGAGTGCATGGAAGAGAGGGAAGGCTTTATAATAAGAGCAAGTGTTGAGAAGTGAGTTACAACTGAGTTGGAAAAGAAAATAATGCCTATTGGTGAGCATTTCTTCAGGCCTCTGCAGTGAGGTGTTGGTCCTAAGCAACTAGGCTCAACTACCCAATTACCATTATCTTTACCAGTTTTCACTTCCAACTTTCTACAGCATCAATACTATTAATTTCAGAAAAAAAAAGAATAATAAGTGATACAAAGGGAAGTTAAACAAAGCAGTATGTAAAGTGGGTATGCCCTCTCAACAGACATGAACACTTCACTAGACTGCATTGTTACCTAGCAGAGGAAAAATATCCTTAGATGAAATCCTAGTATAGAAGCAGCTAGATGGATAATAGTTGTGACTTATCTAGTTCCAAAGTATAATTGCAACCAAATATGTGGCCCAAGTTAAAATTTTTCATGACATCATGACAAAAACAAAGGCAAAAAGTGTCATTTTTAACTAATCATTAGCTTTTTTATTTTAAGATTTATTTATTTATTTATACAAGCACTGGGTCCAGTCAGAAGCGCAGGAGAGTGAGAGAATTCACCAGAACCAGAGCGGGGAACAGAACAGGCAGACTGAAACAGAAATACACTGCTGAGGGGAGCAGCAACCGTGGCAGGAGAGGTCAGCCGTGCCTTGTGGGACCCTCCCTGGTGGCCGGGGATGGAACCAGCGCTGCAGAGGCTGCGGACAGCTTCACAGACCAGCTCTCAACCACTGTGCCACCAGGGGAGGCCCAACTACTCATTAGCTTTACATACAAAAATGTGTAGGCATTGAAAACTGGAGAGAAGAGAAGAACACAGTTAAATGTTTCTAAAAAAAAACCTTTTTTTTTTTTTTCCTGGTGAAGTTATAGATTAATCTGATATACATTTTATATATCCCAATTCCATATTGTTTTGTGAGGCTAGGGATATTTCAAAGTCACATTTCCAGATCAACTCTGTATATTCAGGGAAGAAGGGAGTTAATTGTGTAATTATGTGGTCAGTAAAAAAGGAAAAGAAAACAGATCAATGGAGGCAGGTGAGACAATAGACCAGGATCAGGTGTTCAGTGGGAAAACATGCAAAAAGCAAGTAGCAGGACATGGAGTTGATCAGAAGCTTGAGAGCAAGACAAAAGTGAAGGGGACTCAAAGACAGAGCGAAATATGTAAAAAACTATAATCAGATCTAAAGAAACAAGTGGAAAGGATTAAGCCATATATAGGTCTTCTGGAAGACCTGTACTGTCTCCTATCATATCCAAGAACACCTCCTGAAACCTAGTAGAGTAGCTTTATATGTCAGAAGTATCTAATTTTTCATCTCTTTTGTTACTATTTCCATCTGCTGATTAATTACAAATAACAAGGCTTACAATGGATATTTAAAAATAAATTGTGGGCCTCCCCTGTGGTGCAGCGGTTGAGCACTGGGCTGGGAAGCTGCCCGCAGCCTCTGCAGCCCTGGTTAGATTCCTGGCCACCAGCAAGGCTCCCACATGGCGCGACAGACCTCTTTTGCCGCCTGCTGCTCCCCTCAGCGGTGTACTTTATCCTTCTGCCTATTCTGCTCCCCACTCTGGCTCTGGTGAATTATCTCACCCTCCTGCGCTTCTGACTGTACCCAGTATTTGTATAAATAAATAAATCTTAAAAAAAAATAAAAATAAATTGTGATGCTAAGGGGTTGGCCCGCAATGTACACTAAGCCACCAAGGGAAAGAATAACTAATCTGTGTGACTTGGTCAAGGCAAATAGTGGCTTCTGAATCTCAGCTCTAAATTTCCTATGATCTTGGGTGAATGGGACAGCAATAACATGGAAACATATTGTAATTTATTAAAATATATACTGTGTTATAGGAAAAAAAGGCTTTGTCAGTCATATATATGTGCATGGATTTTACTTTCTATGCCCTAATGATTTATTAAAGGCCATGTATTTTAACAATGCATTTTCAGTTTTTTTAAAAAAAATATTTATTTATGCATACAAGAGCCAGGGTACAGCCCAGAGGTGCGGGGCGAGAGAGGATTCACGAAAGACAGAGCAGGGAACAGAACAGGCAGATTGACTGAAATACACTGCTGAGGGAAGCAGTGGGCAAGACAGGAAAGGTCTGCTCGCCATGTGGGTTGCTCTGCGGCAGGCGGGGATCGAACCGGCACTACAGAGGCCACGGACAGCTTCACAGCGCTGCGCTCAACTGCCTGCGCCACCAGGGAGGCCCATTTTCAGGTTTTTTTTAATAGTATCTATGAGTGGAAGTTGAACTGAACTTTAAAATTATAAGAAATAATGATATGTCTTTCGTGATCCCTGTAACTGCTTTGGTATAATAGAAGAACCATAACTAATCATACTAAGCATTTTTTTCTTTATAATATAGATTTTTCTTTAATGCAGCCATACATATGTAAATTCAGTTTATTTTGTTAAATTAGATTGCTTATTTTTATTCACATTATTATTTCCATTTATAAATAATTACCTTTTTCAATTTGAACATTTTTCCATTTTATCTGAAGTTTTTTTAATTATGGTGTTAAAAATCCACTAATTCTTTAAATCTCTGTCTTAAGGTGATGCACACACATTTTTTAGGGATTGTGATTGAAAAAATAACTTTTATTCCTGGGTTAAACTCTATATTGTATAAATTCCAAGCTATAAGACATTAGGCATGTTATATTCTCCAATTCAGATTTCTTAAACTCAATAACAACAATAATAATCACACAATAAGGGTTATTTGCTGATAAAATTTAATAGCCATGTAAAATTCTTACCAGAGTGCATGGCAGATTACAGACACTCTTTAAATGGATTTTTTATTATTAATAATTGATTTTTACATAAACAAAAAAGATTGTGGTGGAGAAGTATATCTATAAAGTTTGGAGTTGTTTTTACCTGTGTATTGTACAGAAAATTCAAAATAAGCATGATCAAAAATTAACTCCATCATCCTCCAAGTCTACCTCTGCTTACTATTTTTTTTTTTTTTTGGTTAAAATCTCTATATCCAGTTTTTGAAGCCTAAACATGGATATAACACTTTATTAATCATGTTTCCACCCTTAAAATCCAGTCCTTCTCCAGGCCTGTAATCAATCACTACCCCATGTCTTCTTTCTTCATATTGTAGATATAGAGATATTGTAAATTCTTTCATGTCTTCTATTATTAGTTCAAGTCTCAGTATTTCACAGTTAGACTGTATAACAGCCCTCTGTCTGGTTTTTTTTAACTCCAGTCTCACATGTTTCAAATCAGTTCTTCCCACTGCTTCTGAAAAATCTGGAAATGCAAATTTTAGGAAGTCTCTTGCTTATTAAAGATGCATGCATATCTTTTCATTGCCTTTAAGGTAAAGTAAAAACTTGAAGCAGATCACTTAAGATTCTTCTGATAGGATTTTGTTTCTCTCCACTTGCTTATAGGCACAGTGTACTATATCCATTAAAACAAATTTTGGATCACAAAATTCTGTTTGATAAAACTGAATTTTCAGACAACAGAGGTTACCAGGGGTCGGGGTGGGGGAGATTGGTAAGAAAGTTTCATTCAGGGAACTTCTTTAATCACTATGCTCATTCTTGATTTTGTCAATGGTTATATGACTATATATTTGTAAATCTTGTTGAATTGTTTTCTTTTTTAAAAAAATTATTTATTTATGCATGCAAGAACTGGGGTATAGGCCAGAGGTGCGGAAGTGAGAGGATTCACCAGAGACAGAGTGGGGAACAGAACAGGCGGATTAACTGAAATGCATTGCTGAGGGGAGCAGAGGGCAAGTCACGAGAGGTCTGCTGCACCATGTGGGTTGCTCCCTGGCCGGGGATTGAGCTAGTGCTGCAGTGGCTACAGATAGCTTCATAGGTTGTGTCTTAACCCCTTGCGCCACCAGAGAAGCCCAAATTGTATTCTTACAGTTGCCAAATTTTATTATACATTTTTTCATAAGTAAATGCAGAAAACTGATACTGGAATGTGAATACAATGTGTAACTGTAACTTAAGGATGATATGTGCATAATAATCTGCACTCAAATAATGTGTATTGCATATAAATTCTCAGATATATCACTATCAGGAGATGTGTATATATATATATATATATATATATATATATATATATATACACACACACACATACACACACACACACACACACACACACACATATATATATATATATATATATATATATATATATATATATATAGCTACAAATACTCAAAATTGCATGTGGGGGGATTGTAACCTCCTCTGTGAGCTACTGTAACAAATTATTTGATACTTTGTAGACTGGATAAATTTGAGGAAATCAAGCCTTTTTAAATGTGAGTGACATGGTACAGCAGGGAATGATAATAGCCTGAACTAAAAAAAAAAAAAAAAATTAAAGATGGAGAAAGACATTACTCAGAACATAAAGCTCATAACCATAGAATTTTTTGTCAGGTGTGCATCTTAAAATCAGTTCTATAAGCAAAGATAATATGTTTCTAAATGCATTTACCATTGTAATAAATTCAGAATCACTAAGCAGACATAAAATTGTAGGCAGATATTAATGTAATACAGGTTCTATAATTACTTCTTTTCTCACTAATGCTAGTTAATTCATAACTTCTGTAAAGTCATAGAGAGTGTTTTAGTTGACATCTCTGGTTGAATGTTTGCAAACATGGCTGCACAATTCCTCCCATCCTGCAAGAACTTCTATCATTTGTACAATGTGACTGAATCGTCATAGAGGTCTCCATTGCTTGAGTATGTAGAGTGCTAGGAAGTTGGGCTGTGGAGCTTCAAGATTAGTACTAAAATGCTGTGTAACTAACTTTTTTTTTTGTCTTGGAATCATGAGTCTACCATACATAAATAAGCTTTGTCTAAACTATTGGAGAATGAGGAGACATCTATAGAAAAATCGAATCACCCCAACAGACAGCCTTCTTAAACCTCAGGCCCAGACTTCAATCATAACTAATCTAGGAATAATCAGCAGAGAAATCACCAGGGCATCTGTAAAATTGTGACAAAAAAAAATTGTTCTAAGTAGTCAGGGTTTGGGGTGGTTTATTACATCAAAAAAGATGATTGAGGAATTCCAAATCTGGATTAAGGTGCTGTCATTACTGAAACCTAAAATATATGGCATTGGCTTTGGGCCTGAGTAGTAACAAAAACAGGAATATAGCTGAGAGCTTACTCGTGGAGGCTGGACTAGCAGTAGAAAAGTTGCAATTGGAGAACACAAGAATGGAGGCAGGTGTGTAGAGATGAAAAAAATGGTAAAAGTGTCACCAATGGAAGTAAAAATATAAAATATTTGTTAAGAACATGTAAATTAGGTTAATAGGAGTTTCATTTAGACTGTTGACAGTGGTTTATTGTTTTTGGTTTTCTTTTCATTTGAAAATATCTATTTCAAGGTATGGGAACAGTGGACTAATGAAGGGACTATTAAGCAGATTTTGAAAGAAATATGTATGTCCGAGGAAGAATTGTGAGAAATAAGAAATTGTTTTAAGCCAGTTTACTTACCAGTGTTATGCAGAAATGAATCATTATCACATCTATCATTGCCTCTAGCAACAGAAGACAAAATAAATTTGGCTTTAAATAACATCATTTGTTCAATTTAAGATTTTTAAAAATATCTTTGTGTATTATTTGTCTCATCTTGAACCATATGAATTGCATGTAATTACAATTTTTGTCCTACAAAAATGAAAGTTTCATATGGTTCAACATCAAAGGTATTCTTTACTTTCTGCAGCAATCTATATTATGTTAATATGCATCATATCCTGCTTTCCTTTTGTATATGTAACAAGTATTTAATCAGTACCTATGGTGAAAAGGTGCTATGATAACAAAATATATTAGGCACAGTTTTCAACAAGTTGTTCACAATAAAGTATAATAATTGTTTTTTTTTCATACTGCTACCTATTTCATAGTCTACAAAATGTTTTTTTTTTCCATTGTTAACTTTACATTAAAATTATAAAGATGGGGACAGCCAAACATAAGTTTGCACCACATTTATGGTTTAAACTACATTGAAAAACGTGCATGATATACTGAGTTCTATTCCCACTTCTGAAATTTATTTCCCTCGTATTTAAATGGAAATATTTCTTCTTCAAGTTTTGTAAGGTTTAATGAAAATAATGCATGTCAAAATGTCCAGCTAATGTTTAAGTCCTCAAAAATTTGGAAAGCCTATTTCTATCATTATTGTTAGTGTTAGTATATTAGTATTATTATGTTCATATCAATATGTCACTGACAAGGAAAGTAAGGTTTGTTGAGTTTAATTAAAAATTACAAAGTTGCAAATCCAGTTTCTAGAATTAAATCTTTTCTACCAGCCCATTCTTTCCACTCTGTCTTGAGAACCACTATGGCCTTTTAACAACTTTAGTTAAATGTTGTACTAAGATGCATCTCTTTAGAAGAGTTTCTTTAATTGTATCTACATTGGTCCAAACCTCTCTGGTTGCTTCCTCATTTTATAATATATTTAGTTTGAGAAAAACCTGAAGATGTAATTTTCCTTTGATGGACTTGTATAGGAAATATTTATTTATATATATTTTACATCACTGTTCATTTTTAAACAATTTTTGCTTTCTCCACTCCCCTCAGGTGCAGTCCCCATAGAATTTCCTTCCCCAATGAAACCCGTGCACCATCACCTCAGTCCCTCTGATCCTCCCTCCTTCCCTCTGATCCCTGTCCCTCCTCCTCCCCTGCAGGATGTCTTTGGCTTATAATTGTTTGTTTTTGTTTCACTTTATTGTGTTTTATATTATTATTATTTTTCTCCTGATGTCTTATTTGTTTCCCCTATATTCCCCCTGTAAGTGAAACCATCGGAAAGTTTTCTTTTTCCTTCTGACTTATTTCACTGAGCATAATTCCTTCTAGCTCCATCCATGTTGCTGTGAATAGCATTAGTTTATCTTTATTGCAGCACTATTTATAATAGGTAAAACTTGGAAACAACCCAAATGCCCAAAAATAGATGACTGAATCAAGAAGATGTGGTATATATGCACAATGGAATGCTATTCAGCAATCAAAATATAGGAAATATTTTATAGGTTTTTATAAACATTGTTTAAGAGAAGAATGTTGAATTTAGACACTACATGTCTTTCCATAATTATTTTATATGAGTGCTAATCTTACAATATGTGGCTTCTCTCAGGTGTTAGACATGTTCTTGAAGACTGATCTAGTATTATTAGAGCATTGATATTATTGTTATCTAAATTAGACAAATTGAGAACATAATTCAGTTTCACCAGGGATTACAGCTCTGATCTTATAAAGATTATTCTAATAAAAATTTAAGAATAAATGCCTGGTATAAATTTCCTAAGATAAATTTTAGTATGCCAAGGCTAAAGACACCAGAACATTTATATATTTTTTAATTTTATTATAAAGTGTTAAAATCAACTAGAATATACATTAATATCAATTACAACTATAGATTTTGCTTTGGTTTAGCATAATTCTGCTACCAGTATATAAAATATAGGAGAGAAAGAGCTTTGTGTTATTTGACTTTAAATTTTCCTCAACCCTAAAATTTAATATATTCCCAAATAGTAGTTTTTTTTTTTTACCATTCCCTTAATCTGAAATATTTTAGTGGCTTTTTAATATTAAATGCTTTAAATCCAATATTCTCTTGCTGACTTTCAAGGTCATCTATTTTATATTCCACTCTTAACTAACAATGTTTATTCCAAAGTGTAACATATACTTGGATATCTTCAGTGTCAGTACTACTATATAAGTAGATTGCCATTTTCATATTAATCCTACAGGTTGATGTCTTTTCTTTTTTGCCTTCCTCTCAAAGTCCTAAACTCAAAGGCATGTTTCATGTGCTGACATTTGTCACATTAATTATTAATGTTCCTAAGATTTTGACTTCACAATCACTCTACCTCACAGTGTATCTACTATGGGAGGAGTGATTATGTGGAATACCATGCATAACTTTGGGAAGGATCATGACTAATAAGTTTTGATGTAGTTATATTTGGGACTTTCTGATGAATCCAATTGCAATCTATAGTCTTAAACTATAAGGGTTCATCTGTTGGGTTTTTTTTAAAGAGAGATGTACTTATGAACTTTTCTTTATTTTGCAACTCTCTGCCTCATTTATGTAATTATGTATCTTCTGCCCATAAAATATTAAATCCATTTAAATATTTATCAACTATTAACTATTCCAGTTTTATCCAGATTATTCCATAGATATTTTATTCCTGTCATAGTCATTTGACAGGTATTGTTTAAAAATAATTGGGGAATATTTATATTTTTCTTCTAAACTGGACAATAAGATCTTGAATTTAAAACTAACGCCATAACTTGATAAGTGCTTAGATATTTAAACTTGATTTTACTTCAGCACCAATTTATAACTAGGAGTCCACTTAGTAATATTGGCAAATATGTGTTTTGTTATTTGTCACTTGTCCTTTTATTATGTACTGCTTTAGATTCAAAGAATCTTGAAGGCAAGGAATAATTTCTTATAATGTTCCTTTATTGCCCTCAAGTCCAGTGATATGTATATACTTCATATTTTAAAAAAATACTTTGGTTATTGATTGATTGATTGAATTAGGAATGAATTAGCTAAGTGAAAATGAGATCCTAAGAAGAATATTCAATTAAGCTTGGTTCCAGGAGCTTTACATTATATTTTGGACTAGTTAATTTTAGGTGGACCTTTATAGGTGGCTGGTGTTTCCATTTATTAAAAAAAAAATAGAAATGTTAGTTAATTGGCTTGCACCTAAGAATATTAAATAAGTAAACTATTAGAAACATTTATCTGCCCATCCATTTGTGGACATCATAATTAATATAAGCTTGGGTGGAAATCACATAAACACCAAATCTTACTCTTACTATCTCACTTCATCAGTCTGTACCCCTTTATCACATTCCATAGGACATTTGCTTCTCACTCCTTTTATGTTTCTCAAATATCCCACTTCTCTTTATCTCTTTCAAATAACTTTGTTTTCTAACTTCACAAAGACAACAGAGCCTGTCAGTTCTTAGCACTCTTGTGTTAGGCATGTTTGCCTTTATCTATGTCTATCTGCCTGTAAATATGTTCAAAATTATTTGATCCGAAACATGACATTCAACATTAACTTCCTTGCATATGCCATCATGTATCTCTCCAAATTTTTGTGACTCAAAAGCCAACACTCTAAGTCCTTAAATCAATAATCTCTATTATTCGATGATTTATTTTAATCTGAATTTTGACCTGAAAATCTCACGCAAAAATTCTTACTAAATTTCTTCTATAGAAATCAGTGAGCTATTATTTTATTTCAACTTTCTTGATTTCATGACTAAATTTTTCAGTGCTCTTCATTGATTCTTTTTTTTAAAGATTTATTTATTTATGCATACCACAACTGGGGTAAAGTCCAGAGGTGGGGCATGGTGAGAGGATTCACCAGAGACAGTGTGGAGAGCAGAACAGATGGATTGACTGAAGTACACTGCTGAGGGGAGCAGCAGGAGAGTCAGGAGAGGTCTGCTGTGCCATGTGTGTTGCTCCCTGGCCAGGGATCGAACTAGTGCTGCAGTGGCTGCAGACAGCTTCATAGGTTGTGTCTTAACCCCTTTCACCACCAGGTAGGCTCTCTTCATTGATTCTTTTTCAAACATTTATCTCCCTGGATTTTTGGAAGAATTTCCGCATTCCATATACATTATATACCTATGGCCACATGTTTTCAGTGTTCTCTGTGAATTCCTCTTTTGCTGTTTATCCCATGAGTTAAAATTCTGAAGAATGCTATGTCTTAAATCCCTCTTGTATCACTATGTCTTTTCTGGGAATTTAGCTGAGCCCAAGAGGCAACTACAGCCTACATTAACTATAGTCAAATAAATTGTATGCCACCTACAAATACCAACTGATAGAGTTTTCTTTATTTCTCTTACCTTAAAAATCCATACATGATCAAAATTCCAAATATCTCTTCAATCTATCATGTCCAAACTACATAACATTTACTGCACCAGATATGCAGTATAACCCACTGGGGAGAAAAAAGTAATAGTTTTTTTCTTACCATTCTCTTGTCTTATCTACTCTCATGACACTTTAACTGTTGCTACAATGTCATGGATGCAATGTTTCTTTACATCCAAATATGCTCCTGCTCTTGTTTCAGAGTTTTTCAGTTGCTCTCCTTTTTCTTCAAATGGAGATCTTTATTATTATGTACAGCATGGAAAGCCTTTGAAATTCTGATACAGTTTTTTCACCAGTTCAACGTACACTGGCTTCCCTACTTCACATTTTATATTACATAGATCCCAATTATACTTAGCCCTCTCATGCATCCTGTGCTTTTGTGGAAATGGTTGTCCTCTTAGGTGAAGCTCTGCTTCACTCCCTAGCTGCTGCTATTCCTGTATCCCCTACTCTTCCTTATTTTTCCTTTTTTAAGATTTATTTATTTATACAAGAACTGGGGTACAGGCCAGAGGAGCAGGAAGTTGAGAGAATTCACCAGAGACAGAGCGGGGAGCAGAAAAGGCAAATGGACCGAAATACACTGCTGAGGGGAACAGTGGGCAAGACAGGAGAGGTCTGCCATGCCATGTGGGTATCTCCCTGGCCGGCTGGGAATTGAACCTGTGCTGCAGAGGCTGTGGATAGCTTCACAGCACTGCGCTCAGCCTGCTGCATGACAAGGGAGGCCCCTACTTTTCTTTGTTAACCCTTAAAGACAAAAAATATTATAATGTCATGATGCTAATATAATAATGTATTTTATGTTTATATATGTTTACCTACCATAATATGTATCATCTAAGTCTTGTCTCTTAATCCATAATTAATCCAAAATAATTCTATAAATGATAATGCATATAGTGGATTTAATCACAAATGCTGAAAATTGTTATTACAAATAGTGATACATACATATATATATATAAAATCTTTTGTTTTAATGTTTTAAAAGAACAGGCTTATTAGGAAAAGAAGAAAAGCAGGCACCTGTATGGTTACAGGTGGGCAGGAGAGCTGCTGCTGTTGCTTTGCAAAGGAAAAATGTTTGTAAAAAGAAAAGACAATGATGCATATTTGCTTTTATTACTGAAAATTAGTCTACATAAAATACTAAAAACATTTTGAATTTTTAAAATAATTTTTATTAAGGTAACTTTGATTTACCTACAACACTGTATATGATTCAGAAATACAGAAATCTGCCTTCTCAGGCATATGCTACCACACCACATCCACTACCAAGGAGACCAGAGTTCTCCACCATAGTTGGGCCCACTCCCCTCTTTCCTCTCTACTTTCCCCTTCCCCTGCTGGGAGCCTCAGTTTTACAGTCAATTTTCTAGGGTCAAAATATTTTAGAAGCTAGTGCATTAGAAGAAATAATGCTAAGGTGAGGAAAAGGGGACAAGGTTTAATTTTTTCCTGCCCTGCTAATTAACTACAAAGCTTCTGTAAAATTATTTATCCTTTCTCAGTTTCAGTGTCCTCCAAAAAATGATCACTATATATTATATGGGCAAGATGAGTATTTTTTTCTTTTTATTCTTTTGAAATGGGAGCATCTTATGCATAATTATCATCTTTAATCAAAAATATTCACTTATAAAGAAACAAAAGAGTTCTCTGCAGTCATGTTTTCTAATATTTTTCTTTCAGCAAGAATTATGAATTGTTTAATGAAAAAAAATTACCTAGTATTGGTTGCATATCTGATTCTTCCAGCATGATATGTTCTAGAAACATAAAGGCAAAAAGTGACATACTCTTTGAATGACACATATTCCACTTAAAACAAATAAACAAAATATTCAAGCTGCCTTATTTTTCATGGCTTTGCAAAGGTCAAAACATTCAGAATTATCTTTATATTATTATAACCTAGTATCATCTTATTTCATATGTCATGAATTGGCTACCCATGAAATTTATAATCTAAACATATTAATTTGACAAAAAGACTCAAACATTCTATTAATCATCTAAATTCCATCTGATTGTCTTTTTGTGTGTTGTCAGCATTTTAACAAATGTGAATCATGACTTTAATGATATAAAAATAAAGGCAGAATAACAAAAGGCTTACAAATGGAGTATATTACATTGAAGTCATATTTATTATACTTCTTATTTTTGTTTTATTATTGTTCTGGTAGTCACTGGGATATATATATATATTTTCATACAAATCTATTCAGTCTAATATCAGATATAAATGAATAGTATTTCCTTAAAAACTGTAATTTTAGATGATATAATTATATTCTTTTTTATATCTAAAATACTTAAGAAATTATATCCATCAGATATAGCAATCTACTATTTGGTTTTGCCCTGTGTCAGTCATTAGAATTATGTTGCCTACTTTTAGAAATGATCAAGGAAAATGTTTATCTCAATTAAAAACAGCAAGCAATCTATTATAGTGATAATATAAAAGAATAATTTACATGAAAATAAATGGACCAGGAAGTTTATTCATCAAAAGAGGACACTTGTGAAGAATTTTTCCATAGGTAGTCTAGACCAGGCTAGGAATACAAATACAGGCACAGTCACTCTCCTCCAATAAGTTATATATATAATCCAAGATGACAGTTGTTAGTAGAGAAATAGAACAATATAAATATATTAAGAAACATTGAAATGACACATATTTATGTCATTTATATATTATATAATAAGTATGTTGTGACTAAGTAGCGAGAAGAAATAAGTAAAAAGAGAACAGGAAAAGAAAGCAATGATATCCTCATATTCATATAGAAGAACATAGCAAATCTTTCCACAAAACTTTAGAAGCATTCAACCAAGAAATGTTAATATAGCAGGTTTTTAATTATCAAGAAGATAATAGTAATGTTCCAGATAGCTGAAACACACTATAGAGTGCTTCATAAAGAATAATAAATTATAGATTCAGTCAATAACTGACTGAAATGTTGAGTGAAATATAGTGATTTCAACATTATATTATTTCATAAATCAGTAAATAATATCTCTTTTAAAAATCACATTTTTAAAAACCTAATATAATTAAGGAAAGTTAGACAATCTGCCTAAGAACAGGACTGAATCACAAGAGTGTCATTAATTATATTAGGTTTTTAAGAATTGATTTTTTAAAACAAAATATATAAACAGTCTCTGAACTTCACCACTGTTGATATTTTGTTTTAATATTAATTTTATATTAATACATAATTAGCATTAATAGTACATAATTAGCATTATGTATTAATAAAATGTTTATATCCGTTTCCTTAAAGAAATTATACTAATTATATTTTATATTAATTTATATTAATATGTTTATATTAAAATTTTTCCTTATGGAAAGATGATACCATTTGTATGCCCAGTGCCTCCTCACTATTGGCTATTAACTTTATTTATTTTTTTTAAAGATTTATTTATTTATTTATACAAGCACTGGGTACAGTCAGTAGTGCAGGAGGGTGAGAGAATTCACCAGAGCCAGAGCGGAGAGCAGAACAGGCAGACCGAAGAAGTATACCGCTGAGGGGAGCAGTGGGCAGCAGGAGAGGTCTGCATGCCATGTGGGACCCTCGCCAGAGGCCGGGGATAGAACCAGTGCTGCAGAGGCTGAGGTCAGCTTTGCAACCTAGCACTCAACCACTGCGCCACCAGGGAGGCCCCTATTAGTTTTAATTTTGTTGCTATAGAGTACAATGATTACTGAAGAGCCCCAACTTTATATGCATTTTGAGTAATTATGCAGGGCTTTTGAAAACTGAATTTGCAAAAGTGTCATATATATATTTATATAGTTATACAGTAATTTAATGTTGATTATAGTAAACAACTTATTTCGGTAAAAGTAGAGGAAAATATGTGACATATTAAACATCACTTCCACCCAGAAGCAACCGCTTTCAATACTATTAATTGATTTACATTATGATATTTGTTTCTCAATAACTTGCTTTTACACATGTGTATCACTTTATTTTTTCAGTAATGTTTATTCAATAATAACATCATGGGAGGTCAGAATTCAGCTCTTGTTATTTTACTTTAACGTCTGTTCTTTTTTCAATGATTGCATTTCATTGAAGCATTACAGTTTATATATTGCTATTTACATCCTACTTCTTGCTGTAAAAATTGCTTAGTTATTCTTTGGGTAATTATTTTCTCTTTAAAAATATAATTTTTTATCAGTACTTTCAAATACTTGACATGATCTATACATTTCTGCATAATTTTTCTTGGCAACATTCCTCTGAGATCCTCTTTATTGGATGGCATTCAAAGCTACACTGTTGCTGTTCTACAATCTGTCTTTACCATCATCCTGTAAAATCCTTTAAGCCTTTTTTTTTAAGATTTATTTATTTATGCATACAAGAACTGGGGTACAGGCCAGAGGTGTGGGGGATGAGATGATTCACCAGAGACAGAGTGGGGATCAGAATAGGCAGGTCAACTGAAATACACTGATGAGGGGAGCATCAGGCAAGTCAGGAAAGGCCTGCTGCGCCTTGTGTGTAGCTCCAGGGATCAAACTCGTGCTGCAGTGGCTGCAGATAGCTTCATAGGTTGCGTCTTTTTTTTTTTTTAATTAATTAATTCATTTATACAAGCACTAGGTACAGTCAGAAGCGCAAGCGCGGGAGGGTGAGAGAATTCACCAGAGCCAGAGCGGGGAGCAGAATAGGCAGAAGGATGAAGTACAGTCCTGAGGGGAGCAGCGGGTGCGGCATGAGAGGTCTGTGTGCCATGTGGGACCCTTGCCAAGGGATCAAACAGGTGCTGCAGAGGCTGCGGGCAGCTTCGCAGCCCAGTGCTCAACCGCTGCGCCCCTGGGGAGGCCCCATAGGTTGAGTTTTAACCCCTTGTGCCACCAGGGAGGCCCAAAATCCTTTAAGTCTTGACTTTTGTGCTGAATCCCGTTTCCTGATTTCTTTTTTTTATGCATTATTTTGTTTTAGTACCTCACATCTTCTCTGTAGTTTCTGAGGAATGGTTTTATGCATGGTGAAATTTTTGAAAGCTTGTATGTCATGTCTTTGGCAACCCTCAGTTCTATCCATTATAAGGGGCACTAAGTGTACCCACTTTAACTTTGTAGTGTGTACCTGAACTGTTTTATTCAAAAATTGCTCCTGTTCTTACTCTTTTCTCTATTCTGGTTATTTTATGACTTGGTTATAAGGCTTCCTAAATTTTTAATTTTCTTCTTTTCTCTTTCATTGTCTCTTTTTTTGATGTTCTCTTTCTAGTAGATACCCACCACCTTATCTTTTATTGAGGTGTTCATTTCTATAATTGCATTTTAATTTCAAAGATGTAAGCTTATTATCCAAAGGAGATTTTTAAAGACTTGTTGTCATGTTGTGGATCTTACAAAAGTTATTTGTTGACACTGATTTTTTTAATGTTGTCTTCCATTCCCATCATCATTATTTTAAATGTTTCATAGTACCTGCACAATATTGGGTTTATTTGTCCTCTGTCTTTCACAGGATTTGAATGTCATTTTATTTTTTTAAATTAGGCATTTAAATATTGTCTGGATATATCCATCATTTGCATGTAGCATGGATTCCTGTGCCTCAGTGAAAGATTAGTACCTCGGCAATTATGGGAGAAGAGCTTTTGTAATATTATGCTATAGAGATTCGTACCTAAACAAATCTGTAATCTCTTGTTTACTGATGTCTACATTCCTCTCCTAACACTTTGAGTTTTTAGGCCCTGCATAGAATAAAATGCAAGCATAAACCTTTTTAACTTGAGCTATATTTTGGGTAGTTTTTTTTTTTTTTGATATTTGTCATGATCTCATGAAATACAGGATAAAGCAAAAATTATGAATTAGAAACTATTACTCCATCTATCACACTATTGAATTATATTTTCCCCATTTTTTTTTTGTTCCATATCACTAACAATTCACATCCTATACCATGTGACAAGAACTTTTTATGCACGAGGCAAACACTGTGTCTGTCTATGTGAACTTAATCTTATAGACTAGTAGACTAATATCTTGGTCATTTGGGACATTTTATCTTTGTCTTATAGACTGATATCTTGGTCATTTGGGGCATTTTGAAGTCTACAATATCTACAGTATTTGCTTCTCACCACATAAAATTTACCGTTTAATCAGTTCTTCCACACCATCTTTCTTTAAAAAATATTTATTTATTTATTTGTTTATTTGTTTGTTTGTTTGTTTATTTGTTTGTTTATTTATACAAGCACTGGGTACTGTCAAAAGCACGGGAGGGTGAGAGAATTCACCAGAGCCAGAGCAGGGAACAGAACAGGCAGACTGACAAAGTACACTGCTGAGGGGAGCAGTGGGCACGGCAGGAGAGGTCTGTGTGCCATGTGGGTCACTCTCTTGGCGGCCGGGGATCGAACCAGTGCTGCAGAGGCTGCTGGCAGCTTCACAGACCCAGCACACAACCACCTGTGCCACCAGGGGAGGCCCCTTTTTTTCATTTTAAAAGAGATTTAAATAAGAGAGTAAATCTCCTCCCCTATCTAAAATGTATGTAATTATAATTTTTTTTGCCAATAACTCAATTTGTGCTTCTCTTATTTGTTAATTAGAAAAACAGTGGCGTACTGAAACAGAGGTAAATAAAAATGATCACGCTCAAATCTAACCTCATAATAATCACCCCTCCCCCTCAACCAAATGCCTACTGATTTGCAATTTTAATTGTTTTATTTCTTTTTCTCAGGGTTATTATAAACATACACACACACATATTTTTTTTCTCCTGCAATAGAGTTTTTAAAATGCAGGTGTAAATATAACCACAACTTAAGCACATTTTGGATTTCTCATTATGATATTTCAAATCACTGTTAATTTGCATGGGGAGTAGTCTACATTTCAAAATATCATTTTGCTGGTAGCTATAAAAGAAAAGCACATGCTATTTATTCTGAATTGAATAAAATTTCCCTAAGCCAAATTGAATCTTAAAATCATATTTTCTTATTTATCTGCCTTTTGGAGATAAATCATGGCAAGAAGAAGTGATTGCCCAAAGTCACAATTTGTTACTAATAATTTCTAAACTAGGGGTCAGGTCTCTTGTTTCATTATCTGGTGTGCTTGTGATTATCCAATGACTCTTCATTTTAGTTAGCCACCTGTAAATATACAGTCAGCATATATACACATAGAATAGGACAAATATAAAACCAGTAAACATTGAACATCTGTTCCTAAGCTTAACAATTACTTAAAATTGTTACTTAAAATTGGGAAAACAATTACTTAAAATTGTAGTGATAATATTTAATGCATGCTTTTGTTTCCCGCAGGATATCTCACCTCATAGTATCCTGATGAATGATCATGATCACCTGCCACATACATGTTGGCCATCTGTACCTCTTCTTTTGAGAAATGTCTTTGCTCATTTTTTAATTGGGTTATTAGAGACTTTATTTTGACACTTTAAAAAATTACCTTTTGATTTTCTCTTTGACCCAATGGTTAGTGGAGAGTGTTATTTAATTTCCACATATTTTTGAGTTGACACATATTCTCATCATTAACAATTTCTAGTTTCATTCCATTGAAGTCAGGAAGATGCTTGAAATTATTTTGCTCTTCTTAAGTTACTTAAGACTTACTTGTGACCTAACATGTGACTTATTCTAAAGAATGTTTCCTGATAATCTTGAGAGTGATGTGCTTTCTTCTGCTATGGACCATTTGGTCTCAATATATGAAGCAAATATGGACACATCTGTCTATATTGACAGCTATATAAATAATAAGTGGGTCAGTATCCCACTTTCAATCCTAGGTAGAACATCTAAACAAATAATCAATAAAAAACAGCTCATTTGAAGAATATTCTGTCTTTTCATATAAGGGAACCAATCTCACTTGTGAGTGCTATGGCCTTATGATCTTATTACCTAACAGGAGCTCTACCGTCTTCATACCATTACATTGAGGATTAGGATTTCAACATATGAATTTTGAGAATTCAAAAGCATCTAGTACAGAACATTATTTTAATCATGAAAATATGACTTAATATACAATAACGTAAATATTTATCATTTTTTAAAGTGGATTCTCTTTTAAAGTATAAAGATTTTCTTGTTTCCTGAAAAATTAAATTAGGGTTGGTTAAGAAACACATTAGAATACAAATAAAAGTAACACTTATGAGGCTATTGGATACTGAACAATTAGAGAATACTGTTTCTCAAGAGGTCACAAAGCTCATTTTATCTGAATGAGAATGAAATCAACTAGACATCCTAAATTTTGGTAACTGAGGAATAATTTAAAATATCTAACTGACTTAGAATTAAAAGATATAGAGAATATTTTATCAAGATTTATCATAGCTTTTGGGCCTCCCCCGGTAGCGCAGCGGTTGAGCGCTGGGCTGCGAAACTGCCCGCAGCCTCTGTAGCGCCAGTTCGATCCCGCTGCCGGTGAGTGCCCCACAAGGCATGACAGATCTCTCCTGCCGCAACTGCTGTTCCCCTCAGTGGTGTATTTTGTCAGTCTGCCTGTTCTGTTCCCTGCTCTGGCTCTGGTGAATTCTCTCACCCTCTCGCGCTTCTGACTGTACCCAGTGCTTGTATAAATAAATAAATAAATCTTTAAAAAAAAATTATTTATCATAGCTTTTACCCAATGCAAGATGCAATGTACTACTTTTAAATATAATGTAATCATAAATCATAAAAATCATAATATCCTGTAAATTGCCCTTCATGGAATATAATATCATAATGAAATTTAAGCATATGGAATTTTGCAAAGAGAATATTCTATCACTTTAAGTGTTATTTTGTATGTGTGTGTATATTATTTGTATTTGTGTACACGTGTGAAGAAGGGAGTAAGAGATATACCATTTGGCAAACTATTTCATCCTACTTCATCTCTAAAATAAACTGGTTGAATCTGATAATCTCCAAGGTCTTTTCCAATTATAAAATTGAGAAATTCTATACTGCTCTTGTGATACCTCTGTAAATTTCACTAAGTGAATATTGAAAATCTCTAATTAAAAGAGATAATTAGAATCAAATTAGGATCATCTTCCTTCTGAATTCCCCAAGGTCTTATCTTATATGACAATAGGAAAACTGAAGGATGTTGACTTCTTTGCTAACAACACGGTCCTAATGGAAGACATTTTATATGCAAATAAGACCATTTTTTTCCTTTTTTTATATATGTTAGGGTGACTTCTAAAGCAGTATTTTGGAGTCAAAAAGAGCCAAAAAACTTTTCTGAACACTTATACTATTTGATTCAAAGAAGATAGTGGCAAAGGAAAAACAGTGGTTTCTGAGTATAGGTTCCACAGAAAAGAAGTTTAACCTGACTTCATCTTTACTTAAACTTTAATTATAGTCTGTGCTTTGGTGATGCTACCCATTAATTTATGTCCAGATCACCTTCAGAGAAGGATAAATTTATAAAATACAGTGTTTTCTCTGCAGTAAAATACCTTGACCATGATAATTGGCCATAACTTTCCCTCCAGCTTGACTAAACTTCAGACAAATTTCTTCCTGACTGTAGACACTAATATCCCTTTCCTTAGAGCATTTGCATTCAAGAACATGCAATTATAAATTCTTTTTTTTTCCCCTTTTAGGTTTAAATTTTATCTTAGTCTCTTGCCACTTTTACAACCCAGGAACATTTTTCTCAATGACTTAGGAACCAACCTTTTGAAATATAATCAATAAGGATTGTATCTCTATCTCCCCCCTATATCTGTGGGAAGGTAGGAACCTAACTTCTGCAAGTGTTAGCAACCAAAGGTAGCTTGATCACATTGATTAAGTACCCCCTATTATACTTTATAATATTAAATTTCCACTTTATAATATAAATTTAATATTAAATTTCCATTCATTCCAGCACTTAAAAACTTTCCTATTCTGGGCCTCCCCTGGTGGCGCAGCGGTTGAGCGCTGGGCTGTGAAGCTGCCTGCAGGCTCTGCAGCGCCGGTTCGATCCCCAGCCACCGGCGAGGGTCCCACATGGCACAACAGACCTCTCCTGCCATGCCTGCTGCTCCCCTCAGCAGTGTATTTCATCACTCTGCCTGTTCTGTTCCTGGCTCTGGCTCTGGTGAATTCTCTCACCCTCCCGTGCTTCTGACTGTACCCAGTGCTTGTATAAATAAATAAATAAATCTTAAAAAAAAAAAAAAAAAAGAACTTCTCTCAAAAAAAAAAAAAAAAAAAAACCTTTCCTATTCTTTGTTTGGATAGAATTAAGTTCAATCTTGATGCCTTGTAGCTATAGTTTCAACCTCAGTTGCATTAATATTGAATAAAGTCTCCTTTTCCTGTTCAACTAATTTGTTCAGTGAAATTTCTCTTGTACAACTGCAAAGGACAAGAAAGTATCATGCATGGTAAATTTCAATTTTCCATTAAAATACATAATCTAATTAATTAAAAAGTGATGTGTTTTATAGTTTTGACACAACTGATTATGTTATATGATTCCAAATTTAAATTACTCTTAACTCTTCATATGTATTATTATAATTTCCCATAAATAATTCTATGACATATATAATTACATATACACACATAAAGTTGTTTTATATTAGAAAATATATAGTATATATTACTTATATTCTATTGGAGAATATATTCTATTTTACCTATATATTGGAGAATATATTCTATTTTACCTATTATATATACATGTGAGAATAAAAACAATTTTTTCCCAAGTTTTCACATTTTTACTTCTTGGGACAATAATACAGCTACCTAAGAATATTGTCTATATTGTGCATCATAAGCATAATATTGCATATATATATCTCCTTATTGGCATAATAACCTCATATGCCTTCTATTGTTGAAGATATAAGGCAAATTAGTAAGTTATGGCTTTGAATTCTGAAAGATTTCTTTGTAATTGGCAGGGAGAAATTGTAAGGGTGTTGGGAAGAAAACAATAAATAAAATAAAAGGAATCAATGGCAGACAGGATTGTGTGTCTTGCAAAGAAATCTTAAAGGAGTGAAATCGTGAAGTAAATGATTTTGATGTTATGTAGCTTTTGTTGGGAGGCTGGGGCATTGGCATTTAAATAAAGAGTTCATCTAGGTAGGTAGAGTTGTTACTTTCAGGAATACTCTGGCATAATCTCGTGTTGGTGGGACCATGCTTACTTTGAATTATTTTATTACTCACTATCCTCTTAACATCTTTCCCATATCTCCCAATGTGTGAAGATGGTGACAGCTAACAATATCTAAGAGCTTGCCTCAGTTAACCATGCATGGTTTGGAAGAGAAATCATTTACAAATAAAGCTTCTCATTAAATTACTTCCTTTAGTTTGGATCAGTAATTGTGGATCATAATTAAATAACTGATTCCTGGGAATGCAATACATATAACTTAGGTTTCACAAATACCATTTTCTCATGTGGCTGAAAAACTACTGGATATTTTTTTTTAAATTTATTTTCCATTTGAATGTATTATATAATTCAGTTAGTAAGCATACAATCAGGTATTTCTCCCTAGTAAAATAAAGTCTTAAAAAAAAATGCCCAACAATAGATAGGCCTCTTTGAAGGGATGAATCACATAAAAATAATTTGTTTCAACAAATGACTTGTTGTCAAGTGACTATTACACTTTTGGAGGGAAAGAACAGACTAATTTTTAACCACAGGGAAACTGGATATTCTAAGTATTACTCACTGACAGCTATATGAACTCTGTTTCCAGCTTTTCTTTGAAGAATTGCACTTAGGAACTCCTAATTATACAGTATATCAGCTAAGAGATATGGGATGACAACTTAAAGCATTTCTTTCAAATTATGACTGCCATTTATTTTTCAAGTGATGTTATTTATTATAGAAGAGTAGACATTCACAGCACTTTGCACTTCTTAAAACTGAAAGAAGGTTGCAAAGACCTTAACATCTAAGAACTTCTACTAAGTATTAGGCATTGGTCAAGCAATAAAAGTTCTAGTAGATGGAAAAGGAGTGTAAGAAATGGTAAAATTAGTGAACAATGACTGTATGGGTAAATGTACTATAAGGACAATTTGAAAGATGTGAAAACTGCTATGTAGTGTGTACTAAGAGAGCAGGAGGGTCACATTTTTCTCTGAAAATGTACTGTGGTTGATGGGAAATAAAGCAGTCAAGAAATGCATTTCAGAAAACTTGTAACAGAGAATTTGAAAAGTATGTTTTGAGGGTTATGAGTTTGTTTATAAAATATTTCAATATTTTGGTCTGCCTTTTAGTACTGATTATTTCATTTGCCAACATGATATTTTGAAAATGACTAATAGTTTTAATTCAATCCTTCTATAACTTTTTAATCTCTCTACATGCTAAATGTTAGAAATGTTTTAAAAGCATAATGTGAGATTTATCATGAAAGTGTAATAACATATAGTCAAGTCTCTGGATATATCTCTTGGCATCATATATAACTTCCTCTAAGTGAAGCTACAGTGAAAACATCATCAGTTGTAAAAACAGATCTACCTGGGTTATACTCCTATAAGAATTCTAGCCTCATGATATAGTTGAGCTAATTAATCTCTTTAGGTTTCATTCTTCTAATATTTAAATGTGAATACTAATGCCAACACATGAGTATTAATTAAGATGAAGCAGAGAAGATTATCAATAAGTTGAAGCTATGGCTGTCCTTTTCCTGCCAGATAACAGGACTAGAGATATGCATTTAAGTTTAGTAGTATTCTGCAGGAAAGTCATTATAAATTCATACACAGGGAATTTATTTTAATTCTTCTGAAAAACTGAGCAATAAGTTGCCTTATTTCCTTAAATGGAACACTAATTTAATACGTATTTCACCAAACATCCTTATGAAATTCCAGCATGTGGATTTTGCTTATTTATTCCTTAAGTTTCATCCTATCTTTCTGATGTTTGCCCATGATAATTTTTCCAATACTTTTATTTTAGATAAAAGCATTGACCTACAGATATTACCAGTTCTGTCATGATTATTGCATAATTGGATAGAAACAAATGAGCTTTTTTTTTTTAGAGAGACATGTTTTTATTTATCTGTTTGTTTGTTTGTTTTTGTTTTTATACACGCACTGGGTACAGTCAGAAGCGCGGGAGGGCGAGAGAATTCACCAGAGCCAGAGTGGGGAGCAGAGCAGGCAGAAGGACCGAAGTACACTGCTGAGGGGAGCAGTGGGCAGCAGGAGAGGTCTGCGCGCCATGTGGGACCCTCCTCCGGTGGCTGGGGAGCAGCCGGGGATCGAACCGGCGCCGCAGAGACCGCGGGCAGCTTCGCAACCCAGCGCTCAACCGCTGCGCCACCGGGGAGGCCCTTATGAGCTTTTTTTTTAATGTTCGTTTCTTTTAGGTTTTTCTATCTATTGGCATAAATTTTCCTAGTAGTCTCTTATGATACCCTGTATTTCTGAGAGTTCTGTTGCTAGCTCTCCTCTTTCAGTTCTGATTCTATTTGTTAGCTTTTTTTCTCTTTTTTCTTTATAAAACTAACTAAAGGTTTGTATGTTTTGTTTGTGTTTTTACTTCATTTTTGGACTTTTTCTTTTTTATTTATGATTTAATTTCTATCATGTCCTCCCTTCTCCTAACTTGTGTTTGTTCTTCCTTTTGTAGTCCCTTAAGACTTAAGGTTAGATTATTTATTTGAGCTCTTTCTTTTTTCTTGATGTAGGTCTTGTATTCTTGTACTTCCCTCTTAGTGCTATTTTTGCTGTATCCCTTAAATTCTGGTATCATTTCTTCACTTTATTTTTCTACAGTTATTACTAATTTCTTCTTTGAAGTCCTTTTTAATCCAATAGTCATTCAGTAGTTGTTTTTTTTTTTTTTTGTGGTTGATTTCTAGTTTGATATCATGGCTATCAGAGAATAAACTTTATATGATTTTAATTTTCTTGAATTTATTGACAATTGTTTTGTGACCTAATATTCGGCCTATTCTGGAGAAATTCCATGTGATTTGAGAAGAATGTATACTTTTTTGGGGGGGATGCATTACCCTATAAAAGTCTATTTAGCCCATGCTGTCCAATTTCTTGTTTAACACTGTTATTTTCTTGTTAATTGTCTTCCTATCTGGTTGATCTACTGAAGAGAGTGGTGTCACATAATCATCATGTTGTAGCCAATATCTATTTTCATATTTGTTAATAGTTATCTTACATATTTTGAATCTTATTCATTGGGAAATCAATCAATCTATATCTATCTATCTATCTATCTATCTATCTATCTATCTATCTATCTATCTATCTTTTTCTATCTATGTATGAATGACTGGTAGGTCTTCCTAGTGTATTATTTACCTTAACCATTATATAATGATCATCCCTGTCATATGTTACCTTGCTTAGCTAGAAGTCTGCTTTATCTGATATAATTAGGGATGCCCCTGCCTTTTATCCAGTCCCGTTTGCTCCTATGATTTTTTTCCTACCATTTATTTTGAGTTTATGTTTATCTGTGGAGCTCAAATCAGTTTCCTTATAACAGTAGAAATGTGGGTTTTGTGCTCTTGATCCAACTGGCCACTCTGTGTCTTTGGATGGGTGAGTTGAGTCCATTTATTTTTAGGGTGATTATTGATATATGAGGATTTGGTACTACCATTTGGTCTTTATTTTTCTGGTTCTATCTACTACTCATTCAGGGGTGCGTGCGTGCGTGCATGTGTATGTGTGTGTGTGTATGAGTGTTATTCTTTTTGAATTAAATAGGAGAGTGGATTTCAATATTTCTAATGGGGGAGGTCTAGTATTTGCAACCTCCTTCAGTTTCAGGGTAAACATTCTTGGCTGGTGGTTTTTAAGCTTTAAGTATATCATTTCTTTTTCCTTTTGTTTATGTTTGCTTCAAAGAAGTCTGATGTAAGCCTGATGGAAATAGCTTTATAGGTTTTCTGTTTTTCTCCTTCAATATTCTTTTTAGTCTTCAACTCTTGAGAGTTGTGTATGTCTTAGCATAATAATTTGCATTGTGATAGCCAAGTGTTCTTTTAGCTTCACTGACTTATACATTTGGCTCCTTTCTTGGGCTTGGGAATTTTTTTCTCTATTATTTCTATAAATAAAATATCTGTTCCCCTCTCTTTTTCTTCCTCTTCTGGAATATCTACTTTATTGTTGTTGCCCTTCCTAATGTTGTAAGAAAATTCTCAAAGTGATTTGTCATTTTTTTTTCTTAATAATTCTTTCTTCTTCCAGCTGAGTCCTTTTAGATTTACCATCTTTACTGACTTGATCTTCCATTTGGCCTATTCTATTTCCACAGCTTTCTCTACAATTTTTTATCCTTTAGTGGTCATTTTTTCGTATTGAATCACTGTTATCCTCATTTAAAGTTTCAAATTCTATTTTCTATTCATTAATTTATATTTCCAATCATGTGTTTGTTTTTCTGAGTTTTCTTCCAGTTCTTTCAGTTTCTTTATCATGGCATCTTTGAATTCTATATCTGATAGGAATATAAAAACCTTCATGTCTTTGTGGTTGTGATTGTGTGATTGTGTGTGTGTGTGTGTGTGAGCTATCAGGTGCCGTGTGTTATTATTTTTTCCATTTATCCAACTTTCTGCTTTTGATTTTCACATTCTTTTCAGAGAATGTAGCAGCAGCTTAGAGATTTGTATTGTAGTAATTCTACCTTTCCAAAGGGTGTGTGTTTTTTGGTTTTGGGTTGTTTTTTTTTTTAATTTTTCCCTGCTCCAATTGATTTTTGATGGTTGTCTTTTCTGGTATTCCATAGATCTGTAGACATGATCTTGCAGCTGCTTAGTGAGTGGGTGGAGTAGGGTCCTGGAGGGGTCCAGTTGCTGGTGGGAGTGAGGTTGGGGACTGGGTCATGCTTGTGGTACTGTCAGTATTTCTCTTCTGTTTGATGTACCAGACTCAAGTCTCTGGAGACTGATCATTGTCAGTGAACTCCACAGGATCAGTACCATTTCTGGGGGTTGTGAGTGAAAGGGAACTACAGAGCCCAATACACATCTCTTTTTCCCTTTATTGGAGAGCTATGCATTGGTAGCATCCCAGCTTGTTCACATATACCTGCCCTTATTAAATGGTGTGTGCTTCCACACCACTAAGCAACCAACCTTCACAATACAATATTCTATGTGGTAAAGCTCTGGTTTGTAAGGTAGCCTCACACCTGAGAAAAACAACTCCAGGAATTTCTGTCTAGCCACCTCCTGCTTAATGACAGATAAATCACTTCAATATCCCTTTTTTCTCAGTTCATGCAAGTCTCTGATGTCCAAAAGATGTGCCAGTTTTACCCCAATTACAGCAGCCTCTGGATGCAGTGCTAGTTTGGGTGAACTTTCATATTATTCTCCCCAAAGAAAATTAAATAACTTCCTTTGATGCCATCTTTGCCATAATTGAGATTTATATTATAAGAAAAGATAACTCAAGTTGTATTTGGAAATTAGAAAAGTGTAAAGCTATTGGGAAAAAGAAATTGAAAGTCAAGGAGATTAACTCAACATGTTTGAATGGAAAAATATCATGATTAAATGTGTTGTTCGAATTTATATCAGTGTGGGATTCCCTGTCCTCATTTATCATTATCTTCTAAAAATCAAATCTGGGGGGAACATGGCTAATTAAAATTTCAGGCAAGTCAGGTACCAGTTAATTGAGTTTTTACTATACTTGCACCATCAATTTTCAATGCTTTTAACGGAATGGAAAGTTCTCTCTTTGGAATTTAAATGTGTCTATTGTATTTCAAACTGTAATCATCTTCAATTTTGCCCACAGATTGCCATCTGCAAAGCTTCTATAAACATTATCAAAAAAAAAAATCAATTAATTTGCATATCTTTTTTTTCTAGTAGAGAAATTGTTAGTCCATTTTTTAAAAATAAATAAGCAAATGAAACCAAAGGGGGTAAAATAAATGGAAAATCCTACTTTCAATGAATAATAGGGCACTAAGAGCAATAATATGCATTCAGTGCAAGTTTATTTTAAAAGTTCTTTAAACATTTTAATTAATTTCCATTTTATTATAAAGTATTCTGTGATTTTCTACATAGCAATACTTAGAGGGGAAGCTGAATTAAAACTGAGCTGATGAAATGACATTCAAATTTATTTGTGTTTAGCTACACAATCTGAAAATATCTGAATATAAAGGGCAGTTTAATTGTCCCTCACATTAAATGGAATAATAATGAATTCAAAAAGAAGTTACAGATCTTGATAGTAGGCTTATTGAACTCAATTTTCTCACTCAAAATTCACAACTAAAAAAGCATTTTTTTCCGACTAACAACAATTAGAACAGTGATATACAAATAAGTTGAAGTCAGCATGAAATACTTCTGCTCCAGAGTTTAGATTAAGTTGTGTGACAGTTGTTGATAATACTAATGGAACCCTCCCTGGAAGTGGAATAAAGATAGCCCCCTGTCCAGGAAAGTTAAATAACAATTCCATCTGGAAACAGAGAGATCGACTTCAGAGTACTTGAATGTCACTTTGAATCAAGAAAATCACTTCTAATCTCATGCATGCCTTTTTTACCCTGTTTTCGAGAGTAGATGCCATTTATACTGCCTGAAAGTGTACAAAAAGAAAGTTTGCTATTTTTTTGATTGCTGTTCTCAATAGAAGGTGGAGAAACTGAATTTTGGAATAATTTGCAATTTGCAAATTATACCTGGAAATGAATTGATTTTACAGGGAAAGTCAGTACACCCCAGGAAAGAAAGTTCAAAGAAATGAAATCCTGAATAACATACAGAAAATGTTAACAATAGGTAAGAGTAAAATGAAATAGGTTCAGACACACATATGAAGGCGGGACTTTGAAAACAGGAATCAAACATCACTGACTAGTACTCTTCCTCACTCCACGCAAACATCTGGGTTCTTGAGACTTTCAGACAACTTCCTTAACGTTGTTGCATACAAACCCTGAAAGCTAATTGGTGACCTCTTATCTGATTTATATAGGTCAGATAAAATACTATCTGAAGCAATGTTGAGATATGTGCTAGAGATATGGATTAGAAATTAAATGAATTTAGTAGTGTTAATAAAAGTAGTATATATGTATCTATATTAGTTTCTTTTATAATTATATGTAGTATATATATTTTTGAATAATTACACACATAAACATATATATGTATATGTGTATAAACATATATGTATATATTACTACTGGGATATTCTTCTATAGTATTCTAACATTTTGTCTAAGTAAATTCTCCATGACTTATTCAGAACATCTATTCTGTAATCTCTAATTTCTACAGCCTAGATAGGATTATATTCTCCTAAAGCATCATATTTTTTCTTATAGAACCAAGCATAATGTACTTTTGTGAGTTTTTTTGATTTATTCCTATATAACTTTCTAGTCCAAAAGCTCTAGAAAGCATAAAAAATATTTTTTTGCTTTTGCACACCCTACTAGTAATCAGAACACATCATATAGTATTTAGGTATTTCTGAAGAAATAAAGGGTCAGTTGTACTCTCGATATACACAGTGTGAACAAAAGGCTTAGTGACATCAAATTCCAAGGAGTGCATTGAGAAAGAGGTATTCTATATTGAGGCAAAGGAAAATGCTATTGTCTCTTATAGTTAGAGCCTTTTTCTATAAATGTGTCAATTTTAAAATTTCGTATTTCCCACACACACATACAACTATTGCATAATTACTAGTAGTGAGCCTAGGTACATTTTGCAATTAAACATGTTCCTAAAAAAACAATTTTAATTTATGACTGCAAAAAGACCATTTAATTTATGAGTGTAAAAAGTCAGTTTACAAAGAGACAGGCATTAGAAATTGAAAGAACCAGAAATGAGACACCAATAGAAATTATCAAGTTCACTAACTATGAAATGCTTTCTGTAACTTTGATAATTATAGATATTATGATAAATGCTATGTATCAACACAATGATAAGTGCTTTTGAATGAGATTAACATTTAAATTTATGAGAAATGAATAAAGCTGATCATCCTCCATAACATGGGTGACACTCATCCAGTCAGTTGAAGATCCAAATAGAATAAAAAGATTGTCCTCCCCAAGCAACAGGGAATTCTTCAGCATACTGCACTTACATTTTATCTGCACCATCAGCTCTCCTGACTCTGTAGCTTTTGATCATCAGACTGGAACTACCCATTGGTTCTGCAGTAACCCCCAGCCTGCAGGCCCACACTAGATTATGGAATGCTGGTGTGGGTCATATCTTTATGCTAAAATTCTTTTTTTTTTATTTTTTTTTATAGAGGCATGCTTTTATTTATTTATTTGTTTGTTTTTTGTTTATACATGCACTGGGTACAGTCAGAAGCACGGGAGGGTGGGAGAATTCACCAGAGCCAGAGCAGGGAGCAGAGCAGGCAGAAGGACCGAAGTACACTGCTGAGGGGAGCAGCGGGCGGCAGGAGAGGTCTGCGCACCATTTGGGACCCTCCTCCGGTGGCCGGGGAGCAGCCGGGGATCGAACCGGCGCCGCAGAGGCCACGGGCAGCTTCGCAACCCAGCGCTCAACCGCTGCGCCACCGGGGAGGCCCCTATGCTGAAATTCTTTATATACACCCACACATCCCATTGGATCTATTTCTCTTGAGAACTCTGACAAACAGACATTAGTACCAACAGTAGTTCTAGAGGAACAGAACCTTAAGGATGAATTTTCTAAATTTGTTCTTGCACAAGAGCTTAAGTCTCAGCACTATGAAGCTATCAGGAGCCACTGCAGCATGTTTTGGTCCCTGGCCAGGGAGCTGACCCACATGGCACAGCAAACCTCTCCTGTCTTGCTTGCTGCTCCCCTTAGCAGTGTATTTCAGTTAATCCACCTGTTCTGCTCCCCATTGTCTCTGTCGAATCCTCTCACCACAAAACCCTCCTGCAAAACCCCCTGCACCTCTGGCCTACACCTTAGCTCTTGTATAAATAAATAAGTAAAATAAATCTTTTTAAAAAATAGATTGTTTTGGGGATTGCTGAAATAAGCTCTCTAACATGATTAAAGACATTAATAAATCTGCCCCAAAGGGTACTGAAAGGCCATGGCGTGATTTGGCAATAGAGATATGAAAAATATCATTAAAAGATACTACTAATTTATTGGAAAATACAGATTGAGTGACAGTGTTTATGTTACTTCCAAATGTTTTTGTCAAACAAGTGAATATAATGAGGCTGGAGGGTTGCTCCTAATCTTGCTGGACAAAGTGGGAAAATAAAAGATGAGCTCAGGGACTCAAATTCCCAGCTCATGTGCCACATAAATAATCAGAAAGCTTTTATGTTTGCCCTGAAAGAGACCCTTATCTCCTGCTAAAAAACAAATCCAGAATCTCATTCTTTGCGTGACTAACAATGCAAATTGAATACCCAGTCGCATAGGATGTTTACTATTAAAGAGAGGGCATTCACTGAGAAAGAACAGGGTCCTGAAATTAAAATTGGAGATATGTGGGAAGACACTGATGAAAGTGGTATATTAAGTCAAAAACCTTGGGCCTCCCCTGGTGGCACAGGCAGTTGAGCGCAGTGCTGTGAAGCTGTCTGCAGCCTCTGCCGCGCCAGTTTGATCCTGGCCAACCGGGGAGGGTCCCACATGGTGCTGCAGACCATTCCTGTCTCACCCACTGCTCCCCTCAGCAGTCTATTTCAGTCAGTCTGTCTGTTCTGTTCCCTGCTCTGTCTCTGGTGAATCCTCTCACCCTCCCGCACATCTGGACTATACCCCGGTTCTTGCATAAATAAATCAATCAATCTTAAAAAAAAAAAAAAGACAAGTTCTCTGTCAGTGGAGGCTACCTCTCCATCCTCATATGGAGAGAATGAACTCTATTCTGCTGCAGGTGATGACCTTTTCTGCCATTTCCATACAAGACAGGTGATTCTCCTCTGGCCTACCCCCTACCACCCTTCTTTTATTCTGTATCTATAAATATACTAAATCGTAGCTGATCCACATACAGAAGTAAGCACATCATACCTAAAGGAATTGAGTATGTGAGTTTTCTAATTTATGCAGTCAGGAAACCAAGAAAGGTATATGTTATTGAGAATTGGGATGTGGGATAATGGCTGTGTAATGAACCTAATATGGATCCTCTGCTTCTTGTGAATGTGTAGACTCTATGACAATGGTTCTTACAGCAGAGAAGGTAAATTTAACACATGGCCAGAAACATATGACGGAAGGATCTGGTTCCTGCCTGTTAGGAGGGTTGGGGCTTTAAAGAGTCCGTGGAAGTTGGAGGAAGTATGGGATTGGTCAGCAAAAGGGAAGGTGCGTAGTTCTCATTGTGCAGGTATTGTGGCTGTTGATGCCTGTCCATGGGTCTTGTGTTCATGATCATCAAGTGCTCTATGAGGAATTTGGAGGATTTGACATCATGAGATTATTTCTGGCACTTTTTCTGGCATTCTGTAGTGTGCACCTGTAGGGTAAAGAAAATGTCAGGCTTTTCTGCTCTCCCGCCATCAGGATAGATGATGGATCCTTGCGGTCCCAAATGCATGCCTGATGGCGGACACCTGGAATAGGGTGTGGGCATAGGTAGATGGGATTCACCTGGGCTAAGACTGCTTTTAAGGGTGGTGTCACGGGGATGCCAGCAGCAGCAGAAGCTGAAAGAGAAGCCGAAGAGAAGCTGAAGAGAAGCCAAGAGAGAAGCAAAGAAGCAGAAGCAGAGAACGCCGGAGAGCCCAGATAGAATGAAGACTCGCTGGGGGCTAGGAAGCCTGCCAGCGTCCCAGCCCCCCAGCACGCCTGCCTGCAGTGTACCTGGTAATCCCAATAAAAAGACCTGCAAAAAGCCACTAAGGACTCTGATTCCTCCTTTACCTGGTCTGCATGGGATCAGAAAACCTGCTCAGTGTCCATTCCTGCCACTACAGCACCCTAAAACACAACTGTTTGATGACCTATTAGAATATGCTTCAACCAGTTCTACTGGTCAGGTTCTACAAATCTTACAAAAACAAGCCAGGTGGCAAAAGTTTGTGAAAAAGGAGAAGGGGCAGATATATGGGAAGAGGAGAACAATGAGCTTGTTTTGATTATTCCTCGTGAGACAGGCTTAGATTTAGCAAAATAGTTTGTGACCATGGTTTTAAGGGAAGGAACATAAAGTTGAATCAGGCCAGATTTATGGATATGGGCATTCTAAGCAGGATTCTACACTTAATATTGCAGATTGGGGAGTTAGGAAAGCCTCTAACAGTTTGTTTATCTGCTTGACCGAAATAAAGAGCAAAAAGTGACCCACTGTAAGTGGATTAGAAATGACATACCTGCTTTGCTTTACTGTAGGAAAAGGGATTTAGAGATTTAGTAAAATTGGTGTGGGCTTGTCCTCTAAGAACTACTCATCCACCAAAAAGTGCTCAGAAGACACAACTTAATAATGACTGTGAGAAATAAATTTGTGAGGGAGCCTCAGAAGAGCCTCAGAAGAGCCTCAGAAGAGCTCTCTTCTCTGTAACTTAGGACTTATAATGTGTGTTATATTCACTGAATTTAGAAACTTAAATGCAACAGATGTAATTGGATTCCAGAATGGAATGGACAAACATTGACACTCAAACACCATGACAAGGTGAGTAACATTGGGTATGGTTACCTAAATGCACAGCAGAAGAATCTGACTCTTTCAGACACAAAGCACTGACTAGTAATTGTGTTGTTTCTAGAAGGAAAGTGGATAGGAACGCTACTAAATTTTTAGTTGATCTTTATAAGCAGAACATTTCTAAATCAGTGACTAAAAGTCTAATCTGAGTTATAAAACAGAGGGTTGTGACTCTTCAGTCAATTCCAGACTAATGCAAGTTTTCAGATTCAAAACTCCTTGAATGAAGGGGCAGCCAGGTCATCTTTAAGAAAAGAGATGAATCTTTGAAAATGATAATGGATTACAGTAAATTTAACCAAGTAATGACTCCTGCTGTAGCTGCTGTACCAGATATGGTTTAATTGATAGAGCAGTTAAAACCTCCCTTGGTACCTGATATGAAACAATTGATCTGGCAAATATTTTCTTCTCAGTACTTCTTAGCTGTCAGCTAGCAAGACCATCTTCATACCCTCATTGCCTTACCTCAGGGGTAAATCAGTTCTCTAGGTGCATGTCATAATTTAATTCATAGAGATCTTTATTGTTGCCCTTCCTTTCTGAGTTACTCTGGTTCATCAGTTTGATGGCATCAATCTTATTTGAAGTAGCAATATTCTAGACTGGTTGGTAAGATAGTCAGGAGTTAGAGGGTATGAAGTAATTCAACAAATTCAGGAATCTCTAGGTCACTGAAATGGCCAGAGATCTAGTTGTGTGGAAGATGCCAAGATATCCCTTCTAAGGAGAAGGGTAAGTTGTTGCATCTGGCCCAACTTAGAGTTGAAAAGGAGACACAACACCAAGAGGACTTCTTTGAATTTTGGAGACAGCATATTTCTCATTTGGGTGTGGCATTCCTTTCCATTTTCTGAGTGATACCCCCCAAAAAAATTACCTACTGGCTTTGCATGGGACCCCAAATAAGAATAGACTGCATAAGGAATCCAGACTGTCATGCAAGCTGTTTTGTGACTTTGAGCACATGAGCCAGCCCATCCAGTGGCACTGGACATATCAATATCAGTAGGTTTACTATTTTGAGCTGTTGGCACAACTCTATGGGGAATCACAATGCAGACTTTTGGGATTGTGGATCAAAAGTCTTGCCACCTTATGTCTTGCCACTTTGGCCTACTACTGGACCTCAGAAGAGACCGAGACTTATGTCAGCTTTTTATAATACACATTCTATTTATTCTGTGTATCTGGAGAACTCTGATTAATACAGAAATATAGGCTCTTATATTTTACTTTATTTACCAAATAGAAAAGATGAAGAAGAGACAATGAAGGAATTACCAGCTTGGGCCATAACTACACATTGTGCTATAATTCTTGTCAACACTGTGATGAAGCTATTTGCAATATTACTACCTCACTCACCAAAGCTGGAGTACATTTGTCATCCTGAAATGCAAGAACTCTGACTTTCCTCTTCAAATTCTCAAGGTGATATTTTAAGACTGTGGATAAAAATGGAAGCTTAAAGGATAAGAAGCCTCACTGGAACTTTATTCTGATGGATTATTCCAGAAAGCGTAAGAAGTGAGCATTTGATTACCCATTTCTGGAGAAGAGGTTTCTACACATTGAGGAGCTTCTTGCCAAATGTTGGCCTAATTAAACCTGAGAAAGCCCATTTCACGGCAGGCTTGAGCTGCTGGATAAAGACAGGCAATGCTGTAGCTTTGCGAGACTTCATTATTATGCTGGCAAGAATCCTTTATTAGCAGGAGTTTGGAGGACACCTGGCTAACTGGGGTTTACAGGATATATGATTTCTGCAACATTGCAGCTGGAATGTTAAAGAACATAATGCAATTTTTGGAGGAAGATGGTCTGCAGTTGCCAAGAGCCTTAGTATTTCATAAGGATGTCCAAGCCAATAACCCTCTTATTTGTGTTTAGTGTTCCGCCAAGCAAATGAAGCATTTGAGGTGGTAGAGACGGACTGATTCTTCAAGCTTGTAATAACACTAGTTATTACAGGCTCAGGCTCAGACCATCAAACAAATTTTCCAGGAACCATCCCCGAGTTTTTCCCCAAAATACAAGTAAACAAAACACAGGGTGTATACAGCATGATCACAACTGATAAATAACCCAAAGTGAAAAAAAAAAATCCTTTACTCCTATTTCCAAATTAAATTTGTACTAGTTTCAGTTTCAGCCTTGAAAATAGTCTCTTTTGTCTTACTTTGTAAAACACATTAATATTTTTGTTTCAACATTTCCTAGCCAGAGGATGTTATCAGTCTGGCTCTTGAAACCCTTTTTTACTAAGGGTTTTATATATGCTGTGCAGATTATCTGAGCCAGTTTCTTCATTTTGTAAAAGTAAATTTAACAACCTAATACGTATGTTTCTACATCTGAAATTAATATATTTTAACTATACCTTAATAAAAATGTTAATTTAATTTATTGAAAAAGGAAATTTGAATGTTGATGTAAAACTTTTAAAAATAAAATTACTTATGTAATCATTATTATTCTAGAACAATGTTACCTTACTTATATTAAATCTGAGCAATTTTATGCATTTAACAAGCATAAACTTCCAAGACTCCTGATGGCAAACCAGATAGAAAACTACAGTTTCTCAGATTCCCTTCTATTTTTCTCTCTGTAACTTCTAGCATGTTCTTTTATAATTTGATCAAAAGACCTTCTGTAATAATCATCTTTTGTGTTGTAATTTGTGTGTTTTCCATTTAATGAAGCCCATCAAAGTTATAAAGCATTGGTACTTGAGTTTTTCTATAAAGAATAACTTTCATCTAAATTTCATACATCTGTTTTAAATTTCTTGTATATTTCATGTTCGATCATACACAGAGATCTTTATTTTTTTTTAAAAAAAAAACTATGTTATGGCTTTTAAAGTAAGACAAAAATATTGTTGTTACACTAAAAAATAATGAACTTTGAGCCTCCCCTGGTGGCTCAGTGGTTGAGTGCTGGGCTGCGAGTCTGCCCGCAGCCTCTACAGTTTCGATTTGTTCCCCGGCTGCCAGCGGAGGTTCCACAAAAAAAAAAAAAAAAAAAAGAACTTTTATTTCAGTGTAAGTTTGGATTCATACAAGAACTCAAGATACTGTATACTGTTTATAAAAAGAGCATTTAGTTCATATATATAAATTTTAGTGTATTACAAATATCTACAATTTTAAGAGAAATCACACAAAGTAAATTCAATCTCTTATGATAAAGATTGTTCTGAAAAATGTATCCTATCTGCTCTCAGTTTCCCCTGAACTGACCTTATGACACTTTATCTTTCTTCTCTTATATTCTTTCTTGCTCATCAATCACTTCTTGCTTTCTTCTCAATGTCAGTGAACAAGGTAGGAATGTAGCTGCAGATAATGAATCATGAACAAACGTTTGCCTTTTATATCATAAATATGACCTGCTGTGCCTGCAGACAGTGTTATTTCCGGTCTGCATTCCTGGACACTGAGGTCAATAAAATTGCTGTTAGTCATAAAGAATAGACATGAGACATACTTGTGTGCAGTGAATCTTCTGACTGCAGAATGAATTACTGTTTCAAGATGACAAAATCAGGGGCATCCAGGGCATCTGGGTAGAAATCTGATTCTGCTATATTTTGAGCTTACTCTAACGCATCCTCTTCATGATTTCCTATAACCCCCTAAGATTCGATCTATTTATTTCCTTCACTATTACAACATAAAGCTGTGCCTGGATTTCTCTACCTCCTTTGATATGCTCGCATAATAGATCTCTGAGTCAACTTCATCCCTTTGATCACTCCCAGAAGCAATCACATCCCCCCATGTATTTTAATCCTGTTTTAAGTCTTCTACTGCTATGTATCACAAGAACAGTGGTAGGACTGACAAACTGTGTCCTTGACTGAACGAACACTTACACTCCTCTGGACTCTTTTCTCAACAAACCCTTCCTTTTCAACTTCCACAGTCATCTCCACATGCACAATTTTAGTTAAAATCCTGCAAAGTCACTTTAGTCAGAATCCTCTATCATCAATCTCTGAACAACCTTGATATCTGTTCAGGTCCCACATCCTCTACCTTTCCCTAGGTGACATGTGAAATCCTGACCTGCCTTCAGCAAAAATCATGTTAGTCAGAATTCCCACACCCGGCCCTTACCACTGATATCTGCAATCATTATTTTTAATATATTGATGCCTGTTCTACTCCTGAAATATAATTTCCTTATTTTCTTTTATGTATTTCAGTCTCTGCTCCTCAGTAAATCTCCATGGCGTGGTCCCTAAACCTAGTAGGATTCTGATAGTTTCCTGAAAAAAGTTTGTCTTACTGCCTTTAATTAGTTGCATGAATAACTTTAAGAGAAGAATGGTTTTTCTTTAACAGAACCAGTAAACATAAAATCTCGTCTTAAATCTTGACTTTCTGATTTTTTTATAGAAAGGTGTGTGTTTGTGTGTGCACATGAGCGTGTGCATGCACACACATGCATTTTGCCACTCATCACCTTCTTTGAGCCACATACTTTATATTTCTCCGTATAACTTTGTGGAACTCTTGACAGCAAGAAAGAGTAGACATTGAGCATGTTTTATGTTCCTCAAAAGTCAACTGGAACTTATTCATTTATTCTTTCCTTCTTGGCACTTGTTCTTACATTTGACTGATATTCTGGTTTTCCTTCCCTTGCCCCAAACTGTTTGTCACTAACAGAATATTATAGGGATATAAGTAGAGCCCCTGCCCTTTCCTTTCTGCTATAACATATTTTGACCCTGTTTCATCAGTTATAACTCCTGTCTGGGCCTTCTCCAATGGATTACAGATTTACTAGTTTTTAATGATGCCTTTACCCTGCCATACAGAATCAACAATGGTAGGGGCTTTGGGTTGATTCTGCTTCCTATATACCTTATCATTTTCTCGTTGACTCCCTTAACCTTGTCCAAACCTCTCTGTATGCTTCATCTTGCTTAACATTTTTCAGTTAAATTCTTTTAAATGTCCTATCATTTACCTAATCGAACCCTCACACACAGAAATACCTGAAATGATCTTCCCTTTGCCTAAGTTAGACCCTTCATTTATCTTCTATTTTGTTCAATTCTAGCCCAGTCATTACTTGATCAGAAAAGTTTTATCTCACTTTTAAGACTAAATAGTTTGACTAATGTTCCCATGAAACACTCCATAACTTTTTTTGGAAAGTTAAAATATTTTACTTATTTACATAATCATTTTACTGTCTGTCTCATTTAATTCCAGGTTCAGGCCTCCCTTGTTCATCACTGTCTCCCCTATGCCTAGTCATGCCTTCTGGTGTATTGTGGACTCACACACAAATAAAATTAAAGAAAAAAAATGAACAACTAAATAAATTTCTATTTAAATTCAGCTTAATATGTACTGTTTTCATTCATACCAGCAACTCCCTAAGCATTCTTTCTATTTTTTTTTTTTCCCGGAATAGTCAAGTTGGTCTATTTGTTGAGTGTTCTCTGATTATATTTCAGTAAAAATATATCCTAAAATAAAATTAAAGTCCTTTGAGGAAAGATATATAGGTTGTGCAGACCAGCAAAGAAATCCTTTAAAAATTAACTGTAATCAGTTGAGTGTGATAATTTCGCTGATCAAATGTTTGTCAGTATAGGCATCACTGCTTAAAATGGCTAAGGGCAAGACGAGGAAAGACTCAAGAAATTTCTGCCACAAGAGACTGATCTAGCTTCTGTCTCAACTGACCTTTCCTATTGGAAAGGTCAGGATGCAATCCCCTTGCAGCTGAGGCTTAAACTCATCTCTACCTAAAGCTTTCTCTCTGATTTTGAATTTAGCTACTGCTTCCTTCCTTTCCCTTTAATGATCCTTTTCCTTAACTATTTGTTTAGTGTATTTATTAGAAACTCTCAATGCTTTCACTGTACTTTCAATTTAAATCCCAAATAATTTTAATGTTATACTACCAGATTGATACAAATAAGTTTATGATCATTTCCCACCTCCACATGGTTTCTTATTTATTTTGGGTATAATAAGAATGTATTCCAAATTTAGAAATTTCTTTCATCTTATTTATCTATGGTTCAGTTTTTGGTGACAAGAAGAATCTGTTTTTGACAAGAAGAATCTCATTTTGAAAAATTTTAAATTGAGTAAATTTTTAATAGGTTTTTCCATTACCAGCAAAATGGGACATTCCTAGTGAAAGAAGTATTCAGAATATCAACAATTTGAAAATGATTATATAAAGTTACATTAAATACTAGTTTAGCCAAATCTCCAGCCCTTGTCTTTTATTTTCTCATTAGTTACCAAAACAGCATTCATAAGTCAGTTTTTATGTCAAAGTTATTGTAGTGATTATAAATCCTTTTAAATATTTATATGTTAACATTAAAATATATACATCAATTAGGATAGTAATTACGATTTCTGGTTACTAATTTCACTTTTCTCAGACTAAATATTGACTAGAAAAACCAATGAAAAAAATTAAATTGCTTATCTGCAACAATAATTGCATAAAGAATTTTTATGTTATTTTTGTTTTCATATTTTCAGTAAAAACAATAGGCACAGTTTATTATGTGCTATTTTCTATAAATTGAGAAAGAGGACATGTGTTTTTTATCTATGTTTTCTTTTCTTTAAAAAAAAATGTGAGTTTATCTTCATTTTATAGAGGAATGGAACTTAGAATCCTTTTATTGATAACTGAACAGGCAGCCAAAACTATGTAATGTGAGGCCTTCCTCAATCTACAGCCTCTTTCTCATGCTGTCTGAGAAGACTGCGGAGAATGAGATGACGACCTTAGGCTAAACAGGTTCTGTAGTTACAGTCCTATATTCCTGTTATATCTCTATAATACCTTCTAATGTGTCTGTGGACACATTACTTCATTTAGTAAATTAAATCTCAAGTTCTGCTGCTCTGAAGTGAGCACAATAAAAAACCTCTCTGTGTAAATAGCTATGAAAATAAACACAAAAGAAAGAAAACAAACCTGTTATATAGTAAGACCTCAGTATGCTAGTCATAAATTTTAGTGTCTTTATTATTTCATGCTATTTTTCTCCTAGTCATGTCATTGAACCATTATAAATAAGTAGTCGTATATTTCAAAAGTTGCCACCATCAAATGTCTAAAATCAATAAATCTTTGTCAAGATGAATCAATTGAAAATAGGAAAGACAATACACATACTAATAAATGAATCAAAGAATGGATGTAACTACACACTAAGCCCCCCCCAAAAAAATATTACAAATAACATTGTACCTATAGGTCTGATATCTTAGATAAACTGAATTAACCTCTTGGCACAAACTCACTATTTAAAAAAAAAAACTCATAATTTCTAATCTATTAGAGAAATTTAATTTATATTTAAAATCATTCAACAACAACAAAAAGAAAACAAATGTTGTCCTTAGATATTTATTGGCATATACTACCAAAAGCTTAATGAGGAAATACTATTTCTACATAAACTCATCCATAAAGTTGAAAAGTAAGAAATATTTCACAATTTATTTTATGAGATACTGTTACCACTGCTCCAAAAACAGACAAAGATATTACAAAAAGGAAAACATTCAAACCTATTTCTGTCATAAATATAGATGCAAAATGCCTCAAAATATTAGCAAATCTAATCTAACATTATTTAAAAAGGATAATCCATTGTGACAAAATGGAATTAGTCTTGGAAATGCATGGCTGATTTCATTTGATATTAGAAGTTAAATAAGTATAATTTTTCATATCTAGTCTCTGGGATGAAAAACCTTATAATCATCTTATTAGATGCATCAAAGCATTTGGTAAAATTCATCATCAACTCATGAGTTAAAACTCACAGAAAGCCTTGACTTGAAGGCAAATTATTTAACTAGACATTGAACATCTGCAAAATACCTTCCCTATCTTATTTAATAATTAATGTCTTTCTTAATAGTAACTTTTCCTCTGATATAGGGAAAAAGGCAAGCATATTCCTTTAACTTTATAGGCCATCCCAACCAGGGCAATAAGTCAATAGAAAGAAAAAATCATATACATATAAGAAAAAAATAAATTAAAATATCTCTAATTGCAGGTTAACATAGTTTCTCAAGTAGTATAATCCAAAGAATTTACATTAAAAAATAAAAACAAAGTAACTAGACCTAGTAAGTGATGATGGCAAACTTTCAGGATGTAAGGCCAATAAAAATAAGCAATTGTCAGGAAACTTTTGAACACTGTTGTTGGGAATGTAACATGGTGCAGCCAACTATATAAAACTGTTTTTCTGGTATACTGCTTTGGGAATCTTTTTGGTGACAGATCAACTACCAGATGAATGCCTTTAATATAGATGGAGTTAGAGCATATGACTAAAAAGATCCACTTAATGTACAGAGTATAGTTTAGTAGTCCCTTATGTCACATCAATCACACATTAGTAAATAAAACTGATGTCACCTTTGTACAAATTAGTAAAAGATACTCCTTTAGCAAATTAACTTTGGATGTTGGCATAAAGATTGGCAAACATAATATGGTTGACGTTTTGCTTCCTTGTTTACCCTAGGCCAAGCACTTTTGTTTAGGGTAAACATTGCCCAAAGATATGTGACAGCCCTAATCAAGATTAAAGGGCAGACTGTTACCTTGTCCCTGATATCTAGAGTTGGTTCACATTTTTTTTTTAATAATCTCAAAAGTGAATGGAGTAGAAGCAAATGGGTATCCATGTGTGACTTCAATCAATAGAGATCATTTCCTGTGCACCAGTGGCATGGCAAAAGCCAGTTAGGTCTTGTCAGTCAATTTCCTGAAAGAAACCAACATCAAGCATCACTAGGACCTGAACAAATTATTACCATTCAAAAATAATTGTAGAATGTTAGAGTACTAAACCTTTTTAGGGGTGATTGTATTTACTCTTTTGTTAGATGAAAGAAATTGAATCTAACTATGTTTAGTGACTTTCCTAAGGTCACTGATGTCATAAAGATCTTCCAAAGATTGACCCAAGTCTCAGTATATTGTGTAGAATAGATGAAATATATAATAGATTGATAAGTATATTCAGCATTTTGAATCTTCCCCTTTTGTGGCAGCAGAAGTATTTTTTTTAGTGCAAGTAAGAGATAGAACAAATATTTTTGATGGTTTCATATTAATTCAATAACTTTGTAGTAAGTGCTTACAATCCCATTGATCTTGCTTTTAATGAAATAGACATCAATTTATAATACAGGCATGACCAAGGACAGGCCACGATGGTTATGCATTAAAAGTTCTATGCCAACAATGTAGAGTTTATTTGTTGAGTATAATTCAATGGTTTATATGCAACCTTAGTCCTCTCATGGTCACAAACTTTTTCTTCACAATATAGCATAGTAATCTAGCAATTCTTGTTTAGTGATGTATATTCCATGTAACACTTAGCATTTTTTTGTTTCTCCCTCAGACTCACAATTGACCATGATTTTGCTATACCTAGACCGCAGATTCTAATTATTAATGCTTTTGCCAAACCCGTTTTCAAAACACACTGCTACCTCCTGAGAGTCACGTCAGTGCTATGATAACAATTAGGTTTTTCCTGTGTCTATGCCAATCTAAAGCATATTTGAAGAGAACCTATAAAAAAGGTACTTTACCCAAGATGTTCTTCACTCAAGTTTGATCAAGAGGCCATTTTCTCTCAAAATATTTATTATTTCACATCTTACTTTTCAGTTCCTAAATATAGCATGATTATTTTGAGCTGTGGGTGGAAAAACTGATCGACAGCATATGGTTTTATCAAAGATTGTGACTGTGTTATTTCTCAGTATCAATCAAGGCTCAATACTTACTTCTTCCATAATTTTGGCTATCTCTAGGGACGTAAAATAAAGGTAAATTTGTGATTTGGATTGGCAGCAAGGTAGGGTGCAGAGATGATCGAATACTTTACCTTTCTCAAATTTCAATCCTTGATCCCATGTTAATCTTTAATTGAGTTGCATATTATCTTTTTTTTTTTTAAAGAAAGTCGAAAGCTTTGATGAATAAGTACTGTGCTGATACTCCTACAAAAAGAATGTCTTTCCATTTCCTTTTGCTTCTGGTAACTTTAAATGCCTGTTTCTACTGTGTGAGGATTTCTGATAATTGCCAGTGAACTATTTATAAGAGGATAGTACTCCATTTTTATTTATTGATTTATTTAGATTTTATTTTATTTACTTATGTGTACAAGAGCTGGAGTATAGGCCAGAGGCGGGGGTTGGGGGGAGGTAAGAAGATTCACCTTAGACAGAATGGGGAGCAAAACAGGCAGATTGACTGAAACACACTGCTGAGGGGCATAGCGGGTGAGACAGGAGAGGTCTGCTGTGCCATGTGGGTTAGCTCCCTGGCCGGGGATCAAACTTGTGCTGCAGTAGCTGCTGATAGCTTCATAGTGCTGAGACTTAACCCCCTGTGCCACCAGGGAGGTCCAGTACTCCATTTATAAAGAATCCCCCATTTCATTTTTTTTTAAAGATTTATTTATTTATGCATACAAGAGCTGTGGTACAGACCAGAGATGCAGGGGGTGAGAGAATTCACCAAAGACAGAGTGGGGAAAGAACAGACAGACTGACTGAAATACACTGCTGAGAGGAGCAGCGGGTGAGACAGGAGAGGTCTGCCTCCCCATGTGGGTTTCTCCCTGGCGGGCTGGGGATCAAACTTATGCTGCAGAGGCTGTGGATTGCTTCATAGTGCTATGCTTAAGCCCTTGCACCACCCAGAATCCTCCACTTCAAATAAGTTTATACAGATAAAAAAATCACTGCTCAAACATGTTATCAACAAATATTAACTGAAATTATAAATTTAAAGAAATACCAGACATTAAATACCTATTATACCCTGTCATGTCTGATTCTTTGGTCTCTTACATTTGTGTCTTTGCCTTTTGCTATTCCTTATAATTTTTTTGAGAGACAAACAGATATGCCAGTAAAAGACCTGCTATTAATAGGTATTTAGTAGTGTGGTAGTGAGGTGAGGTAATGTTTTGATTTTTCTCCCTTTTTAGTAAATTAGGGAAGAGAGAGTGAACTGGACTGGATATTTCTTATCCCTGTGTCAAGCTCTACTGACATCCCAGAAGGTTAGGGGTTGGCTAGCTATAAGATGAGGTCTTATTAAGAAAAACAGTGAAAATAAAAAAATATATATTAAAAAATAAATTGGGCCTCCCCGGTGGTGCAGTGGTTGAGCGCTGGGTTGTGAAGTTGCCTGCAGCCTCTGCAGCGCTGGTTCGATTCCGGAGAGGGTCCTACATGGCGCGCAGGCCTCTCCTGCCACTCACTGCTCCCCTCAGCAGTGTACTTCATCAGTCTGCCTGCTCTGCTCCCTGCTCTGGCTCTGATGAATCCTCTCACCCTCTCACCCTCGTGCTCTTCTGACTGTACCCAGTGCTTGTATAAATAAACAAACAAACAAATAAATAAATAAATAAATAAATAAATAAATAAATAAATAAATCTTAAAAAAATAAAATAAAAAAAAGTTTGTACATGGAAAAAAAAAAAGAAAAAAGAAATGAGTACTCTGGAATATCTTAAGTGGTTCCTTTCCTCTTCCTCCTAAGGAAAGCTACAAGGGATTTTTCTCTGTTATTTTCTGTCAAAGTCTAGTCAAGCTTCTAGAGGTTAATTTAACAATTTTGTGTCCCTGCCCATGAGAGTTTTCCTTAATAGTTTTTTTTTTTTAAAGATTTATTTATTTATTCATACAAGCACTGGGTACAGTCAGAAGCATGGGAGGGTAAGAGAATTCACCAGAGCCAGAGCGGGGAATAGAACATGCAGATGGACCGAAGTACACTGCTGAGGGGAGCAGCGGGCGGCAGGAGAGGTCTGCGCGCTATGTGGGACCCTCGCCGGTGTGTCCGGGAATCAAACCTGCGCTGCAGAGGCTGCAAACCTGCAGCTTTGCAACCCAATGCTCAACCACTGTGCCACCAGGGGAGGCCCATTAGTTGTTGCATTTATTTATTTGTTTGTTTCTTTTTACCATCCAAGTTGCCAGCACTGAGTTGCCAGCAATTACTCAATTATAGTTTTGTTTTTCCTGCCCCATCACTGGTCCTCAAGGGTGTAAATTCTTAAGTCTCTGCTCTGTATGCCAAGATACCCTGTATTTTTATGTCTGTCTCTTTGATCTCGGGGTCACTGATTTGTAGTTTTCTCCTCTGTTATGGATTCATGTAGAATTGCTGATTTTTTAATCTGGTCAACTTTTTACTTGTTATTAAAATGAAGTAACAACTTCAAATACTTACATAAAGAATCAGAAAACGGAAATTATTATAAGCATTTTTATCTGAAGGCACACCACAGTTTGTTTCTTTTTCAGAGAAGAGTTGATATTTTGTAGTCAAAATGAAAAAGGTTGAGATGCATTGGTCAGCTTTATACATACACCTACTGCATTTAGCTTTTTAAAACCTATAATTGATTAAGTAATGGTAGGTTTATAAATACAAGACCATTAAAATAATGCTATTATTGGAGATTTGGTTGCAGATTATAAGCAGTAGCAAATATTATAATGCAGTGATTCTCCTAAATAGTCTCCAGAATTGTTTTCTATGATTTTGTTATTTTTTCTAAAGCTTAAAATTCCCTGACTTCTCTTATTGCTCCACTCACACCACATTTTGCAGTTTCTGTTGCTCACTGTGACTGTCACTGAGAGCATCACAAGTGCATGTAACTGACATCATTAGACCAAAGGCCACAGTAACAGTATACCCTTCAGTATGAAGCTGTCATCTTGTAATATGACAAACTGCCTAAAAGGTCCATGGAGTCTTCAAAGTAGATTAAAATATAAGAAATGAAAAAGATATCCACGATAATACAAGAAAATTCTATCATTTAGAAAACACTGCACAATCATGACTAGTTATTAATATCAGAATTATGATACTATAGATATAATAATGAGAAAAAATGGGAAACTTGGTTCTTCAATGAACATACTACAAAATGATGAAAGGAAACAAAAGAAATCCAATAACAATTAAATTATGATGGAGGAGGTTGAGAGTATAATATTCATTCAAAAATATTGTATGAAATCCTAGTCTATAGAGACAGAGCAAGTTGTTAAACCACACAATAATTTTGGCTTTGAAGTCTTACCACAATATCACAGTTACTGATCCTGGTTAAGAGTGTAATCATTTACAATACCTTGTATTTATATAGTTCATTACAACTTACAAAGTATTTTTTATAAAAAATTATTTCATAAATATATTGCAGTTGACTTGAATTCATAGGTAGTGACAGAATGGTAGATAAAACTCAGAATTTCTTTCTCTTAGTCCAGTATCTTCCACCCCATAATCATTTATTTAATTCATCCTGCTCATCTCCATCTATTATAGCCAATCAATCATTCACTGAACTTACTCCTACAGGGAACCTACTTAGAAAGAATCTGGGTACTTATAAAGCAATCTGGACCCACTATCTCTACGTCATCCTACTTGTCATCTGTCCAGGAATTCTGACACCATGCAATCAATGTTTGCTGATAAGAATTTTGACATTATTTGTGTACTGAAAAATCTATGTGAAATTGATTATCTTGAATAATTTTTACACTAGTAAATTATTTGCATACAATAGCTAGAAATGTGGAAAAAGTATTTTTTCCTATTTTAAATAGATTTTAGTTAAATATGTTTAAATTGGGGTTCAGAGACTAACATATATTTATCAATGCATATGCATGCATAATTGTTTTCTATTATAAAGTGTGCATGAAAATTTCACTAAAAATTAAGTAATAAGTCATCAGATATTTAAAGATCTTCTTAATATTCCCCACACATCTTTCTTTAATGAGTTAATAGAATAGCAAATATCATTATAGCAAATTTTTATTCATTCAGGACAAAAGTGAACAGAACAATTTGTATACACCTGTTCCTGATTTTCAAAGCAAGTACTCTCTCATACACTCACACACATACACACACATGCAATACACTCTTCCATTATTTTTTGATGGAATACTTATAATAAAAATGTTCATACTTTCTTTTTGAAAATGTTTTTTAACCAACCACATTTTTTACATGTAAATACTAGTCTCTTGAGTCACCTATGGGCACCAAATTATATTTTATTCACAGAAGGCTTTCTAGAGATCCAAACAAGACTAAAATTATAATAATAATAATAAGCCTCTAATGTTAGAATAAACATAATACACTGAAGGAGACACCAAGACTTTGTAAGTATAATGAAAACAAAGGTAAGGTAAAAAAGGGGAAATCTTAAGGAAAGGATTGTAGTCACATTATAAGGTTTGATAGACAAAAATATAACTTAAAAGCAGAAAGCACTCTAGAAAAAGATACATTTAAATATGGCATAAGGAAATCAGTGAAAAACAGTTATATGTAATTCATCAGCATATAAAAGAGAAATAAAAGTTTTTTTGAAAGCTTTTGTATCATTTGAGACTGCTGAAATAGAAGATAAAATATAATTTTTATACTTTAAAATGATTAACTCAATAGCATATTAAAAACATTAGTTTTTCTGAGTCTTAAAAATATTTCCAAACTGCCCTGATACTTTTTTAAGTTGTACTTTGTTAGTATGCACACTGAGGAATACTCCAGGACTCCCAAATTTGCATGCTCTAAGGGGGTTCTTCTGTCTACAACATAAAGACAAAGCATACACTTAATGTGAGAGAATTTTAATAGAATTAGTGTGCACAGAGAGATAAGAGAAGAAAGGATAATAGTTGTCCAATAAAACACCCAAAGTTACCCATCACCTTGTGGGTAAATGACCAGCCAAACTGGGTTGACCCAAAGCAGGACCACTGAGGTCTGAAATATTGCCACAAGATTAAGTCACTTTCTGACAGGGAAACATTAGAAGGGGGCAGAAGGAGCCAAGCAGGTCTGGGACAAAACCCATGTGTCTCTTCCATGTCACCCAAGTCCCTAGTGCAAGCCCAAGGTTAATAAGCAAGCACACCTTTCTTGACATGTCTCTCTATCCAACATAACTCCTTCATAGTTTCTCTAGCTTCCTCTCACTGCTCAGCTCCAGCCTTCATTGGGTGGGGCAGGGAACATGGAAAGTCCCATTTTTATGGATATAATGCTTTGACCCATCTTTACATTTAAAGTTTAATTTCAAATAATTTATTATGACTGTAACTCAGAGATCTAGAAACTTGAGAGATAAGGAGACAAACTTGTCATGAAATATAAAATCTAATGCTGTCAGACATGTTTTAATACCCTTATCTTTATGTAATGGGTCTTTCAACTCAGACCCACTTCTCAGTAAAAACCATCTGATTTTTCATGGTACAGTTATATAATAGTTTTTGCTTAAAGACTCACTGCTTGGGCAGTGAGGGAATATCTAAAATATTAATGAACTTGATTATATAGCCAGAATGTCAAATGTAAGTAACCAACATTTTTAGAAAAGAGAATTTAGAAGTTAAACATGCAAATATACCCATATAGAATAAAATAGAATACTATTTTAAATATTAATAAAATGTGTAATAGAAAAGTATACTAATGATAACTACAAAAACATAAAATACCTAGAAATAAACTTTAAATAGTCATATAATGTATTTACATAGGAAATACTACATTTTACTGGACTCATAAGAGAAATCTATGGAATGATATTTTTCTGGATGGAAAAAGATTCATTTGTCCTTAGATATCTGTTCAAAAGTATTTTTTAAGGCAATAAGAATTATTTTTCACTCAAAATGGCAAGTCAGTTATTTATGTATTTACTTGTGACATATCTGTTGTGTGCGGATGTAGAACGTTTCACCTCTACATCCAGAAAATTGTCCTTTCCACTCAGGATTAAAGTCTTAGATGCTCATTTAATGGCAAAGAGAACAGATTCTCAGGCTAAAAAAAAGAGAGTCACAACCAAAAGATAGTCTATCTTTAGGGAAAATTAAATCCATTCAAAATTTATTTTATGAGGATTCACACTTGACATAGTGTACTCATTCCCAGATTTCTTGTCATGACAGTCATGCCATTAGAGATAAAATGGATACATTTGCATTTGATAATAATAGCTCCAAGTGAAGACATAGTTAAAAACCCTGGTTTGTTGCCTTTGTTGATTTCATGTAATTAAAACTGCTTAGGTTGATTAAAATGGTTCAGGTTGAGATTCATTGGCAAGAAAATTACCAAGGATCTCACTAAGAGAAAATGGATTCTGGTCTAATCATCCAGACAGGGGTTTCAGAGTTTGTGGGAAGATGATTAGTTACAGGAATGTGTCATACTAAAACTGAAAGTTTCTGTGGACCAAACTATTCGACATTGTCTTCTACTCTTGGGAACACACATGAACCTTCATCTATTAATTCAAAGTGGTAAGACTGAATAATGTTCAGAAGACAAGGTTTCCAACATGAAGAACCTGCTTGGTACTAAAGATCATAGCTTATTGCCACCTGCAGAATTATCTCTATTGAAATAGGTCATGTTTCATTTTGAAATGTCTTTCTATGGAATTAATACATTATTTTCAAAGTAGTATTTATGTTATTCAATAGCTTCTTACTGAGTTTCTATGGAAAAAATTTGTACCACAAAATTAGCATCCATCAAAGTTTTATTTTTTACTTGACAATTAGTCTTTACCTTATAGGGATTTGTAGATTTCCTGAATGACCAACTTGCATTTTTAAATTTAGCCTTTGAAAAGCTTTTTGCAAAATTTGCAATCTCAAGGGCAAATGTTTAGCAGATTGTGGTATGTATTTTTACTTTCCTAGCCCCTTTTCTACCTTAAATATATGCTATTTGATGGGTTTTAGTTTGATGTAACTTTAAAAGTCATCTTAAATCCTTTGGGATTTCTGATTAAAGATTAGAGATAGAACAGTGGCCATTCACTTCTAACATTCAATGAAAAGGACAGTAAAAGAATAAAATTCCCACCTCTTGTCTGTGTGGGTTTATTCTCTGCTAGTGACATCATTATAATGTGATCTTGAAAAGGACAAAGATAAACGCATACAGTCAGTTTGCCTTGTTTACATGGAAATAGCACAAGCTGGTAAAAATAATGAGTCTTAACTTATTGATTGAACCATAATTACAATAAAGGAATTATTATATAATATTAGGAATAGCAACTAACAGTAATTTTAATAATTATCTCCTAAGTATCAAATACTTGTCTTTATATTTTAACATACATTGCCTTCAGTCTTCACAACAATACCATATACAGGTGGTAATACCTTTTTACTTCTTTGTGCTTAATTGTTACCTAATAAATCATTTATGCAAACATTTTTGAAATATTAAATGACATTAAGACAATTTTATGTGTATCGATATTGTAATGACCCCGAATGACAAAGAGGTGGGGGAAACGGAAATAGAGTGAATTGTTATCAATTAAAAAAAAAATGATAAATGTGTGAAAGATAAGGTTGAATAAAAACTTGTGCTAAGAAGCCAAGGCCAAAATAAAATTAGCACGTGGTCTTGATAACATCCCTCTGAAAAGTATGGGAGATGAGTTAAACCAACTGACACATTTGAACTCCAGGCCCAGGGGTCTCTTAAGTCTTTTCGTGCTGGGACATCAAGGACACCACAACCAGCCATCTGATGTTTCCAGGTCTCAGGAACCTCATCTTCGAGATTTGTGTCCCTTCCCTCTTACTGTCACCTTTATTGTTCACTTATATTGTTGTAATGTGACTATCTCTTCCCTGCCCACCTCCTTCCCCAATTAATTCATATTTTGTTTATATGCATTAGGCTTGAATCCTAACTGAAACCTCTCCACTCTAGAGAAAGTCAGCACTTTTGTTACTGGGCAAAGGGTCTAAAACTGTCAATAGGTCAGAACTTCTCTCACTGTTAATAGGTCAGAACCAGCCACCCACCACAACAATTGTAAATAAAAAGGTATTGAGTGCAGCAAAGGAAAAAATAAAAAGATTTATTTTATGTAACAGGGTAGAGAGAAAAGAAGATCCACTCACCAGCACATGGTGCCAGGAGGAGCTACAGCAACAGGAGCCTGCCGGATGGGCAGATGTCTGCCACTACTGAGGTGGAGGGCTCCCTCTGCCAGGCAGCTACAGTGTAACAGAGCAAGTCCAAGAATACCATTCCCTTTCACAAGCTTACAAGGTGGACACTCAGATCCACCCTTTCCTAGCAGCCTCCTTGGTCAGGACATAGGGACCATGTTCAGACCACAGCACTGCATAGGCATCTTACCCTCTGTTTTAGGCAATGTCTGGACATTGTTTGCACCCAGACTGAAAGATTGTGTAGGTCACCCCGTGGACCCAGGGTTTCAGGATCAGTCATTCCAACAGTTTTGGATTAGAAGTTCATATTATAGCATAAATATACAGGGCAAAACTCAAAAATCACTTCTAATTCTTCAATTCTACTCTCCTTCATGGAGATACTGTGACCTTATAGAATTGCAATGAAGAAACAACCTGTTAATTAACTATGGTTTATATGTGCAAGCTGATAATTTAGATTGATGCACTTTAGATAACCTCTACTTGAAAAGTCCCTTGTCTCTGAATGGTGATCTTTTATTTTTGCATTTGGGATTTACTTTATTTCTTTTTAAATTATTTTATTATTGAAGTAACATTCTATAAGTTTCAGGAGTGCATAATTGCAAATCTTTAAAATTCACATCAGTTGACTAAAACCAAAGTTAACCCTGGTGAGCAAAGAATGTTCAAATAGAATGTCTTAGCAATTTTTTCTTAGGTGATATCTTTCCTATTAACTGTGTTTCCTTTGTTTACAGATTTAACTTTGCTTTTGCTAATTTCTCTTTTAATTACATAGAAAACCAACATAAAATGCACATAGAATTTCTTATAGGACCGAGAGAGGGAGAGAGAGAGAGAAAGAGAGAGAGAGAGAGAGAGAGAGAGAGAGAGAGAGAGAGAGAGAGAGCACAAACAGAAATTGCCCCTACTGAATGTTACACATGACTAAGGATTGCACATTCAGATAGATGATTGCACATGAAAATTGGTGCTTGCCTGTCCTAGAGGCTTTTTGAGAACATAATTACCCATTCAGCACTCAGGGTTGTGTTTTTCACAACTCAGACATTAGTAAATGCACATTTTCCACTTCACAAACTTTTTTAAGAGTCTTGTTTTAGCACCTGCATTTGAAAACATTCCTGCTCATGTAAACTCTCATTTGTGATAACTTTTCTCTTAACATTTAAAAGTACAAAGATTCACTTGAATAATTCTCTTTTATAAAACTTTATTCCACAGAACACTAAGAAATCTCATTTTCCCCTGTCACTAATATGCTTTGAAATTTACAGATAAAACACATGCTGGTAAATAGGAAAGCATCTGATCCTATATATTAGAATGAAATATCTCAATGAGGATAAAACAAATTGTACCAATTTCCCTCCAGGAAATTGTAAGATGATCATGAGTTAGGATCTGTCACTTTTTGGCACCTTTGGTCAGTCGTGTGGGCCAAGTTATTTGAACAGGATGTTAGGATAGAGCCTGAGAATCAGTAATGTAATCCATTTTTAAAAAGATTTATTTATTTATGCATAAAAGAACCGGGGTACAGACCAGATGTGCAGGAGGGGGAGAGGATTCACCAGAGACAGAGCAGGGAACAGAACAGGCAGACTAACAAAATGCACTGCTGAGGGGAGCAGTTGGCGAGACAGGAGAGGTCCCCGCCTCGCCATGTGGGTATCTCCGTGCTGGTCAGGATGGAACTGGCACTGCAGAGGGTGTGGACAGCTTCATAGCACTGCGCTCAACTGCCTGTGCCACGAAGGAGGCCCTAATCCACTTGTTAAAACAGGACATTGGATAACTCTTATCTAGCCAACTCACAGACTAGACTGTTTCATAACTACAAAAGAGTCAGTAGATCATCAGCTGATGGTTACAAAAGATCCTATATTATAGCTTTTTGTCTGAAGACTTATTGACAATCAATCATAAAAGGACAAACGTACTTAAGAACAAATTCAAAAATTTCAAAATACATGACCTACATTCAGATCACACCCTAATTGATCCTTTAAAATTTCCTTATTCCCTGAACCTGAGTAACACATCTTGGGACTACCCCTTGGTCAGGGACACACACAATGATACCTGTTCTAGAATAAATGCTTTCTGATGAGTAACTTTTTTATCAACACTTTATAAAATCAGTATGTAGTTCATAGAATAATCAATAGGTTTCTTAATATACGGCTTTAGTTGGTTGTTCTAGGGAAACATACTGAATTGTAGTCATTTTTTTTTTCAAGAGTGCAAAATGGGGATGCTAATATTTATTTCATGAATATCTTTGTGAGGTTATATGAAAAATGTTTGTAAAGTGCTTACTATGGTGATATTAATATAACGTGTGTGTGGAATCAAAGGAAATTATCTAGTATATCTCTGGGTTCTTCCAAGCTTGAAAATAATCAAACAAGTTTTAGACAAATTAGTAAAAGAAAAAAAATGTAGAAGTTTAATAATGGGTATACCTCCTGTATATTTCTTAGTATGTAGCTGAGGGGTGCTCAAGGACCCCAAACTACTAAAGGATGCATACTCTAAAAGGGTTCTTGCTATCCATGCACATAAATGAGATCAGGATAATGGCTGCTGTTGTCTCTGCCAAGGGCCAAGAGCAGTCTCCCTATGTCTCTCTACCCATGTGTCTCCTTTTCAAGTCTGAACTCAAAGTATCTCTACATGTCTCTTCTCCATGTATGTCATCCAAGTGTCTCCTTCCTGCATTAGAAAGGTGCAAGTCGAAGCTGGAAAACCAAGCAAGACTGCCTGCCCTCCTTCCATGTTACATAGGTCTACCTGGCTGCTCAATTCAGCACCTAATTCCCAGTAGCACCCCTGCTTGGGAAGTCTGGTTCATGGCATACTGGTACTAGTATTCCAAGACAGTAGCCTGTCAGTCGGGGGGAAGGAAAATGGTGCTCATTCTATGCTCCTTCCTCTTTCATGGAGATGTGTCTATAACATACAAAGAAGAGCCCAGTATGACTGAGTAACTTGCTTATGTGACTGCAGGTACCATCTTAAATAGTGTACCTCAAAATAAGACAAGAGAGTTTGAAGGAAGAAAGTGGAAGTCAGGGTGTCTACTGGGGAAACCAAGGTTTTCTTCAGAGAAAAGGGGATTAGGTCTGTCTGGAATAGACCGTTACAGAGAGAAGTTGAGATATAACCATAACAAGCAGTCTTTACTCAGATTTCAGTATCCCTCCCTGAATTCAAGTTTTTGCCAAAAGGACATATTTAGGGTTGGGGGTAGATTTTTACTCTCAAGATTTGTATAATTAATACTTTATAAATTTGTTTTTTTTTTTAAGATTTATTTATTTATTTATACAAGCACTGGGTACAGTCAGAAGCATGGGAGGGTGAGAGAATTCACCAGAGCCAGAGTGGGGAACAAAACAGGCAGACTGACGATACACTGCTGAGGGGAGCAGCGGGTGGCAGGAGAGGTCCGCGCGCCATGTGGGACCCTCGCCTGGCGGCCGGGGATTGAACCTGTGCTGCAGAGGCTGCGGGCAGCTTTGCAACCTAGCACTCAACCACTGCGCCACTGGGGAGGCCCTATAAGTTTGTTTTGATATGGTGAAACTATACAGTGAATAGTTGACATACATTAGTTTATCACTCTTGAGGAAAAGGTAAAGAAATGGAAGTGAGCTTGAGAGATGGTTGGGAGTGTAAAAATAAAGTTTTATTTTTTTTTTTAAAATATTTATTTATTTATACAAGCACTGGGTACAGTCAGAAGCGCGAGAGGGTGAGAGAATTCACCAGAGCCAGAGCGGGGAGCAGAACAGGCAGAAGGACCGAAGTACACTGCTGAGGTAGCAGCGGGTGGCAGGAGAGGTCTGTCGCACCATGTGGGACTCTCACCCAGTGGCGGGGGATCGAACTGGTGCTGCAGAGGCTGCGGGCAGCTTCACAACCCAGCGCTCAACCACTGCGCCACCTGGGAGGCCTGTAAAAATAAAGTTTTATTGCTCATATTCAAACTAGTTACCTTACATGAATTGCTACTTCCACTTCTGTAGCTACAGTTTTAATTGATTTTGTTTTTCTCACTTTTGTGTGTTTAATGTCATTATTTTTTGATTCATCTTCAAGGGAAGTTTACCAAATATTTAATGATCAATTAAAGTGATCATAAACTTTTGATTTCCTTTTATAGCTAATCATAGTAGTTTATTATTCCTGTATTAACTAAAATATGTGGAAATATATATGCACATACAAACCAACAATATTAAACACTTTCCCTGTGTATTTGCCATTTATCTGCATATCCTACATTTGTCCTCATATATTTTTATTTGTACGGAATATTTTTTAATCAAAGAGGTTTCACTTTAATATGTTATCTGTAAATAAACCAAAAATATCACCGATCATGACCTGAATATAACAGAGTTAGACAATGTGTATGATCTCAGTGCTATAAATATGATTTTGATTCACTAGTTGAAAATATACATCTCAATTCAGTCATGGGTCTTTGAAAGTTACTCTGATTTTTTTCCTACTCTTGTTACAAAAAGTGAAGATTAAGGGCAACTTTTTTTTTTTTTTTTTTTTTTTTTTTTATGAATCTAATGCAATTGGGAGGGCTGAGAAGGATCCAAAACCCCACAGGTAAAGGGCAGATTTTATTGATTGCAAAGGTCACTGTCCAAACTCATTGTCGTCAAGAAAGCAGCTTTTTCCATTCTAAACTTTCAGTCAGCTGAACAGCAAAATCAAACTGGGGCAAATTTTCATCTAGATACTGCTGCTTTTTCTGCCTTGCTCTTTAGGTTGGTTGCTAATCAGATTTGTGACTATAGCTTCAAAATGATTTGAAAAATGACAATTATTCATCAAATGTAAGGAAGGAAGCAAAAATACCTTCCACACAGTATATACACAGTATATAAAATAAAATTTTTATTAAGAAAAGAGAAGAAGCAATTTTTAAAAATATAAAATAATTGAGAGCTCCCAATTTCCTTAAGAGGCAGTCTGTAGTTGTTGAGTACTAGTTGTGGTTGCAATCCTAATAGGAGGGAAAATAATTATGCTGCAAAAAAAAAGAAAGAAAGAAAGAAAGAAAGAAAATGCTTGGGGGGTATTGCTTACCTGCATTTAGCACAGCCATTATTATGTTATATAATACACTTAAATGTAATTGAGTACAAAACAAGCATGTAATCAATATCCCATTGTGAATCCTGACAATTACTGTTAACTTTATTTCAAAATATATGTTTATGTTTTAAAAGGGAAAAAAGTTATTTGAAAAGCACTGAAATAGTTTCTTATAATATCTGTTTCACTGAAAAGTAGAATGGTTTGTTTTGCTTAAGTAATGGTTAGGTCTATTCAGGGTTTTAAAAACAACCAGCAATCATCACAAACAAGTCAAAAATATGTCCAAAAAGTCTTAGCTTGAAGATCTATTGCATGAAATGATTTTTAAATAAATATATATTTTAAATTTGAAATCATCTGCATAAAAATAGCCTAGGAAAGGTGCTTTTGTGGGTGGCACAGCTTATATTTTGAGTAATGGGTGCCCCCATACATTGGAATAATTCTACATTAAATGAATTTTTGCAGCAGCAAAATTTATAGCTGCAAATAACTTCATCTCCTTACAACATCTGCATTAACTTCCCTGGTTTTACTGAAGAGTAGGATACAGAATGATTCTGTGGAAAACTATCTTTCTAGACCTAGATGAAAGATAGTTTTCCCAAGAGTTATAAGTTATAAATTATAAGTTTTTAATTTCAAAATAGATGATAACTTCTTAATTGCAAAGCATAGATCAATATTATTAAACTGGAATTGTTCATTGACATAGTCAATTAGTCTTGCTTTTAATCATTTTAATACCTGCCACCTTTTGATAAACCTAGACATTTTATGACCTTATTTAATTTGAAATTTTCTTTTTTTTATTTAAATCTTTTTTTATTTGATAATAAATTTTATTTTTATATTCCCCATACAAAGATATCAAGTAGAATATCTAAGACTTAATAAGAAAATAGAAGTAATAAATACTATGCCGTTAATACTCAAACTACTGTCGTACCTCAGGACATTCTGATACACGCCTCAAACTGAAACAGGGCAGACACATAGGAGGAAAGTTGATTCTGTTAATGAGTCCTCACCCACATGTCTAAGAATGCAGGATGTAGAGAGAGAAAGACCAACAAAATGATTTACTTATTTAGGGAGTGGAAAAAGAGAAAGAAGAAAATTTGTAGGAATGGGATGTAGCTGGATGTTATCTGTCCTACCCCAGATGGTATCTGCTGAGAACAGAGGGGTGAGACTGTTCTTTAAGCAGAAGTGTTTGTGTGTGTGTTTGTGTGTGTGTGTGGTGAGACTGAGCCAAAAACGACACTTCATATAAGCTCTATCTTCTCAAAGTCCACATGGCAGCTCCATTCTAGCCCCTTATTCCCAGCTGTCTTCCTTAAGAAAGTCAGGGGGTGTGGTGCAGAATATTCTACCTTATTCCATTGAGATTGCTATGAGTTTGCTATTATTAACTTGGAGGTTGTTCTTTACTATTCCTTTAATATCTCAGGATCCCACTTCCATCAGTGTCAGCTTGCTGGCCCAGACCCATGACCCTGTTTTCTCCTACCCCTCCCCATGCCCACTTGCTATGGTCTGATTAGGCCAGTGGATCATGTGAGACCTGCTACTCAAACCCCAGCCTCATACAGCATCCTTTAACAACTCAAGTGTCGTTGATTAAAAGTCACTAGAAAATCTGTATCTGACATACCTACCTTGTGCATTTTATAATCATTTCCTATAACTCTAATATATATGTTGTTTTATGAAACATACTTGTCTAATTAATACTTTGATTTGTCATAAGTATATCATACAAATGTTAAACTCAAATGAACATAAAACTACCTAATTCCGGGCCTCCCCGGTGGCGCAGCGGTTGAGAGCTGGGTTGCAAAGCTGCCCGCGGCCTCTGCGGCGCCGGTTCGATCCCCGGCTGCTCCCCGGCCACTGGAGGAGGGTCCCACATGGCGCGCAGACCTCTCCTGCCGCCCGCTGCTCCCCTCAGCAGTGTACTTCGGTCCTTCTGTCTGCTCTGCTCCCCGCTCTGGCTCTGGTGAATTCTCTCACCCTCCTGTGCTTCTGACTGTACCCAGTGCATGTATAAACAAAACAAACAAACAAACCAGCAAAGAAATAAATAAAGCATGCCTCTATAAAAAAAAAAAAAAAAAACTACCTAATTCCACCTGTGCAATAACGTAGAGAGGTTTTTAATTAAGTAGCAAAAAAATGATGTGAATGAAAATTCTTAAGAACAAGATACCATTTAAAATATTAAGAAAGTTAAAAGAAACCCCATATTTAAAAGATGGGAAATTACTCATCTTAAGAGTAAGATGAGTAGAACAAAGGGCAATTAGAGAGTCGAATATCATAGTAAGTCTACAAAGAATGACCTATCGCCTATAGGGCTATAAGTCCATATAAATAATTCTTCACAGCAGTTTAGTCACATCTCAGAAGATCAGCCATGTCTTCCCATGCACATTTTGTTTACATTAAAATATATAAAGATGCAATTCTTTAAAACCACATTCCTAGAGAGTCATGTGTGTTTTTCTTGGCTACAGTGACATCTATATGGTTCCAATTGCATAGCATAATAGTCAGGTAGAATTTAGATAATAAAGATCCTCACACCAAAATTTAGAAGGACTTGAAAATTAGTTCATATGATAATTACTAATTAATGTTTCTCTCCCTGAAGCCAGATGACATTTTTGACAAACTGTTATAAATAGAGTGAAACAAAATTTCTGAATATCCAACACTGGAAAGCACATTAAAGGCTCTGTAACTTAGAAATTTTGATGCTGTTCTTGAATAAAACTATTCTCTATCTCCATACAGTCTTTTCAGCAAATCTGGATTGGGAGCTTTTGACCATTCATCTCTTCTGACTAGAATTGCCAGCATTACTATTACATCACACCCTGCCAATCTTTTGCATTCCAACCTGAACCAGGATGAAATACACCGCCGTGTCTCCTTTCTTCTCTTTTAAACAGTTTCTAACACAAGATTGAGTGAAGAGCAATCCTTGTGCAATCCTCCCATTTCCCAAATAACTAAGGTCCAGGATAGTTACTTCACATTCATTTAGGGACAAGGCCAGGATTAAACCTCAGCTCAGTTAATAATTTCATTTCCATGTCAGGTTGGCTAAAGCAAGCAAGTAATCAACCAATACATTTTGCACAAAATTCATTAATAGTCATTTTGTTTTGTCTGAAGACCATCACACCATTATAAAGATTTCTTTCCAACAGCTATTTCAGATTTTATAACATTGGGAAATTTACTTTGTAATTAAAGCCATAAAAAGCATGCATTTATGACTTTAACAGGTCATTAAAATATACATAAGTAATATTCTTTGAAAATGCTGAGTCTTAGAGAGTCTGTTCTGGGAGTCATGTATTTTTATAAAGCATATTCAAAATTTTCACTTGCTCTTCCAATCTTTACTATCCACTTCAATGCACAGACCAAATTCATTCTTTCTACTGTCAGATTCCTAAAGAAAGTATCTTGTTTTATTCTTTGTTCCTATCTGAAAGTATCTTTGTCGCTCCCCGAAAGGAGGGAAACTCCTTAATGACAGAAACATTGTTTTACTCTTTTTTTTTAATGAAATTAGACCATAATTTAATATTAAACACAAACATCAATTAAAAATTGATTTAAAGACTGATTTAAAACCTGAAACCATAAAACACATTGAAGAACACATAAGCAATATTGTTTTACTCTTTTTTAAAGTAGTAACTGCTATTAATGAATTATCCAATGAACAAATGCCACTTATCAAACTTCCTAAAATTTCTTTTGAAACATTTACAAAGTTTTGGATTGCCTTCATAAACAGAAAAATGAGTAGTGACCAATGTTTGCAAAGCCTTCCCTAGAGAACTTAAAATAGCCATAACTCTGCTGCCTTATATGCATTTGAAGACTCCATTTACCTTAACTTTCCCTGAACTTTAGACTTGGAAAGATTGACACATTTTCTGGATTGATGACAAGATTATTACATAGATGCCTGTTTCCCTTGCATTCATTTCTATTTTTCCCTCCTTCCTTCTCTTGGGATCAACATCACAACTAATTTTGACTTGGCTGCCACCATTTTGCAGCTGGTCAGTACAGATTGCCCAGGAAACAAATTATAATTTCAAATCATATCAGTTAAAAAAAATTGAGTTGGGAATGTATAACTTCCATACCACTCCAGGTTGTCCTGCTCCCAAATTATAAATAATTCCAAACCCTTCTAGCAATCACTCTAGGTTTAGTTCTTTATTGTTTAGAAGAAGCAAGAACTTTCTCTGTTTTTCTGTACAGATGTGCAATTTGGAGTCAGAGAAGATTTCGTTTACAGTGACTTTGTATGTTAGAACTAAAACAAACAAAAAAGAGAGAAAGTAGCCTCAGTAGAGTTGGCATTCACTTTTTACATAATTTTATCTCCAGGTTGAATATTATCACATCATCAAAAATAGGTTCTTGGCAATTGAAATGCCTTAAGCCACCTCTCACTCTTCCTTAATCTTTGGAGAGTTTTTAAGTTACCCGTGCATTTGAGAAACAGGGAAATAAAAAGTTCTTCAAAATGAACTTTAATTTACATTAGCTTTTCTTTATAATTAAATATTTATGTAACAATGTAAAGCTAGATTACAATCTAGCTTTTTCCTTGACTTCTCTCAAACTTCAGCATCAATTCAATATGTAAAAAAATAAGCGTAACTTTTTTAAGTTATGAAGCTATTAATTAATGTTTCAAGATAAGGTTTGTGGACAATCACAATAAAACCCTCCTAAATGCAAAATTTCTGACAGTAGTCTTACATTACCTAGAAAAGGGTATAAAACATTACTGCTTCTCCAAGGAACATATGCTATTTTGTTTTTATTTTAGCTCCTAGTTTTGTCCATAGCAGGAGCTCAAGAGATGAATTCCGAATAAAAAAGTGTGTTAATTTTTAAAATAGATTATAATAAACTGTATGTATCTTCTGTGGATATCTTTAAACTCCTTAAATAAATAATATTTTTTTCAATTCCTGGATTACTTTAGATTGTTTACAGAGTTACCCATCTCTGCCAGTAAGTAATTTTTAAAAAATCAAATAAAAATATGAAAAAAGCTCTTATTCATGTATATATTCACTTCTAAGTGGATTTTATATATTATATATTATTATAAGTCAGGATGAACAGAGAAGTCAATGGGAAATGAAAGCTAAAGAGAGTTTATAAGCTTATTTTGGGAACAATTCTTTCTGGTTTAAAAAATTCAAGTTGATGAAATTCAAGTAAAAATCCATTTTTTTAAATATTTTTAGACTTTAAACACCCACACAGAACACCCTCAGACTTTTTAAGTCAGTTGGAATTAAAGTGTCCCATCACACCTGGACCTAAATTAGAAGAATCCTGTTGTATTTGTAGAAATAACAATAAAATCATTACTGTGAGTAATTTAATTTGAATGGTTATTTCACTCTTTTCTCTTAACCTGGCTGATGATACATTAATATTAATGTGATCATTAAAGTATATTATATTTTGTGTATCACATCATAACTCATTTCAGCAGCATATAATATTTTTAAAATATTCAGAACTTTGTGCAAATGTCAACACTTATAAAGTTGCAGTTTTATATGTATTCCTAGTAGGACATTCAAATAGACCCCCTGTTTTTATTTCTGCTGATAACAATTAGGACAATTATACTTGATCTTGTTGATGAATGAGTTAATAAATATAGTTTTTCAGATGCGAGCAGCACAGAGAAGAAGGAGTCTGTATGTGATTCTTCTCAAACTATTAAGACACTTTTAGAAAGTATGACATTTTACCTTCTTTTGTATATTCTTCCTATAAGTATTAGAACATTTCTCTGAGATAATTTATTAGCAGAATATTTAGTACAACATCTGAAAACTGCAAAATGTTGACTCGGGGATTGTTAAGTGCCATTTTAGTATAAGCTATCTCAGTCCAATTTTGAAAGAGAAAATAAATACCATAGTTGATAGCAAGGTGAGGAGGGAGTACAGTGGGAACTGGTGGCAGACTATGGGTGTCTCCATGGTGGATGTGGTGTGATAACAGTATGTGAGGGAGGAGATCCCATTCTGCTAATATACAGCAATGATGTAAACCAGTTATGTCAGTTAAAAAAAGTGAATAAAATCTTCACCCAAAATAAAACTATTATTAAATTTTTAAATTAATATCTGTTTATTTCCCCCCACATTTTATTGAACCATCATTGTGATATAACATTTGCAATGTGTATCAGGTGTTGATGTGATATACTTACATATTGCAATGAATCACTACCTTAATGTTAGTTAACATTTCCATTGCATCATATAATTACCCCTTCTATTTTTGTGTGTAAAAACACTTGACTTAACAACTTTCAAATATATAATACAGTATTATTATTTATAATCACAATTCTATGTATTATATTCCTAAATCTATTTATCTTCTAACTGGAAATTGTACTCTTTGAGCAACCTTCTTATTTTCTCCTCCCTTCATCATACCATCATTCTGTTATCTCTTTTGATGAGTTCAGCATTTTTAGATTCTACATATGACTTAGATCACACATATTGTTTTTCTTTCTCTCTCACTTACTCACTTATCATAATGTGCTCAAGGGAAATACATGCCATTACAAGTGGCAGGGTTTGATTCTTTCTCATGGCTGAATAATATCTCTTTTTTGTATAAATATACCACATCTTCTTTTCCATTTATCAAATAAAGAAATGGGACTACATCAAACTAAAAGATTTCTGCATAGCAAAAGGAGCGATTATCAAAATGAAAAGGCAACCTATTGAATGGGAGAAGATATTTGCATATTGTATACCTATCAAGGGGTTAATACCCAAATTAATACAGAACTCATCTAATGCAACAACAATAAATAATTAGAAAATGGACTCAAGATCTAAATAGACACTTAATCAAAGAAGACATATGACAGGCACATTTAAAAATGTTCATTATCACTTATTATTGAGAAAATGCAAATCCTAATCACAATGACATGTCAGCTCACACTTTTCAAAATGATTATCAAAAACAACAAATGGTGTTGAATATATGGAGAAATGGAAACCCTAATATACTATTGGTGAGACTGTATATCAATGCAACTCCTATGGAAAATAGTATGAGAATCATACTCAAAAATTAAGCAAAGTAATGCCATAACTCTACCTTTGGGTGTTCATCTGAATAATACAAAAACACTAATTTGAAAATATTTGTCACATTATTTACAACAGCAAGATATTGAAACACCTAAGTGTACACTGACAGATGAATGGAGATGTATTACACACATACATGCACACAAACACACTATGGAATACTACTCAGCTATAAAAAATGATGAAATATTGTCATTTGCAACAACATAGGTGAAACTTAGAGTATTATGCTGAATAAAACAAGTCAAGAAGAAAAAGACAAGTACCATATAATTTCATTCATATATGAATTTTAGAACATAAAACAGATGGGTAGTTATCAGAGGGGAGCAGGCTGGTGGTTTCAGAGATGGTTGAACAGGTAAAGCTTGTAATAAGATGGATTGATCAGTTGTGTGATGATGGATGAAAACTAGACTGTTGTTGGTGATTATGATATAGTATACACATGTTCAGTTATAATGTGCACCTGAAATTTACACAATGTTACCTCATTTAAAATTAAGAAAAAGAGAATCCATCCTGCCACTGACAAACTAGATAATAGAGATGAATGCTAATAATAGGAGATGCAAGTCTGATCAGGAGCAGAGGAATACCCAGAATTAACTCTGGGTGAGTCTTTCCTGATTTCAGTTACTCCAGCTGAACATATTGGTCCCATGGTTCTCTTTGGGGGAGGGAGGATATTATCACTATAATGTCATTATTGTACCCAAAGGAAGAAAACATAACTCAAAAACTCAAAATGGTTTGAGTCTTCAAAACATCAGCTATCTTTGGCTTGAGGGAAATAAATTAGCAGTAAATACAAGACTCAAGGACTTTGAGTGGACCTCAGTGCTCACCTCCTCTCTCCTGTGTGATTATCCTTTAGGTGTCTAGTTCATTCACAAGGACTCCTAACTACAACTAATGCAATGATTCTGGCCTCAATTCCTGGGGTCTAAGGAAGTGCTTTACTTCCTATCCAACATTGAATGATTGAGTGTTCTGCCATATGCTGTACTTTTATCTCAACCCCAAGTCCTCAGAACACCAAAACCCCAAGTCTCTATGCTTAGAGTATCGTCAGCAGTAGAAAACAATTTCCACAGACCTGGGAGCATACTTGATCAGTGAGAGAGAAGAAACAGTAATGCTTTGAGTCTGTAAGACATTGGGGTTACCCATTCTGTTTATAGAAGAGGAACCTCAGGATTTCTCTCCTTTATTATTATTTTTTTTAAGATTTGTTTATTTATTTATACAAGCACTAGGTACAGACAGATGCGCGTGCGGGAGGGTGAGAGAATTCACCAGAGCCAGAGCGGGAGCAGAACAGGCAGACTGACGATACACTGCTGAGGGGGAGCAGTGGGTGGCAGGAGAGGTCTGTGCACCATGTGGGACCCCCGCCTAGCTGCCGGGGATTGAACCGGTGCTGCAGAGTCTGTGGGCAGCTTTGAAACCCAGCGCTCAACCACTGCGACACTGGGGAGGCCCAGGGTTGCTCTCCTTTAACCCCTTCTAGCCTGGGAGTGGGAGCAGGGGCTCATCCATCTTCCTTCTTCCTAGAGATATGAATTTAGGACCCCAGACGCTGTCATCTCCCGACTTCCCTGGCAAAGTATCTGGTCCAGACAGACTCTGTAAGGCTTGAGAACCTTGGTCCATATACTCCTGGCATTCCCACTCACCATGCTGTGGACCATAGTCATGATCTAGGAGACTGTATGCCGCTTGGCAGAGTGGTCTCCAACTTTTTTCTTTTTTAAAAAAATTATACTTTAGGGTCTCCCCTTGTGGCGCAGTGGTTGAGCGCTGGGCTGTGAGGCTGCCCGCAGCCTCTGCAGGGCCAATTCGTTGCAGCTTTCCAAGAACTAAGGGTCCAAGAACAAAGGGTTCCCCAGCCGCCAGCGAGGGTTCCACACAAAAAAAATAATCTAAAAAATTATAGTTTTAATTGAGGTAACATTAGGATCCTCCCACATCAGGTATCACCTATGTAGTAAACTTGTCATCAAACAAAAATTTTCCTTTTTTGTCTTTTTGTCACTACCCAAATTTCACTTTTTCTGAATCCCATACTCCATAGTCTCCTCTTCTGATGTTGATGTTTATCTGTGGAGACTCAGAGTAAGTGACTCCAATTAGGGAGGAGTTGACAGAGTTTCTGGGAACTTTCATTCCCAAAGCAAAACAAATAGGCTAGAGGTTTAGTCCTGGCCTAGGAGACTTAAATTCTTCCTTTACCTAGGAATTCTGACCCTAAGGCCCCAGTTCTATCCTAGGGACTAAATTTCCAATTGTTCAGTGATGGCTTGAACAAGGAACTGTAGAAGCCTACACCCATTCTGGGCATGGCCCAGATTCCCACATGGTTATCATGACGCCATACTGTATCTGTACATATTACACCAACATAAGCCTCTCCAGAGTCCCCTGGGAAGTTTGGATGCAGCCAGGGCCCCAACTTTGAGAGAGACCTTGGTTCAGACTCAGCTTCTCAATTTTGCCTTTTCTTGATTTTTCATACATAAGTTACTGTGTTTTTCAGGATCTGTCTCCTTGCCTGCCCAATGGCAATTATTGCAGTATGTACATCCTAGAAATGTCCTCACACATGAGGGATAACACTTACCAAATTGATCACAGGGTGTCACTTGGAGGTGACACCTCTAGCCTCTCGTTTCTCTTTTGCTTTCTCTTGTAACTTCCTTCATGTCTGCTTCTCTTCTGATCTCACCCAATAGGCTTTATATCTAATATTACTGTGTGTGTGTGTGCATGCGTGCAACCACCATTCACATTCTGAATATGCAGAGAAATGGCTTCCACATAAGGATGAATGGGCAGAGCTTTCCAAGAACTAAGAGTTTGTAATTCTCACAAGCAAACAATTAGGGAGGTATTCAGATCAGATCTTGATCTTGAAGGTCAGAACACACTCTTAACTTTGAACTCTGCTGATCATGCATGTTGGGTCAGTCTCTGCGTCTCTTTGAGCCTTTGTTTCCCACCTTTACAATGAGATAGTAGATTAGAACTAATAATTTAGATTAGAATTATTAGATTAGATTAGAACTATTAATATATAAGTGTGAGCTCAGCATGGTGGTGGCCCTGGCTTCCCGTGTCCTGGGTGTATTGTAGACATAAGTATCCAGATGATTCTTCTGACTTTGTCTCCTCGTGGCAAAAAAACATGTCAAATGTCCATCTAGGTTACCAAGTACCTTCACACTCAGGCCATCTCCATATCTGTATGTAGTTTTTCTAACACAGTTCCCAGAGGCACCTAAGACAGCCCCAACTATGAGACACAGATCCAGGTTCATATTTGGCTCTGCTGAATTACCTGTCTATGAGTCTGTGCAAGGCATCAGACCTCTTAGGGCCTTCTCTTCTCCACTCAATGTTTCTCTGTGAATGCTGCCTGTTGATGGGCACATCTTTTGTAATAATCTTTCCTTGAGAAGATAGGATATAGTGATTTGCTCTATTCCTAGGAAGATGAAATGTCACATCTAGCATTTGGTTATAAAATTTCCATGCCTAACTCTCCTCTCTCTCCCTCATCACTCTGAGAACAAATCTCTATTTTATGATTTTTTGAGTTGTGACTTTGATTTTCAATTCCTGGTGATTTGTGATGCTGAGTATCATTTCATGTACCTATTTGCCTTTTGCATATCTTCTTTGGAAAAATGTTTATTCGGTGGTTCTGCTTGTATTTTAATTGGATTTTGTTTTTGTTTTTGAGTTTGCCATATTTATTTTTATATAATTTTTCTATTGACCTCATACCAGATATATATCTTGCAAATATTCTTTCCCATTGAATAGGTTGTTTCTTTTTACCTTGTTGATTTTTTTCATTTACTGTGCAGAAGCTTTTTAATTTGATATAGTTCCACTTACTAATTTTTGCCTTTGTTGCTTGTATAATGTCATATACAAAAATCATTTAAAGGAGCTATGCCCCTTGCTTTTGTCCAAGAGATTTTACTGTTTCAGTTCTTATATTTAAGTCATTAATCCATTTCAAGTTCATTTTTGTGAATGGTGCAAGATAGGTGTTCAAATTCCATTTTCTGCATGCAGTTACCTAGTTTTTCTAACACTATTGATATATTTTTCTTATTTTATAATGTTGTGATAGAACTAGCTTCGATGTATAGGTTTCTATTCTTTTGGTAGGTAATGCTGGCAAAGATGAGCTATTTTAGTAATGGTCCTTCTCTTATGTCATGCTGACCTGGGTCTTGATTAATAGATTTCCACCATGTATGACAGAGCACATAAAAAATTTAGGCTACCATTATTGAATGTGGAGGATTGGGCTCCAATAGGTAGACATTTTGGACTATCTATTTCTTCTTTAGCATTTTCCTTTTCTATATCGTAAATTGTATCTATTCTGTGTACATATGGAAGGATGACCAAGAATGAGAATTTGGTAATATACTTAGTAATTGATCTAGAAATTCAAAGTGCTGAGTCTAAAATCTTTGTATTTATTACATATACATCTAAAGTTTGGAATAGCTATACTTACCATGAAGTATTATTGTGACAATTATGTGTGATCAATGTAAAACCAAACTGTTGCTTGAACAAGGGAGATTGATGATCATGCTCAAGATTGAGGAGCCTACCTGCAGGGGGATTACATATTCAGCTTCACTTCCCACTGCAGCTGATATAAAAGTAAAGAGCCTATTCTGGGTACAAACCAGATTCCAAGTTATATGGGCCCCCAGTCTAGCTTTAATAATGGGCCTCCCCTGGTGGTGCAACTGTTGAGCGCTGGACTGTGAGGCTGCCCACAGCCTCTGCACCACCGGTTCGATCCCCGGCCACCTTCGAGGGTCCCACATGGTGCACAGACCTCTCCTGCTGCCCGCTGCTCCCCTCAGCAGTGCATTTTGTCAGTCTGCCTGGTCTGTTCCCAGCTCTGGTTCTGGTAAATTCTCTTACCCTCCCACGCTTCTGACTGTACCTGTTGCTTGTATAAATAAATAAATAAATAGTTTAGGAAAAAAAATGTGTGAGTGTGTGTGTGTGTGTGTGTGTGTGTATGGAGAGAGAGAGAGAGAGAGACTCAGTGGGGGTCTACTGGCTGCAGATGCTCCATGGTCCCTACAAAATCACAAGCCAAACATTGTTTGTTACTTAAATATTTTTCTGGCATAGGGGTCTGTCTCACTTTAACGGATTTCACATCCAAAAATTATAACAACAGAATCAGGGTACAAAACATCTCTTGCCCCCCCCAAATATACACAAACATTAAACTAACATTAAAATTTTACAAATGATTCAATTTAGTAATTTCTAAAAAAACTATTTTGTTCTTTTATAATTTTCTTTAGAATATCTGTGTTTTAGAGGGTTTTAAAAATTTGCTTTCAAGTTGCTTTTTGCACTGTTTTTTAAAGAACAATGTATTTGCTCTTTAAGCTTTGAAATGACATTTAGACAAATCTATAAAGTTCTGCTTTTGAAAAATTAATGAATGTACATTTTCCTCCTCATAAATAATAGAAGATATGTTGGTTTAAAATAAAAAGATATGTATATACAAATCCAAAGTTTACTTTCCCCCCACCAAATATTTTATCCCTTTTTGACCCTTTCTTCCAACCCCTCCCTGTTAGCCTCAGAACCCACACTTCATCTATTAATTTTTGATGGTTTTTGTAAGTTAGCATGTAATTTATTGAGTTAATAATTAGATTGATACTAGCAACAGTAATAAAATTTAATAGAAAGTAATTAAGGATTAATTCATAATTAAAGACTAAAACATGTTTGACTTTTCTTAAACTTTGACTTAAAATATTAAACTTATTAAACTCAAATTTTCTGCTCTATTTCTTTACAAATGATGATTTAAAAACATGTGAAATATAACATTCATCTAACTGATAATCAAATACATTCAAATGACAAGGTTCTTTTTTTGTCTATTGAATTGGCAAGCTGATGATGCTACTTATTGCAATAAAAATGTACTTTTTGTAGAGCTATTTGATAGTGCACATCAATATAAAAAAGCAAGCATACCGCTTATTTAGAAAGCCTAATGCTAATTAATACATTTGAAGTGGATATTGACAAGTATAAAAATGTCCATTTGTCAAAGGAAACAAAATGCCGTTTTGGTCTTGATAAAATGAAAACTTAGAAATAAACTAAACACTTTTTTATTAACTAGTGGCCTGGCAAAATTATGTTCATGTATTTGCAATTAGGTACATTTTAGCTATTATACTATATAATATATCTATAATGAGACTGTTCAGCTTCTGAATTTTGAAACTTCTTAGGGGAATTAAAAAGGTGGCATTGGGTCTCCCTGGTGGCGCAACTGATTAAGGTGCAACCTAAATCTGCATAGCAATCATACCCTTGATGCTTCTTTCCTGGGAATCTCCCATAACTGAATTTCCCCTTCCCCCCAACAGTTTTTTGTCTTCAGCTGAAGGTATTAAAGGAGGTAATTTAAGCCATTTTCTGAATGACTCCATTTTTTGGGTACAAGTTAAAGTAATATATTGTCAAAATAATAATAATAATATATTCTAATACCATATTGGTTTGATAATTATAGTTTTATAGTACAGTTTGAAATCTTGGAGTGTGATAAAACCATGTATCCTCTTTTCTGGCAGAATTGCTTTGATTATTCAGGGCCTTTTGGGAAATATAAATTTCAGTGGTGTTCTATTTTTTTGTAGTAGGCTATTGACTTTGATAGACCAATGGAATAGAATTGAATGTCCAGAAATAAACTCATACTTTTATGGACTTTATTTATAACAAAGGAGCTAAGAGTGTACATTGGCGAAAGGAAAATTTCTTCAACAATGGTGTTGGGAAAGCAATTCAGCCACATCCAAAAGAATGAATTTCATACCATATAAAAAATAAACTCAAAATGGGTCAAAGACTTAGATATAACAACTGAAATCCTACAATAGATAGTAGAGAACATAGAGAAAACTGTGTATGGCATTGCTTCTGTGATGTATTTGGGGATGCCACTCCAAAGGTAAGGGGAAACCAAAACAAAATTAAACAAAGGGGACTACATCAAGCTAACAAGCTTCTGCACAGCAAAATAAACTCTCATTAAATCTTGCCATATATGGCAAGGGAGTAATATACAATATCTACAAAGAACTCATACAATGCAACAGTAACAAAAAATAAATAAACGGATAAAAGACAGATATTTCTCTAAAGAGGACATATTTCTGAATAATATACTGTTTTATTAATTAAAAAATAATACAGTACATTTAAGCTTTTGTGCTCTATCACATATGTATGTCTGTTATATATATATTTGAATTGTTTAAATAAATGTGTTAATTTTAATTATGTTTAAACTTAGTTAAATTAAACTAAAATACCTTCATTAAATTAAAAAATCAGTGACGATATTAAATTTAAAAATAGTTTAAACAGGGCCTCCCTGGTGGCGCAAGGGGTTAAGCACCACACTATGAAGCAATTCACAGCCTCTGAAGCACGAGTTCAATCCCCAGCTGGCCAGGGAGCAACCCACATGGCACAGCAGACCTCTCTTGTCTTGTCTGCTGTTTCCCTCAGCAGTGTATTTCAGTCTGTCTGCCTGTTCTGTTCCCCACTCTGTCTCTGGTGAATCCTCTCAACTCCCATATCTCTGGCCTGTACCTGGCTCTTGTATGCATAAATAAATAAATCTTAAAAAAAAAAATTTAACAAATAAATTTGTTTCAATTTAAAATTTGTTAAATATATATTAATTTTTAGGAGATGCACTAAAATATATGCATGTATGCATTCCTTTTTGAATAAACAGAAGTGGAATGGCATGGTATTAATCATAGTAATTTTCCAAATTAATAATTGTTTTACTGACTTCTTGGAATTTTGCTGTTATTTTCCACTTTGTAAAATGCTGTTTTAAAAAAAAGATTTGTTTATTTATGCATACAAGAACTGGGGTACAGGCCAGAGGTGATGGGGTGAAAGGATTCATCAGAGACAGAGTGGGTAACGGAACAGGCAGATTGATTGAAATACACTGCTGAGGGGAGCCACAGGTGAATCAGGAGAGGTGTGCTGCACCATGTGGGTAGCTCCCCGACCAGGAGCTGCGGCTGTGGATTGCTTCATAGGTTGCACCTTAACCCTTTGTGCCACCAGGGAGGCCCTGTTATTATTTTTTTTTTTTTTCACAAATCGTTTGGCGTCTTGTTTGACAAAACCATATAGAACAATAGTTTAATTTTGTTGAATAATTATTTAACATAACTACACAATTGGGAAACTTTTTAACTTTTATAATGTTTCTAAGTTGAGAATTTCTACAGTGGGATTTATTACATCTTTGTAAATGAGAAATAAAAATAAATAAAAATAAAAATATACTTCAAATATGTTTGAATGCTTTTTATGTACTTTTATTTTTACATGTAAGTTGACATTGTTATTTTGAATCTACTAGACCATGAAATAAAGGAAATTTTTATAGTGTAGTAATAGCAATGTGTCTTCATATATTTTTTAATTTTGATAATCTAGCATAAAAATTTATCATTAGTGGGGCCTCCCCGGTGGCGCAGCAGTTGAGCGCTGGGTTGCAAAGCTGCCCACAGCCTCTGCAGCACCGGTTTGATCCCCGGCTACCCCCCGGCCACCAGAGGAGGGTCCCACATGGCGCGCAGACCTCCCCTGCTGCCCGCTGCTCCCCTCAGCAGTGTGCTTCGGTCCTTCTGCCTGCTCTGCTCCATGCTCTGGCTCTGGTGAATTCTCTCACACTCTGGTGCTTCTGACTGTACCCAGTGCTTGTATAAATAAATCAAATGAATGAATGAATGAATGAATGAATGAATAAATAAATAAATAAATCTTTAAAAATATCATTAGTAGTAAGAGTTTTTTTTTTATTTTGCTGTAATTGAATTCATATCTTGAAGCCTGTAATGTGTTCAACTTTATAGAAAAACTGAATTTTTTACACAGAAAAACTGAATTCTCATCCTTTTATTTAAACAGATATTTATCCACTATTCTCTCTACCTGAACACATTAGGTTTCCAGGAAAAGTTGAAAAGCATTTTCACTCATGTACATAAGTGCTAGGTTGTATTTTACTTTGTGAAAGTGTTTATTTTATTACCATGTACAAAGACATGATATTAGTTATAACAATTTTTCATGCTAGTAATTGTTTTTACTGACTTCTTATAATTTGCTCTTATTTTCCATTTTGTAAAATACTGTTTTTTTTAATTTTCACAAATAATTTGGAATCTTGTTTGACAAAATCAGTAATAATATTTATTGAGTATCTAATTTGTTTGGGGTGCATAGATTATGCTTCCCATGCTAAGAATGCTGGTGGGAAAAATATATGTACCAAAGCACAAGTAGTGGGGATCCCGGATTTCAGTTCTAGTCTTACCCTTTCTAGTTATCTAACCTTAAATACATCTTTATATACATAAAATACCTGGTCTCTTCATCAATAAAGAAACTGAAACAGAATTCTTTCACCTCTTTGATTTCCAAAGAAGTAAGTCACAAAACATAGAAAGAATGATTTTTTTTTCAGTAATAGTTTTTAATCTGAAGCATTGCATTCATAGTACTTGAAATCGACAAAAAGAATCCTTTAAGATGTCATTTCATCATCAACTCAAAAAACTATATGCTCTCCAGTGTTTATTACTACTTATTTACAAGAGCCAGGATATGGAGCAACATAAATAACTATTGACAGAAAACTGGATCAAGAAAATGTGTCTATAGCTAAAAAACACTTCATGCATCTAAGCAGAGTCAAGCCTGGTTAGTACATGAATGGAAGAAAGAACTTTTGATTTGGTTACAGAATTCAGCCTCTTTAATGATGGTTTTGCTGTATTAAACACTAGCAGATTACAGTAGAAAACATGGGAGGTTTCATTTTTATGTCCAGTGAACACCTAAAAATAATCTACTATGTAAATGGTTTTATGCTACTGTAGGATAAATGATTTTCAGGCTTTTCTGCCCTCCTGCCATTAGAATTGCCCTGCGTGATGGGGCACCTGCATTTTGTTACACAGTTATGTTAGGTTGTTTACTTCTGTGGGCCATGGCAGCAGCATTGAGATATTCGCCAAGAGAAGCCAGTCAGGAGACAGAAGCAGAAGAGGCAGGAGAGTGAAGGGGAGAAAGAAAGCTATGGAAGGTCAGAGTGAAGACTTGCTGGGGGGCTTGGAGGTCTGCCGGCCTCTTGCTCCCCCACCTCCACCCCTGGCATCCCTACCTACCATGTACATGGTTGTTGCACTACATGTAAAAGCTCAATAAAAGCCTGAGAAAGCCATCAAGGGCTCCAGGACTCCTCCTTTACTCCTATCTGCTCAAATCATTAAGAATCTGCCAGGTGTCCATCCTGCCCCTACAGCTACCTATGTAAGAAGCTAACTAGGTCAGCATATTGTCACTTTAGTGTAGAAGGAGAACGGTGAGTTCCCTGTTTGAATCTTCATTTTAATTGTTTTTATTCCCACATGCTGTGGCTGAATGATTTCTTTTTATTGTCTCCCTAATGTTACGGCAAAATATTCTACTATTATTTTTCTCTAAAATCAGAGCAACATAAAAGTCTATCTTGCAGTTCCCATTGGGGCTCTAGTTCAAGAGTTTGAAAGAAAAGAAATGGTTTTAATGTAGGTAGAGAGGTAGAGTTCTTTATATAAATACTGTCCAGAATTTTTTCTTTTCTCACAGAGCAGACCTAAGTCTCAAGAAAGATTATTTTTTCCCCTTGGCTGTATCTATTTCAATGATTTTATGTTTTTGTAATTAATTACTGAAGCTGATATATAACAGCAGTTTGTTTCCTTATGTTTTACTAATAATTTCAAATGAACTAGATATTAATCTTAATAAATAATAGTGATGATGTCTTCATATGATCAGAAACACTCATCATTCATTCAGAAAAAAAAATGGATAATAAGAGCTCTCTCCTTTGTCTATCTGATTGACTTTTTAAAAAAAATATCAAGAAATATGGTAGTATCAGCAAGATTTGCCCTGAAAAATTGCTTATTACAGCTGTAGTTTAATCACACCTGCAACTTCTGAGGCAACAATGGAGTGATAAAAGAACCCTGGAATCATACAGGGTGCTTACTAGCATGAGTTTTGTAGTTAAAACAGCATTTGAATTCTTTCCCTGTGCTTTTGGGAAGATATTTAACTTCTCTGTAAATGGGAAGCAATAATACAAAAGTTCTTATCTGACATAAGGAGGTAACAAGATAGAAAATCCTCAAAGGGCTATTGTTAGGTAATGTCAGCACGTGGTAAATGACTGTCTAGCACCCTGCTACACCCAATAAATAGTACTTACACTTTACAAGCTGTGAGAAGGCTAGGGGGAGAAATTACAATGGGGATAAAGAACTAGCTTTGGAACTCACAGTTTCAGTTGGGCAGCGTTTTAATTCTCTATGACTTCACTTGACACCTATAAAATAAAGATGAAGATTACTCTATCTAACATTTTGTAGTTTTTCATTAGTATATCACCAATCCCCACAGTTAGCGGCTTAATTTAGTAATATCCATTTTTTCCTTTTACAGCTTGTGAAGTCAGAGTCCAGACATGACTAGGCATAGTCCCCTTCACAGGGTCTCACCAGACAATAATTAAGCAGTCCATTGGTCAGCATTCTCATCTGGAGAGCCACTGGGTAAGAATCTGCTTTGAAGCTTTATCAGGTTTTTAGAATAACTTATTTCCTTCTGGCTAAGGGAGTAGAGGTCTGACTCCACTGACTGTCAGGTGGTTAGGTGGAGGCTACCCGCAAGTGCCAGAGGTCACCCACATTCTCTTGCCACCTGACCCTCTCCATACACTCTATCACAATGTTCTTTCCAGCAGAAACTCTTAACTGTGGTGGCAGAGATGGACTCTTACACAACACATTGTAATCATAATGTAATGTCCCATCCTATTTGCCTTACAATGGAACCTAATCAAGGGAGTGGGATACTCTCCGCTTTGTCATATTCTCTTCACTAATATCAAGTCTTCATTTCCTCCTGTGCTGAAAGGTAAGGGATTTTACAAGTGATTGATTGAATAGTTGGTCTCTTAAATTATGTCTCCTGCATTCTGTCATAGGTATGGGGTATATAAAATGATCAAAATATGTGATTATGTATGTAATTACAAGAACTCTTTCTTAACTTCAAAGTATTATGCAAATCTTAGAAGGCATTAGCTTTTGATATATGGTTCTAATCAAGATTTATTTTAGTGATACTGAACCAAAATCCTAAAAAAGTTCTTCAGTCATCAAAGAATTCTTCTGATATACAAACATGATAGATAAATGGTAGGTAGATAGATGATAGATAGATGATAGATAGATAGATAGATAGATAGATAAAGATCCTATCATGAATATCAGAAAGTATATGTACACATTTTTTTTACAAGATCACCGATAAACTAGGTAATGAAATTCTAAGTGGAAGCAAAAAAGGGGATGCTGAATTTAGTCAAATCTTGCATATTTAACATCTCACACAACCTAGTTGAATTATATAGTGTTATTTTCAGTGAATCTGAAAAATCTGAAAATTTGACTTTGAAGCCTTTAAATTTAGCTTGATTAGTACAGAGAGAGTGATATTAAAAATAAGGAAATGGAACATGGGCTCATTTTTCTACTACTCCAATAAATAAACTTTTCCATCTCATTAAAAACTGGCTAAACATTGGCTTTCCCTCTGTATTCCATACAATGCATGAAGTTAAGTATAAGTTAAGTATAAGTATATACATACATATATGTATATTATATATATCTCAAAGCTTAAGATGGTTTTGGAAATATATATGTATATATAATTATTAATTCTGGATGTTGTAACTTCTTTATATAATTATTAGAAATATCTCACAAAGGTATTAGGGTTAAAATACTAAGTAGAAGCAAAAGCAAAATAATTTTTGAACCTGAATTCAACAGAGCAAAACCATATGAGCCTTCATTATTAATGGAGAGTCTAAATAGAGACTGGCTGTCTATGGCCTGTTCTTTTCATTAGGACAGGCCATTCATGATTTCAACTCATGAAAACATGATTTAAGAGGTAAAACCTATGACTCTCTAGTTATTTTTTGTGTGTGTTATCACAGTTTGTGCTTTTTCTCATCTAATTCAACCAAAATTATATTACTTTATTTTTTCATATAGTGTGAGCAGATGCAGAAATATTTAAGCTTCTTTAGGAAAGTGATCCTCCCATGATAGTACTATATTACCATACAATTTAGCATTTATTTATTTAAGCATTTTGTGCCAGAAATTAATGTAAGTTTTTCTATATATTGACTCTCTTTTCCCTTGCAACAATTCTCAAATGACTAGACAGACAAGGAAACTGAGATACAGAAATTTAAATTTGCCCAAAGTCACACAACTTTTTAATATCAAAGTGAGGATTTGAACCCAGTCTGACTCAAGAGCATTTGTGTTTATCAAATCTGTTTGATTCTTACACATCTCATATTTTTGCTGCTGATATGAATGCATAATCTATCAGACTTAAAGTTTACATAATATAGTATTGGCAGAATTCAGAGAAATTAGATTCCTCCCAATGAATTAAATAGATGTGTTTTATTTTGTTCAATTGATGTTTTTAAAACAACAAAAAAAGATATTTCAAGATTATTTAAGACATACTGAAGTGATTAAAAGACTAAATATTTTTGAAAAGCACTGATGTAAATTTATTATATATTTAAATGAGCAATTTATCCCAAGTTTTTCTCAATGTTTAAAATCATTTTTGTTATTTTTAATGAAGAGGTCTGGAAAATGTACTTTACCCAATGTTTGTGTGTGTGTACATGTACACATATGTGTATTGTCAGTGTGTATTTGATCAATGTATTTTCATGATGTAGTTTAATATCACTACAGAGTAAGAAGATAGGCCAGTATTACTGTTCTGATTCTGTTAGTCAATTTTGTTAATGCTAGATTAAAAAAATTAGTCTATAAGATAAAACAAATGAATAAAAAAATAGAATTAACAAGCAAACAAATAAAACATTTGATTGCTATAATATCAAATAAATTTATTACATTTCAAATCTAATTTGGTGGACTAATTATCAAATCTTCACATATCTTGGTGGTTATGCAAAAAAAAAAGATATTGTGGAAACTATGAGGTGATTTATCTACAGAAATATCATAACCTATATTGGCCATAAAATTCTCTTTCTTAAGCACTATGAACATTGTTTGATAATAAAATAAAATAAAAATATTTTATTATACCTTTGCAAACCTGTGCTATTCTAAATTATTTTTCTCCAAAGCTGAATGTGCAAAATATTTCAGTGGTACAGAAGAAAATATCCAAAAATTTATTTAAATTGTTATTTCATCTAAATAAGAAAAAACAGTGCTAACATATGTAATGAAATTAACTGTGCATGCATCAAATATCACAGCACATAAGGTGCAAAGGGAAAAAAAGAAATTAAAGTGTGGACAGTGGAGCATTTACCTTCCTTTACTTCTACAATATTGTTATTAGGACTGAGAAGTAAACTCAGATTAACTTATCAGGTTTTAAGCACAACTAACCATCAAAAAATGGACAATTTTAAAATATTCTCTGTAAAGTTATAGTAAACCTAAAATAGCTATAATAAAACAAGTTTTTGACTCCTACTCAGATCTGAGCATTTCATCAGTGCATATTAGATCAAATATAATGAAAATACATTAGAAATTATATCATTTGGCAAATGAAAATACATTAGAAATTATATCATTTGCCATATGAACTTACACTTATTAATAATTAATGTTATACAAAGTAGACATTGGATATTATTGATTCCTTAGGGATTTTCAGCTATGATACATAAAATAATTAAATATTAAAATAAATTGAGCAAACATTTAAATAATAGAATATTTGTCTCACTAAAACTAACTATATTTTAAAAGTAAGTGAGAAAAAATGTTTTTTATAGTTCGGATATGAAATAATGCTTATGATAAATGTTGCTTAGTTTACCTTTTAGAATACTTATCTCTATATGTGTTTTATAGATATCATAATGCATTAGTAGAATAGTACATGCATGATTTATAAAAATATATAAATACATACAATTTTGCTTACTAATTTGGATGTGAGATGCTTTGTTTTACTTGAGAGATGATTTATGTGATATAAATGTTTGAAAACTTTTCTTCTGAATAAAATGTAAGCCTTTATCTTACTTCTCTATATGATACATTTAAAAATAGCCAAATTATATATAACTGCAAAATAAAATATAAATTATTTATACAGCCACAAATCCTTTGAAGAACTTTTAAACCTTTAATATATTTTGGAAATTGCCTTGCATTAGTATTAGTTTGTTTTCTTGTTTCTGTACATTCTGGTTATTTTCAGTTTTTGATGTTATAAATGACTATCATCACTCTTTTCTCTAGAGATTGTTGGCACCAATAATTTCACTACATTCAACAAATATTTTTTCATCCTTCTTTCAGACATGTATCCGCCATGCTTTTCTTGGCAAAACTGTTTTTCTTTTTTTCTGACCCAGTGCTCTTTGTTTTTCTTTCTGCTGCCCAGATGTTGGTCTGGTCATCTTGCTAGGATCATCTGTACTCTGCCTGGAAAGTAAATTTTGGAATTCATGTGAGATTTGCAGTTATGTGTTCAGTCCTTTATGAATTCCATGTACTACATTCTCTGCTTAAATCATCCAATTAGCACTCAAGAGATCACTCACTACCAACAAAAATAAGAAATTATATTTCCAATAGTAATCTCTTTTCCTAACTCACAATCTATTTAACTCCCTTATACACCCTTTTAATGTCCTGTTAAATCTAGGAATCCTGTTTTCAAAGGTAAACTATAACCTTCATATAATTCTCTCTGGCAACTCTCTAGAAAACCCCTGTCCGTAAACCATGTACTTAGGAATCAACTGGACACCTCTGCCTCTTCACTCCCATGTGATATTTTCTTTTTTGATAAATCTAGAAATCTATTCATTGACCTTTCTTTCTACCTCTCTTCCAAGCCACCGCTGTTCTTACCTGATCAAATGTAATCATTTTCTGATTGAGATTATCTTACTGTTATTTTTTCCATTTTAAAGTTACTTAGAAATTAGAAATTTACGGGCCTCCCCGGTGGTGCAGCGGTTGAGCGCTGGGTTGCGAAGCTGCCCGCAGCCTCTGCAGCGCCGGTTCCATCCCTGGCTGCTCCCCGGCCACCGGAGGAGGATCCCGCATGGCACGCAGACCTCTCCTGCCACCCGCTGCTCCCCTCAGCAGTGTTCTTCGGTCCTTCTGCCTGCTCTGCTTCCCGCTCTGGCTCTGGTGAATTCTCTCACCCTCCCGCGCTTCTGACTGTACCCAGTGCTGGTATAAATAAATAAATAAACAAACAAACAAATAAATAAATAAATCTTTAAAAAAAAAGAAATTATAAATTTAGGGCCTCGCTGGTGGCGCAGTGGGTTGAGCACCATGCTGTGAAGCTGTCTGCAGCCTCTGTAGCATGGGTTTGATTACTGGCCAGTCAGGAAGATACCCACATGACACGCAGACCTCTCCTGTCTCGCTGCTGCTCCCTTCAGCAGTGCACTTCGATCCTTCTGCCTTTTCTGATCCCTGCTCTGTCTGTGGTGAATTCTCTCACCCTCTCGTGCCTCTGGCCTGTTCCCCAGTGCTTGTATAAATAAATAAATCTTAAAAAATTATAATTTAATCATGTCTATGTTCATCATCTTCCTAGTATTCAAAATTCTTGGTAGGTGTGACAGACTCAGTATCCACCCATATCTTTTTTTTATTTTTTATTTTTTAGAATTTTATCCATTTATACAAGAACTGGGGTACAGGTCAGAGGTGTGGGAGGGTGAGAAAATTCACCAGAGACAGAATAGGGAGCAGAACAGGCAGACGGATTGAAGACACTGCTGAGGGGAGCAGTGAATGAGACAGGAGAGGTCCGCCGCGCCATGTGGGTATCTCCCTAGAACAGCTGGGAATCAAACCCATGCTGCAGAGGCTGCGGACAGCTTCACAGCGTGGTCCTCAACCTGCTGCGCCACCGAGGGAGGCCCAATATCCACCTATATCTTGACTCCTCCTTTACCATATATTCATTTCATTCAGTTTCTTGACTTGACTAACTTTCTTCAGGTATACTTGTACTCTCCACACTCCTTTCTTGTGTCTATTATATGACTGACTACAATGTTTCAGACCTTCCTTGCTTATTAACTTATTATCATGCTTCTGATATCAGATTGGAGCTTACCTACAGGGAAATTCTTCTATGGACTCTATAACTAGGTCATATTTACAATCACAGGCACACATGGCTCTTCTTCATGATATTTATCATAGTTGTGTGTTTGTATTTATGTGATATTTAACACAGTCGTGATTATATATTTGTGTGATTATTTGATAAATGCTCATCTTTGCCTGTATCTTAATAGCAACCACATGTGCCTATTCCAGTGTTACCTAAAATAAATTTTTAAAAATAGCCTTGATGAGTCAGGGGGACACATATAGTATTATATCTCTGTAAGATTTGGTCCAATTAACCTTCAGAAAGATATATTAATTTGCATTCTAGCAATCACACCTAAAGTATCTTTTTTACTGAAATGGAAAATTTATATTTCCCTTACATTATTAAAATGATGAGGATTATGAATACTAATGAAAAATTATTATGGAAAGTGAAAAAAATTACTACCATTGGTGCCAGTATATCAGCTTATTGGGAAAGAGTACTTTTATAATATCGATTAAAAATGCTTTCACAAGAATGCTTTTCTCAAGAAAATAAAATGAATTTGTTTCCGTCATGTACATTAATGAGTCACTGGTGTGATTTAAGATGGCAATGGTTGAGAACCAAAAGACTAGATTATAGTTTGGTTAAAAGGAATAATATCATATAAAGACACTTCTAAAAAGAACAATTATACTTAAACTGATTTTGTCAACATGTTTAAATTATAAAACACCCCTTATACTGGTTAGTTTCTGTAAACATAGCAGTATGATTCAGAATCATTATCTTAACTCCCTTACAGCTGATAACTTTATAAAGCTATCATGGCACTTCTTTATTTTTTTTTGCCATTTTATGTATACCTAAATTAAAAAGAAATTAAATGGCCTAAAACTGAAGAAAATAAGATATATCATTTACAACTCCCTAGTCCCTGAGAAATACCTTAAAGATGTTCTTATGACTATTACCATCAAAGTAATACAAATTAGAGAGTTATTGATTTGTGGAATTGTGTGGGTAGATGCAAGTAAGATTGGTTACTGAATACAAAAGAAACATTTAAATATCCAGACTGTTTTTTATTCAGTTGATTTACATTTCCATTTCAAATGGCATTTAAATTCAAAGGGAAGAAGCTTATAAACCTTCACTCATTTTTCAATAGAGTGATGATTGCAGTGAAATTAATTCCTAGCTAAGTCGCTCTCAAATTATTGAACATAATTACATGCTTCTGTTTGGTGGAATAGACTTCTGTTTTTCTTATGCTGATTGTACTAAAAGATCTATAATGTTAAGGCCATAAGATACTCCCATGATTTTTGTCATCATGGGAATCATCAAACCATCCTTAGTGATAATGACGGGTTTTTGTACAATTTACCCATATTTGTGGCATGATAAGATCTTTATGTTTACTTGGGTATGAAAAGACAGAGCAGGAAAAAAGTGTTCCAAATGTGAAAAGCAATAAAAGAAATTACTTTTTTATGAAACAGTATATAAAATTTGTTACTGATGACGGATTTATAGTAAACTAATTTGTAGAATAAATGAAGTGTAGAGATTGAAATGTGCTTGAAGTATTAAAACTTACCTTGTATTACCCTTTGTGCTTACTGATAACTTTAGGTGTTTATAGAGGATTTAAAAAGACTTCAATTTGAAAGCACTGTGGTTGTGAGATTTCATCATATTTTGGGACTTTCACCCATTCATTTGACATTTTTATTTGTTATGCAGTAATAACTCCCATAATGAGGGCCTCCCTTGGTGGCGCAGCAGTTGAGCACTGGGCTGTGGCGAGGCTGCGGCGAGGCTGCGGGCAGCCTCTGCAGCGCTGGTTTTTCCCCCAGGCCGCCAGCGAGGGTCCCACCAAAAAAAAAAAAAAAAAAAAAAAAGCACACGCACACACACACAAAAACAAAACCTCCCTTAATGAAGCGGCTGCTTTCTTGAAATATACATTTTTCTCAGAAATATCCTTTTTAGAGGAGGAATAAAACTAGATTTGCAGAGACTCATTCTAGAGTTTTATGAAGAGTTTAGTTTTAAAAATTCCAATAGAAACATCGATATATATATATATATATATATAGTTACTAAAACATGTCTCTGATATCTTTGATTGAGATGCAGAGAAAATCATATCTTGCCATTACGTTAGAGATATTTAGGAAATAATAGAAATTAAGCTCTGCTAAGTAAGAAAGTATTGATGAAAAACCTGGGAAAAGAACTTCAAAACAGAAATGTGAATCCCAGGTTCCTATATGAAAGACCTCTGTGTAAGGGGCACTCTCTTACACAGTCAAAATCTTCTGAAGCTTTATCTTATATAGCTCCTGCTAGACACAACTGCTTCCACTTCCTCTGGAGGTCAAGGGGCTGTTTGTGGACAAGAGATTTTAGATTTTCTGATGAGTCCACTGTACCCTGAGTGATCTTCTAGACTTGTAGTTTTCAACATGGCAAACCCTGACTAGACATGAATACTTACATATGACATGTATACTTAGCATCTGACTTGAGACTAGTTGTGTGGTGATATGTATAAAATATGCACTGGATTTCAAAGACCAAAATGCCATAGTAGAAATGAGTAATACAAGATTTTCCTTTCTGCCTACAGAAATGCCCCTAATGTGTTGAAGTCCTTTGGGATTGGACTAGTGGGAGGGAAAAAGAAAAAACAGCTATAATAAGAAGACGTGTAGTGTTGATGTGTAATTGAAGTAAATACAGTGTTGTAAATAATTATGAAGAGCATAAAGTCAGCCATCCATTGAAAAGAGGTATAATTGATAACTCATAAGATCATTTCCTGTTATGCTCAAGGAGGGTGAGCTGAAGAGAAGGAAAGAAAAGTAAACCATGAAGATAAGAGAGTTTGAGACAGATTTAAATAGTTGAATTGTAGTCTCGGTGTCAGAGGAAGGCTTCTGGGCAAGTTGACTATGGATCCAATGAAACTAAAGAGAAAGCTCACAGTTGTTTTTGAACAAAATAGTGTTTTGTTGTGGCTCTGAATCCTCACAAGTTCTTGTGGAGAAGTTGATGTATCAGAAATGCAGTTTGCATTTTAGAGAGCTTTCTTCTGAATGCCTCATCTTGAGGAAGAAAGAAGTATAATAGATAGACAGCAGACACTATTCCTAACATTTTTACATTGTGATGGTATTTTTTCCTTCTGAGATCTAATCATCCAAAGCATTCCATGGTGGCCTTCTCAAGCTTAGTACTCCATTTCAATATCAGAGACAAAAAGGCTGATTTTCAAAATTCTTCTTCAAAATTTTCTATCTAATATATATGTTCATATATATTTTACATCATTGTTCATTTTTTAAAAAGATTTATTTATTTATTTATACAAGCACTGGGTACAGTCAGAAGCATGGGAGGGCGAGAGAATTCACCAGAGCCAGAGTGGGGAGCAGAACAGGCAGAAGGACCGAAGTACACTGCTGAGGGGAGCAGTGGGCGGCAGGAGAGGTCTGTGCGCCATGTGGGACCCTCGCCGGCAGCCGGGGATCAAACTGGTGCTGCAGAGGCTGCAGCAGCTTCGCAGCCCAGCACTCAACCACTGCGCCACCAGGGGAGGCTTCCATTGTTCATTTTTGTACAATGCATGCTTATATGCTCTTTCCTTTCAGGTGTAGTCCCCGAAAATTCCCACCACCAATTCACCTGTGCAACATCACCATAGTCCCTTGTGCTTTTCTCTCCCCTGTTTTGATCCCTCTGCCTCCCCTCTCCTACAAAATATCTTTGATTTATAGTCACCTGTTATTTTTTTTTATTTATTATTATTATTTTTCCTGATTCCTTATTCCTTAGTTGGGCCCTAAAGCCTTCCTATAAGTGAAACCATACAATATTTTTCTTTTTCCTTCTTACTTATGCAACTGAGCATAATCCCTTCCAGCTGCATCCATGTTGTTGTAAATGGCATGAGTTTATCTTTTTGATTGCTAAATAGTATTCCATTGTGTATAGAATGTATATGGTTTTTATAAGTATATGTAATTTATAAGTAATTTAGACAACAAAAGACATAAAAATCTCATAAAAATAAAATGCTTTCAATAATACCCAGTGATTTTTAAAAATGTTTCTGAAAGGATTTTTGATTGTATTTTAGAGATTCCAATCCTTCAGCTGCATGGCTGATGGTGTCATATGCTTGGGAATAGTTTCCTAGTTTAAAAAAAAATGTATTTCTGGGGTAAATTCTCTTTAAACTGGATACTTGACAAAATTCTGCATATTTTCTTATTTTAACTCAATGGACACTTCTTAGCAATGGGGAGGTTACTTGTTTTCTATGGTGTATTTGTTGCCTTTTGGGTCATTTCTCCCCACAATTAGACTGAAATTTACTGTTTGGTGTCTTATGCCACCTTTAGTTGCACATATTATTTTATCTTCCATTAACTTAATGTGTATTTGGTTTCTTCTTTCTGCAAGAGTTTTCAAATAAATAGTCAACTCTTTTGTATCAACAGTCTTCAAATTCCTTTTTATTCATTTTCTAAGCAATGTCCATTTTCTGATGCATTCTGTTATGTCCTTTTCCAAGCTCACATCATCATCGGTGCCATCTTCTCTTATCTGATCTCTTATATTCATTGTCACAATACAGAGGCTACACATAACTTTTTTAGAATGTTGTAATAATTTTTTCCTGTACAAAATTACTCACCTTCTCTTCCCATTCATTATCTTCTCTTGAAAGCAGGTTTAGACTTTCCAAACTAGAAGAAGAAATTCCCAGATCTTGTAGAACTTTCTTATTCTTCTGGTGGGTTATAAAGGATGTGTTGGTGGTAGCTGCTTGAAACTGTGTGCATGTACATTCTGTTGCAATTTGTAAAGTCTGAACTGTTCTTGAAGTTTCAAATAGTTTTTTTGCTTTTTTTTTGTAAAGGGTGAGATTTATTTCCTATTAATCATTTTTTTTAAATGTTATTCTAAAGTATAAGTGGAAAGTTACATTTATGGGGTAAATCTCATTTATAATAATGCATTTTTATAGGTTGCATGATTCAGTTTGCTAATATTTTTGAGGCATTTGTGTCTATGTTTGTATGATATGTTAAACTGTAAATTTCTTCCCTATTGATGTCTTTTTTGGTTTTAGTGTTAGATTTATATTTGCCATCACAGAATGAATTTTAAAGTGTCCCTTCTTTAATTTTTGGAAGACTTTATGAAGTATAGGTGTTAATTTTTCTTTCAAGTTTTAGTAGACTCACCAGTGAAGTAATCGTGACCTGGGATTTCCTTTTTAGTTTATGTTGTTGTTACTAATTCATATTCATTTTTTTTTCTAATATGGATGGTAATGTCTCAATTTTCATTCTTTGTGGATCTGCTAAACTTAAGTGGCCTATTTGGCTGCCATTCTGGTTACCTGCATTTCTGCATTCCTATACATGGTCAGAACTGCCCTTCAGAATCAGTCAACAGCCGTAGGGGCCAAACTGTACTATGCGCCTTTCATATCAATCAAGAGCAGAAAGCTTGATCACTCTGGGAAGGGTAAGCATCAAGAGGTATGACCAAGAACGCCGGGAGTGGGGAGGGGGGGGCTGAGGATGGATGCATAAACTTACTCCCAACTCTACATCATGAGGTATGACCAGGAACGCCCAGGGAGGGCGAGGACCGATGTATGACGAGGGACCCCAGAAGGTCAACAGTGGAATGCCTGGCTGGGGGCCTGGGGTCTAGTTTCGATGACAACACTTGGTTATCAAGCTGATAGCATGGTCAGCAACCTCATGTCCCCCCAAGCCCTAGATGACATTCCTGAGTTGCACTCATCCTTTACTCCTTGGCCTCCTAACACACATGGCTGATGCTCTCTGATTGTTCTATCAATAAAAACGGCCAGGATCTTGCTCTCAGCAGCATCCTGCACTATGAGCCTGCTTCAAGACTCCCGTGTCTTTGTCAGTGTGGTGTTGCCCAACACAACAATTCTTGCCTTTAGTAATTTGAGGCTTTTTATCATCAAGATTAAGGTTTGTCAGTTTAAAGTAGCAACTTTGGATAAAATGACTTTTTTATTGCTTTTGTCTGGTTATTAAAATATGACTTACTTAACCCAGCAAATGTCACAACCATACACAAAGCAATAAAAAATGTCCTCAGTGATTTTTACCTATTTTTTTAAAAGGAGATGTTTTCCATTTTGCTTTTTTTCAAAGTATTTTTCTAAATACATGTACTGTATTATTGTATGTTGACATGCCAACTGGATTTTTAAACAGGATAAACTTAAAATACGTAGATCAAAACTAAAGACATTTGCAAAATTTAGAAGAACAAAAGCAAAGCAGGAGATAAGATTTTAAAATATATTTATATTGATGGGAAGCCATTTAAAGTAAACCGAAGAAGATATTGTGCATGTGAGGAGAAGAAATTTACATTAAAATAGTATGTAGGTACCTGATTGTAGGATTTTTAAGCCCAAATTTACCCTGAGTTTTTTTTAATTGCTGTCATTGTACTGTAAAGTTATATAAATTTATAGAGTTATTAATGGTCTGTTTTCATGATTTTTTGGTAAACTGGACAATAAGTTACTTTGCAAGGAATATTCTGGAGATAGTGTAAAGAATGAATTGAACTTTAAATTTGAGATGTAGAAATCAGTATTTTTCGTTCAAGCTATAGCTGATAAAAGAATTAATTGAAGTGTTGGAATTGGCATGTGAAGGGAACAGATGTGATGTTTTCTCATAGAAAATGTAGACTTTAGTATATTTTATTGGAAACATTTCCTTTTATCATGTACCCAAACCTATAAAGATTTATGGCTATATTTATCTGATGCCAAAACTTTACATTTAAAACTGGTCAAACAGCCAGATATTATTTTTTTATGCTCAGATAGTAAGAATTATAACACCGATGACATTTAAATTTTTCAGACAGCACAATTTTCTCTAGTCCAGTCATCTGTTGTCTGCAAGTTCCATTTATGTCCATCTATGTGCAACATTTCTTTCACTATTTGCTGAGAATTAAGGAAGTCACTTTCCAATAGAACTTTTCTACTCTGAATAATGGTTTTGCATGAATATTAACAATATAATATACTTTTTTGATGGATTAGGGAAACATGAACTCTATTGCCATTGATTTTTGTCCTACTTGACCAATAGTAACGTCAGGAAATGTATTTATTCCTTGAATGCACCAGCACAGCCTCAATCCTCAATTTGAGGGTAACTTTATACCAACTCTGTTTATTGATGCTGAAAATTTCTCTATATCTCAATTATTTTTAAGTCAGAGCGGAAACAGGGGAATTAGATTGGAACCGATTACCCATAAAAATTCTATTATGGGGACCTCCCCTGTGGCGCGGCGGTTGAGCGCTGGGTTGCGAAGCTGCCCGCAGCCTCTGCAGCGCTGGTTCGATCCCTGGCTGCTCCCCGGCCACCAGAGGAGGCTCCCACATGGCGCGCAGACCTCTCCTGCCGCCCGCTGCTGCCCTCAGCAGTGTACTTCGGTCCTTCTGCCTGCTCTGCTCCATGCTCTGGCTCTGGTGAATTCTCTCACCCTCCTGTGCTTCTGACTGTACCCAGTGCTTGTATAAATAAATATAAAATAAATATTTAAAAAAAATTCTATTATGTCTACTATACAGAAAGAAGGAAAAAAAGGAAGGGAAGAATTAAGGGAAGAAGGAAAAAAAACTGACATAATTTCAAGTTAGGAATTTTTTTTTATTAAAAACCAAAATAGCCACATACAAATCAAATCTATAAGGAAGAGAATTTGCAAAGGAAACATGGTAGTGTCTCCTCTTTCTTAGATTAACTGATTATGTTTTCTGAATACAATAGTTCTACCAAAAGAAAAGTTGCTTCCAATTTATAAAATTGCTAACTCCTTTGGAAGTTTCCTGATAGATGAGGTGAATGAAATGTCCAAAACCTTCAGTTACTAGAGAATACAACCCAATACATCCAAAACTAAACAGAGAAAAGAACTTAAAATTATCAAGGACATTAGATCTCAGCTATTCTCCTTCTAAAGAATGCTTACCACTATGTGATTCAAAATCGAAAATTAGAATGTGTCCCCATCTCATATAGAACAATGGCATCACACTAGTCTGAATATATTTCCCAAAAAAGAATGTAGGAGTTGAAGCATTCAGCACAACTGTTCATTCCTACATGAGAACATACTATTTCAGAAACACTGAAATTTTTCCATTTCTGCTAAATACTTGGTATATATGAAAATTTTATTTTTCTGTCATACCTCTTTATTGTAGTAGGACTCTTTAGTATAATATCTATTATACTAAAAATGTACCTTAAAGATTCAATTTCAAAGGTATACTTTTTCTTTCAATGAGGCAAATTTATTTTAAGAAAGTTCTGACTGTATAGTAGGACATTGTATTCCTCATTAAAATAATGAATATATTAATTATCATAAACCATATCCCCAGGGGGCATTTCTTCATTGAAAATAATGGAAAATGGCATAGTATTTAATGAGTAATATTGTGTAAATAAAATTGATTAAATTTTAAAAAACTATATACCTAATGCATGTTTGTTTCATGGACCACTGTGAATTTTATCCTTGAAAAGACTGAGTATTCAATATTTAATATAACATCACATTATTAAAATAGTGATGATCTTGTTAAAGAAAGGAATACATTCCTAAATATTACTGGAGGGATGAATTAATGAAGGAATAAATTAAATGGTTTTGTATTTTTTCTAGTTCAACAATCATATAAACTGATTGTTTTAAATAAGAAAAACATTAAACATGGAATGAAAAAGACAAGAAAAAGGAGATATTATTACTTGAGTTGAGAAAGTTTCTAATTACGAAGACTACAAAGGATACAACATGGAATAGGCCCTTTGGCCTCTGCATAAGCACCCACAGTGAGACATTATTTTGGTGCATTTACTTCATCATCCAGCACCTAAGCTACCTCTGCATTGCTTAAGGACAATTCACATTAACTGAGCTTCTGAGGTTAATGAATAATATCAGGATGCCAATTTAATTTACAACATGGAGTCTATCTGTCATAGTAACCGTATGTCCCTTCCCTGTAGTTATACTACAAAGGAAAACCTCATTTTACACAGTGTTTTTGTATAAGCATGATATTAGAACAAAGGAAACTACATTATTCAAATGTCTAATGTTCTTCCAAAAATATGTAAAATCTGTTATTAACAAAAAAGTTGAAAATTCTAGTTCCAGGTCAAATTTTATATAAAAACATATATTTAACCAAAAATATTATATAAGATATAATAAAGTATAGAAGCAAGAATTCATTGCATTACATGTTTAGTTATTTATTTTATGTATTATTTTTGTGTAGAAGAACTGGGGTGCAGGCCAGAGGTGCCAGAGCCAGAGAATTCACTAGAGACTGAGTGGGGAGCAGAACAGGCAGATTTACTGAAATACACCCCTATGTGGAGCAACGGGCAATACAGAGAGGTCTTTTGCACAATATGTGGCTGAGCTCCCTGGCGGGGGATCAAATTCAAGCTGTGGCAGTGATAGCACTGAGACTTAATCCCTAGGCCAACAGGGAGGGTTTTGCATTACACATTTAAATGATTTTCCTGGGCATCAACCCCCTAACTTTTAAATATATATAACTTTGTATATATTTATACATTAATTTATATATTATTTTAATGAATATTATTCCATAAATTAATTTTATACTTATAGTATATAAAATAGTAGTAGTATACTTACATATTATAATAAGCATAATTAGATAATGCTGCATAACTTATCTATTGTTTTTAATTGTTTATATATCTTCGTTATATATGAATATAAAATAAATACTCAGAAGCAATTTTTGAAATACAAAGCAGTGGAAGTATATTCAAATATTATTACTAAGAAGCATACATCTTATTTTACCTGAAATACATTAAATTAAATCTCTCATGTTTAGACACTCTTTGAATACATAGTTACATTACAACGCATATAAGTGCAACATAGTTTATTTGTCCATATATGTTAGAGGGTTTTTTTTTTTTTTTAGGAGATAATGATTTGTGGTTTAGAGTAGTTTTTGTTTTATACTCATTAAAATTATTCTCGGTGAAATTCTTAGGAATGAGTTTTTCTGCAGTATGCAAAAAGAATCAAACAGGATACCTCAATATATATCATAGCAACAGGCTAAAAATATTATGATGATCTTTATTGATGCAAATAAAGTATTTGATGAAAATCAGACGAGATTTTGTCAGTCGGAGAAGCAGATTCCTTCAACCTGATATAGCATTTAAAGAAAGACATTTAAAGAAACGAGTATAGCTATACTCATATCTGATGTGAAAATCAGAACTTTTTTTTCTTTAATATTGTGAAGAAGGCAATGATACTTCTGTTACTACCTCTTTTTAATATTTAATTATATATTTTTAATTATAATTAATATAGCTAGTGGATTAATATGAAAGAGAATGGAAAGAAGAGAAAATTGTTTAGGTATAATGCACTAATATATTCAAAGGAATGATAAATAAGAATTAAGTTTAATAAGGTTGTGGGATACATCGTATAAAAACTTATATTTTCATATAAAGTCTGTTCCTTAAATTCTGTGAAAGTCATTCTAATAATTTAATGATCCTTTAGAATTTGATTTACATAATATTATTTGTTTGCTCATGCTGAGGGATATGTGAGTGTGAAGATAGGATAATAAATATAATTAGTATCTATTATGATATATAAATTATATGTATACAAACCAATGAAGTAATTAGCCTGTCTTCATTTGGAGGATTGGGTATGTAGACTGAGACATAATCAGACTGCAATATAATCAAGAAAGCATTTATTTAGACTAGGAATCATGATTCAGGTCCACAAACAAAAGCTGGTCTCACGGTGTGTTCATCAGGATCAGGACATCAGTGAGTTTTAAAGATTCAAGCAGGAGAGTGGTTTGAGGCTTAGATAATTTATGCTGAAACTTTGAATCTGCTGATAAATGTCTACAGGCAGAAAGCTGAAGCTAGGTGTCCACTAAAACAATCAGCAAATCACCTTCCTGTTTCTTTCCTACACACTGATGAGAGAACAAGCTGTTGCTGTTTCTTTCATAGTAATCAATGAGCAGAAATCATTGACTGGATTTCTTTCACAGTCACTAAGAAGGGAATACTGCTGAAGTAGTGGAAATACTGCTGAAGAACTGAGGCTACCAGAAGGGAGGTGGGGGTTCACAAGTCTAAGAAGGAGTTGTCAGGCGGCTAGTCATTTCACTTACATTTGAACCTAATGTCATGAACATGGCAGTTTGAGGCAAGATGGAAACCATTTGATTCAGAGTATGTTCTACATTATAAAATATCTAGGCCATCATTCCTCAAAGACTTCCAGAAATTATAACAGTTCACCCATTATATTGGCAAAAATGTTGTTGATGGTAAAACTTGCTGGGAATTTTGTGGAGCCAACTTGACAATCACTTTTTTAGTACCTATCAAAATACAAAATGTAATGGGCCTCCCTGGTAGTGCAGGCAGTTGAGCACAGCGCTGTGAAGCTGTCCGCAGCCTCTGCAGTGCTGGTTCAATCCCCACTGGCCGCAGAACAACCCACATGGCACGGAGGACCTCCTCTGTCACGTCTGCTGCTCCCCTCAGCAGTGTATTTCAATGGGTCTGCCTGTTCTGTTCCCCGTTCTGTCTCTGGTGGGTCCTTTCACCATCCCACACATCTGGCCTGTACCCTGGTTCTGGTATAAATAAATAAATCTTTAAAAAAAAAACTTGAAAAAATACAAAATGTAACTACCCTAAAGCAAGAGGACTGATTAGTAAAATAGACATGTACAAGTGTCTTCACTGTAGAATTGTTTGTGATTGTGATACTCAGAATTAACCTAAAAGTCTAAGAAGAGAAGAATGGCAAGATGTGAAGTATATTTATAGGTATTAAATTCAAAATACCTACAGAAATATAGTTGATTTTTTAAAAAGACCAAGCTTTATAATATGTATAATGTGATAAGTGCATGTATAAAATTGGTGCTTTCGTTATTTGTGGAATTAAAGAAATAAAACAAAGAAGGAGAAAAAAATTAAATAAAAACCAATACTGGAAATACTGTTGAAGAACTGAGGCTACCAGAAGGGAGGTGGGGTTCACAGGTCTATTGTGGAGGATTATGGCCTTTTTTGGTGTGGTGATATACATCTGAGGAGGTGTGAGCCTCGTCTCCTAAATAATACACAGTATCGGTGTTATCTCAATAACATTTAGGTACAAAATAAATCATGCATTTTTAACTATTTATTTTTGCTTCCTAAAATCTCAGCATTTCTCCTAATAATGTTTTCACTTCATTTTTGAAAATAACTTTATTTATTCTTTTCTATTTTGTATAACATTGCATATAATGAGATGTTAATATTCTGCAGTTTTAAAATTAATTTACCAAAATTTAATTTACTTAAGATCCAAGTTCATATATTTTATTTATTTCATATTATCCTTTAATTTTAATAAACTCATGTATTACCATTATTATATATAAAAGTTCAGAAAGAGTAGTGTTTTATTAACCTAATATCACAAAGTGATTGTTTAAAGTTTTGTATACAGGAAAACTTTCATAAGTAAATGAAATAAGTCTAAGCAATTAGAGTAAAGCATCATTCAGAGGACTTAAGAAATTGTCATTTGGTTCATATTAAAACAATGTAAAAATAGTGATCTCTGTCAATAATTCATTGATAAATTGATACATTAAAATATTAGAGAAATTATCTGCTGATGTTAAATCTCAGTATTGGAACTCCCATTAAATTGTTTATCAAGTGTAAATCTTGTCTCCACTGAACTATCAAATGGTCAAAGTACAACAGAAGCATAACTATTTTGATTCCTTAAGAAATGAAACTGAACTAGCTTCATTGCTTGTGTTACATATAAAATGTGAATATACTTTTTAAAAATGTGTCTACTATGTGGAATTTACATTAAAAGGCATGAAAATTCAATGAAATAATCATTAGAAGTAACTCTCCATTGAGACATGCAGTTGTTTAAATGTTTCTAGTAGAGTGTTTTCACCAGCATGTTAAATTAAACCTTCACATTTGATATTCATATGGTATAGTCGGAGAGTAATCTCTAGGGGGATGTGGTATAGGAAAGAGAGTCTCATTAGTTTTAATGATACCTTAATAATGTCTTATATTCTCCAAAATAAAGGAAATTTGAAAAACCAGTACAAAGGTAAACTTACTGAGTTCTCTATCATTTAGATTTATATTTATAAAAATGGATAGTGCTCAAAAAAATACTGCTGATGAATATTCAGGAATAAATGATAACAATGCTAGAACACTGTAAGATATGCCTTTGAAATTAAACTGAAATTATACAACTAGAACCAAACCAATTATTATAAATTCACCTTAGAAATACCTGAAAGCTCAAATATAAGTAATCAGTTCTAACCAGAGCTAATAAATGTGTGACATAGGTTGCTGCAAGCTGTATCTTACATGACTATAGAGATTTTTAACGCAGTTTTCCAGGGCTCAGGGTTACAGCAAGATGAGTTCCACTTGATCTTAATTTCCCTGAGCAACCCATATAAGTCTTCTGTGTTGAAAATGCTCTAAAAGAAAGAGCAGCAGGTACTAGGGAGACTATCACCTGAATGAGAATTTGAAACCTCTAAGTTTTTATCTCTGTGACCTCCTTTCATTGTCTTTGGAGGCAGTCCTGCTTCGATACTAAAAATGCTGAAAATTATAGGTAATGTCTCTAAAGCACTGCTTGTTTCTGGATTAAGTGAGCACTTTTAAATAGAGAATTATCTTAAAGATCAATAGTACCATGGAGTTTGCCATAAAAACAACAGAATTTAGGTGGCACCTAAATGGTAAATCACTCCAGCAGAAGACTGAATTGAATTGAATTCAAGTAGCTTTTGATCCAGATTTTTCTATAACACTTCATAACTTACTGTGTGTTAGGATAACTAGGTACATGTCATTTCTTAATGAATACATTCTTATCTCACCCAAAACAGTACCTTACTTAGAGTTGGTGTTCAGCAGAAGTTTATTACATGGATGAATGAAAGTATAAATTAATGCATAAAACAGACCTTAAAGTTTAACAAAAAGCAGACCTTTTGAGATAGAAATATGATATGAGTTATTAGCCTTATAATAAGTGTAAGGCATTCCCTAGATTATAATAGCTCATTTTAATTTTAAGAGAATATATTATAATGTATGTTGATCTCATAGAAGACAATTAACATTTTTTATTGAGTGAGCAAAGAATTGAATGAATGAATACAACTCATTATTATGATATATAGAAAAATTAGAGTTTGATTTTTTATAATGTGAGCTGCAATAATTAACTGCTATATCCTACAATCAGTTCATAAATATTACTTTAATAAGCACTATAACATTTGGCTCAGCTTTAATTAAAATCTAAATCCCATATTATTTTCCTAATTTAACAATACAATATTGTACACAAATTACTGAAGAATTAACTTTATGCTTAAGAATTAAATATAAAAAGATGGAAAAGGAAGTTCAAAAAATACATTTTAATGTGGAAGGTGGGGTGCATATCTTTTACAGAATTATGCAGAAAAGAAATGTAGTAGGAAATGAACCCAACTATAACACCCATTATATATACAGTATTTGGGGTCACACATAATTTATATGGTGTTAATGACAACTTGCTTGCTAACTTTTGAATCCTTATATTCTATAGGCCTAAATTTAGCTAAATACTGAAATGAGAGATAAAAAATATTTAGAAAAAATATTAATATAATGGATAATTAAAACTAGTTATAATATTAATATTTATGGATCTGTAGTGATAATGCTTTTCTGCCAGGAAATTGTCATGGCTATTCAAAATAAAACACGGAATATAAAAGAGTAAAAAAAGAAGTTTAAATTGCAATCATTGTATTACTGATGAAGCACTCTGTTATATTCTGCCGCTTTGAAAACAGATGATATTCAAATTATGTACATATAATAAATCCTGACAAATATAAAAATTTGACTACCAAAGCATATAGTTTACCAAGTATTCTTGAAAATTAAGTTGTCCTTATACTCAAACAACATTTCCATATGCCCATTCCCAGCAGAAACTTTAGAGAAAGGAGGTGTGATTCAAACTAATACAAACATTATAAGATCACTAGATAAATTTTAGGAAATAAATCTGCAAAATGTAACTAGGTTCTGTTTGATTATTTTTAAACTAATGATATAATGCAATGTTTACTTTTGTCTTACAAATACTATAAACAAATCTAATTTCTTATCTTAAGCAAATTCTTTGAGTGGGATATCCTGAACTTCTCAGTAGAAAGATGCTCTTTAATACAAAATAATCTTCATCTTCAAGTTTAAATAATTGCACTCTAACCATATTAGTAACATTGAAATTAATTGTTGTATAGCTGGCTACAGAGTATAAATATTAATAAGCATTTGATACTTCCAAATGCTGATCATAATTGGCATTTACTAAAAACTTTAGTTAGACAGTCTAATGAATAATTCATCTATGTCTTAATTTGGAAAGAAAACCAATATTTCTGGCAACTGTGTTATATATATCCAAGTGGGCGTGGAGAGGAAAACACAGGCCAGTGGTTTTCAAAGCATGATCCCCAGACCAGCTATACCAGCATCATCTTTGAACTTAAAAATGCAAGAATTAGGGGGGGATAGTGTAAGGTCTTGGAACCCACCCAAGATTTATTGTATCTTCTGGTGCTAGATGCTAGAATTGTGTCTTCTATTAAGTTCTCCAACAGATTCTGAAGCAGGCTAAAGTTTGAGAACAACTGGAATAGATAGTTAACATCTATAGTTAACATCTTGTACCCTCCTTTAATAGAGGGAACTGAAATGCTGTCAATAGCGGCTGCCTTGGTCCCATAGAACTCAGAGTAGTTCTGGCAGAGGAAGGGCAATAACCAAGAAAGCCCAGCTCACCATATGTGGAACATAATATGTAGAAAATGAGCCCATATTGTTGAGAGACTTTCAGATCAGAGCTGGAAAGGGAAGTTTAAACAAAATTACCAGATCAAGATAATCAGAATAAGGATAAGGAAACTAAAGTCTATACTCAAGTTCTGCATCAATGTGATCTCTATAAAAAGGGGCCATTCTAGATTCCCTGAGCCTCCTAATGAAGGGTGGAGCTGAGCTCCCAGGAGACTTGGAGGAGGATACTTGCAGGAGACCCTGGAGCAGGGACACATGTGAAGAAGATATGCTTGCTTCTGCTTTTAGACTTGTACCAGGGACTTGAGGGGCATGAAAGATATGTGGAGCTGAGACATGGGTGAAGAGACAAGGGTGAGAGAAATGTGGCAAGGCTTGTTAATGGTTATCTTGATTTGTGCTTTGATTTTGCTTCTTTCCTTCCAGACTTTCCTTCTGCCGCTTTCCTATGGTTCCCCACCAGATGGTGCCTTAGATTTGTGGCAAATTTTCAGTCATTAGAGGCCCTGCTTTGGGCTAATCCTATTTGGCTGGGCATTTACCCAGAAGGGTATGGGTAACTTTGAGTGTTTCATTGGGAAACTATATCCTTTTTCTTTTCTCTCTCTATGCCTACTATTCTATTAGAGTTCTTCTACACTAAATAGGCAAAGCCCCTTTAGAACATACATGTTTGGGTATCCCTGGGCTACCCATCAGCTTGCATTCTAACAAGTCAAGCAAATGAGATCAAAGCACTACAAATTGCAAAAGAAATTAAGTCATTATAACCTGATAAGATTATGAATTTTGGGCATAGATTGATCATATATGGAACCTTTTTTTAAAAGATTTTATTTTTGTGTAGAAGAACTGGGTGTAGGCCAGAGGTGCGGTAAGTAAGAGGATTCACCAGAGACAGAGTAGGGAGCAGAACAGGCAGCTCTACTAAGTAAAATGCTGAGGGGAGCAGCAGGCAATACAGGAGAGGTCTGCTGTGCCATGTAGCTTAGCTCTCTGGCAGGGGATGAAACTCAGGCCTCAGGGGTGATAGCGCTGAGACTTGACCTCAAGGCCACTAGGGAGGCCCCCATATGTGGAACCTTAAGAAATCACGTAAGAGCCTCCCCGGTGGCGCAGCAGTTTAGCTGCCCGCAGCCTCTGCAGTCCTGGTTCGATCCCTGGCCACCGGGCGAGGGTCCCACATGGCGCATAGACTTCTCTTGCCACCTGCTGCTCCCCTCAGCAGTGTACTTCGTCACTCTGCCTGCTATGCTCTCACCTCTGGCTCTGGTGAATTCTCTCAGCCTCCTGCGCTTCTGACTGTACCCAGTGCTTGTATAAATAAATAAATAATATTTAACCAAAAAAAAAAATCACTTAACTCTAAAAGCCCTCATTCTTGAATGATGAAAAATACAATACTACTTGTAGAATTATCATAAGATTTAATAACAACATGAAATGAGCACCTACTATGCACTGGAAATCGACTGAAATTTAATGAATTATCTCAGGTGATCTAAAATCGTATGAAATTGTCATTAATATTATATACAGTTTAAAGAGCAGGACACTGCAGCTTGAGTAGCTTGCCTTAATTCACAAAGCTGGACAATCATGAAAATGAGATACAAACAGAAGGAAAAATATTGGAGTGTATGCTCTGCAGATAATAACAGGATATTCCTTAAAACAGACTAAGTAAATATTTAAAAAATATATATACAGGTGAACATAAAAAGGTTGTGTAAATCAGTCTGAAGAAATATTGATCAACTAGTAAGACCAGAAACACTTTTTGATCTTACAACACTTTTTTCTTTTTTTTTCTTTTTCTATTCCCCATACAACTGCAACCCCCTTATTTTGACCCCAATCCCTCCTTTCCCCACACACCCATAGTGTGTCTCTGGTTCATAGTTGTTTGTTGATTTTGATTTTTTTCTTTCTTATATTTATTCTTTTTCCTGGTCCTTTATTTAGGTTTTCTAGATTCCTGCTATGAGTGAGACCATCTGGTATTTTTCTTTTTCTTTCTGGCTTATTTTGCTGAGCATGATCCCTTCCAACTCCATCCATGTTGCTGCAGATTGCATGTGTTTATCTTTTTTGATTGCGGAGTAATATTCCATGGTGTATATGTACCACATCTTCTTGATCCAGTCATCTATGTTTGGGCATTTGGGTTGTTTCCAAAGCTTAGCTATTGTAAATAGTGCTGCTATAAACATAGGGGTGCAGGTGCTCTTTAGAATTAATGTTTCTTTGTCCTTTGGGTAAATACCTAGGAGTGAAATTGCTGGATCATGTGGAAGCTCTATCTTTAGTAGATTGGGGGAATGCAAATCAAAACTACAGTGAGATACCATCTTACACCAGTGAGGATGGCACATATTAAAAAAAACTAGCAATAACAAATGTTGGCGAGGATGTGGAAAAAAAGGAACTCTCCTGCACTGCTGGTGGGAGTGCAAACTGGTCCAACCACTATGGAAAGCTGTGTGAAGATTCAACACTTCTTTCTTATACATTTCTTATACCTCAAAGTGAGATGTGTTTCAATGATTTGTAGCATTTTTAAAGATAAGGATGAAATGAGAAATTAATCTGAATGCTACTGTATTTATTATCTTCAATATTATTATTATTGTGAAAATCCTTTCATTGCATCTGGAAGATTATAATGCAATATATAATTAAATTGTTCAATAATATCCTTGATAACAATATACTTGTATGTTGGATTTGAATATCTGTCTCTAAGAAAGTGATTAACGGATCACATTATGTTTTCTTAGTCAAATTAAAACCTTGGAAACCATGGAGGAGCGACAAAAAGATAATACCATACCAATTACAACTGAATGGATGTCAGCAAGACTATCTTTAATTTTAATTCTCATTTTAGTTGAGTATTTCACCCTTTGCTTACCTATGTTATGTATCTCTTTATTACTGAGCAGAAAATGATGCTACTATAGCAATCAGCAACATTTATGTTTGGCTCTTATGAATTAAACTATTATTAAAGTAAAAATTGGCACAGCTTATAGAGCAATTATTTACCAAGATGAGAAAGTTTCCAATAGTCTCTGAGTTATAAAACAAAGAGCGATCTGCTGATATATTGCAGAGAGCCAGAGAACAGCTGGAATATACTAAAAATTAACACTAGAAGCCAGGAGTAAAAACTAGAATCTTCTTCAAAGAGGGAATGAGTTCCTGGAAAGTCTGCACAGAAGGGGGCACTGAAGTTCTGTGGCACAGTGGAAATGACCTCAGGGCTTTTCAATAAAGTTGCCAGTGGAAATTGGGCCAAAGGATAATGCCATAATTCTTTTTTGCTGCAGCTACTGCCATTGTATTCAAGTAGCAAAAATCAATGTTGATGGCAAGTTGGCAATGATCTGCACACATAAGAAGCTTTGTAACTAACTGTGCTCCTCTCCCATGGTTCCTCTCCTACTTCCTACTTCTCTTACTAAGAGATATTGCAACAGGAACTATTGATCAAATTCACAAATCCTCACCTGAATGTGACACTTCTTTAGCTTTTGGCAAGTTACTTAATATCTTTCTGGCTTGGCACTTCTCATTTGAAAAATGAGGACAATAGTATGTTTTCTTTCCCAGAGTATTGGTAAAGATTAATGCATTTTGAAGAACTTTGAATGGGAAAAAAAAAAAAGGAAAACCTAACTGTGTACAAGATCATATTGCTTTTCTTTCCTTTTAATAATATGAACATTTTCTGCCAGTGATGCCATGAAAAAAAAGTTTTTCTAGTCTCATTTCTTCTATGATATATATGCTCAACCATTTGGTTTAGTCCCAGTGGTCTACACTAAAAAACAAGGTTAGTGGATATTTTCTGTTTTTGCTACCACGTACCAATTTCCTCTAATTTTCCTAACTTCAGTGGGGGTTTCTTTTGGGAAATTGCCTCTTTCCCACTCTTGCATTCTTGGTGGTTCTATAATTCAATGTGTCCTGCACAAATTTTCTCAAATATGTAAAGTTAAACCAATCTGATATTCTCTCCTCAGATATTCTAAATGTAAAAAGACAACTAGAAGAAAATACCACTATATATAGCCTTTATTCCAGTTATTTTCTGAATTTATTTTCATGTCAGTTTTTCAGCTGACTCTGATTAACCAAATATCATTCATTGAAAACTGACTTAAGGTAACCCAAGTCAATGTACTATGTTTTTTTTATTTGAAAACCAAATATTATAGGAACACAGTTCTAGTTGAGGTTAATAATCAAGAGACACCTAGGAGCAAAACTTATACATGAGCATAAGTTAGTTAATGTTAAGCATACGTTTGTTAAAGTCAAGTTAATGACCTCTAGTGATAAGTCAAAAGTCCAGATTTAATTAAAGGGGAGTAAATTGAATTGCCACAATTGAGTTATAATCCAAATTTTCACTAGCCCTTCAGTCAGTTCTACAAATTCAGGCATCACTAAATAAAAAGGAGGATGAACACTTCTAAAGAATGATGCTCCTCCAACAATACTGGTGTGATTGACAATATTCTGAATTTTCCCTTCAGGTAACTGTGGCCATTCTTGTATGTTTGTGTATCCAGAGCAAGGGGAAAAGCCATCTCTTAAGAACTGCTACATTTGGATCTGAATTTACACTAATCTCAGGGTAGTCAGAATGGACTGTGGTCTTGCTAAAAATAGAGTTGATGCAAGTCCAGAGATTAGTGGAATTCAATAGGACTTACAAATTAACATGGGGTAATTTTCCCAGTTACTGATTATAGAGTTTAAATAGACTACTTAAGAAAATGGGGAAATTCTGTCAAATTCCTGACTTGTAAAGTTGCCAGTAAGAATGAAATCATTTTTGAATATTGAAAATTGTTGTGACATTTGTTTTCAAATTGCTTCTTTAAATCTTAAGAGTGTATTAGGATCACCTAGAAGGTTTATTAAAGCACAGGTTGCTGAGTCCACTACTAGCATCTCTAACTTAGAGGGCCCGCTAATGTACACTCTTAGTAACCTCTCTGTTTCATGCTATTGATTCTGAAGACCACATTTTGCAAACTTTTGTGCTAGGCCATGAAGTTGGCAATTTGAATTCAGCTGTGAATTTGAGAAAATTTCTATCTTTACTGAACATATATTCTAGTAGAAGAGGCAGAGTGGAAAACATAAATATATGATCACATTTTTTAGTGCTAAGTTTTATCATATAAAGAGCAGGAAAGGGATAAACCAATAAAGATACAATTTTTTAAGGTGATTAGGAAGGTCTTTTGATAAAGTAACAGGGAAAATCCTGAACAAAATAGAGGAATAAACTCCATGAGATGAGAAGATTCCCCTGGGGAATGGAAAAGCCCAGTGCCCTAAAACAGGAATGATATTGTTAAAAAGGGCCTAAATTTCAAAAATAAGACAATAGATCTCTATTTAGTGACTTAAAACATGCAATAAAAATATTGTGGCTACATTCTCATTAAAATGTCATTGTTGGTAAAGATGTCTTTGATGTGAATATCATGTAGTGTTTCGCCTATATTTCCTTCTATGTATTTTATGGTTTCAGGTCTTATGTCTAGTTCTTTAATACATTTTGAGTTGATTTTTGTGTATGGTGTGAGGTAGTGGTCAAGCTTCATTCTTTTGCGTGTAGCAACCCAGTTTTCCCAGCACCATTTATTGAACAAACTTTCTTTGCTCCAATGCATAGTCTTTGCTCCTTTGTCAAAGATTACTTGACCATAAATCTGTGGGTTTATTTCTGGATATTCTATTCGATTCCATTGGTCTGTATGTCTGTTCTTGTTCCAATAATAACAAAAACAAAGAGAAACCCCACCAACTTGGAGAACATTTTTGCACACAACACTAATGATAAAGGACTGATCACAAAAATCTGCAAAGAGTTGATGAGACTCAACAACAACAAAGAAAATAATCCAGTCAAAAAATGGGCAGAAGAGCTAAAAAGAAACTTCTCTGAAGAGGAAACGTAAATGGCCAACAGGCATATGAAAAAATGTTCAACATCACTTGTCATCAGGGAAATGCAAATCAAAACTACCATGAGATACCATCTCGCACCAGTGAGAATGGCACATATTAAAAAAACTAGCAACAACAAATGTTGGCGAGGGTGTGGAGAAAAAGGAACTCTTCTGTACTGTTGGTGGGAGTGCAAACTGGTCCAACCACTATGGAGAGGTGTGTGGAGATTTCTGGACCTACTAAACATAGAGCTTCCATATGATCCAGCAATTCCACTCCTAGGTATTTACCCAAAGGACACAGAAACATCCATTCCAAAGAACACCTGCACCCCTATGTTTATAGCAGCACTATTTACAATAGCTAAGCTTTGGAAACAACCCAAATGCCCAAAAATAGATGACTGGATCAAGAAGATGTGGTACATATATACCATGGAATATTACTCAGCATTCAACAAAGATAAACACATGCAATTTGCAGCAACATGGATGGCGCTGAAAGGGATCATGCTCAGCAAAATAATTTAATGCTCAGCAAAAATTTCTTTTTTTCAGAAAGAAAAAGAAAAATACCGGATGGTCTCACTCATAGCAGGAATCTAGAAAACTTAAATAAGGGACCAGGAAAATGAATAACTATAAGAAAGTGAAAATCAAAATCAACAAAAAGCTATGAGCCAGAGACACTTTTAGGGGGGTGGGTGGCGGGAGGGGAGGGATTGGGGTCAGAATGAGGGGGTTGCAATTGTATGGGGAATATAAAAATAAAATTTATTATTTAAAAAAATAATAAAAAATAAAAAAAAATAAAGAGTAAAAAAAATGTCATTGTTGGGTGCATAGCTCCAGGAGAGCTGATCAACAGAATGGTGTTTGATTTTAAAAAGGGTAACTCCAACTGAAGCTGTTATTCGAAGTGTGTCCTCCCTGTTACAGCAAATCAAATCACCACCTCAAAACAGGGATATAATAATGACCCATCAAATAAATTATTTCCCATCCTAATGTGAATAAATAAATGAATGATGAATGCAGGGTATGACCAAAGGCTATAACACAAAGGTTGATGAAGGAAAAAAATATCTTAAGAACAACTATAAATATCATTGTGACAGAATTTAGTACTTCAGAGCATCTCTAATTCCTTTCTTGTTCTTTCATTTACATTTGAAGATATTTTAATTAATTTCCTCTTCTACTGCATCTGAGATGCTTTGGTGATTATTCAAACACTTTTACTCCTTAGAATGAAAAAAAAAAAAAAACCACAAAAGATGAATTGGCACAAAAGTAGAAGAGAAATAGACAGTTTATAGACATGGTGTTCACAATAGTGAGACTTGTCTTACTCTGAAAAGCATCAAGCAGTTTTATAGTTGAAAATTAGCTCTTTTATTTTAAAGTGGGAGCATTTGAGAAAATAAAGCCAAATATCTAAAGCATGATTAATTTTAAATAAATAAATCTATAGGATGGAATAATTACAGTGTGTGTAGTCACACATTTGTTCAATGTTATCTCTACTAGACCTGCAAAAAGACAGGATTCTCAATACCATGTAAGAACACCATCAATAACAAAATGATGGAGGAATATTGAAAATTAAAACATGAGAAAAGACAAAAAATTCAGAAACCCGAATAGATCATACAGAAATGTATTTAAGGTAAAAACTTTTAAGGACACAAATAAAAGTATTTTAATTTATTAATGCTATTTAGTGCAAATTATTGCTATTACTTTATAAGAACTAATATATATCATTCTTAAAGAAAAATATAGAAATACTAGACTATTTAGAGAAACATAACTAGGTTTTAATTTGCTTTCCTTGATAGTTCAAATAGAACAATATATGAAGTGTTTAAATAACATACACACATATAAACACATGTCAGTGTGTGTGAGTATATATGTATATAAATATGTGTATACATAATTCTCACTTTGCTCAGAATAAAACATTGCCCACTTGTATATTTTTTTTATTTTATTCATTATTCTACAAATATTTTTGCAACCTCTTATGTGCCAGTGATTTCTTGGCTCCGGAAATAAAATATTTAAGATGACAGGTGAATGAACTTTCAAATGAATGTTCAACAGTCCTATGAAATATTATCAATGAGAAATAAAGAGGAAGAGTGATGTAACATTTGTCAATGCCACCGTGGGGACTAGCGTGAGGGAAAAGTTAGACTCCCTTTAATAAACCTTATTATTGTTCTTGGTTCTACTTACATTTGTTCCTCAGGTTCAACATATAAATCACAAGAACGTCCATCCTCTCATTAGCTGAGAACAAACCTGATATGAATATTTGAGAGAATGTGCAGCATGAAAAAAGGACTGGTAAGTTTTGAACACTAATACATGATTTCTAACATGAAAGAATTTTCACTTGTAGAATTAAAAATCCATTACTTTGATCATGTTTGATATCTGTTTGATATTTTTAGTCACATTTTTTAAGTTCACTCAAAGAAGTATATTGTGCTTTATATGGATATTCAGATTTTTATTTTAAGTCACTTTATTTTTTTAAGTTATATTTATTTATTTATACAAGCACTAGGTACAGTCAGAGTGCGGGAGGGTGAGAGAATTCACCAGAGCCAGAGCAGGGAGCAGAACAGGCAGACTGATGAAGTACACTGCTGAGGGGAGCAGCGGGTGGCAGGAGATGTCTGCGCGCCATATGGGACCCACGCCTAGTGGCTGGGGATCGAACTGGCACTGCAGAGGCTGTGGGCAGCTTCGCAACCCAGCGCTCAACTGCTGTGCCACCAGGGAGGCCCATTAAGTCACTTTTTAAAGAACAGTTCCCTTCCTTGAATTATTAAATTTTATTATCCAAATGTAAAGCACAAATAATGCGAAAGGAAAACAATCAAGTCACTTGTGCATAAAATTTCATACTACAACATATATAAAAGAATGAAACTACACCACTATTTTATAATAAATATGAAATAAACATAAAACAGATTAGAAACTTGGATATAAGACCTGAAAGCATAAAATACACAGAATAAAACATAGGTTAAAAAATACTTGAGAATGGTCACAGTGACGTCTTTATGGATTCATATCAAATGACAAGGAAAATAAAGAGCATAAACAAATGGGACTACAACAAACTAAAAGCTTCTACGCAGCAAAAGTAACAATAATTACAATGAAAATCAGCCTATTGAATAAGACAAGATATTTATAAACCACTTATCTTTGTATATAAGGGGTTATATCCAAAACATATAAATAATTCATATATCTCAGCAACAATAAAGAAAAACATTCAACCTGATTAAGAAATGAGCAGAATCCCTAAATAGAAATTTCACCAAAGAATTCAGATTCATGAAAAGATGTTCTATATCATTTATCATTTGGAAATGCAAATCAAAAACTGAAATATTTTGAATGGTTAGAATGGTTTATATATATATATATATATATATATTTTAAGATTTATTTATTTATACAAGCACTGGGTACAGTCAGAAGCGCGGGAGGGTGAGAGAATTCACCAGAGCTGGAGCAGGGAGCAGAACAGGCAGAAGGACCAAAGTACACTGCTGAGGGGAGCAGCGGGCAGCAGGAGAGGTCTGCGCACCATGCGGGACCCTCTGGGGCCGCTGGGGATTGAACCGGTGCTGCAGAGGCTGTGGGCAGCTTAGCAACCCAGTGCTCTACCTCTGCGTCACCGGGGAGGCCCTGGTTTATATTTTTAAAAATCAAGAAATAGGGCCCCCCTGGTGGAAAAGTCCTAAGTCTTAGCACTATCTGGTAATTGCCAGCCACTGCAACATGGGTTCGACCCCCGGCCAGGGAGCTAAACCACATGGCACAGCAGACCTCTCCCGTCTCACCTGCTGCTCCCCTCACCAGTGTGTTTCAGTGGATCTGCTGTTCTGTTCCCTACTCTGTCTCTGGTGAATCCTCTCACCACCCCCACCCCCCATACCTCTAGCCTATAACCCAGTTCTTTTTTTTTTTTTAAGATATATTTATTTATTTATTTATACAAGCACTGGGTACAGTCAGAAGTGCTGGAGGGTGAGAGATTCACCAGAGCCAGAGCGGGGAACAGAACAGGCAGACTGAAGAAATACACTGCTGAGGGGAGCAGCGGGCGTGGCAAGAGAGGTCTGTCGCACCATGTGGGACCCTCGCCAGAGACCGGGAATCGAACCAGTGCTGCAGAGGCTGTGGGCAGCTTCGCAGCCCAGCGCTCAACCACTAAGCCACCAGGGGAGGCCCTAACCCAGTTCTTATATGCATAAATAAATAAAAATAAATCTTTTTTAAAAAAATAAAGAAGTAAATGTTGGTAAGGATGTGAAGAAAAAGGAGTATTTGTCCACCATTGGTGAGAATGTACTAATGTACAACCACCATGGAAAACAACATGGAGTGTCCTGAAAATATTAAAAAAATAGAACTACTATATGATTCAGTAATGCCACTTCTAAATATTCAGACATAGAATATGAAACACCAATGTAAAAAGACATATGCATCCCTATGTTCATCGAAGCACTGCTCACAATAACCTAGGTGCAGAAACAACAGAAGTGTCCAAATAGGGTAAATGGATAAAGAAAATTTGATATATATGCACAACCTCAAAGTTGAAACTTACTATTTGCAACAGCATAGATCGATCTTGAGGGAATTATGTGAAATGAAATAAATAAGAAAGAGAAAGACAAATACTATAAAATTTCACTGATTTGTGGGATATAAACAAAAGTAAAAATAAATTCTAAAACTCTGACAACAGAATGGTGGTTACTAGAGGGGAAGAAGCGGGATACAAATGGATAGAAAGAGCTGATTTTTACTTGGTATAGGGTGTGGTGAAATAATATCATCTTGGAACAGTAGAATGTATACAGGATGGCAAACTAATGTTACTTTAATTGAAAAAATAAGCAAAGAATCAACTTATCCCCATAGTTCTGGTTTTAGGTGAGAGAAAAACTTTATTTTGTAGTGTTTTCTGCAAAAATATTTATCTTTTATATCTTCATTTTTATAATGAATGTCTTCCAAGGAGTAATCTTTTTACTTAATAGTAAAAAGAGCCAAAAACATTTTTGTTGAGAGAAGCAAATTTTAGTTAAAAGCAGGAATGAGATGCATTGTTTTGTGGAATGAACAGTCTCATATAATATGGTGGGGATTATTGTTTGCTTTCAGCAATTTAATTAAAAGCTCAAACAAGTAAATCCCTAGGGGATTTCTACCAGAGGCTAATTTATTGCTAAATGTTATTCTGAGTAGTGCAGCACAGAAACTAGGATGTCTGCTGTAACTAGTCTAATTTATTAAGGGAAATAAAGAATTTAGCACTTTTTAAAATGAATTCCTTTCTGTGTTGCAGGGAAGAAGAATATTTTGCATTTAGTTTAATCATCTATTCATTTGGACTGATTTTTATTACCTATATACTGGTATTACCAAATATCCAAAAAGGATATTTGCCTTCATTTTATAGAAATATATGTAAACATATAGATTTATATAATTCATTATATGTAGTCATAATTTGTAAGTGTATATTTGATATCAAAATAAATATGTTAATGTATTAATCATTAAATTTAATTACATGTATTAAATATGTACATATGATCTTTGCCTTGGGTCATTATTTTATTTTATAGGGTATTTGTGAGACAACATCTCTTTCACAAATAGTTGGGAACTAGCAAGTGGAAGCCCCAAATGACTTTGTTTCTATTTTTCAGGATAGACTTTGTTCATTTCACCTAAAATATGTAGATAAATTAAGAATTTTGTAGGTTTCTTATCTATTTCATTTCTTGGAGCACCGTTATTTAGGCAACACTACAAGTGTGCTTGACTCAGACTTTTCTGACTGTAACTTTGCTGTTATGGCTTAGATAGCCATGCTCACCTTGCCTTTGACAGTGAAAGACAATCATTAGGTACATTCCAGGATCCAATTACTCCTATTGCTTTTAGGTTTCTCTATTCAGTGACTGCAGTTCTTACTCTGAGGTCTAACTTATAGAGAAGAGTCATCATAGATCTCTTCAAGGATTCCAGATCTCCCCTCACAAATTTACTTCTGACAGTAGAAGTGAAAAGTATTGTTTATAGACCATCTCAGCATGGATCATAAATAACAAATCCAGCCATACAATTTCTTCCTGTACCCTAAACCAGGGCAGATCAGGCATATATAATCTGTTCACCCTTGGTCACCTTTTGGACCATATTTCAACAAACCAAACAAACAGAGTCTCACCAAACTGCAAGATTAAATGCAGAATCTGTGCTTAAATAGAACATTCTAAGAAAACGTCTGACCTGTAATTTTCAGTTTCAAGGTTATAAAAAGCAAGGAAAGCCTGAAGAGAAGGCAATTGGAGTAGAAAAGACATTAAAGGCAGTGTAGGATTCTGTTTTAGATCCTCAACCAAAAAGGGATATTTGTGGGACAAATGGCAAAACTCAATATTCAGTAAGTGGGTATAATTGAAATGGAGTGTCTTAGCATTTAAAATGAAAGAGACCACTTGATAATGAGGATATTGAAAATAGACACAGGAGGCAAGGACAGATAAAAACTTGCTTGTGCTGAGAAATCACACCCCCCAAATTAATAAGTGATTATGATAAAACATTACTGAAGCAGTATGATATAGTAACTGAATTTAGACAATCTGAGATGCTTTGGGCTACATGCTGATGTAGTCGCCTAAGCCTTTTGTCAGATATTGGCATCTGCTGCTCGAGTTCTGTCTGTCAAACTATGCCAAAAGAGAAATTTCAGGGCCTCCCTGGTGACGCAAGGGGTTAAGACACAACCTATGAAGCTATCTGTAGCCACCGCAGCATGAGTTTGATCCCCGGACGGCCAGGGAGCTGCCCACATGGCACAGCAGATCTCTTCCTGACTCTTCCACTGTTCCCCTCAGCAGTGTTATTTCAGTGGATCTGCCTGTTCTGTTCCCCACTCTGTCTCTGGTGAATCCTCTCACCCCGCACATCTCTGGCCTGTACCCAGTTCTTGTATGCATAAATAAATCTTTCAAAAGGAAAAAAAATCATATTATTAAAAAAAAAGAAATTTCAAATTCTGCCACATGCACAATGGTCTACTGAATCTCATCTTTGTGGTTCATAACTTCCCGTTTTTATTGCCAAATGAATTGTATGCAGTAGGGGCAGGAAGGGCACAGAGCTGGTTCTATGATCCAGCAGATGGGGTAAAGGAGCGCCCTGGAGGCCTCAGTGGCTTTCTCAGGATTTTATTGAGCGTTTACATGTAGTGCAGCAACCAGGTACAGGGCAGGCAGGGGTGCAGAGGGGTGGGGAGGCCTCCCTGCAAGTCTTCACTCTGGCCTTCTCTGGCTTCCTTTCTCCCCTTCTCCCTTCTGCCTCCCTCCTGCTTCTGCTTCTCTTGGTGAATATCTCAATACTGCTCCCATGGCTCCTAGAAGTAAATAACACAACTTATAACAATGTAACAAAATTCAGGTGCCCCATCAGACAGGGCAATCCTAATGGGAGGGCAGAAAAGCCTGAAAACCATTTACCCTACATATGCTTATATTATTATAATATGGATTTTGGGCCTCCCCTGGTTGTGCAGCCATTGAGCACTGGGCTACGAAGCTGCCCGCAGCCTCTGCAGCGGCGTTTCAATCCTGGGCCACCGGCGAGGTGTGCAGACCTCTCCTGCTGTTCCCGCTGCTCCCCTCAGCAGTGTATTTTGTCAGTCTGCCTTTTCTGTTCCCCGCTCTGGCTCTGGTGAATTTTCTCACCCTCCCGCGCTTCTGACTGTACCCAGTGCTTGTATAAATAAATCTTAAAAAATATATATATAATATGGATTTCACCCAATAAATCATAATATAATTATTTGTTATTGGCTTGAGTTGTAAGTAAAACCTCTCAAACCAGGTGGAAATTAGCACATTGAGATATGAAGAGATTATTATAACTGTCTGTAAAATGATCTTTAATAATATTTCCAAATAGTATTATTTAGAGGCTTAAATGGGACAAACCGTAATATACTGCATATGTCATGGTACTGCATAACGTTTCAAATATTAGGCAAGTAGAAACTTCCATGAATGTAGATACTATATTATTTTTACATGCTGTTATCAAATACTGCAAATAATTTTTCCCATCTTAGTGAAATGCTTTTTTTTTTTTTGAAAAAAAGATTTATTTATTTATGCAAGAACCGGGGTACAGACCAGACCCGCGGGAGGGTCAGAGGATTTACCAGAGACAGAGCAGAGAACAGAACAGGCAGATGACCAAAAACACTGCTGAAGGGAGCAGTGGGCAAGACATGAGAGGTCTGCTGTGCCATGTGGATTTCTCCCTGGCCAGGATTGGACCGGCGCTGCAGAGGCTGCGGACAGCTTCACAGTGCAGTGCTCAACTGCCTGCGCCACCAGGGAGGCCCACATTGAAATGCTTTCTAAACATAATTCAAATAGTTGAATATCATTTCATTATATAGATTAAACATGCTTTAAAATTTTACCTGTTATTAATTTATTTTCCAAAATTTTACTATGCAAATAATGCACTATGATAAAAATTTTGGGGTTTTTATTGTTTTACCTGGGAGAGAGTTATTAAAAAATTATTACTAGTTCCAAAAAAATCAACATTTTAGAGTTATTTGGAAGACATTTTGAAATTGGTTCTTGAAAAGATTGAACCAACTTGCATTCTAACATATACAGCATGATAGCCTCGCCCACACTTATCAAAATTGAATGTTAACAGGTTTTGTTTTTGCTGAAAGATTTTATTTATTACTAATGAGATTGAATATATTTTGTGTTATCAGATATTCTACTTTCCCTTGTGTGTCCTTTTCTGTACTTATTTTTTTAATTGGGATATGAGTATCTGATTATCTTGAATTACGAAGTTAGCAGTTTCTCAGGTTTAGTTCAGAGAAATGAATAATGAAAAAATTATTCAGGCTCCTATGGTTGCAGTCAATTCAGAGATATTAAAGCTGATGGAAAGATCTAGGAGGAAGCAGGCAGACAAACAAATATTTTAATTAGCTTCTTGGAATGTTGAGGATACTCCTATCCCCTAGGTCTTTACCTGTCTGTGGATTACCACATACTTTTTCAAGGGAAGTTTTATCCATAATTTCTCAACAGTGTAGGGAGGAAAATCATGTTACTTTCATGTTAGGAGGAAAATTTGAGTGAGTATATATGAACAAAGGAGACAAAATCTTCATAGGAATTTCTTATAATAAATATTTATGATTATGCAACTATACATATTTAAAAACTCATATTCACTATTTCATTCAAAATTTATAATATTTGCATAAGGCAGAGAAAGATATAGACAAATAAAAATATATAAAACAGGGTGAATCCATCTTGCTTGTGGAATTATTCCCATTTTGGGGCCTCCCTGGTGGCTTAGCAGTTGAGCGCTGGGCTGCGAAGCTGCCCGCAGCCTCTGCAGTGCCGGTTCCATCCCCGGCTGCCAGCAAGGGTCCCACATGGCGCACAGACCTCTCCTGCTGCCTGCTGCTCCCCTCAGCAGTGTACTTTGGTCCTTCCACCTGTTCTGCTCCCCGCTCTGGCTCTGGTGAATTCTCTCACCCTCCCGCACTTCTGGCTGTACCCAGTGCTTGTATAAATAAATTAATAAATCTTTAAAAGAAAAAAAGGAATTATTCCCATTTTGTGAGATTATAATAGTTGTGGAAGTTAATGACACACTGTAATGAAAAAAAATTAAAGAAAAATATATATTGTCTATCTCTAAACTTTCTCTCCAAGAAAGCAGATAAGGAGGAAAAATTGTCCATTGCATTTCACAGAATATCAATAGGCCACATAAATAAACAGAGATCTGTGCTTTGATCTCATTTAGAGACTTTATGCCTTTCTATGATAATTGAGCTGATAACCACCCTATCACTGCTTGGATAATGCTAATAACAGTAATGGTGAGACAACTCAACATGAAGAGGACTCAGGTGGTAAGAGAGTAATGGAGTCTCAGCAACAAAGAACTGCTAATGCAAAGCCATGTTGCAGTTGGCACTGCTAGGGAGTTATGGAAACCAGACTCCTTGTTTGAGTAACTGCAATAGAATACAAGAACTGTAATTTTTTTCATGGGTAGACATAAGCATTCTAGGAGGACTTCTGAAATTATAATGGACAGAGGATTCTTCTGAAAGAATCAAAAGCCTTTATAAATTCAGTCATAGTAATTACTTAATGGATTACCTATCCAGCTAAAAAGATTTTTTGATGTGTCCTTATACACACAATGGTTTACTGTATTTAGCTATGTTTATTGTTAAACATCCCTACCTCTTGGACGTTGTTGATTGGAACAGAGAGGACATCTGACATTGAAACCATGGTAATCATGATGTTCATTTCTTACGTGTTAATTTTGCATGGTGGACTTGCAACAATGGGACAAATATACCCCTTCTCATCTTAAAAAAAAGGGTAACAAACCCATAATTTTTAATAAATTCACAAGTTGTATTTAAGAGTGTAGATGTAGAACAGTATTCACTGCCCTACAGGTTATATCTTATTTCCAGGACCAAAAAGATTTATCAAAGGTAGTACTAAAATGCCTTACTTGTGGATAGATGATGGTCAACATTCATAAGCAAACCGTTCTCAGAATGTTACAGTTTTGGATCCAGATTTGAATTCCACCACAATTTAGCAGAAGAAACAAATGATATTCTACCAAGTTGTATTTTCTATGTGTGTTCTTCAACCCCATAAATGCAGTCCAAACCCCATCATCTGGGAGAGTGATTTGAGACTTTTGCCTCCAGTTTTCTGATGGATGAGCTTACATGATACTGATTCTTTACTCAAAACTTGGTAGGACGGGTTTTGACTTCTGTGTCAAAGGTAAGGGTCCACACTTGGTAATATACCGGTGTGATCTCCTTAAAAAGGGATGGTCCCATGTTCTCTGCTCCACCTAATGAAAGTTGAAGCTGAGCAGAGAGAAAGTGAAGATTTGGAGCATACACATGAAGTAGACAAGTGAAGGAAGATACACTTGCTTCTCAGCTTTGGACTTGCACCAGGGGCTTGGGGGACATGGAAGAAGATGCATGGAGTTGAAACAGGTAGAGACACTTGGAGGAATAATGAGTGACAGATCCATGGGGAGGCTAACTATGGCAGAGTTTAACTTGATTTGTAGTTTGATTTTGTTCCTTTCATCCCAGACTTGCCTGACCCCATCTATACCTTTTCTATGGTTCCCTACCAGAAACTTCATTAAACTTGTAGAAAATTTTTAGGTTTCAGCAACCCTGCTTTGAGCCAATCCTGCTTTGAGCCAACTCATCCCCTCTGAGGGGATGAGTAACTTTTGGTGTATTATTGGAATCTATTATTCTTTATTCTCTTTCTATGCATACTAATTCTATTAAAGTAATATTACATTCAAGGTCTTATACACTAAGAAAATCATTGTCTTTAAGCAGAAGATGGCAGAAACCATTTAGATTGTGCAAGTTTGGAGGTCTCGTGGCACCCCCCAGTCTATACTCACTGAGCCGTTACTGGGATATAGATAATAAAAATCAGGAAACTGGAATTTCAGCTTTCATCCAGTGTGTAACTTTTGGTTGCCTGGTTCCTAGGATCCTGACACGGATTTAGATCCTGGTACTGACCCTTCAGCAACATCCTTGCTCTTGGAAGCTGTATCTTTTGGTGATTTCATCAATTAGGTTTACAAGAGATCTTGTTGTTTCATGTATTTTGGCAAAAAAACATAGTTTCAACTAATTGTATATTAATATTAATGTTATAATAACTTGAGGGGACCTGGAGTATAGAAATCAAATCATAAAATGTTATAATTTTATTTCCCCATATTTTTGTTCCTCTTTTACATTGAATTTTCCACTATAGTATATACATTGCATTTTATCTCTATCTCCATGATAAATAAAATTCTTATTGGTTCTGTCTTATAAAATAAAGATAGCAACTCTTAGACTTCAGTCCATGTTTTGGAATCTGGAGACTGTTCTCAACTCTGGTAGGCAGTTTATTCTAACACAAGGACAATGAAAACCATAAATTAAGTGCGGGCTTTGCCTTCCCCTTAATCCTTTTGCCCTTAATCAAAGAAGAAGTGATCACAACTCTCTAAGACATTGTTCTTTTCCTTATAAAGGAAGAAATAAGTGCCACTTCCTAATATCACAGATCTTTCATCCATTTTTTTTAGTTAAGGTATAAGTCCCTTCACCTCAAATAGATGATTGAACATGATTAATCATTGTAGCTCCACCCTCTCCCTGCCCCCTAAATTTTTTCCTTGCTAACCTGTTTGATACTATTTTGATTGTTAGACCAGTCTATGAGAACCCGGAGGGATGGAGGATTTTTACCCTGCAACCTGGCAGAAACTAAGATCAGGAAGTAATTTAATTGGAATTTTATAAAAGTAGTCAACCTTTATTTAGAAGATAAATGATAAAAAATTTAAGATCTCTGTGTCCCTTAATATTTTGCAACAAAATGAGCTCTTATACATCAGATATTTAACTTTTTATTTTATTTAATAAAAGATATTTTTTGTTAATATCACCATAATATAGGGCAAAATGAGAAAAATATAGACTCATGGAAAAGATTCAGTATTTAATATCAGCATTCTTGGTTGACTGAAAACAGATGAAGGATAAAAACAATGTCTCTTCAAGTTGGGAAGAAACATAGACAACCAACAGGATTGAATGAACTTTGATCTGCAGCAGAAGCTTCCTGCCGTTACAGACATCACAGAGACAGAGGGGTAATGAGGTTCCCACAGAGGAACACAGCGAACTAAAGGTAGGTTCACTGAGCCTAACGTGGTTGCTGTGCATTAATTTTCGGATAATGGAGCATAACTAAAATAGATTCAGGATGAGAGCTACAATCTAGACTTAAATTTTAGAGGAAATCAGTGGGACATGAAGACAGTCCTCACTAACAGAGTATTTTAAAAATGTGTCCTGGACAGATGCCATCAGTTTTGCAATAGCAAGCTTATTAGCTGTGCTTTAGGAAGCTATATTGTGCAAAAAATTAAATATAAATATGAACAATACTTTGGTGAAGAATCTTAAAATCCCTCTCGTGGACATGTTACAGAATATGTGTTCCTTCATTCAATTAATATATTTAAACTAAATGTTTTCCATGCATCAGGCCCTGAACATAGAGACAGGAACAAAACCCTATTTTTTTCTTGGAACTCAGAGTCCACTTGGTGGAATAAAATAACAGTGCTTCCAAAAAGACTGGAGATTGCTACAGTAAAGTGTGCACAAGGTGGTGGGATATGGAGGAGATGACCTTACAGGGCTCAGACTAGTGAAAGGGTTTCTACAAACAATTTTCTCATGGAATGATCCTTGGCCTCAATGTTTCTCACAGCAGGTAAACAGCTTTCATTTTGATTGCCCAGATGAAATCTGAGAAAGACTTAAATTTCTTGCTTAGTTCTATATTTTACTTCAGTGCATTATTCTTGGATTATGTGGTAAACTGAAAAATAATTTTGGAGAGAAACATACTCTATGTCTTTTATCCCTTCATATGTCTCAAACTGGCATTAAGGAACATATTGTTATTTATGTCTTATTGATATGGACCGTCATTCTGGGTGTTATAATTTGAGAGCATACATGACAGTATATTTCTGGTTCACCAAAGAATGATCAATTGGGTTCATTTATTTGCTTTGATCCCTCCTGAAAATTGCTTTTGACACCCTTGCTCTTTTCATAACCAAAGCCCAATGCACTTCTCAACATGGAAGAAAAATCGGCATTTGTCCATCTGTTATCACTTTTTTCTGAGGTAATATTACCATAGTTACAGCTGTGGAAACTTTTTGGTTAGTGACTCTGGATAAATAACTATCTCAGTTTATCCTAGTGGAAAACACTGGCAGAGAACTCATACTCTACCATTTCCCCCCAATTTTATAGGAGGCTGCTAATAGTAACACTTATGTAAATGATACAGATTAGCAGCTGACCTTGAAGAATAATAACATTTCCCACATACAAACAAGTCTCCACTTGGCACTTCACTAGTGATAATGATCCAGAACAGGTGTTAATTCTCAATTTTCAGGTTCATTATGGATCTGTTAAAGTTTAAAAGTTGAACTTTTCTCTCATGCAATTCCAAATTTTGCTATTTTCATCTATATAGTGGGTTTATGTTCTCTAACTTCCAAAGAACATATGCTTTGCAATAGTAATATGGGCCATAGCACAATCAGTATTTTTATAAACATTCTTCCTAGTGAAGCATTTTCAAAGGTGATGTTTTCTTAAATGCCCTCCTTATTTGCAAAATTCATTTAGATGACAAACTGGATTACTGGATTTCTTTTAAATATTTTTGTTTTTCCCATGCACTTTTATAAGTTTGTGCATATTTCTTGTGCTGCATTCTCAAGGGTATTTATTTATAGCATGATATTAAGTTGACTATCTAATTTTTTTGTTTTGTTTTCTATGCAGAAGGACAATCTGAAAACAAAGTAGAATCAGTTTTAAATGTTTTGCTCACAATGAAAATAAATCACACATTCATAAATTCATTGCTCCACTTTGAAATAATCAAAAGTTGCTACTAATCCTATTTAAGTAGTGATTTTTTTAAAAGTGATTATTTTTCAAAGTAAGTCATGGAAAGCATAAAAAAATTATCAGATAAATCTTCAAAACCTTGGAAACTAGAAATCTTACTGTAGTTAGTGTGAGAAGTATTGACATACAAGTGTGGGTATGTATTGGAAAAACAGCATATTGGTAATATCAAAATCATTATGGAGTAGAAATAGAAGTATGTAAGGAATGTGACAAATCCCTAGGACATTAACACAGGTATCAAGTCTATGATACATATAAGTAAAAAACATAAATGAAATTATTTGAAATAGAAATATACAATCTTAACAAGGTTGTTTTAGCTTACAATAAAGTATTTGGGTCTGGAAATATACCCATATGTTTTGCTATTTTTTATTAATTTTCAATAATTTTAAATAAAATAAGATTTTACTGTATTATCATAGATACATGAATAATAATTTCAGAAATGCAAGAGAAATTAAACAAGGATAAAACTAACATTGATAAAGTGCCTACTGTAAGCTGTTACTCCTTTATAAATTTCACAGATTTGCCTAGTTAACCCTCATAAATATACTGACAGGTTAAAATATTATCATTTCAGATAGAGCGAGTAGAAATTTAAGAAGCTTGATTAATGTCCCTGAATGCACACAAGCACTGAGTAGTAGAGCAAGGATTCAACACTTCCCTTCCTGACTCTACCATTTCACATTCTTCTCAGAGAAAGCTTACTGACATCCAGTTGTACAGAAATATATGTTTCCTTGTAGAAATGATCTGAACCTACATTAAGGAACAATCTAAAGCTATTTCAGTTGGAACAGCCATGAGACAGAGATATTAGATTTTTCGAGGTTATTAATAATAGTGGGAGGAAGAGCTGCTACATTAGAGGAGATTTAGTTCAGGAAAAGTTGTTCATGGCAGAAGCAGGACGAATGTTGTAGTAAAGAGTCAGCAGAGAAACTGTAAGTACATTACCTCTGGCACATTTGACTCCTAAGTAAGGCCACTCACTGAAATAATAAAGCATGAAGACTAGATAAAGCTTAGTGCCTCAGGAATAGGTTGGACATGCAAACCCAGTTACACATCTTTTCACAATTAAAATGGAAAACCAAGTTTATTTTGCAAATATTTGTTGCTCTCATTATAATTGGTGATAATAAATATAAAAAAATAACTTGAATGCTAAAGTCTTATGACAGTCAAAATAGTCTGTAGACATTTTCTAACACAAAAGCTAATGATGCTTATAAAAATACAGGCCAGACCCTTAAACTAATTACAGCATGAGAATTATGAAGTTAATAGAGAAAATAAAGGCTCAATGATAAGCGGTGATGGTAAAAGATTTGTAATAAATCAATGAAAGGCTTCCAAAGGTGACTTAAATATATCCTACCTCAGTAAGTGTGAAGTAGGTACTCCCAGTGATAAGGATAATCACACAAATTCATCCTCCATCCACAGGGCAACTGACATGTAGCTAAATGGAAGATGTTATTTTTTATCCTACTGTTTATCTCACAAATGGCCAAGGAATTTTTAGAAAACATGTACTAAAATTAGGAAATTTCTGAAATCTTGTTTTTGAGAAATTTGGAATTTTGTAATGTTAAAGATTTCTACCTCTTATGAATGAGAATTTCCACTCCTGATTTTATATATTACAGAGAAATTTATGGACATAAGCTTGAAGAAAAATATTCCTGATAGTGAAAAACAGAGACTAAAATTTAAGACCATTAACAGGAAAGTGAGTATATTTCTATGATAGAATATCTTATAGCAGGTAAAATGAATAAACTATTGATAAACCATTTCTATGAAGATTTTTATATGAAAAAATGTTGAGTGAAAAAATATGAAATGTATATTGATACTATTTCTAGCAAATTTAAAATGTACAAAATATCCTCTAAATTATTTATATATACTTGATAAAAGTATATATTCATAAGTTGAATTATTTATAATGTATAACTTTCATGTATATGTAATATTATGTGGCTATAGATATCTTTCAGAAAAGAATTTATCCGTGATTGAGGCATATATAGGATTAAGGAAAAATATAAAGGAGTCTCAACTCTATCTGTAATTGGGATGAATGTATATGGGTATGTCACAAGCTGGGGTCACTGAGAAATAAACTCTGATTAGAATTTAGTGTGCCAGTGTTTATTGAGTGTCCTTGAAATTGAGATCTGTTACAGGAAGAGGAGGAAGAGGATGGAAACTAGGGGGTGTAGACAGAGATGCTCAACTGTGGTCAAACCCAAAGGCAGGCTCACCTGATCACATGAGGACCACACAGTGACTAAAATGGCCTATCAGAGCTGTATCACATTGGTTCTGTTAAAAAATAGAAAAAAATAGAAAAAAAGCAGGCCCCAAATGGAGTCATTCATGCTGTGCCCCCACCCCAACTTAATATCTAATCTCATTGCAGTCCATCTCTAAATAAGGGAACAGGAAAAAGAATAACTATAATAAAGAAAAAATCAAAATCAACAAGCAACTATAAACTAGAGACACGCTGTGGGGGGCAGGGAGAGGAGGTATTAGGGTCAAAATAAGGGGGATACAATTGTACGGGGAATATAACCAAGATGAACATGCATACATTGTGCAAAAATGAAAAAATGATGTAAGAAATATATAAAAAAATAGAAAAAAATAGAAAAAATAGAAAAGAAGCAGGCCCCAAATGGAGTCATTCATGCTGTCTCCCCACCCCAACTTAATATCTAATCTCATTGCAGTCCATCTCTAATAAAACTATAATCCTACCCAGTCAATCTATAGTTCCCTAATTAGCACCAGCGAGATAAATTGCATAAGAGCTCCTATTTTTCCCTAAGGAAAGGTGGACTTACCTGAAACAATCTTTTCTTTTGCTGAATACCTTGTCCCATTCTCCTTCTGTCTATAAACACCTTCTAGTTTGTGTAAGCCCCTGCAGTGTCTAGATGGGATGCTTCATGATTCATAAATTGTTTAATAAAGCCAATTATACCTCTACATTTGTGAAATTTGCTTTTTAACAGGTGTTTTATACCAAACAGAAACCAATCATTGAATAATTTGCTCCTCCAAAAGGGCCAGTTTTGTAGAGAGCAAATAAACTGAAGGTGAAGCAATCTGCAGGGATTGACAAGTGAAGACTCAACTGACAACACTTTGGCAGCTGTTGGATTAGTAAGTACTTTTTTTGAAGAGGTTTTGGTTATAATGATATAAATCAAGTCAAAAAACAAATGATTAATAAGACCAGAAATAAATATTTATAAATAATATGACTGATAAAGGACTAATTTCCTTAATACATGAAGATTTTGTACAGCTCATGAAAAAATAAATAAACCAGTCTAATAGAAAAATTAGCAGATGTTATAAACAAACTATTCATTTCCTCCATACACATATATGCACATGCACAAAATTGGCAAATTCTTTAAAATGAATGGAAAGATAAGTCTTTTAGCAGCAAAGAAATATAAATAATTAACTAAAATATTTGTTTAATAATAAAAATATTTATTTAATAATAATTATTATTAAATAATTGTTTAATAAAAATATTTGTTTAATAATAATAAATAAATAATAACAAAGATATAGCTACAAAGATATATGAAATGCCCAAGTGGTACATTGATATAAATTGTCTAAAATGTGTGAAGAACAGTTTCATACTACATAACAATTTTTTTGAAGTTTATAATTTTTGATCCAGAAATTTCCCTTTCAAAAATATTGTTTTGGTGGTTGAAAAGATGTGGTAACATATATCTGAAAAGGTGTGACCCTGTGCCCCTAAACCATGTACTGTTTTGAAAACCAATGTTACCTCCATCAAAATAGTACTATAATATATATATATATATCTCCAATAATATATTCACATATATGGGGGTTGTATTTTTAAGTGCCACATTTTGAAAGTAAATAATCAAAATCTCTAAAATATGAAACCTATTAAATTATTCTGGAGCCATGCAATAGAACAATATGTAATCATCTAAAAATACCCATTTTTAAGTTATGGAAAATTAGAAACTATTTTAGTGTATAGTGAAGAGCAGAGAACATTGTATCTACTGGCACTATTACTGTTATTCTCTTTATATAAATGCTCATTCAACTCATGCATACAAACACACTGTGTGTAGAATCTTACTGGAAGAATATATTACAGCTAGATAACACTGTTGATTATGGAAAGAAGGATAAAGGAACTCAAGGTCAGGAAGAGAAGATTTACTTTTCAAATTTGTAACATTCAATTATTTTCACTGTGAATGCATCTCTTATTAAAAATCTCTTAGGTTTTTCAATGATTGACAGATTAATGAAAACAAAACAAAAACTATGTGATAGAAATAGCTCAATTTTCAAATCATGTCTTTCTTATAGTGGTAAGATTTTTCTGTTGTTATTCTTTCCTTTCAATGGTTATATTGATATTTAACAATGAATTGATAAAAATGAATATAGTTTTTAAACAGAAGCAGCTTTGTAGTTTGAGGTGTTAGAGAGGGATCATCAAAATTTTGCCTAGATTTTATTCCAAAGCATATTTTTTATATTCCCTTAAGTACTTGGAATTTTTCTAAATTGTTGGAAAGTTTATAAAATACAGATGCCACACTTATAAGTGTCTTTTTTGTACACAATCCAATTTGAATATTTTCATGCTTTTTATATTTTGTGATCAAAATTAACACATTTATATTTATGTTTATAGGTGATTTCTTTACTATTTTCATTTTAGAAAAATCATTTATTTTGCATTTGTGCTAAACAGCTCATATTAAGAAGATGTCAACGATTTTACATGTTCCAAAAGAAAGTATCTCTGCTATCTAATGACAACTTTCTGGAAAGAGAGAAGCATAAAGAAACAAAATATTATTGTGATCACTTGAGGAAAGGCTTAGCAAATTCAACTCAATATTAGCAATTGCAAAGAAAGAAAAAAAAACACACAGTATGAAAATGTTAGAAAGTAAACAACTCATAAGAAATCTATAATGAAAATTTCTGGGTAACAAACTTTTGTAATCTTTGAAAATAAACCAACAACAGTACTTTGGAACACTTTAGGCTCATATTCAGTGAAGCGATTTGGTCTCTGAAAATGAGCAATGCATACAGAGGAGTTTGGGGACTTGGTTTGCATTACAGGGGATGTGCTGATCCTCTGCCATGAAAAGCTTTTGGGCATGTATTCTAGACATTAAATTATGGTAATTGAAATGGGAAAATGTCTGTAGCCTTTCTCAATGTGTTTAGGTTAGTTGCACATGAACATCTGTTTCCCTTTATAACCCGAGACTGGAGAATAGCATCAATTTGCAGGCATTAACAACTTCTGCTCACAAAACAGCAGACAACTCTCACTTGGAACACCACACCATCCAGTGTGCTGAGGGAATAGTCTCTAAACGTTTACACCAACAGCAAGCCAAATAATGCACTTTCAGCAAAGGAAAGGGATCCATGTTCAGCCATTTTGTGTGGATTTTTCTTCCCTTTCCTTTCTCATTCTCTCTGTCCTTGAATTGATATAAGAGTTTATGCTTTAGTGCTTTTTAAATCACAAATGGCCAGTTGCAATATTGATATAGCTTAAAGTTACCCCAGACTACTCATCCTAACCCATTCATCCTACTATCTAGAGAAAACATCACGTCCTTTCTCAGTATAACATATTATTTCTGTAAGTAACATTTACGGCTCATATGTATTGTCATATGTGTGAACATATGACAATGTGAGAACATATGACAATGTGAACATAGCATAGCATATAAAGAGACACACTATTTAAGGGCATAAACTAAGTATCTAACCTATAGAAAATACTTTTCCATTATGAGCAATACTGAAACTTTTCAAATCTCTTTTTATCCATGTAAAAATGGTATCTGTATGATAGGTTTTAAAAAATTAAAATGTTGAGTTTATGTCTAATGGTATGGCAAATGTATTTTAAAGAACTGCTATTTACTACTTCCAGTAATATGTTGTTAGGATGTCTTCTTTCAAACACCTTCAACAATTTTTTTTGTATTATTGCATATTTGATTAGGTTTTCTAAATTGATATGAGAAATATAAAATTTCACTTTTCAATTTATTTCTTTATTTTTTAAAGATTTATTCATTTATATAAGCATTGGGGTACAGGCCAGAGGTGCGGGAGGGTGAGAGAATTCACCAGAGACAGAGCAGGGAGCAGAATAGGCAGAAGGACCAAAATATACTGCTGAGAGTCAATTTATTTCTTTAAATAGATTATTAGATTGTGCAACTCATTTTGTGATTAATCGTCATTTGTGGTATTGGTTTCCTTTTCCTTGTTCTTTTTGTATTTAACTAATAATGATATAATTAGAGACAGAAAAACTTTGAATATCATACTACTTAATTTTTGTTTCAGTTGGGCATTTGTCCTCAAATTATTTTAATGGTGTGTGAAATCATAGTTTTTTTTTATAGCATATACTTTCATCTGACTATATTTTCTTCCTGAAATTTCAATGTTTTGTCAATTTTAAAATCACCTCCTCGGGTATGTGGTGTGTATGTGTGATTATGTACATATTTATATACGTTTCCCCTGTTCCTAGTTTATTCATTCACAAAATGTGAATAATAGTAATAATACTATATATTTTTTATTATTTTTTTAAAGATTTATTTATTTATTTATTTTTACAAGAACCAGGGTAGAAGCATTGGAGGGTGAGAGAATTCACCAGAGCCAGAGTGGGGAGCAGAACAGGCAGATTGATGAAGTACACTGCTGAGGGGAGCAGCGGGCACAGTAGGAGAGGTCTTTGCGCCATGTGGGACCCTTGCCGGAGGCTAGGGTTCGAACCGGCGCTGCAGAGGCTGTGGGCACCTTCGTAACCCAGTGTTCAACCACTGCGCCACCAGGGAGGCCCACTATATTTTTTTTAATGTTGATAGAGTTTCATTTATTTACCTGACTGGAAGATAAATTATTGACATTCATCTTTTTTTTTATAATGAAGGTTTTCCCACATACATTTAAATTTTCTCTTTTAGTGCTAGAAGTTTTTAATCACCTTTTCTTTACTTCTGCATGCTTTATTTGGTTTCATTCATTTTTTTTTCCACATTGTTTTGGTATAGTTCTTTGGTAATTAATTTCTCACAGGGCAACTTTCCTCATTGCAAATTATTTTACTTATAAATTAGAGAAGTAAGTTTTACTTATCGCTAACTTAAAGATGTAAAATTATCATTGCTACATGCCAAACCCCATTTTTATCTTTATTTTCCTTCATTATATTTCTCTTTATTCCTTATCTCCATTATCTTAAAAATTTACTGTCCAATCTTTCAGTCCCTCTCAAACCATTTACTGAGAGTTATTTCTACTATTTGCTAGATAGATCAATGATGCAGAGATAGATGATAGATAGATAAATAGATAGATTGTAAATACCATGTTTACATATATAAGTTCTTAATTTACCCTCGTTATATTTTATTTCGAACCTTATTCAATTTCTGACATTTTCTTCTACATTATGTATTTAAGATATATTTATACTGCTTTATGTAAATCTTCCTTATTATCCTTTCCTCTGCCTGGGAATCTGTCTTTGTATTCTTCTGTTCTGGAAATTAACATAAAAGTTTTCTTCACGTTTTCACTATTGAAAATAGTTGGGAAAAATCTATTTCTATGCCTCCTTGTAAAAATATGTAAAACCTTCTCCAGCGTACCAGAGAAATCACTGTCATGAGTTGTGTGAGTACATAGAATGCATCTTCTGGACTGGTTTACACATCATCAATACATTGGGTTCTTATTGCCAGAATTTTTATTTTGCATCAACCCCTGAGGAACTTCATAGTGATGTGGAGCATTTTTTTTACATTCACTGTTTTACTTCATTTTTAAAATGAATATAATACTTATTTCATAGTGTTCCAAATATCTAAAGACAAAGTAATTCCATTTATATACAAAATATTTCCAAAGAAGAAAGACAAAAAATATTACTTATCTTCTATTAGGAAATCATAATAAACATTACAAGGACTATTATTTTTCTATACTTTTTTTCTATATTATTTTTCTATACTTTTTTTTCTATATTATTTTTTCTATATTTTTACTATTATTTTTCTATACTTCTAGAGACTTAGGATGAAAGGGGTCTACTGTAATGTGTAGTTTAACATGTGATCCAATTTTACGAAGTCAGAATTTTTTGAGAAATTATTGCAATGACAGTTACCCAATGAATACAGTACATATAAAAACTTAACACAATAGTGTCCTCGAATGACAGGGTTGTTGAATATTCAAATTAGTAAACTTTTATACATTCCTTTTTGTTTAAGAAAATTTAAGAATATAAACAATGTTATTGTGGATGTTTGAAGTGAGACATATGATCTATTCCCTGCATTGTCTTCAGTTTCAGTGCTATGTTTATCAATACTGCTGACTGTCTTGAATAGTCCCTGTAGATTTTCCAAGTAACTGGCAGAATCTCCAGCTAACCTGAAATAGAGATGTGATTTCTATGATGAATTATCATAGATATTCAGTTTCTAAAATGAGAACTCTGAATCCCATAAATCAACAATCTGCTTGCAAGGAAATGGCTTATAGTTACCATTATTAGCTTCCCGAGAGCACCATAATATTGGTTTACTACTTTATCATTTACTAACTACTTTCTTTAGCATACACTATTTTCATAATTAATATTTGTGAATAGAATAGGCTCATTTTATTAAAATATCTTGACTCATAAGAGTAGTGACATTACAAAGTATGTATTAGTAGTGAGATAGTTATTCAGAGAAAGAGAGATGTGAGAGACTTAGAGTTTACAATCAGAATATCACCAGGGCCTCCATGGTGGTGCAGTGAGTTGAGCACAGTGCTGTGAAGCTGTCCACAGCCTTTACAGCATAGGTTAGATTCCCAGCCAACCAGGGAGAAACCCACATGGCGAGGCAGACCTCTCCTGTCTCGCCTGCTACTCCTCAGCAGTGTCTTTGGTTTCTGCCTGTTCTGCTCCCCGCTCTGTCTCTGGTGAATTCTGTCACCTTCCCATGCCTTTGGCCTGTGCCCCCATGCTTGAATGAATAAATAATTTTTTAAAAAAATTAAAGAAAAAAGAATATCACCAGTATGTATCTTCTATTAAGGATAACTCAGGTTCACATGTGAAAGAATAAAAGGAAGAGCACAGCAGAAATTAGTATGTTCCAAAATTTTTGAAGGGAAAAGATGAAAGGAAAAACATGAAATGGTTGTTTTCAATTTAATATGCAGGCATGAGAGAGTTGATGAAAATATCTCATTGTTCTGTATTACTGAGAATAATTCACTTTTACTTTCATGGCAGAATTTATGGTCACTTCTCTAAATGATTGTTTCATTTAACATGTGATTGACAAGCATTTTCCTTTCTGCTAAATTAAAATAAGCATGCATTTTAACTTCATTTAATTATACATTGGGGAGAGAAAAAGAGATTTTTTATGTTGTTTTTTTTTTTTAAATCACAGCAGTGCTAAGATTAAGTAAAAACTGAACAACATCTCATTTGATGCTATTTTATCTCAAAAAGGCATGAAAAGATTCAGAATGACTTTTATGATAATGGTGATTTTGCACATATGTTGTGACCCAAACTTTGTGTCTCCTTTGTTTTCAAATTTATTGTTTTTTTAAGTACACCAACATGATTATCAACAAGGTTTATGTATTATTAATGGGATAAAAATAGAGACTTTTAATCCTATTATGCATACATTATTCATCCTATGTCATTTCATTGACTCTTAAGCAAAGAAAGATGTGACCTTACTATTTAAGGTAATATCTAACTTTTCTAATAAAGAATATACCTACATATCAAAGTTAATTTTCATTCCCTAAATATATCTTTAAAAGTTACTAACATTTTGCTTAGAAAATTTTCAAAATTTTATTTCAACTCTGAACACTTAACAGGTTTCGCTAGAATAATAAATGCAGGGAGATGCACCACAAATTCTAGAATTTTAAATATTATGAACTCCAAATTGATGTAAATTACATATTGAAAACCTGTCTTGATAAATTTCAAGTGTGATGACTTTCAGATCAACTTGTGTTACCCTATTGATAATTTGGAATTTAACACTATTCACAAAGAATATTTACCAAAAACACAAACATATACACACACATCAAAATATCACTTGTTATTTTAAGGTTTCTTATAGTATCATTTAAAACTTCAGTTTCTTATAAAATTGCAAAAGATCTAGAAAGAAACACAACTGATAATACTATAAAGTTAGTGTAAGAAAAAAATAAACATAAAATTTTACTTTTGGGATGTCTGCAAACTCATGTAAAATTGAACATTTTGGGAATGCTGTCATGACTAATATGACAACCTCCACATTTACCTTCTGTTGCCTCATTCTCAGAGAATAGGTGACCTTTTTAGGTTGGCACTTATCTCCCTACTTGTGTATTTATACTCATATATAATATTCTCTTGGCATCTATGGATATTGTTTTTGCAGGTTGTTCCTTTCTGATCTGCATTTTAGCTTGTCTGCCCTCACTGACTCCTTCAATAAAACTATAAATATAGTAAAATGCATAAATCTTCATTATTATAGTATTAGTATGATAGTATTATTATTTTACTACTTTACAGATGCCACTCCAAAGCTATGTCCCTGTCTCTGTTTTTAACTTTTCAAGTTTCTGGAAAGAGTTTGTTCTCTGTTGAAAATTCCCATTTATTTTTTTAATCTCTGGTTTTAAAATCTGCTCATGAAATCTCATTTCAAGGATTGCAGTTCCCAAATCTAATGAATCTTTAAGTTTGTATGTTGTTCCACCCCAGAAGAGATCAGATACCAACTCCCATTCTATCTCTATTAAACTATTTCATATCAATCCTTGCTGTTGTTTTTATACTGTGTCAACTTGAGTAGGAAAAACTACATTTCCCAAAGTTCCCTTCTCTGTAATTCCAACCAAGATGGATCACAAGAGACCTTTTAGAGATTAGAAGGCAAACATAATCATAATCAAGCACTTTATTTATTTAAAGATTTATTTATTTATTTATTTATTTATTTATTTATTTATTTATTTATTTATTTATTTATTTATTTATACAAGCACTGGGTACAGTCAGAAGCACGGGAAGGTGAGAGAATTCACCAGAGCCAGCGCGGGGAACAGAGCAGGCAGAAGGACCGAAGTACACTGCTGAGGGGAGCAGTGGGAGTGGCAGGAGAGGTCTGTGTGCCATGTGGGACCCTCGCCGCTGGTGGCCGGGGATCAAAGGGACAGTGCAGAGGCTGCTGGCAGCTTTGCAGCCCAGCACTCAACCACTGCGCAACAGGGGAAGCCTGTTACTTTTTTTAGATGCTTACAATATTTATGCAAGGACAGCAGATGTGACTCATGCATGTTGCTGCTTATCTGCTATTTGTCTCATTAGTTTGGAACATCATCTACTCTCTGATCTTTCTTCAATTTCTCTTACTTCTGTGCCAGGAAGTTTGCTTAAATTTATGATAGTGTGCCAGCTTCTCCTAAGGAGAGCTACATCATAAGATTGGAAGCAGTATGACACTTAAACACGCTCCAGTCTGCCTTTGTGAGTCTCAACAAATGTTCATTAATTTTAGATTATCCTTATTCTCCCCCTACTTCATATGCAACTTTTCTTTATCACTGTCTGTCATGCTGATTTCAAGCTTTAGAAGCAGAAGTGAAGACAGAAACCTTTCAGAGGATTTTAAACAATTCCCACAATTGTGTAAGGACAGACCCTTACAATAAATTATATAAGCATATCCACCTCCTCTATCTATCTATCTATCTATCTATCTATCTATCTATCTATCCATCCATCCATCATCTATCATCTACCATCTGTTAATATATTCATCTTTTATCTGCTGCAGTGCTCAACCCCAAACTGATAGAGTCCACTAATCTTTTCTTTTTAGAATTCCAGTCTTTTCTAACAGTGATTATCACAACCTCCTAATTGGTTTCTATCTTCAGTCTTTCACTTCCAAACTCTTTCCACAGTTTTAAAAGTTCATTTCATATATGAAAATTTCTGTTACTTCCCATATCAAAACTCTTCAGGGGTCTCAAGCCACTTTTATAGCAGGGTATACATACTAGATATGATACCCCAGGCCACAAATGTTGACATTTCTTCACCATATTTTTTCACTACAACCTCATTACTTAAAAGCATTATGTATATACATTTTGAATCCAGTTATTCCTAAATATTTAAAATTCTCTACACTATCCTTGCCTTTACTCATGTTCTCGCCTCAAATTTGCAGTCCTAATGAATATGCACTTATCTTCTTGATTTAGCTCTAGGGACATCCTTCCTAAAAATCTCTGATACTTCTTTTTGTTAGATAAACTACTTTTCCCTTAGTTCCTAAACTATGGGTAGATATTGCCTATGTAAGTCTTCTCAGTGATAAAAGGATAATATGCTATGGTCCTGATCCTTTGCTTTTTTGGTGTGGCACCTTAATATATTAATAAGATTGGAAAGGATGTACTGTAGAGTTAATTTTTGATAATATTATGTAGTATGCCTTAGTCACAGGTATGTGAAATATGTTGTACTCCTTTCTGCATATCTTTTATTTCTGATAAACTTATAATAAGAAGAACTCTTTGCTCTCACTGTTCTTATGAACAGTGTTTCTGAATCAGTAAGTTTAGTAAATATAAAACTTGCTATCCATTTGTTTGCTTTTATTTTTCTAGATGGCAAATGTATGGCAGACATTCTTTACCAACACATTTTAATCTATATTTTAGTTCATTTTTGTTGTTGTTTTTGTTCATTTACTTCCTTGGCCCTTTCTCTAGGCTTGTGGCCATCACATTTTACTCTGCATACTCAGCATTGCTCTACTAAATTTGATTCTATGAAAACATGAAAAAACAACCAAAGATAATTTATGCCTTTTTTTATAACCACTCTAAGCTTGGGATTCAATAATCTCAGATGATCTATATAATTCTGTGGGGCTAATGGCACCTACCAGGACAGATGCACAATATGAATGGAAGTCCTATTGGAGATATCAAGGGTGAAACATTTGGTGAAGGTGAAAAAGTCTTATTAAAGGAGATCCTTTAGGAATATTACTCTGCATAATGCTAGCATTAACTACCTTTTTCTAATTATAGCCTGTAACATTCCCATATTGGAAAATTGTGCCTACTGCAATGGCAGGGTCTCCTTTTATATGGGGGTAAGAGTCAATTTGTCCACTCTTGAACCCTGGCTTCACTATTTACCTGTTGTGTAACTTGGGTAAATGTCTCTCCTAAAGTTTAAAAATCTGCTCTCCAGCCTGCCCTGGAGCTACCCACATGGCACAGCAGACCTCTCCTGACTCGCCCACTCTCCCCTCAGCAGTGGGACATTGCCTGTTCTGTTCCCCACTCTGTCTCAGTTGAATCCTCTCACTTCCCCACATCTCTGGCCTGTACTCCAGTTCTTTTCTTTTAAAGATTTATTTATTTATTTATACACGAACTGGGGTACAGGCCAGATGCACGGGAGGGTTAGAGGATTCACCAGAGGTAGAGCGGGGAACAGAACAGGCAGACTAACAAAATACACTGCTGAGGGGAGCAGCAGGCGTGACAGGAGAGGTCTGCCACACTATGTGGGAACCTCACCAGCAGGCCGGGATCAAACCGGCACTGCAGAGGCTGCAGATGGCTTCACAGTGCAGCGCTCAACCGCCTGCGCCACCAGGGGAGGCCCTATAACCCAGTTCTTGTATGCATAAATAAAAATAAATCTTTAAAAATATCTGCTAGTAGAAAATAGGCATGATAATATTACCTACCTCACAGTGTTGTAGTAATTCGATGAGTTTAAGGCCAAGCTTAGAATGCTGAAGGCAATAGAATTCTATACAGAGGAAAATGAAAAGTCAATGATGTTGAAATCCCTTGATTTGATATTTACAAAAATGCAATCCTGCAACTAGTTTACTATACTTCCTTTTTCTTTTCCTTCTCTCCCCCTTTTTTTTTATTCTTGCTAGTTAGACATTTTTCTGCCTTTAATGTTCAGAAACTTAAGAGCATATATACAGCACATTACTGGTGACTGTTACATAGAATTCATAGATTGGCAAATCTGTTCTTTATTTTCTTGAGTAGGTTCACTTCAGCAAATCCACAGTGGAGAAATGCCACAGAACTACCTAGTTGGTGTCCCTGTTTTCTTTCATTTCGTTTGGTCTCCAATCTCTTAGTATCACCACCTTACCCAAAAGGGTCCTTCTTTTTCCCAGACTTTGACCTTTTTACAGACATTTTGCTTTATTTCCCCCTTAAAAATATTTGAATATATGGGGGCCTTCCTGCTGGCATAGGGGTTAAGTCTCAGTGCTATCACCACTAAGGCCTGACTGAGTTTAATCCCCCTCCAAGGAACTAACCCACACAGTATGCAGCAGGACCTCTCCTGTCTCACCCGCTGATCACCTTAGCAGTGTATTTCAATCAGCTTGCATGTTCTGCACCCCACTCTGTCTTGGGTGAATCCTCTCACCCTCTCCACATTTCTGGCCTACACTCCAGAACTTCTATGCAAAAATAATTTAAATTAAAAAAAATTACAATATAGGATTGAAAGCATCATCGCCAGTAAGTGAGATTAATAAGTATAGGAACAGGGCCTGCTTGATGGCACAAGGGTTTTTAAGTCGCAGCACTATGAAGCTATCCGCAGCCACCGTAGCATGAGTTCCATCCCCTGCCAGGGAGCTAACTCACATTGTGCAGCAGACCTCTCCTGTCTTGCCCGCTGCTCCCCCCAGCAGTGAATTTCAATCAGTCCATCTGTTCTGCTCTCCAGTCTGACTCTGGTGAATTCTTTCGCGCCCCGCCCCCCACACCCAAATGTCCTGCTTACATCCCAACTCTTGTATGCATAAATAAATGAAATAAATCTTTAAAAAAAATAAAGAAACAATGTCTCCCTCAGCTAAGAGAATAATTTACAGCCGAAACAAGTATTTCTAATGTTGAGCTTTATTGCAGTGTCACAGCTCCAATGATTGTACCCAAAAAAGTTCATTCCTTCTGTCTTTCCAAACTCCATTATTATATTATCTTTATATGGTCATGAACATTATAGTATAAGATTTTCCAAAAAAGGAAAAGTTAGTACGCCAGTCCTATCATTTTTTTAAATTATTTTTCTTTCTCTTTCCATTTTTTCTACCTTTCTTTTTGACTTTATGACAAAATAGAGGAGAATGAAGTTTCTACTTCCTCCAGGTAGGAGTATTGTTTATGTAGCACATAATGGTGAATGTCTAAGGACAGCACAAAGGCTACCTACAATTCCCAGTGTTTAGTACAGAGCTTTCTACATAGTTGGTAATAAATAAACAATAATTTGGCAACTGGATGGAGTTGGCATTGATATTGATAGTGGCAGCAAAATAAAAAATACTGACGCATCTAAGTGTCCACATCTATAACTATGCCTCTGGCCTGATCAGGACTCCTTGAGTTCCTGTATGCTAGACCAAATTTCAGACATATTTCTTCCTGAGTGCAGGGCCTTCACTTCCCTTTTAGTAGAGCATTTATTTTAGAAAACTTATAATTATGCATTATTTCTCGCTCCTTTTTTAATGCCTGTTAATCTTCTAAATTCTTCCCAGTTCTGCAAATCTAGATTATGTTTCTCAGTGACCCAGGAGTCATTTCTTTAAATATAATCACCAAAGAAGATTTTGCCCCCAGGTCCTGCTTGCTATGGGAGTGTAAGCACCTAACAAAGGGTTTGCCTTGTTCTATGTTTTAAACCTACCTTCTGTCTTTAAGAGAAAGTTGACTTGTCTTTTGGGTAAGGCCAACTGACAAATACAGATGGTCTAGAATCTTCCATACACAGCCTATCTCAATAATTTCCCAGTTCTTTATCTGTGGGGAACTGGGTTTTCATCATTGGTCTGTGCTTCCCCCCTTAAAACTTGCTGTAACATCAGAACAAAATTAACTTCTATCATCTCATCATGTCCAGTGCAATTTTTTTTTTTCCTTCAACAGGCCCAACTAGAAGAATGCAATATATACAAATGGTGACACAAAGATTTGTCTTCAAGAGTAAAAAGAGACTAACAAAGCATTTAAAGCACCTCCAGACATAGGAATCATGTAGCAGAGAGTTACTCAGACACTGACAGAAAATGTCATCCAGGTAAATAGGTTTTATTCAGTAAAAATGCATATGGGATAAAAAGAATCAGATCTCCTGACAATGCACACACACATGCATTAATGAAAGCATGACATAACTGATGCTAGCGACATAGAAGAGATTCCTCCTGGCTGCAGAGTAATTTGGAACTCTATGAAAAATATTGGGCAGAATTTTATTCATACCCTTAGATTGCCTTTAACTACAGGAGAAATATCTACTTTAACTCTGTTTACTAAACCTTCACAACAAAGCCTAGCAGCACTTTCTGAACCACTTCCCTTGCCCTCTCTTTGACATCTCAGACCCACATTTTTGTCTGCTGTTCTCCTGAGACTCTACTGCAGAAACTTTATTATTTTTTTTTCTGTCAATTCCTCTCATTCTCCCACTCACTTCTCAGTCTTAAGTCACTTCTTTCCAATAAAATCAGTCTCTGCAGAATTTTCTTTTATGACAGTTATTTCTATGACAACCATAGAACTAACATACTTGGAGAGAAAAATAGAGGAGAGGAGAGGGGGAGAAGAGGAAAAGTAGGTGTGAGGCAAATGTTATAAATTGAAACACTTTTATAATGTTAAAGAAATCACCACAAAATTAAAAGGCAGCCTGTGCACTGAAACATGATATTTTCACATCATACTTCCAACAAGAGATTAATTTCAAATATATATAAAGAATAAATATAGCTCAACGATAACATATAAACAATCCAATAAAAAATGAGTAAGAACTAAATAGAAACTTCTTCAAAGAAGACATTACAAATGACCTACAGACATGAAAAAATACTCAACATCACTTATTACAAAGGAAATGCAAATCAAAAACACAATGATGGGCCTCCCAGGTGGCGCAGCGGTTGAGCGCTGGGCTGAGAAGCTGCCTGCAGTCTCTGCAGCGCCGGTTCAATCCCTTGCCCGCTGCGAGGGTCCCACATGGCACGCAGACCTGTCCTGGCGCCCGCTGCTCCCCTCAGCAGTGTACTTCGGTCCTTCTGCCTATTCTTCTCACTGCTCCGGCTCTGACGAATTCTGTCACCCTCCCCCGCTTCTGACTGTACCCAGTGCTTGTATAAATAAATAAATAAATAAATAAATAAATAAATAAATAAATAAATCTTTAAAAAAAAGAAAAAACACAATGAGATACCTCCTCACACTTGTGAGAATGGCCTAGATCAACAAGACTGGAAGCAAATGTTGGCAAAAAGCATGGAGAAACAGAAAAACTATTTACTGTACATGGAAATACGAATTGGGTTGGCCTCTATGAAAAATGGTACAAAAGTTACTAAAAACTGAAAATGAAAATAGTTTTATGATCCAGCAATACCACTTCCAGGTATTTATCCAGAGTATGAAGACACTGATATGAAAAGATTTATACATCCATGTTCATAACATTATTCACATTAGGCAAAACATAAAATCAACCTAAATGTCCATAAATAGAAGCCTGGATAGAGGAACTGTAGCATATATACTCAATGGAATATTAATCAGCTATTTAAAAAGATGAAATTGTGTTAATTGCAATAGTATGAATGGAACATAGATGACTATGCTAAGTGAAATAAATCAGAAAGTGAAAGAAAATTATCAGATGGTTTCACTCATTTGTGGAATATAAATAACAAGGAAAACAAGCTGGCAGAATACAACAAAAATAACTCCTACTCTGAAAAACATGGAAGTTACCAGAGAGGAGGGACTAGAAAAGGAAAAGGAGACACGGTACTAGCACTGGAACAGTGGTGGAAAGTGGGTAAAGCATGTACACATATTGAAGTGTAAAGTTGTACCCTTAAAAGTATTTAGATGTAAAAAAAGATTAATAAAAATTTTAAGTTATAAATTGACTGAAGCTTCAGATTATAACAAAAGGAACTAAAATAAGTGGGGAAGAGACATACACTATAGATCAGTACAGGTGAGACAGGGCATAAGCATGGATGGATTGTTAGTTTAGGAAGGCAGCAGAGGGATAGTTCAAAGTCAACCTTCATCTACTAGCCCATGAGGTTTATAAATACTTAAATTAATTTAGTGAATATAGGAATCTACATTTTGTTTTAGACTAATCAAGTCATCTAAATTCTTCACAAGATGACTGAGTGAGGATTCAATTTTCTATACTATCATATGCAAAATTGGTAATTTAAAGTCTCTTTCATGTAAGATTCAATCACAAAGGGAAGTTTTCTTAGTATTGCAGAGATTCTATTCTTAATGTCCTCCTGGCTTCTCTCCAGGATAGCATCTGGGTATGTGGAGGATGAGAAGAGCATTTTTGCTTTTACGGTGGGTACTAAGACTCTGAGTGCTTATGGTTGGCAAAGCTGGTCTCTAAAGTGGAGCTAAATGACCGTCCTTGTCTACCCACTTGTCTCTGTCTGTTTAGAATTTGCAGTTCAGGCCTATATCTGGCTTCATAACCTCAAGACCAATATCTCGTGAATAGCCCAGAGCTCTGCATTGCTTCCCAACAAACTAGTGCCCACCTCTGGTCCTGCTCATTGAATTATTCAGTTTTCATTTGGATACATGACACTAGCTAATGAAGTATCCACATAGGTGTGAAAATATTACCTAATTTGGTGTTTTATTTCAGGATGTTACCAGCACCATGGGAGTTGTGAGTTTAGTGAAAAGGTATTTCAAAAGATGTAATATAAACTTCAGGAGGGTTAGGAAATTTTAAGTCTTGAAAATAAATCATCATGCATGTGCAGCTAGGAGTGCAAAAGAGAGTGTTGCAGGCATAATTAGAAGCTATAGGCATCTGTATTTTTTTTTTTTTGCTGCAGATTGCCTGAATTCTTTTGTTGTTGTTTTTCTGCTTGTAAATGAGTTACCCTCTTTAGTCTTCATTTTTCTCACCTATAACGCGAATACATAACTAATCCTCACCTAATAAGATATGTGTGATACTAATACAGTGCCTTCCATGTTGTAAGTGATCATTGTTACCTACCAAAATCATCATCATCACTGTCACTGTCATCATCATAATGACAGTGATGATGATGATGATGATGATGATGATGATGATGATGATGATGATGATGATGATGTCTCAGCTATTAGTTGAAAGAAAAGAACTCAAGGAAAAATCCCTGTCCAATTTCCCCATGTATGCAGGGAAGTTACACATGAATAGAACAATGCACTTCCTGAGACTTTATTGATTTGAACCTTGAAGACTAACAGGAATCTATGAACAGTTCTCAATTTATAAACCAGCCCTCCATGCCCTTATTCATGTAAAGCACCTCTATCAATACAGGAGGTAACAGATAATTCAGGACAAGAAGTACTAGAATTGTATTGATAATTTCTGTATCTGATTCTGATCCTATTTCATATTCATCAAGCAACTTCTGAAATCTTTGTGAACCTAAGTTTCTTTCTTTGTGAAATGATTTTCGTAATATTTTTCTTCTTCAACACAATTATAAACTGTTAATCCTGAAAATTTCTGATCAAAGTTGGCAATGAAAGTTTCAAAAGAGAAATGATTAAATATTGCATATTTAAAGGCCAAAGGCATATTTTTATTTATTTTTATTTTTTATTTATACAAGAACTGGGGTACAGGACAGATGCTAGGGAGTGTGATAGGATTCACCAGAGACAGAGCAGGAAACAGAACAGGCAGACTGACGAAACACACTGCTGGGGAGAGCAGTGGGCAAGACAGGAGAGGTCTGCCATGCTATGTGGGACCCTCACCAGCCGGCCGGGATCAAACTAGCACTGCAGAGGCTGCGGACAGCTTCACAGTGCTGTGCTCAACTGCTTGTGCCACCAGGGGAGGCCCAAGGCATATTTTTATTTACCAAATAAAGTTTATTGTGGGAAGCACCTTCATGAAATATACAAAATATGTCTATGTTTATACTTTTGTTCTCTTTTCTTTTGCAGCAACACTGGTTTCCATAAGTTGACTATTGTAAATAATGCTGCAGTGGACACAGGAGTGCATATAACCCTTCAAATTTTTGTTTTTATTTTCATCAGATAGATACCTAGGAGGGAGCTGCTGTATCATATGGCATATCTATTTTTAACATTTTTGAGGACCTCCATACTGTAGAAAATCACTTTTAAATTGGTTGTCCTTCATCCAAAATCTAGAATACCCAGAAACACAGAGAAAACCCATTCTTCCGTGATTGCACTGTCCTAAGGAGGAACACAAGTTTATTCTGATTTGTTTGTGCTTTCCTAGAAATTTGCATAGAATAAATGTTTTAATGATGTACCAAACAATTCTAAAAGATTGCTATAATACCAATCTCAGTAAATTAAACATTGCTTGTATCTCTCTTGATATGTATGATTATTTGGATTCTAGGTTTTAAAGTCTAAATTTTCCTTTACATGTACCTAAAAATCTTTATCATAAAGAATGAACATATATACAATGTGTACTGCAGAGCCATGCTTGTTTTTCAGGCCACAGATTTTAAGGCTATGCATCTGGAGATTGCACACACACAATTATTATGTGGTATTTGAAATAGACAGCTCAGGGTTTTAAAGCTCAGTAATTCTAGGACTACATGCTTCCCATATACATTTCACCATCTGCAGCATCATGGTGATAGCCTACATATCCAAGAACTGTAGTAAGAATAGGAGCTACAATAGCAGAAACAGATGCTATATGCTTTTTTTTTTTTTCATTTATCAGAAAATAGACACACATTGTGAAGACTTGTAATTTTCTGGGTGTCAATGAAATATTTGTAATGTAACCCTATTATCGAATAATGCATGGGTTTTAAAAATTAAATTGTTTCAGAGTTTATTTTATAAAACAATTCCTTCCTCTCCTTGCCCCATCTTTCCTTATAGTTCTTGATTTATTTGCCACAGAAGTCATCACCTTTGACTAATTTATCTCTAATTCAGTGTTAATTGTTCCTTCTCAGTTTCCTTTTTTTTATATAATAGACTTGTGATTTGGTGAATTTTTATTAAGATGTAGATACCAGCTACTTCCTTTACATTTTATGTTTCAGATAGCTATTTTGTCTATTTTGGATGTTACCTTTAAAATGTCTAAGTATTCTTTCAAGGATCTATCATATCTCACTGGTTATTTCTTATAATTTTATTATTATTAGAGTTTTTGTTTCACATCCTGACTTTGCCCTCTTTATTTCAAATTCTGCTTTATGTATATATATTTATTTCTGTATGTCATGTCATATCTTTTCTCAAGTATTTGCAATAATGGATTATCTAATGTACTAAGCATAAAGCACTGAAAAGCTGACTGAAATATCTAAGTATATGGAAAGCATTTCTCAGTAGCTGGTGGCACATTAATCTGAAAAATCTTACAAAAATGTTTTCAAAATCTATACATTATTTTTTTTTCCCTTGGAATGGTAAGTTTCCCTGAGAGAATTCTTTCAATCTCATACTTGAAGGAAAGAGTGTTTCCAATATCCTGACAACAAAATTGGGAATGGGCCGTGAGTCTTGTGGGTTGGAATATGACCTTCAAATGTTTCACAATCTAGTCTCTAGTAACACCCAGCGTCCTTGCATTCAGTTTCCTCAGTCCATTATCTCCAGAGTATAAAATGCCAGTCTTCTGCTGGAATGAGGATAGGTTGTTTCTTTGCTGTATGAACCATTAAAAAGAGATCTGCTAAGCTAATTGCTTTCAATTCCATTGGCAGTTCCAGAGCTGTTTGGTACCCATCACAATTGAACCTTTCTGGTGTTCTGCAGATAAGCTATCTTGTGACTGGGTTTTTTTCTTCACTATCACTGCAATACTAGATTTATTTATTTTCCTAGGTTAGCTAACACCTTTCCATCTGCTTTACAGCTTCAGTGATGCACTGTTGTTGTTTCTCTGTTCCTTTTTATTTGTAGTATGGCCCCTTTGAAAGCCTATTATAATTGAGAGATGGTCTTGTAACATGCTTTGGAAAAGTGTTACAAACATAGCCATCAATATGAGGCAGTTTGAGATGCTTATGGACCAGGAAGTCTTGAAGCCACCAGGATTTGTCAAGAGCCACTGGGACTTAGTTTGAGAAGTGGCCTGCTTCCTGCACACACATGAATGCTGGAGCTCTCTGAATCATGTCCCACAAACACTGCATGTCCAGTTTCTGACACCTTGCCTCCAGGTTTGTGACTGCCCTTCTTTCCCTGCTAATTGAACTGTACACCTATATAATTGCAATATGGTTGCTCCCAATAAATTCATAGTGCGGTATATATGTATTTGGCTTGAGTCATAAGTGAAACCTTCCTCCTTTGTGGAAGATTATAGTCTATAGATCACGAACATTTGATAAAACACAAGACAGAACCTTTGATTAAATATTTAATCAAGTTACTATTTAATCAATCTTATGTAGGTCCATGCGTTAATATTTTACAGAAAACTGTAACATTTCCAATAGTGAGTGAATCATTACTTTTTACTCCTTCATTTTAAAAGTTTTCTTCCCTTTCTAGTCACACCACAGGAATCTTTTATATAATATTATTATCATTATTTTCAACTGCTGAGTGTCTTCTCTGACTACCTTAAAGGATTTTTTCTTCTTTTTTTGAGCTATTTATTTATTTGTTTGTTTGTTTTAAGTGAAACTGCAAGTTCCCACTTATTTTCCACATTACACTTGGATTGGACCTAGTTGTTGTTTTTACTTTTTAAATGTACTGTTATTGTAGTTCCATTCTTTATATACTTGCTCATTTTATTTAAAGAATTGTCATTGCCCTTAATAACCTCTTTGTGTGTTGAGTATTTTCTCCTTTCCTAGAATGTAAATTTAGTGGTCCACTGTTGACCAAAAAAATGAAGACTGAAAAGGCCCATCTATTAATATAAAAAGTCACTGGTTAATCAAAAAATAAGTTCAATTAATAACTTATAGAGGGGATTTTTCTACTCCCAGACGAGATGAAAGGTACTAAAGTCAGAGGAAGATGGGGAAGGGAGATGAAGAGGAAAGGAAAAAATCAAATTAAGGAGCAAAGCCTGAGAGCAGCAAGCTCCGTGGCTCCACAGAGTTCTCGCTGCTACCTGGTGAGAGCTGGCATGAAATGCAGCCAGAGAGCCTCAGACCTGCAGTGATGCTGATTTGTGGGGCATGAACAGCCCCAGCTGAGTGGCTTAGGACGCTCATGAGACTGCTGGAATTGAGATTGGGACATGGACCACAGCACTGTAAATGAATCATTCTAGTAAAGACTCTGTTAAGAATTAAATTATTATTTTCTCCTTTCTGAAGGTAAGGGTAGATAAACTATCTTTTTTTTTTTTTTTAAATAGAGGCATGTTTTTTTTTATTTATTTATTTGTTTGTTTTGTTTACACATGCACTGGGTACAGTCAGAAGCGCGGGAGGGTGAGAGAATTCACCAGAGCCAGAGCGGGGAGCAGAGCAGGCAGAAGGACCGAAGTACACTGCTGAGGGGAGCAGCGGGCGGCAGGAGAGGTCTGCGCGCCATGTGGGACCCTCCTCCGGTGGCCGGGGAGCAGCCAGGGATCCAGCCAGGGATCGAACCGTCACCGCAGAGGCCGCGGGCAGCTTCGCAACCCAGCGCTCAACCGCTGCGCTACCGGGGAGGCCCAGATAAACTATCTTGACTACTTTCTTATAGTAACAGATTCTCAAATTGTAGTTCATGAATTTTTCCATCAGAAGCAACTGGCATATGTTTTAAAATGCATGCCTCTCAGCCCCACCTCAGCTGAATCCCTGGAGGGAGGGTCCAGGGATCTGCACTGTAAAGCAATATCTTAAATGGGTGTCTTGCTCCCTAAAGTTTCAAAACCTTTGCTTTTTTTTTTTTCTATTTTGAGTAATCCAGGTGGGAGAATACTGTTTAGACTAGCTAATGAAAAAAATTAAATACTTCCCTATGCTGGTTGTTACATTTTTACCTACATTTGCACTAAGGACCATCATTATTTGGCTTCAACTTTTATCTCCTACATGTGACCTTTACTTATTATTATTTTTAACTATAAATCTATTATGTATTCATTCACACCCATCCATCTCTCTCATTTGTTTATTTATGGTTTTATTAGACATTGATTGAATTATGGATTAAGCATTTCAGTAGATATTGACAACAAGTTGACTGTAAGAAAGTGTTACTATTGAAGAGAGAATCAGTGGTTTAAGGAACATACCTGAATGAATCCCAGATGTGTTATTCATAAATTTTGACAAGTTAATTTGTTTCTGTATATTTATACACTAAACTTCAATAGGGAAATAATGACTTCTACTTTGTGGGTAATTGAACACACAAAGTCATACAATTAATATAAACGATATAGTGTGATGTGTATCACATCATGTTAAATCTTGTTAGTTGTAATACAATCATTATTACTATTATCCTTTACATAATTTGCATAATTTCCCTCCATACAACTACACTTGACTGAAGTGTTAAGGCTGACATATCTAGAAGACTTTGACGTAATAGGAATTTGTTCTAGTTGAAGAGTGCAGACTTGAAATTAAATTTAAGAAGATATTTTTCCACCAATAACAAATTAGATATTCGGGGATAAGCTTATAGACTCTAAAAAGAGTAGAATAAGATATGTAAGGTAAGGTGTAAAGCTAAGACCACAGGAAAATTAAGGAAGTTTTTAAGGAAGCGATTCAGAAAGGTAAAGGCTGTATTAATCATAATTTTTATGTGGTACTATCATTGTATAGGAAAAGCAGACAGCAATGAAAAAAGTTTTCTCATGTTAACCCTAAGAAGGAAAAACTCATGAAGATAAAAAAAATTGATAATACACAATATGGAAATATGATAAGAGAAGATCTAGAATATTAAACCACAGAGAAGAAAGCAGTTAAATTTAAGATTTCAGATGAAATAGCTACTGTAGAAATGTTAGCAAACACATGACCTTTCCTCATCTCTGTAGGGCTCAGACAAGAGTACAAAAGAGAACTCTACACTATTTGTCTAAATATTTCAAAGTTGTAAATTATGCTAATTAATTTTAAACTAACTCTATTTTAAACTCCTCCTGTCAAAATATGGACCTTCAAGACAATATTGAAAGCAAGGAGTGAATTTAAATTCTTTCAACTTGTAAATTTCCTGTGGGAATTTGGTTGCATAGTAAAAAGGGTTCTAAGATCCTAATTCCAGAAGTTCCTTTTCTTTTACTACCTCAGTCTCCATTTTATACTGCAAAGATCTATGGGTATGCCAACCCACACTGTTTAAACTCCATGCCAACCCACACTGTTATAACCATTCCAAAATGCCTCCCTTTGGCTACTTCCCATGTCTTAGCAAATCCTTGGGCAGGAAATCCTGGATTTCTGGGTAAACTAGATTTTCTCTAGAACTGTAGGAACCATGGGTTCTGGTTATAGGATGGCCATATTGAGAGCAGGACTCTCTAAAACATGGGGCATAGAGCAGGGAACCCTCTATTAAGGCCCTTGGTCAATTTTAAGGAAACATTACACTGAAGATTTGAATATTGTTGACCAGAAGAATGTACAAAAGGTCATTTAAGACAAAGTTTTTTTTTTTTTTTTTTCCTGAGGACATGAAACAGCATTAGCAAAGGCAGAGATAAAGAACAGTGTTTGTATATAAAGACTTAATCTGACACACAATGAGAAAATTGCCTTTTCCATAATGGTTTTGGGGAACAGACTATGCTCTGCAGTCTCTGGAGAGACTTGCAACTAAGGATGGCAGCCATCCTTAGTTACAGCCCTAACCTAGCCCTTCAGTTAGAGGCCTGCTTACATGAAGATAGCTGGAAGAATGACTAAGACCCTGTTAAGACATCTCCATTAAGACCTCCGTTGTAGCAGGGATGAGGTGGTCCTGGAAACATTTTTCATCATTTTGACTGAATTCTTAGTACTTTCTACTTCTAGTCTTTCCTCTCAACTCCCATCTATCTCTGGGTCCATAAAAAGTCAGAAACCAGTTCATGACTTTCTAGCTCCCTGGCCAGTGTTCATTGTGATCTTAGCCCCCAAACACCCTTGCCTCGGTTTGCACTGACACCTCTCCCCTCTTGTTTTCACCAATTGTCTTTCTCAGGGGAACTAGGCTATTACAGCAAATCATCAACCTTATATAGGGATAGCAAATGCCCTCTTTACCTTCACTCAAATCTTGTCACTTTTTCCTTGGTAAATAGGAAAATATTTTTATGTTACAGCATTATTAAGAGGAATTTTCTTCTACATGCTAGGGAGTGGTATGTTTAAAAGGAGGCAAAGCTAAAGAAACTTCCAGAATTAGCACTTTCTGCAATGAGTCAGCCCTCCTGCAATGGCCTCTAGTGAGTCACATCTGCTTTATAAGAAAGGTCACCGGAGAAAACTCATACTAATGTCATCTAATAGCTGTGCTAAAGAAAATTCAGTAACCAAAGGTAAGTTTCATTTAAGTGCTAATGTAAAAGTAAGCATTTTGAAAACTGTACAGATTAAGTGATCATTATCTTGTAAAGAAAAAATAAGGTAATTGTTCTTATGCAGAAAAGATTAAAAATTTTATTCCAAGATAATCTTTTTTCATGGATAAGTTTGCTCTTGTCTCTTTTTCTGAATATCTGTTATAATGAAACCTAAAGGACTTTATTTAAACATACTCTCCTAATGCCAGGGTGATTTTATGTTTACTAAAAGTTATTGATTAGGGCCTCCCCAGTGGTGTAGCAGGTTGAGTGCAGTGCTGTGAAGCTGTCCACAGCCTCTGCAGCGTGGGTTTGATCCCTGACTGACCAGGGAGATACCCACATGGTGCAGCAGACCTCTTCTGTCTCTCCCACTGCTCCCCTCAGCAATGTATATGAGTCACTCTGCCTATTCTGTTCCCCATTCTGTCTCTGGTGAATCCTCTCACCCTCCCGCGCCTCTGGCCTGTACCCCAGCTCTTGCATAAATAAATCTTAAAAAAAAAGACTTAAAAAAAGGTTCTTGATTATAAGTAAGTGTTACTTTTTTCTTAATTTCATCTGTGCTTTATTTCTCTGGCTTCCCACTATGTGTTGACAACTCCAGTTTAGTCATCAGTTTTTGTTTTTTTTTTTTTAACTCATAGTTCAGCTGTTCTGATTCTGTTGTAGGTCCAGCAATAAAACACTGCAGCATAAATAAGTATGGTTTGGGTTTGAACATAAAGTCTAGGCAGAGGGGTGAAGATATGCCTAGGACTTTCTGTAAAATGAAAGCCTTTGTAAAATGAAAGCCTTCATGGTGGCCTTTATCTCTGAACAAAATGGTTCTAATGATTCCAACAAACCTGACTCACAAATTTAAACACATGTTTTCCACACAAGATCTGGGAGACTGAGGATAAGGTCCATGGTCATAACTGAGTCTTTGAGTCCATTCTCAGTGAATTTCAGGGAAAGAGATCACTTGCAAAAGGGTTCACCAAGAATATAGGGTTAGGAGAAGGAAGATTTTCAGATAGGAAAAAAGGCAGCTCAGGGTCTTCTGAGATTATAACCCCAAAACAATATATATGTTACTTATAGACAAAATAGAAGTAATAAAATGTGATTCAGTTTGGTTCTCTTTCGAGCAGTGATTACAAGCCCAAATGCCTATAGAGGACGGATACTTAAAAGAACAAGGCAGATCCTGCATAAGAGAATTACAGTCACAATTGGATAATTGTTGAAAACTGGCTAAATGAAGAGTGCTCACATTATCTAATGAGAACAGCTGTTACTCAAGTGTAGACAACTATTGCCAGTTGGAAATAACATCCAATGTTGCCATCTACGGATTTGTGAGGAACTATATATATCTCCACTTTAGGTGAAATCTCATTAAAAATGTTGGCAGAAATTAAGAATCTAAAAAAAAAAAAAAAAACCATTGTGGGGAATCGCTAAACAAAATCTGCACTTGTTTGCAGACTAGTAGATTGAGTGCTTTATTTAGATAGTAAGAAAAGCTGAGTTGAGAAGTCTAAATCTGACCCTGACTGTCTTAGGATCTCTCTGTGGGCACTAGCCTAATACAGGCTCAAATAATGTTGGCAGTTACTAAATTCTGTTATGAGAGCAGAATCACTTCCTCTCTTCTAGTTTCCATGAAGACACATTTTTTTCTTAAGTGCACTCCTGACTTCTCCCTGTATCGTTACTCTTTTGTCCCAAAAGATTGTGAAGTGACACTTGGTCCGTGAGTATGGGAGTGAGAACGTGGTATGTGTGGCTCTGATCTGCCTTTCTTCCTCTTGAGGACAAATGGCTCATAGAGCAGAGTTAGTTGCCACTGTTCTTCCAGTTACTTCTGTCACTGAAAAAATTGCTGCTCCAGACGTGCAAAATCTAGCACATGCAAATGAAAAATTTGCCCAATTGGGGATTGTGTTTCAGCAATTCTACTTTTCTGGTGTACCTGAAATAAAAGTCTAGAACCAGAATATTCTACAAGTTATATCGTCTGCTTCTATGTGCTGTTCTTTCATTTTATTTCTCAAAAAATTTATGTGGAGAAGAGTCATGCTGTTAATCAGTTGCCTTTTGAGAGACCTCAGTGCATGTGTGCAAATTTTGTTTTACCATCAGATAGAGCTCGATTTGAAAATCATAGACACTGGCTGTATGTAAGCATATTATAGGAAGCTATTTTGAAAATTTGACCTTGTTCAATATTCTTTGCTATATACAACAATTTGAAGCCACTACACTGATTTATGTAAGGTTACTTGAAAATGATTGTCAAGTCTATGATAAAAAGTAAAACAGACTTCTAGTTTCCCATCTGACATATAATAAGCTTGAAAGTCATCACTTTCATCTTTACAACAAGAAAAAAGCCAGACAATTTTTAAAATTGCAATTCTTAGATCCATCAGAGGATTGAGGTCACAAAGTAAGTTGCCCAAAAGTGGAAAGACAGATGAATACTGAGAATCATAGTTTACAGAAGTCCAGGAACAGAAACTCTCTGGAAGACTGTACCCATAGAAATCATAACCTGTGATTCATGAATTGTTGAAGGCTCAGTGTAGGCAAGATGGAGTTCTATAATCCAGGGATCCAGTCTTTGCCGGGCCCCATACTTTCCTGAATTCTGCCTCCAGGAACGCAAGCATGTTCTCAATGCAAGCACTGCAGAAAAAACCCCTGTGTCTCCTGCCCAGTGAAGGGGAAAGTTACTCTGAAGTGTACTTAGAGATTATGTTCTTCCTATGAGAAGTCATACCGGAAAGGAAACTCTTTTGCCAAACTTTGACTGATGTGGGGTTTAACAGGACAAGGCATTGCAATAGACAATGGACCGTCTTATTACATGATACCAGAACATCTGACCATAAAGTGAAAAAAAGAAAAGAAAAGAAAAAAAGAATCTTTTCACATACATTAACTACTTAGATCATAGGCCTAAATGTCACATGCAAAATTCTAAAATTTCTAGAAGATAGCCTAGGAAAACATCTTAAGTGTAATAAAGAGTTTTTAAATATACCAAAACACCATGAAATAGAATACTAGTAATTTGGACTTCTTTAAAATTAAAAAAGTTCAGCTCTGCAAAAGACATACTAAGGAGACAAGCTAAAGACAGGAAAAAAAAAATAGTTGCAAAACACGTATCTGAGAAATGACTTATAGCTAAAACACAAAATCATGCAAAATAATAAGCTCCCATTTTTAAAAAGGGCAAAAGATTTAAACAGAGACCTCATTCAAGAAGGTAAACTTGTAGTAAATAAGCATATTAAAGGATGTTCAGGGCCTCCTTGGTGGTGCAAGGGGTTAAGACGCAACCCATGAGGCTGTCCACAGCCTTAGCAGCACGAGTTCCATCCCCGGCCACCCACATGGTGCAGCAGACCTCTCCTGACTCACCTGCTGCTCCCCTTCAGCAGTGTATTTCAGTTAATTTGCCTGGTTTGTCCCCCACTCTGTCTCTGGTGAATACTCTCACCCCCACACCTCTGGCCTGTACCCCAGTTCTTGTATGCATAAATGAATAAATCTTCAAAAAATAAAAATAAAAGGATGTTCAACATTCATCTAACATAAGGGAATTACAAATTCCCTAATTTCGACTATTTGGTTTATTAGACAAGAATTGCTTTCTTACTATAACTACGAAATAGTTCACATTATGGAATTTGTTTTTGTATTGTGTGTATAAAAAAACATATAATCATGGGCCTCCCCGGTGGCGCAGTGGTTGAGCGCTGGGTTGCGAAGCTGCCCGCAGCCTCTGCGGCGCCGGTTCAATCCCCAGCTGCTCCCCGGCCACTGGAGGAGGGTCCCACATGGCGTGCAGACCTCTCCTGCCGCCCGCTGCTCCCCTCAGCAGTGTACTTCGGTCCTTCTGCCTGCTCTGCTCCCCGCTCTGGCTCTGGTGAATCGTCTCACCCTCCCACGCTTCTGACTGTACCCAGTGCTTGTATAAATAAATAAATAAATAAATAAATCTTTAAAAAAAAAAAACATATAATCATGACTTTTAATTGATAGGACTAGTGTCTTTCTTCATGAGTTGGCTATTGCAGAATACTTGCAATACAAATGTGACTGTTCTTCAGAGGCCAGATATCTAAATTCTGATTGTTTCCTAATGTAATGCCAGGATGTTCACAGTGAGGCATGATTATTGTCCCTTTGTTCAGGTATTTTGTTTTACATAATTGTTTATAGTGTATATAATGGACAAATGAGTCCTAATTTACTTCTAGTCTTTCTAGATGTTATAGTAGGTTGCCAGTGTATAACAAAAATAGTAAACTAATACATTTTGTGTTGAAATTCCTACAAAATATTGTCTTATGATATGTGAGCATTGTAGTCCAGTGGTTTGGTGAAAGAAAGAGAGAAAGTTCTTAGGTTAGAATGTTCATGTTTCAAGACACTTTCAAATTATAACTGCTACATGTGTGCAATTTAACCAATACTGCTGTGTATAGGGTGTATACTTAAGTTTTTATTTGAAACATCTATTCCATCTATCTAAATATTAGATATTTAGAAGTATCTAATGCACATTAAATGTACTACAGTAGAATATCACTTTGTGAATTTTTTTTTTTTACCAAAATTCATAGGAATGACTGTCCTTGGGGAATGGAATTATTAAACCACCTGCATGAGCAGTGTACTATTGTTTATGCTTGTTCAGTGGTTTGGAGGAGATGAGGAAGAAAAAAATGCAAAAGGTAATGTTAATGCATTCATACTTGGACATTTTTTACAATCATTTTTTTGTGTGTTATGTGCATTTTGTTTTGATGTTAAACAGGTTGCCAGTATATGACAAAGTAGCAAAATTGGCACATTTTGCACACTTATGTTGACATTCATAGGAAAGCTTGTCTTCTGTATTTGACATTAGGATAAGAATTTGTTCAAACACCTGTAAATGTTACACATGCCTGTTAATGTTAAATGTTACACTGTTAAATGTTACACTACCATTTGATTGGTAGTGGAGAAAAGGAAGTAAGGGAGGGAATAATACTTAAGGCTAAAATGGTCATAATTCAGATTATACCATTGTTATTGATATGTGTATAATTTTATTTAATAGTGTTGTGTACATAATGCAAAGGAAGTTGCTATGAAATATCTAGTCTAGATATTGAGAAGTGCTTGCTATATTTAAAAGTATAGAATAATGCTGTTTGTGGATAGCTTTAAAAAACTGATGGGAAACAGTTATCTTTGGAAGCAGAAGAGTGAAATCACCTCTCTGAAAGTATATTCTCTGTATTTATTCATTGGGTTGAGGGAGGGGTAAGGGAAGAGACAATATTAGCTTATCCATTGCTCTGTATGTTACATGCATTTCACTTAAACTCATTGTGTATATTGTATATATACTCGACAAATGGGTCCTAATTTTGTAATATCTAGACTCTAGATATTAAAAGGTTGCCAATATACGACAAAAATAGAGTTAATATACTAACATATTTTGTATACTTTGTGTTAAAATTCCTTGAAGGCTTATATTCTTAAAAGAACTTTTGGAAATGAAACTTTAAAATCACATCTAAGTGACCCATGTGCCTACACTCACCCATGGGTAGGAAGAATTTGAAGAAATGAGAGGTTCATGTTTCTGTTGTTCCTAATAGGGCCTCCCTGGTGGTGCAAGGGGTTAAGTTGCAGCACTCTGAAGCAAACCATAAGTACTGTAGCAGGAGTTTGATCCCTGGCCAGGGAGCTAACTAACCCACATGGTGTGCAGACCTTGCCTGTCTCACCCACTGCTTCCCTCAGCAGTGTATTTCAGTCAATCCATCTGCTCTGTTCCCCACTATGTCTCTGGTGAATCCTCCCATCCCCCATATCTCTGGCCTACACCCCAGCTCTTGTATGCAGAAATAAATAAATCTTTAAAAAAAATTCACAGGAAAGAAAGTTTTGCAAACAAGTGGAGGAAGTGAACTGTGAAAATCTCAGTACTGCAAATGTTTATTGTACCTTTCCATTGGGTTGACAGGTGAGAAGAAGGGTTTTTGGTTAGAATGTTCCTAGAAGCTACTGAGATTACTACCTCTGTGTGCAGTTTATTCAATTCAACTGTGTGTAAAGGGGACAAACAAATCCTTTTTTGAAACATCTGATCTTTCCAGATGTTTAAAAGTACACAAAATATCTTTATAGAAAATTAAAATAGTACAACCTAAATATTATTTTTGTTTCTGTTAATTCATAAAAATGGTTTTGTTTCTGGAAAGAAATTATTAACCTTCGTGTCTTAGAGAGTATGCTGACTGTTCCTTCAGGAAGGGTGGGGTGGGGCATCAGTTACTGGAAAGGATATGCAGAGTAGGGTGTTCTGTGTCCATGAATCTTTAGATAAGTTCAGATTGTCTAACCATTGTTCTATATTTGCATTTTAACTAATATGGTTGTGTATCAAATGATAAATAAGTCTTAGTGCCCAGAGAATTTTGAAAGTAAAAGTACTGAAATAATCCCTTTATAAATATCCTTTTGTTAGTTTTTAGGAAGGACTATTTATAGGAGTGTCTTTGTTAATACACCTCTTTTACTGGATGTAGTATTGTACTTAAGTCATTGAACAGATGGAGGAAGGAGGTTAAAGTGTGAAGGGAAGGACTTTGCCATATCTGCAAAGATATATGTGTGTATCTAGAAAGTAGTTTCCCTCTTACACTGCTGGTGGGAATGTAAACTGCTCCAGTCACTATGGAAAGCTCTGTGGAACACCCTCAAAACACTAAAAATGAACCTCCTCATAATCTAGTGAGTACACTACCAGAAATCTACACAAAGGACATCAAAACACTGATTTGAAAGGAAACTTATACTCCTGTGTTCATTGCAGCACTATTTACAATAGCTATGATATGGAAATAATCTAAATGTCCCAAAACAGATCAACAAATCAAGAAGATGTGGTATACAGAAGGAATACTACTCAGCCATCAAAAAATTAAACTCCTGCCATTTGCAGCAACATGGATGGACTGGAAGGGTTATGCTAAGCAAAATAAATCAGAAGGGAAAAATAAAAATATCAAATGGTCTCACTTATAGGTGGAACATAGGAAAACTTAACAAAGGGCCAGGGAACAGACAAACTTGCAAGCTGATCTTAGCCTTGAGGCAAATATCAAGGGAGGGGGAGGAAGAAGTGTCAGGAAGTAAGGGAAGAACACAAAAGACTCTGGTGATGGTTCACCAGTGCTGTAGTGGTGGGAGAACAAAAGGGACTACATCTGAAGTGAGAACAGCCATGTAAGAAAAATAGATAAATTATACAATTTAAAAAATCATCTAAAAAAAATACAGTTTTAAATTATAACCGTAGATCTGGAGGTGCATTTTTGCATAGTACCTGTGTCTGCTTTGGGCAGGGTTCATTGTTTTGCAACATCTAAGCTTTTTTAGATGTTCTGAGTTGGCAATGTTGATAAAATATAGAGCTAGTGAATTATACAGTTTATAAATATATCTTTGTTATAGAAAAGAAACATCTTGCAGGTCACCTTACTAACCATCTCTGAGCAAATGTCAGGACTTGTTCATTAAGTTGATTACAGAAGGAGAAAGAAATATAGAGGAAAGGGATTAATGCAAATGCATTCACATTTACATGTGATGGGACCATCTGTGTGGAGCCTGTCTTGGCCATACTATGGGAAAGTACTAAATAGTTCAGTGAGCATACATTCTCGCTAATATTCTAACAGGATAGATTGGATAATGAATTACCTTCAAAACATTGTCTTGGTGTGTTCTGTTGTTTTATGACTGATTTTTAATTGATCATTAAGGGACTGCAGTATTTTAATCATAAATGCCAAGATCTGTATCTAGAGGCATGTTGCCATTTTTTGTCTTTTTATGATTTTTTAAAATATTTATTTATTTGTTTGTTTATTTATTTATTTATATAAGCACTGGGTACAGTCAGAAGCGCAGGAGGTTGAGAGAATTCGCCAGAGCCAGAGCAAGGGACAGAAAAGGCAGATTGACAAAATACACTGCTGAGTGGAGCAGCGGGCATGCCCCATGGCAGGAGAGGTCTGTAGCACCATGTGGGGCCCTTGCTGGCGGCTGGGGATCGTACTGGCGCTACAGTGGGCAGCTGTGGCAGCCCAGCGCTCAACTGCTGCGCCACCAGGGGAGGCCCTTTTTATGAATTATTTTTTTCCAAGGAAAGCAGGATTAGTTTTTTTCCCCCTTCCAGATTGAGTTGGTGTGTGTTCTTCATTATCAAGATAGTTGTATAGTTTTGGATCTTTAAAATAGTAAACATTCATGGTGTGTGAAAAGGCTACAAAATTATATGATCTTAATTACATAAAAGCGGGTACTTAGTTATATAGATACACACACAGGACCTAGAAGGAGATGTCAAGCTAAACTGCTTGTAATTATGGATGGCTTTGCTCTTTGCTTCCCTATTGTGCAGATGTTAACTTTTAAAAAAATAAATGTCCCTTTAAAAACCTGAATGAAAGTTGACAAATATAGTTATACTATTTTCTATCTCTAGGATATATGAATAAGTGAATCCATTTATTCAATTAACAGATAAAATACAACTATACATACATCCTCTGAAGGCCCTATGAAGCGAGTCATAAAATGTTAACAGAACATAAAATCAAAACCTTCACAAATAAGGGTATGAAATAAACTAAAATAATTACCAACACTGGTCTTAAAATATAGTTTGAATTTGCATTTTATGTGACTATTAACTTCAGAAATTTAAAATCTGATTTTCAAATTGTGAAGAGTAAGCCAGGCATTTCTACTTCTTAGTATCTCATTGACAGGTTTTGATTTTATGTTCTGTTAACATTTTATGACTCACTTCATAGGGCCTTCAGAGGATGTATGTGTGGTTGTATTTTACCTGTTGATTGATCAGTTTAGATTTATAGATCTCTGTTATTAACTGTGTCTGCTGTGCAAAGAGGGGACGTTTTCTGCTTAAGGAGATTATTGGAATTTTAATATCTCACTTTAACTTTGTTATTACTTTTTCATAAATCAAATAATATATATTGATATTGGTATTTCATTTGCAGGTGCAAGGAAATTGCATGATAAAATTATATTTAGAAAATATTTTCATATCATCAACTTTAAAATTAATTTATATATGAAGTAGCTCATGGAATAAGGATTCCTAGCATTTTTTGTTTGTATGTGGAAAACTCCTTTTTTGGACTTCTGGGTGTCTTGTATATTTACAGTCACAAACCCATGCTTGTATGTGTGCTGTATTAAGATGTGTCAAGGACATCTGGCATACGATGTGCAATCAGTGTTAACCATGAACATATGAAACTATTAAATTTTCAGTGATAGGACAGATTATTTATATAAATGCAAAAGTATAATTTTGATGTGTATCGGTGTCAAACAAAAAAATAAAAATAAACATTGGCATGCAATTGTTGAAGCCTAAATCACAAAGGTATTTTTGGAAAGAATTTGATAGAGTTGATAATGAGCCATAGATTATTCACATTTTTAGTGTGATAATTGCACTTCTAGGAATTATTCAAGGGATATAAGCAGGGAAGCTCAAAAAGATATATCTGCTAGAAAATCTCTGTGGTACTATTACAGTGATAGCAAACACACCAAGATTCTAGAAAAAAATGTTATCTATATTTGATGAGATATGACTTGGAAAAAAGTTAATTATAATATGAGAAACTATCTTTGCCATAATACTTTGTGGGGGGAAACGATGCATAAAGCTTTATACATGGTATGATCATGATTTTATTTTATAATATATACATAGACATAATGCTTAAATGATAGGAAAAAAACATTGTGTATTAAAATAGAAATAAGGGACTCTTCAATTATGAAATTAGAGATATATTGTCTTTATATTTTTAAAAATATTTATTTATTTATGCATAAAAGAACTGGGGTACAAGCCAGAGGTACAGGATTGGGGGGGTGAAAGGATTTACCAGAGACAGAATGGGGAACAGAACAGGCAGACTGGCTGAAATACACTACTGAGGGGAGCAGAAGGCCAGACAGGAGAGGCCTGCTGCACCATGAGGGTCAACTCCCTGCCTGGGGAATCGAACTCATGCTGCAGAGGCTGCAGAGAGCATCACAATGCTGTGCTTAACCCATTGCGCCACCAGGGAGGCCCAGTGTCTTTATATTTTATACCCATCTTACTAAATGATATAGACTCTACAATTCAATTTTTAAATTAGCATATGTTTATAGTTCATAGTTCGGTAAAAACTGAAAGGGAGAGAGAGAGAAAGTCAGTCAGTTATAATCTGAGTTCCAGAAGTTAAAATCAGTGGAAACTTACTAAATATCATCTAACCATGATAGCTTCTGAAGAGCCTACATGAAAAATCAAGAAGGACTGTCAAATGTATGACTTTCACAGAAGATTCTGGAGAATGCCACTTCTAAACTCACCAAAGCTCCCCAGTGTTAACTAGCATAGTCTTAAGGGTCTATATTTATTACTTAGAAAAATACAAAAATTAGGAAAGTGGAATGAATTAAAAAAAATGAAAGGTATATAAACCATATATACTAACCACTTTAAATATTACAGGCTATTACTTCTTTCTCAAAGTCATTTAATGTATTTATCCAGTGTCTAATTAAATTCATTAAATAAAAAATTAATATACAATGATGAGTGCCATGAAGAGATGAAAGCAAATGGCTTTTGCATTTAAAAATTGTAACTGTAACAGGAATTAATTTTTCTTAGTGTTTTCTTTGGCTCTAATGGCAAAATCACACTACGTATCAACCACTAATAAATCTAATGCACATGTAAAATTTCTGTCTAGAGACATACTTTGTGTAGTTAACTGACAGTTATTTTTGAGAAAAACAGAATATGGAATTATTGTTGGATTAGTAAAGCAGATATTTGGACTGACAGTATTGTGGGAATTTTGGAGGAATACATAGCAAACAGAAGGGACAGCTCATGAGTTTTCACAGTTTGCTGTTTGCATGAAGAGTTAAAATATGTCTATGGAGTCTCATGAATGTGATTGAAAAATAGTGTTCCTTCAAGAACATAATGTGAGATTTACATCATACTGAATATCTAAGAATATGTAAGAATGAAAAAAAGGCTGAGTAAAATTGTCATTTGAGTCCTATGAAAAGAAAATTGGGCTAACATTTATTTTATTCTAAATGCTTTTCTAAGGAACAGCAAGGGTAGCAAATAAAAACTACCTAAATCAATGCTATGTAGAACAAATACAAATAGTATATTCTCTAATACTTCTTTTGAATTTATACACAAAGCAATTTTAGTTTTTAGATAGAAATAAATAATTTATTTTTGTAATTTTCCTTACTTGGATATTCTAAAAAATGAATCTACTTTATTAATTAAAAAGGTGTATATGGTTGCAGATAAGATGAATTGCTTATACAATATATCTCTTGTAAACTGGTCACTGGGAAAACAGAAGGCTTCCTAAGATTTTGAACTTGAGTCTATTGCAGTAATCCTATTAAAAACCCAACTTACTTCTCTTTGTGGTTCTCTTTTTCTAAAAGAAAAATGTTTATTATCTATATCTTTAGATTCACCTCAGGCAGTAAAAGCTTTTCTTGATTGCACCTTTCTCAAAAATCTCTTCTTTACCTGATCCATACACATTTTTGGAATTTCAAAACCTGAAAGGTCTTTTACTACTAATTAATTATTGGAGGATATTGGCAATATAAGTACTTTTGCTTACTCTTGACCATAATGGAGATGTTAATACATTCCTCTACATGAAAAAAAGATCTAAAAATCTGAACATTTTCTTCAAATATTTAATTGCTGCCAAACAATTCAATAGGCTGGTCAATTTAACTTGAAAACTATAGTCTTGAAAAAGAGAAATGGTTGAATCCAAAAATTTACTTGAGATTCAGTTAGATAATTCAGAGTTAATAGAGAGGTTAATTAATCCTTCAAGTCTCCTCTTCATTTTAACAAGTACGTGAGATTTACATTATACTGAATCCCCTCCTTGTTCGAAAAATAATATAGGCATTGCAATTATGTAGAAGACCCTTTCAAATTATTGAAAATTTCAAAGTATATACTTTCCAAATTATTTAATTATTCTTTTTTCTAATTCTTGTATTTCTGAAAGTGATAAATATAGCCCCTTAGGTATATCCTAGTTAACAGTCTGATCAAATATCACTGAGTTGTTAAAATAAGGAGAAACTAGTAAAATTACAGAAACTCACAGTTTGGAATGTACCTCAGAAAGCATCTCATTTGACTAATTGCCTTGTGGATTGATACCTTGTGACAGGTTCAGAAATAGTGGCTGTGCAGTTTCTGCTTGAATACCTCCAGAGAAGAAACTCAGCCCTAATATAATTAGGATTTTGCTGTTTTGGGAGAATATAGTTATAATTTCTTCATATTCATAAGCTCTATTTTATAACTCAAAATCAGATATCCTGTATCTTTATAAATGAAACTTCCCTTTCATAGCTTTATAAAATTGGATCAGGGCCTCCCTAATGGCTCAAGGGGTTAAGTCTCAGCACTACAAATCTGTCACCAGCCACTGCAGCACAAGTTTGATCTCCAGCCAGGGAGCTGACCCACATGGTGCAGCGGACCTCTCCTGTTTGGCCCGCTGATACCCTCAGCAGTGTATTTGAGTAGGTCTGCCTGTTCTGCTCCACACTCTGTCCTTATGAATCCTCTCACCTCTACCCCCTGCATCTCTGGCCTGCACCCCAGCTCTTGTATGCATAAATAAAAATAAAATAAAATTGGAATCAAAATGTGCATCAGAGGGCCTCACTGAGAAGGAGATGATATTTATTCCCAAAGGTAAATGGTGTATGACATTTTCCATTTTGAGACTGAATTTTGTTTTCTTTTTGAAACAGGCAGCATGGTGAGTTAGTGACCTGATTGTGTCTATGCTTAGATATTCAAATTATTTCTTATACCATAACCGCCTCAAGAGGGAAAACAACTAGAGGATTTTACAGAAAACTGTGAAGTCTTGTTTCTTTTTAAACATATTTTCTTAACATATGAATGTGTGTGTTAGCTTGTAAGTTTGTTTCTATAAATATGTTATCTCTGTGGGTGTGTCTGATTAAGTTTTATATATCTATAGATATATTTGTGTGTATAAGTCAGGAATGAAAAAGAGATGAATTTGTTGTTACTTTTTTATTCATTTATTTACAATTATTAGTTCTGACTTCTAATAATGTCATTTAAATTATTAGCTTTAACAATGAGGAAACACATTGATTGTTATACCTGCATTTTTGAGTCATCTGAATATATTGAAAAGTAGATTTTTATAAACAACCTTAGATCAACTATATATAATATGTTTAGTAGGTCAAATTCAAAGAGATTTTCTGATTTTGCATATATGTATGTTTGTTGGGACAAGCAACATGATATTTTTTATTTTTTTATTTTTTTGAAAGGTGAATAATCACTTATTTGAAGAATCATACAACTTGGGCACATTAGGAATTCCTGGATCAAGTGAAAGATTCTACATTTTTTTTGAGAAGCAAACATTTCACTTACAAAATATAAAGAGAAAAGTATAAGATTTTGTAAGAACTTACTGTTACAATTGGAACACCTTAATTTGTGTATTTAAAAAATTACAAACTGCATTATAAATTCCATTTATAAATTTGGAGTTCTATCTTATTAGAAACACGTAAAACAGAACTAAAGTACTCATGAAATATGTACTGGTAACTTTTCTAATTAAAAGTTCTCTATATAATCAATGGTACCAAAGCTATGGGACTTTGAAAGCATATTGATACAGTAAGAATATCCATTTAATAGTCTATTTGTTCTATTTTATGTGCTAAAATTATCAGGCATCTTGAACATAGTGTCCACCATATAATTTCGAATATGTAAAATTAAAAGGTTTCTATTTTACAAAAAAAAAATCAAAGTAATTATTGAATAATTTTACCTTACCCATTGTCTGATTTATCCTTTTGTGAAACAAGTTTAGAAATATTAAAGAGATTAAAATATTCAAACCTTTAAATAAATGCAGATGCTAGAGTGACTTTTTACTTTGTATTTTCTTCTAGGATTTTACCTTTCTGGTACAAAGGAGCCTCAATTTCCTTTCTTGGCTCTGACATCTCTTTGGATCCATTGTGCTTATTGCATAATCTCTAATGCATTTTGACTTATCTAAAAAAATGACTTTCCTGTTGTTATCTGAAACTTAGTCACAGTCATTTATAAAAGTTAGATTCAAATCTTGAAAAAGAATTATGAAATATTTGTGACAACATAGCATCTTCAGAAGTTATCAAGGTCTGCTGCAAATTAACAATTAAAATGCAAATAACTGTTCTAAGTGTGCAAAATAATTCAACAACTACATCATAAAAGGTAAGAATACCTAATAAATATATGAAAAGTGGCACAACAGAGATGTGTTATCAGAGTCACCAGTTAATTTTAATTTGGGCTTGACTGCTGCTCAGTATGGCTCAGTTTTTATCTTTCTTCACCTCTTACAAGTCTGCTTATCAATGTTTTTATGAACAAGTGATTGCTTTTTAATTGATATCTTAAGTCACTCCATCTGAATGGCCTCCACCTCTCAGTCAGTCAGGATCATTACAATACCAGTATTTATAACCTTATCCTCTCCATGCCTTGTGACTTCCCGGGTTTCCAGATATTGCACTTGTTCTATCTGCTGCTTATTATTAAAATTTATGTGCTTCATATTAGGTAAATTAAACTCTTCCACAATCAGGAGCTAGGTGTACAAAAACTCCACCAAAAGTAGGAGTTAGTCAGTCTGGATTAATAAATTCATGTATCATGAGTCCTATGATACATGTTTGTTTACTCATCATGAAAGCTAGAAGCCTGGCAGTCACATTTGAATTTTCTTCCTCCACATCAATTAATTTCCAAGTCCTGCCAATGTCTCTGCTAACCATCCTAACTATCTAGTTTAGGTTTTTATCATGTTCATATATCATAAATTTATTTATAACTTAATTAGATCAGTTGAATTTAACAAAAATAGATTGTATGTCATTTATGAGCCAGATATCACTATAGATAATATGAAACAATGTTTTGTAGACTCTAAGCTAAAAGTATAGTCTCACCCATTAAGAAAACAACATGATTTAGTAGAATGGGGGTCTGCCTAAAATTAAACAAGTTTTATTCTAAATCCTGTTGGAGGGACATTAGGCACATTACTTCAAATCTCCAACTTTTAATAGCCACTTCTATGAAATGAGGGAACTGGGCTAGGATCTCAGTAAAATCCACTTTAGCTACTAATAGATTTTAATCACTTATTACATTGTTTAATAATCATTATAGTGATAATAAATATTAACATATATTGTATCTCAGACACTACAGTGAATACATATTTATAGTACCAACAATGGGACACATTTAGTCAGTATCTGCTATGCTGTGGGCTACTGCACTTCACATTTCATAGATATGTCACTGATATGTCAAGCCTCAAAAAGACTAATACTATAATACAAAAATTAAAAATTCAAATCCAGAGTTGGACTAATTAGCCAAAGTAACTCAGGTACTGAATATAAGATTTTGTTTTTGTTGTTACTGTAAGCTTTTTTGATCAAAGCAACCCTTAGAAAAATGTACTATTGATGGTAACAATTTTCAGCCAATCTACTCTGAGACCTAGCAATGATTCTAAAGTGTTCCAAACCTCATTCTGAATAAGTTCTTTTCCTTTACTCATAATTACATTCTACTGCAATTGAACATACTTTATGAACTGCTTAATTATATCAGTCATATCAGCACTAATATTTCTTCATGTTGCCTCTTATATAGCTTCTATCATTCTGTTTCCCAGTTCCAGGCAACTGTACCCATTATTAACTGAATTGCTTTTTCTTTATAAATGGAATCTGAAGACTTTTGAATCTGACTTCCTTCATTCAGGATGGTGTATGTGAGATATACCTATGCTGTGAGTATCAATAATTTGTTCTTTCTGATTGCCAAATGCTATTTCTTTGTATGGAATACATGTATCACATTTCATTTATCCTTTCCCCATTTGAGGAATATATGTGTTGTTTCAAGTTTTTGTTGATTATGAATAAAGTTGCTATAAACAAAAAAAAATCAATTTCCTGAAATCTTAAATGTGATATTAAATGAGATCTTAAATGAAATCTTAGACAGTCACTTAAAACATCTACTTGAGTTGATGAATAGAGTTATCACACATCTATTTTTATCATATAATTTCTAATGAGAAAGTCCTTATAGGTTTAAACACAGCAGAGGAGAGCTGGATTCCTTGATTTTGAACCTTTATTCTGTTACTTCATCTTTCTTACTGTATCTTTGACTAAATTACAGAATCTCACTGTGTTTCAGTTTTTAAACACCAGTAGCATTGTTCTGTCAGATTCTGATTTGAGGGCGGCATCAATAAAGACTTAGATTAATCATTGTTCACTCTACTCCAAGTCAGAATAATTTATAATTTGTTAATTGCTGAACAGTAGGTTCTAATGAATTCTTCTTTCTTCCTTTATAATAAGCCCTTCTTAGTTACTACAAAGAACATTTTCATTGTGTTTGGATATTTGCATAAAAAAGACTTACAAATTAAGAGATGGAAAAGAGAAGAGAGTTATATTCAAACTGATAACTCTGATTTGGGAAGTTTTCATTGACTCAGTAAATAGTTTCAATATTAAGAGAGTAAATTTTTAATCATGTTGGCAAATAGTAGAGTATGTTCCAATAATAACCATGCTATGATAAGAAATACAATGTCTTTTTCTCATTCTTATTGGTGCAATAACGATGTTAAATTATAGAACTATTCTGTCACCAAAAGAGTTATGTACTTTAAATAATTTCAATTACTTATATACTAATTGTCTGTTAGACTCTCTTTTCTTGAGTTAAAACACCTCCATTTTAAAGAGAAGAGTTCTTAATTTTTTGAAAACAAAAAGTAGTTTGGCCTTTAAAATAGCTGTGATGACCTGCAGAAGAACAATTAATTAGAAAATGGAAAAAAAATAGAGGATAATAATGGTGGACTGTAAGCTTTTCCTACAACAGGGGGACATCCCACTCATATTACATCTGGCTTCTGGTAAAGGATTCTGCCAAAAACAGCAATTAATTCTCAAGACATAAGTGTTTAATTGTAGCTTATTCCTCCTCTTTGTGAGTAGTTGAATGTATCACTGAATCAATAAAGAGAATAGTTTTTTTGAACAGTGTACAAAGTATAACCTAAGTACATTCACTAGGAATTAATTCATTTACTCACATTCTTAAGACTATAGTAAAACTTGCATTAGACAAGCATATATGAACAAATAGAGTAAAATGTATGTAAGACTTATGAAAAGATTCTGCAACATAAAAGAAGGAAAACAGGTAAGTCAAAAGCAAAAGGAAATTTTATTTGAAAATATGATATGACGAGGAAATAAAAATGAATTTCCAAGAGCATCTTCTGCAGTCAATAAAGAAATAAACTTTTTATGAAATAGGAAATGAAAGATATAACTATAAGACAACAAATGATGTAAAGGACTATGGGTGTCAGATAAGAAAAAATGGAAATGATTTTATAAGTAATAAGCACCAATATAAAATAATAATTATAGCAATGCTTGTATTAACTACAGGTGTTGAAATTATAGAAGTCAAAAATTTTAGCACACGAATGCAGCCAAGGGAAGGAAGGTCATATACTTGCTAACATCTCCAAAACTGTAGAAGGAAACAATAAACTGATAAAAATGGTTACATTAATGAATAGTTACAGTCAAATAGATTTGATTAATATTGTAATGTAGAAATCAGGAAGAATAAAGAGCAGGCAACATTTATAAAAGTTTTGTTCAGCTTGAGGAATATATTCATTTAAAGCTGTAAAAATAAATTAAAATCTTGAAAAAGATAAATGTCAAACTCACCATCTACAATATGTAAGTCAACATTTTGATATCTATTGGCAATAAGCAGGAAAAGAAAATGAAAAACTATAACAATTTTAAAACATGATATCTAAAAGTGAAAAAAATGAGGACAACCTCAGAATTATTCTAAATGTCAGAAGGAAATAGAATAGTTACTATAGAAAATTAAGGGGGAAAAGATTGTTAATATAGTGAAAAAAAGATTCTGCATATATGAAACAAAAAAGCACATCAAAGCATTATTTTTGCATTTTTATTTTTTTTTAAGATTTATTTATTTATACAAGCACTGGGTACAGTCAGAAGCACGGGAGGGTGAGAGAATTCACCAGAGTCAGAGGGAGAGCAGAGCAGGCAGACTGACGAGGTACACTGCTGAGGGAGGTAGTGGGCGGCAGGAGAAGTCTGCGCACCATGTGGGACGCTCGCCCAGCGGCCGGGGATGGAACTAGCACTGAAGAAGCTGCGGGCAGCTTCGCAACCCAGCGCTCAACAGCTGTGCCACCAGGGAGGCCCCTATTTTTGCATTTTTAAAGCTACTAAGTATACAGGAAACTAAACATATGACATCTGTATGATCTTTGGAGATATATGAGTGTAAAATGACATGTATATCGATATGAAGAACTCCAAATGAAGATACGAAATACAGAAAGTGTGACAGTTGACAATGAGACTTTAAAAAAAAAATGACATTTAAATGAAATACTGTAAATACTTTTTGTAAGAATAGTTATACAATATAACATTAATTATTAAAGGAATTGTTTAATATAATATGTAAAAAAATAAATAAAATTGTTTTCTAAAAGCCTAGACTATTCCAACAGAAATAACATTAAAGAGGTTAGTGCTATATATTTGAAATGAATTGATTCATTGTATGCATATACATACAAGTCACAAGTGTTATTAAAGTACCTATTTCAGGACTACAAACTGGTGGCTGGCCAGAGAGACTTCCCACACAGCTCATAGTGTAGCCGGAAGACCAGAGTTCAGTCCACTTGTAACCACCAAATGCCAAAAAATTAGAGACAGGAATTGAATCTTTAAGATCTGCTTTAATCAGACAGTCAGCAATCTGGATGGGGGGCTAATACCCTAAAGAAACTGCTTTTACATTTCATTTCCAACTGACATTTTTTAGTGAGTTGAGCAGAGAGTTCAGCAGCTAGCAGGACTTCTCTGCTGCCAGGGGCTTGTGATGTCCAGCCCCCCAGCTCCTGATATCCCTCCTGGACACCAGACCTCACGTGAGGCCCGCTGTGCTGAGGCTGATAGCCCCACTCCCCTCAATCCTCCAGACATGCCCTTGGGCTGCCAAATTAACCCAGAGCAGTTAGGCCACAACCACAATGTGTGTGCTGATTTCTTACTGTTCCTTGCATAGTGTATTCTCTGATGTCCTCCCCTGCCCTATCCCTTATTAGCACTGCTATAGCACCATACCCTTCTCAGCCCTGCCACTGCCTTACCCCCACCTGGTCACAAGGATACCTACCCACCACCCCAGGGGCTCAGCATCCACAGTCTATCTGTCACCTGCTATCCTACAAATTCCATTGTGTCATTGGAGGCTACCCAGGCTGCAGAGTCAGAGTTCTGAAAGACTCCTTCATCTTCCTAGGTGTCTTCTTGGCCATCATCTTGTTTCCCTTTGGTTCTGCCATTTTGCTTTGAGGAAGCAAAGATGCCCCAACTGTGGTGCAAACTTTACTTAAAGGGAACAATAACATGTCATTTTTCTACATCCAGCTATCTCTTTCTAATGTAAATTTTGGACACAATAGTTTTATTTTGATTAAGTTTCAGGATTTTTTCCTCCAGTGAGGTGGGATAGAGTTGGCCCGTGCAAGCAGAGGTTTCAGGGGTACAGGGGTCATGAAGGATGGACAGGCAGCAACGCTGCTCTCGGCTCTAATGACCACAACTCAGTAAAGTCCTGCTTTTAATTTTTGCAGTCTTCAGTTTGAGAAAGGTATCAAATACTGCTTTAAATAAATGAGATTCATACTACTGATAAAAAAAAATAGTACACATTTTGTGCTTGCACTTATAGAAATACATAAAATATGTCTTTTCTAGTTTTGATTTTAAACAAAAAGTAACCAATAGAATAATTAAAAAGAAGATGGATATTTTAGGAAAGAATAGAGAAATCAACCAAAAATGTAAACAGAAAAACAAAGAGATAGTAAGACAGTTAATTTACCTGCTAAAAAGACAAAAATAAAGGAATAATAACAAAGCAAAATATATTATAAACTTATGAAAGATACATGTAAGCAAGCATTTTTTATTACTATAACTGGTTTTTAACACATAGGTTTCAGATGTACAGAATTATAAATCAATATCTATGTATATTAGATATTGTTTGCTACCCAATTGTTACATTTGTTGAAAATCATAGAACAACATCTATATTTATCTTGCATAATTAAGTAGTACAAAATTATATTATGACAATAATATACTGAAGAAATTGTATTGATGTAATTAATATTTATCCCAGGGCACAGTAGGAAAATAGAGAATACACTTTTCTCCTTCAGTATTTAATATACTAGTGGTTTATTTGGTCAAACTTTTTTTTTTTAGGATTTATTTATTCATACATACAAGAACCGGGATACAGGCCAGATGCACTGGAGGGTGAGGATTCACCAGAGACAGAGCAGAGAACAGAACAGGCAGGGTGACTGAAATACACTGCTGAGGGGAGCAGTGGATGAGACAGGAGAGGTCTGCTGCGCCATGTGGGATTCTTGCCAGGTGGCTGGGATCGAAGCTGTGCCGCAGAGGCTGCATACCGCTTCACAGCGCTGCACTCAACCACCTATGCCACCAGGGAAGGCCCTGGTCAAACTTTCTCATATGTATTATGACCAGGTAAAAATATTTTATTATAGAAATATATACATTCTGTTGAATGCATATATACATTGTAATATATACATTGTAAATATATATACATTGTAGATCTATATACATTGTAAATAAGCAAAATTTAAGCAAGACGATGATGGCAAAAGTTGTTGAGGCAATTCAAAATTAATTTCTGAATTGTCAGGAAAAACAAGGAAGCAAACAAAATAAACTTAGTATGTAAACCTATTCATATGAAAATTAACAAAATCTTCAAACAGACAAATTATGGTCTTAAATTATTTTGCTAGCAATACTAGAAATAAGCAATAAAAAAAACAAATATTTTGTCTGAAAAATCAGAAAGATAAGTATACTTATCCAGCAGTAAGAAGTAAAAATTAAAGTAAAACAGAAACTGTGTTAATTTAAAACATTCTTCTTTTAAAGTTCCAAGTCACTCATAGCAGGAATTCAGAAAACCTAAATAAGAGACCAGGAAAAAGACTAATCAATACAAAGTGAAAATCAAAATCAACGAGCAACTATAAACCAGAGACACACTACGGAGGTGGAGGGGGGCGAGGGAGGGTCTGGGAAAGGAAGGACTAGAGTCAAAATAAGGGGGGGTGCAATTGTATGGGGAATATAACCAAAATGAAAATGCATACATTGTGCAAAGATGAAAAAATATGTAAAAATTATATAAAATAAAATATTTAAATAAAGAAAAAATAAAGAAAAATAAAATGCAAACAAAAAATAAAAAATAAAGTTCCAAGTAAAAAGGCAAACCATATCTTTTAAAACAGAGTGGAGGTAGAATTTTCAAAGTAAATTAAAAATGAAATCAAATACAGAGTGTTAAGCCAATATTACCTCAAAAAATTAAAAAATGAGAAATGTAATATAGCCTTAATTCTACATAATTTATAAAGATATAAAATATTATTGTGCAAAATTAGATGGAAATAAGTATGGGATATTGATTAGATGTATGAATGCTTAGGCAATTTAAATAACTAAATTTGACTCCAAACAGCTAAACTTCAAATATCAATAGATTAAAGGAAGAGATAAAAAATGTGACTTCATATTTAGTATGAGAAAGATAGAACAGCCAACCATTGAAGAAAATGTAGATGCTTTTAATATAATTTATATCATAATAATGGACTACTTAGAAAAATGCACTGTAATTTCATACTATATGCCTCAGTAAATCCCACAGTTTATGATGAGAATATTAAAAAATACAAATATGAAGGAATTGAAGATAACTTTTGAAAATAATTGTTTCTGTTTGGGGGTTTAAGAAGGTCTTTCCAAAAAAAAAAAATCTTGTTGTAGAAACTATAAAGGAAAAAAGTTGATCTATATGGCTACATAAAATTGAAATTTATCTCTTATTTGTCTAAAATATAAGAAGTCAAAATTTTGGAAATATTTTTTCTACCTTCATGTAACTCATATAGAAAAATATTGTTAATATAAATACAGAATCAAATTTAAGTATACATTGTAAGTGATTAGCATATTTTTAAAAGAACCATGTCACTTATTAATTGTTTTCTATTGATAAAATATAAATGAAATAATTGTAAATAATTTGTTTATATGAAATGAATAGCCCTTGTTACACCCTATTAGTAGGAGTTTGTAATATTAATCTTGTTAGGGAACAGGGGAAATTTTACTGCCCCCTTTGGTGTCTTCTCAGGAAATATATGTCAAAAACAGTATCAGGGTGTTGGCAGAAGAAAATGATCAACCTAATAACACATATGTGGAAATCTACATAGAGTAAGAGAATTTTATCTTCATTTGGAGAGAAAAGAGTTTAAATCCTACATTTAGGAATGAGTGAAGGGAGACAGAGGAAGATTTCACATGATGAGGAGGCGGTGACTCATGTTTACTCTGGAATACAGATAGGTTTCTCAGAGAGGTCACTTCTAAAGATATACTACATCTGGACAGTACCCCCCAATCTCCATTCTTCTGGGTAATTAAGGAGGAGTGATCCCTTCTCTGATTAAAGGATGAGCAAGAGCTTTTCTTTAGCTTCGGGATTTCAACTGACTGCATATCAAAATAATCTGCCTGCCAGAGTGGGGTGTCCTGAGGAGGCCAGCTGTGAGAATTTTGGGGAGTCCAGCTATGAGACTCTTAGGGGGCCCTTGCTCTGTACATTTTGTTTCATAAATTTTGAATAAGTTATTAGTCTTTTAGATATTTGTGTTCAGTAAATACTAAAATTTAAAAATTTAAATGAAACTTTTGTAAAATTTGCATGCAGGACACAGCTTCACCTTAAAGGAAAGAATCTACCATATTTGTAAACTGAGGTTAGGAATAACAATATAGGCAAGAGGTTTACAGAAACAGTAGAGAGACCAATCCATGTTAAAACAAAATTGTTTTTAATTATTACATTACACTTCTATTAGTAGAATTTCTATTAAATATTCAATTCTTTGTGAAAAATAAATTTATGGTAAAATATGCTGGAGGAAATGCCTCAGAGTTTAGTACTATAAACTTGTTCATTAAGAATCCGAGAAGAACCTCCCTTGGTGGCGCAGGCGGTTGAACACCACGCTGTGAAGACATCCGCAGCCTCTGCAGCACAGGTTCTATCCCGGCCGCCCGGCAAGAGTCCCACATGGCGCGGCAGACCTCTCCTGTCTCATCAGCTGCTCCCCTGGGCAGTGTATTTCGTCATTCTGCCTGCTCTGTCTCTGGTGAATCCTCTTAGCCTCCCATGCATCTGCTCTGTACCCTGGTTCTTGTATAAAATAAATAAATAAATCTTTAAAAAATTTTTAAAAAAATAAATAAAATTCACTTAAAAACAAAAAAAGAATCCAAGAAGAAAAAAAATGAGAAAATATTGGAAGCTTCAGTGAACATGTTAGCAATGTAATGAAATGTTTCATAATACCTTTCAGTTTGTCAGACTCTATGGGGAAAAAAGGCATACAAAAGTAATTTTGTAAAAAGTAAAGGTTTTGGTGTCACCATCTCTTGATAGTCCCTAGAAATTGTGGACTTGTTTACATTCATGTAATTACATGTATATTAGCTTAGGATGCAAATTTTTAAGATATTTTATTAACCAGTAAATACTTGCCAGCACCATAGGAATAGTGATAAATCATGGGCTATCAGGAATCCAGACAAAAAGTATATACTAGTTCTAAAATTAATATGTAATAGCTTCTCTTTCTATATTATAATATATTGTCTAAACCCTTATAAATTCAGTACCCTCCTATCACAATAACAACCCATACACCATAATATCATTCAGAAAGGCAAAAAGATTAATGTCCTTAATCATGGACATATAGCTTCCTTTTGAAAATATTTTACATATTGGGAAGTATGGCTAATACTTGCATGACTCTGAGAAATTCAACTTCTTTGCTCATTTTGGAGTCAAAGATATAACCTAAGTCTTCTCATGGCAAGAATCTACATGACAAATATTCAGACAAAATGTAATATTACTTAAGCTTCCTTTTTTTTTTAATAATTACTCACTAGGTTGTTACCCATACCCAAAATGATTATGCCCAGTTATTAAACTGAATCCTTCATATTTTTGTACTACACACAATCCTCAATCATGCTTTTAATTTATTAATATTAATCTGAATATTTGTTTTCATGTTATAGCATTCTACTTTTCACTTTGTAGTGAGCACTCTCATTTTATTCCTCCTTTCCAACTCAGCAATAAAACAAATTTCTTGCCTAATTTATTGCTTAATTTATTTAGTGATTCACTTTTTAAGATTGAAAATATCCTCAAACTTATATTCTTTTTCAAAATTATTATTAGTGTTTCCCTAAGAAATTGTGAGGACCAAAATTTGTGTACATCTAAATACATACTTCATGAATCTGTAGTCATGGTTAGAATTAATATCATGCTTCTATTAATAAAAATAAAAAAAACTAAAAAGAGAAAAGTTGTGGGGAGGAGACTAATTATGTTTTGGATATACTATAGATTAAGTAGAACAAGAATATTCAGGGTGTATATTCAGATTGATAGGTAGAGATACAGGGCAGGAAATAAGACATAAAATATATATTAGTGAGTTAAAATGATGCAGCAGTTGGATAAAGTGATAGATGAAAAGTAACCTATTGATAGTATACTGAAGATATTTTATCTTTATAGAGAGGAAATACATGGATATTGGGAGAACTAAAGAGTAAACAGAAATTCAAAATGCTGAAAAGAAATGAAGAAGGCAGATGTGGTCTAAACAATACTGAAAAGTTGCATCTTTAAATATAATATATTACAAAAGAATATTGGCTAATAATTCATTACTTTGACTGACATTTACTGTGTGATCAACATTAAGTATATATTATTCTCTAGGAATATGAATATTTTAAATTTTTTATGTCTCTTACCTTCAAGAATTTACCAGTTACAGGGAGAAATGGATAATACCCACAATTACAATGTGATTATGTAAAAGCTATACAGAAGATATTCTGGAAGTTCTTTGAAGAAAATACTATGACAGCAACTGTTTTTCTTTTTTTAGGAATACAGACAACTGGATTTCCCTGTCCTCTTGTAATATCCATGGTGTCATAAACCCAGTTCTTCCTAATAGAGCAAAAGTGATGAGCTCAGACCAGTTAAAACAACCCAAATGCCCAAAAATAGATGACTGAATCAAGAAGATGGGGTGCATATACACAATGGAATATTACTCAGCAATCAAAAAGATAAACACATGCAGTTTGCAGCAACATGGATGGAGCTGGAAGGGATCATGCTCAGCTAAATAAGCCTGAAAGAAAAAGAAAAATACCAGATGGTCTCACTCATAGCAGGAATCTAGAAAACCTAAACAAGAGACCAAGAAAAAGACTAATTATAATAAAGGAAAAAATCAAAATCAACAAGCAACTATAAACCAGAAACACACTATGAGAGGAGAGAGGGGGGAGGGATTAGGGTCAAAATAAGAGGGGTGAAAATTGTATGGGGAATATAAACAAGATGAAAATGCATACATTGTGCAAAAATGAAAAATGATGTAAAAATATATATAAAATAAAAAAATTTAAAAGCTGGCATCATACTGACTTCAAACACTTCCTATCTTCTCCTGCCCCTTCCCCACCCAAACTGAGCTGGATGATATTATGGACATGTTTAATGTACTTCTGAAGATGGAGAAGCCACAGCATAGAAAAACATCTGAACCCTTGAATCCGTGTTTGGAGGAGAACTAGTCAAGAGAGTAATAGAACCAGGAACATAAATCTGGTTTGTTTTTTCATATATGAGAAAAAGGTTTACCACATCTCTAAGATTCAGAGGTTTGTTTGCTACTACAGCATAGCATAGATTTTAATGTTGGGAAAAGGTCATTGAATTTGGAAAGTACTAAACCATTTGGCGAACAATTTTCATAAAAGTACCAGAGTCCAAGTCATATATGTTTTATGAAGGTGAATCAAGAAAATATCAGTTATCAAAGTAGAAAAATATTTTTAAAACTTGACCATTTAATAAAGAAGATAGATAATTTGGAAACTTGCCAGGGAGGAGGAGAATTCAATGCAGTATTCTTTATCATTGAGTGGGATGTGGCACAATAAAGCCGGGTGTAGTATGGTTCTTTGATGAACACATGAAAATAAATAAAATGAGTAAAGGAGAGATATTTGTTTAGAGAACTGTCATCTAAGCAGCAAAATCATTCAGAAGATAGGAGAATAAACTGGAGTTCAAAAGACAGTAATAAGGGAGATGAGGAAAAAATGATTTTTTTAAAATTTGTATGTATTTTACATCATTGTTCATTTTTAAGCAATGTTTGCTTTCTTTTCTCAGGTGTAGTCTCCATAGAATTTCCACCACCAATGCACCCGTGCACCATCACCACAGTCCCCTGTGCTCCTCCCTCTCTCCCTCTGATCCCTTCTCCCTCCTCCTCCCCTGCAGGATGTCTCTGGTTTATAATTGTCTGTTTGTTTTTGTTTTGTTTTTGTTGTGTTTTGTATTAAAACGATGAACTTTTAAAGAAATTGTTAGTATGTATTTTCAGAATAAAAACCTAGACTAGATGCAGTAGTGGATAGCAGCCTGTGTTGGTCTTCTTTTTTATGCAAAGAAAAAAAAAAAAAGGAGAAAAAGTAAGTTCCCTCAGAGTTGATACCAAGGATAAAGAATGCTATCAGGATATGGCCATTTTTGACACATGTGAAAGATGAAAAGAGTGTATGTAAAAGATCAAATGCCTTGAAAGATGAGTTTACAACAGAACTTTCAAAGAGTAAAGTATAAATTGCCTAACTTCAGGTTGAGTTGCATGGACATGTTAATACAGGAGAATTTTTTTTAGAGATTTATTTATTTATGCACACAAGAACTGGGGTACAGGCCAGAGGTGCGGGGTTGGGGGGCGAGATAATTCACCAGAGACAGAGTGGGGAACAGAACAGGTAGATTGACTGAAACACACTGCTGAGGGAAGCAGCAGGCAAGTCAGGAGAGGTCTGCTGCGCCATGTGGATTGCTCCCTGCCCTACTGGGGAATCGAACTCATGCTGCAGTGGCTGTGGATAGCTTCATAGGTTGTGTCTTAACTCCTTGTGCCACTAGGAAGACCCAATACAGGAGAATTTAATGTGTGATATGTAAAACTATGATGCCTTGCTATGTATGATCTTTCCCTTATTCTTCTTTTCTTTCATGGTACAATTTTCCTCCTCGTCCACTGCAGTGTGATGTACTATTGACTCATATGCACAGCAGAAGGCACATATCATATATAGCAGGTAACATGAGGATTGAATGTGGACAATAGAAATAAAGGCATCAAGGGATGAAAAGGTAAATTGTAGAAATATGCTTAGATATTTTAAAGTTTTATTTGCTTGTTTTTTTCCATAGAACTGGGGTACAGGCCAGAGTGGGGAGCAGCACAGGCAAATTGACTGAAATATGCTGCTGAGGGGAGCAGTGGGTGAGACAGGAGAGGTCTGCTGTGTCATATGTAGTTTAGCTCCAGGCCAGGGATCAAACTCAGGCAGTAGCAGTGAGAGGGCTCAGACTTATTCAGTTTTCAATAAAATTCTACTTGAGATACTTATTCCATTGGACAAAGATTTTACTGTTTCTCAAATTGTACTTCTTTCATCATATATATGTGTATCGTTCATAAACTTTATAGATATGTGTATGTGTGCATGTATGAATGAGAAGAAACATTGAGAAGAGGTTGTTTCTAAAATTAAAAAAAATGAAACATGAAAACAGAGAAAAATACAATGAAACGTCTCCATTTCACTGATATGAATGGAGTTTAGGCTCACTGTTTATAGACAATTGAATGAATGATTTAATATTAAAAGGGGTCACTATGGCACTAATGGGATAGTATTGGACTCCTATATAATCCTGGGAAATACCAAAATTACTATTGACAATCTGGGTAGAAACAGGAAAGAAATTTTCAGGCATGATGATGTTATCTATTTTAGCAAGTGTTTCTAGTACCATGTAAATGAAACACTTGAAATGAGGGAAAGATGTCTTCTTTGGGGGTGAATATTCTTATAAGTAATGGGATGCCAGATGTTCCTGCAATAAATTGTGAACAAATTTGGGTCAGCCACATTTCTTTTTAATGTCCTTCGATAGGATATTTATTAGTGTAACAGTCTAAGAGCATATACAGCTATTTTAGATGAATGTCAAACTACTTTGTCTTAAAATATGCATAAACATAAAAAACTTATGAATTACTTTTTATGGAGCAAAGAGAAATGCTTATATTCCTTTTTAATGTATATCATATCTTTTGATATTGGGAAAAAAGTTTTAGAAAGATATATTTGGAGTATTTCCCCATTATAAATATAGAACCAGACATTTTCAGTTTCCACACAGCTGAATTTTGGGGTGATTTGTTTGTTGAACTCTATTTAAACATTAAAAATCTTATTTGAGCCACTCTGAAATAATTTGCTTTGTATTTTAAGTGAGTGGTGGCTCTTAGGGAAAACAGTAAAGAGAAAACTTTTCATAATTACCATCATATGTTTTCCTGTTTGTATTTCTCAGTTTTTGGGGACAAACAACCAAGGTCAGAAGTTATAAAATGTATACTGTGTTTAACCCATTCCAAATTAAACTTATGTAATCATTTCTTCATCTTTTAAACCACATGAACTAAAGAATACATCTTTTTGGAAGGTCTAGTAAACAGAATCAATGAGTATATGTGTATATATAGGAACTCTTCATTGATATATGTGTGTGTGTGTGTGTGAACTATATATATAGGAACTACACAAACACTAATATTTCATCTCAATTTCAGCATGGGGTTTAGCATGTCTGGTTTAAAAGGAACATGATAATCCTTAGTGATACTTGCCAAATGACTTAAGCATTTTCTTGCTTCTTGCCTTATTATAGGACCATCTTTTTATAGTTATATAATTTAAGTAAAAAAAATCAGTTTGCTGTCCATTTTATATATCAATCGTCTAGACAAATACAGTTAGAGAGTGTGAAAAGTTTGTAAATGAATATAAACTCTAGTTGTTTGATCTTTTCTAGGCAGTATAGAAATACATACCATATGGATCAAACTTGTCCTGATTTTAATTTTCTTGATATGCATCACAAAGATTTATAATTTGTAATATGGTAGAGGTTTAAAATTAGTACATATGAGACAAATGCCAATGTATAAATTCAGTATAAACATTTTCCTCATTAATTTCTCTGTATTAGAGGTGAGGATTCACTGAAAATAATGAGAAATAACATAAATAGCCACACAACACCCCCAAGGGCAAGAAAAAGCTGCTGGGAAGACCAAGATCACTGGGGTTTCTTATAGTTTCTTTCTAGGTCCAGGCTGATTGTCACACAGGAGTGGCAGAAGCAGGAGTCTCCCATGGCTTCCCAAGGCAGACACAGACAATCCAGGAAACCCCAACACTCTTGGTCTCCTCACTATTGGACATATTCTCTGGTCACCTGGGTATCCCTTGTTGAACTGCCACCTGTTAGAAAAGAAAGGAGGCCAAGATGATCAGATCGAACAAGCAGGCTTTTTTGACAAATGCCTGTAAGGGGTGATTCTCAGAGGCTACAGTGTGAGAATCAGGGCTTGAAATATGGAGAGGGGGTCTTTATAGGGTCAGGCTCCTTCTGAAATTTTTTTGGTGTGCATGAGCGGTGGGGGTTCTCTTCTGTAGAAGGGGATGTGCTGAGATTTACTGCCCAAGGTAGGGGTCTGCTGGAGTTATTTACTGCTGTCAGTTTATCTCTAGTTTAGTTTATCTCTGGTACCTCGGCACCTGGCTGTGCAGGTATTAGGAGGGGCCTGTGTATGCTCTCAGCACCAGCTCCATGAGGCTAGATTTCACCAGGAATTATGCATACTCTTTCCCAGACTCTGGATGCAGGATAGCCTAGTGGGCTTTTGAGGGAGGGGCTGTTATTCCTCCAGGCGAAATGGCAGCAATCCTGAGTTACTATTTCTCAGTCTTTCCTACCCTTTCTGATGGTTTCTGGTTTTCCTCCTTGCCAAGACACAAATCTAAACTTCCCCAGCTCCATCCAACATTTTTCCTCGCTATCTCTGAGGGAAGTAATGACTCAAAACCCCACCTGTCTGCCATCTCCCAACACTCTCCCCAAGGTGTCTCAAAGATACCTCTCTCTATAGTAATTCAATCTAGATACCTTAGGTACAAGTAAGGTATGAAATGTGATTTCAAGGAGAAAAAGACATGAAAGGAAAGAAAGATGAAAAGGAGAGAAGTCAATTAAAAGTCAGTGTGTTGATGATCACCACTGGAAACAAATATAAACCTGATTTGATCCTCCCTCTCCTTAAACATCTAGAATGTGCCTCAGAACTATGCTCTCAAAGGAATGCAAAGGGACTGTGGCACTGACGCATTGATCCTGTCTCCAATCTTAAGGAAGCTAAATTTTCTTGCACCTCTAGAATCCCTGCAACTGGGTTTAATGAAGATCAATGACTTCTGAGAATGCTTTAAGGAGGCAAATAGAGAGATGATCAGAGGAATTAGCATACAATACTGTATCCACCAAAATTGCAGCAGAGGTGACTGATGCACAAAAAATACCTGCTACATAAAATATAGCAAACAACTCAATCCATCAATCTCCTTTCAATTATGTTTATTTTGCTATCCTTCCACTTTCTTAAATTATTTATTCACTTTAATAATCTAGTTTTTCCAATTCAAAGGCAAATGGTGAAAATCCAGATGTCAGCCTCCCTGGTGGCACAGCAGGTTGAGTGCAGCACTGAAAAGCTGTCCGCAGCCTCTGCAGCTCAGGTTAGATTCCTGCCGGCCTGAGAGATACCCACATGGCATGGCAGACCTCTCCTGTCTCACCCGCTGCTCCCCTCAGCAGTGGATTTTGGTTAATCTGCCTTTTCTGCTCCCTGCTCTGTCTCTGGTGAATTCTCTCACCCTTCAGCATCTTTGTCCTGTAACCCAGTTCTTGTATAAATAAAAAAAGAAAAAAAGAAAGAAAACCCAAATGTCATCTATCTTGCTGATTATGTCCATCAGTTAGAATAGTGCTTAACATATAAGAGACAATATATATATTAGTTGAGACATTGATGAGTGATTATTTATAAAGGAAAAAAAAGGGAGAGTTTAAGCAAAATTCTGACAAAACAATGATTCATACTGACTAAATCATCATCCAAATATTACAGCCTATCCACATAATTCAAATATCTTAGTCTTATCCACAACCGCTTATCAAAATGTTTTTTGATCTACTGAAAAGCTTCTATACTTTGGCCATTTCATACTAGTAAATATTTTTTTAAGAATGTCTTCCATCTTAGAATTTGCTGATGCTTCCCTTTAGTATTATTACTTCACACAGATGTCTTCTCTTTAAAAATTTACCCATTTTTAAGTGTTCTTCTCAAGTATACTTTCTGTGTAAAAGCCATTTCACTATCTAATATTACTTTGTCACTTTCTTTGTTTCCATCAAATATTTATATATATATCATATATATATATCATATATATATAATTGTGCTTTTCCTATTGTATCTTGTTCACAATTATGTGTCCATGGGTCCATGGGTAGATTCTTGTATATAGGAACATGGTCATACCACTTAAATATTTTTTCTAAAAGAAGATGAATAATAAGTAACTACTATTCTGCCTTGTATTTCATTCCTATATGCCTAGCTTAATGAAGGGCTTCAGTAAATGTTAATGGATTTAACAGATTTAAGTCTATATATTTGAAGTAAATTTCTATATTCTCACAAAGAGAACAGCAAAGAGTTTATAGACATAAACTAGAAATGGTAACCTAGTGGCTGGCGCTTTTCAGAATCATTTATCCATCAAGTTCTGGTTCTATGAGTATATCTCATTTCCACTTTCCCTCTCCTCTTTCCCTAGTATTTGTCTTGCAGACCATAACAAATGCCACGGTTTGGGGGTGAGGTTGAATGTTCTATATTTGAATAATTTAATGAGCATCTTAAAACAGTAGAAAGTCATTTCTCCCATTGGAATTGAGATTTTTGTGAGTAGGCAAATGGCTGATGACATTTCTATATAACCATTGCTATTTTTATGTCCTTTTCTTTTTTTCAGAATTGAGAGAGCTGTTTTTTTTTTTTTAAGAATTTATTTATTTATACAAGATCCAGGGTACAGGCCAGATGCACAGGTGGGTGAGCAAATTCACCAGAGACAGAGCAGGGAACAGAACAGGCAGACTGATGAAGTACACTGCTGAGGGGAGCAGCGGGCGAGACAGGAGAGGTCTGCCTCACCATGTGGGATTCTCGCCGGCTGACCGGGATTAAACCTGCACTGCAGAGGCTGCAGACCACTTCACACTGCGGCGCTCAACCACCTGAACCACCAGGGAGCCCCCTGCTTCATTTTTTAGCTCATAAAATTGGCAATTGGTATTTAATTTATTAGTGAGGAATTTCACTGTAAGGAAATTTTATGTTGAATATTAAGTTTGGGGATAATCTAATAGAGTTGGTCTATCCTGATTGCCTCTTAATAAAGATATTAGACTTGCTAGAGTCTTCTCCATTTATCCCTGTTAAATATTCTCAAACAAAAAGACTTTTCATTAGTGTTTTAAAGGTTTTATATTTTTCTTTTTATGTTTGGGAAGTGTTTGAAATTCACTAGCACTAATGAACATTTGAAGTTGTACAATAATAGTACTGCTTTGTCTTACTCCATGGGAATGACACTATTTCCTTTCGCTAATCTTAAATTTCTGCAATGTATTAAATCATTCCCATTAATAAATTTTGGGTGTTTAAGGCATTCAAATATAAACTGTTGTAAGAAGTTCCTTTTAGCTGAAGACAGTGATGAATGCCAAGGTGCCAGATCCTTGAGTTCGATCCTGGCCAGCTGGGGAGATACCCACATAGCATGGCAGACCTCTTCTGTCTCACCCACTGCTCCCCTCAGCAGTGTATTTCGTCAGTCTGCCTGTTCTGTTCTCCACTCTGTCTCTGGTGAATCCTGTCACCCCCCTGCATCTCTGGCCTGTACACCAGCTCTTGTATGCATAAATAACTAAATCTTTAATTTTTTTAAAAGACCAAACTTGGGGAGATAAAGGAGTATGAATGCAATCCTTAAAATCCTTTGCTATTTCTCTAAAAGCCTGCTAATGTGGATCCTTAGGCTCTCCCCTTCCTCAGTAATCTTCCAGATATGTCCCTGTTTTGCTTCAGTTTGGGGAGATGGCCTTTGTGACAGTAATCTGGGATGTCTTCAGGTTTGTCAATTCCTGATTAAACCTGATCCTTTTGACTAACTTTTGTCTGAAGTTTTGGCTTATGAACAGAAATAGCAAGATCCCAAACTTCTGTAACAATTGGCACTCAGTGTGAGACTTATGTGCTCCAAGCAACGCTCGAGTATATATCCAGCAGAAGGCGTATACTATGGAAAAAAGGTAAGCCTTTTGACATTTGCAACAATATGGACAGAACTGGAGGGGATTATGCTAAGTGAAACAAGTCAGAAGGAGACAAACAAATACTGGATGATTTCACTCATTTATGAAATATAGGGAAAAAAATAAAGGAGCAGAAAAAGCTAAATCAAAACAAATCTGACTGTAGTCTAATGGGATGTGAACTTATACCTGTGAATTATGTACAGTGTTAAAAACCATTGTTTTCTCAATAAAGATATAAACAATAAAATTTTTAATTTTTTTAAAAAACAGTTTATTGAATAGATAGTAAGTTTCAATATGATTTTATCAATCTGTCATTAATTGGAAAATAAAAGATGTCAAGCACTATTATTTTTATGAATATATAGAAATGTTCTTTTACTTCAATGCATTATAGTGAAAAAAAATGTTGACAATTAAACCCACAATATGCAATGAGAAATATAATTGTCTAGCCTTGGGTTTAAGCATAATGATATATTAATGTATGTATAGCATCAGTGTGATATTAACTTTCAATTATAATTCATTGAAAACTTCTCACACCAGTCATAAGTGTGGGCAAGAGTAAGTTCTGTTGGGTTTCTAGACAATTTTTTTTCTTTACATTTCACAGTTCCAAATGACCATTTCTTTTGTACCAATTTCTTGGCTCACATTATTTGGAATTAGAATGAGCACTTCTTGTTATCAAGGTTTGTGTTTGCATTTTTAGCATATAATATTTTTTTTCCTTTTTATTCTCTAGGTTTTCAGTTTGTGTAATTTCTGGTTTTGGGGGGAGGTTACATGACCCCTTTTATTTCTTATTTTTCACATTGAGTTATCTTTGGTTTACAACATTATATAATTCAGAGCTACTGGTATGAGAATTAACCACAGGAGAAAGACTGCAAAAATATCCCACACATATGCAAGAGAAAATGAACAAGTGAAGAAGTTTGAAAATACAATACTGCTATCCTCTCATAATTTAACTTTTATAGCTTTAAGGTTTTATTTCATAAACAGCTATCATCCCACAATTCCATTTGAAGTCTTTTCTTTGTAGGTTTAAGAGGTATGTCTTATTCAGTTTTCTTTCTTTGTAACACAAACAAGAATTTACACAAAACAAGTCTTGAAGTGCATTCCCTTCCTTCTAAACCGTAGTTAATCACTTATTTCCTACCATGAGTGAACAGAAACATTAAAAAGTACAAGAAAGAGATTAACTTCCAGAATGGCAGCTTGAGGGCCTGGGTAAACTGTTCTGCCAGAAAATTAATGAAAATTCTGGCAAACAATTAAGAGTAGCTATTTCAGAACTCTGGAAATTAACCAAAGAAAAGAGAATGAACTTAAAAATCATCTGTTTAAGAAAAGCAACTTAACCTGTATGAAAGAGCCTTGCTCGTGGCATCCTCCTTGGGAGTTTAAAAGTGCCCTTCTAAGTTCCTCCTCTTCCCTATCCACATTGTGCGGTAGCTCTGAAAAACTAAGAGTCTCACAGTCAAAGGAGAGTATAAGCCTCTTTTGGAGCTCAGTTAGAACACCTACCCCTCTTCATAAAGTGCTTGTTCCCACTAACCTCCTCTTTTAAGGTGTGTGTCTATTTGACATGACTCAGAGCTAGCCTCAGTGGCTGGGGAGAGGAGCCCTATCCCCCGGGGCATTGCTAAAACCTGTAAAAATCATCCTGAAACACCAGAGTTGTGTAATTTTGATTCTAGCTGTAAACAAAAGCCTGGCATTCCACCAAATAAATAAATAAGTAAATAAATAAATAATATAACGTAAAAAAAGTTCATAATGAACTACAGCATCACAAGTTACTTTAAAAAAACTTCAACGTAGTCCAGGAGAACTAGAATATCCATCCTTACATGGAAGGTTATATACAGTTTTAGGATAGAACTGGGATAGTGAAAGGCTATCTCTGGTAGATCTTGAGACCTTATATACTTAAGCAATAGATGAAACAGAAAAGTGTGCTACATCCACGGAAGGAAAAAAAAAAGAGTCCCAAATCTAAAAGTCTGTAAACTATGTTTTAAAATGGGACAATTTTATGGTATAAAATTTATACTTCAATAAAGCTGTTAAGAATATAGCATAACATGTGCATTCAGCTGTTGTTATTAGATATATTTTGCACTACCAACATTGCACAAAATCACAACCACACCTAAATTGTAGGATAAAGAATTACATGTATTTTTCAATGGTCCATGTTAGAAGGAACATAGGAATTTGCAAAGTTATTAAGAGCCATAAACTGGGTAGATACTCTTTTTTTTTTAATAAATTTTATTTTTATATTCCCCGTACAATTGCAATCACCCCATTCTGACCCCAATCCCTCCCCTCCCACCCCCCACCCCCCAAAAAGTGTCTCTGGTTCATAGTTTTTGTTGATTTTGATTTTCACTTTCTTATAGTTATTCATTTTCCTGGTCCCTTATTTAAATATTCTAGATTCCTGCTATGAGTGAGACCATCCAGTATTTTTCTTTTTCTTTTGGGCTTATTTCACTGAGCATGATCCCTTCCAGTGCCATCCATGTTGCTGCAAATTGCATGTGTTTATCTTTTTTGAATGCTGAGTAATATTCCATGGTATATATGTACCACATCTTCTTGATCCAGTCATCTATTTTTGGGCATTTGGGCTGTTCCAAAGCTTAGCTATTGTAAATAGTGCTGCTATAAACATAGGGGTGCAGGTGTTCTTTGGAATTGATGTTTCTGTGTTCTTTGGGTAAATACCTAGGAGTGGAATTGCTGGATCCTGTGGAAGCTCTATGTTTAGTAGGTCCAGAAATCTCCACACAGCTCTCCATAGTGGTTGGACCAGTTTGCACTCCCACCAACAGTGCAGGAGAGTTCCTTTTTCTCACAACCTCGCCAACATTTGTTGTTGCTAGTTTTTTTAATATGTGCCATTCTCACTGGTGTAAGATGGTATCTCATGGTAGTTTTGATTTGCATTTCCCTGATTGCAAGTGATGTTGAACATTTTTTCATATGTCTGTTGGCCATTCGCATTTTCTCTTCAGAGAAGTTTCTTTTTAGCTCTTCTGTCCATTCTTTGACTGGATTATTTTCTTTGTTGTTGTTGAGTCTCATCAGCTCTTTGCAGATTTTTGTGATCAGTCCTTTATCATTAGTGTTGTGTACAAAAATTTTCTCCCGGTTGGTGGGGTTTCTCTTTGTTTTTGTTATTGTCTCTTTTGCTGTGCAGAAGCTCTTTAATTTGATGTAGTCCCAGCTGTTGATCTTTGCCTTCACTATCACTGCTTTGGGTGATGTGTCTGTAAAGATGTCTTTGATATGCAAATCACGTAGTGTTTTGATACTCTTTTTTTTTTTTAAAGATTTATTTATTTATGCAAGAGCTGGGGTACAGGCCAGAGGTGTGGGGGGTGAGAGGATTCACCAGAGACTGAGTGGGGAGCAGAACAGGCAGATTGACCCAAGTACACTGCTTAGGGGAGCAGCGGGCAAGTCAGGAGAGGTCTGCTGCACCATGTGGCTTGCGCCCTGGCTGGCCAGGGATCGAACTTGTGCTGCAGAGGCTGCGGATTGCTTCATAGGTTGTGTCTTAACCCTGGAGCCACCAGGGAGGGCCAGGGTAGATACTTTTTTAGGTAAGCATTTCAGCTGGCATTTTTGTGCTTAACAATTCAGTGATTTTTTTTTCTCATGAAAAGAGAATATTAGAACCATTAATTACTAAATATGCATTTCTAGGCTTTACCTCATAGATTCACTATCAATTTTTAATCTTAGGTTTTACTAGAGATGATTTTTTCAGTGATGAGTGTAGAAAATAAACATAAGGTTGTAATCTATTTGTGCATTTTAAGCTATGGTGGGAAATGAAAAAAAAATTAAAGGAAATTATCAATCTAAAAATGTGCCACATTATCTAAAATAGTCTAAGTGAAACTATATCATAACAGGAACACCAAAATAAAGTTTGTGGACTAATGTTTTCCTCCAGTAAAAAATTGGAAAATTTAAGAGTAGAAGAATAAAAGGTAGCATCTTGTAACTGCAATGTGAGAATGGCTTGTTCTCATTTTCATCTCTACCATGTAGTCTGTGATTTGTGTATATATCTTTACTAGCCAGAGACGTTTATTTTATTATTTTTTATAAAGATTTATTTTTATTTATGCATGGAAGAACTGGGGTGTAGACCAGAATTGTGGTGGGTAAGAGGATTCACCAGAGACCAGTGCAGAACACAACAGGTGCAGAACACAACAGGTGGATCTACTGAAATACACTGATTAAGGGGAGCAGTGGCTGGGGATCAAACTGAGGCGGTGGTGGTGGCAGTGCTGAGACTTCATCCCTAGGCCACCAGAGAGGCCTCAGACGTTTGTAGTTTTTTTTTTTTAATTAATTTACTTATGCATACAAGAACTGGGGTACACAACAGAGGTGTGGGGGCGTGGTGTAAGAGGATTCACCAGAGACAGAGAGGGGAACAGAAAAGGCAGATTGACTGAAATACACTGTTGAGAGGAGCAGTGGGCGAGCAGAGGTCTGCTGTGCCATGTGGTAGCTCCCTGATCGGGAATCGAACTTGTGCTGCAATGGCTGCAGATAGCTTCATAGGTTGTGTCTCAACCTCTTGCGCCATCAATACTGAATGGGGGAACACATGTTAATCTGCAGAGATATAATCAAACCACCCAGATAGTATCTGAGATAATGCATATTAATTATTCAAGAACAATTTGGACAAAGAAATAGGCTCTTTAAAGGAAATAAAATCAAAATGCTCACTTCTAAATTGTAAAATAAAAATGGAAGCCTAATTGTTGCATTTGAAAACATAAGGAATTATAAGTCACTCAGAAGTCTGATTAAAATATCATATAAACTTCCAGGGATACTGAGAAAGAATTTGGAAAATGGAGAGATAGCAGCTTGCAAGATATTATTTAAATGGGTTTATAAAAGCTCATGTCTCTAAGGGAGTTGTCTATGCATAAGAAAATGTCATAGAGATGTATGTCTCATACAGTGTTTAGGAACAGTAGAGTTATTCATAGTTTTCTTTACGCAATCCCTGCAGCCTCTGTGTCAAACTGCCTGTCTGCCTTTATGATGGTTTGCTGCTATGTGAAGTCCTGCTGAATTAATGTATGTGAAATTGTGTTATACAGATTTCACACACTCCCTTACTTAGAAATAGTCTTAATCTAAAAGATCCTTTATGTAGTTATTCCACTTAAGTTTGTTTATAAGAAAACTAGATTTTTTGGGGCCTCCCCTGGTGGCGCAGGCAGTTGAACGCAGTGTTGTGAAGCTGTCCGTAGCCTCTGCAGTGCCGGTTTGATCCCCGCCAGCCGCAGAGATACCAACATGGTGTGACAGACCTCTCCTGTCTTGCCCACTGCTCCCCTCAGCAGTTTGCTTCAGTCTATCTGCCTGTTCTGTTCCCCACCCTGTCTCCGGTGAATCCTCTCACCTCTGGCCTGTACCCCAGTTCTTGTGTGAATGGGTAGATCTTTAAAAAAAAACACTAGATATTTTAAATCAGCAATGGATTGAAAGTGAGTGCATAGCTATAATTTCACTTATTAACCCCTCTCTTTCTGCTTCCCCTCTTGACAGAGTCAGTAAGTTGAATTAAAAAGAAAGAATTTCTTTTTTAGTGGAATTGTGTTGAAAATGTAACAGTCTGATATCCATAGAAAAGGGAGAGTCCAGGTTTCCTGCCCCCACCCCCACCCCCCAGGGAAAGGTGGAGCTGAGCAAAGATTGAAAGGTAGAAAAGACTGGGGGGTAGGGGGGGGGAGGAGAAAAGGAAGAATAAAGAAGAAGGAAGAAGCACAGAGAGGTGGGGAATGAAGCCTCCACATGAAGCAGAAAGATATTTTCAGAAGAAGCCATGCTTGCTTCTTGGCCTTGGATTTATACCAGGGGCTTGGGGACATGAAGGAGACACTTGAAAGAGACAGAGTCATGGGTGAGAGACCCAGTGGGCAGGCTGGCAAGAGCAGCCTTAATGGGCATTTACCCACAAGAGAATGGGTAATTTTGGGTATTTCATGTGAAATCTATTTTAGCTATATTCTTTTCCTTCTCTTTATTGCACATTAATCACATTAAAGTTCTTTTCTTTTGAAGAGAAGTAAAATTTGCCACTTTAAATTGTACCTTTTTGGCATAAAAATTAGATTGATTTTTGAAAAGAAAAATCAGACAAAGGAAAAGGTCTGAAGATCAATAAATGTTTTGTAAGAGACATTTGCATTTATTAGGGAAATCTGCATTTGCAAGGGTGTGTGGAGGTTGTCCAGTCTCTAGAAACCAAATCAATTGAGAAGACAGGGACTTAGATCTGCATAACAAACCTCTCCTCATTTACTCAACATGTTTACCTGCTAATCTCCATAAATATCTCCCCTTACTCCTCTAACCCCTAGCAACTTATTTTCTTTTAGCTGAAGGTAGTATTTAAGGTGAATGCTTGGACCATTTTGTGGAGTTGTTCAGTGGATCTCTCCTATGTACACAAGAGGTATACATGTTATTAAACTTCTATTTGTTTTTTGACTGTTAATTTGTCTTTAATTACAGGGAGTCTGTCAGCCAAGAATCTAAATGTCTACTGGGGAAGTTATTTTCCCTCCTCCACAGAAGGAAAAGAAAGAAAAGCAAAGAGTTATTTCTCCACAGACACAGATAACTGGCCAAGTTGCTAAAAGAAAATGATAAAACCATTCTGTACCCAGCAGTCATTTTTGTGTTCTCCCCATTTTCCTACCAACTACCAACTACAAAATTGGAACTTCACTTTTTTTTTTTAATTATATCTTTTTTTTTAAGATTTATTATTTATTTATTTATTTATACAAGCACTGGGTACAGTCAGAAGCGCAGGAGGGTGAGAGAATTCACCAGAGCCAGAGCGGGGAGCAGAGCAGGCAGAAGGACCAAGGTACACTGCTGAGGAGAGCAGCGGGCGGCAGGAGAGGTCTGCGCGCCATGCAGGACCCTCCTCCAGTGGCCGGGGAGCAGCCAGGAATCGAACCGGCACTGCAGAGGCTGCCGGCAGCTTCACAACCCAGCGCTCAACCGCTGCACCACTGGGGAGGCCCAGAACTTCAACTTTTTTAATGGGAAGAAACTTCTATTCTTCAACTCATATTTTTTTTTTTTTAATTTGTCCCAATAAGAGGGACATGGATTCAGTTAGCCGTTGTTCTCTTAGTTAAAATCACAAATCTCTTGGATTCTTTCACTCTTTTTTTTGGAGAGGGAGTCTGAGATAAGAGAGGATCTTCCATGTGGCTGGTTTGATAAATGTCTCTATGAAAAGCAAAGGCTTTCCACATGCATGTCCAAAAGTTAACTTTGGTGGAAAATAGTACTAAACTTGATTTTGACTTTCAGTCTAACCACTTTCTTCAGTGAAATTCTCTAGAAATATTGAAAAATTGTGACTACTATTGATTTTTGTTCAAATGGCTCAATTGAGGATTTAAAGATTATAGGTGGTTGAATACATACCATTTTCTATCTACACCAACACTTAAACTCCAGCACTCCTGATACTCACCAGAAATCTCGTTTGTGTCCCACATGTGCCAGAGCAGAATTTTACTACAAGATGAGCAATACATGGTAAACCTCATGTGAACAAAAATTTATAAATGAAAAAGAGAGATACTTCTTTCCCTATAGTGCAAACTGTCTAATCTATAAAATATAAAATTTTTAATGGAAATGGGAAGAGAGACTAGGGTAATTTTTGTTTGGTCAGAATGGGGAAGAATTCTAAGAGACTTTGTGACCTAAACCTTTCTTTGTTCTTTTGTCTCATGCATCTCCATGAAAGGAGAGGAGCATTGAACACTAATTATTTTCCCCACCCTCACTTACATGCAGGTGACTTGGTCTACAAATAGTAGTATGAAATGACATGGACTTCCTGAATGGGGAGCAGATGGGAAGGAGCAAGGTGGATATATAAACAGGGAGGGGGTGGATATGTGAGAGGTCCTAGGAGGAAACCCTTGGAGGAAAGACTTGTGCAGGCATTGGGAAGAGATATTAGGAAGAGACACGTGGGGAAGATGCTTCTGGCACTGGGCAGAGAAAAATGGTCGCCATTCTCTTGACCTTGTTTTAGATTATGTGTTATATTTTGAATTTTCATTCGCTCCTTTTGCCCAGCTCTCTGGGTCTTGCCTAACCCCTTTCTTGTGGTTCCTTGACAGAAGTTACCTTAGAATTATGGAATTATGGAAATGGTTCAGGCTTCAGCAGCTCACACCTTGGGCTCAGCCTGTTTGGCTGGGTTTTTACCCATAAAGGATTGGGTAATTCTTGGACCTTGCTGTTATTTGCAATCTTTTCTTCTCTCTCTCCCTATGCACACCTATTCAAAACCAAGTCTTTCACACTAAGATTATGTTTCCTTTGCTTTTGTGCACACAGATGGTGGGACCTCCTTTAAAAGAATGCACCTTTTATCAGTTTGTGATCCCTTACTCACACACTAACACTTTATGATTTGCATTACTGAACATCAAAAAAGTTTCTTCTTTTATTCTCTAGTCCATGCATTATACACTCCTTCATCAGGAACCAGACAGGACATTGGTTCTTTCAGATTCTCTTGGATTCAAAACTGCACTCTGATTGATGAGTAGAAGGTCAGGTGTTTTTGTGACTGCTTAAGAAATCCAGTCTCATGACTAATGAATTCCATAATCCATATGTAAAGGATGGGAAGACAGATCCACTTTCGTGAGTGAAAGGTCTATGAATTGCACAGCAACCCAGGATTAGAAGGGCATATTGTTTGGTTTAATGTTCTGCTATTACTTGAAATTTTTTTTACTTGAAATTTATTTTATTTTATTTTTAAGATATATTTATGCATACAAGATCTGGGGTGTAAGCCAGAGGTAAGGGGGAGGGGGGAAGTGTAAGGATTCTCCAGAGAGAGTGGGGAGCAGATCTACTGGAATACACTGCTGAGGGGAGCAGCAGGTGAGGCAGGAGAGGTCTGTGGTGCCATGTGGGTAGCTCCCTGGGCGGGATCGAAGTCGTGCTGCAGTGGCTGGACATAGCTTGATTGCTCTGTCTTTAACCCCTGCACCACCAGGGAGGCCCTTGAAAGTTTTATTAAACAAGAGATTCTGCTTTTTCATGTTGTACAGAGATCCACTTCCTTGTAACTAAGGAAGATGCATCAGAAGTCACACTTTTGCCAAGTTCAACCAGAAATAAAGGTCATTTTGATTTCTGTGTTTACTTCCCAGTTGCTCCATTACCCAGTTAGAAGAGACCAGTGTATTTTTCCCCACAGGAAGAATTATCAAGAAATCTCAAGTTAAGCTGTCTGCTCAAGCAGATCATTGAATGTGTGAATCAATAGCTTCCCAAAGACTCAGATGTGCACAATGTCAATGTGTCATTAGAAGTGAAGACCCAGTTCTGCTCTATAAGGTCATTTAAGTATCTGAACTTCTTTTGTTTTGCTGTTGGTCTATTTTATAAGGAATGGTCCCTAACCAAATGATTGAAACTGACTCACTACCCAAGAGACCAGAAAAAAAAGATCTCTAAACAAGAGACTTCCATTTTTAAAGAGCTAACGTGCAAATCACATGGATGATTTTTCTTCAAGATAGCCTTTTCCCAGTTTAGACGTGAAGCTATCATGGAGTCATGTGCCTAACTGAAACTCAGGGCCTTTTCTTGGTGATCAAGGGAAGAGAATTGGGGGCAGAATATGAGAGGGGCAGAGAGAGAGAGAATAAAAGTTTGTTCAATTTAATAGAGACATTAGAGCCCCCTGGATAGGTGATTTACAGCTTTTTTTTTTTAATTTCATAATAAAGGCAATATTTCTATTTAGAGTGGCATTGTCCAAAGTACTTAATAAAGAACATAAATTCTACTAATTAACCCTTTGAGAACTCAAACACCTGTGGGAATACTGAGTCATTGGCATGGCAAATATAGTTATTCTTGATAAAAGGGGCTTCTAGCTGAAAGTTGTCTGACCTGAAGATATGTTGATGCTATTGTAGAACAAGGCAATGCAGGGATTTAATCTTTTCCCTTTTAAAGAATGAATTGCAAAGATGCAAAGACTTGATACCCTTTGTCAAATTATTATTTTTTTTAATCTGAAAAGATGACTGTAAGTTCAGGCAATGGGTTTTTGCCCACAGGATAGAATTTGCAAAGATGGCTTTGCTTTCTTGATAGCTAGACCAGGGACAGAGTCTCCACAAAATTTTTCAGTATGTTTGCATTAAAAGTCTACTTGTTTTTTGTATTTTTGATAACAGGCATTCTCACACGTATGAGTTGATATCTCACTGGTTTGAATTTGTATTTCTCTAATAATATCTGACCACAATCATCTTTTCATGTGCACAGTGGTCATCCCTATGCCTTTTTTTGAGAAGTCTATTCAGACATTCTGCTCATTTTTCAATCTTTTTTTTTTTTTATTGAATTGTATGTATGCGGTCTTTATACAGTTTAGTTGTTAATTCCTTGTCAAACATGTTGTGAAAATACCTTCTCTGATTCAGTAGGCTATACTTTCATGTTGACAATAGTTTCTTCACTGGGCAGAAGCATTTGATCATTTTTGCTCTTATGTCCCTTGTTTTTAGAGCAAAATTTATAAAGACACCACTAAGTCGGTTATATGCTCATTATAGCATTGTTTGCAATAGCAAATTTCTGAAACAACCTAAGTACCTATTGACAGATAAATGAATAAAGAAGTTGTAACCTATATACACAGTGAAATACTACTCAGATACACACACACACACCAAAAAAAATAATGGAATCTTTCCTTTTGCAACAATATGTATGGACCTAGAAGATAATTATGTTAAATGAACCAGACAAAGACAAATGTCATGTGATATCATTCATTTGCAAAATAAAGAGACAAGGCAAACAAAACAAAACAAAACACTGATCCAGATCCAGAGAACATAATTTTGGCCTCCAGAAAGGAAGCTGGTTAAGGAGTGAGTGAAAAGGGTGAAGGGAGTCAATTGCATGGTAGTGGATGAAAACTAGGCTTTTGGTAGTCGTGTGTGTGTGTGTGTGTGTGTGTGTGTGTGTGTTTGTGTACACACACCCCCCACTCCACCCCAATGTCAAAAAAAATATACATATAAGTTCTTGCTTCTTGCCTGCTGCACCTCCCCCTGCAGTGACCTTTAGGGCTAATGGCTATCGCCAAGATCCCTAGGTCCGGCTGGGCAAGGAACCAGTGCACAGGGGGAGAACAGCAAAAACTCCCTGAGGCAGGGGAGTACATCAAAGTTCCCTGAAGACATGGATAAGACAGAAGCCTATCAAAGGATTACGACCACCAGGAGCTAAAACCTTATCTCATCTTTCTAGAACTACAAACTTTATCCCTTCATTGTCTTTCTAAAACTTCCTTCTTTCTTCTATAAAGGTCATTTGTTGTTAATTAAAAAATCATATGAAATCCTTAATACAAGGCTGACTCAAATGAAATGTTACTAAACCCTGTAATAATTAAAATATAGTTTAAGTGAAAAAGTAGCTAGTAAAACAAAAAATGCGATCATATAGCTTAAAAACAAAACTAATGGATTATCTACTTAAGAAAGAGGCTAGGTCCAGATGTAAACCACTCAGTGATAAGCTAAATCCATTCACTGCTCCTGTATATATACTGGAGACTAACTCAAATAAAATCGCACTCAGATTTACACTCTCTCTTGAAGTGTGTCTGTTTGTCATTTCTTCAGCCGAATCCCTGACCACCCTGCGCAGTCTCTCAACCCTGAGACGGCCTCATCGTTCACTGCTGTGCTGGTCCGCGGCACTTGCCCCTCAGTAGCAACCCGATCTGGACCCCTTTCTGTTCAGAGAGCTTTCCTGTTCTTCTCCTTACCTGACAATAAATTTCTTACTCTTCTGACTAACTGATTTCAACATTGAATTCTTTCCTCACCAAGGCATGGACCTAGTTCCTGACTGCAGCCCAATACATTTTGATAAATAGAGCTACATGAGACCACAGATCATGGTGGTCAATCAGAAAATAGCTTCTTATTAAGAGGAATTTTCCTGGATCTAAAGAAAAGGAAACAAAATGACTAAAATAAGTAAAATAAGAACGAAGAGGAAGGTTGATTAGATGTCAAGATTTTAATTTTATTTTTAGCACAGTCTTGTCAGTAACCATGGCCCTTGCTCACAAGAAAGGTATTTATTTGTACTTCAAGTTTCTTAAATGTGCAGTGAGAGGAGTTGATTTGTTTGCATTTAGATTCCTTACATTTCTAAATCCTACAGTATGATTAAAGAAATACACAGGATGATAAAGGTGCACACACACCTATGTGGTGCTGTAGTAGCTATTAGATTATTATTTCAACCATCATCATTATGATCAAACTAGTTTATCTATGATGAAATACATAAAGTACCCTGATCAGATGAATCTTCCATTTCTATTCAAAACATGAATTCTGCAGATAATGGTCAGTTAGATAGCAAGTCACCATAGCTTAAAACCTCGACCAAAGGGGATCAGAGAGATTCTGTAATCTCTAGAATCATGAAGAACAATTACATAGGTTTTATAGAAACACCACAAAGGGGCAGTAGCTATTAAAATATGGGATTTTTGAGAAATATATGTTTTTTAATCTGCTATATATAATGTTAAGAAGAAAGCATTCATTGCACTGAATGATGTCATGTTCGTTGTGTAACTGGTGACTGAAGCCAACGACTATTACAGGTGGCAGCCCCTGGAGTGGTGCTAGTTAGGATTGATAGTCCCAGGTGAAATACGAGCAAGTATCATTGTGGGTGGAGACTCTGATAAGAAATAGAAGGCACTGCAGAAGCAGCCCCCAGGATTCAGCTTTCGGGATTTTAGTGTTATTTATCTTCAGCGATTCCTGAGTCAGGAATTTTTACCCCTACCATGCCGATCTTCCAAAAGGCTGTTCTGGGTCTCTGAAGTACGCCGAGAGGCTTCCAGCAGCCAGCGTCAGAGAGGAATAGTTTGGAGGCTTTGCAAGTAGCCGAGCGACTAAAACGGTTCCTACTTTTGCTGTTGTTAGTGTGGCAGGGAGGGCGAGGACCCGGAGCCTGGTGCCTCGCTGAGCGGCATGAGTGTGGCCTTTTGTCTGGTTGTTGGGCAGCTGCAGCTGCTGTTTTGAGTGTTGCTTGTCATATCTCAGCAGCTCCAGTGAGCATCTCCTGTTGTGTCTTCTGCTGTTTTCATGAGTTTGATCCTGGCTTAATGTCTGGTTGCTATGTGCTCCAGGCCTCAGTGGTGGGAGGACACCATCTTGGGAGCCGTAGGGAAAATGGAAGTGATCAGGTTTTTCCTCCCTCCCGCCATTAGCGCCTATGATTTACACCTGTGGTCTGCACTCAGGCCTGATGGTGGCACCTAGAATATGGTGTGGGCATGGGTAAGTGGGCACACCTGAACCAAGAGACTGGGCTACAAGGTATGGCAATAGAGGTCAGTAAGGCAGAGGACCATGGAGAGTGTCTGAGAGGGTATAGGGATTTGCAGGGGGAGGGAGGCAAGTTAAGTTCTCCCTGCTGTCCTGTCCCCCCTAACCTGTGAGGATGATGCTAAAATTCTCTTTCAAGATGCCTGAACCGATCATGAACCTACCTAGCCTGGGATGGTTGCAGAATAAGAGCCTTTGTGTTTAGGACTTTAAAACATCGGACACTGCTTCAGGTGAGGTAAGCAGCCATTTTTGCCCTCAGTCACTCTGTTTTTCCCCGGTTTGTTAATGTCATTATTGCTGTTCTCTGAACCTGAGTAGTGTTGCAGTTGTGCGTGCGGGTAAAGAACTCAGCCAGTGACCGGTGAACTATTTGGACAGTGTCATTGCCAGTTTCAGTGCCTCTTGCTGCCCTATATCAATTGTGAAGTCAGTTTTGAAGAGACGTTGGGTTCAGAGAGTGGGGTCCTTGGGGTCACTCTGGGAAAACTTTCACCAGAGCTCCCCTTCCACCAGCACTGGCGAGTTTCCCAGGTCAGATTCTCCAGGACAGAGATGTTAGTTGTATCCAAAAGGGCAGGTTTATTATGAAAGGGTGAGAAGAATAAAGGGCACTTGCATAGATGCAAGCAGGCAGAAAGAGCTTCCCCAAAAGGGACAGCAAAGAGAGAGACCTGCGTGGTCGCAGGCGGGTAACCTTGCAGAGAGCTGCCTCTGCTGAGGGAGGTCGGTCAAGAGAAGCCCCGTTGTGTCATGGTTCAGGTCTCAGGCAGGCAGGAGGTTGTTTTGCAGAGGGAGAGAGTTGGTGAAAAGAAGCACCTGCGGAGTCACAGGCAGGCAGAAGGGTTGCTGCCCTGCGCCAGTGCAGAGATTGCTGTCATATAGTCTTCTTCTTTTTGGGAGGGGCTCATTCCTTTGTGGAATGGCCTGTTTGCTGTTGACTTTGGATAACCATAGAATTTTAAAGGGACCTGAGAACCTACAGTGGCTCTCAGTCTCCATACCCTTAATTCTGGTCTGCACCCAATGACATTGACAACATCTGACCCCTGCTTGGATCTGTGTCTTTGTGCCTAAGGATTTTTAGTTCCTGTAGCTGGTTTAAGGACTGTGTTAATCACTTCTACTCCCACCTCCAGCTCTCGGCATTATGGGAGCCAGGTTTCTGGTCTGATGCCTCCTTTCCAACTTTTCTATCCTTATCTTCCTTCAAATTGCACTGAAATAAGATATATTATTGTCCTGGTGATTAATGTATATAGAGAATGTTATAATGAACTGGTTCAGAAAGTATTTGAATTTAAGAGAATTGGACTTTTTTGACTGAAAAGAAAACAGCAATTTAAAGACAGAAAAAGATTTAATATTAAGGTATAAAATAAAAGCAGCACAATCAAAATTAATGGGCTATAAACCAAATGCAGGGATTGATATCATTGTCACCAATAGCTATACTGTAGTGTGAAATAAAAATAAAAATCAATAATCATAACTTATAAATATAAGGCTACATTTCCTCAGAGATCACGAATTGAGAATAAACTTCAAGTGAAACCCCAGACTCAGCTGTTAGCCATCTAGATTTTAAATGCAACCAAACTCTTTCAAACCACATAACCTCCTATTTCTATCTTTATTTGTAATAAGGTTCATCTAAAATAAGTGATGATAATTTCTCTGTTTGCAATATGTGTTGTTTTTATTTTATGATTATGATTTTTCCTTCTATATTGTTGCAATTTTGTATGAACATATATTACTTTTATAAAAAAAAGATGAACCCGAAAGCAAACGTATCAAATTTTTCAAAGTTTTGAACAATAGGAATTTGAAAAATGATAATGCTCTTTTAACTTTTCTCTATTTTTTGCACTTTAATAATTAAAATTAAATGTATTAAATCATTAATCATTCTGTTATTAAATATGAAATTTTTATTCAATGCATTTGATATCCTAGGTCTTCAATATATTTTTATATGTAGTTCATTAAATATTCATACAAACTTTGTGCAACTGAAAATATTATCCTCCCTCCCCTTTGCAGTTCAAAAACAGGTTGAGAGAAATTAATATCTCTTCTAAAGTTGGTTAACAAATAAAATTAGATTTGCCTTCTTTTGCCTATGAGATTTGTAGTTCATGTTTTCCATTAAGTAAGGGGACCAATTGATGCAGTCAAAACTACAAATTGAATTGTCTTCTACTAAACATAAGCTTTGGGTTTGTGAAAGCTATTTTGACAAGTAACCCATTTCTAATAAACAGAGCTGCTTTTCTCTATCATTCCGAATTAACTATTGGTAGAGAATATTGAGAAAGGATTTAAATATTAACCTTGACTAAAGTAGATGAAAAGATCATAGGAAGCAGGTGTGTTTTCCTTTATAATTTCTAGACAAATCAGCACTGATGGTTTCTGTTTTATTTCATGTGTGTTCCCCGGCACGTGTGAATGGTTGAAGGAATAAGAAATTTTATTTCAGTTTAAACCTATTTTCCAAGATTGCTCTTATACCAAAGGGATCATTTTTATGTAAAAATGTCTTCTTTATGTTTTTTACTGTTTGCATTCTCTAATGATTCTACTTTTTGAACATTTTTGGTCACTATGATATTTTGCTCCTAATCAAAGGAAATCATGTAAGAGAAATTGCCATGTTCATACTTTTTAAACAGAATCATGTTTGTGTCATTTTGGTTTTGGTGAGAATTCAGCCTAAATAAGTTTTTGTTCACTTCTTTTATTTTTGTCTCAATGTCATATGCCCTTAATATTTTTGAATGACTTTAATACTGAGTTCTATTTCATATAACATTAAATTTACAATTTTCATTTCCCTTATATTTGAGCTTTTTTTTTTGTCTAGTGATCTATAATAAAATATTCTGAGATTTTCAAAGCTGTGTTGCCAATTACACGGTACATTATTATTTTAAATGTAAGTAATGGCACAAGACTGAGGCTACACTGTGCTCAGGAAGATAGCATACTGCAAAATCTGTGCTAAAGTGTTGAACCAGTTACCCAGCTTCAATAAAGCTTTGCCATGCAGGAAAAAGAGAACACAAGGGCTCCTGATGTCCAAGATTTTCTAAAGAGATCATAATTCAGATTCTTACTTGTAATCTTCTTATATCTATAAATCTCCCAAGATAGTTTATGTTTTATGACAAGTGTCGTAGGTTACATAAGCTTTGTAGTCTACTGTCTTGGTGGATTCTTATTCTGTAGGCTGTGCTCTCATCCTCAGTTGCTTCCTTCGCCTAATAAATTTCAGCAGCAATATCTGATGCTTAACTTCTGATAACAATTCTCCCACTTGATTCATTCATGCATTATCATTAGGAAAAGAGCCCTTCCAATTTTCCCTACTTTGTCTAAAAAATCCAGTAGGGATTTTTTGTTGTTTATTTCCCTCTGCAACAGGTGCTTTTCCTTCATGCTCAATAGTTATTTCAATTAAACTGTCAGGACATATTTCACACTCCCCAAAATCTAGCATCTTACAGCCAAGTATACACAACCTGTTATAAAGAACTTTGGAAAGCTTGAAATGGGTATCCAAATGTTTTGTTATTGTGTTTTTAAATAATCAGATTCTTCTCATCTCTAAATAAATGACACTATATTCATCCTTGAATAGGTGGCTATTATAAGAAAAATCACAGATTTGATTCTAATTGTACATAGATGTAAAACTCAGTTTCAAAAGTGACTGAAAGTAAAGGACATTAAATTTTGCTTTGTAAGCTCTTCAAAGAATGTATTGCATCGGCCCCTTGAAATGGCTCCTAGTCATCACTTTCAAAGGCATATAATGGTTGTACTAGATCTAAATCATAATTCATATGTGCATTGGTACTTGCTAGCTGCATTGAAGGCCTGACTCAGCACTGGCCAAAGCTGAGCAAGATCAGTTTATTTGGTGGCTTCCACACAACTGGAAAGGGTTGCAGATTTCACTATGATTATGATAAACCACTCTGTCTTTTGGCCTGATAGAAAAGACTCTTTCGACCTACTATATTATCATATTAGTTGAGTTTTAGATGAAGTCTTGAGAGTTTGATTTAAGTTGGAAATTTAAATATGCTCTTAACAACTAAAAATTAAGTGTAGGATTTTGAGTCTGAAATCAATTCAGAGTTAAATACAGCCCAATCCCTTACATGAAAGAGAGAAAGCAGAATGACAGCTCCATATCATGCAGTTTTTTGGCAACAAAGCTGGAATAAAAGCACGGTGCTCCCGAATACAAGGCAAAGTTGAATGCCTGAGCTATGTTGCTAAGTGCCAGAATTTACTATTTATTTAGTCATGTTAACATATAAAGGAACAACAGGAGAGGTGGGAAATAAGCCATAGAAACAACACTGATATACTTTGTTAGTTAAGATTCCCCACAAAGTGTTTCACTGGGATGATGATGTTTTCTCTTTCACATAAAAGCGTCAGAAACAATATTTCCACCAAAAAAGCAAAAAGCAGACAGTTATGCAACAACTATAATAAAGTTCCAGAAGCAAGGCTTCCTTCCTACAATAGATTTATCTTAATTCATTTTATGTGGTTAAGTTATTTTTCTAGGTGATGTAGGTGTAGTAGTTCCCAAAGATGAAACTTAGAATTAATAGGGAAAATGACATAGATGCAAAAACAATTCTTCCATCAAGTATTGTTTAGGTTCAGGGAAAAATGATACTACATCTGATTAATATCCACAACAGCTTCAGGGAGATGGCGACATTTTACTTGTCCTTCAATAAAAAGAAAATTTTCGATAGTAGAAACAAGGTATTATCCCTAAAACAATTATTGATGAATGTTCTCGGAAGAGAAAATGACAACATAAAGATATGGAGATGAAGTAGTGGATAAACATGGACCCCAGCAAAGGTAGAAGTGATGATGATAGAAACTGTGCTTTAGGGAGATTGTGCTAATGATAAGTGTATGAAGAACGGTGTGGGGGTATCTAAAGAATTTGAATACCTGCATTTGTTTTTTTTTTATAAGATTTATTTATTTATGCATACAAAAGTTGGGGTATAGGCCAGAGATGCGGGGGGTGAAAGGATTCACCAGAGACAGATTGGGGAACAGAACAGGCAAATTGACCTAAGTACACTGCTGAGGGAAGCAGTGGGCGAGTCAGAAGAGGTCTGCTGCGCCATGCGGGTTGCTCCCTGGCCAGCTGGAGATGGAACTCATGCTGCAGAAGCTGTGGATTGCCTTATAGTGTGGTGCTTAACCCCTTGTGCCACCAGGGAGGCCCTGAATTCCTGCGTCTGGAAGGAACAGCCAAGGTATATGTGACACCAGAAATGTTTGATTTTCATGAAATTAAGTCAACATACCTCCATAATTAATGGGGAAAGTGAACAATATAAACAAGATGGTATTTTCAAAGATGTATTCAAAATTTTACAACTTTGAGGAATGATTATAAGTGATCAAACTTCAGGAAAACAGTTAAAATGGAAAAATTTTGAAAGGAAGATGGTGAGTTCAGTTTTAAACCCTCTATTTTATTTATTTATTTAAAAAGATTTATTTTTTTATACAAGCACTGGGTACAGTCAGAAGTGCTGGAGGGTGAGAGAATTCACCAGAGCGGGGAGCAGAGCAGGCAGAATGACCAAAGTACACTGCTGAGGGGAGCAGCGGGCGGCAGGAGAGGTCTGTGCGCCATGTGGGACCCTCGCCCTGCGACCGGGGAGCAGCCGGGAATTGAACCGGCACCGCAGAGGCTGAGGTGGCGAGGGCAGCTTCGCAACCCAGTGCTCAACCGCTGCGCCACCAGGGAGGCCCAAACCCTCTATTTTAAAGAAGACATTAATCTGATCAGGTGAGCTTTATTTATGTTATCCACCATCAATTTGGGGTTCTCATAAATTTGATACTAAAAATTGGGGAATAAAAATTAGCAAAATAAAAGTGAGAATATTTCAGAAATACCTCTATAAGAAGGTGGAAAAGATGATTCTGTGAAGGAACAAGAGAAGGTCTACTGTGCCATGTGGGTTATTTCCCTGGCCAGGGATTGAACTCATGCCTCAGTGGCTGGAGATAACTTGATAGCACTGAAATTTTAACCCCTGCATCATCAGGGAGGGCCCAGAAATGCTATTTTTTGTTTTGTTTTGTTTTTTGTGGACCCTCGCTGGCGGCCAGGGAACGAACCAGTGCTGCAGAGGCTGCGGGCAGCCTCGCAGCCCAGCACTCAACCGCTGTGCCACCAGGGGAGGCCCCAGAAATACTATTTAAAAATTATTCTTGTTTTATGTTTCTAGAACAGCTTTGTTATTTTAAAAGGGGTTTGATTCCATGTTCCTGAGTATTGATTCCATGTTATTGATTCCATTGATTCCATGTTCCTGAGTATTATTTCTACTGTATAGCTTTCTATTCTTGCAGTTTGTGTAGATTTTCATATAATATAATGCTGGCCTCCTACTTTTTTTTTGTTTTCTATTTTTTTAAATATTTATTTATTTTTTTTACAAGAACTGGAGTACAGGCCAGATGCGTGGGAAGGTGAGAGGATTCACCAGAGTCAGAGCGGGGAACAGAACAGGCAGACTGAGGAAATACACTGCTGAGGGGAGCAGCAGGCAAGAAAGGAGAGGTCTGCTTCACCATGTGGGATTCTCGCTGGCTAGCAGGGATTTAACCCATACTGAAGAGGCTGCGGACAGCTTCACAGTGTGGTGCTCAACTGCCTGTGCTACTAGGGAGGCCCCTCCTAAAAGTTTTGAAAAATATGTTCTTTTATTTTTTGGAAATTATCATGTGATGATGTTGCATTATTCTTTCTTAAATATTTGAAAGATTTTTTTAATGAGGATTTATTTATTTATGCATACAATAGCTGGGGGTGCGGCCCGAGATGCAGGACGTTGAGAAGATTCACCAGAGACAGAATGGAGAACAGAACAGGCAGACTGACTGAAATACACTGCTGAGGGGAGCAGCGGGCGAGACAGGAGAGGTTTGCTGCGCCATGTGGGTTGCTCCTTGGCTGCCCAGGGATCAAACTCATGCTGCAGAGGCTGAGGATTGCTTCCTAGCGTGGTACTTAACTTCTTGCACCACCGGGGAGTCCCAATATTTGAAAGAGTTGTCCTTTGAAATACTTTGAAGCACTTTGACAGCAAATTTTTTTATGAGAAAGTTATTTTTTTTAAGTTGATGTAGTGTTATACAGGTTATTTGTATATTCTGAGCAAGATTTTTTATTTGTGTCTCATGTAGAACTAATTTAAAGTATTTGTTAAATTTATGGCAAAGAGTTGATTGGTGAATGTCTTATGAAATAAACAAAATAAAACTCACTGCCACTCAAATGTCTATGCCCTAATTTCCAGAATGTTAATATGTTACCTTGTATGACAAAATTTACATTAGTGGCTCAATTAAGGATTTTGAGATGGGAAGGCTATCCTAAATTATCCAGGTAGACCCATTGTGATCATAAGGGCCCATATAAGAGAATGAGAAAGACAAGGAAGTTAAAATTAGAGGTAATAAGATGATAGAAACTGAGGTAGAGAAGGCAAAGTGAACACAGAATTAAACATCAAAGCAGTGTGGCAATGACCTCCCTTGTGGTTTGCAAAAGGAAATCTGGCTACATGACATTAGGACTTCTGACCTCTGAAACAAACAAACAAAAAAATGTTTTTATTAAGTAACTTTGTGGTAATTTATTATGATAAGAAGTTAGCATACCTTATTGTACTTTTAATGTCTGTGTGGTCCACCTATCCCATGTTTTATTTCTTAATTAGTACTTCTAGCTTTTCTCTTTTTTTTTTTTTTTTTTGCTTAATTTGGCTAGAGCTTTGTCAACTTTGTATGTATATATATATAAACATGTATGTAATTTAATTGAAAATTTATTGAGGTAATATTGGTTCACAACACTATATGATCTAGAAGTATATATATAGGATCAACACCATCAGGAGTTAATATCATACCATACCTACACCTTGGCACCCATATTCCTCTACTATATAGTCCATTGTTCTTCTACCCGACTTTGTTCTCATTCCTGACATTCCCCACTCAGGTACATTCAACATTCAATTCTGTAGTCAGGTATCTGGCATTTTATATCAGTTTGATTTTATCTGACCCCTCCCGTTCCATTTATGATTTTTTTCTTTTTTTTTAAGATGTATTTGTTTATTTTATACAAGAACTGGGGTACAGGTCAGAAGCACGGAAAGGTGAGAGAATTCACCAGAGCCAGAGCGGGGGGCAGAACAGGCAGACGGAGCTACCACACTGCTAAGGGGAGCAGAGGGAGAGGCAGGAGAGGTCTGCTGCGCCATGTGGGGTTCTCCCTGGCCGGCGGGGAATTGATCCGGTGTTGTAGAGGCTGCGAACAGCTGCACAGCGTGGTGCTCAACCGCTGCACCACCGGGGAAGCCCCCATTTATGATTTTGCATATACCAAATGGTTTTATTTCTTTTTTAATAGCTGAGTAATATTCCATTGTGTTTATATACCACGTCTTCCTAATCTACACATCTGCCCTTGGCCGCTTAGGTTACTTCTATAGCTTGATTATAGTAAATTGTGCTACAAAGAAAGTGTGAGTTCATATATCTCTTCAAATGTGTATTTTTGCATTCTTCAAGTAGATACTTGCAAGTTAATGCATTGATTTATATGGTAGATACATTTTTAAAATTTTGAGAAACTTCCTGTTATTTTCTATAGGAGCTAGAACAAGCTGCAATCCTACCAACAATATTACGAGGGTTCATTTTTCTCAATATCCACCCTAAGATTTTTTTTTTTTAAAGATTTACTTATTTATACAAGCACTGGGTACACTCAGAAGAGCAGGAGGGTGAGAGAATTTACCAGAGCCAGAGCAGGGAACAGAACAGACAGACCGACGAAGTACATTGCTGAGGGGAGCAGCGGGTGGCAGGAGAGGTCTGTTGCTCCATGTGGGACCCTCGCCGGTGGCCTGGGATCAAACCAGTGCTGCAGAGGCTGCGGGCAGCTTCGAAGCCCAGTGCTCAACCGCTGCGCCACTGGGAAGACCCCACTCTAAGATTTTTTTCTTTTATTTATATTTTTTATATGGGCCATTCTCACAGGTCTGAGGTAGTACCACATTGTGGTTTTGATTTGCATTCCCCTGATAAGAAGTGATTAACATTTATTTGGTATCTGCCTATTGATAATCTGCTTTTGGAGAAGTGAATGTCTGCTTTTGGAGAAGTGACTACTTGGCACTCTGCCCATTTTTTTGATTGGGTTATTTGCTTTCTTCTTGTTGAGTTATTTGAGTTCTTTGTATATCTTGGATATAAGTCCTTTCTCAGATGTATCATATGCAAATATGTTCTCCATTCAGTAGGATGTCTTTTTGTTTCAGTGATAGATTTTGTTTTCTGTACAGAAGTTTTTTTAGTTTTATGTGTCGCAAATGTTCATATAGTCTTTTTTCTTGCTGTTGGAGATGACTTCACAAAGACGTCACTGAAGTCTCTGCCATGGAGAGATTTACCTATGCTTTCTTCTATGATTTCAGGTCTAACATCTAAGTCTTTTTATCCATTTTGAGTTAATTTTAAAGTGTGGTATGAGTTACTGGTAAATTTTATTTTCTGCATATGACTATCCAGTTTTCTCAACATTTATTAGTGAAGTTTTCCTTTCCCTTTATATACTCTTGGAACCAGTGTCATAGATGAAACAGCTGTATTGGCGAGGTTTTAATTTTGGGCTCTCAGTTCTATTCCTTTTGGGCTCCTCAGTTCTATTCCTATTTTTATTTCAGAACCATAGCGTTTTGATTATTTCAGCTTTGTAGTAGAGTATGATGCCACCATTGTTCCATTTTTGGTCATAATTACTTTGGCTTTTCAGTGTCTATTGTGGTTCCATATGAGTTTCAGTAATTTTTCTTTGAAGAATGCCTTGAAAATTTGATAGGGATTGCATTGAACCTGCATTGGGCAAGATGGACCATTTTGACAATATTAATTCTTCTGGGCATCCCTGTGGCACAGGGGTTAAATTCTTAATGCTATCAAGCTATTACTAGCCACTGTAGGAAAAGTTAAATACCCAGCCAGGGAGCTATCCCACATGGAACAACATGCTGCTCCCCTCAGCAGTATATTTCAGTAGATCTTCCTGCTGTGTTCTTCACTGTGTCTTGTGAATCCTCTCACCCCCACCCACACCCCGCACCTCTGGCCTATAAATCAGTTCTTGTATGCATAAATAAAAATAAATCTTTAAAATACAAAAAAAAAAAAAAAAAACTATATAAATTCTTCTGATCTGTGAGTGGGGCATGTCTTTCCAACTTTTTGTGTCTTCTGCTTTTTTTAATAAAGTCTTACAATTTTTAATTGTATAGTTCCTTCACTTCCTCTGTTAAGTTTACTCCTAGCTGTTCACTTCTTTTTTTTTTTTTAATTTATTTTTATTTTTATTTATTTTTTTTATAAATTTTATTGTTATATTCCCCATACAATTGCAGCCCCCCCGTTCTGACCCCAATCCCTCCCCTCCCGCCCCCGCCCCCCCAAAAGTGTCTCTGGTTCATAGTTTTTTGTTGATTTTGATTTTCAATTCCTTATATTCATTTTCCTGGTCCCTTATTTAAGTTTTCTAGATTCCTGCTATGAGTGAGACCATCCGGTATTTTTCTTTTTCTTTTTGGCTTATTTCGCTGAGCATGATCCCTTCCAGCGCCATCCATGTTGCTGCAAATTGCATGTGTTTATCTTTTTTGAATGCTGAGTAATATTCCATGGTATATATGTACCACATCTTCTTGATCCAGTCATCTATTTTTGGGCATTTGGGTTGTTTCCAAAGATTAGCTATTGCAAACAGTGCTGCTATAAAAATAGGGGTGCAGGTGTTGTTTGGAATTGATGTTTCTGTGTCCTTTGGGTAAATACCTAGGAGTGGAATTGCTGGATCATATGGAAGCTCTATGTTTAGTAGGTCCAGAAATCTCCACACAGCTTTCCACAGTGGTTGGACCAGTTTGCACTCCCACCAACAGTGCAGAAGAGTTCCTTTTTCTCCACACCCTTGCCAACATTTGTTGTTGCTAGTTTTTTTAATATGTGCCATTCTCACTGGTGTAAGATGGTATCTCATGGTAGTTTTGATTTGCATTTCCCTGATGACAAGTGATGTTGAACATTTTTTCATATGCCTGTTGGCCATTTGCATTTCCTCTTCAGAGAAGTTTCTTTTTAGCTCTTCTGCCCATTTTTTGACTGGATTATTTTCTTTGTTGTTGTTGAGTCTCATCAGCTCTTTGCAGATTTTTGTGATCAGTCCTTTATCATTAGTGTTGGGTGCAAAAATGTTCTCCCAGTCTGTGGGGTTTCTCTTTGTTTTTGTTATTGTCTCTTTTGCTGTGCAAAAGCTCTTTAATTTGATGTAGTCCCAGCTGTTTATCTTTGCCTTCACTATCACTGCTTTGGGTGATGTGTCTGTAAAGATGTCTTTGATGTGCAAATCACGTAGTGTTTCGCCTATATTTCCTTCTATATATTTTATGGTTTCAGGTCTTATGTCTAGTTCTTTAATCCATTTTGAGTTGATTTTTGTGTATGATGTGAGGTAGTGGTCAAGCTTCATTCTTTTGCATGTAGCGACCCAGTTTTCCCAGCACCATTTATTGAACAAACTTTCTTTGCTCCAATGCATATTCTTTGCTCCTTTGTCAAAGATTAGTTGACCATAAATCTGTGGGTTTATTTCTGGATTTTCTATTCGATTCCATTGGTCTGTATGTCTGTTCTTGTTCCAATACCATGCAGTTTTGATGCTTATGGCTTTGTAGTATAGTTTGAAGTCTGGGAGTGTGATGCCTCCATTCCCTTCTTTTTTTTTCAGGAGAGCTTTGGCTATTCGGGGTTTTTTGTGATTCCATATGAATTTCATCAATAATTGTTCTATTTCTTTGAAGAATGACATTGAAATTTTGATTGGAATAGCATTGAATCTGTATATTGCTTTTGGAAGGATGGCCATTTTAATAATGTTTATTCTTCCAATCCATGAGCAGGGGATGTCTCTCCATTTCTTTGTGTCTTCTTCTATTTCTTTTAACAGTGTTTTATAGTTTTCTTTGTATAGGTCCTTTACCTCTTTTGTTAGATTTATTCCCAAATATTTGTTTTTTTTGTTTCAATAACAAAAGGGATGGTCTTTTTGATTTCTTCTTCTTCAGATTTATTGTTTGTGTATAGGAAGGCTACTGACTTTTGCGTGTTGATTTTGTATCCTGCCACTTTACTGAACTGATTGATGAGTTGAATTAGCTTTTCTGTGGAGTTTTTGGGGTTCTCTATGTATAATATCATATCGTCTGCAAATAGTGATAGTTTGACTTCTTCTTTTCCTATATGGATTCCTTGGATGTCTTTCTCTTGTCTTATTGCCCTGGCTAGGACTTCCAGTATTATATTGAAAAGGAGTGGTGAGAGTGGACATCCTTGTCTTGTTCAGATCTTAATGGAATTGCTTTCAGCTTTTCACCATTGAGAATGATACTGGCTGTTGGCTTGTCATAGATGGCCTTTATGATGTTGAGGTATGTTCCTTGTATCCCAAGAATTTCAAGGGCTTTTATCATGAATGGGTGTTGCACTTTGTCGAAAGCTTTCTCAGCATCTATTGATATTATCATATGGTTTTTATATTTCTTTTTGTTGATGTGTTGGATAACGTTGATTGATTTTCGGATGTTAAACCATCCTTGTGTCCCTGGAATGAATCCTACTTGGTCGTGGTGAATTATCTTATGGATACATTGTTGGATTCTGATAGCTAAAATTTTATTGAGGATTTTTGCATCAGTGTTCATTAAGGAGATTGGCCTGTAGTTTTCCTTTTTTGTGTTGTCCTTGTTCGGTTTTGGTATTAGTGTAATGTTGGCTTCATAAAACGTGTTTGGTATTGTCCCTTCCTTCTCAATTTTTTGGAAGAGTTTGTGAAGGATAGGCACTAATTCGTCTCTGAATGTTTGGTAGAATTCATTTGTAAATCCATCAGGTCCTGGGCTTTTGTTTTTGGGGAGGTTTTTGATTACCATTTCAATTTCGCTAATTGTAATTGGTCTGTTTAGGTGTTCTATTTCTTCTTTATCTAGCTTTGGGTGATTGTAGAGTTGTAGGAATTTGTCCATCTCCTCTAGATTGTTAAACTTGTTTCCATATAACTGTTCATAGTAGTTACTGATTATTCTTTTGATTTCTGCTGTGTCCGTTGTGATTTCTCCTCTTTCATTGATGATCCTGTTTATTTGTGCTTTCTCCCTTTTTTCCTTTGTGAGCCTGGCTAGGGGTTTGTCTATTTTATTGATTTTTTCAAAGAACAAGCTCTTGGTTTCATTGATCTTTTGGATTGTTTTTTTAGTTTCAATTTCATTTATTTCTGCTTTGGTTTTTATTATTTCTTTTCTTCTACTGGTTTTGGGGTTTTTTTGTTGTTCTTTTTCTAGATCTTTGAGCTTCGAGATTAGGTTGTTTCTTTGCATTCTTTCTTGTTTCTTGATGTGAGCTTCTATTGTTATATATTTTCCTCTTATTACTGCTTTTGCTGCATCCCATACATTTAGGATATTGGTGTCCTCCTTGTCGTTCAATTCAAAAAATTTTTTAATTTCTTCTTTGATCTCCCCATTACTCCAATGGTCTTCCAGTAGTGTGGTTTTTAATCTCCATGAGGTAGGAAAGTTCCTTGCCTTCTTTTTATGGTTTATTTCTAGTTTGATGCCTTCATGGTCAGAAAAGATGGTTGATATGATTTCAATCTTGGTGTATCTGTTGATGTTTGTCTTGTGCCCCAGTATGTGATCGATCCTGGAGAATGATCCGTGTGCGCTTGAGAAAAATGTGTACTCCGTTTTTTGGGGGTTTAGTGTTCTATAGATGTCTGTTAAGCCCAATTGCTCTAGGTCTTTATTTAGAGCTTTGGTTTCTTTACTTATTTTTTGTCTTGTTGATCTATCCATTGTTGATAGTGGTGTGTTGAAGTCTCCCACTACGTATGTGTTTTCTCTGATGTCTGTTTTCAGAGAGGACAACAGTTGTCTGATATATTTTGGTGCTCCTTCGTTTGGTGAGTATATGTTAATGAGTGTTATTTCTTCTTGAAGTATTGTCCCCTTGATCATAATGTAGTGACCACTGGGGTCTCTTTTTATTTTTTTGAGTTTGAAGTCTGTTTTATCTGATATAAGTATAGCTGTTCCTGCTTTCTTTTTTGGTCCATTTGCTTGTAGGATTGTTTTCCATCCTTTAACTTTGAGCCTATTTTTATCTTTTGTAGCTAAATGTGTTTCCTGGAGACAGCAAAAGGTTGGGTATTGTTTCTTAATCCAGGCTGCAACTCTGTGTCTTTTTATTGAAGAGTTTAGTCCATTTACATTTAGAGTTAATATTGATATGTTAGCATCTGTATTTGCCATTGTGTTTGTCTTTCCTTTGATTTTATTTATTTATTCTTGTAATGACTTTTTTTTTTTTTGGCCTTCTTTCATTGTTATTCATCCCTCTGAAGTTCTGACTTTAGGACTCCTTGTAGTATTTTTTGGAGTGGGGGTTTAGTTGCAATGAAATTCCGGAGTTTCTGTTTGTCTGGGAAGGTCCATATTTTTTCTTCAAAGAGGAAGGAGAGCTTTGCGGGATAGAGTATTCTTGGTTGGCATCTGTTTTCTTGGAGTCTGTTGACTATGTCCCTCCACTCTCTCCTTGCCCATAGTGTTTCTTCGGAGAAGTCTGATGTCAGCCTGATTGGTTTTCCTTTGAATGTTATCTGTTTCTTCCCTCTTGCCAGCTTCATTATTTTTTCCTTGTCCTGGATTCTTGGGAGCTTTACTATTATGTGTCTTGCTGTATTTTTCCTTTCGTCGTGGAAGTTTGGTGTTCTTCTTGCTTCTTGTATATCAATTTTCAGCTCCTTCTTCACATTTGGGAAGTTCTCTTCAATTATCTCTTTGAATATTTTCTCTGTTCCTACATCTCTCTCCTCTCCTTCTGGTATTCCTATAACTCTTATATTTCCTTTCCTCATGGAGTCAGATAGTTCCTGAAGTCTTTCCTCGTTCTTTTTCCTTCGTACTTCTCTTTCCTTTTCTGTTTTGGTTCTTTTTATTTCTGTGTCTTGAAGATTACTTATTCGTTCTTCCATTTCATCTATTCTGCTTTCATTGCTTTTCCCAGAATTCTTTAGTTCTTCCATTAATTCTTTGATCTCCTGCATTTCTTTTACTTCCCTCTTTAGGGACTCAATTTCTTTCTTCTGACCATTGTTTTCCCTCTCTAGGGACTCAATTGCATTCTTCTGATCATTGATTATTTTTCCCTTATCATTGTTTTCCTTTATGACTTCTGTCAGTTTTTTAATCACGGCAATTTTAAATTCTCTTTCTGGAAGGCTCAGAAATTCTTCCAAGTTATTGTCGTTGCAATCTGGGGGCTGGTTTTCTTTTTGTGGTGTGCTTTTTCTCTGGAGAGTTGCTAGGTTGCGTGTGGTTCTTCTCCTCCCTACTGTCTGTTTTCTAATTTGCCGTATGCGTTGGGACACTGTGTTGTTGGGACTGGCCGGCATCTTGGGTGGGCTTCTCTGCTCCCCTCTGGTTCCTCCAGGAGTCATCTGTCAGTTTCAAGCAGTCTTTACTGGAGAACAGTCCCTGTTCTAAAATGCCGATGTGGGGACACACTCCCCTGTGCGCCTGGTCTGCCCCGGCGGTGGATTCCTGCTCCCCCTCTGGGCTTGGACTGCAGGCCAGAGGGGGTCTGGCGTGGGTGAACTTCCCCCGCTCACCTCTGGCTCCTGAGGAAGCCTTCTGCAGGTAGTCTTTACTGAAGAAATGTCCCTGTTCTAAAATGGTGATGTGGGACACACTCCCTGCGCGTCTGGTCTCAGGCACACTCTTCTGCATGCCTGGTCTGCCCCGGCTGTGGGTGCTCGCTCTCCCTGTGGGCTCAGACTACTTGTTCGGAAGGGCCCGGTGTGGGCTAACTCCCCAGCTGGCCACTAGCTCCTTCAGGAGCCTCTGCTGGCTTCAAGTCGCTAGGTGGCGCCAGAGATCTCTCCTAGAGCCCTTGGGGAGCTGATTTTCCACCCTGTGGGACAGGGAGCAGAGCGGGGATCGTAGGGTACACCTCAACGGCTTTGGGGTGCTGTGTCTGCCTTGTGCCCCACTGTCGTGGGGAACCCACGCCCCTAATTTCGTGCCCCGGGTCTCAGTTCCAAATCCCTCAGTTCCAGGACGCGGGCTGTAGCCCAGATCAGTGGCGCGGGAATGGCGCCTTTTGAATCCCGCTTCCCTGCCTGGGCGCCTTGTTCCTGCTCACTCAGGGAGGGCCTCCGCGTCTCCCCACAAGCCTAGGTCGCAGGCACGTTGACCTGGGCAGCTGCGATCCGATCTGGATCAGCGTGCTGCTTTCTGCGCAAGCTTACAGGGCGGCCGGGGCTGTGTGCTGGTGCTGGTCTCCTCCTGGGGGGCGGCGCTCTCTTTAATGGCGCCTGGAGCTCACCTCCGCGGCGGATCCTGCAGGGTTCTCCACAGCTCCCGTTCACGGGGTGTGGTGGCTGAAATAGTTCCTTTCCACTCACAGTCCCACTTGCTGCGTCCATTTTTCTTGTTGGCCGTTTTGGTTTGTTGTTTCCCTCCTCTCTGCCGGTCGGAGAGTGCCGCCTCTGTGGGCGGGGGAGGGGAGCCGGTGTTCACTTCTTTTTGATGACATCACAAATTGGATTGTTTTCTTAATTTCTTCCTATTGTTTGCATATTTTCATATTGATTTTGTAACCTGCCATTTTGCTGAACTGATTTATTGTTTCAGTTAGTTTTGTTTTTGTTTTTGTTATTTTTTTAGTGGAAGCTTTAGTGTTTTCTATATCTACTATCCTATCATCTGCAAATAATGGTCATTATACTTCTTTCACAATTTGGATTCCTTTTATATCCTTCTCTTGCCTAGTTGCTCTAGCTGGGACTTCTAAAACTATGTTGAATAATAATGTTACTAGTGGAATCTTTTTTGTTTATTTATTTCTGATCTTAGAAGAAAAGCTTTCAATTTTTCACCATTGAGAATGATGTTACCTATGGGGCTAGTGACATATGGCCATTATTATGTTGAGACATGGTCCATCAGTTCCCATTTTTTCAAGGTTTTTATCAAAAGTGGATGATCAGAAAAATGATTTCTTGGGAAATATTTATGTAATTATATGTTTTTTATCTTTCATTTTGTTTTTGTGGTAAGTTACGTTGATTTATTTCCCAATGTTCAGCTATACTTGTGTCCCTATAATAATCCTACTTGATCATAGTATATTGTGGGTATAGCATACAAGGCTCCTTTCAAGTTAGACAAGAGCAGGATGGTTGATTGCCCTGGGGCAATAAGTATACATCCCAAAGTATGTCTGGGAATGCCCCTGGTGGGGGGCCCCTGGTAGTGACTGACTGATGCGATTTGTGACCCAGGAACTGATCAGTGGAACACCTTGTTAATAAGATTAGAGCCATGGGTGGGAGTCTGGTGTATATCATTTGGACTTACCCTCCCTAAAGCTCAGAATCCAGTGTTCAGTCTGACACACACTCCTCTGTCAATAAAAAGGCCAGGATCTTGCTCTTGAGGAACATCCTGCATTGGACTTCCTCCATCCTATGGCCAACTCCATGATTCCTGTTTCTTCATCATTGTGGTGTTGCCAACACAATAGTGTATGATCATTTTTATGCATTGTTGAATTAAGTTTGCTAAAATTTTGTTGAGAATTTTTGCATTTACATTTATCAAGGAAAGTGGTCTGTAGTTTCTTTCTTTCTTTCTTTCTTTCTTTCTTTCTTTCTTTCTTTCTTTCTTTCTTTCTTTCTTTCTTTCTTTCTTTCTTTCTTTCTTTCTTTCTTTCTTTTTGGTAGTGGTATTTTGTTGGTTTTTATTTTTTGGTTTTGGTATCAAGGGGATCTCCCTTGGTAGATTCATGGCTACCTACATAAGATTGTCATTTTGGCAGGGAAAGAGTTGAACCTGCACAAATCTCTAGCAAAAGTCTTTGCAAAATGGCTTAACACTTTGTTATAAAGAGCACACAGTCCCTGTCTTTACAGAAAATGTACCCAAGCAATCCTTGCTCTTAAATAAATGAACATTACTGCTTTATTATTTAGGTTTCACCTACAGAAGGTGTATCATGTAAATCCCTTTCATTCCCCAAAGTGGCTGCTATGGAAACGAGTTCTGATGCATGACAGAAGAGGAAAGCTAGTTGTACTGTGCTTAAACAAAGAGGAATTTTCCACAAGATTTTCCATTGTTTGTGGGGCCAATAAGGAAAGGATTGAGAATTATACCACACAGCAAATCTAGGAAGGAAATTGCTAATTCAGCATTGCCAGCTACCCTTTCTCAAGGCCTATAATTAAAAGTAGCTTTGGGTCATGAGCAAAGAAGTCAAATTTGCTTGAAGTATTAAGGGTTTAAAAATTGACTGCCTTTGTAAACTATTTTCACTCTTTAAGGTCAAGAGGTGAAGAATTAATGTTTTTGTGTGTGAGATGCTCCCCTAGTGACTTAAAAGAAGATATCTTCCTTGCTCAACCTCTAAAATTACACACAATGAGGGAATTAGCTTTGGAAGAAGTTAGTATTGTGAAAATTTACAGGTGTATTTAATTCCAGCACTGATTTGTTTGATAGCTACATGACTCCAATTTGAATTGCTGTAGTCTGTTTTGGAGACTGTTAGTCTCATCCCTGGATTTTTCTCAGGAAGTTGTCCCCAAAGTCTGAGCTATTACTTAAGAGTAAGAGGAAACCCTGCTATTAGCAGGTGTATAGTGCAGGGAAAGACATACATTCACTCTTCTCACACTACTATATTGCAAGAATGGTTCATTTATAACATTTTCAATTCTGTTACATTTCAGTCTGATATGTCCCACTGAATTGAACCACATCCGTAAAATTTAACCTGACAGTTTAGCTTTTATTGTAATATGGTTTAATTTTGCAAAATAATTTTCTCTACAATTTCTACAGTTTTTCAAAAATTATTTTTCACGATAATTTTCTTAAAAGTAATTTTTACAGACATTATATAAACATGTAATTAAAGCTTGATATTTAAACAAATGAATGTGTTTTATGGAAGGTAGGTTATCTTTGTTTTACTAGAAAAATCCACCCTATTTAGGATGTAAGTCAGAAACATTAGAAGTTAATACTAAACTGACTTATATTAGAGATCTTACCTAATTATCACTATGCTCCCTTTGTTTTATAGTGATTAACTACACCTAATTATTTATTGATTATTTGAAAAATTACTTTAAGTTTCTTCTAAAAGGAAAAGCATATGGGGGATAACTGCTAAGAAGTTGGTAGACAGACAGGATGCTTGAGTCTTTGCTTCATTCAAGGACCTGGAGGAATGATAGGTGGAGGGAGAAGTCACATCTGGAGCTCATAGGAAGTGAGGGCCAGTGTCACTGCAGAAAAAGGGGACAGAGTCAATTGGAAGACATAGAAGGAAATGAGAAATAGTAAGTCAGGTGCTGTGTTCATAAACCAGGAAAAATACCCACCCTTCTCCCAAAGGGTACTGGAGTTTTCCTGAACAAGCAGCCAGAGCGGGAGAGTGCACACCTCTCATAGAGGGCATAGCCCTTTTAGCAAAGGCTATCCTGGCAGCTGGTAGTTGGTTTCAGCAGTGGGGAGAATTTACCTTTTTCCCAAGTAATCTCTGGACTGCTAGGGTTGTCTGTGTTGATCTGGGGAATCTAGAAAAGTAGCTATCTACCCACAATGTGACCTCCAGCTCTTCCATATTATAGTTAGAGAGGCAGGTCACCCATGCATAGAGGTTGACAACTTTCTCTATGGGGACCGCTCAACTGACTTCAGATTATCTGTGGAGTCACATGTAGTGCTGTAAAACAATATTACCTCAATAAAATATTTTTTAAAAAGAATAGTATGGGTAAATATAGGTTCTCCAGGAAAAAAAAAAAGGAGATATGGAGATATTTTTGAATTTCCTAAGCTCATAAAAATGGAATAAAATATCCATGCCCCTATTATTACTTACTACTCAAACATTTGGAATGAAAAGTTTCACCCAAGGCAACAGTACTTTAGTTAACTGTGTTCTAGCAGAGTACTGTAAAATTGGGAGCCAGGTCAGGCATTATTTGAAGCACATCTTCCCTAGAGAGAGATGGAAATGCAGTAGGGAAAAAAAAAAATCCATGCATCCTTTCTCAGGAGATTTATATAAAATTTAATTTAAATAGTAGCAAGTAAACATAGATGGAATGAGACTCTAGATCTTCCAAGTCCTAACTTTTAAAATTCTATTTTAGAGTTTTATATTAAAAACCTACTATCCATATGTGAGGAGACTTCTAAGTGGGCATTTTTAAAGGGGACTTTTAATTTGGAAAATTGAATCAATCCATTACAGCCCCTTTTTTTCCCCCATAATTGAATAAGTAGTCCTCTGTTTAGTTATTAAAGGTTTATTTCATGATAGCAAAGGAATTACATATCTCTTAAAACAATCTCGTTTGAATAGCTGAAATTAATTCATAAAGTTCTTAGTAAATTGTTTCTTTATAACTTCTCATATTATACATACTGCATAGAATAACATCTATACCTATAGCCAATACTTAATAGATACATGATTAGTCAAATTTCAGTTTATAGTATACCCTTGAACATGGATATATAAAAAGGAAACCAACTCTACATTTAGGGAGCTGAGTATTGCCTTTGCTTCTAGTTGTATGAACACAGGTAAAGCTTTTAAATTTTTATTTATTTATTTTAAAATAATTTATTTATTTATTTATTCAAGCACTGGGTACAGTCAGAAGCATGGGAGGGTGAGAGAATTCACCAGAGCCAGAGCAGGGAGCAGAACAGACAGACTGACAAAAATACACTGCTGAGGGGAGCAGCGGGAAGCAGGAGAGGTCTGCGTGCCATGTGGGACTCTCACCCGGTGGCCGGGGTTGAACTGGCGCTGCAGAGGCTGCGGGCAGCCTCACAACCTAGCGCTCCACTGCTGTACCACCGGGGAGGCCCAAAGCTCTTAAATTTTTAAAACCTCAATTTTATTTATATGTATAATGAGAAGTTGTACCACCTCTGTAGTTATCAAAGTGTACTGTACATATGAATGTGGTTAATTTGTTAAAACAAACATTCTGAGGTCTTTTTTTTTGGAAAGTGATACTTTAGGATTTGGGTGAATAACTACTTATTACACAGGCACCTAAGGGAATAGTGTTTCAGAATGTCTAGAGGCAACAGTTAGAAAAAGTGAGTTAGATATTCCCTGGAAGTCTTTTCTAATTCTTAGAAGCTATTATTTAAAGCTCACAGAGAAAAACAGCATTTAGAATACTCACGAAATTAACTTTTATTTTAATTCCATTAGTAGGCTATTAAAATTAATAAAATGTACATTTTTAAAAAATATTTATTTATTTATTTATACAAGCACTGGGTACAGTCAGAAGCATGGGAGGGTGAGAGGATTCACCAGAGCCAGAGGGGAGAGCAGAGCAGGCAGACTGACGAAGTACACCGCTGAGGGGAGCAGAGGGCAGCAGGAGAGGTCTGCACGCCATGTGGGACCCTCATCCGGGGGCCAGAGATAGAACCGGTGCTGCAGAGGCTGCGGGCAGCCTCGCAACCCAGCGCTCAACAGCTGCACCATCAGGGAGGCCCTAAAATGTACATTTGAAGATCAGTTTTTGCTCACAACAAAATTGAGGGGGAGATCCTATATAACCAATGTTCCCCCTTACATGTGACCTCACCAATGTCAACATTACAACCTACTGTCTTACAATTATTACAATTAATGAATCTACAACAAAGAAAAAGCATCATTATCACTCAAAATTTCATCATTTAGTTCTTATTCTTGATGGTGTACATTCTATGGATATGACAACTGTATAAATACATGTATCCATTGTTTCACAGAATAGTTTATTCACTAAAAGAAAACTCCTCTGCTCTGAATCAGTAGTCTAGACATAATTAAAGCTACATTGAATTTCATTAATAAATGTTTATTTTTTATTGACAGAACATTGGTTTTCAATGCTGTATATGATTTAGAGGTATAGAATCATTCCCTTCAGGTATATGTTATGGCAGCACACCCACAATCAAAAAACCCACAGTCCCCCACCAGAGTAGATTGTTCCCTCTCCATTAGTAAATTAATTGCACTTTAAGCATATCTCGTTTGTCTTACATACCGGCATTGAAGTAGTGAATTATTTTTTTTTTTAAAGATTTATTTATTTATTTTATACAAGAACCATGGTACAGGCCAGATGCGTGGGAGGGTGAGAGGATTCACCAGAGACAAAGCAGGGAACAGAACAGGCAGACTGAGGAAATACACTGCTGAGGGGAGCAGCGGGCATGACAGGAGAGGTCTGCCGCACCATGTGGGACCCTTGCCTGCTGGGATTGACCCAGCGCTGCAGAGGCTGCAAATAGTTTCACAGAGCAGTGCTCAACTGCCTGGGCCACCAGGGGAGGCCCTGAAGTAGTGAATTCTTTAATGCACTACACCATGTGTTTCAAAATTATACAAGAACTTGATATTTCTAATTGTCTTTCACTGTATAACCATAGTCCTGTGTCGATCTTAGAATAATATATACACAGTAGATTCTCAACAAAGAACATCTGAAACTTATATGTTATAATACAATGTTACATTAATAAAGCATACATATGTGGTGTTATGTATAATGCTGAATATCTGATGGTGAAGTCACTTTAGTAGCTTCACATATCAGATGCTCATCATTTCAAGCTTTTTAGCTGTAGAAGTTTGAACACCAACAAGTTACAGTTACCATTTTTTGCCAACAAAAAGAAAGAAAATATTTTTCTCATATGATCATTAAAAATTTCCTGATTTTCTTTTTTTTAAAGATTTATTTATTTATTTGCTTGTTTATTTATTTATAGAGGAACTGGGGTGTAGGCCTGAGGTGAAGGGGGTTGAGAGGATTCACCAGAGACAGAGTGGGAAGCAGAATAGACAGACCTATGGAAATACACTGCTGAGGGGAGCAGCAGGTAAGATAAGGAGAGGTCTGCTATGCCGTGTGGGTTAGCTCCCAGCCAAGGTTGGAACTCGGGCCACAGTGGTGATAGCATGATAGCATTGAGACTTAACCTCTATGCCACTGGGGAGACCCAAAAATATTTCTCTGATTTTCTAAGAAATTACCTTATATTACAATGGATAATTCATCAATTGAAATAGTGTGAATTTTGTTAATTTTGAAGATCACAGAAGTCCATTAGTTTGTCTACAGTGCTTCAGTAATTTGATATTGCCCTGGATATCAGCTGGATAATGTCCCAGTTTCTTTAAAAACTAACAATTTGCAGTCATGATCAATTCTTTTGATAACATTAGCAGACTGTCAGGAAACAAGAATATCTGTCTGTTCACAATCACATCACTAGTATTGTTACCTCTTTCTTCTGCTTTTCACATCCTGATTTTTCCCCATTTTACTACTCACTGCCATATTGTAAAGTAAATTTATATTAAATTTAGCTGAAGGATTCTAAAGTTGCTTAAGGTGCTAAAATTTTTGATAGGTTTCTTAGAAAATGTGGTAGTTTTGACAGTAGACTGATCATAATAAGATTTTGACACAATCTGGCAATATGTTCTCTGTATACTCACATGAGTAATGAGAATCAGGGACTCTGATAGCTTTTATAGTAGAAGCAGAGTCTTTAGAACAGTTGGTTCTAAAATCACACTGCCTATGCTCACTTCTTAGTTCCATAGACTGAGGTGTTTACACTTGCGTATTTTCATACTCTGATTCAGTTTCTTCATCAGATCTTTATACGGATAAGGAAAAAAAATACCTATGTTTTCTCTAGACATAAGTAATTATACATTAAGATCTGTTTGCCATATCATTTTATAAAATGTGATTATTAAATTATTCAAATGTTAAGCAAAAGCATGTTTTGTTGTTCTGCAAATTTCAATAATTCATTATGCAATTTGAGTTCACATTATTATTTTCAAATTAAATGTAGGGTTTTGGTTATCTTCTGAAGTGCAGGTTACAATTAAATTGTTAATTATAGACAGTTACTAAAGGTATTTGTGTTGTGTGAAGTATTCGGTTATCAGTTCTATTCTGGTTTTTCAATGTCAGCTGCAATCCCTCTAAAAAGTTGAAGTCAGCCTTTATTTTAAAAGTGCTTTAAACATTTCACTGAAATAATTTAATGTATTCATATTAATGGAATTCTCATGATACAGAAGAATAAATGGGCTGTTAAGAATATTGAAAGAATTAGGCAGCAGTGGATTTAAAGTGCCCTTTTCAACTTTTCTTACACATTATAAATATAACCATTAATATGCAGTTTCCTACTAAAGTTCAGCATATTTGGAATATTTTTTTCTTTTATGATTTAGAAATACTAGTTGCAATATGTTGAAAGAATAATCCTTTACATATAATAAAACACTCCCAAATCATAACTGAGACAATTTTTCTTATAACTCTAAATTACCTATTTAATATAAAATTGGAAAAAAAATCAGCATACAAAACTAACTTAGAAGTGTCAATAAATGTCAGAGTGGATTTGAGAAGTCTCTCTGGCATATAATTAGTATATTTTGAGTTTCTTTGGGAGAATATAGTACATTAGAACTTACTATATTAAGAGAATATAATATATTAGAATCTTATCTAATATCTAAATAACCAGTGCTGAGTTGTATTATAGAGTCAGAACAAGTACCCCCATCTCAGTTCTCCTCAACTTCAAGAAATATCAGGAAATAAGTTTCACTGAATTCACTCACATATGTTTTTTGACTTCACTCTTAAATGAATAGTCCTGTGTAATTCATAAAGGTGATTATTCTCTAGAAACTGTTGACCCTGAAAAGATGCACACTTCAGTGCAGCTTTCAGATGAGCTCTTGAAAAGAACCTGCACCATTAATGTAGACTGAGACCTTCTAGAGATTTTTCTCAGATATGTTGAAATTTGCTATGGTTTTGGGCTAAGCACCTGTAATTGTCCATTTCTGTGCTATTGACTGACATCAGTAATGGTGGCTTTCCTCACCTTCATTTTCTTAGACTTTCAAACAACAGTCTAAACACTTAACACCTTACTATGTGTGACACATAAACTGGCTTTATTTTCCTAACTGAAAAGTGATTGACAAAAAATTGATGACACCCATAGTCTTCCAAACACAGACCATTGTACTCCCTCCCTCTGTTGCTCTCCATCCTTCCCTCTTCCCCATCAGTAGCTTCAGTTGGGATTTGTTTCTTTTTGGTTCTGCCTGACTATTTAATTTCTCTGTGTTTGTTCCAGCACTATTTGTTTATGATGTGCTCCATTTGTTGAAATAATTATTCTTCCTCAGCTCAAGTATTTTTTGTACCTTTTTCAAAACTGTTGACCGTTAATATGGGGTTTGTTTCTAGAATTCCCTAATTGCCAATACTACATAGTGTTGATTACTATCATTTTATGATTTTTGCTTCCTTTTGTCATTTAATATTCATGTATATCATCTCAGGTCAATGTTCATGATTTTGAATAGTTTGAGTCATTTTATCTTTTTATAAAAATGGACTAAATAAATTATACTTTAAAACTAATTCCTGTGGATTCATAAAGGTATTTTCCTTTAACAGATTTATTACACACATTCACATGTATTCTATAACTCACAATATTTTTTGGTAGTATAAATTGGAGGTACAGTAATTTTCATATGAGCATATAAAGATCTGAATCATTGCTTCAAAAGTCAATGGATGACTCATTGCTCTGTAGTTCACTTTTATAATAAATCAGTTCCTTTGGAACTTAAATTATTTCATCAATTTTTTACTTCTAATATCTCTATTAATCTATATGCTTGTGTTGTTGACAGTACAATTTCTAATATCAAATCATATTTTTGTGGTTCCCTCTCATTGGTAGTATTGAGAGGTAAACCTTCTATTTTCTTAATGAAAAATATTATAACATAACAAGCATACATGACATTAAAGACTATAGAATGTCACAATTATATTCAATTCTGTGATTAGAACTTAAATAAGTTAGTAGAGGGTTGATTAATTAGTGTAGTAAGCAATTTGTCTCTTGGGATAAATTCTATTTTGTACTATGCTCTCCTTGTGATTACTTACAAAAAAAAAAAATCCAAGAGTTCACCAATAAAGAAATTCTTATTATTTGGAATGTATTCTATCTTAGCTCACCAGAAAATAGAGGACGAAGCCTGAAGTCCCTAACACTTTTGAATCTCATGAAATGTCTCTCTATATGTATCCATAATAATGGTTCTATTGATTGAACTATCTGGACTGACTTTTTTTTTTTAAACCTGCTAAAAAAAGCTACTATAAGAATGCTACTGAAATTCCTTTTTTAAAGGAGTATACCAGGGAGGTTTTTGTAATGGAAAATTATGTCTATCATTTTCACTGGTAAAGAAAGCTTAAAAAATATGAAACATGGCAAACTTGCAGCACAATTTATAATGATTCATGAAATAGAGACTCTATTTCATTTCTTCTCTCACAGCTTAATTCTTCTACGCATATGCATATCAATAACTTTTTCTCCCAGCTCTGTTTTTGTTTCGTTTTAGGATATGAAATGAAAAGAGTATAGAAGTAATACTGAATTTCTATGTCTTTGGCATTTAGCAATCATGACTGTGTTTGCACTGATTTTAAGTGATTTAAATGTATGTAAATCAAAACATACAGCTGACATGAATCTAAAGATTCATTAGGAAACCTGCAGAGGACTCCTTATTAAATTTAAGAATTTATGGAGAATGAGAAAAGTACTATATCCTGAAAACAGAAAATAAGGATGCAGGTAGAATTAATCTTCACTGATGTATCAGAGAAAATTTTAACACTAATCTGAAAATGAAATAGCATCTCTGGTAATTCTTTTAAAAATACACACATACAGATAATTATAGTAGAGAGTCATGTTTGTTGAGAAAACACATGGAACATAAATTCAGAAGTGTATAAAATAGAAAAAAAATAATCAATATCAAAACTAAGGGACACATTTTATTAGATTACTGTTCACATTTTATTAGATTTCTTCTAGTCTCAGTCCTTGTAATGTGAATATATGTACAGTTTAAACCATGTCTAAAATTTTAACTCCTTTTCACTTTACCCAATTTATTAATTGTCATTAAGAATGTTTTTAAACTTGTGGTGTGTTTTCACTGTTTTCAGCATGCCTAATCTTGCAGTTTATTGCTTGTATGTGAGTAAGTACATATAGTTATCCCTTTATATTCTAGGGGACCATTTGCAGAGCCTCACCTCCCATAACAAAATCTGCTGATACTTAAGCCTCTCTTATAATGGTATAGTATTTGCACATAATCTACAAACACATCTTCCCATATACTTTTAGTTGTCTTTTTAATATGTGATGCAAAGTAAAGGGTAAGTAAATATTTTTTATACTGCATTGTTTAGTGCATAATTACAAGAAAGATGTCTGTACAGGTCAATAGAGACACAACCATTATAGACCTAACTACGTAGTATGTACACAATTGGTTGAATCCATGGGTGTAGAACCCACAGATTTGAAGGGCTAAATGCATGTGCATTCACAACATTGCTAGTTTTTCAGAATATATCCTTTGGATTTTGTCATTCTTTTTTTCCTTGAACAAATTAAAAGTTTGTATCATCTATTTCTGTTCTAAAATTCATAACATATGAAATTAAACTACTGGGATAAATTTTGTGACTATTATTAAAGATTGTGTTTCAGTCAGTATGATTTCCAGTCCCACAGCAATATATGAAAATAACATTATTGTCATTTTACAGAAAGGGATTCAATTATTATTGGCAATTCTATTGTTGGCTACAAATTGGATTTTATTTACTTGTAGATCAAATGTTTATTGATCTTCTAATATTTACCAGTGACTGTGTGTTAGACACTGAACATATAATTAGTAAACAAATAGGGTGTGGAATCTGTTTTTGAAGTTTATAATAGGATGGGAACAAATCAAATCATCCTATGATTAAACAAAACTGAAATTGTGGTAAGTGCTATGAAAGATGTTAAAACTGATGTGAGAGATTATGTTTTGGAATTGAAACCTCATCTGTGGTTCATGAAATGACCCTGTGAACTTAGAATTCACAGGAGTAGGGGGTACTAGGCAAAAATAACAAAGATGCGTTCCTGAGAGAGAAAAAAAAATGTGTATAAAATCTCTGTGGAAGGAAAAATTATTGTTGTTCATCAGCAGATGTAGTATACTTGAAGCAGAGAGTGAGCTTGACAATTTAATTCATATGAAACAGGAAAGATAGATCATTATAAAAAAGATATTTTAATCATTTTCTTGGTAACAAATGAAAATTCAAATGATTATATTTGTTGTGATATTACAGAACAGTTACTTTTTTGAATGCAGATAACAAATTATAAGGAAATGTATGTGGATTCATGGGGAAAAAAGCAACAAAATAGTTGACATAAAAGATAGAGGTGTTTGGAGGTACATTTGATGGGAGTTGGTGATGTCCTAGGTATTCAGGATGAGAGAAAAGGTGAAATTAAGGGTGACTCTTGTCCCAATTCTATTACAAGATGGATGGAGATAAGGAGGAGTGTAAGCCTTGTGAGTGATGGCAGCATATCATTTGTTTGGGTGTGTTAAATGTGAATTGCCTTTGAGAAACTGGGGGATAAGCTTTCACGTGTACTTATTTATATCATGGGGTCATTTAAAATACAGAGGAAACTTCTCAGATGGAGACACAAATGAGAGAGTCATCCATGTAATATTTGAAAGCATGGATGATGATGTGGATATTTAGGAGTGGTTTGGGAGTAAATAGAGTAGATTCACAAATTATCAATACAAGGAAAGATAATCACTAATGACAGTACATAATGTGATTTATTACTCATTGCACATTTTTTCCTAAGAATATGTTTGCAGGGTTTTGATATTTTTTCTCTTGAACACTTGGAAATTTATCTTTTTTTTTTTTTTTACTTAAAAACTCAATTTTATTTTTTCTACTGTAGAGCGAGACACCTAACACATCACCATTTGTTTTGTAATGGATTGTCACTTCTTTTGCCAAACTATAGAATATGTCTTTGTTTGTCACAGATATGCCCACTTTCTGTTTTACTAAGAAAGAGATATTTAATCTTTCAACAGTCTCTTTCCCACAGAGGAATGCCACAACTGCTACACCAAGAATAGTTGCAGACCAGTAGCTGTGGAATCTTATCAATTTTTATATGTACTAATGTTTAACAATTATATCTAGATCAAATATTTGCTTGTAATTGTCCATATTTCAGGCATATGGTTCTTAAAATATAATAAATTCATAGGTGTTGCTTTTTATTTTTTTTTTACCAAAGCTTAGAAAAAATATATTAATGTCTACATAAACACTTTTTCTATCTTAAAATTTCCCATTAACCTGGTTTGTAAATTATAGAATGTGAAATATGACTCTTAATTGATACTGATTCATTATGAAATACCCAATTGTCTCTATTTAATACATCGAGTAATCTGCCTAGTACTCCTTGAGTTTTATTTCTGCATCTACCCATATGAAGCTTTTATATATGTCTATTCTGCTAAATAGACATGCTAAATGTCTGTTCTGTGTCATTCACTTTATTTGTCCATGTTCCTTACCATTTTGAGGGAATTGATATTCTTTGAACACTATGTATGTGTATAATTTTCCTTAATGTTATTTTTAGTAAAGACTATATTAATGGGACAGCTGTCTGCACACATAGTAAAATGCAAAGTAACTGATTGTATTTATAGTCTTTAATAATGATTATAAAAATAATTAAAATAGGCAATATTGAGACTATTACATAAAGGTAGTAATATATCAGAAAATATAATTTCCCAGAACTTTAAGATTGTCATAAATGAGTTAAACACAATAAGATCCAAGAAGAGGAAATTTTCATTTATTTAAAATATTAGGAGAAAGTTCATGTTCATGAATAGGTTGTCTGTTACTATGTAACTTCAGAAAAAATTATTTTTATAATTTTATGAATGTAATGTTGGTTTACAACACTACATATATTTTGGGAATATAGGTTTACATCTCTGAAAGTGTATGTCAGTACTTTATATTTGCTATATATTAATCAGTGAGCTATCTAAATTGCAAATGACATCAACTGAGGCTTACATTTAAGGACAGTTTTTAAAATAAGTATCTCCTAAGAGTAACTTTTAAAATTGATTTTCATTTCCAGTCATGAATTAATATTTGGGTATTAAATATGCAGTTTATAAGATTTCTTAGATGATTTAATTCTTTTAACTATATTAACACTTTGCTAAACAAAATAAAAAGAATTTAATCAATTAGTGAGAAAACCAGTTTTGTGTATATATTTAAATTTATCTGAGAAGTTAATATCGGTGTCTTTTTTTTAGGGAGAGGCAATTGTGCTTACATAAACACAGTTTTCTCCTTCATTACTTCTATACACTTTAACACTAAATATTTAAAACTTTTTACATACTTTACTATATTAATTATAAGCAAAAGTTAATGACAAGGAAATAAAGTTTACAAAACAACTAAAAATGAGTAGTTTATTACAGCTTCCAATCTTACCATGTTTTAATTATTTTTTTAATCTATACAATATACTGTAGAGTTGAGCTTTGAATTTGCATTTTAGTTTTATGATATTTCTAGCTGCTCTGCCTTCAAAACATTCAAAGAAAAAGGAGTTTCCAGTGTATAATCATTTTGTTTCAAGTCTATAATCTTCTAAATCGCTCTCCCACATTATATATAAGAGAATTATTATTAGAAAGGAATAATTTTCTTTAACTTTGGTTCTGAAGAGTGACTTCAAAGGTAGCTGTGGTGCAAAACTATCTTCCCTGAGTTAGTCCTGTGGCTGTCGTTACCTATAGAAGTCCAATGAGAACTGTTTTGTGGAACTTCTCTATGATTTTAATAAAAACTGGAAATGAATACATAATTGCTAAATAAAACACTCATCTCAAGAGAACTGGCCCAGAGTTTAACAGAAAATTAGTCCGATATGTTCTAATTTTAAAAATCTTTTCTTGTTTCTCCTGTTGTATTAAGACATTTTTAAAGACTTGTTACAGTTTCAGAAGAGCCCAGAGTGCTTCTATTATATTTCACTTAAGAAATGATGTGTTTCTAAAGTACTGTTTGGTGTCTTGGAAGTTCTCAAAGAGTTTGTTACTAATACCTTTAAGATTAAAAAACTAAAACAAAAACAAAAACCAGAACTCACATTTCATCATTTTCCTTAGAAGGAAAATTTGTTGTGGCTTATAGAACATTTTACTATCTTCAAGAATTTCTAAAATAATCCATAAGTGAGATTTCAAAATGTTTTTTGTTAAGTCATAGTCAATTCAAGAAATATTTTCCTTTCTAAATTTAACAAACCAGGAATACCAGTAGATTATGTGACTTAGTGAAAGTCATATGAAATAGTAAAGAAATAAAAATCTAATTAATTGCTTCTAGTCACCTATCAACTTACTTTCTAGGATTAAAATGTGAAAATTTGGTTGTCATGTTATCAGTTGTGTTTAAATTAGGCCAACAACTCAAACAGTGTTTTTTTTTTTCCCCAGCATATAATAAGGGATCATTTAAATTTTTCAGCATTGTGAAATCTCTAAAGTTTAATATCCACTTCTCATTGGCACAGTATTTTGTTCAATAAGTAAATAATATAGTAAATAAGGAAATCAAGCTATGGAACTTTTTAAAAATAAACTCCTCAAAACATAACATGAGTTACAACTGAAATATGGTAATAGGAAATAATGTTTAATTTTTGAACATATTTTATAGTTAAGAAGTGTTTCCCTTGTCCTATAAAATATCTATGATAGGGCCTTCCCTGGTGGTGCAGGAGGTTGAGTGCAGCGCTGAGAAGCTGTTGACAGCCTCTGCACGCCGGTGTGATACCAGCCAGGCAGTGAGAATCCCACATGGCATGGCAGACCTCTCCTGTCTAGCCTGCTGCTCCTCTCAGCAGTGTATTTCTTCAGTCTGCCTGTTCTGTTCTCTGCTCTGTCTCTGGTGAATCCTCTCACCCTCCTGTGCATCTGGCCTATACCCCGGTTCTTATATGCATGAATAAATAAATCTTAAAAAAATTCTAGGATATACATATTTTTACTTTATCTTTTTATAGATTAGAAATAATAAACAGAATAGTTGAGACTGGCACAAAATCACAGTTGCATCCTCAAGTTGTCTCATTCACTCCTGTGTTTGTTCATTCAAAAATCATGTTTATTGAACACAAGCAGTGTGTCATAAAATGTACTCTGTAAGTTTACAAGTAAAACATTGTATCTCTTATCCTATTAAAACATACTGAACTGTTCAGATATTGTAGATATCTGATATAGTATTTTTTTCTTCTCATAAGAACTTTCCAGAGAAGTGATGAAGAAAAGACTTGCAAAAAATGAGAGGGAACTAATGCATCTTATTTTCCTCTTGGTTAGGGTCAATGCCTGCTTTAGTTGCTCATTATTATCACATAATCTATTGAACAGACTTGAATAGACCCCTGATTTGTTTTCTGGCTTCTATTCTAACTCGTATGCAGTTCAGTCTTCACTTGCACCTCAGAACTATTTTTAGAGACATTGTTCAATCATAGCAATCCTCTAGCTTTGATATCACCCATTACACAAAAGATAAATCTCAGATTCATTAGCACAGAATGCTTAAACTCGTACCATAGTAATCCCAAACAATCTTCTAATACTTTACCCAAAGAATTGAACTTGACTTACTGTGATATATATTTTCACTTAAGTGAGAGTAATGGATCTCTTCTACTCTCCTTTCTTTTTTTTTTTTTTTAATAGAGGCATGTTTTTATTTATTTATTTGTTTGTTTGTTTTGTTTATACATGCACTGGGTACAGTCAGAAGCGCAGGAGGGTGAGAGAATTCACCAGAGCCAGAGCGGGGAGCAGAGCAGGCAGAAGGACCGAAGTACACTGCTGAGGGGAGCAGTGGGCGGCAGGAGAGGTCTGTGCGCCATGTGGGTCCCTCCTCCGGTGGCCAGGGAGCAGCCGGGGATCAAACCGGCACCACAGAGGATGCGGGCAGCTTCGCAACCCAGCGCTCAACCACTGCGCCACCGGGGAGGCACATACTCTCCTTTCTGAATCTCAACCAAGACACAATGTATGTTGAATTATGAAGTTATGCTAAATAAAAACTTTCAAATGCTCAATAATAAAGTGTTTTATTCTATCTTCATTATATCAAGTTCAGATATCAAGAATACTAACTTCCACTAGAGCAGAAAAGTTTTGCTTATGACTTAAGCCAAATGCTTATAACAACAATATGAATTGACTGGGGGAAATGTACCTTACAAAAATATAATCATGCAATTCAACTGCTAGTAGAAGGGGGAGGAATATGAACTTCTTGACAAATGCAGGGAAACTGAGGATACAGTGAATGAGGTTTTGTCCAGAGAGTTCCTGGCAGTCATCTGTTTTCAAGGAGGGACACTCACTTTTTCAGAGAGAAACTCCCCTGTGTCTGTTACAAAAACATGGTGAAAACTTCCTGGCCATGTGTGGCTTAATTCAGTGTCTACATTTATACTAATTTTCAGAGACATAGTCTCAGGACCACCTGTTTAATTTAGGTGGGGTATTTCTTTGCCCTGCACATATATGTTAGTGTCATTGTAAACAAGTAGTTGCTTTCTTAATTTATAACTAGAGTTGCTCTATCTCAATTGCTAGTTCCTAAATGTCACCACAATGTCAATATATGCAGCAATCTCATCTTACAAAATAAACAACCAAAATATTACTATCAAGACGGATAGTCAATTTCTTTGCAGATACTTTTTTTGATACAGGTTCTCATTTATGGTTTATACTTTTAAGTACTGATTTTAGTCACACTTTATTTGTATTCATATGAATCTAATAATTCTCAGGTAAACAAAACAATTTTATATATATTAACTTTTAAATTTCAAAGTACTGAAAATAAAAAAAAATAGTTAAAATATCTCATTGGTATCCTATATGGGATAAGACTAAGCAGCACTAGAAGTTTGTTTTCCCAGGAAATGATTAGCTAAATAGGACTATCTTTTCTTGTTTTTATGAATTTTATACAGATTTGCTTAGTTAGAAGCTATCCCTTTCTCTATGATGTGGGAAAAATTTGTTATTAAAAAATGTAATGAATTTATGCTATCAGAGGTCAGCAGTATTAACACAAGGAATAGTTGCAAACATGCGGGTTCCTGCATGGAAGATCTTAAGAGACCTAAAAGAATTTTCCCTATAAGGAGTACAATTATCTCCTAAACAGAGCATGAGGTTCTTTGGAATCTTGGGAAAGCATAGGTGGGGGCATTTGTTATACCAGATCATTGTTTCATCTGGCCTGAGTGTAAACATTTTCTTGTAATTGATCTTTTGTTTAACTTTCTGTCTTTTGCCATCTTATCTTTTCTACCACTTAACAATTTACCTTGGGAGCAATATCTTAATTAAACATTTGAATTTAAATTTGCATCTAAGGGACTGCCTTTGCAGAACTTGCTCCTAGAAAGAATGATAGCAGAACTTAACACTGATAAGAATATAGAAACACAAAAGGGAAGAGCGGAACAGGAAGTAATATTCTGTGGTTTTTGAATGTTTCTAATTGGCAATTTAATAAGGGTGACCTATGTCAGGTAAACAACTGTTTCTACATTTATTTATAACTGCTATCGGTCTGATGACAGGATTGCATTTGTATCATTTTTTGTGTGTGTGGTTGTTTTATTTCTGCCTTCTAGATCTATTATATTGTTCGTATCCTTAACCACAATTGTTTAATGAGAATAGAAATAATTTTTATACAGGGATCACCCACAGTATAGGAGGCAGATCCTGGGGCTCGTTTGTTCTTAAACACATTCTGACTTATGTGTTGTATCAGAACTTAAGAGTGTAGAGGAAAGTTTTACAGGTGAAAAGTGTTATACACAAAACAAGTAATGATCAGGACATCATGGTATCCAACCATCAACTTTGCAAACCCAATACAGCTTCTACCCCTGTCCCTGCTGCCCTCAATTTGGTTATCAAGTATTAGGATATACAGAAGTCCCTTGGACAAGACACGTGAAAATTGGTGCCAGCTGCAAGGGAAAATACAATTTGTGACTTTCTATTTTCAGTGTCTAAATGTAGCTAAAACAGACCCCAACCCCCAAAGAGATTGCATCCTAAATCACTTGAACTGCAATTCTAGGAAATTATCCTTTGTGTTGAATGAACACACAGTACTTTGAGTTGATTTTCTATTGTGTTAGTAATGTTCAATTAATTAACTAATTAATTGTGTTTTGTGGGTGAGTGTGTCTGTGATCAGCATATACATGAAAGAAAGATAAGGGTAATAGGCATAAGAAAATAGTGATAGCAGGAGGAAAGCAAGACAGAGTCAGACTTTCTGGATAAAAGTTTGAGACCATATCCTAATATGGAATCCGAGCACTGTCCATATTCATCAAGTTAAACTAACCAAAGTTCCTAACTCTTTGACAATATTTTTCTCCTCATCAAATGGGACCGACCTTTTCATTCTCTCATGGAGATAAGAGTTTCCAATGGTGTCTTTAATCTTCAGCCTAAACACTTCTTTTTAGCATTTCTTTCAGCGTATATTCACTGGTGATAACCTCTCCATTTTTTGTTATCAGAAAATGGATTTTGCTTTAATTTACAAAGGATACTTTAGTTGATTATAGAATTATGATTATAGTTATCATATTAGCATATATTTTATTGATTATAGAAATGACAGCTTAAAGAAATTTTTAATTGGTGCTAATTTAGTTAGCTAAGCAGAGCTTATTCACACAGAAAAAAGACTATCAAAATTCTATATGTGGAGATAAGATATTTCCTTGCCTCCTGGTACTAGGAGAGTGCCTATTACAGGGAGATTTATTTCCTTTTTTCAACTTAGAGGAAAGTTCCTGCTTTTACTGTTTTCAAATCAACCCTAGCTCAAAATAATAAATAAGCCACTTTAGCACATCCTGAGACAGCCTACCCAAATTCCTTAGGAAGTCTTCTCATGATGAATACTGGGGTCTATTTCAAGACATGAAGTTATATAGAAGCAAAATGTACCTGGTGTAGTACCATTTCTTTTCTTTTCTTTTTTTTTTTTTAAAGATTTATTAATTTATACAAGCACTGGGTACAGTCAGAAGCACAAGAGGATGAGGGAATTCACCAGAGTCAGAGCAGGGAACAGAACAGGCAGGCTGATGAAGTACACTGCTGAGGGGAGCAGCGGGCAGCAGGAGAGGTCTGCACGCCATGTGGGACCCTCGCCCGGTGGCCCCGGGGATTGAACTGACGCTGTAGAGGCTGTGGGCAGCTTCACAGCCCAGTGCTCAACCGCTGCGCCACCAGGGAGGCCCCATTTCTTAAGTAAACTATTCTGTAGTTTCTGCCTCTTTTTGTTCACTCTTTAATGCTTTTAAGTAAGTGTTTTTATATTTTTTTCAGATTGTATAATTGTTACCTAAAAATGATTAATTCACTACAAGACAATCTACCATTTACAAACCATTTAAATATTATTTAACTTACTAATTTCAGTAATGTGAGGACACATGATACCACAAATAATTAAAAGATATGCATGATAAAAATAGTTTGCAAAGAATCTAAATTTAAATATCTGGGTATCCTTTCAGAGGTTACACATATTTTTAATAAAGAACAGAGTAAAGCAAGTAAATTTGTTATGTATATTATTTTCTCTGAGATAATTCTGTTGATCAAAGGCATAGAAATTAGGTGAAATATTCATAGTTCTCAAAAAGTGCCTCCGAGGATGATGAAGAAATCCATCTATTAGTAGGATGTTCTTCAGACATTTTACATATCTAAAATATTAATTTGTCTAATAATTTCACTTAATTCAAAATATGCATGTTTATAAAATAGTCTCATATATACTGCAGGATGTTATTAATAACATAATATAAACTGATATTATAAAGGTCAAATTCAGTGATGTTCAAATAGGTATTGCATTGTTAGCTATTATACACTGAACTTCTCATAACAGAATGTGAGGATTATGAGGATTATCATATTTATGTTGGTTTTTTCAGCCACCTAAACAGATTATACATTAGTTTTACAGTTTATAAAAAGCCAAAGTAACTCAGAGAATTGATTAATACCAAAACCTGATTTATTTTTGCATAAATATTTCAATTCTGGGTTAAAAAATATATATCAAGCATTATCATTAAATCTAATTACCATAGTATCATATTAAAATAATTTCTAGATATTGTATCCCATCGTTAATAACAGGATCAAATACAAATAAGTTTAAATAGTTTTAAAAAATTAGAATATAAATTTTATTACTGTAGGGTAAATGGTTTTTCAGGCTTTTCTTTCCTCCCACCATTAGGATTGCCCTGCCTGATGGGGGACCTGCAGTTAAATTGTTGCAAAATGTCTTACTTACTTCTGTGGGCCATGGGAGAAGTATACCAAGAGAAGCCAGGAGCAGGAGAGAGGCAGGAGAGAGAAGGGGAGAAAGAAGCCAGAGAAGCCCAGAGTGAAGATTTGCTAGGGGCCTGGAGGCCTAGTGGCCTGCTGTGTACCTGTTTGCCACACTACATGGAAAGCTCAATAAAAGCCTGAGAAAGAGACCGAGGGCTCCAGGACTCTTCCTTTACCCGTCTGCTGGATCAGAAAACCTGTGCTGTGCCTATCCTGCCTCTACAGTTACTCAACTTGCATTATTTCAGAGTGGTAGATTCTTGCTCTTAAAGGTAATATTATGAACATGGAAATAAATATACTGAACTATGGGAATACCAGTTATGACTGATTTTGTATGAATTCTATCAGATTACATCATGAAATACTCAAACTAAAATTTTGTTTACAGTTTAATTTTTTTTTTTAAGATTTATTTATTTATACAAGAGCTGGGGTAGAGTCCAGAGGTGCAGGAGGGTGAGAGAATTCATCAGAGACAGAGCAGGGAGCATAACAAGCAGATGGACCGAAAACACTGCTGAGGGGAGCAGCGGGGGAGACAGGAGAGGTCTGCTGCACCTTGTGGGTATCTTCCTGGCCGGCCGGAAATCGAACCAGTGCTGCAGAGGCTGTGGACAGGTCAGAGCGCTGTGCTCAACCCGCTGTGCCACCAGGGAGGCCCTTCAGTTTAATCTTATTGAAATATCTCTATCTTCTTCTAATCACAGCTAAACAATTATATAGAATGTAGATATTTTTATCACGTTAACTCTTAAATGTGGTTATAGACTTCCTAGTCAATGCTATAAGGAATAATAGAAGGAAAGAAGGAGGAAGGAAAACAGGGACAGAGGGTGGAGGGAGGGAATATAAAGTGGCATAAATATTTGAAAGGACAGATTTCTTCTTTTTTTAGGAAATCAGATTCCCTCCCTAATGAAAAACAAGAATGAGAGCACACAAGAAAACAAATCTCCATACTATTAGAAATAGATCAGATAATTGTGAAAAGCAAGACTAACTCCTCTAGTACAGGTGTAAATTTAGGTTTTTCTAAAATAATCTGTAAGGCAGAACTTTTATGAGTCCATGAAAATTGGGGACCAAAGTATTATTTTGCTTCCACCTTATTTTCTTCTTAAATAACTTAAGTTCAGATAGTACTGCTCCAGGGTTTAAAACACTTTGTTCAATGTGTTTAGGACATAGTTTGTATGTATCAGTTTTCCCCTGATATATAAGTTGATCTGGATTCTAAATCTTTAAATCAAAAGATCTACAACATAATTTTCTGTAAAGGAACATAATGTAAGCATTTTTATTTCCATAAACCAACCCATCTCAGTTGTAACTACTCAGCTATATTATTATAGGATGAAAGCATCCCTAGACATATGTAAATGATAATCATAGCTGTCTTTCAATAAAATGATATTAAAAAAATAAGTATACCCATAATTTAGCCATTAGGTTTTAGAAGAATAGGACAGGATTTTTTGCTGTTGTTTTTGTTTTTGTTTTGGTCTGTTTTGCCATCAGCAGACTACCTGCCTCAAAAGTTTCTAGATCTTCTTTTATCATCTATCCTGATATAAATAAATTGGTAGTACTTCACCTTTTTAAAAACGAGGTTAACAAGGATAATTCTTGCTCTTTCTTTCAATGAAACCTAAATCTTTTAGACGAAATAATTTCTGGAAGAAGACTTTGCTCATAACCTTGACAAGTGGTTTTAATATTCATTTATTGCAAGACTATATTTAACTAAGAAAACCATCAAATATATTATTGTGACTTACTCATATGGCAGATCTATTTTTTTTTTCAAAGATTTATTCATCTATGCATACAAGAGCTGGGGTACAGGCCAGAGATGTGGGGGGTGAGAGGGTTCACCAGAGACGAGTGGGCAAAAGAACAGGCAGACTGACTGAAATACACTGCTGAGGGCAGTAGCCGGCATGTCAGGAGAGGTCTGCTGTGCCATGTGGTTTCTCCCTGGCCAGCTGGGGATTGAACTCTTAGCTGCGGAGACTGCAGATCTCCTCATAGTGTGGTGCTCAACCCCTTGCGCCACCATGGAGGCCAGACAGATCTATTCTCAATATTTTGAGAATGCTCTATACTGTTTCTCATAGAGGATAAATCATCTCTATTCCTATGAACAGTGTCCAATGCTTCCTTTTTCATAGCTTTGCACTTGTCTCTGCTTTTTTCATACTGTTGCTTTCATTTGCATTTCCTTGATAAAGGATGCTGAACATTTAATTTTATATTATGAGTGTTATTAGTATATGCTCAAAATTTTTCACAGATTCACATGTAAAAGTATTCTGCATTTAGGAATTTAGTGCCAGGTTTATTGATAAAGGAATTCTTATGAAAAGGCCAAAATATCTTCCAGTTCAGCTATACACAAGCATTCTACACACACTGACAGTGCAAATTCTCTAAACTCCAGCTATACCTATGGCAACTGCATCTTCTATTCTCACAGATCGAAGTCTAAAACAAATAATAATCCCTAGTAATTGCTTACTTACTCAATTTGCTTTCTGACTCAATGTTTTAGTGAGATTCTTTTCCAAATGTCAGCAACTTGTCTCCAACTCATTTCATTAAAATGAAGGGGGAAAAACGAGCTTTATATTATTTAGTAAGGACTAGGTACATGATCACAAAGTGAAAGGTGTTAATATCTATTCTTACTCAAAATGAATTGCAGCATTTTTTCTCTTTTATCAGAATTTTAATTGGCATTTTAATAAGGGTATCTTATGAAGCAACTGCATGGTAAAGAAGACAATAGCTAGCAAGAATCTCCATTGTTGAAGCATGCTTTTAGTCCTCTGGAAAGGGAAAAAAGGATTAAAATAGGTTGTTAAATGATAATTTAATAATTTGAAATAAGTTGTAAGAGGAGCTTTTTGTAGTTGTAGCAGATCAAAATTTGAATGGGAGAGTAATAGCATTTTATTCTTGTGCCAATTTTTTCCTTTTCCTGCAGTATTTCATTTCTATTCTCAAAATTAACCATCTACTTATGCCAGCAGTGATTAGTCAGTGTTTAATGGCTAATGTTTACATCTTAACTCATCAACTTGTTAGCTACATGAGTGGTATCAGTATTGTATCCTCATTGACTGTCAGTTTTTTAATATGCAAAATGAGTTAATGAAATGCACTCTATAACCTGTTTCAGACAGTTGTAGTGAGCATTTTAATTGATGTAAAATTCTTTACCTAGGACTGGTTATGTAGTCAGTGATAATAATGATGAAAGTAATTAAAACTATTTTCCCATAAAAGAACCCTAATTAAAAACTTTTCTCTATGTTTATGATGAAATAAAGTTTGCTTGAATGCTTCTGTTCTCATGCAAGTATTTCCAACTTCTCTAGTGAATACCTTGCTCATCATTCTGTGGAATGTGCTATCAATGGCATATACTTGCTACTTTTAAGAGTTTCCTCTTAATTAGGATGATTTCTCTTCTCATATGCATTTTCTTCCTCTCCTAGATTACATTTTTTTTAAATTTATTCTTTCTTTCAAGTGTCAGTTCTTGTTGAAAATTAAAAACTACAAAATTTCACCAGAGAAATGTCACATGTGTGACATATATGTCACTTATGTATGTGTGTATACATGTGTGTATACACCTTTGTAGACACATACAAGTGTGTACACACCTTACACATGCATGTTTTTTTGCCCCCTGTTTCTTGGGAATTTGCAACCTATGTCACATCTCTACTCCATCCAAGAGTTTTCTTAGGGTCCATGAGCCCAGCCTGAAATATTGTTGTAAAATCTATAGATTTCTTAGAAAACTAGTACTATCACATACCTGTTTCTGCACTGAAAGATCCCAATTTCTCTATTTTCAAGAATACAAAAATTTCTATTGTGAAAAATAAATTTGGAGTTTTGACAGTGAGCTTAATGTAGCTTATCCACCTGTTGATTCTCAGTGATTAACAACTGAAATTATATAATGCTATAATTCAATGTTTCTTCAATAAAAATAAATAAAAAGTAATTTTTTAAATGTAGATATTGCATAAAACACTTGGGAACTCAATGTGAAGCCAGTTTGAAACAGAAAAGGGGAAGTGATAATAACTGAAAGGAGGGGAGTTGTAGTCTTATGAAGGGGCTGAGAGACTATATCAGAACATTAAGACATAGCAAGTTTCTTAATATCATGAGAAATTATAAGGTCAGTGAAATATACATACATAAGAAACTATGAGGTGATACATATGTACATGTATGTATATATGTGTGTATGTGTATGTATATATGCATGCATATCAGTATCTTGGTTGTGATAAAGTTACAGTGGAAGAGGGATCTACAATGTATGCCCACCAGATAAGATAGATGTGCAGGGCTTGGTTTGCTTGTGTGCATGAAGGAAGAGTAACCTAGGACAGTAGGAAGTGATATATATATATATATGTATTGATATATATAGTTATAGATACACACATATATGTATATATATGTATGTGCATATGTGCATATCTGTGTGTGTGTGTGTGTGTGTGTGTGTGTGTGTATATATATATATATATATAAAAAACAGATTTGTGTCCGTGAAAACCCCGGTCAATTCCATTATACACTAACCAAAGTTGCTGAGCAATTACAACTTAACAAGGAATTTTCTTGTCAAAGAAAGGTATAGGCTTTTTGGAAATTACTGTGGGAAAGACTGTGAGGAGTCGGAGGGAGTGATGGAGTAAAGGGCCTCAGTGTTTAATCCACTCGTGTGGAAAATTAACTGTTCAGCATCTAGGTTATTAGAATGATTGGGACAACTCAGGTAGGCTTATATTGCCCAAGTAGGAATTCAGAAACCTCAATTTTGTTACTATATTTCTGCCTTTTGACCTTTTGAAAAAGTAATTTTAGATCTCATTTTCTCTGGCTCTTACATAGAATCATACTTGTCTATAAGGCAATTTTGAGATACTCAGATGAATGATGTTACACATGTTTAAATGCAATTCTCAACTGATTTACTGAAAGAAATTTCTTTATTTGGAAGGTGTACATATGTTACTAGCTCTTACCATGTAAAATATTTATCAATATGTAAATGAAATAATAGAACTACAAATAAAAGGATCAGAAATCAGAATCTCAGAAATCATATATATTCATTTCTCCCAAATGATAATCAAGAAAGACATTTTTTGTTTTAAATATATGAAACCATTCCCCCCTTTTTTTTAAAGATTTATTTATTTATTCATATAAGCACTGGGTACAGTCAGAAGCGCAGGAGGGTGAGAGAATTCACCAGAGCCAGAGGGGAGAGCAGGTCAGGCAGATTGGCGAAGTACACTGCTGAGGGAAGCAGTGTGCGGCAGGAGAGGTCTGCGCCATGTGGGACCCTCGCCCAGCGGCCGGGGATCGAACCAGCGCTGCAGAGGCTGCGGGCAGCTTCGCAACCCAGCGCTCAACCACTGTGTCACGGGGGAGTCCCAAGAAAGACATTTGATAAAACATAATGTTAAACCTAAATAAAATAATATAATGCCCACTATACCTAATTAGGTGAATAACAATAGTTAACAGGCTCTATTCTAAGAGTTTTACATACATTAACCCAGATATTCTTATAACAGCCCTGTAACATATATAATATTGTTGTCTTTACTGTGCACTTGAGGAATCTGAAATACAAAGGCATCTAATACACTTTAGGTCAATACATGGAAGAGCCAAGGGTTGTGTTTGGAAATCAGAATCTGGGTTTATACCATGTTACTGTTCTCCGTAGCTAGTCAGATGGCTTTTCATAATCATTGTTAGGTCACAATTCCAAAAAGTTATATGTATCCAAACAAAACCCTACCAACTTACTTCATTCCACCATTTTAGAATTGGCTAAACTTCTAAATCTATTTTTAAGTAAATTAAATAACATTGTGTTTAATTTCTCCAATGTAAGGGTCTACGTTTTACACGAGTTGGACAAAAAGATGAATAAGAAAGTTTCAGTTTCTTCTTGATTAAGACATTTTAACCAAAAGCAGAAGAAGCCAAAATCAGTATGATAAAGATAAGATAGTAAATTGGGTAGTTACTATTAAAACAGGCAAGATTATCCCACTGCCTAAGATTTATTGACTGACAAGACAGTGTATACAAGGACCTGGAAAGGGTGAAATATAAATTGACAGTTTCATAAAGATTTCCTTTAGCTTTGTTTTAAAGATTACATGTTCCAAGTATTTCCCTGCCTCCCTACTTAGCATATGTATCTTAAGCATATGTATCTTAGCATATGTATCTCAAACAAAGCAGGGAGCAACACTTTGCATTTTAGAAATATTCAAAAATAGCCAAAATATTTTAATTGCTAGAGTGTTAGAGTGATTTAAAGCATAGTCAACTTAACACATTTGTAACAAATCAATGTACAGCAAAACTGATTTCAATGGAGGAGATAAATTCAATCCGTAGCTGATCTGCAGCCACAGATCATTCTTCTCAAAGTTAGGTCCCCTACTTTGCTAACATTTGCTAATAGAGTTGAAGAAGTATTTATTCACATGAACACACTGCAGAAAGTCCTTGCAAATTTCTTTCTTCAGGGCTTCCCTTGTGGCGCAGCTGGTTGAGCACTGCGCTATAGAGATGCCGCAGCCTCTGCAGCGCCGGTTCAATTCCCGGCCGCCCAGGGAGGAATATTCCCACATGGCGCAGCAGACCTCTCCTGTCTTGCCCACTGCTCCCCTCAGCAGTGTATTTCAGTCCATCTGCCTGTTCTGCTCCCTGCTCTGTCACGGGTGAATTCTCCCGCGCCTCTGGCCTGTACCCCAGTGCTTGTATAAATAAATACAATATTTTTGACAAAAAAATCTTTCTTCAATAAATTCATGAAAATATGTTAGTAAAATGCTTATGGATTTTCTCTTTTTAACATTCTAATTATGATGGATGGATCGGATTCCTTCATAAGAAGCTGCTTCAGTGTATACTAATGCATTATTTTTCATCCAGTTCCTTTTGTATAGATTGAAAAATATTTTGAGGAAATAACTTCACCAAAATATGTTGTAAAAAGTCCATATGTATAGCATATATTTTATATACCAAACTATGTTGTTTCACTTTCTATTTGGGAATCCTATATTGCAGGTTGGAGAAGAAGTTCTACTCTTTTTTTTGTTTGTTTGTTTGTTTCTCTACAAATTCCACCATTGTAACATAACAAATTTTGGGTTTGGATTGGATAGTGCCAGCATGAATTTCCTCACTCTGCTATTTGAGCATATTGAACAATATTGCATCATTTACACTTAACTATAAAGGTAACAAAATACTAATTTATACAATAGACAAGGTCCTTCTTTTGGAAGTAACCAGTGAATTGAGCATTGATATACCTCATAGAACATAGCACAGATATGACAGACCTCAGACTCTTTTGTTTCTTGGTACTGGTTATGTTTTCTTTTGCAAGATATTTCTGCAATTATCCCAAGACCAACCATGGTACAAATATAGGGAGTGATGCTAGATACACAAATGTAGAGAATGATACTGCACACGGCATGGGGATACTTAAAACATCTTTGCTAAAAGTATTGTTCTTGCAGTTCAGAAAAGTTGCATGGACTTAAAACATACCTGTTCAATCCTACTTCTGCCACTTCCAGCTATGTAACATTAACTCATTTTTCTCATCTGCATAAAAAGAATAATGTTACTTAAATGTGTCTTCATGATGATAGGATGGTCAAATGTTAGAATATATGGAAAGTATGTTTGTAAACTCTGAAGTATGGTGGCATAGCGGTTGAGTGCTGGGTTGCGAAGCTGCCCGCAGCCTCTGCAGCACCGATTCGATCCCCAGCCAGCTGGTGAGGGTCCCACAGGAGTGCAGACCTCTCCTGCTGCCCGCTGCTCCCCTCAGCAGTGTATTTCGTCAGTCTGACTGCTCTGCTCTCCCCTATGGCTCTGGTGAATTCTCTCACCCTCCCGCGCTTCTGACTGTACCCAGTGCTTGTATAAATAAATAAATAAATCTTAAAAAAAAATATATATATATAATGTTATCTTTTGGGATATCAATTTAGCTACTTAAGCACCTGTCTTAAAATGTAAATTTAACTATATTTTATAAAATGCTTTGTATTTCTACAAATTATTTTTCTTATAAACTGCCTTTATTCATGTAAATTTTAATATTTTGATTTGTTAAGTATTGGAGTATCACTAACCTCTCCCAAGATTTCATTAAGAAAGACATAGATAATTTTGCCATCTTTGTGCAAAAAAAAAAAAATAAAACCAACAATATTTATACAGAGTATTTGTAACTATGAAAAAATATTAAATGAACTGTTTACAAGTCTATTAAATTGTTCTGAAATAGTGCTATTAAGTCCCTCACTTAACAAGCAAGCGTATGAACAGAGAAATAAGATATATGTCTTGAACCATTATCTATCACAAAGAATTTAATATTTTTACCAGCAAAAAGCCATTAACCCACTAAGAACAAAGTTAATGGTTTATTCTAAGTCAGATAATAGGGATTTTTTTTTTTTCAGTAGGCATAAACGTTTATTATTTCAAAGTTTCAGGTAAATGTGACATTGGAATTCAGATATCTTTTCCTGAAACACAAGAAAATAGTGGGCATTTCTTCTACTCAGTAGGGTATTAATTTCTGAGAGCTACCTATCTTTGAGAACAGGGCTTAAATTGAAGTATTCAATTAGTTGGGGTTTAACATTTAGTTTCAATTTAGTTCTGAAAGGATGCATTCAGGCAGAAACCCAATTTAGGCCTTACAGATATCTTGTTTTGGAGACAAATAGATTATCAAAGGCAAATTTCTGGTTTTCATTATTTAAAAAAAAAACATAATATAAAGAAAAATAAATATTAGAATGATGTGCTATTATCTTTTACTACTATCACCCTAACTTTATGTACATATAATATTAAATTCTCAGGCCAGTCATTTTTTGGCAAGCAATTTTTCTTACCTCCTTTAAACTACCTCTGACTGCTTAGATCTCCTCACTTTGACCATTTGGGCCCGTCGTCCCACAAAAACAACACCTAAGTCAAGTCCTTGTCATCTGATTAGTATGTGTCTATCCTAGATCACTTATTCTATGAATGAAAAAGGAAAAAAATAATATAGTATAATTGTTAAGATTGGACTCAACATCGTACTGCTTGGGCTGCATCTCTTGATTTAGACTTCAGGATTTTGAATATCATCATTATGAATTTCTGGTATAGTAGACATATCAAAGAGATATTGTTGGGTAGGAGATATGATGTCTTTTAAATCTTAATGCATATAGTGTTACATAGGCAGAGTCAATTTCATAAATAATGATCTGTTTATAACCTTAGTTTACACCCATCAGAAATAGCTATTAATTAAACATTAGCCAAAAAACCTTTACCTTGTTAACTACCCACTGTAATATCATTGGCATGATTTTTATAGATCATAAATTATATTTATGATGGAGAGGAAATATCAAACATTTTGCACTCTTCTATATCCTTTATTTTGCTGAGACTCTTCCTCCTTTAGAATACAGGAATTTTTTTTTTTGTCCTCTTAAATTGACTAATATTTCATGAAGATCTGATTGATTTATCAAGATTGGACAGAATATGAATTTCTCTTTGTCCTCCTTTAGTTTCTCCATCTCCTCAGCCAATGTTGTGTTTAGCTGTATAATGAATGTCACCTGTGTTTACTGCAGGGTACCCTCAAGTTTGAAACCAATGCAAACTAGTCATGCTCGTGAGTTCCAATTTGTTCTTTCCCTGCCTTATTAAATATCCATTTATTTTCTCCCTGGCTACTTATTCTGGAAATTTGAGGTTTGAATGTCACATGCAACAGCTCTATAGTATTCATTTAACTAGCTATCTTGATTGATTAAGATCCAATTCTTGAATATATATAAATATATAAAACCCATATAATATATGAATATATATGCTATTTATTACTATATAATAGAGGTGAGATGCCAACTGTTGAACATGTGTACCCCACAAACTTAGGTCCCAAGTTCTGTTAGACATTCAGACAACAGTCATTCTGAATTCTGGTAAATTTGCCTATGGGTAATTCAACCCCTTTCTTTTGCTGGCTCTGAAGTATTTCACTTCTCTTTGTTGGCTTCTAGTAATCTTTCACATACCTTTGAGTATCTCTTCATTAAAGGCTGTCCCTTTTCTTATGACATTTTTAAGAGAAACAGTGAAGAGCAAACTCTGAGCCAGATTTTGGTGCTCATAACCAACTTGGTGATGGAAAATGGAGCTTTCTAGATTCCTACCCTGTGGGTAGAGAATGATAAGGAATGGGGTGAAACTGAAACAGCAGCAGTTATTGCTGGCAAGGAGAAGTCTGTGAAGAAACTTCTAGCTCACCAAGTATCGCTTTGGTTTGGACCTCAGTCTTAGCTCAGCGGACACCCGGTTTGCTCTTTCAATACTGACATACTAGATTATGGGGAAAAAATTCAGGGACTACCTCTTGAAATAATAAGAAAAAATAAGTTTTCAACTGTTGAGAAAATGTGTTTTCATAGATGGTCTCTTGCATATTTTCTTAATTTCTTAGTCTTTGTTTTTCAATTAGAAATTAAGAAACTAACAGATAGCATGCATTAGTGTCAAACAACATACAATTATGATGCACAAGGTAAAAGTTTTATCTAAATACTTGTACTCTTATGGCACCCATTCACCATGGAAATTCTTATGCTCAGAAAAAGCTATTTTGCTACCTTTTTAATCTGTACGTATGGATTTCTTGTTTTTCAGGTAACAAATTGTCACATTTTGTGTTTTAAAACACCCACTTATTATCTCAAAATATCTCTTAGGACAGAAGCCTGGACCTGAATATCTATTTAGGGTCTCAAAACAGTAAATTCAGAGGTACTATCTAGGTTGTAAACAAGCAAACAAAATCTATATTATAGACCTCATCCAGGATTTCTGAATCAGAATCTGTATTTTCATCATTCCAGAAAAAGTCAATGCACCTTCAAGTTTGGGAGGCTCTCCTTTAAGCAATACCTTTTCAAAAGGTTGAAAGCCTAGAAGTTTTACTTGGAAAAGAAGAAATTTGAGATAATATAGGAAGGTGTGTCTGATTGATTCCCTGAAAAATAAGATGACATATTAATTTAAAGTTCAAAAATATAAATTTTGTAGAAATAAGATTGTGGTCAACTGACTATATTATTTTATACCCTCAAGATGGAAGAATTATATATCTTCATACCATTTAATTTAGAACTGACCATGTAGCTTGTTCTGACAAATGAAATGTGAATAAAAAAGACATCATTCTTTTATGCAGACTTTTTAAAAAAGTGGTAGTTCACTATTTGTTTTCCTTTCCTCACTTTTGGAATCATAGAAGTGTATGTCACATTAGAGTTTCTACCAGCCTATATGCCTTAGAAACTCTAAGAATTATCTTACTGTCCTTCAATGGTCTATAGTGTGAACAAAAAAACATTTTTTTCAAAAAACTACCTTTATATATATATGTATTTTTAAGCCTCTGAAATTTGGGGTTATTTGCTATTGGTGTAGCATAACTTAGGTTGACCTAATCATACTGTAGGAACATAAGAAAAAGATAAATATGCAGTGAATTTTTTCCTGAAGAATGGGAACAAGGCTTTGCAATCAGTTGGGCATAGATTTAAATCTCAGCTTCACTGGTACCAGCCAAATATAATGCATTTTGTCTGGCACCATATGGATGTATGATAAATACTGTTTTTCTCTATTAATACAGTGGTTTTGAAGTAGTCTGCAGAGCTCTGTATTTCCAAAGAGGAACCGAAGAGATCATGGTGACTTCTGCAGAGGATTCTAATATTACAGAGTTCCTGTATGCATTTTTTTGTTCAACCATTGAGATCCTAATTGAATATTTCTACATGTTGTAATGGCATTTGAACTTAATTGACTAAAAAATCTTCACAGTACACAGACTATAAAAACCAGTGTTATAGGGCCTCCTCCATGGCACAGCGGGTTGAACGCAGCTCTGTGAAGCTGTCCGCAGCCACTGTAATACGTGTTCGATTCCCGGCTGGCCAGGGAAATACCCACAAGGTGTGGCAGACCTCTCCTATCTCGCCCTCTGCTCCCCTCAGCAGTGTTTTTGGTCCATCTGCTTGTTCTGCTCCCTGCTCTGTCTCTGGTGAATTCTCTCACCCTTCTATGCCTCTGGCCTGTACCCCAGTTCTTGTATAAATAAAATAAATCTTTAAAAAAAAACAAAAACACAAAAACCAGTGCTCTAGACAATTCCTTGTAAACAGGAACATTTAAAACATATTGATTTGCTATAGTTGAGCATATCTATGGTAGGAAAATTGTTACAGAGCAGGGAAAATGGCATCCCAAAACTCCCAAACCTGCCTGCTCTAAATAGGTTCTGCCATCAGCCACATCAAGACAAAAGATATAAGACTTTAATAGAAAGGAACTTTAATACAATTAAGGAACAACACAGAAAAGACAAAGAATATAGTTTCTAAATCAAGCACCCACAGTTACCCATCCCCTCGTGGGTAAAAGTCCACCCAAATGGGATTGGCCCAGAGCAAGGCCCGAAAGCCTGTCACGAGTCTAAAGCACCTTTTGGTGGGGACCCACAGCAAAGGATCAGAAACAGCCAGAAAAGTCTGGGAGGAAAAGAGCAAACTCAAAACCAAGATAAAAGCTGCCATTGTTAACCTCCCTTTCTCCAGCTTCTTCCCACACCTTTTTGAATTAGTCCATGACCAGAGGGCTAGTGTAGTTCTTTCACATGTCTGTATGCTCCATGTGCCTCCTCCAGGTCTCCTTCTGGTTCTCCATCCTGCTTCCTTCCTTCCTCCATCCCATCTCCGCTTCTTCTCCCTGCTCAGCTCCACCTTCCCTTGGTGGGGCAGGAAACCTGGTGGGTCAGGAAACCTAACCCCTCCCTTTCCTGGGGACCACCCTGTTACAAAATGTCCAAGTTTTCTCTTAAAAATAGCCAGTTTGGATGACAAATGATATAGTCATGTTAATAAAAAGTTGAGTATAAGACATTATACATAAATGACAACAATAACAATAAAATAGACATTAACAATATTGTTCCCCATAAACTAGTTTTCTTTCTAATTTAAAGTTATTCTTTTTCATCTGATGAGTCAATGGAGTAGATAAACTTTAAAATATATTTCAACTCTGACATTATATCATAATATAAACACTAGAAATAATTTAAGAGTAATCCAATCCTTTTAGAGGATAAAGAAACAGTCATTGCTGAAAATAATAAAAATTGATAACAGCAAATAAACTGTCATGAGAAACAGAAAATTTCATTGGACATCATTTTCATATTAGAAATCATTATGTGGTTCTCAGAAGTAAGATATGTTTTGCAACAGTGCAGAATTCTATCAAATTCAAAGAATTTTTAGAGTTGCAGAGGATAGCAAATTGTAAAGATTAAGAGGCAACATAAATAATAAACCAACCAAGCAAGAGCCAGAGCCATCAGGCACCAGTGATATATTTAAATTGGGTTTAAAATACAGGTCCTACATCTAAGGGACATGTTCAAAATCACCACTTCCATCTTTTAATAATGGAATCACTGACAGTAATAGAGTTCAGTGTTGTAGCAAAAGATTCAGCTCCTTCCAAGGCAGTGGTTCTGTTGTAGAGCAGCCCTGATACAAAACGGGGTGCCTGACTGTGGGTCCTCACCCGCGCGCTTAAAAGGACTTATCAATGCTCTACTGCAGGCACATGCGAAAGATTAATAAAAGGTTTATTTACAAGGGAAGGGCAAATGAGGATATGTACGCTCAGGGAGAAAAGTGGGAGACAAAGTTTTAAATGACTGTTACCCGATCGGCCAATCAGGAATTCCAAAATGGCGCTCTGATAGCTGGCGGTGAACCAGGAGCCGTGAAGCCAGGAGGCAAGCGATAGCGAGCCAGCCCAAGGCCCACTTGTTTGGTTTTTATACCCAACCTAGCTGCTTAACTCCACCCTCAGGTCCCAGCCACCTTCCCTTTGGTGGTGATGGGATTTGTCTTTCCCAATGTCTTGATGGCTTTAGTCTGGACTGGGAGTGGAGTCCACAAAGCCTGTATGGAATTAGCTCAGGACATCATTTCTCCCTAACAGTTCCAGTACTTAAGTACTTAGAAAATTAAAAGGGCAACTCTAAAAACGTTGCTTCAGGAAAGCAGTCGTTCAAGTAATATAGAATTATGTAATTGTATTTTTAGTATTATTTAAAATCTTAAAAAAAATTAGAATCACTTAGATTCTTAAAGAAAATATAACTGACTTCATATTTTTATATTAGAATACTAAAACAAATATTTCTAAAAAAACAAAAATTAACCAAGTAAATTCAGAGATATAATGAGTTTTATTAAAAGAGTCAGATATTGGCAGCACTCCATCTATTGCTGGTAGGGCATTCTAGGAAGTTAAACAAATGGAACTTTGTTATACACTCAGAAAAAAGGTGGGGCAAGTTTACTAGCAAAAGAAGAGATTGTTTCTTGAAAAGTCAAATTCCCTTAGGGACAAGCAGTGGTGTTTTATCATGCAGATTTTTTCTCTCCTGTTGATCCTGAGATTCAGGGTTGATTGGTTTACAGTCCCTCTATTGTTAGAGGTTGAAAGTGCATTTAGTTTAGGTAGGTAGTTTTAGTGGGACTTGAGAAAAATAATTCCCTATGGGTCCTGTTGTTCTTTTATTTTTAAACATTATTTATATTTTAAATATTCAAAACAACTTGAGTGTTTAGAGAAATGATTTCAACTCGCCAGTATAATTTCAAATGTAGTTTTGGAAATATAGATTGTTAAGTTTAAATCTTTATATATTAAAAAAATAATGGAGTATTTACAATATCTACAATTTAATTTATTGATTATTTAATGTGTTACAATTACAAGAATCACCTGAGTGTTTGTAAAGGTGTGTCCTTCAAATCATGGAGGAATTTAAGGAGGAAATCAAACATTTCAGAATATCTGATTAGTGTAAGTGTTACATGGCAGGAAGAGGGCACCCCGGAGCCTCCAAACCTGCCTGCTCTAAATAGGTTCTGCCATCCAACGCATCAAGACAAAACATATAAGACTTTAATGTATTACATAAGGACCATATGCATATCTTTTTTTTTTTTTAATAGAGGCATGCTTTATTTATTTGTTTTGCTGGTTTTGTTTGTTTGTTTTGTTTATACATGCACTGGGTACAGTCAGAAGTGCGGGAGGGTGAGAGAATTCACCAGAGCCAGAGCGGGGTGCAGAGCAGGCAGAAGGACCGAAGTACACTGCTGAGGGGAGCAGCGGGCGGCAGGAGAGGTCTGCGCGCCATGTGGGACCCTCCTCCGGTGGCCGGGGAGCAGCCGGGGATCGAACCGGCGCCGCAGAGGCCGCGCGCAGTTTCGCAACCCAGCGCTCAACCGCTGCGCCACCGGGGAGGCCCACCATATGCATATCTTAACACCGGCTGTTTAAGTACCTCACAATGGCACTGAAATTGTATGGACCATATAAACCAAATTTAGAAAATTTATACTTTTATAAACATCTCTATGGGGAAGTAGAAAATAATAAAAAATAGTCCAAAAGTTATCAGTGCATTTTCCTAAGTACCCATACATCAATCTTGTTTCCTGATAACTTCCAAACCCACTTTTCAACTGTGTAAATAATGACTGTCATCATATTTAGAAGCTTAAGCATTTAAATATAATCATAAATTTGATAGACTATTAGCCTCTTGTGAGCTTGGGGATATGGGAGTAAATCTAATCTTCTCCATGTAGAGCATTATATTTTATTAATGGAAATAGACAATTTTCAAGGATTTTCAAACTATAAACATAACCCAGTATGAAAAGTCTAAATCTCAGACCTTGAGTTCTTATCTATAGAAAGTTTAATCATGAAATCAATATTTTGTGAATAAAATTCTAGTGAGCTTTTTGTACCTGGGGAGAATATTTTCATGGCTCAGCAATACTACTTAGTGAATGAAAATCTTTGAGGCATAGCCTGAAAATGAAGTTTGTGAAATAAAACATTCAGCTGTTTTTACAAGATATTGGGCAATGCAAATTATTTTGTCTAACCACTGTGATTTTTTAAAGCTTGTTGATGCCTATATAATGACCCCAACAGGGTAATATAACTGTAGTTTCTGTGTGCTTTTTGTACCCTTGAGGTTATTGATAACTTATTCCACATTTTAAGTGACTCTGCTTTAGCAATATGTAAGGTTAAATAATTTTTAGAAGAGGAAGAGATATGGAGTGGAGAAAGTAATAACATCATTTACTTTGCTTTACTTTGCTTGTATTTAAAAGAAGAAAGAGTAGAAAGTGTAGCAGCGTGGTCCTCAGGGAAAGGGAAGTTTCCAGGTTCCCATATCAAGGGAGGGTAGGGCTGAGCAGGAAGGTGAATTTGGAGAGAGAAGACTGAGAGAAGGAAGGAGGAGGGAAAATAGAAAGACCTGGAAGGAGGCAGAAGAAACAGAGAGACATGTGAAGAAGCTGTGCTTGCTTCTCTCTCTTAGACTTGTATCAGGGACTTGGGGGACATGTAAGAAGACAGTTGAAACAGACATGGGTGAGATATCCATGGGGAGGTTAACAATGGAAGTGTTTATCTTGATTTTGATTTTGCTCTTTTCCCTCTAGACTTGTCTGAACCCTTCTGCCCCTTAACCATGGGTCCGCACAAGAAAGTGTCTTAGATGTGTGGCAAGGTTTTGGGACTCAGTGGGCCAACTTTGAGCCAACCGTGTCTGGCTAAGCATTTACCCATGGGAGTATGGATAACTTTGGATGCTTGGTTGGGTAACTGTTTTATCTGTTCTTTCCCTTTTCTTGTTTTTATTGCACTCTATTTGTTTTAAATTTCCTTTCTATTAAACATCTATTAAACAGTATATTTTGTCTTGATGCACCAGATAGCAGAACCTATATAAAGCAGGCATGTTTGTGGATCCCAGGGTACCCCTCACTTTGCCCAGTAACAAAAGAACTCATCCCAGATGGGGTCATGCCAGGCATCTGTAGAGCAGTGGGGCCTGAGTATTGACATTTAACATGTTCCATACCTTCTACATGAAGTTTTGGTAATTCACCATAACCAGAATCACCCTACCTGATGCAAGTCTCTGTATCAGAGAAATTGCCTTAAAATGGGGAGATTATAGTTTCCCTGCACCACCTAATGAGGGGAGAACTGAAAGTCCAGGTGAAACTATGCATGACAATTTAGAGGAGACACGGGGGAGAAACAGAGAACAGTGAGACATATGAAGAAAAAGGACCCTTTTGCTTCTCAGCTTTGGGCTTGCACCAGGAACTTGAATTACATGGAAGAGCCATAGGGAGATGAGACACACAGAGACACTTGAAGAAACAAGTGAGTGAGAGATACATACAGATATTGACAATGGCAGCCTTTATCTTGATTTGTACTTTAATTTTTATTACTTTCATTCCAGACTTGTCTGACTCCATTTCCTTCTGTGGATCCCCAACCAGAAGGTTCTTTAGACTTGTAGCAATATTTTGGATCCTAGCATCCTTGTTTTGTGCACACTCGTTTTGACTGGCCTTTACCCACATGGGGATGTGCAACTTTGGGTTTTTCATTGGGAGACTACATCCGTTCTCTTCTTCCTACTCTACGCACATTCTGTTAAAGCTCTTTAACACTAAGAGTATGCTTTTTCTTTGTGTGGTGGATGGCAGAACCCTTTAAGAACATGAAAGTTCTAGAGGTTCTAGGTTACCCCTTCATTTGCCCACTAAAATCTTTAGTCATAAGACATCTTATTTGTGCTTTGTCCTTGGAAGATGATTCTGACTTTAGAAAACACAGAAGAGCAATCAAGAGAAAGATATTTTTTTTTCCCTTGTGAAAGTAATGAGGTTGAAGAAAAGAGTATGAATATTAATATAAGGAGATGTCTAGCTGGATAAGATGCCACTTACTCAGCGGGGAGAAAAAAAAAAAAAGCCTAAAGAATTGTTTGCTCCTAAGTAGATCAGTGGTTATGTTGAACTGATGCAAATAAAAATTTCTCCTTATTTTCTCATCTATTTGTATTGTATTTTCTTGTTTTTAAGCCATATTGGTCCTTTTCTATGGATAGAGAGATCCATGCTCCCCTAGTGGGTAAGAAACATGATACATGTTTCATGATAGAACTTACCAAAAGCAGATAGAACTTAACCAAAAGCAGAATCTTGATAGAACTTAATATACATGATACATGTATGAACTTAACCAAAAGCAGATGATAGAACTTAACCAAAAGCAGAATCTTGTTTCAAGTTCCTTTGCAAAATGTGTGTCCGTCTCTGGGCCTCCCCTGGTGGCACAGGCGGTTGAGTGCAGTGCTATGAAGCTGTCCGCAGCCTCTGCAGTGTGGGTTCAATGCTGGCCAGCCTGAGAGCGTCAAACATTGTGCAGCAGACCTCTCCTGCCTTACCCGCCGCTTCCCTCAGCAGTGTATTTCGTCAGTCTGCCTGTTCTGTTCCCTGCTCTGTCTCTGGTGAATCCTCTCACCCTCCAGTGCATCTGGCCTATACCCTGGTTCTTGTATAAATAAATAAATAAATCTTTAAAAAAAAATGTGTGTCCATCTCTGTATCACTGAATCTAGGTCTATTTCATTCTCAAATACAACTATAAATCTAATTGTGATAGGTACAGCTTTCCCGACAGAAAAGGTTGAGCTGTGGCAGGAGTATAGTCAGCAGAGTGTCTCTCACAATCACACAGTTCTTTATAACCAGCCTGTGCAGCAAATAGCAGCTTCACCAGAGGTTATACCATTCCATGGGCGGTTGTTGCTGGAAGAATGAGAAGGTCAAAGGATAAATGCATTTGTTTTAGATCAAAATAGGATACTTATAACATACTTGCTCCAAACATAACCTCAGATAGGATTCTTTGGAGGACCTACATCAGAATTCAACTTCTTCCTCTGCCATATCCTGTTTCTTCTCTTTTTCTTTCAGGTGTTTATCCCTAACCAATGCCTTGTTCCCAAAACTTCATCTTTGTGATGTTTCCTGAGCACAACCTGTGATATAGGTGAATTCCTATTAAAATGTTAGTAAATAATATCTTAATGCTATAGTTCTGGATGTATAACAGTTGAAGACATCCTTGAAAACACAGTGCCTTTATACAAAAACAATGATTCTAAAATATTAGAATTCCCATGACTCAGTAAGTTAAAAGATTTTGCAAATAGAGGTCAAGAAAAACCTTCCTAAAATCATTTTAATGGATGCCATTTTTTGAGTTATTTACTTTTTTTTATTTAAGATTTATTTATTTTTATACAAGAACCAGGGTATAGGCCAGATGCGAGGGAGGGTGAAAGGACTCATCAGAGACAGAGAGGGGAACAGAACAGGCAGACTGACGAAATACACTACTGAGGGGAGCAGCAGGTGAGACAGGAGAGGTCTGCTGCACCATGTGGGATTCTCGCCAGCCAGCCAGGATCGAACCTGCACTGCAGAGGCTGCGGACAGCTTCACAGTGCAGCGCTCAACCACCTGAGACACCCAGGAGGCCCTGAGCTATTTATTCTTAAAAAGAAAGACAGAAAGAAAAAAAAAAAAAACATGAAGTTACTACTGTATGAAAAGGAAAATGATTTCACTTTTAATACTATATCTAGTTCAATACAATACTGTACCAGAAACTGCATTAAATTCTGTAATCTACTAATGAGTAGGCTCAGAAAAGATGAATGAATAAATGAATGAATGCATAAGTATTAATGATGGTGAAAAGAAAATACAGAAGCCAAAATATATCTGACCTCTAAAGCCTAAGAATCTGATGTTTTGGAGAAAAATGAAATTTTGGAAGTGGAAATAATGTTCTCAATAGGATACCCAGAAGTTGGGATCAGAGTCACATTATATAGCAAGAGAAAAAGTTTAGAGCTCTGAGATAATTTCAGGACTGATTGTTTTCCTTTGCAACTACGTTAACCCAATTACTCTATGTAAAGTCAAAAGACCCATAAAATTATTTATGCATGAATTTTCACACAAAATAAATAAAATACTTTAACTTGAGATCCTCATATATAAAGTACAAACTTTAAGAGTGTAGTAAAGATCAATATATTCCTCTCAAGGATTTTGATAATAACTGAACAAAAATGTTAAAAAAAAAAGCTCAGAATTATTGCATATTTAGCCTCATTACTGTATTGAAACTCACTTCTTGTGTTGGATCTCAGTACCAAAGAATGTCATGTGAAGCACAGACATGTTACCTTGATAGATTTTTATTATTCATATGCAGTCAAGGTTTAGTGGTATCTAATGATAAACTCCTAAAAGCAACATGCATCAGGATAGTTACCTTGGCAACCAAGACTGACCAACTACACAAACATTTTAGTATGACAGCAGCACTGTCACTAATAAACAGTCCTGTTTTGACAGGGGAATGAAATTGACACACAGAACCTGAACAGGGAGGGAAGATACTTAAGATAGACAAAAACAAATGACAGTTGGATGTATTCTAAAATTCTACTTGTAACCCAAATCATTTTGCTGAAAAAATACAGTTTGCCAGTGGATGTTTAATATTCCATGATGCATGCTATTCTCATAAGGTTGCAACTTTGGTTGGCCTGCCATAATCTTTAAAATAATATTGGATCATCACACTCAGTTAAGTGTAGACACACGCACAGATGAAATTTAAATTGGGCTTTCAAGGCATTAGTAAACTCTTAGTAAAGTGGCCCATGAATAGCTTTTAAAAATATGCAGAGTTAAAACTCAGAGGTTGAAGCTTAATACATTGATGTAATTTATGAAATCTGTGTGGAGAACTAGGCAAGAGAAAAGACTGCAATCACCCTCATGATCCTTCAACCATATCACATGGGTGGTTCACTCTTCCTTGATTTATGAGACTCAGTTTAAGTTGATGATCTTCTGGGAAGGTTCATTGTAATGTCGTTTCTTAAAGTACAAACCAATACCCTCTATATTGGCTTTGGCTCCATAATATATAGATAATGTGCTGAACAGAAGAACCAGAATCTTTTTTTAAGATTTATTTATTTATGCATACAAGAACTGGGATACAGGCCAGAGGTGTGTGGGGTGAGAGGATTCACCAGAAACAGAGTGGGGAACAGAACAGGTGGATTGACCAAAGTACACTGCTGAGGGGAGCAGCGAGTGAGTCAGGAGAGGTCTGCTGTACCATGTGGGTTGCTCCCTGGCTGGGGATAGAACTCGTGCTGCAGTGGCTGCGGATAGCTTCATAGGTTGCATCTTAACCCCTTATTCCACCAGGGAAACCCAAGAAACAGAATCTTAAGTTATAATTTCAGTATATACAAGCAGCTGAATTGCAAACACCAAACTGGTAGAATATTTGCTCAAAAAAAGTTCAGTTTAAAATAATACTATGTATTTCTTGCCTTAAATTTCTGGACCCTGTTAAAGACTCTGATAGTCCCTGTGTGGCTTCTTCTGACCTGAGTGCTAAACCTGTCCTCTTAAAAGAAACATGTAAGGCTTATCACATATTTTGTAATCTTTATATACTGGCTTGTCTCGTCTGATTGAAAGTTTTTTGTAAATTTTTAGAACTGATAAAAGGCAAATTTATAAAACATGTGTATTCTTATGAATACACATATGTTTTGAGTAATGAATGACTTCTTACACAAGAAAATAAATGCATTTTGTGAATTTTCCTATTTTTAATGAAGTAAAACAAAAATATGAAATTGCTATATCATCCTGGAGGATAAAAAAAACTTTTTTTTTTTTTTTTTTTTTTTTTTTTTACTGTGCACAAGCTTTTTAGTTTGATGTAGCACCTTTGGTTTATTTTTGGTTTTGTTTCACTTGCTGTGTAGTCAAGTCCCCAAAGACATCAGTGAAGTCAGTCTTGGGGTGTTGTTTCTGTTTTCTTCTATCTAGTTTATAGATTCTGGTCTTACATCCCTTTAGTCTCTTTTGAGTTAGACTTTGTATATGGTGTAACAGAGTGGAATGGTCTCTCTCTCTCTTTTTTTTTTTTTGCTTGTATTTCCAGTTTTCCCAGTATTTCTTGTTGAAGATACTTTCTTTTCTCGATTTTAGTTTCCTTTGTTATAGGTTAATTGTCTGTGAAAGGTTGGATTTATCTCAGGGCTCTTAGTTCTATACCATTGCTTTGGAGGATGGACATTTTAGCAATGTTAATTCTTCCAGCTCATGAGCATAGACCATCTTTCCCTATCTATGTGTCTTCTCTTTCTCTTTCTCTCCTTTTTTAAACAATGCTTGCAGTTTTCATTGAATAGGCTTTTATCTCCTTTGTTAGATTTATTACCAGGTATTTAATATTTTTGAAATGTTAGTAAGTGTGATTGCTTCTTGATTTCTTTCTTTTCTAGTTCATTTTTTGCATGTAGGGATTCAGCAGATTTTTATATATTCACTTTGAAGCTTGCCAATTTACCATACTGATTTATTATTTCTAGTAATTTCTATTGTTATTGCTATGATTTTTTTTAAACAATTTATTTATTTATATAAGCACTGGGTACAGTCAGAAGCGCAGGAGGGTGAAAGAATTCACCAGAGCCAGAGTGGGGAACAGAACAGGCAGACTGACGAAATACACTGCCTAACTGCCAAGGGGAGCAGTGGGTGCAGCAGGAGAGGTCTGCATGCCGTGTGGGACCCTTGCTGGCAGCTGGGGATCGAACCGGCGCTGCAGAGGCTTCAGGCAGCTTCGCAGCCCAGCGTTCAACCGCTGCGCCACGGGGAGGCCCTGCTATGATTTTTTAGTGGAGTCTTTAGATACCATCTCACTCAAGTGAGAATGAACAGTATAGAGAAAAATTAAAAAAATGAAATCCTTAAGCGCTGAATGTCAATGAAGGTATAGAGAAAAAGGAACTCTTGTACAATGTTGGTGGTAATGTAGGTTAGTTCAATCCCTATAGAAAACAATGTGGAAATTCCTGAAAATATTAAAAATAGGTGTAGCTTATGATGTAGCAATTCAACTCTATGGTATTTATTCAAAGAATGTAGAAACACCAACTTGAAAGGATATGTGCACTTATATACATTGCAGCACTATTTAACATGGCCAAATTATGGAAACAACTTAGAAATATAGTTAGAAACAATCATAGAAATTTGACTGTAGAACTGTGGCTATTAGTAGTAGGTTCTGATTGAGTTATGGGAATCACAACCCAATTACGAGTGGGAAACAAATTGGGAAGTGAGCCAATGGTGTGTGATGGAGAATTATGGTACATTGGTGGTGGTTGTAGTGTGGTAACATATATCTGAAGGTGTTTGAACCTATTCCTATAGATCATATACAATGTTAAAAATCAATATTTCTTCAATAAAAAGATAAATTAATACAAGTTTAAAATGTGGAATACTACTCAGCTACAGATAAGACAGTGTCTTTTGTGACAATATGGATGAACCTTGAGGTGAGTATGCAAAGTAAAAAAAGCCAGAATGAAAGAAAGTTACTAGATGGTCTCACTCATTTGCAGAATATAAATAACAAAAGAGAACAAACCAATCAACAAGAACAATTCTTAGATTTCTATGAATAATATACTGGATACCAGAGAGAATGGTGTGGGGTGGGGAGGCATAAGGGAGGGAAGGTGACAGGGTTGTGGCTGTGAGCTTTGGTGAAAGATAAATAAAACATATTCACATACAGAAGGGTGATGTGGTGTTCCCCAAATTTTACAATTATATAAACTAGTGGCAAATATTTTTTAAAATATTGCTTTGTGCATCTAAATGTACACAGTTTTTATTTATCAATCATACCTCAATACAACAGTGCAAAAGTCAACCATACTTTTGATCATCAGCTTGAAAACAAAACATACAGCACACTTCCCCATCTCAATATATATTTTTCTTTTATTTTCAGAAACTAATACTTATTTAGAATGTATAATTTGACCTTCTTTTTAAAAGCCCCTTTGCTTTCAAAATAAACATATTCCTGTTTTAAAGGAACAAACTGATACTGCAGAAGTGTGAACTAGATTATATAGAACCTGGACCAAAAATCAAGTTTACTTTATCCTACTTCTCAGACACCACAAATAACACCCCTTCAGAAAAAGAACTTAACACTTTTATTTTCTACTTGGATGGCAGGAAAATGTTATATTCTGTGTTGTTGTTAAAAGAATGTTATGGTGATTGGAGAGGCCCTATATAGTAGAAAAATATAGAAGTTGCATAAGAAAAATAAAACTCTTATTTATAATTTTCAGGTCATTGTGGAAAAAAATGGAAAAGAGTTGGAAAATTTTTGTATTTGTTAAAAATATGACAATTTTGTCATATTACTTCTATTGTAATTTGTATGTGTAAACATCTCATAGTTGAAGATATCTTTTAGTTCATTTAGGTCACTCATTTTTTGGTAGCTTATGTTTATATTTTTATTCGATGTATCATCTCTCCCAGAAACATGTGCTGTTTCTTATGTAGGAAAATATCTCCTGGTTTGATCAACAAGGAAGCTATATCTTAATAGGCCTCTTGATAGACAGGCATAATACACATTTATTTAAACATATGTCATGAAGACAAAACAAATGTCATATGTATTTTTTTAAATTACAGGATGACCTTTTGAAATAAGACTAACAATCTCATACCAAAATGATAAGTGATATAGTTAACATCAGTTCTCATTTGTCATGATCTACAACTCCACGAATGACATTTGTATATGAAAAGGTCAGGATGGATGATGTGATTACTTACTAAGATTAACACCCACTGCAATTTAAATTAGGTGTTCCAATAAAACAATGGTTTTATTGGAAATTTTAGTGTCCATTGGAAGAATTGGTAAGACTTGCATCTAAAGTTTTCCTATTCTAAAATTTTTGTGGCTGTGTGTAATTGTCTATGATGGAATGTTGAAAATGTTAGGTCACAGAACTTTTCTTCTGGGTAATATCTTAGGCCTGCATAAAAATATCTTTGTACCACATCTGCAGGACTTGCACAGACCTTGATTTAGTTGTGTATCATGACATATAGATGGTGGCATTTTATGTAGAAGACACTAAATAATGCACAAAATTGGCATTCTGACAAACATTTCAGCTAAATATAGTCACCTTATTCAACAAACTTATCTTCATCAAAAGCATATTATATGAGGGCCTCCCTGGTGGCGCAGCGGTTGAGCGCTGGGTTGCGAAGCTGTCCGCGGCCTCTGAGGCGCTGGTTCGATCCCCGGCTGCTCCCCGGCCACCAGAGGAGGGTCCCACATGGCGCGCAGACCTCTTCTGCCGCCCGCTGCTCCCCTCAGCAGTGTACTTGGGTCCCTCTGCCTGCTCTGCTCCCTGCTCTGGCTCTGGTGAATTCTCTCACCCTCCCGTGCTTCTGACTGTACCCAGTGCATGTATAAACGAAACCAAACAAACAAACAAATAAATGAATAAATAAAAAGCATGCCTCTATAAAAAAAAAAAAGCATATTATATGAAACAAATTTGAATCACATGTAATATTTTGATAATTCTATAACAGCTTACTTTGCTCACTTAATTCAGAATAAGTAATGAACAGAAATTATTTTCTATAAGTTTTCTCTTGTATATGTACCACTTACATTTTTTTGAAGGTATACTTTTATTTGTCCCTTTTTATGCTAAATTTATAAGTGCATGTTAAAATGCAATCTATTGAAAAGTTCTTAAGTTATTGAGAAAATGATGAGAAAACAGAGCAAAAATAATCCTGTACTTTCTTATTAACAATTCTATCACACTCCTCATTCACCAGCTACCACCCACTGCTAGTTTGTCTCCTCCTCTTTGGTGATTACAATACAGTGCCATTATATTATATATTATGAAAAACCCATATATTTATGTTTGAATTGCTTTTCACTATTTATATAAACTTGTTTTCTCTGTTCAGTTGATATTTTATCTCTCTGTGGAAATTGAATTGTTTTTATGTAAGATAGAATGTGTCACATTTTTCCATAAAATTAATTAGAATATTTTTATTAATGTTTTTTTATTTAAAGGCAGAAGAAATGATTAAAATCATTATATTGAAATAATAGATGTGATATGCTTTGTTTCTATTAATGTTTCTCAAATATCCCCAGTTAAATTTAAGCTCTCAGAATCCAGAAAACATATTCTATATTTCTAAATCTTCATTAGGACATAGTATTGGTAGATTGATACAATAATTAAACTTCCTCAGGACATAGCTGATGAGACTTTTCCTGTGACTCACAGTCCTTGAGGATGTCTATTTAGCAAAAGCAATATCTATAAAAATCCTTTTGTATAATAAAGGGCTGTTGGAAATTATAATAATAGAACTCTTATGCAGAAAGCACAAGATGTATATCCAGGGGAATTGAGTTTAAATTTCTCCAACTGTGCTTTTCACTCGTATCATTATTAACGATTTAGTTAACTTTCTCAGACCCCACATTCCTCATCTTTTAAATGAAAATACTTAAACTAATTTTTCAATATCATGTAAATATTAAGTGAGATAATATATGCCCACAAATAGAGGGATGATTTTGTCTTTGTGTTCCAAACGGACAGCACAGGCTCAAGTTGATAAATGAAAACACACATACAAATAATAAGAAAACAGATTGTAAATAAAATGTCAGACTATAAGAGAAAGACAGTTTTCAGTTTCTAAGGGTGTCCAAGAAGAGAAAGGTGTTATAAAAGGTGGGCATTGCCCCAAGAATTGTTGTGAGTAGAAATTAAGTAAAAGCATATATGTGGATATAGACAAGCATATCATGGGTGGAGGGGAAGCCACATGAGCGAATAGAAAGTAGGTAAATGACTTGTTTTGAAGAAAGTTGTAAAAACCAAGTTGACATAGATCTGAGGTGACATTAGTGCTAAGAGAATTATTCATTTGATAAAAGAGGAAATGGTTTGTACATTCTGCAAGGCTGTGAAATTTCAGGACATAGTGATTCAATGAATTGAATAGGCTTTACATAAAGGAAGGTGAACTTTGAGTAAAATTAACTACAAAGTTGCCTGGGATATGCACAGGGCTACTAACATGGAAAGAGAGATAAATATAGGGGAAATTTTAGTGCCAGAACTAGAGAAACAGAGATTAATATAAATATAACTTGGAAATCAAATAACTTAAAAACATTTAAATTTAGTATAGGCATACAAGAGAATAGGTCTGCTTGGATGGACTGATATCTTTTAAATATATTGGATTGGCTGAAATCTTTTAAATATGAACACATTTTATGATTTTAATTTATTTACTCAGTAAGAAAATTTAAAAGGTAGAATAAAGCATTTGTAAGATGTTGATCTCGAGAGTTGCAAGGAGGCCATCTATCTTTAACTTATTCTCTTTTGCTAATGCAACAGGAAAAGCAACTTCTGAAAGAAATATAAGATTATAAAGATGAATTCTCATTATTCAGTACACATTCTTTATTTCAGAGAGGCAAAAATAAATTGCTAAACAAGTCAGAGCACTCTTCTCCAAAACCTGGGTTGGTCATGTTTTAAATCAAGATTTAAAACCATCTTAGTTTTTTGTTGAAAACATCTCCATATGGGTGATAAAGTTCAGAAAAGTTTTAGCATTAATAGAATTCAGAAATCATATCATCCTTCCCAGTGACATTCTGGGCAGGTTTTTAATGCTTTACCCATGGTTTATAAAATTAATGTATTCACTAAAGGCATTAGGTAAAAAATGGATCAATCTCTTTAAGAAAGTGAAAAATCCAAGAAATAAAACTGGGAAGGATCTAAGTGATTAAAAAAATACAACAGCATATATAATTACTTTATTGAAATAATTTTAAAGATTATATTTTTATCATGCACTATTAAGTCAACTAAAACATTTTTCATTCCTTAAAATTTGGAAGCTACAAAGAAACCTTATGAAGGACATCGCAAAATCAAGATTATTTCTTTCCCAAGACTGTTTTATTTGTCCAAATAGGTGTGCGAAAATGAAAAACAGAATTTGAAAGCTAAGATTTACCAAATACATAATTGAAAACAAAAAAATCTTATAATGCAAATTAATAATGTGCAAAGAACTTAAGCAGACTTGATTCAAAAGAGGACCAACAGGGTCATGAAAATGTTCTCAACCTCACAAATCATTAGGGAAATGAAAATCAAAACCATAATAAAATGCCATCTTGTTATGGTGGCGATTAGCAAAAAATAAAATGAAAAAAAAAAAGGTATAGGTGAAAATGTGGAGAAATTGAAACCTTTGTGCATTTCTGGTGGGAATATAGAGTTTCCTAAAAATACAACTGCCATATATGATCTAGCAAACTTACTTCTGGGTATATATCAAAAAGTACTGAAAATCAGGATCTTTAGGAAATAATAACACTGCCATATTCATTACTACACTGTTTACATTAAATAGCTAAGACATAGAAACAATCCTAATATTGATAATATTGATCAATGAATGAATGGATTAAGAAGAGTGAAATGATAATTACCAGTGTCTGGGAGGAGGTTTAAGTGAGAAGTTGCTAATAAAAGGGCATATAATGTATCAGTTAAGTAGGATAAGTAGTGCCACCAATTTGTTGTACAACATTGTGCTTATAGTCAACAATACTTTTTTTATACTTAAAATTTTGCTAGGAAGATAGATGTCATTTTAATATTGTTATCACAATACATTACATTTTAATGTTTTCAAATGAGTATAACTATATTATCACAAGTAGCATGTGAAATGTTTAGAAGAACTAGGGTATAGGCCAGTGGTGTGGGAGCAGGGAGTGAGAGGACTCACCAGAAAGAGAGTGGGGAGCTGGAACAGGCAGATCCACTGAAACACACTGCTGAGGGGAGCAGCAGGAGAGACAGGAGAGGTCTGCTGTACCATGATCCCTCGCAGAGGATCAAACTCATACTGCAGTGGTGACAGCTTAATAGCTCCTGCACCACCAAGGTAGCCCTATTTTTCTTTTATCACATGCTATTCTTTGAATACTTCCCTCTTGAAAGTTTCAGTAGAACTCTACAGGTGATCACTTCCTATGGCATGAAACCATTGATTTAGTTGATGGAATAATGAGATTAAAAACAGAAAAGAAGAAAACTGTTCCTATTAAAATATGATCCCTGAACAAACAGGCCAAGTAATTCAATTTAGATTGTGATTTGGATCACCCACCAATAATATCCACAACAAAATGATCATTTCAATGCAAGTGACAAAGTTTGGCAGCAAGATGGCAGCATCAGTAACAATCTATAAAACATGTACACACCCCCAGAATTCCTTTAAAATTACAATAGCAATAAAAAAACATGGTTTATAATAATTTCTCAGTTATTGCTAATGCAATTAGCAAAAATTTCTTATAGCACCAAATGCCACATAAGTTTAATTGAATATAATTGATTAGGGAGATCTGATCCAGAAATTTTCATAGCACTGTGTCCACTGATCACATTCTCCGACTATCTCAGCCTCAAATCAAGTAAATGACATTAATATTAGATTGAATACATTTCTTGTTACATGAGAAAAATAAAAACAGATTTAGACAAACTCATTAAGTAAGTTCTTGCTATACTCATGTAGGTTTATTCCTCAGTAAAGAAAGAATGTGTGATCCTATTTTATTGAACAGAATTGTCATCAGTTGTTTTCTCTATCCCTACCCCAAATTGTCCTTTAGGGTACTTAAGCCGACTAGAAGTCAGATATCAAGTCCCTCTGATAAACTAGGAAAAAGGCTTCACAAACTTTGTCCCTCTGCATGTGTAAAGAATACCTAAACTTATTTCATTAGTATTCTTTTGAGAAATGATTCATAAAATCATATAAACATTTCTATGGTTTAAAATAGGAATCTTCCTTTTGTAAATAAACAAGTCTGAAATGATGTCTATTCTTCTCATGTGTTTTGTTAAAATTGATTCCTGGCTATAATTCAGATAACCAGCATTGCATACATATTTTTAGTTGAAAATGAATTTGCTTTTATGTGAATTTTTCTCTTTTTTTTTTTTTCCAACGAACGTGTGCCCAAAGAAAGCAATTTTCAGGAAGTTTTGTAAAGAGCCTTCCCTAACTTACAGAATAGATGGTGAAGCTAAAGTACTATATACACTTCCCAACAAAAGAAATCACAAGTTAGTTATGAGGAGAGGTACTGTCTCTTTCCTATTAATTATCTATGTTAAAATCCAGTTTTTAAAAAAATGCATATTTTGTTCTTTATTTCTTATTTCATCCAGAGAATAATTAATGTCCTAATATGCCATAAAGATGGCTGCCCTATATATTTTTGAGAGAATGAAAGCAGAAATCAGGGTATGAGAATGATTTGTTTACCTTGGTCTGAAGTAAAATTGCTTTAATTTTTCCAGCTGCATTGCGGCAGATATTTAAAAACCTAAGCACGTCTTTCAGTATCATTAAAATAAAACTGGAATTAAGACAGCCCACTCAATCCATATCATAAAGCAGTCAAAGAAATGCTGATGGTGGTTGAACTATTGATAGTTGGTGGGGTTTTATGAACTAATGGAGTATATATCATCAATAATTATGCTGATAATGAATTGAGGATGTTCATTATGCTCAAAGAAAAGGGTTTTCCTAAAAGATTTGCTTTTTGAAAATCATTGCTTTTTTTTTTTCTTTTTTTACTCCATTGCTGAAACACAGAAAGTGGTAAGAAAAAAAGCATACTCATGAGAGGTAATATTGTGTATTAGTTACCATAAATGTGAAATATCCAACAGAGAGTACATTTGGGTTCTACAAAAGTATAGCTAGGACATGGCATTTTCTCCAGAATTTGTTAATTTCTCATGCTATGTAATTTGATATACTGGGCACTACTGAGAGATCTGAATCCCTAAAAAAGCATCAGTCTTTTGAATATTTTAAATAGCTAGTATTGTATTGTACCTCTCCTATCAATGCCAATGTGATGTGTGTATGTATGTGTGTGTGCACGTGCATGAGTTTTTGGAAAGGGAAGGCTATTGAGGGATAGCTAGTTGAGTGATCATTCTCTAGGACAGCAACAGAGTTGATCTTTAAATCAGAAGAATCAGTAAAGTCAAAATTCAAAGGAGAAGCTGAGATCAGTGAAATGAACACAGACCTTGCCTACAACACAGTACTTCCATTTCTTGATGATACCTTCAAATATTTTGGCATAATTGCATTAAATGAATATATGACGATTAATTACCACAGAAAGAATATTTGATTATCAATGTATTCAATCTAATATTGATGTTATTTAAGGATGTTTTCATATGTTAGGGTATTACCAAAAAATGCTGCCATAGACATATCTCATTAAAATTTAAAATGTTCCTGGATTATCCATCTTCAGAGGATCTGGACACTCCAGCCTAGCCCCACTTTTTCATATAATTCCCCATTCTTGTCATTCTGCTTAGCCATTCCAACCTTTCTGGTATTCTAGTGATAACCCCAGTAGGTATATTCCTTTCATTCAAAATGTTTTTGAATTTTACATCACATTCAATGTCCCCATGCTTATTTCAATAGTAATTTGGATAAGAATAAAACAGTCACTGCTTAGCTCCCTTTCTGCATTTTAATCAGAAAATACCCCATAAAATTTATAGATCTTAAAATGATGTTGACTTCAATTAAAAATAATGTTACTGTTTTTTCCCAGTTTCTAAATGTACCCAATGTGAATCAAATGTGTGTTTTTAAGCAGGTTTAGATAAAAGCTGAGTTTTTTTGGACATAAAAGGAGCATCTTGTTACTTACTGATAAAAGCATTTAAAATGTAGCTACTGTGTCAAAAACTGAACATAAAATGCTACCCTCTAGGGGATTTGGGAGTGACTGCAAGCCCATTTCATAATTAAGGCAGATGAAGCTCAGAAATGTGCCTCAACACAGAGTCTTGGAAGTCATTATTTTTATCATACTTTAAAAAAAAAAAATTTACTTATTTATGAATACAAGAACCGAGGTACAGGCCAGAGGTGTGGGGGATGAGAGTATTCACATAGAGTAGGGAACAGAACAGGCAGATTGACTGAAATACACTGCTGAGGGGAGCAGTGGGTGAGTCAGGAGAGGTCTGCTGTACCATGTGGGTATCTCCCAGGCCGGGGATCGAACTTGTGCTGCACTGGATGTGGATAGCTTCATAGGTTGCATCTTAACCCCTTGCGCCACCAGGGAGGTCCAGTTTTATCATACTTTTAACACTCAATTTTGTTGTGGTAAAACTATAATAAAAGCATATCCAATATTCATAAACTATCAATGAAGAACTATGTGGAATAGGCAGAAATCATTACCTAGTCCAAGCACTTAAAATTTTGCCTTTTTTTTTAAAGATTTATTTATTTATTTATACAAGCATTGGGTACAGTCAGAAGTGCGGGAGGGTAAAAGGATTCACCAGAGACAGAGCGGGGAACAGAACAGGCAGACTGACAAAATACACTGCTGAGGGGAGCAGCGGGCGGCAGGAGAGGTCTGCGCACCATGTGAGACCCTTGCTGGTGGCCGGGGATCGAACTGGTGTTGCAGAGGCTGCAGGCAGCTTTGCAGCCCAGCACTCAACCGCTGCGCCACCAGGGAGGCCCTAAAATTTTGCCTTTTTGTTAATCTTCAAAACAACCTACGAACACAAAAAGAAAATGTTTATCAGGCTTTCTTTTTAGATGAAAATTTTTCTATGCATCAGGCATCTTAATGTTGGACATAAGTGTATTCAAACAAAATGCTCAGCTTTTAAGAAATAATGCTTTTTAAAAAGTTTTGTTTTACTGAAGTTTATTTGTAACTCAAACCTTATTTCCCTAGGGGAAAAAAAGGAGTTTAATTGAAATTGAGTTATTTCTAGTGTGCCCAAGTATCTACACTCATCACATTCCTTCTTGTAGGAATTAAATCTAATTTTCTGGAGGGAGTGGCTTACACAGAGGGTGTTCTCTTTACCATCATTCTTCATGCTAACATGAAGCAGAACATAACTGTGTCTTTTGACCTTAAGGACATGACTACTTTAGAGTCTACATATTTTCATTTACTTAGATGGCCAAGCTGGAAATAATCAGATTTCTTGCCTTCTGTACCTCTTTGGGACCATGGGGGAAACTTGTCTTAAAACTAGTACCTTCCCATGCCTTTATTCACTAGACTGTCCTTTCTACTCAATGTTTCCAGAGTAAAGTGCATATAAGGCTGGAAAACTGGTGGTTAACTCAATCCTCCATTAATCCACATAACAACATACAGGCTATTGTCATCAGCGTATCCATCTCTACCTAATTTTTTAGGTAGAGATTAGGCCTCAGGGAAATATAGAGATGAGTAACTTTCTTGCCACTAGACTCCATTTTTCCTACTTTCTTTGTGTGGGCAGAAATGTGACTACTAATAAGGAAACACGCTCTATGTATAATATTAGCTATAGTGTGTCTTTTATGTCTATAGTTATTCTGAGCTTTGGATTTTGCAAGACAAAACAGTTCTTTTTCTTGAGAAATTATGCTTCTCATGATTTTTAAATTATATTCTAAACTCAAAAGATGATACTTAATGAGTTTTATTCTTCATTTTATGTGGTGTTTTTCATTGCAGGTAACATTTAACCATTCCGACTGAGAGAAAAATGGCAAACAAAAATAAAAATACTTGAGAATGAAAACTAAATGTATCGGTGTCTAAAAAAAGTCTCATGTAAAAATAAAACTACTGAAAAATATGAAATCAAAGCAGCTAATTCCTGTTTTATAATTTTTAGTATATTGCATTAAATAAAACTGGCTTCAGTGCAATGTGGATTATCAGACTTCCAACTGAATCCTAGTACACTTGCCTGCTTTTGAATTATCTATGTATCCATATATGTATGTATGTATGTGTGTATGTATGTATGTATGTATGTATGTATCTACCTATCATCTATCTTCTGTGTATTACCACTATCTAATATCATCTATAGACACACATACATATATATATATATTCAACAGTTGTGAATCTCAACTCAGATGAAGTAGAATATTAGAAATAACTTTCAAAACTCAGAATGTGTTTAAAAATATGATGCTGTTACACTTTGTATGTTTTGAATATTATGTTAATAATAGACTAAATAGATTATCTCTCTTAGCTTTTTTGACATTTATCCTTGTTATTTCATACTGATTTTTCTCAATCCTGTAGCTTTTCATTAAAATATTCCATAGTTTCTATTGTATTTTTTTAGATTTATTTTATTTATGCATACACAAGCTGTGGTATATGCCAGAGATGTGGGAGGTGAAAGGATTCACCAGAAACAGAGTGGGGAGCAAAACAGGTGGATCTACTGAAATACACTGCTGAGGGGAGCAGCGGGCAAGACAGGAGAGGTGTACTGCACCATGTGGTTTAGCTCCCTGGCTGGGGATAGAACTTGTGCTGCAGTGGCTGCTGATAGCTTTATGGTACTGCGCTTAATCCCTTGTGCCACCAGGGAGGCCCCCTCCATAATTTTTAAATGAAGTACAATGTATTCTCATGATACAATTTTGAATATATTTCAGATATGTCTTTGTCTTAATGCAAAATAAATTTTCATAATTTTGTTCATGAGCAGGGATAAATAAACCTAGGCAAAGTTGATTGTGGATGCTTACCAGAGATCATTTTCTCTAATTTGGTATGTAATCTAGTCATCTCTCCTCTCTCATTTCATGTTCTGAAAGCATTCCTGTGCATTTTCTTTTCTTGGTAGATGATACCACATTGAGATATCAGTCCTAATGTGTTCAGTATTCCAACATCTTGGCAGTATTGTTTTTCTCATTGTAAACAACAAATTGAACTTGTCACTTATATGTCAGTGTCTTGTGAATTTTATGAGTTTTGGTCAACATAATTTTTTTTCTGGAGAGAGCAATTCCACTTTCTGGAATAACAAAACTGGGCATCACAAACCTGGGTCTCTCAAATACGATGAAAAATCAAGACAGATGTAAGAAAATAAACAAATTATAAAAACCAAAGCAAACAAAAAATCTGGGTATAAAGCAATTTTATTTCCCTGGAACTGTCATCACTTGTTATTTTACTGTACAAATGATAAGAGAATTAATTCCTTCTCTGAAAACTATAGGAAAAGTATAGTACTCTATATAGTAACTCAAACATATATTTTCAGAAAAAAATGTTTGATCAACAAAGTAGTATAAATGAGCCAAACAAAGTCTTCATGATGTAATGAAACATTGTATGGTCTGTTCTTACAAGATATTTAGCTAAGATACTAGCTGCAATAGGGATTAACATAGAATGAAAAAAAAATCTTCTCTTATTTTCACTTCTTTTTTGTTCCTTATTTTCCTCATTCACTTCTTATTATTTTAAATGGATTTACTTGTTGCTGATTGAGAAAAGTTAGCAATTTTTATATTTGGGTTATGAGGGGAAAACAGTGGAAAATAATCCTGTGGTTAAAAAAAACTAAGATGTATTGTGCTAACTCATCAGATAAAGAATAGTTGAAATTTGTTGAAACCTGATAAGTAATTAATGTCAATCAAGGATAAATTGGTGGGAGCCAATTTAATTTTTAATTAATAACTGACAGTTAAATAGAAGTAGATAAAATAAAAAGTACGAACTCCAGAATTAGATTTTTTGACTTCCCAAACTAAATTCTATCAGAATTTTTTTTTTTTTTTTACCTTTGAGGGAACCATCAATTGAATTTCTTGGAAAATTTAAGGAAATGATACATAAATATGATGCTAGTTCTCGATGCATCTACTTTTCAGATACTTTGCTTTACAATAATTGTCTATGTTTGCCTAAGGACTATATTTGGATGTTATCCCAGTAATCTTGCTTATTCTTATATTTATACCCAGTCTATGTATTCATACATAGTAATACTAGGAATCAGATAAACAGTATCAATGTGTTAGGCAAAACTGCATGAGCAGAGGAAATCTCAAGTTTTCTCTGATCACGTTAACATAGTTCTGTGTCTGTTTCATCTTCTAGTTGTCTTTATATAGATATTCAAAATGTACTTTGAAGGTGAATTCTCTCATTGCAGAAATATTTTCCCAACAAATCTGAAATCAGATTTATAAAAATTCATAATTGTTAATTTCTTTTTTAAAGATTTATTTATTTATGCATACAAGAGCAAGGGTACAGGCCAGAGGCGTGTGTGGGGGGGGGGGGTGAGAGGATTCACCAGAGACAGAGTAGGGAACAGAACAGGCCGACTGACTGAAATAAACTGCTGAGGGGAGCAGTGGGTGAGTCAGGAAAGGTCTGCTGTGCCATGTGGGTTGCTCCCTGGCCAGCCGGGGATTGAACTTGTGCTGCAGAGGCTGCGGATTGCTTCATAGAGCAGTGCCCAGCCTCTTGTGCCACCAGGGAGGCCCTCTTATTTTTTTTTTATTGAGGTGACATTGTTATACATCACTGTTAATGACATGGAAGTATAGGATCTCCCACTTAGGTGCTGTCACCATAGCACACTCACCACCAGAATACCCACAGTCCTCCACCATATTCCCTTGTGCTCTCTACCCATTTTGTTCTCTCCCCTTCCCCATTCTCCTCTGGTAGCCTCAATTCTACAGTCAGATTTCTTGGGATTGTTATTGGGTTGGCTTTATCTGATCCTTGGTTTTGTTTCTCTATAGTTCAAAAAACTTGTCAGTTTTTGCCACCAAGTTGTTCATATCACTATTGTAAATAACGCTGAATTGAACAAAGGAGTGCATATATCTTATGAATTATTGTTTCTTTTATTATTTTTGTTATTTTTACATCATTGTTCATTTTTAAACAATATTTGCTTCCCCTGACCCCTTCAGGTACAGTCCCCATGGAATTTCCTTCCCCAATGCACCCATGCACCATCACCTCAGTCCTTTGTGCTCCTCCCTCCCTCCCTCCCCCCTCCCTCCCTCCTTCTGATCCCTCTCCCTCCTTCTCCCCTGCAGGATGTCAGTTTTTGCTTGCCATTTGCAGCAACATGGATGGAGCTAGAAGGAATTATGCTCAGTGGAATAAGACAGAAGGAAAAAGAAAAAATATTGGATGGTTTAACTTATAGGAGGAATATAGGGAAACCAAATAAGACATCAGTGTAAAAAAATAATAACAGTACAAAACACAACAATGAGTTAGTGTTTTTATACTCTTCAGACAGATTCCTAGGAGTGGAATTGCTGGGTTACATGGTAGATCCATTTTTAATAATTTGAAGAATCTCCATGATGTTTTCTATAGGGGGCTGGACCAGTCTACATTCCCACCAACGGGGTACAAGAGTTAGTTTTTCTTCACATCATTGACAATTGCTATTTTTCAAATAGGTCATTTTCACTAGAGTGAGGTAGTATCTCATTGTGGTTTTGATCTGTATTTCCCTGACAGTAAGTGATGATAAGTATTTTTTTTTAAGATTTATTTATTTTTATACAAAAACTGGGGTACAGGCCAGAGGTGCGGGAGGGTGAGAGGATTCATCAGAGACAGAGCAGGGAGCAGAACAGGCAGGCTGAAGAAACACACTGCTGAGGGGAGCAGTGGGCTAGACAGGAGAGGTCTGCCTTGCCATGTGGGATTCTCGCCGGCTGGCCGGGATCGAACCCACGCTGCAGAGGCTGTGGACAGCCTCTGCAGTGTGGCGCTCAACCACCTGCACCACCAGGGAGGCCCGTGATGATAAGTATTTTTGATATGACTTTTGGTCATCAGCATATCTTCTTTGGAGAGGTTCCTATTTAGGTCTTCTGCCCATTTTTTTTTTTGGTTTGGTTTTGTTTTCTTTTTATTGATTTGTGTGAGTTCTTCGTAGATCTTGTGTATCAGACTCCTGTTGGATGCATGGTCTGAAAATACTTTCTCCCATTTAGTAGAGTGTCTTTTTGTTTTACTAATATATCTTCCTCCATACAGAATGGTTTAGGTTGATGTAGGATATACATCAATTGCTTATATTTCCTTTTGTTTCCTTGCTATTAGAGAAGAATCCACTGAAGACATCTCTGAAGTGTATGCTTTGGAGTGTTTTGTCTATGTTTTCTTCCATGTTTTATGTTTTCAACTATTACATGAAAGTGTTTGTCCATTTGGAATTAATTTTTGTGTATGATGTGAGATAGTAGCCTTGTTGCATTCTTTTGCATGTTGCTGCCCAGATTTCCCAACTCTATTTATTAAAGAGGCTTCACTTTTTCCAATGTAAATCCATTGCTTCTTCGTCATAGATTAACTGTCATATAGATGTGTTGAATACATGTTTTTAGTTGCTTAATATGCATACAATTTTATAAGTTTTTCTGTGTTCATGAATTTGTTTTAGCACAGCTAAGTGATCACTTCTGTTTTAGCATAGATTTGTGGTTTTCAAAATATATTTTCTGAACCAGCAGCATCAGAAACAGGGAATAGTTAAACAATTTCCAAGTCTCATGTCAGACTTAATAACTCAGAGTCCCTGGAAATAGGTCCCAGCAATTTGTGTTTTAACAGGATCCAAGAAATTCTGAAATGCACTAAAATGTGAGAATTGTTGTTACAGATAATTGAAGTGGTTAAACAGAGAAGATACAGTAACATTCAGTTGTCACAATTCAAAACAGGAATCCTAATATGAGTGAAACAATAGGCTTTTCTTGAACATAACATTTGATTTCTCCACTTGATTACATTATATATAAAAATACGACAACACTCAGAAAAAGGTTGTCAATATTTTTTCAACTATATGATTCTAAAATCAATTACTTTCATTGCAGCTACAATTCTCAGAGAGATCGATTATAAATTGCTGAAATTTAATGCTCTATAATGACATACGGCATGTGCAATAGTGCAACTTATCACATGCACACATATAATCACAACTATGTATAAATTTTAAGTCCTTATTTAGGCTATTTGATGGTAGAGTTTTTCTGTGACAAGTAATTTCAAAATATTTATTTGTGTTTATATACAATAAAAATATATATTTTAAAAACTATTTTAAGGAAAAGCAAACGCATTAAAATATTTTATTTTCTGATGATACTTGTGTATGATATCAATTATCTGTCACTGATATTCTACAAACTTTATTAGTATGGGATTTAGAATAATGAAATAGAATAACTGTAAATAGAAAAGAAAAATTCATATATTCAGAGATAATAACTAAATATATTCAGGTAGAGAAAACAAACCTACATCTAAGAGATTTTAATAAGAATATGGTTTGAATGCCTTGGCATTTTCCTAAAAGAACACTGACTTCAAAAAAAAAAAAACACAACAGAATCTGTGTTGGTACATCTATTTTAGAGATCATCCACAATTGCCAATAATTTATTTTTAAACTATTTCACTTATTTTTCACTACATCAAGCCACCAGCCAGCTAGATGATGAAACCAAACCTTAGCAAATTCTTAGACTAAAATCAATAAATTGGGGATCCCTTATGACTTTGAACAGGTTTTAATATGTTTTTGGCGGGCCTACCCTGGTGGTGCAGCGGTTGAGCACTGGGCTGCGAGGTTGCCCGCAGCCTCTGCAATGCCAGTTCGTTCCCTGGCTGCTGGCGAGGGTCCCCCCTCCCCCCACACACAAAAATATGTTTTTGGCAAGAGTGTCAGTCTAAAGAGCTCTAAATGACTTCTAAAAATAAAAGCTAATGGAGCTACACAGTAAAGACTAGGATTGTAGCAAGCATGATAATAACATTGTTTGCTTTTTTTTGGGGGGGGCAGGATAATTTGCCTTTTATCATGGCAAGGAAATAAATTATTTTGCAGGTGATAATTTTTACTGAAAGGACTTAACATCACAAAATTAAGAATTGGGAAAGCAGCACTATAAGCTGTGCTTACAGAACAAGAAGCTGTGGTTTTGACCAAGTGTTAATATTTCTAATTTGAAACAGAATAATTAAAAGTTTGTTATTCAAAAATATGATGCAAGTTATGCTGTATTGTTGAGATGTCTCAGCTTTTCATGGTTAAGTGCACTACTTTCATCCAGTTTAAGGAATCCTATGATTTTACTAATTTTGATTCTTTGTCACCAAGATTTGTCCAGACACAAGACCAACTTAGATATTTCTATGCCTATATGCTAAATACTTGCATTTCATGAATATTTGTAATTCATAAAAATCTTTCATGAACTGTTCTAGGTCTCCTTGGTGGCCTATGTGTTATGTCTCAGCACTATCGCCACTTAGTTGGCCTAAGTTCATCCCAGGCTAGGGAGCTACCCCTAGGTAGCTATCTAGTCTGCTGCCCAGCTTAGCAGTGTATTTCAGTAAATCTGCCTGTTCTCCCAACTCAGACTCTAGTGAATCCTCTCACCCCCTGCATCACTGGCCTAGACCCCATTTCTTGTATGCATAAATAAATAAAAATAAATCTTAAAAAAAAAATGTTTGTGGGACTCCCAGGTGGCGCAGCGGGTTGAGCGCCTTGCTGTGAAGCTGTCTGCAGCCTCGGAAGTATGGGTTCTATCCTGGCCAGCGAGAGAATCCCACATTGTGCCGCAGACCTCTCCTGTCTCTCCTGCTGTTTCCCTCAGCAGTGTATTTCCTGAGTCTGCCTGTTCTGTTCCCTGCTCTGTCTCCAGTGAATCCTCTCACCCTCCACGCAACTGGCCTGTACCCCAGCTCTTGTATAAAAATAAATAAATCTTTAAAAAATAAATAAAATTAAATTTAAAAAGTTTGCAATTTTATCTATATATGTTCATGCCTTTGGTCCCTGCTTTGAGTATATTTAACATCATTCTCTTGCCTGAGAATATCCATTTTTCCAAACATCATTTGTTGAAAGTCAATTCTTCCTCATAGTTTTTGCACTCTTGCCAGAAGGGTTTTTTTTTTTTTTGTCATAAATTTACGGGCTTATCTGGATACTTGATATTTACTCAATGATCTCACTCTCTCTCTGATGCAAATATCAACTGTTATTCTTGCAGTTTTATACAAACTCTTGAAATTAGGAAGAATCTAAGCATGTCCTTTTTCAAGATTGTTTCCTTTTTTTTTATGGTGTGCTTGTCGGGCTTGGTATCATACTGTCGATTTTGTAGTAGATTTAGGAAAATGTTCCCACCTTTTCTATTTGAGGTATTTGAGAAACTTTGGTGTTAAGTCTTTCTTAAGTCTCTAGTAGAATTCTTCATGAAGCAATCTGCTCCAGGCTTTTGCTTTGGTGGGAGGTTTTTGAACATTGGATCAATCAGTGTGTAATCTGTTGGAATTTTCTGTTTAATCTGGAGTTAGTTTTAATAATTTTTATATCTCTAGGAATTTGTCCATTTTATCTTGGTTTTTAAGTTAGCATATAGTTGTTTCTAGTATCCTTTTAATTTTTTTTAATTTTGTAAGATCAGTAATAATATCTCCACCTTCATTTGCCATTTCAGTTATTTTTGTCTTCACAGTTTTGCTTTGCAGTTAATCTACCTAAATGGTTGTCAATTTTGTTACTCTTTTCAAAGAACCAACATTTGGTTCCATTGATTCTATTGCTTTTCTAATCTCCATTTTATTAATTTCTACTCTAATCTTTATTACATCCTTCCTCCTGCTAGCTTTGGATTGACTTGTTCTTCTTTTTCTAATTCATTAAGGTATAAAGTCAGGTTATTGATTTGACATCTTTCTTCTTTTTTAATGTAGGCATTTAAAGTTACAAATTTCCCTCAGAGCATTATTTGGAGCTGCAAAAGTGTGATATAGGGAAAGTGTTTTATAGTCTTATGATTAAATCTGTCTTTTAGGGGATCTCTTTCCAAACACTGCCCTTCAAAAAATTGCCTCATATTTCCTTTCCTTTCTTCTCTCTGCCATAGGTGAGACAAGATTAGGTGGGCAATTTTGATACCTATCATCTCTGTGAGTCTGACTCCATATTTTGTTGCTTTTATTGATTATTACACACTGCTTATCCTCATAAAACTAACTCTTTACTTCTGATGGCTTACTCCTTGTTTCAGGTTTTGTCCCTGAAACTCAACTGATGCATGTTAGGCAAACATAAAGATATCCAGAAAAAGATAATATCCAATAAATTAGGGAAAAGAGAATTTTGAAAAATAGGAAATAGCAACATGGTCAAATGGAGTGGAAATTTAAAGAAGATCATGAAAAAGAGGGTTGGTCTCACACATACACATACAGACACAAAACAGAGGGAATATTTCTTGAGATTCTTTGAGAGAGCTTAGTGTTGGAAACACAGAAGCTCTCTGATATTCAATTTGATTTAACCGATGGGACTCTTTTTTAATGTTTTTAGACTTGAAATTCATTCTTTTTACTTATGAATATGCATGTATGTACAATATTCACTAATTCATTGCTGATTCTCTCTCATTTCTGCAGAAGTAAAAACATTCAGAAAAATAAAGGCAGCACCTCAACAAAACAGATTAAGAGTAGACAAGTATCCTGTGTTAATTCAAAGTAATTGACTACTATTGCTTTCATTTTATTTTTAAGTTACCTAAAAAGTCTCTTGAAAGAGTATGTTTGCATTGAACAGTGACTTTGTCCAATGCAACATCAGTTCAGTTGAGAAAATGCTATGGTAACCTGTCTAAGCACAGTCAAATGTGCCTTATAGAAATTTTATTTAAATGCCAACATCTGGAAAACATTAAATTACACTTCCCATTAAAGTGGGCACATTTTTAAACCTTTACAGGTGCATAAAAATATAATCTCACATATCTAATTTTCGGTGTCACAGACTGAAAATTTAGCGGTAACAGACATTTTAGAAAACACCATGATTTAAGCTTAACTTGTACAGTGCTCGTTTAACATTTATGTTCACATAATGATTGGGTTTAAATGCAAATAACAATGAAATCTATCAATTCTAGGACATAAAAAGAAGCAAAGTTTTGTAGCTATTCTCCTTCAAGATACTAGGGAGATGATAGGTTATAATTGACACTAATTGGTGTTCCTGATTGCTATCACATCGCTATTTTGTAATAATGTATGCAGGATAGTTTGGTACTTTTCAAAGTATTGAAAATGTGTCTCATAGGAAATAACCACACTGATAATCTATAACAGAATAACAAACATTTTAGCAGCCACTAAAAGTGATATCATGAAAAGTAAACTATTGCTTTAGAAAAAATATACAGAGGTAATGTAGATTTTCTGTAGACTACGTGCAATTCATTCTTTTAGAAGTTAATTTTCACATTAACACTCATTAAAAGATAAAATGTAAAACATGTATACTATCCAAGGTATAGTCACCCATAATGCGTTCCATGCTTTAGCTTTTCTTAAATGATTATATCTTCTCTTCAAGTATTCTCTTTAGAGTGATACATTAACTGTTGAGATATTCAATATGACTTTCATTCCATATTTTTATCCTAATGTCTTTGACTAAGAAGCATTTTTCTAGAGTACTCCCACAACACTATCTGATTACAATAAATGTTTTCAATGGCTGCCTGCACTTTCATTAAGTGGAATCATCACCACATACTTAGTTTTCCCCCTATGTTTGGAAATATAAGATATTTCCAAATGCTGCAATATATAAAAAAAAAAAACAAAAACTACATTTAATATCTTTGTGCACAATAATGTTTCCAGTTGTTTTTATAATAGTTAAATAGCATTAAAATTTCTAGGTAGACACAGAAGTATTTCATTGTCTTGATACATGGATATATCTTTTTTTTTTTTTTTGTGGGAACCTCGCCAGTGGCCGGGGATCAAACTGGGGCTGCAGAGGCTGCGGGCAGCCTCGCAACCCAGCTCTCAACCACTGTGCCACCAGGGGAGGCCCTACATGGATATATCTTGCCAAACTATTTTATTAAAAGACAAATCTTCTCACTACTCTGAAAACATGGTCCTAGAAACACTTAACTACCCTAGAATATTTTTCCCCCCTAACTTTGTTTAAAACTATTTTTTTTAATTACAAGGAAAAAGACAATTTTTATGTTTGCTTGCTATGTGTATGCATAAAGAATTATCAGTTGATTACCTTTACTCACTTTTTAGTTAAAGTCACAGTGTTTAGCTTATTGTTGTGCATATACTTCTTACCTGATGAAATGTATGTGTTACTATCAATAAATATAGTGCTCATTTTATTTTTTAAAGATTTATTGATTTATACATAGACATACTGGGGTATAGGCCAGATTTGGGTGGGTGAGAGGTCTCACAAGAGACAGAGTGGAGAACAGAATATGTGGATTTACTGAAATACACTACTGAGGGGAGCAGCCGGTGAGACAGGAGAGGTCTGCTGCACCACGTGAGTTCGCTACCTGCCCAGGGATCCAACTCAGGCTCTCCTGTGCCCTCACAGTGATAATGTGCTGAGACTCAACCCCTATGCCCATCCGAGAGGCCCCATATTCCCCATTTTTGACCTGTGAATTCGGGTTACCATTTGACTTACCCAAAAAGTTTAAGTTTTTACAATGTTAAACATCTGTCCAGGGCCTTCCCGGTGGCACAGCAGGTTGAGCACTGTGCTGTGAAGCTGTCCACAGCCTCTGAAGCACAGATTCGATTCCCAGCCGGCCTGGGAGAAACCTACATGGCACAGGAGACCTCTCCTGCCTCACCCGCTACTCCTCTCAGCAGTGTCTTCGGTCCATCTGCCTGTTCTGCTCCCTGCTCTGTCTCTGGTGAATTCTCTCACCCTCCCACGCCTCTGACTGTACCTCAGCTCTTGTATAAATAAATAAATCTTAAAAAACAACCAAACACATCTGTCCATAGTCTGCTAATACCTTCTATTATGTCAAGCAAAAAAAACCTACCCCAAATAATTCCACTTTTATTTGTTGGAGTACAAGAATGTCCAGCTTTTTGAAAGTTTGCATTATACCACTTAACCTTTGTGAAATAATTATATTAGCACTCTGCTTTCACTAGCCAAAGGAAATCTGAAGAGGACTTTTGCCTTTATGATAAAAGGTGGAAAAAAAAAGCTGTTTAGAGTGTGTTTGGCAGTGGTCATCACAGGGACAGAGCACACTCTCTTCTTGGGAACTATTTTGTACAGGTTGTGTAGCAGCATATCATTTCTGCTTTCATTCTGTAGGGTGGCTATTTTTGGTTTCATGCACTGCTGTTATGATTTAGTAGGTTATTTCTGAGGTCTGAGAACACTGATTTTCCATACAATTTAAAGATAATGTCTTCCTCATTTTGTACTGCTTGGCTTATGAAAGGTTTCATGGAAACTTACCTTGGGAAAACAGATGAAACCTTTGCTTTTGGTATTTGTTGTAAGGCTTCTAACTGAATCTTTTTTTTTTTTTTCCCAAGTAGTTAACCAATTGTGTCAACATTATTCAATAGAATTTATCTTCCTCTTCGATTTATGCTTTCTCCTTTTATCGCATAAGTTGATATGTGATCGGTCCTACTTCTTGACTATCAATTCACTTTTTGGCACTGTTTCTGTAACTTTATCTGAGTTCCATACAATTAAAATTAGATATAATGCCTTCTCATTGCCCTTCTAGATTAGAATTCTTATCAGTTTGTCTGTTTTCCTGATAAGTTTCAGAATCATTTGGTTGACGCTCCAAAATAAATTCTTCCGGATTTCTTCACAGAATTAAATTTAAAATTTGTCTAAGATTCAGGAATTAATTTTCAAAATCACCTTGGTCAAGAATTATTCTTCACCATTGTGCCCCAAGATTTATAAGAATTTGCTAATTCATGTAATTCAGCATTTATTATTTATTGAATATTACTATTTAGTGTCTGAGGATATTTCAATATGTAGGAATTATGGATTTTCACTACTTATGATTTTACTAATCATGATGCTGGGTGTGAAGTGCAATTAGACATTGAGATATAGGGCAAAAAGTTGATGTGTACTGAGAACTCTGCAAAAATATTAATGAAATGCAAGATTCACAGTCCTACACTTATTCTTCTTGTCATTAAATTATACTGTAAACTTGACTTAAATAAAATAGTTACATTTTATTTGTTCATCAGGCTCACACATACTAATTTCTTAGAGGAAAGGGTTGATCCTCAGGCTTTAGTTAAAGAAGGAAATTCAGACATAAATCTCATAGTGTAGACAAAATTGATGATGTGAAATAAGTTAAAAGTTATATTTCTTTAATATATGAATTACCAGGTTGTATAGATCATTGTGCTATTTCATTTTACACTAATCTTCAATACTGTACAACTTGAAAGTGCTAAAGTGTAGAACTACTTTCACTGTTTGGAGTGCACAGCAACTCAAAGTGGCCAAGTATCCAACTTTTGGTCCTTTGTTTGATTCAAGACAATAAGAAGATATGAATAGTCTAATTGTGAATTGCAAGCTGTCATATCAATTCTCTCATTCTGACCTTTAACATAATTGATCATGAAACATCTTAAAATCATGATCTTTGGTCTAGTTCTATAGAGTTGTTATAACATATTTCACAAAACATTTGGGTGAATAGCATATTCTTGTGAAAATAAGAAAGATAATTCCAGCTGCTCCACCTAGAGTCACCTGACACTTGTAAAGGAGGATTGTGGGTTTATTTTGTAATTCCTTCTTTTGTTTCACTTGCAGTTGACCTTGAGTTTTAGACTCTCTTTCATTACCTTTTCTAGCTTTATAACTTGTGTCTTATATTGATAACATTTTTCTTCTTTTATTTTCTTTTAAAGATTTATTTATTTATTTATACAAGCACTGGGTATAGTCAGAAGCGCGGGAGGGTAAGAGAATTCACCAGAGCCAGAGCAGGGAGCAGAACAGGCAGTCTGACAAAGTACACTGCTGAGAGGAGCAGCGGGTGCGGCAGGAGAGGTGTGCGTGCCATGTGGGACCCTCGCTGGTGGCAGGGGATCGAACCAGCACTGCTGAGGCTGTGGGCAGCTTCGCAGCCCAGCACTCAACCACTGCGCCACCAAGGGAAGCCCAACATTTTTCTTTTTTAAATATTGCTTAATTGGACAGCATTTATCTGAGTATTAAATTATCAATGAGTTTTTCATTTTTTTCATTTTCTTTATTTTCTGAAAATACCTGAACTGGCTGGGACCTACTCAGAACACTCACCTATAACTACTCTTCACCATCTTCTCATTACCCAAGTTTTGCTTGTAAGTCATTTCTTTAGACAGAAATTCATGGATCTCTTTGCTTAATGTATATGTGTACTCGATCTCCATCCTATCTTATCTTTATATTCTTCACAGCTCTCACTTTAATATTTCTCCTTATAATAGAATGCAAAACCCATGAGGACAAGAATGCTGAAACAGAATTTAAAATTCAGGGGTATATTAATGTATTTTAACAGGATCTATGGTTAGAGAAAGGTGAATTAATCCATTAAAAGAAACACAATATATAAATGTGCTGACTTTTTAATTATAATGTTGAGTGGCATTTGCAAAAAAAATGATTTTAGTACACAAAAATGTATATCCCTGCAAATATTGCAAAATATAAGCACTGGATTTTATGAAAAAAAAGAAGCTGCTTATTTTACATGATCTTTCAAAATCATATATTTTACTAATATATATTCCTCTGTTTCTTGGAAATTTGGGTAAAACCTACTTAGGAACATCTTTGTTTATGTGCTTGACTTCTATATGCTACCATTTCATGAAGAAATTTCACACCTACACTTCACAATTTTCACTTAGTTTATATTGAAAACAAGCAGATTCATTTTAGTTGTATGCCTTTTAAAAATATTAAAATTTCCTTGACTGCCTTTAATTTTTTTATTGTTAACTATAAATAGTGCATGTAAAGAATGATTCTGCTTAGATATAAGCAATAGAAAGTTTATTCCCTTACATTAGACAAATCAGTTGATATCACAGGTAAAATAGGTAAGCTATCTAAACCATTTTTCTAAATATTATTTTAAATGGATATTTGAATTTACAAAGAGAATTTTTAAATTGGACACAAATTAATTTCAAATCATAAAATGGGGTTTTTATATCTTATTCGTAGTGGTAGTAATAGTAGTGTGTGTGTGTGTGTGTGTGTGTGTGTGTGTGTGTGTTCGTATAACTTACCTGTCAATGCATCCAAGTACAGTTTGGAATATCTATAAAGGAAATTAAAATAAAAGATATTGAGATACAACTAGCACAACTATTTAATCCCTATAAGATTATACATAGATTCATCAACCTTAGAAATTCATTTTTCTTTGTGCTTCATGCAGTGTTATTTATTTATTTTTTTTTTCATGTGTTAGTGACAACACCACAGGGGTTTTAAGGACAGATAATATCTGAGTTATCAACTGGAAAAAAATAGCCACTCTGCTTTCATACTGGAAGATGACATGGCCCTTAGGTCTTGTCATAAATAATTTATTTTGGTATATTTCAGAGGGTCTATCTTATTTTTCTATTATGTCAATCTCTTTTAGTGTGTTCACACTAACAAATTGCATGCAATATTAAGACAACTGCTTAGTATACTCAAATAGGGTAATAAAAATTTCCATGCTTTTTCCTGCCTGAGATACTGTTCAGTGGGAAAAAAAAAAGTTTTCTCTGACTGTGATTCAATGGATAATCAGTGATTTATAAAACCTTAATAGACTTTAAATCTTGTGCTTGTTGATGGGCTGTACTAGGAAGGAATAAAAAAAATAAAGCTCTTTTTTGAGCACTGCAATTGAGAAACGATCTTTCATTACATACTGACTTGAGATATCAGTTAAAAGAACAATTCAGAAAGTTTTAAATGGCAGTTATTTCTCTACCATCTACTGAATCTTATAATATACATGTGCAAGCACAGGGAATTAAAATGAAGTAGAAAATACTGGAAATTTGCCTGCCTCCTGCTACTTCCTACGCCAGAATAGGAAAAGCAGGTTAACCTCTTTGCTCCCATTTTGCCTTTCACGTAAATGATGTGATAGAGGAAGTTGGCTGCTATTTGTGAAGAGCTTTGAAGCTGAAACTAGTATGTAACTAGAAAATATGCTTCAATTAGATCTAAAACAATTCCAACAGAGCCCGCTATAAACCATCTCCCCAAACACCTGTTCTTTCTTTTCAAATGAATGTGTTTTTCTATAGGATGCAAGTTCTTTTGAATTCCTTTTTAAAACATATGCTTTACATGCCTATTTTTAGAATTCTGTTCTATTAAAGAAATTCTTTCAAATCCTTTATATCAATGCTTTGAAATGACTGAAGTTTCTTCCTTCTTATAATTTGTCTCCTCACTCAAAGAATAAATAAGTAAAAGTAAAGGCTAAATAAAATAATAAAGCTGATAAAGCTATGAAAAAGCTGCAAAATATATTGGTTGGCTCTACTTTGCTTCTTACATGTGAGATCTAATAGATAAAGTAATATATAGTAAAAATTTTAAAGTGTGAAATCATTCTTGATGTGAATAGTAATATGTTACAACATTTACTGATCAAAATTGTCAAAAATAATCATTTTCTATTAGTTTTAGGAAGTAATTTAGCTCTTTGTTATTTTAAGTTTCCAGATTTAAAGTTAAAGTAAATTCAGGTCTGTGGGTTGTGTGTGGTATTCTAACACAACATTTTCTTAAGTAAATTCAGGTCTGAGGGTTGTGTGTGGTATTCTAACACAACATTTTCTTGCCCACTTGGACATTCATGAGTAAAATGGAAAAAAAAATTTTTCTGTGTGTTGGAAAATATTATATGTCTACTACTATTTTATTGGATTTACAACAGCTCCTATTTTTAATGAAAGAAGTATATGAATTTATATTTTCTTAATAGTATTAAATTCACATCAATACTTACAGCTATTTTGTTATCAGAACTCATAGCTCTCATGTGCTCCATAATACTTAGTGAAAATATAGGTTCTCCCTTAAAATAGCCTGAAATATGATGTTAAAATCTCCTACCAACAAGTTTTCTGGATCTTGGTCCCCATTAATGAAAACTTCATCTATGTCTGAGTTTCTCAGAAGGCCTACACCCACTTTTAAGACTCACTTCCTTATTGTCTGTCCCTTATATTGTTTAAAGATGGTTGGCACCAATGTGGTACTTTCTAATGAATCTCCACTTTCTAATTATATGTGTGTTCATATTCTTACAAAATAATCATAATGTAGTCTAAAAGTGATTTATTTCCTAAGGTTTGGTTTAAATACTAGTCTATAGGTACCATTGTATAGATGCTTGAAGATTTGGATACTATAATGCATTATGTTTACCAAATAAAAGTTGTATCATTCATATATTATGGAAATCTGCAGGCAATTAAAATCTATGAGAAAAAGAAAGTACATGATGATCTTACCAATCATGTGATAACTGCTATTTTTCATTTGGAATACTGATTAATACTGATTTATCTATTCTTAGTAGCTACAGAAAGCTGATAAGTTGCTATATTTATTAGATAATATTTACTGCATAGGCACAACACAGTTTTAACACACTGAGAAAATCTTGGTAACCCATGTGATATTTAATATTAAATAATATATGTGAATATTTTTAAATAGTGTAATAGGAGTTTCAAAATGGTATTGTATCATTGTTAGTAGTTTCATTCAAAAAAACTAGAATGAGGGTCTCCTTGGTGGCACAGGCAGTTGAGTGCAGTGCTGTGAAGCTGTTCGCAGCCTGCAGCGCCGGTTCGATCCCAGCCGGCCTCAGAGCAACCCACATGGCAAGCAGACCTCTCCTGTCTCGCCCGCTGTTCCCCTCAGCAATGTATTTCGGCAAGTCTCCCTGTTCTATTCCCTGCTCTGTCTCTGGTGAATTCTCTCACCCTCCCATGCATCTGGCCTGTACCCTGGTTTTTGTAAATAAAAAAAAAATAAATCTTTAAAAAATATAAAAAAATCCTAAAATGATGTGTGTGTAGTGCTATGTGGATGCTTGCATGCATACATACACAGGTAGAATGTTTTGAAAGCTGAGCAAGCAGCATGCCAGAACAAGAAAACTTTATACAATGCAACTTCTCAAGAAAAGATTTGTATTTCTTTGTGTCATGTATACCAGCTTCATTTGCAAAACAAAAGGTATCAGAAAGATAATCCTAGCTAACATTTTTTGAATGGTAATTGATTTTACAGACATTCTAAAAATTGTACACTTGATAGAAAAATATGATTTTTAAACAAAATATGAATTTGCAGGTATAATTGTGAGTCTCTAAGTCACTGTAAAAATCTGTTTTTATTTTTACTCTAGCTCCATTTTTTTTTTTTTAAGATTTATTTGCTTATACAAGAACTGGGGCACAAGCCAGATGCATGGGAGGGTGAGAGGATTCTCCAGAGACAGAGCAGGGAACAGAACAGGCAGACTGATGAAATACACTGTTGAGGGGAGCAGCAGGCGAGGCAAGAGAGTTCTGCCACACCATGTGGGTTTCTCACCAGCTGGCTGGGATTGAATCAGCGCTACAGAGGCTGCAGACAGCTTCATAGTGCAATGCTCAACCGCCTGTGCCACCGGAGAGGCCCTACTCTAATTCTTAAGATGTTTTTGTAAAGCTACTGTGTATAAGTCAATCACATTGTGTTAATGGACTCTTGAGAGATCTAAACTCTCTACTTTTAAATAAATTTTAATATGGTGTACACTTTGGTGGGAGGTTAATGTGGAATTAGATAAGAATATGAAAATTAGCATATATATATGTACAATGTATCAAAATATTGGAAGCTATATGCAAGAAATTATTATCATTTGTGAGGGGGATTAAGGAAGTATTTGGATTGTGAGCACAGGGCACTATTTGAGAGGAGTTACATAAAAGTAAGGTGAATTAGACTTAAAAATTGGGGTTGAGAATAAAGTTTGATTTCTGTCTTTTATTCCAATTTGTCAAAAATGATTAAAATTGCATACAATTCATGGAAATTAATTAAAAGCTAGAGGCTGAGCTAAGCACTTGGGAGGCATTATTTCACACAGTTATAACAAAATCCTTAGAGGAAGGTATGTTTATTATCATTTTAATTTTATAGGTGAGGATCCTAAAATTTAAAAATAAAGTATAGGGCCTCCCCAGTGGCGCAGCGGTTGAGCGCTGGGTTGCGAAGCTGCCCGCAGCCTCTGCATCGCGGGTTCGATCCCCGGCTGCTCCCCGGCCACCGAAGGAGGGTCCCACATGGCGCGCAGACCTCTCCTGCCGCCCGCTGCTCCCCTCAGCAGTGTACTTCGGTCCTTCTGCCTGCTCTGCTCCCCGCTCTGGCTCTGGTGAATTCTCTCACCCTCCCGCACTTCTGACTGTACCCAGTGCTTGTATGAATGTATGTATAAATCAATCAATAAATAAATCTTTAAAAAAAAAATAAATAAAAAAAAAATAAAAATAAAGTATAACTTCCTCAATTACACACAACTAGTAAAATATGGATTTGAGTTCAAGAAGCAAAACAGAATCTGTAATTTTAAAGACCATGTCCTAAGTTTAAAATGTATATCTCTTCCCCAGGGTATCAATGTGGCTTTAACAATCTGAAGAGGACAGATCTGTTTGATTCCAAAAGGTAGGTTCAGGGGAAAAAAAAAAAAGGAAAGATCAGATTCTACAAAGAGAATATACTGGATCTGTCATCATGGCATTATTTGAAATTTTGATCAACTCAAATATAGACAAGCAAAGAAAAATAAAATTATAAAATAAATAATTTGAAATGTGGGCCTCCCCTGGTGGCGCAGTGGGTAGAGCGCCTGCTGTGAAGATGTCCGAAGCATCTACAGCGTCCCCGCTGGTCGGCGAGGTGCCCACATGGAGCAGTAGACCTCTCCTGTTGCACCTTCTGCTCCCCTCTGCAGTGTATTTCATCAGTTTGCCTGTTCTGTTCCCTGCTCTGTCTCTGGTGAATCCTCTCACCCTCCCGCACCTTTGACTGTACCCCTGTTCTTGTATAAATAAATAAAATAAATCTTTAAAAAAAACCAAACAATTTGAAATGTGGATTTCCATCCAATGACCTTATTTTGCTCTAATTATATAGAATGTAGGTTTTTGTGATTCATGCTATTATTACATAACAACAAGGTCTTTTAAGTTATTACATCAAGAAGTTTTTAATGCATAATTTTTATTGAAGTGACATTAGATTATTTATAACACTGTATATGATTTAAGGGCATAGGTTCACAAGTCTTCAGATGTGTTCCCACACTGCACCCACCACCACAGCACCAACAATCTTCCACCAAAGTCCATTAAGTAACTCCCCCCATTTGCGTCCCAAACCCCACCCTCCCATTCTGGTAGTCTCAATTCTGCAGTTAGATTTTCAGGTTTTGTTTTGGTTTAGTATTATTTGTTCCTTTGTTTTGTGTCTTTATATTCCACATATGAATGAAATCATCTGCTATTTTTCTTTTTCCTTCTGACTTACTTTGCTTGGCCAGTTCATCTTTTCAGTTCCATTCATGTTGTCGGAAAGGACAAGAGGTTGTCTTTTTTTAATAGCTGAGTAGTGTTCCATTGTGTAGATATATTTTACTTCAGGAAAATGTATCTGGCAAAACTATAATATAAAAATTATAGTGGGCCTCCCCTGGTGGCACAGGCGGTTGACTGCCACACTATGAAGCTGTCCACAGCTTCTGCAGTGTTGGTTCAATCCCGGCCGGCCAGCGAGGGTCCCACATGGCACACAGACCTCTCCTGTCTGCCCACTGCTCCCCTCAGCAGTGTATTTCATCAGTCTGCCTGTTCTGTTTCCTGCTCTGTCTCTGGTAAATCCTATCACCCTCCCTCACATCTGGCCTGTACCCCGGTTCTTGTACAAAATAAATAAATAAATATTAAAAAAAAACAAATAAATAAATAAAAAGTATGGTACAGCATTAATACTCACAGATACAAACCTGAAAATCATGTTTACATTAAGATGACATGTTACTAACAAATTAGAAATTCCATCAAACCAAAGAAACATGAGATTGTTGAATAGTAGGTGATGAGACCATTTAATGGCCAGTGAGATCTATATGCTTTGCTAACTGTTCTGAATGCATTTCTTCTGGAAAGAGGAAACAGTAGGATGCTGATTGCCTCTCTTATGCTTTCTGGCATTGGATCACACTCTCAAAAGAAAAACTATTTTTTTTTAAGATTTATTTATATAAGCACTGCGTACAGTCAGAAGTGTGGGAGGGTGAGAGAATTCACCAGAGTCAGAGAGGAGACCAGAACAGGCAGACCGACGAAGTACACTGCTGAGGGGAGCAGTGGGCGCCAGGAGAGTTCTGCGTGCCATGTGGGACCCTCACCAGCAGCTGGGGATGGAACCGGCGCTGTAGAGGCTGCGGGCAGCTTCGCAGTCCAGTGCTCAACTGCTGCGCCACCAGGGAGGCCCGAAAAACTTTTTTTTAACTGTACTTTATAATGCATTATATAATTCACTGCTAGAGTAAATGTGTGGAAAGCATGTGTTCAATTTTGAATTTGGGGTCTGAAGAGTTTGCCAAACCATTAGTATGATAAAGTAGAAATCTTTTATTTTGTTGAAACTCCACATTCCATACTCAAAACTTGAGCAAGTTTTTTCATTATGTAAGTTTAAACCATATCTCATGTCCTTTGTGGGATGAGTCCTATTATTCATTTTTGATTGCCATTTATGAAAAAAAGCTCTTTGTAGTGACTCATATATTTCAATTTGTGCTGTAGATACTCCATAACAGTAAATTGTTTCCTTTCTTTGCAAAGGATAAGTAATTTAATGGCATTTATTAATGTTTTTATGTCCTCCTACATTCTTTCCTAATAAATGATGATGATGGTACTTGGTGTTTGTAAATATGTGGATATATATATATACACACATGTGTCTCTCTCTCTATCTCTATCTCTATCTCTGTATAGATAGATACTTTTATCAATGCTTTGTAAGTAATCACTAGCCTATTTTAATCTTACTTATTCTTGAACATATGTGACCAAATACTTAAAGTTTGTTCGTTAAGATTTATCTTTATTATTTTTACTAGATCAATTTGTCAAGATATAGAATTTAGGTCACCAGTAACTTGTAAAGAGACTAATTTTTTTAAAAAATATTTAAGATAACACCATAATAAATGAACTCAAAATAAGTGTAATTTTGTGACACTAACTTTTATCAGGAGGCATCATTCCAGGAAATAAATCTGATTGATTTGTCATAGCATTGCGCTTACAGATTAATGTTGCCCTTCTTGTTTAAAGTCCATGTTGATCCCCACGGTTCTGAATGTTGGATTATAGCCTTATTATTGCAATTTAAAGAGTTTTCAGGTAAAGGTATTTGGTATTTTGTGGAAATGAGAAATTTATCATCTTAACAAATAAAATACCTCAAATGACAAATTTACTGACACAACAACTGGAAAGCATCCCTGCTTCAACAAGTAATTTTACTAGATTTACTAGGAAAGATTGTGCTGGAAAATCAGAACATTTGAAGCAATAGCTAAGTTCAAATTATGTATAAGCATGCATTATCACTCTCATTTCATTGCAGTTTAATTCTCAATAACAAAGACATGGGAACAACTTAAATGTCCTATAGATAAATGGATAAAGACGACTTGGTATGTATACATGCAAGGAATATTATTTAGCCTTAAAAAAGAAGAATATTCTTCTGTTTGTTATAATGTTGATGGCCCCGGAGGGTGCTACATTAAATGAAATGACACAGACAAAGACAAATACTGAATGATCTTATTCACTGGTGAAATCTGTTATTCTTGTTTCATGTGACCATCACGCATATCTCTCACAATCTCATAAAAGTGCTTTTTTTTTTTTACTTTTCCATGTCTTTGTTGTCTTTCAGTGAGCATGGACTCAACTATCTTTTCTGTTTTTGCTCAGAAATCATGTACTGAGATTCAATGCAAGCCTATCTTTTCAATTAAATATTTCTTGATAATTGCAAGTTCCTCACAATTCTAGCCTACTACACTATAAACTCATAGATCATATGAACCATGTCTTACAAATATCTCTAAGGAAAAAAAATAACAGCAAATAGTCTTAAATAATTAAAAGAGTGATATAATTTCACACTTTCATTTTAAATGTAGAACTCCTGTCAACACTGTGAAATTTGATTTTGAGGAAAGTTGGCAAAACCACAAATCAATTTCCATATGTTCCTCTTGGGATGCTGATGCATTTTAAATCCCAGGAAAAAAACCTCAGTATTACATAGATACTTAAAATAAATGTGTGAAGTAATCCTAATAATAATCTTTTGTGGCATATGGTTTGGTCAAATAAAAGAAACCATGGAAAATATGCTGTAAAAGTGCTTTGGTTCAAAATGTCATTTAAAATCATCTTTTCCTGGGCAAAGATAAATGTGAATCTAACAATTTTGGCCAGAAAAATGTGTTTTTATTGATGGAGGTTGTCTTCTTTCCTCTATAAACCCTAAATTAATAATTTGAGGGATTGAAGAGATATGTAAGTGATCTAGTATTTAAGAAAAGGGTGCATATGTAGATATAAAAATCAATTGTAATGTTCATAGAGAAAAAAATCTATTTTTTCTCTTTAATTATAAAGAGAATAAAAGAATTGCATTTACTTTGGAGTACTAGTCTGATCAAGCAATCAGGTAGATAACAATGTGCCTTTTCATAATCAGAGTGATTTATTGTAATCATTAAAAATTGACTGTTTAAATATAAGAGGACGTTTTTCAAAGACTATCAATCCATACAGAATCATGTGGAAGGTTAGGTAATCAAGTCTATATAATGGATTGACTCTATAACTACTCTTGATGTTATTGTCACTGACACACTTTAGACACTGATGTGAATAATTTCTCAATCCTCTTGTACTTTTAACTTAATTTTGAAGACTCCAGCTCTCTAGTTGACCCAGTCTGATAAAGGGAGGAGCACTGATTAAAAATCTTTTGCCCTTTTTTTTCACTTGCTGTAGAGGAGGGACTTGGGTAAATAAGATTTTCCAAAACATAGATTGTTGAGAAATCAGTAATCTTCATATATATGAACATTATATATTATAATATATATACATATACATACATATATATATATATATATATATATATATACCAAATCTTTTTTATACTTCCATCTACTGGTGAACATTTAGGTTCCTTCTATGTCTTAGTAATACAATAGTAATGCAATAAACATGGGGCATACAATTCATTTTGAGTTAGTATTTTTGTTTCCTTCATGTAAATAACCAGTAATAGAATTATTCAATTATATGTTACCTCTATTTTCAATATTTTAAAAAAATTTCAAATTGTTTTCAATAACTGCACCAGTTAACATTCCCACTAATAGTGCACAAGGGCTTTATTTTTATCTCATCCTTAATGGTAATTATTATCACTTGTCATATTGATAATAACTATTTTAATAGTTGTGAGGTGATATCTCATGTGGTTTTGATTTGCATTTCCCTGATGATTAGTAATGTTGAACACCTTTTCATATACCAACAGAAAGTGGATATGTCTTCTTTGGGAAATGTGTATTCAGAGAACAGTTCAGATAACATATATATATATATATATATCTTTTTTTTAAGATTTATTTATACAAGAGCTGGGGTACAGGTCAAAGGTGTGGGAGTGTGAGAGGATTCACCAGAGACAGAGCCGGGAGCGGAACAGACAGATGAGCAGAAAACACTGCTGAGGGAGCAGTAGGCAAGACAGGAGAGGTCTGCTGCGCTATGTGCTTATTTCCCTGGAAGGCCAGGAATTGAACTCTCACTGCTGAGGCTGAGGACAGCTTCACAGCACTGTGCTCAACCCGCTGCACCACCAAGGAGGCCCAGATAACATATATACAATTTCCCTTAAAGAATTGAAACAAGACTTTCCATACATTTAAAGGTGATTGCATAAGGTGATTTTCTTTCAAAGAGTACAGTTTTAATAGGTAAGAGGAGGAACTTTACAGTGTGAAAAAATTGACAAACACCTCAGTCAGCTAAGCAAGATTAACAACAACAAAGTCAAGTTGAAAGTATATACCTTTGATATGATATGGTGAAAATGGCATCTCCTATGGTGTGTTCACCAAATCACATGACATCAATCTACTGAAGAGGAAAATGACAAATTTCAACTAGGGACAGCCTATAAAATACCTGGCTGGCACTCCTTATATTACCAATGTTCAAAAATAAGAACATCTGTGAAACTTTCATAACTGAGGAATCTGAGGAAATATGATAACTAAATGTAATAGTGTATGTTATTGATAGGTGGAATGCTGAAATAACAAGTTCATATAGAAAATATAAAGTAACTATGAAAAAATATGAACTTTAATAGTGATATATGCATATTTCATTTGTTTTAACAAATGTGCCATTCAAAGGTAAGATGTTAGTAACAGTTGGAAAATGGTAGCAAGTTATTTGGGAATAACTATACTATCGATATCTATACTATTTTATAACAATCTCTTTACTATTTTATAATAATTCTGTAACTCTAAAACTGTTCTAACATGTAGGGATTATTTTTAAATGTTTATGAGTTTTTTTAATTAGGATACAAGATTGTTTATTATGAGATGAAGTGATAAAGAGACCCAATTGCTTCTGTAGTAAGCTCTCATTTATGTTGACTCTTGTTCAGAGAATAATTTGAAGAAAATCTACCATAATATTAGCAATGTTATTTGTTTTGTTTTTGAAAGGCTTTGTATTTTAGGTGATACTTATTTTTTACACTTTGTGCATTTTAATGTACAAATGATAATTTAATAATAATAAATGTTATATTAGAATATAAAAATAAAACTTAATACTTCAATTTTGAATGTGTGAAATGAGAGAATAACCAATCTAAACATATTTCCTCAGTGTTTCTGAATGGTTTAATGTCAAAGAAAAAAAAAAAAACTCTTTGAAGTACTTAAGCCAAGTGTTGTTGTCCTTCCAGATATGACCTTTGTGCCCCAGCCTGGCATGTTTGCTTAAGTCTTTTGTTTCTTAAATTGTTCATTTTTTTTATCTTATATTATTTGTTAGTTCCTTTTGTTTCTGTTCTCTTAATGACTTTCAAGCTTGAAACCATAGAAATTCATGAGAGTTAAACATGTCTAATGTTAGTTTAATCAAAACTTTGGCTATAAGATGGTATTTTCTTCATTACTTAACCTTTCCAACTTGAAAGTAAATATTAAAATTTATGTTTTTTTTAATTTCAATTGAAAGTTAAAGGGCTGTTTTATAGTTAAAGCCATTTTAGAATCTAGAAATAATACATTGCCTTTTTTACAAGTTTTCAATTTTATATCCAAGTTGTTTAATGTAAAGTACTCTTAGAATTTCTAAAACCAAGTTTTTTAAAGTTTTTTTATTGCTATCTTTGAAAAAGCAGACAATTTTAGATTTGGTCAGGTCCAATTATTCATATTATATTTTTTCACTTTTTACTAGCTAGATATGTAATAATCTAATTTGTTTGACTTTATATTTTCTTTTAAAAATCTTTAGGCATTTTTGGTCCTCTGTATTTTTGCGTCAATTTTAGACTTGGCTTGTCAATTCCTACCAAGTCATTATGCTGGGATTTTGTGTAGAATTATATTACCCCTATAAATTCAATTGGGAGAGAATTAACATCTTTAAAAAAATCCACAAACATGTACAATGTCCTTATTGTTATGTGTTCTTTAATTTTTTTACCATACCTTAGATTTTCAATTATTTCAAACTAATTTAAGGCTAACTATGCTAGCCATTTTTTGACTGCTTGTTTTATTAATGATATTTTGCTTTCAGTTTCCAATTGTTTATTTCTAGGTAACAGGAAAGAACTGCATTTACTATCCTCACTTATTCTAATAAAATCTTCACAAATTTGTTGGATTTTAAAAATATAAAATGTCATCTTCAGATAAAGACAATTTTACTTGTTCTTGTCCACTCTTTGTATCTGTTATTTATTTGTTTCTATTGAGCTAATTATAGAGGTGAGGATAATGACTCCCTTTCATTTTATAAATGTCACCAGGAAAATATTTATTACATATGATATAGTTGGAATATTGTGAATAACTCTTTCAAATTGAAGGAATCCCCTTTTGTTACAAATGTGATGAAAATTTTTTATCATCACTAGGTATTAAATTTTTCAAGTTCTTTTTTCCTGAAATGGTTGAATGGATCATTGCCAAGCAAACAGTTGTTGAAATGGTCAAATAGGACAAGACTCTTAGGGTACTGATCAAGCTTCTGTTCACTTACTGAGATAGAGCAAGAGGTTAAAAGAAGTTCTGATTCCCTAATGTTCCATTTTCCTCTGGAAATGGCAACAGCCAATTTTCAGAAGGATGCAGCAATGCTTAAAGTGGTCTCATAACATAGGAGAAACTTTACAAAATGTTTGTGCGTCTTTACGGACTGAGCACTGTATTTAGGTAGAGAAGTCTGAGACCAAGGTGTCACTAGGTTGTATCTTTCTGAGGGCTATGAGGAGTATGTTCCATGATGCTCTGCTAACTTATAATTAGAATATTTGACTTACAGATCAATCACCCAGTCTATCTCTATCTTCACATGACAGTCTCCCTGTATGCATACCTGGTTTACATTTCTCCTTCTCACAAGGATATCAATCCTTTGGGGCTAAGAGCCCACACTAGTATGACTTCATTTTAACTAGTTATCTCTGCAAAAGCCCTTTTTCTGAGTAAGGAAATATTCTCAGCTTCTAGGGTTTAGGACTTCGATATATGGATTTTGTGAGCATATAATTGAACCCCTAACAATATTTGATGAATAAACTATTAAATTATTTGCCAGGTACTTCAGATCAACCCAATCGGTGGAACAATTTTTATATAAAATATTGACATTTTGTGCTCATGAAAAGGAGGAATCAATATTGTCAATATAATCATTTTATGTAAAGCAATATACAGATTTAATATAACCCTTATTAAGATTTGAGGGTTTTATTCATAAAAATAGAACAAGAAAATCTGTCATATTTTTATGAAGGTACAAAACACTTCAAACAGCCAAATTATCCTTAAAAAAAGAACAAAAAATGGAGATATTTTTCTCTTTGACTTCAAATTATCCTACAAAGATACAGTAATCAAAATGTATAATATAGGAATACTTTAAAAGGCACATAGATCAATGAAATAGAATCAAGAGCCCAAAAGTAAAACCACACATATATGGATAACTAATTTATATTGAAGTAGACATGAACATACCATGGAGAAGGAAAGTCTTTTTTTTTTCTTTTTTTTGAAGATTTATTCATTCATACATAAAAGAACCAGGGTGCAGGTCAGACGCTCGGGAGGGTGAGAGAATTCACCAGAGACAGAGCGGGGGAACAGAACAGGCAGACTGAGTGAAATACACTATTGAGGGGAGCAGCGGGCCAGACAGGGAAGGTCTGCTGGGCCATGTGGCATTCTCATCGGCCAGCTGGGATCAAACCGGCGCTACAGAGGCTGCAGACAGCTTCACAGTGCGGCGCTCTCCTGCCTGCGCCACCAGGGAGGCCCTATATTTTTTATTTTTCATCTTTATTTACCCTTACTTCCCTCTGGTGTGGTCTCCACCAAAGTACCCACAGTGCTCTAGAATTCTTGTGTGTGTATTACAGAGCAGTTTAGAGAAAATAAGTGTTAGTAATAATCTGACAGAAGTCACATGTAGCGCCTCCCACTGTCTTTTCTTCAAATATTGTTTTAAGAGGAAAGGGTCCTGCGCTATCACTTAAGTCAAAAGATAAAGGTAAAATATTTATATAATTGCATAGTAAAAAAAAAATAAATTTTCAGGGAAATTTCACAAGAAGTACAGGAAAAAAGATCTCACCAAGGAGAGGATAAACAAGAAAGAAAATTTGGAGTCCAGGAAAGAAGATATCCACTGCAAGGTGAGAAGGGAATTCTGAAGATGATGGGGAAGTAATGGTGAGTATGAAGCTGTATGAAAAAAGGAAATGTAATGATAGTTTGGTAAGTACCTCAGTTGTGAATAATATAATGTATTATTATGTATTTCATCATAATGAAAAAAATATAACACTGATTTACATTTAGTCCCAATTTTTGGCATAAATATAGTGGGAGAATGCCTAATGTATGGCTTTAATGTGGAGGGAGTTGATGAGAATACTAAACCATCAATTTACCTATTAGGAAATCAATAGGTAAGGTGAAGATGTATAATTGAAAATTCAATACATTGTATTATAATTTTGTAATTTATAAATATGGTGGCGAATAGCTCCTAAAATAATTAGAAATGTTTTTCTGAGTGAGAATAGGGCCTTGAAGGTGGTAGGTGGAGACTGCAGACTTTTATTGTCTTATGGCACAGTGAATCTAAATAATAAAATCTTTTCTAAATCAAGGAAGAATGGATAAATAAAATTTCTTACATTATCTAATATTTATCATAAGCTTAGAATAAATTTGGGCACTGTATAGAACTAAATAATAGATGAGAAGTAAATTATATGAAAGGTAAAGTTTCCACTAGTCTGTATCTTAAGTATGAGAGTGGGAAGAAAGATAAAGAATCTGAAAGAATAAAGACCAGGTTGCATCTATGCATATGAATGTGATACCTCTAGCACTTACTTTTGACAGCACATATGTAGCTAAAAATACATGCATACATCTAAAGATGCTAAGCATTCCACTGCCATATGCATATGAAACATATTCACATCAAATTTAATTGATGTGTTAGCATTCTAAAAATAAGTACCAGATTTTACAAAATTCATCTACCTTATGTGTTTCCCACTTCTGAGCTTGAAGGTCTTATTTTGCCATTTATCCTTTTAAGCAGTTCCTACTCAGATGAATATACTGTTTGGTTTGGCAATTAACAGCATATGTAGCTTAAATAGCAATTACTTAGAACTTTTCAGTTTGTACACAAACGTTCTCATAGAACAATGTTTCTTATAATTTATTCTTCAGAAAATTAGTACCACAAGGTGTTCCTTAGAAAAGAATAGTCCTATGACTAATAATTTTGGAAAATAGCACACATTATATTCTCATCTTGAATGTCATCTAAGATGCCTTAACATTTCCCTCAGTTTCACTAAACTTTAGACAGATTTCTTCCCTTACAATAAACCCCATTATCCCTTTTATTACAGCATCTACTTTAGAAAAATTTCTTTGTGGATTAACAATGTTTCAGGTGATCCAAATGCATGTATACAAAAGCAGTATTTTTTATCATATACACATTGGGAAATTCAATTTTGGGAAACAGCAATAAAGAAACAAAGACCAGTGAAAAAGACCTTTGCACAAATTATTTCTTTATTGTATGTTAATAGTTGAAATTCAGATGTTTGATATTTATCCTAAAATTTAAATTTCAGAAGAAAATATATGTATACTCTATGATTGAAGACATCTGTTTTTCCTCACTAACCATCCTCTTTGTCATGGGTACTTCTACCCTGATCTACACAATATAAAAGTAAATTTTTCTATTGTTGTAGGGGAGAGAAAATTATTTTCCCTCTACCATTCCTAGATGCCCTTTCTAATAAAAGACATATTAACAGGAAAGAAACCAAGCAGCAGTTAATTAACATGTATACCCTCTGTGTATATGGGAGAGTCCCAGGAAAACTGAGTAATCTCCGAAATGACCCAAATCACCATCTAAAATATGATCTTAGCTAATGTCAAAAGAATCTCTGGGAGGCAGAGGGAACTATCATGGAGGTTACCAGGGGAGACTCACTAAACAAGCGTGTGGCTGTTATACAGAGTTGTCACTGTCTTCTCCATTGATAAGAGTTTCTAAAGACACTGAAAAATTTTTTCCTTAGCTCTCTGGTTCTTCTTGGGTTCAACAAGTATTCAGAACAATATCAGAGATAGACTAGTAAGAGAAAAGAACAACTTTAATTTCATAGGTATGGAGAGTCTCTATAGACGCAGATTCTAAAGTAAATAGGACAAACTCAGGATTCTTTTTTTTTTTAAGATTTATTTATCTATGCATATAAGAATTGGGATACAGGCCAGAGGTGTGGAGGATGAGAGGATTCACCAGACATAGTGGGGAGCAGAACAGACAGAATGACTGAAATGCACTGCTGAGGGGAGCAGTGGGCGAGCCAGGAGAGGTCTGCTGCACCATGTGGGTAGCTCCCTGGCCGGGGATCGAACTCATGCTGCAGAGGCTGTGGATAGCTTCCTAGATTGCCTCTTAACCCCTTGCACCACTAGGGGTTTGTATCTCAGATGACACAAACAAAAAGAAACCCAGATTCTCTGTTAAGAAAGTAGCAACAGTTTTCTTAAATCCCAGAAGGGCTGAATTGACCTTAGTTCAAAACAGTCTACATGCTTAAATGACACATCTTGGCAAAGTCTGTTCTTGTCATGTTAGGATGGCCTGTTGGAGTATCTTGGGAGTCCTGTCCTTCATAATATGCCAAAGAGACCTATATTATCATCATTTTACAATGAATTTAGAAGTGTTAGGATCAGAAATCTGGAGGTTATTTGTGCTCATTATTGCCAGCTCTGGGAAATCTTTCTCTTGTCATCTTGTCTGATGACCTATGAAAGTATGAAACATTTCTCTAGTACCCACTGACTACTCTTTTCTTAAATCTCAACAGAACATTTAATTTGAAACCATATTTTACATTTTTAGGTTATCTTATATCAGTCCTTATTTCTGTATGGCCATACATAATTCCCTGTCAGTTTCAATTTTTATGAATTCTAGATTACCTGTCTTTTGCAATCTTCTTCACTTGCCACAGACCACGGAAGACTCACAGAATTGGATGATTTTTTTAGTATAATATTAAAGATATTCATGTTGTTAAGTCAGCTCTCATTTCTAACTGCCATATCCAAAACAAATATTTCTTTCTTGTTAATGCATTTCACTCCAGATGCATCCATAATTGTTGCATGTTACATTAGGAAGTGGCATGGAGTCTGCAAAGAAAGTATAACTCTGAATTAGAGGTGATTTCCCTTACAGAAAACTTATTTTGTTTTGCTTTAGCTGTGGAGAACTGGCACTACCTACCTATATTATATAAGACTGACGTTCTGCCTCCTTTACAAGTAGGACGCTTTCCCCACCCACATTTTTACCTTATGTGTTGAGACAATATTTTTTTAACATTGAGGCAGGAGAAGCTAAGAATGTGAAAGTGGGAAACTGATGCTTACATTCTAAGACAAACTTAATGATCATAGTCGTGAAGAAAGTCTACATTTTATAAAGACATTTGTGAACTTTTACATGTGCTTAAATGTAATAAACCTGAGATTCCCCACATTATCCACAATAAACCTTCAAAACCTGAGATTCTGCAAGATATACACAATAAACAGCAACATGCATATATTTCCATACATTTGCATATATTGTTAGTCATCCTTTTGAGGAGGGGGAACATTGTTCCATCATGTATCTGCTGGAATGCACAAACTTTGCAGTTGGTTTTCTTAGAACATTTTCTTTTTGTCATCAATATGTTAACATGCAATAGGTGAGAATACCACCAAATATAACTTTAAATGAAATTTGAATTTTTTTATACCATTAGAGAGACCTATCAGCTAAAAAATGTTACAAATCCCCACTTCCCCATAAAAATGAATGATAAAAATGCATGTCAAGGGGACTCCCTCGCGGCAAGGGGTTAATCCTCAGCTACTGCAGCATGAGTTCATCCCCAGCCAGGGAGGTGACCCACATGGCACAGCAGACCTCTTCTGTCTTGCCTGCTGTTCCCCTCAGCAGTGTATTTCAGTCAATCCACCTGTTCTGCTCCCCACTCTGTCTCTGGTGAATCCATTCACCCTGCCACCTCTGGCCTGTACCCCAGTTCTTGTATGCATAAATAAATAAATCTTTAAAAAAAAAAGAAATGGTTGTCAAGCACTCCACCCCCCACCCCCGGATTCTTGTCTTAGAAAATATTTAGTTAAAATTGAGACATTTGTCTGAAATTGCTTAGGATAAATTTTGCTAAAAGACAGAATTTTCTATGAGGGACCATAGGAATCCCTGCTGGACACAGACTTTGGAGATAAATCTTTGAAGTTAGAAGCTGAAGATAATATTTATAAATATTTATCTAGTTCATATTTTGGTAAAAACATCTTCTTTCCTTTTGTGTGTGTGTTTTGAAGGTTACCTCTGTTTTACAATTTAAAAAATAGTGGGTACCCCACTTAGGTTAATAAATAGATTTAATCAAATATGTGCATTGATGACAACAAAACATTGATTGGCAGTGACTGTGCTGGCAAACAGTTTTCTGTCTTCTCTAAATAAATTCTCCAAAATACCATTTGCTGTGCTATTAGTCACATAACTACATGGAGAAAAAGCCTTCTCAGTTTTTAATTGCACTTGTTGTTTACTATAAATTACTCTTATGAAAATATTCCCATGTATTTGCTTGTGCAACTGTGCATGTAATTGCATTTTGGCAAGAGTGCAAAAATACATCCGTTTTGAAAATGAATTTGAGGGATGCTTTTACAAAAGATGACATCTTTAGTTTGACTCTTAGTTGAAATTCTTTTGTACTCATAAAACTTGACAAGATGACAGTTATTTCATCTGAGCTTCTCCAGCCACTAGATAGGTGTAAAACAGAGGCTCTCAGTTTTTTTCTGACATCCAACCTTTTTTGGACATGCCACATTTTAGGATAAAGAGAAAACTTTTGTAAACCCCTTGTACCATGCATGTTGTGGGCATGTTCATTTACCTCTCAAAGGCCATCACAGGCATCATATGCAAATTCAATTCTACAAAGTAATAATTTCTCTTGTAACAGGGAAATGAATTGGGAGTTTTTTTCCCCAGAATAATGGTAGAAAGCTGAACTAAAGGATGACTCTCTGCATCTACTTATACATAACCAATCGAAAGGTGGTGGTAACCTAGGCAATCAGTTGACACATGAGCAGATACAAGCTCTCTAGAGATTTAAGTCATAACTAATAAATAGAAAAAATTCTAAAGTAAAAATGAAGTGGGTTCGAAAAATCTGTCATTACAAGAATACAGAAAAAAAATCTGTAAAAGCACAGTATCATAAATGTGCCACAGAAGTTATTTCTCAAAATAAGTCCTTTTTACATGGCTAGCAGGACTTTGTGTGATCTCTGTTTTCCCAGAGATCCCAGAGACAATTAAGCATTTTATTAGTTTAGGCAAATTGATCAGACAATAATAAATGGCAGTAATAGGGAAAGGAAAAAAATGGAAGAATTCGTGGTATTTCTCCTTTCTTGCCTTAACCTTTATTCTGCTTTTGATACAATCAGCCATCTGTTTCAACAATCCATTCCCAAATTACATTGCTGAAGTTTTCTGCTACAATGTTGTGATCTAGGCAAATATACAATAACTATGACTTTATTCTAAACATGCCTTTCTTTCTATCCTCTGACTTTATTCATTTTGTTATTTTTGGACTCTCTTTTTAGAAGCCCTACATGCTGCATAAATTTGACCATTGTCCAGAGAGCACTTCTGCTCAGTCACACTCAGGCACTGTATTCTCAGTTTCCATTTGTACTTGACTAAATGAGTATCTCTCAGTCTCATTTAACCGTTCATAAGTAAACCACTCAAGCCTTGCAAGAGGTGGTTCCCCAGCTTACTCTTCTTTCCATTTCCTATTTTGCCTTATACAATGAACAGGTCTCCATTCTCATAGTAGAGTATTTTATAATAAGCTTACTGGCAGTGAGATTTAATACCTAACTATTAGGAGGGATTTTTCTGATTAAAACTCATAACCATTAATTATCACTGTCAAGGAGGGGTTCAAACACAGAGCTGTACTTGTTGCTATTCTAGAAAGTGAAGTCAATGGGAGAAAAAGATGGAAGACATGGAGCTTATAGAGTTTAGCATAGAGAGTACCAGCATCACAGGTAATTTCAGAACTCTGGCAACTGGGGCAGTAGTTACAAAATGAGAGAATCAGTTATAGAATAAAAATAAGTATACTTTTAATGCAAACTTCAGTCCCTCAATAGTATATTTGAAAATTAGCAAGAACCACTGGCGGTGGGAACAGTAAATCTGTGTGTTCTGATGAATATACCCAGATTATTTAGAAATGCCCATTATTATATGTTTTTCCATGATTGAGAAACAGTAATGTACAGGTAGAGAGGTTTTAAAAGAAGAAACGTAAGTCTCATGTACCCACAAGACTATATATACACATTAGTGGCTGTGGTTGTACATAATGTCAACCTTTGTAATTCTTGGGGCTAGTACAGTGCCTCATAGACATTTGTGGTGTCAGAAGGAAAGAAAAACAACATTGCCTCCACGGTAGTTCCAATATCTGTGTTACCTACCCTGCAGTCAGATATATTTGTGAGATGCTGGATTAAATGAAGCTTGACAAAGACTTTCATGATAGACTTCTCAGAACTTTAAACATGACTTGTAAGTTTCCAGAAGAATATATGTTTCCCCATAAAATATATATATATGTTTCCCATGCTTTCCAATAAAAAATAATAAGCTATTGTTTTCCCTAGATTTTACCAAAGAATCATATCCCTATCTTTTCCCAGGGACTGACTTTTAGTTCTTATTCAATGGAATAAAGTTTTGAAAACGGAGGTAATTAAAAAAAATGGAAACAGGGCCTCCCCTGGTCGCGCAAACAGTTGAGCTCCGTACTGTGAAGCTGTTTGCAGCCTCTGCAGTGCTGGTTCGATCCTGGCCAGCAGGCGAGAGTCCCACATGGCGCCACAGACCTCTCCTGTCTCACCCGCTGCTCCCCTCAGCAGTGTATTTTGCCAATCTGCCTGTTCTGTTCCCCTCTCTGTCTCTGGTGAATCCTCGCACACTCTTGCGCATCTGGTCTGTACCCCAGTTCTTGTATAAATAAATAAATAAATAAATAAATCTTTAAAAATAAAATAAAATAAAATAAAATGAAATAAAATAAATCTTTTAAAAAATGGAAACAAATTAACATAAAATAAAAGCAATATTTAATATGTGTTATGCTTAACATGTAAAAGACACTACTAAGATACAACTCAATAAACTAAAAAGGAACTTGATAATTTGTTTCTCCAACAGGTTCATAGCATTAATCATGAAGGCATAGGAGTCAATTTTCTTGGTTAAGAGAGATTTATAAGTCGTCCAATATTTATTCCAACAACTCATTGCAAAAAGTCGTTTCTGGGACAATGAAGGAATTTGAATATGGGTGAAATATTAGATGATATTAAGGAAATTATAATAATGACACTAGCTATTGAAGAAAGGTGCTAATATGTTTATGATGCATATAAAGCTAAAGTAATATATATAATTATATTTATTTAAAATATACGTATAACATTAAAACACTTCCAAAAAATAATGGAGAAAATGTCAAAATTATGATTAGTAAATCTTGGTTCTGACATAAGCAGTTTGTCTCAATTTTTTCCCCTAACTTTACATGAACTTGAAATTTTCATAATAAGCAGTTTTTTATTTCAAAGATGCTCCTGTAGATACCTTCTTATTTTAACATAGTGGTTCTCAGTCATGTCTGCTTATATCACCTGGGGAAATTTAGAACTAACATTTGCGCAAGTCCCATCCCAGACTAAATAAATTGACTGAGCATGCTGGGACATTTATAAAAAAATATTCTCAGATGATTCAAATTTGAATCAAGGTAGAGAATGATGCTCTAGAATTTGAAACTGAATTTTCTTGATAAAAACCTAAGAATAACAGGCAGAGATATTCTTCATATATACTCCCTTTTTGCTTTCGTCCTCCTTGGACGAATGGCATTGAAACAGAAGAGGCTATCCTATGTGCCACATGACACATTCTTTGGAGTTCATTTGGTATGTGATGTGCATGTATGTGTATGTGTGTTTATGAGAGGAGGGTGTGAGTGGAGAGGAAAATTTGGTGTCATTATATAGTGCTTTATTGTTCAGGGAAAGTGTGAACACTCTCACTTGAAACTTCAACTTCACTTTCAGTTAATCTCCAAAGTCCCACTCAGTTGGATATCCAAACTAGTGAATGCTGGTATATCTCTTTTGTTTCTCTAAGAATATAGATTCAGAATAGAATTCCATTAGATTTCAATCATTGTATTCAAGTGTGGAACCACAACTAAGTACAGTAGCATAGTTTAGTAGGGAAATTTCTCACAAAAAGAACTTTCCTACAATGCATTATGTACTGAAATTAGTGAGGGGTCATTCAGAACAAAACTGCCCTCTATGAATTCCAATTCAAAGTGTATTAATAGAGGATTCACAATATTAGAAGGACCAAAGGAGTGAGGGACAAGTAATATGCCACTAACAATTTGAGCTCACAGCATGAGAAGCACTTTAGTCTGTCAGAAAAATTCAATTTCCACATTCTATATTTTTGGTTCTCATATTAGAATCATCTCAAAGAATCAAGTGTATATCTCTCAAGGGAAGTCACTGGAAGGTTCCCAGTATTGCAAGCTGCAATACCAATGTGTGTATTATTCAAGAAACACATCTAAAAAAAAAAAATCTACAAATCTCACATCTGTTCATGTGTTTCTGCAAATGCTCTAGGGAATAATGGACTCTCTTCCTATTCTTGCTTTCAAATTTCAGGTTCCTTTCATTGAAAAACTTTAGCTTGGTTGGGCCTCCCTTGTGGCACAAGGGGTTAGGACGCAGCCTGTGGGGCTGCCCACAGCCATGGCAACACGAGTTTGATTTCCAGCCAGGGAGCAACACACATGGCACAGCAGACCTCTCCTGTCTCACCCGCTGCTCCCTCAGCAGTGTATTTCAGTCAGTCTGCCTGTTCTACTACCCGCTCTGTCTCTGGTGAATCCTCACACCCCTCATGCCTCTGGCCTGTACCCCAGTTCTTGTGTGAATAAATAAATCTTAAAAAAAATAAAACTTTAGCTTAGATGCATAAGACGGAAACTGTAAATTGTTTTTGTTGTCTTCTCATTTAATGTGGTAAGAAATGAGAAAGAGATTGATATATTACATGCGAATGAAAGATAATCCAGTGCATAGCATCAAAATGTTCATCTCATGGAGCATGAAAATAAATGGGCAGGTATGGTTACAATTTCCTAAAAATCACACCAGAAATTCATCTGGAAAGGACACAAGAAAGTTAGGAGTGATTAAATTAGGAAAATGACTGCAGCAATGTAAAAGAACTTCTGTGTACAAGAATCAGCTAAATTTTTCATTATTATTTTCAAAGCGTTATTACTATATATTCTTCATACAAGAAAAGAAGCCTAACTGAAATAAAATTCCCCATTACTCCAGAAGTTATCTTTTGTCCTTTTCAAGTCAATTTATTCTTCTACAGAAACAATTATCATTCTATTCATTTTATCATTTGTGTCTGTTCTTTGAATTCATACAAATGATATCAATTAAGGTAAAGGACCCCAAACAGCCAAAAAAGAAAAAAAATCTGGCTAAAAGGAAGTATGGAAACATCACACTCCCAGACTTCAAACTGCATTCCAAAGCTGTAGATATAAAAACAGTATAGGATTGTTTTCCAACTATTTGCTTGGAGTCTACGTTAACCTTTGGAACTCAAATGGGTCTTCTGGAGACCCACGTATGTAATAAAACACTTTGAGTCTTTTGATTGTTTTTTTTAATCCATTTAAATTAAGGATGATCACTGATAAATGTGGATGTGCTGCTGTGCCATTTTATCTATAGTTTTCTAGTTCTATTTCCTTGTTCAATTGTTTGTACATTTTCTCCACTTCAATTTAGAGGAGACCTCTTTTCAATATTTCTTGTAGGGGAGGCCTCATGTTTGCCAACTCCTTCAGCATCTGTTTGTCTGGGAAGGCCTTTATTTCCTCCTCATACCTGAGAGTTAGCCTGGCAAGATATATACTTTTTGGCTGGAAGTTTTTATTTTTGACCATTTTGAATATGTCATCCCTTCCTCTCCTTATCTGTAGTGTTTTTGCTGAAAAAACCTGATGAATTATTGATGGGATTACCTTTATATTTTTCCTGATTTACCCCCTAGAATCCTTCGATATTCTTTGTTTTTTCAATGATTCTTGATTAATGCCTCATTGCACTTAAATAGATGGTATTTTAGCTTTATGGACATGTATATTTAATTCTTTCTCAAGTTTGGGGAGTTTTTCTCTATTATTTCTTTTTTAAAAAAGATTATTTATGCATACAAGAACTGGGGTGTAGGCCTGAAGTGTGAGGGTGGGTTGAGAAGATTCACTGGAGACAAAGTGGGGAGCAGAAGAGGCAGATCTACTAAAATACACTGCTGAGGGGAGCAGCAGGCTAGACAGGAGAGGGCTACTGCACTATGTGAGTATTCCCTGATTAGGGATCGGACTTGTGCTGCAGTGGCTGTCAAAAGCTTCATAGTGCTGAGACTTAACCCCTTGTGCCACCAGGGAGGCCCTTTTCTCTGTTATTTCTTTGAATAATTTCTCTGTTCCAACTACTGCTTCCCATTCTAAGCTAACCATTATCCTTATGTTGCCTTTACTATTGGTGTTAGATGTTTCTTGATTTTTTCTTATTTTTTTGCATCCTGTTTTTCTCTCTTCTTTCACCTGGATCTTACGTGTCTTTCTGTCTTTGAGGTCACTGATATAATCCTCCATTTAATGTAGACTGCCTACATAATTTACTTTAAAATGGTGTATCTCACTTATTGAGCTCTTTACATTTTTTTTAAAGATTTATTTATTTCTGAATGCAAGAACTGGGGTACAGGCCAGAGGTGTAGGGAGTGAGAGGATTCACCAGAGACAAAGTGGGGAACAGAGCAGGCAGACTGACTGAAATACACTGCTGAGGGGAGCAGTGGGTGAGCCAGGAGAGGTCTCCTTTGCCATGTGGGTTGCTCCCTGGCTGGGGACTGAACTTGTGCTACAGTGGCTGCAGATAGCTTCATAGATTGCATCTTAACCCCTTACGCCATCAGGGAGGCCCACTCTTTACATTTTTAATCTCTAGTAGTTTCTCAATTATATCTTCTGTTCATTAATTTTAATTATGAGCTCATTCATTTGTTTTCCTACATTTTGTTATATCTCTTTGATTAGATTTCCTGAATTCTTTTCTCATTTTTGTCTGAGGTTTCTGCATTTTCTTCTGTCTCTGATTTCATTTAGTATAGCAATTTTCAACTCTGATAGCGAGATATAACTTCCCTGTTTTAGTGATTATGTCAGGGAAATTATTCTCTCATAATTATATCAGATTTCCTTGAGGTTGGAAGATACGATGTGATATGTATTTATCTCTGCCTATTTTTGCGCTTAAAATCCCTATTTTGGGCCTCCCCGGTGGCGCAGCAGTTGAGCGCTGGGTTGTAAAGCTGCTGGCAGCCTCTGCAGCGCCAGTTCGATCCCCAGCCCCTGGGCGAGGGTCCCACATGGAGCACAGACCTCTCCTGCCGCCCGCTGTTCCCCTCAGCAGTGTACTTCGTCGGTCTGCCTGTTCTGTTGTCCACTCTGGCTCTGGTGAATTCTCTCACCCTCCCACGTTTCTGACTGTACCCAGTGCTTGTATAAATAAATAAATAAATATTTTAAAAAAATCCCTATTTTAAAAAATGTATCTGTAGTGATTTAGCTGCAGTTTTCATGCTTTACCTGCAGGTGGTGCAGTGTTTTGATCTGACTTATTTATTTATTTACCTGTTTTTCGGCTTTGCAGTCTTCTGTTGATACTGAGACTTGTTTTTGCAGTTCCTGTGTCAGCAGATTGAAGGAGGTGCCTTGAGGGGCCCAGCTGCTGGTACAAATGTGTAGGCTAATGGAAGGCTAATTTGTGTTTCTGATACCACTGATACTCCTCTAGGGTTTCCAGATCTGAGATGTTGAGGTCTCAAGTGTTTTCTGTGCATTTCACAGGGTCAGTACCAGACCCGAAGCTTGAGAGAGGGTGAGTATAGTAGAGAGCATGTTATCTGTTCTTAGGGATTGGGCCCCAATAGAAACAAACAAACAAACAAACAAACAAACATGTCTGTGCTCCATCTAAACTCATGCCCCTATTAAGCCTAGGCCCTCTGTGTGCTTGGTCCAATGCCATAAATCAGGAGATTTTTCCAGTCCAGATGCTGAGAAGTCACTCTTTCTAACCCTATATGACTGTGAATACTATGTGTATTACTAGGCCTCAAGTAGTTTCCTCACATATACATAGATTAGTACACATATAATTCTCAAAATGGATCTCTGTACTTCTTTAGGGTTCTTTTGTGCAAATCCCCTGTGCTTCTCTTTCCTGTAAATTCTTGCTATGTTAGTCTTCCCAGGATTTCAGTCTTGTCTTTTCACATCTGGGAATCAGTTAGGTCCCTCTTAGTTCTTCTTCTCTGTAGTGCTCCCTACAGTTTTGTAAACTTTACTTCAATTGATTCCCAGGCCCCGAGGATCACTATCCTTCATCACCTGCCAGCCAATGTCTTGAAAATAATTTCATGTATTTTATTTAGTTTTTAGAGTTTTAAGAAGATGCTAATTCTGAACACTGTTACTCCATCTTGGTCAGATGTAGAAATTCTTACCAGTAACCAGCACTGGTTTGGCAATGTTGGAAAAAGTTCTTTTTTGGATTTAATTAGACAACATGATTATAAATTAAATAAGTATTTACATTTATAATTAAATTACAAATACTTGGGTTTTTTCCATTTAAAAATCATATGTAGAGGAGTGGGAATTGTATGGGGAATATAACCAAGATGAAAATGCATGCATTGTGCAAAAATGAAAAATGATGTAAAATATATAAAATAAAAAATATGTAAATAAAAATCATGTAAAATATTGGTGATAATTAACTAATATATGTGACCTACTTATTGGCAAAGTAAAAATAATGGTTTATTTGACAAATACTGGACTGGAAGGTAGGAGAGACATAGAAGGAAGTGTAAAAAGATTGAATTTCTCCTACTACACAGAAAATCAAGAAAGATTACTTAAAATATTTGTGACTAGATAAAGAGGCTTAAATTTTAAATTATATGTATTAATCTATCCAGTAAGTGAAATTTTCACATCACTATCTTTAAGAGAATACAATATCGAGTAAAAAAGACAAAAATTAAATCTACTACTTTGTTATTATAATTTAGGCAAGGTAAGCCCCCTGTACCATCATTTCTTAAAGAATAAATGTTTTTAATACACACCTTTACAGATTTATTTAGAGGTTAAATAAATAATATACATAAATTAAATATCTGGTGCATTATGCATTATTTTTGACAGTGGAAGTTATAATTTCATATTATTTAAGCATATATTTTTTGTGATCATGTATGTAAGTAATGCTTTTACTGTAGTTTATGTATATTAATTAAATATATATATAGTTATATTAAAAATATAAATAACCAAAGTTATATTCTTTAGAGATAACATGCCACTAGCATAAGAATAAAGCTGGAAACATTTTCAGAAATAGGTGGCTGATATATACAGGTATGTGTTCCAGTGTGAACCCAGGAAAATTTGTTTGCCTTAAAAAAATTTTATACTAAACTAATAATAGAAATAGTAACAATACAAGCGAGAATAATACCCTCTAGGAAATTTTTATCCATTTTCTAATTCCATTTTGTACTAAGAAATGGGAAATATTTCTTTAAAATATTGATGCTTCCTATCAGTTTTCCTAGAATTTTTTTAGAGTAAATCCATGTAGTTATTTGTGATGGATATTTTTAAATTAGTTATTGCAAAAGACATTCAAGCACCAAAATGATTACTGGTATATTTGAGTAAAAATTAAATGTGTGAATCATAACATTTAACTAACAATTCATATACATAGAAAATACCCAAGAAACATATAATGTATATGTTTTCAAATTGAGGTCACTCTAAAAGACTTATCACAACCAGTTCAAGAAGGTAATGAAATTTAAATGGCAAACATAAATGAAGCCCATCTGGGCCAAAATGAGAGCCAGATGTTACATCTCCTTGAAGTCTAAGAACATTAGCAACTGTTCTAGGAGTTTCACTTATGACTGAAAAATGTTGTCTGTATCATAATGGAGGTATAGAAAAGACATAAAAATTTTAGAAAACAGTTAAGATGAAATATTTAATTTTTATATTTTACAGATTTTTGCATCTGGTTGACAGTCTCTTCAAATGTTGATGAATTTCTCAAAATAAGTGTTTCAGTTTTATGGTGCAAATTTGTATTTATTTTATTTGAAATTGTTTATTAATTTATTTATTGAGGGATTATTGGTTTATATTGCTACTTATGTTTTAGAGTTATAGAAGCTCCCCTTTCAGGTGTTACCACCAAAGAAAACCATCTCTTTTGAAACTCAATTATGAAATGAAAAGCTGTACCAAAAATCTATTTTTCCATGGACCTCACTTTTCCTTCTGCTGACATATTTCTCCTTCTCCTGTTTGGTGCTTTCATTGCAGTTGCAGTCTACCCAAATGTTTGTACTCAGCGAATTCCAATGATATTTGTTTCCTTTTACATCAAATTACAGTTCTTTTATGGAAATAGGAAACATTAAACATTCATACACAATGGGTACTAAACACATGTTAACTATTCTGAGTTTTCATTTTTCTCTTAAGTTTGTACCAAATAAACACATCTTCTAGTTTCCTCCACAAATCTTCTAGTTTCCTCCCCTCATCAGCAGATCTCTTGGGCATTCTGGAGTGTGAAGTTCTCAGCAGAATTGTCTGAGACTCAATTTGTGTGGTCATCTCTCAGTAAAGACTTTCTGTTTCAATCAATACATCTTGTCCCATTTAAAAATTTGACCATGTCCTGTTTTTTTTCTTTTTTTTTTTAAAGATTTATTTATTTATACAAGCACTGGGTACTGTCAGAAGCGTGGGAGGGTGAGAGAATTCACCACAGCCAGAGCGGGGAACAGAACAGGCAGAGTGATGAAATACACTGCTGAGGGGAGCAGTAGCCCCCGCAGGAGAGGTCTGCGCGCCATGTGGGCTCCTCGCCCGGTGGCCGGGTATTGAACTGGTGCTACAGAGGCTGCGGGCAGCTTTGCAGTCCAGCGCTCAACCGCTGTGCCACCAAGGGAGGCCCTGACGGTGTCCTGTTTAAAAGGTCACCAGTAGCATATAACCCCCCCCATATAAATGGTAAAATTAGATATAATATAAATACTAGATATTCATTTCAAACAAAGAAATAAATTCATATCATGTCTTTGCTATTTAATACTAAATCTAATTTTTCTCTAATTTTTGCTTTCTTAGACAATTATAGTGAAATATGAGGAGAGAAATTCATCTCCATCTATTACATTATATGACACTAAGCATAGAATTCTTTGTTGCTTTCCTAAATTGTATGTACTTATGTGTGGTCAAAAGTCACCTGTAGTTAAATATAAAATGTTTTTGAGTTTACCTAGTAGCAACAAAGAGAGAAATACCCACCAACAATAGTTGAATTACACACAGGTTATATGTGGCTATAATAATTAAACTCTGCTTATCTTCTTTGTCCGTTGAGAATCCTCAACTTAAAAATTAGTTAACCATATGTCAGTATTACGAGTCAGTCCTTTCGACACTTGAGACATTTGTTTTCCCTTTTAGCATTTGTTGTGAGCCATGCATATATTTTTGAATTGACATTAAGTTCAGTTTTGTATTTTAAAATGGAAAAGTTAGATGAGAATGTTCTGATGAGAACACTTGAAGATATAAATCTCTCAGTGCAGTCCTGTGTCAGCTTTAATGTCATCATTATCATCCCCAAGAAATGGCATCTTCTTCTCTGGTTTTGTGTCCAAAAAATATGCCCTTTCTTCACAGTAGTTAGAAAACAAAGAACTTAAGGAGGAGAGTGAAGGTAGGAACATTCTGCTTAAGCTTTCAAGAAATAATGGTCGAAACGGTTTCCTGGTATATTAAATTTTGTTTCACAAAAAAAGTAGGAATCTTTAATAAACACAATCTGTGAATAACTAGACTTGATACAAATGTCAGAAATAATTTCCCGAGTAACAAATTCAGTTTACCTTTTTTAAAAAGACAACATTGAGATATTTGAGGATCTTTCTATTATTTCGGGACTCTAGTTTTTATCAGAAATAAGAGGAATTTAGCAACTCACTGCATTCAAAAGTTTATACCCAAGTAAACATAAAAAAGAAATCTATTAAATATTTGAGTCACTGGTTTTACGAGACTTCATTCCTCCATCCTCACCAAGACCTCATCCCACATGTAACCTTTATGTTGTTACTGTGAAATAGATGTTTTGTAATCTGGGTATTGTCAAAGTCACTCTGGCTAATGTTTATACTTTTCTCTTTGAATGTTTTTTTTTCAATTAATGGAATATGCACACACAAATAAAACCAAAATGATTATCTATATTATTTTATTATTTTAGTAAATCATACAAGGTCATTGACTACCTCTTATTGAAAGTTGTAGCATTGGGTAAACAATCAAATATATATATATATTTCAGTGTTATAAATTTGTTTTATACTAACCTGGGGCTTGATTGACATTATTATGCATCTAATATTTTTTCCACTTAATTGTTTTATTGGAATTGAACCATTATGTTTTTCTGTAAGGCATGGAGTTTTCATTGCTTGACATCTTATCATCAAGGTGCAATTTAAATTTTATTAAACTCTGAGGTAAGTAGGGAGGGAGGATTATAGTATAAGTGGAGGATTATAGTATAAGTTCAACAAATGTTTATTGGAGTAGTTTATGCAGGATTCTTCATAACACACTCTAATTCCTGCCCTCACATCATTTACAATCCCAATAAAGGCAAATAAATACTTGTATGCATAACTTGATAAGAAAGTAGGACATAGTAAATGTTCAATAAAGGAGTATTTTTATGTTATGTAAGTTTCAATTGGCTGAGGTGTTTCTGTGTGAAATAATCTAGAAAATCTTCTCAGGGGACCTGTTTACATTGCATTATAGGTAAGAATTTCATTAGCAGATATGGAAGTGGAATGGGATTGAGGGACATTCTGGGCATAGTGAATGAACATATATAAGGAAAGGAATAAAATTGAAGCTAATGACAATATATATTTTATCAAATAGAATTGTCTATTCTGTGACTGTCCAGCTTTGTGTTTAAGGTTTGTTGCTTAACATCTCTGAGTTCCTCTAGCTGCTTCCTCCTATTGTTTTGATGTTAGAAGGGTTATTTCATATAAAACAGTCAGTGCAGTAACTGGCACATAACCAGCACTCAGTAAACACTTGTCTTTATACTGCTAATGTTTTTGTTAAATTAAAAATATAAATATGTAAAAGTCATTTTGAAAGTATAATTTTACAAGAATTTTAAAATTTGTCAAGGCAAATCTGCAGCTAAATTTTTGCTAATATTATGTATATTTTTTTTCATTATGCAATTGATTAAATATTTACCCTGTTGAATCTTTTCTTTCTCAATACAAAATTGCCAACATCCCTACATGCTATAATTTTCATGCAAATTTATTAGTGATATTTCTTGAATCTGTACTAGATAAGGAAACTAATAAAAGTCAAAAATATGGTGTTTGTAAAAGTAGACTTGGTCATGTCGTTACTATTATAGAACACCTTTCTTTTTAAATATCAATTATTAGCTGGGAATCATGTATTATAACATTTTATACTGCAATAAGGGAACTTTAGTGTCTGAAAATTCACAAGGGGATAAAAATGCCTAAGAAGAACCTCCCCGGCAGCGCAGCGGTTGAGCGCTGTGTTGCGGAAGCTGCCCACAGCCTCTGCAGCTCCAGTTCCATCCCCAGCTGCCAGGCAAGGGTTCCACATGGCGTGCAGACCTCTCCTGCCACCCGCTACTCCCCTCAGCAGTGTACTTCGGTCCTTCTGCCTGTTCTGCTCTCTGCTCTGGCTCTGGTGAATTCTCTCACCCTCCCACGCTTCTGACTGTACCCAGTGCATGTATAAAACAAAAACAAACAAATAAAAAAAAAAGAAAGAAAACATGCCTCTATATAAAAAAAAAAAAATTAAAAAAAAAGACAAAAAACGCCTAAGAATATTTCATGAGTTAATTGAAATTGCCCCAATTATATTGGTTAATTCTACACTAGCAAAAAGAGATACAGTCTCAAATCCTCTATGCATATAAACCACCACAGATTAGAAGGAAAATAATAAATTTCCTTTGGGTTTGTTAAAACAATAAGTAAGTTGTTTCTGTGAAGGTATTTCTCTAGAGAAGGGTAAAAAAAGGGACAATATTTATCATATCATTATAATCTTTTGATGTGCTGGTTTGTTACAATAATTTGATCTGCTAGCTTGCAAAATTATCTAATAAACTAGTGTTATCTTTGTCCTCTTTCTCCACAAATGAAAATGCTTTACATAAAATTCTCTGGAAACTGTCATTGAATGAAATGACAAAATCAGTTACCTCCTAGAGATTTATTTACACATTATTCTCTAAAGAAGTAGCACTTAGGATATATTGCTATCTGACAATTAAGGTGATGTTAAATTTATGGTGATTATTCTTCTGTAGACTTAAGTAGCATTTCCTATATATAATTCCTTTTTCCACAGTCTGGAAAAAATACATTAAACAGCAAGAACAACAACAACAATGTTGAGTGTAAAGGTTATCAATTGTTACTTGAATCTCCCACATAGGATATAGAATTATGTCTCCTTTGTATGTTTCTACATAGATGTCAATTAAATGAAATCAGGAAGCGCATGATTGTTAGGGTATATAAAATTTCAAATTCCCTCTCCCCTATTTACATCTTTTTTTATTACAAAGCAGCTTAACACATTGCAGTAGGTCTGACTGGATTTCTACAACAGTCCTGTAATACTTATTTTTAATTTATTTAATTTATGCATTTTTTGTATAGAAGAACTGGGGTATAGGCCAGAGGTTTGGGAGCAGGCGGGGGAGAGAAAATTCACCAGAGACAGAGGGGGGAGCAGAACAGGCAGATCTCCTGAAATACACTAATAAGGGGAGTAACGGGTGAGACAGGAGAGGTCTGCTGGGCCTTAAGTGGGTCACCCCCCTGGCGAGGGATTGAACTCAGGCCATAATGGTGATAGAGCTGAGACTTAACCCCTAGGCTACCAGGGAGGCCCCCTTGTAATTATTATTACAGCAAATTAACACTGTGCTTTTATATCCAAATATAAGTTCTGTTAGGAATATTACAGAAAACCTCACAAGAACATCTAAATTATTTTTCATAAACTCCTTGAAAGCTCAAAATTGAGTTGTTTGCCTATAACTGCCAATGTCTCTGATAGGAGTGTTTTAACTGGTGATCCTTTCTTCTTTAGTACTTGGGTAATTTCTATAATAAATCATAATACCTCCAATTACATAAATACATGTTTAGGTACTTTTTAGAATGGATATTTTGGACCCAATCCACTCTAATAAGTTTCTTCAGAGGCATTAGAACTATTGTTTCACAATCTATTTGAAGGTGGGTGCTTAATAACATATTTTCAACACTTTGATATTCATATTGACAAATTTGTGTATAAAAAAGATTTTTGTTTCAGTTGTAACTTACAAATGAGTGTAATTTATGTTCTAGTTACATATAACTATTTTGTAGTTTCTCTTTTAAGTCTTTAAATAAGTGTGTGTAGATACACAAGGATTGAAATGTCAGCAAGCAAAATAAAACTAGTGTACCTCTTCATAACTCTAAAGTATCAAGCTTATTTTTATATATTATCATTTAGCAATCTGGTTTAAGTGCATTTTAATCAAAGGCATATGTCTTTTAATTTCAGTTAAAGTGCAATTATTTTTAGATATTCATATAGAATCTGTAATGTGAAAGATGATATTAATGTATATATATACATTAATATATAATATATAATATATATAATATAATATATATTACTTAAGTAACATACAAGCCATGATATAAAGTGCACACAAGAAACAAATGTTGTGTTTAGATAATATTATAAGAACTCTGTCTGCACAGCCATCAATTTCAGATTGAATTAAAAATCTGTCACTGTAATCCTTTCATCTAGTGATTGAATAATTTTGTCACTTTAATTCAACTCATTTGAGCCAAAGCTCTCAGCGTTTGCCAAATATAAGGCAAAGTGGGGAGATAAGAACTGGGATTAGGAAAGTGAGGTTCTACTCTGAAAACCAATATTTCTGGGAGATGGTGGACTCAAGCCCTAGAAAAGCCACACCCCCTCTTAGAGATCAGGGTAGGGCTTTTATAAAGATATCCTAAAAAAACTGAATCTTTGCAAGGTGCTGCTGTCATTTCCCTGACACTGAGCACATGAATCTGACTGGGGCCAAAGGTGGTTAGATCTTATCTTATTGATTCACCTGTCAAAAAAGGTAGTCAACGAGGGAATAGTGGAGGTTTGCACACTTGTTTTTAGGGGAATTGATATGGCAATTATGTAAGGATATTCTAAAGGAGATGAGGTAGTGGCTAACTGAGATAAAAGACTTTTTTCCTGGTTATGTTTTGGTTTTGCCCTTTCAGATGAAATAAGAATCCATTATCGCAGATGGATCTTATTTTTAAAATATTTTCTTAAAAAAATTAAGATTATTCTTTAATAATTTCTTGGTTAATTTTTAGATATTCATATTTTCGGTGATATATACTGACCATCTAATGCCTTGACACATTTCATGTGTTAGCATGAGAGTATGAAGCTTTCCTTCCTTACATAACATTTGCAATTACAGTCTAAATTTTTTACTTTTATTTTTATTGTTTAATACCAAAAGTGTGATTTTACTTTATTTAGTTCATCTGTTGATTTTCTCTTATACCACAAACAAGTAAAATTCTAAGGTGTTGTCTTTCTCTGTATGATATTTCACTGAACATAATTCCTACTATGTCCTTCCATGTTATTAAAATGACAGAATTTCATCTTATTTCATGGCTGTAAAGTATCCCAATTATACCATGCCCTTGTTAAACATTCCTCAGTTGATGGACACTTAACCCCTGCACCACCGGGAAGGCCTCACTTGTTATTTCTTGTCTTGAATACTAGTCATTCTTTTTTTTTTTTTAAGATTTATTTATTTATTTATTTTTATTTATACAAGCACTGGGTACAGTCAGAAGCGTGGGAGGGTGAGAGAATTCACCAGAGCCAGAGCGGGGAACAGAACAGACAGACTGATGAAATACACTGCTAAGGGGAGTAGCGGGTGCAGCAGGAGAGTCTGTCACGCCATATGGGACCCTCACCGGCAGCCAGGGATGGAACCAGCACTGCAAAGGCTGTGGGCGGCTTCGCCGCCCAGCATTCAACCGCTGCGCCACCAGGGGAGGCCCTGAATACTAGTCATTCTTATTAGTGTCAGGTGGTATCTCATTTTGATTTGCATTTCTCTAATAAGTAATGATGAACATCTTTTCATGTCTACCAGCCATCTGTAAGTTTTGTTTGGGAACATGTCTATTCAGATCCTTTGCCCACTTTTAAATTTGTTTTTTGACTGTTGTTTTATGAGTTCTTTGTATATTTTGAATATTAACCCCTTGTTGGGCATAGGCTGTGCAAATATCTCCTCTTATTTTATAGGCTGTCTTTTTTATATTTGATACAGTTTCCTTTCACTGTACAGAAGCTTTTTTGTTTGGGTAATGCCAATTGTTTATTTTTGCTTTGTATCCCTTGCTATTGGAGTACAATCCCCAAACACAGCTGTAAGGGTAGTGTCAAGGTAGTCAAGGTACATATTGACTATATTTTCTCCTTTGTATTTTATGATTTGGGACCTTATACCTAACCCATTAATGTATTTTGAATTTGTGTGTGTGTGTGTGTGTGTGTGTGGTATTAGTAGTTTAGTTTCATTTTTTTGCATTTGGGTGTTCAGTTTTCCCAACACCATTTATTGAAGATTTTCCTTACTCCATTGCAAGCTCTTGCAACCTTTGTTACAATGTGTGTTGAATGTATCTATGGTTTTATTTTGCGGCACTCAATTTTGTTTCATTGGTTGGTGTGTCTGCTTTTATTTCACTGCCATGCTGTTTACATTTCTATCACCATGTAGTTAGTTTGAAGTCAGAGAACTTGACTCCTACATTTTTGTTTTATTTTCTCAGACTTGTTTTGGTTATGTGAGAGCTTGTGTGAGTCCATACAACTTTGAGAATTTTTGGTTCTATTTCTGTTATTAATGCTAGTAATAACCTATTAATGTGGATTTTAATAGGTGTGACATTATATATGTATATAGCTTTGGGTGTCTTTTTAGAGATTTACATTGTCTGTGATATATGCTGATCATCTAATGTCTTGACATATTTCATGCATTGTCATGTTAACACATGTTGATTCTTCCAATCTATGAGCACGATATACCTTTCTATATCTTTAGATCATCTATTTCCTTCAATGATGTCATACTTTTTTTTATTTCTCTTCTTTGGTTAACTGAATCCTTTTCATGCATTTTGAATGTGATTATTTTCTTGATTTCTCTTTCCATCTGCTCATTATTTGTAGATAGAAACAAAACAGATTTTTGAATATTAGTTTGTAGCCTGTGATTTCATTTGTTGATTATTTCTAATTATTTTCACTTTTCCAGCATTGTGCTATGGTTTTCTTTGAGTTTTTTCTTTGTCCTCTACTGGTTTCTATAGGTACTAAAGTATTTGCCTGTGATGTGTCTTCAGGATTGGGAAAGGATATCGAGGAATCTAGTTATTGTCAAAGATGTGCCGGTGTTTGGGAGGAGCAAGTGGACTCATATTTGTGTCTGTTGATATCCCTCCTATCTGTAGTCCCAGATCTCACCCTGGCAGTCTGTCTGTAGTCAGTGCGTTTCACTAGAGAAGTACCAGTCCTGAGGGGTGGGAAAAGGGTGCACAGTCTAGAGGGCCTCCTCTTTATTCCTTACTGGGATCCTGGCCTGTGTGGAATATCCCCACCACTCCATACAGGCTTTTCTTGACTTAAAGAGTGTACCTCCACATTGATTTGGCTCTCTCTTCCCCAGGGTCACTGGCTGATTTGGAAGCCGTTTATCTGTGACCCAGGCCCCAGACAGCAGTCTCCAAGCTTATCTCTCTGCCTGCTTTTTGTCCAGTGAATTGCCTGTGTCTCCTGTAGTACAGTCTGTGAAGAATAAGGGCTGTTTTGAACTTAGATCAAGCTTTGGACTCTCTGTACTGTCATTCTGGTCAATTGTTGAATTATCCTCATGGGAGTGAAGCAAGGAAGTTTGCTATCACTATCTTCTTGACATTTTTGGGTTTTTAAAAGAATTATTTATTTATGTATACAAGATCTGGGGTCTAGGCCAGAGATGCAGGAGATGAGAGGATTCACCAGAAACAGAGTGGGGAACAGAACAGTAAGATAGACTGAAATACACTGCTGAGGGGAGCATCAGGTGAGACAGGAGAGGTCTGCTGCGCCATATGTGGGTTATAATTCATGCCACAGTGGCTGGTGATAGCTTGATAGTGCTAAAACTTTAACCTCTGCACCACTAAGGAGGCCTTATTTTCTTGAAGTTTTTTAAGTTGTTTTCTTTATTCCTCAGTAACATGATCTGCCCCTCACTTAAACTATTTCTCCCATGTCTCACCACCTGGAAGCCAAAATATTGGTTGATGGTGTATTCATGTTGTTCAGCACGAACAATTTATGTAATAGAATTTCTGTTGATCTGAGTGTCATATTGGTGTTGATAATATTTAAAGTGAGATTTTTATTTATTCAACTACAAATCTCAGGGTTTATCATTTCTATAGATTCTAAGCAGTGTTTTGAAAATTGATAAACTTGGATTTTAATATCAATTGCACCACAAAGCCAGTCACCTTTCAAACATAATAATTCTTAGACTTAGTGTCTAAATCTATAAAATGGAGACAATTATTGCTATTAAATAAATATGTGAGAATTCACTGACTCCCATAAAGAAAATACCTAAATCTAAGTCTTCATGTCTGGAAAAATAACCCTTAATTCTCTTTATATTTAAATTTTTATATTTAGCTATATACTTGCAAATAATGCTACAAAAGTTCTCTATGGAAATCTTTTCATATTTGCTTTTTTTTTAAGGAATACCAAAGTACATTACTCACATGAACTCTTTTCATGAGAGGACATGCTTCACAGCAGCACGAGATTTTTCTATTCTTTCCCAGAGGAGCCTAGGCATTTTCTCTTCCATTGAACAACAAATAGCTGATAATTAGATCTTGTTGCAAGATAAGACCTGCTTGTTAAAAATATCTCATTTAGCATTTAATTTGTGCTATTTGAAATTTTGACTCCATAATGTGAACAATCACAGTATGATATGCTGTCATATTACCTCTGTTGTTTTGTTTCATTGCTTAATCAGTGTTAGATCTCTTCTCTACACCACTGTGACCCATATTTTGCACCCGAAAAAAATTTCAGAAATACTGAATAATATAACATAAATCACACAGAAAGTGACTTAAGCAGATTTGAACTAGGCGGTGCTTTTAACTCACTATAAAATTTTGGTGAAAGTGCTTTCTATTTTGTGAATAAATACCCCAGGCCAAACCACACACATGCACTATCCTTCTCTCACTACAACGAAAGAAACCTTTGAAATCCCATAATCAAATACAGTAGGAAAAGTCAAACAAAAATAAACAAAACACTGCCATATTTGTCTATTGCATAATCATTCAGGTTCCAACCTTCTCAAAGAACTAGATTTTTTCCCATGGAACACTTTTTAAGAGTCCTGGAGCTGAGTTGAATCATGGTCATCCTATACCTAGTTATTCTGTACAGAATAGTCTGAATACTGAGTTCATAAAAACTGTTATATAGAAGATCCTTCAATTTGAGATGACCATCTTTCACAATTTTCAAATTATCAAATATTGTTTCTTCCATGCAATAAGAAATATTTTAAATTAATTAAATATACCTTTCAGACTCTAAAAATAACAGTAGACAATACAATAGAGGATATAAATCACATTACTATGAGTAAGCTAGACAGTGTCTATATTCTCACAAGTCTCTATATACACGATTCACATCTGCATCTAAATAAAATGATCAAGTTTTCCTATATGATGTGTCAGGAATATGAATATTAAATTCCAGTCCAAATAGCCTTTGCAGCAGTTAACATTTTAGAAAGTTAAACATTCCAGTTGTTATATTGGAGTTAGTTATGACCCCCAAGTCCCTGTCTTTTCTGAGACTGTGAAGATTTAAACTCCCACATTAATTATGATGGCATTACTTTACCTACAATTACTCCTATTTTGGTGCTGCTTTATCTTCCTTCAAAGAATAAAATGAAATTTTAAAGAAAAAAAATATTAACCAGTTTTTAGTCTCTCAGAAAGTAGTTTGCTTCATCTATGATATTGACTATTCCCTTGATATCTAAATATGTTGTCTCAGTGTATATTTACTACCAGCTGAGAAATCAATTCCATTATTTGTCCCTACATGGAAATTTGTATTAGTAACTATTAAAGGTCTGTAGTAGGCAAAAACATTATGTATGATCTTAGAAAGAGATTTCTAATCTACCATGTACTTTGCCCGTAAGAAATGTCTTGAGTAATTCATGCCACTTGCCTAAAGGCAAGTGTATCTCAGTCCCAGAGAATGAAGCTCTGAATGAATTAGCCCAATTCCATTATGTTAAATCTGGGAAATGTTGCCTTTAACCATTGAAAGAGTTATAATTTATTAAAGCCTCATGATGATACAATTCAGCCACTTGAAATAGAACTCAGCTTGATTAATTAAATGGGGGAAAATATGCCTTTCTTGCAGTTAAATAGAGAAAATGCATTCTTCAGAGTGCCTGACTTGTTCACATATGTGTGTTTATAGATAGAAAGGGATAAACAACTGAATATTCCAGTGACAGTTAAAGCCATTTCTCAGTATTTTCATGTAATCAGCTGTGCATGATGAAAATAATAATGATGAAAATATTATCTGAAAATATAATATGCAAATGCACCAAGGAATGAGACTTTGAGAACTGTAAGCATAAAATAACAGCTCCTAGAAGGCATGCTCTGGAATTCCTGATGAGTGCTGTTGTCCCTGTGGTTCAGATACCTGTCATTTTACATTAGTAAATCAAAAGATTATTACTTAGAAAAGGAGAGATTCTTCATAGGAAGGCTTCAGTGCCCTTACCCTGCTCATGTGGAGTTTTGCTGGGTTCCTTGTCTGTTAGTTGTAGGGCCACCATTAAACAAATTAAACCTCTGGAGCTTCAGAAGACTGTGTCTTAAGTCAAAATTACCTGATTGCTCCGAAAGTACATAGAAACTTATACAATTAGCTAACATCAAAGTGTCTTATCTATATGTTCCAAGGCAATTAAGCTCAGAAATAATATAGGGGCTAAAAATGTTTCTGATGAACTAGTTCTTTATTTTCTTCATGGAAGTTTTCTCTCTGTTACACTTTTAGTGATAATTGGGAGCCAATATTTTGCAATGTATAGAAGGGATAGAAGAACATGAGAAGCTTAACTGGGGGAACAAAACTAAAATGTCAAACTCTGATCATCCCCCTGTAATCATCCTGTTTATTATCTGAACCATCTACCTGTATCTCTGGCTTATAATTCTCTCCTCCTCTCCATCCATTGCCCAAACCAGACACAAAACATGCAGGTGATGAAAACTACAAGGATGCCATATCCTTTGTTGTTCTACAAACTATACAAAGACATGAGAAAGCATAACATACACTGTCACTTCATTGTTATGACCATAAGGAAGTCACTATATTTTTTAGTCCATTTTTTCTTCCCTAAAATAAATACAAACTACAAATCATACAAATTTGATCCAAAACACCTCCAGATTTTTCTATAATCTATACCCTTCTTTCTTTTTTCTTGAAGACGACTGATTTTCGGTATTGCAAGGGAGTCTGGCATGATTTTTAAAATTCTAGCTGTTGAAATTAAGATTGCATATTGCCTTAACATAAAAATTTGCCCTTATCATTTTTCTTATTTTACAACAAGCTCAAATACCCTCCTTTGTCAACAAAAGGAAACATAATAAGAATAAAGTCAAATTGGAGGCTTCTCTTCATTGTTTTATCATGAGAGCCTATGATTTGTCCCTAGAACACTCAACTACTTGTCCAAAATAAATTGTCACAAGTTGTGTATTCATTACTCCAAACTCAAGTGATGACTTTAAAATAATGAAATAAATGAAGCATTTAATCTAAGCAATTTTCATTGCTACTTCATCTGTTAATGGTATTTGTGCCAATTTCCAATAGTTTTTGGTGTTAAAATAATTTGATTCTTGCTCAATTAAGTAGTTCACTTAATACTAGAAAAATGATTAATTAGAAACTGGACAATGGGTCAAAATGTAATGTTTCCTTCTTATGTACAGAGATAGACATCTATGAGAGATCTGGGAGTCATTAGCATACATATAGAACTCAAAATTATAAAAAAGATAGACATTTTCTACCTCCAGGAAAACAGAGTTGGGACCTGTGAAGGAGAAAGAATAGTCAGTGGTCTCTTCCCTGAATCTATGCAATGTGGAGACCAAGAAAAGGAAATCTAGAGTAGCATCGGTCAGGGTCTCTGAGTGCTAGTGTAAATTGCCCAAAAGCATCAATGCCATGGAACTGAGAGGTCAATCCATATACAAATGAATTTCTTATCAATAAACTAGATTAATCCAGTCTTGGAATTTAAACACCAAGGGCAAAATTTGGGGAAAAGCTAAAATTACAGTAGTCAATGAGATTAGCAATGCCAGAGCAAAGTGCTAAATTAGATGGGTGGGGAAGTTGAGCCTAAAAAAGTCCCTGCATCCAAAAGCAAATGTTGTTTAAAAATGAACAATGATGTAAAAAATTAAAAAAAAAATAAAAAAGTGAAAAAAAAAGATTCAGGTCACATGAAATTGCTTTGTATTGCACAAAGCATAGTATAGGATATATATTTTAAAAATTTTAGAAAATCTCTAAATAAAATATGCAAGGGAAAAAAAGCATTTAATTAACTCTACCATACATTATGGTGATTGTAGTTCATAATACTGTATTGCTTACTTAAAATTTGTTAAATGAACTCACCAAAAACAGTAAATAAAAAGATGACTATGTAAGGTGATGAACGAGTTAATTGACCTTACAGTGGTAATAATGCATATTGAATGTATATTTCAAATCATCATATAGTATACCTGAAAATTATTCTGCCATTTTCTAATGTAGTGGCCATATTAGAAGCATGACTTGGGTGTCTATGGCTGAAAAGGGAACTATATGCTAGTTATAGAATGGCAGAGTTCTAGATATAATGTGTCTTCCTGGACAAGATTACTTGAAATCTTTTAAAGTTTTCTGATATTCATCAGATAATTAGATAACCTGCCTTTTCCATTAATTTGTATTTTGAGCCTTGTAAATATAAACTATGTTAGTGACTGATTCCATAATTTCTCCTAGGAAGGAAATTCTTTGTTTGCAGATAGTCTTCAGAGTGATTAAGATAGAAAAAATTATATCCTGAATCCTGGGAGATGACTGCCATTAAAGCATTGCAGAGAATGGTGATAAAGAAAAAAAGAGATGCACATTTTTTTTTCTTCTGGGAGGAAGGGTAGTATTGAAGAGATTAGAAAGGATGATGGGAAAAGAGAAATGACAGAGTAAAATTGGAAGAATTGAGATAGGTTGCTGCAGAAAGAGAAAGCAAGCACTGAGTCCATGTGGATAAGTATTTCAGAGAATAGAAATTTCTAATAAACTCATATTTCTTTTCTATGAAATACATGGTATAAAGTCCATGTGTTATTTGAACATTATACAGCTGATTTATCTTCAGAACCTAATAAAGTTGAAAAGACTGATATTTTGTGTCTCATTAGACATTCTATAGAAGGGCAAAAATCCACATGGTTGGGATACTCAGAGGAAGAGAATTAAACTCAGAAGTGAAAGCGTATAATATAAGGATTGTGTCAGCTACCATTTGATATGGCACTGGGATGAGGTATAGGTGGAAGGTTAATGCTAACTTGATTTACCAGTAGCTCATAGGTAGGTTACATTATAAAGATTAATACTTGATTTTAGTAGGTTAATTTAAATGTAGAATTCTATTATTAGAAAAGACCAAAGAATTACTGAATTTTGATTAGCTGAAGGTACTTCAGGTCTGGTTGGTTAATGACAAGTATTACATATTTACATACCTACAGGGTGCCATAACCTATCTTGAATTAAAGTATCATTGTACAAGTTTTACATTTTATGTGATATACTTTTATTTGCTTAAATGAAACATTTAATGATATCAGTTTGAATAGATGCCATATTTAAATTCCCCAAGAAAAATGCTCTGAGATAAATCACTTAAATTTATGATTTTAGAAAAAGTAAATTGTGAAAAAAGAGCAGAATTCTTATTCTCATATTAATTTAGAATATATTGGTTATAGTCTGATGTTAGGCTGATGGTCTACCCAAGTTCCTAGATAATGCAAGACTTTGTGATTCATATTTTACACAATCCAATCCTCTCTACTATTTTATTGTTATTTTTAAAAGTTTTTTATTTAATTTTTAAATTTATTTTTAATTGAGGTAACATTGGTTTGCATTTTATTTTGGAAGTATAGGATCCCTCCATTAGGTATTGCCATTTCAGTGCATTCACTACCAAATCATTGATAGTCCACCACCATGGTCCATTGTGCTACCTTCCCTTTGTTCTTATCCCTTTCCTAACCTGTCTCCCTTCTCCCTTCTGGATTCCTCAGTTCTATAGTCAGCTTTCAAACATAAGTTTTTAAGCTTGTCTTTATAATTTAACACTAGATTATTGTCTTTTTAAAGATTTATTTATGCAAACAAGAACCAGGGTACAGGCCAGATGTATGGGGGGGTGAGAGAATTCACCAAAGACAGAGTGGGACACAGAACAGGCAGATTGACTTAAATATGCTGCTGAGGAGAGCAGCAGGCGAGACAGGAAAGGTCTGCTGTGCCATCTTTGTCTTTTTAGTATCAGTTCATCCAAAGTTCCAATACTTCTCATATATCTGAAGCAGAAATGATGAAGATATGTCTTATTATTACTGTTTTTATTAATAATTCTATCCCCAAGAAACCTCATCATTGCTATTAAACTGTTTACATAGCTTAATGAGACTGAACAATATTTTCTGGTGATTTCTTGATCAAGAAGTCATTTAAATAAATAATTTGACTACAAAGCAATTTATTGGAATAGTATTTTGTTTTTTTTTCACCATCTCAAAACATTCCCAAGTTGTTATCTTGTTTTGTTTAGGAAGCTCCTTCCCTCATTTTGATTCATTAATGCTATCACTTTTCAGAACCCATGTGATAACACTGTTTCAGACAAGATGCTATGATTCCTCCACACCAATTCAAGTTCCCATAGTTATACACTATCTTATGTCTTGTAATTTATGTTCACAATAACTCTCAGAATTATAATTAAACAATTTCATGATTTTGCAGAAGTATTGCTTTCTTGCTTTCTTTTTTATTTCTATATTCCCAGAGTCTATTACAGTACTATTCCAAATCAGTTTCTCAAACTTGAGTGAAGAAGGGAACAGACAAGGATTCCTGTAGCAGTTTTGTACTATGTTATGATTCAACTTCATCCCTCAGCAAAATCTCAATTTTTATACATGAAGAAACTTTCATGCTGATAATGAATGGTTGACACTACTTACAAATTTCTCCAGTTGAATGAATGGTGACACAAATCAGGTTTTGACAAATCTTATATATTTGGCTGTAAGGAATGGCTTTGGGCTATCTAATTAGCAAATCCATAGGATACCCCAAAGGCATTTCTCATGCCCTAGTCTTCTGTTGAAACTTTCTTGGAACAAATGTGGTCTTTTCTGGGAAGGATGTTCCTTCCTGACTGTGACAAAATCTTAGAGCAGAGAAAGAACCATTCTGATTTTGCTTTCCTTTTACATTTAATTTCCTCTGCCTGGACTGCTTATGTAATGTTTACAGATATAGTAGTCATTTTGCAACTTGCTGATAAAGGTTGCAAGAGTCTAGGTCTCTTAATCTTTATTACACGATATGAACGACAGACGACCTGCTTCTGATATTCTTTGTGCTCCATTAAAAGAAGTCACATAATTGCATATATCACTGCTAGAGAGTGTTTTTGTATTATTTGTAGCAAAAGATAATCCTATATAATGAAGCTATATATATTTACATGGTAATGCTCTATAACTACCAAAGATTTGAGTAAAAAATATACGGACAGGGCCTCCCCTGGTGGCGTATGCGGTTGAACGCAGCGCTGTGAAGCTGTCGGTAGCCTCTGCAGCGCCGGTTCGATCCCGGCCAACCAGCGTGGGGCCCACATGGCGCAGCAGGCCTCTCTTGTCTCGCCCGCTGCTCCCCTCAGCAGTGTGTTTCGTCAGTCTGCCTGTTCTGTTCCCCACTCTGTCTCTGGTGAATCCTCTCACCCTCCCGCACATCTGATCTGTACCCCGGTTCTTGTATAAAATAAATCAATAAATCATTTTAAAAAATTTATATACTGACAGGTAACACACTGAGATGAGAGATATAAATATGCCTCTAATTTCATTACATAGGACTACTATTGCCACAATGCCATAAGTGTCATAAAAAATAAAGTAGATTTAATTGAATCTAGCTATGAAACATCTTTAGAGTAATTAACATAGGAAAAAAGTTGGACCTTAATGAGTGACATGAAAACAAGTAATTATCATAGAGCAGAATTCTTAACTTTATCCATAGAAAAACTTATTTTTTTGCTACCCATCATCAGATAGAAAGAAAATTTATTTAAAAATCATGAAAATAATAGTTAAGTCATCCAAAGTGTATAAGACAAGTTCCAGAAATAGTCAGGCAGAGTGGATATGAATTGAAAAACTTAACTTTTAAAGAGGCTATATCATAGTATTATAATGTGATGTTACTTGAATAATAAATAAATAATGAAAGCTTACATCAAATATTGCTGCCTGGTGTGAAACTGTTGGGGAAAACTGTATTAATGATCGGAATGTTGCTTCTTTTCATAAATGTCTTATATTAACACTGGAGGTGGAAACACTGATTTCTTTAATAGCAAATCATCGTATGGCTAGTTCTGCCAAAAGCATAAATTCTCCTACCCTCAAGCAAAATATCTACAGTCTTATTAAAAGTTATTCAAAGAGATTGCAGCAGTGCATAAAAGCTGTTCATTTTATGTTATAATAACAAATTTTAATTAAACACAGTTTTTAATATTTCAAGTGAGCTTATCATATCCTCACAGGCCCCTAATGGGAGTTGATTTTTAGAATGAAATCACACTAAAAATGTAGAGGATAGAAAACCTAAATATATTCTCATGTGAGAAAAAAATATAAATATACAAGTAATTTCAGTTCTTATGTTGACAAATCCCTGCTTTCTGCTATCAATTTCCATTATCCTTTCTTTTTGGTTTCTTGAGATGGGTTTTAGATGCAATGAATTACTGTAAAACATATTAATTAATTTTAGCATTAATAATGTTAATAATATTAATAAATTAATGTATTTTATTTGTACTTTTGACATTAAATACTCGTAGACTTGAAAACTGTTACAAAAATTGTTCAAAGAATCTCTATATCCCCATCAATTGACTTTCCTACATGTCAGTAGTGTAACAGTGTAATTAACTAAGCAGGGATATAAAATTGATACAGCTTTAAGAAAACTACAGTTGGTTGTTTTGTTTTGTTTTCAAATTTCACAGTTTCACCAATATTCTTTGTTGGTCCAGGATAATGCTGAGGATCTCATAGTGTACTTAAAGAAACTTTAGTTCATACCAGTCTCGCAGTTCCTCAGTCTTCATCTTTCATAAAATTGACACTTTTGAAGATTTTCATTCAGTTATTTTGTAGAATGTCTCACAGTTCGGTTTTGACTGATTTTTCCTCATGAATACATTAGGTAATATGTTGTTAAAAAGAAAGTCACAAAGTGACATTCTGAGTATGACCAGGAGAAACAGGAGATCAATACACATCTTTACTGGTGATGCTAAATTTAATCAACCAAATGGCTAATCCTAGGAATCTGATTGAGGAACTGAGGCTATAGGGTGGGAGTGAGAGGGGCATTACAAAGTGGAGAAGGGGCACATGGACTATAATGGAGGACTTTGGATACCTTGGTTGTGGTTATGGGGTGGTGACTTATCTGAGGAAGTATGATCTATTGCCTCTGAATCACAGAGTTGTAAACCAGTGTTGTCTCAGTAAGAGTAAATACAAATAAATATAATGGAAATCAATATTTAAAAAATAAGCAATATAAAAATTTCAGTTAGACACACATGTCAGGTGTAAAAATTAAAGAGAACCAAAAGTTATGGATATTAAATTGCTAATAATTTAGTGATTTACTAAATTTAGTAATTAACTTAATCACTAAAATACAGAAACATAATTTTTTATCATGCAGTAAATATGAAAATGATGTTCTCTGAATTTTTAAACTTTGGCCCTTAGGGAATTCTAGGGTCATGGACTCATAATTTTTAAAAAGAGACACAATTCCATTGCACATATGTGAAATGACATAGAAACATTCAAATCAAGTTCCCCTGAGTTCTTTGATAGTGCTGTTAGGCTACTCTTTTATTTCTATCCTTTCAAGCACTGAGATCCAGGGGAGTCGCTCAATGATTCTATTTCTTGAAGATACAAAAAAAAAAAAAAAATTTAACTGCGCATGTGCACCTGTAGTTATTCAATAGACATTTGCTAGCAAGATATTAAGAGAATTTCTTTGGTCATTTCTTGGTAAAATAAATTTACCAAGTTGAGAAATACACTGATTTTCCCTCAATAGTACAATTTTAGTGGGTTTTTTTACTCAATGATTGTTCATTAACAGGAATTCTTACAGCTTTTATAAAAAGATATTTTAAAAAATGTAAGATGCATTCTACATGTTTTATTTTGGGAGGGAGAGACAAGGACGGGGTGTTAGAATTTTCTGCTTATTCAAATATTGGAATTTCACCATATTGAGTGCCCACTTTAAAATACTTAAGGGGAAATAAAATATATTGATACCCTCTTAAATACTTTTTTTTTCTCTGATAAGTTATTAATAACCCACTATGTCAGATGCTTCAGAGTTTCCTCAGGGCATCAATTTTTGTCACTCAGTAGAGCTAGCTAAGACAGAATTGTGCCTGATACTATGCTACAGAAACTTTTATTTCAACAGAAGACAAGAGCAAGGGTCCCATTTAAATTCTTTTAATTGCATAACATAAATTATATTAAGAATGACTTATAGATAATTATCCGATAATTAATCAAACTTGCATTGCAATATAATTTATAATTTAATGTGCACTATTCAAATATAAGGCAATTTTAAAAGCATCTATATAACGCTTATAAAGCATCTATATAATCTATATAAAAATAAAAATATTATATTTTTGTTATTGCCTAGTTGTTATGAGTCTATCATTGATAGATAAAGGTGAGGCAAATATGAACAAAGTCATGGCCCGGAGTCAATATATCACTATTTCCAAGTATCCTGGAACCCCTGACTGGAATATAAGTAAACAAGTTTTCTGTGAAACACCAGGTAAATGTCAGATGGTATCATTGTTAGGGATATGGCCCTCCTCCAAGAGTGGTCGCTACCCTTTGTTCACCTCTGGGGCTCATTTGGGTTTGATGCTAACATCAAACATCAACTTGATTTGATGTTACCAAATCTTTTTTTTTTTTAAAGATTTATGTATTTATGCATACAAGAACTGGATACAGACCAGAGGTGTGGGGGGAGAGATGATTCACCAGAGACAGAGTGAGGAACAGAACAGGTGAATCTACTGAACTACACTGTTGAGGGGAGCAGCGAGCGAGTCAGGTGGGACCTGCTGCGCCATATGGGTATCTCCCTGGCCAGGGATCGAACTCGTGCTACTGTGTCTGTGGATAACCCCAGAGGCTCTGTCTCAACCCCTTTTGCCACCAGCAAGGCCCTGATGTTACCAAATCTTTTTTTTTTTTTTTTTTTTAAAGATTTTATTTATTTATACAAGCACTGGGTATAGTCAGAAGCGCGGGAGGATGAGAGAATTCACCAGAGCCAGAGCGAGCAACAAAACAGGCAGACCGGCGAATTACACTGCTGAAGGGAGCAGCAGGCAGCAGGAGAGCTCTGTCGCGCCATGTGGGACCCTAGCTGGCTGCCGGTGATCCAACAATGCTGCAGAGGCTGAGGGCAGCTTCGCAACCCAGCGCTCAACCGCTGCGCCACCAGGGAGGCCCATGTTACCAAATCTTTACAAAGGGAAGCAAAATATTTCAAATAATATTTTGAGAATTTGAACGCAAATCTACAGTCATATATCTGGGGTTTGTGTTGGCTTAATTTTCTCCTCTGTTGTGTTATTCTTTATTTCTCATAAAAGCTATCAGAGGAGAAGAGTGGTACAACTATGGAGAGGAACAGAGAGGAAAGGAGCGTAACTGACTATGGTGAAGACTATGGGTGTTTTGATGGTGGGTGTGGTGTTGTAACAAACATCTAAAAAGGTCACGGTCTATACTTCTAAATCATATACAGTATTGTAAACATACATAACCTCATAAAGGAAACATAAAAATTAAATAATGTAATAGAAATGATTTTAAAAAAAACATTTGGGATCCTTTCACTTAGAATTACAATGCTTTTGTAGATTTTTTTGTGTGTAGAAGAATGGGGATGTAGGCTAGAGGTGCAGGGAGTGAGAGGATTCACCAGAGACAGAGTGGGGAGCAGGGCAGGTGGATCTACCGAAACGCACTGCTGAGGAGAGCAGCATGTGGGTTAGCTCCATGGCTGGGATTGAACACAGGCCATCATAGTGATAGCGCTGAGACTTAAACCCTATGCCACCAGGGAGGGCTCTAAAATTAAAATTTTTATTGATGGGCCTCCCCAGTGGCACAGCAGGTTGAGCGCCTCGCTGTGAAGCTGTCCGCAGCCTCTGCAGTGGAGGTTCTATCCCCGCCGGCTGCGAGGATACCAGCAGACCTCTCCTGTCGTGCCCACTGCTCCCCTCAGCAGTGTACTTCAGTCCTTCTGCCTGTTCTGCTCCCTAATCTGCCTCTGGTGGGTCCTCTCACCCTCCCACGCCTCTGCCTGTATACCCCAGCTCTTGTATAAAAATAAATGTCTTTAAAAAAAATATTATTTTTTACTGAAATTCTAACAGAAGAGAAGTCCCTTCTGCAGCTTTTCCTAATTGTTTCCAGCCAAGGGCAAATTTGTAAATTTTTATGACAGGCAAAATCAGAACAGTTTTTATCCTGTAGACTATTTTTAACAAAGATCTCTGTAGAATTTTTCAGTCAAGCATATACTTTACATGTGACAGTTCTTTCTCACTAAACCAGTATCAGATTATTAAAGTATGTGAATTTACAAAATTGTTATCAGCTTCAATATTTCTGCCACAGAACATTTCTTCCTAAGGGAACTTGGCAAAAATTGAAATTGTTAAATGTGTTTAAAATTTTCAGGCTTCCATTGTAGTAATTTTGAGAGTTTATGTTTGCTTGATGATAATACTAAACAAAGGTGAGAGCTCTGCAGCATTTTAGGCTGACAGCCTTTTGGAGGAGAGGCACCCTCTCAATTCAGAATATGTATTTGGAACTTTTCTGTAGGAGGGATTTGGCTGTTTTCTATGTATTTATTGAATTAGTTATTTTTATCAATATCAGATGATACTTATTTTGTATTTGGGATTGTAATCCAATGCTGTCATTAATTTGGTTATTCAGAGTCTTCTAATTTTGGTCATTGGTGGTTCTTTCTCTTGGTTTCCCTGCTTCTTTTACAAATCTCCATTTTTTTTTAATTTTATATCTTATTTTATTAGCATATGCTTACTTCCTGGGGCAGCAAACTGCTCCAGGCTAATTTTTATAGTTCTTGCCCCAGTCTAGAATCAGCAATTTTTCCAAGAAGCTTTGGTTCCTTCGATGGGGGAGTAGTATTTGAAACTAAAATATGGATAAGTGTATGTTTCTGTAATTAGTGTGTTATTACTTCCAACCACTCTGTAGACAGAACTAGGAAAAATTAGTTATGTCATACTGTATAAAGATATTATACTTTATACAAACTTGACTCAAAATGGATGAGACTCAAATGTAAATAAAACAAAACTACCAAGCCTCTATAAGAAAACAGGGAAACATAAGCATGAATTTAGGTTTGGTACAACAACAAAAAAAAAATTTCTATGAAAGAAAAAAGTGATAAGGTAGAATTTAAATTTAAACATTTTTTTAAATTAAAAATATTTGCTTTAAAAGAAACCAATGAAGACAAGCCAGAATCCAATTATGATCTTGATTGAAGTGACTTTAAGATAAAATTTGAAGTTAAGGTTAAGGATGACATTGATGACATCCAAGTTGCTTATGGGTTGGACATAAAACTGGAGTTGTATAATATTAACTTTTCTATATCACTACCTTTTACATCATTTTACACAGGTCCACACCAAAAAAAAAAAAAATGCAACTCTCTACTTTAGATCTCAATTTTCTATTTTAAATGATTTCTAATTTATAATGATGCTTTGTATGACCTTTATTCATCCTCATATTATGATCAAGTAGATCTGAGTCATATTTTTGTTGTTGTTGTTGAATAAATGAAGACAGAGATAAAATTGCTGATTTATCTGAGCTCATGCAGCCAGAATGTGGCAGGAACAATTTATTTCTGCAAAAGACTGAAATTCCATTATTTCAAAAGTGGGAGAAAATTGCTAAAATCTGCTTATTTCATTCCATCATGTCAAGTAAATTCTAATTCTTATTTTTAAAAGAAATACTAACTGAAGTCAGGATTCTTAGAATAAACAAATACTTGCAGTCACACATAAACATTTGACTTTTTTCTGTGGCTATAGCACCAAGTGAAACATAATTGGGTAGGTTAAATATTTAGGAGGCTAAGAAAGATAATCACATTGGTTTATATTGTCAAAAATTGGTTCATTATTTAAAACTTTCATTGTTCCATGAATCTGAATTGTCATGAATTGGAGATTACTGACTGAAATAAGAGATATAAATTCAAATCTTGGCAATGTTTATAAAGTAGATTGAATCCACATTGCATAAATAAGTTCAAGTTCCCAGGTGACTGAATAGTACAGATTTTGTATGGAATTGTGGAATAAGGAAATTCTGTTGGCCTAAGTCATTATGCTATTGCTTTGGCCCAGTTGTAGGGATTTTTACTAATTAACAATTTATTAGACTAGAAAATCCCTTCTATACTTTGAAATAAATGGCAACTTTTGATAATTTGAGTAAGTATTTTTGTTCCAGTTCATTATATACATCAGTATAGCAATATATTACAACTTCCAAACTTATGAAGGGGCCGCCTATGATATTTTGGAAAGACATTATATCAGAATATAAAATCCTAGCTCTGGGCCTCCCCTGGTGGTGCAGCGGTTGAACGCTGGGCTGCGAAGCTGCCTGCAGCCTCTGCAGCGCTGGTTCAATTCCCGGCCACCGGGGCGAGGGTCCCACATGGCGCTCAGACCTCTCCTGCTCAGCCTGCTGCTCCCCTCAGCAGTGTATTTCGTCGGTCTGCCTGTTCTGTTCCCCACTCTGGCTCTGGTGAATTCTCTTACCCTCCCATGCTTCTGACTGTACCCAGTGCTTGTATAAATAAGTAAATAAGTCTTAAAAAAAAAAAAAAAAAGTCCTAGCTCTAAGTTCCAGGTCTGGTCACCATTTATCCTAATGACATGCTTTGGCACAAAGTTTGTAATTAAAAGATATTTTTAAATAATGTAGCATAATATCTAAAATCCTATTGTCTCTCAATTGGAACAAGACATTTATGAATAATCTTTTAAATATCAGTAAAGTCTTTGTTTCATGGAACACCATGTAGGCTCTGGCCCCAGACTTTCAGATACTTATGGTGAGATTAATACATAAAATTTAGTATTAAAGAAGAAAAATATGGAAAATATGAGATGCCTAGCAAGTGATGCAACCATTTTGGGAAATATAATATATAAATATACAGTTTGAAATAGTTTATGGATATAGGGTGAAGTTAAGAGAGAAGTAAATTATTTCTGACTTTTCACTGGAAGAATTATTTCTTTAATATGTTAATAAGTCAGCTTGAAATTTTCTTTTTTGCCACTTTTTCCTATTGTATCTCCTAGCATCAACGGCTCAGAGAGGGCCTCCCCTGGTAGCGCAGTGGCCTCTGCAGTGCCGGTTCGATCCCTGCCCCTGCGAGGGTTCCACATGGCACAGCAGACCTCTCCTGACTTGCCCGCTGCTCCCCTCAGCAATGTATTTCATTGGTCTGCCTGTTCTGTTCCCCGCTCTGGCTCTGGTGAATTCTTTCATCTCCCTGCGCTTCTGACTGTACCCAATGCTTGAATAAATAAATCTTTAAAAAAAATCATTAAAAATAAAAGGCTCAGAGATACTTGTTGCCACAGGAAGAAGAAAAAGAGAAAGAATTAATATCCAGCATTAGACTTTGAAAGTATTGTCCAGTGGTCCATTTCGGAGACTAAAATTGTGAAAACCAAAAGCTTATTGGTAAATATTGAATTGATGGAATAGATGTTGAAAAATAAGCTCCAACTTTCAGAATGTCCTAGTGCAGGAAAATAGACAGTGTCTGATAACTGTGATGGAGTGGAAAATTAAGAAGTAGAAAACATCAATGAAATGTCCAGTGTCTGCCTGAATGAATGTCATTTCGTGCTCACCACCAGGAACATGCATGATGATAATCAGTCATCACTCGGATTTTTAGAAGTTCACTTTGTGAAAGAACTCTATCTGCCATTCTTACTGTATACAGAAGGTCCCCATACAAAGCTATTATCACTGGTTGATCTTTCAATTTGAGTATCTTCTCCCTATATACCCACCTGAACTCTCCTGTGTGACAATTTTCCTTAAACAGAGAACTGAGGACTAGGTACCTAGAGGGAGTGATTGTAATGAAAAAGAAAAGCATAGTCTGTCACCTCTGCTGGCTCTGCTTGACTTACCAGTTATGTTCATTATTCTGGACAAGATTTATTTTATCTTGGACTGATTTAGGAACAATGACCCTCGTCCGAAGTTAGGACAGGGATTCCCCATATAATTTTTCATATAAATGATAATTTATATCATTTAAAAAGATGATATACTGAGGAAAGTAGAATAGCTCTTCCTGTCTATTCAAGTTATGGAAATAGGTAGAAATCCCAAACCTCCCATAATCAGCATATTAACATAATGGGACATAGTAATGATTCATGTAAGTGTTATAAAGAGCAAATACACTGATATATAATTAATAATCCAGTACAGTATTTGGCACATACTTAGTATCAATCAAAGTTGTGAACACCTCACTACCCAACAAAGAGATGTAGGCAAAATAAGCTAAAGGTATCAAGGTAAAATACAAATAGCCAAATCAAAAGTCCATCGGGAATGATGAAGAGATTAGGAGTCAAAAAGGTTTCTCTCCTTAACACAATTGGTTTAAACGTAAGGCAACCAATCCCTTCATTTGAGTCTTATTCTTAATCTGCTCTAATCCCTGGGCTGAACAGAATGAACTGACATACACATTAAATGCGGAGAGAGATGAAGAAAATGAATTGTTTGAGCTATGGTCTGCTTTATGCACTTAGGCATTAGCTGTGCTCCCAGAGAACAACTGGTCATCAAATAAAGGAGATGACATTTTAAGTAGAATTCATCTTAGAAGTGTCATCTCCCTGAAGGCACATCATAAACAGGTGGCACTTATTTTCCATTACCCTTCAGAAGTCACTAAAAACATCATTACATTTCAATTGAGTTGCAGTGGAGAATAAATGTCCATTTTATGATCTATTTAAACATTCTTGGATGAGCAAGGAAAGGAGAATTTAACTGTCTGCTCTTTTCTTTTTATAGCCTTTGACAAAAGTCAAACCCCAACCTGATGGACAATGGCACAAAAGGGCACTAAAGTTATACTGTGAATGTTTGCATCTTAATATTCAGGCTCCATATCGAGCAGATGTTCCAGCATCTTCTAAGGGAATTTAGAGCATTACAGAGCAAGATGACAGAAAACAACACAGGTAAAGAAAGATCTATAAGAAGTCGAAGTCACAATATTCTGTGAGGGACAAAGGCCATCTCCATGGTAATCCCTAATTAATGTGTTGGCTAACACATTGGGATTGTTCTAGAAAGTCAAGAATAATTTATGTAGCTTAACAGAAACTTGATTTTTGAGGCAACCTTTAATATCCATCCCCTAGATGGATACTAGGTGACTGGCAGAGTTTAGATAATCTAGCGATGGGGTAGGCAGTGGTATATTAGCCAAAATCTAGCAATCATTTTCTTATCAACAAATCCTTATAAGCATGGTGTTATAGAAAGGAAGTGGAAAAAAAAAAAAAGGAAGACCTTAATATCTGACCAGCCTCCTCACTCTGAGGAATTATGCTCAGCCTTGGGTCTTTAACATAAGCACATCGGGTGACAAAATTTGGAAAAGTTTGGGACCCAGTTTTAACACTTAATTCACCTATGTCCTTTAACAAAATATTACCCTGAATATTAACTTCATTATTAATAAGAGTGGCCACCATTGTGCACCACTCTGCTTTATCACTTATTAGATCATTACTCTGGGTAAATTTCAGCGTTTTCATTTGTATATTGGAGATTAGAAAGAGGCCACTCTTCAATCGTGACATAGTAAATGATTTTATTCATCTGAAGAATGTAGTACAATAATAGGCATATGAAAGTGCTAAAAACAGTATTAGTTATTGCAAAAAAAGTCTATGCTTCTAGAAAACATGACAACAACAACTAGGGATATTATTTTTTGTGTCAATTTAGGTTGTTCCTAAACATAGTCAATCCTTTCCCTATGGTTCTTAAAATGCAGTATTTTTATTGCACTATTTTTCTTGTAGTGCTTAAGATTCTATAGTCTTTCTAAAGACTCCCTGGTGGCTTAGGGGTTAAGTCTCACTATAATCCTGTGGCCTGAGTTCCATCCACTGCCAGGGAGATAACCGACAAGGCACAGCAGACCTCTCCTATCTCTCCCACTGCTCCCCTTAGCAGTGTATTTCAGTAGACCCATTTGTTCTGCTCCCCACTCTGTTTCAGGTTAATTATCTCACCCACCCACACTTCTGGCCTACACCTCAGTTCTTCTATGAATCAGCAAATCTTAAAAAAAAAATTTATATTGTAATTTGTCAACTGTAACCCATAGAACTTTAGCGTCATCACATAAACTGCAGCTGTGTTATCTGGCAGAGCTCTCTGGTGTTTTTAGTCCTTTGCACCTGCTAATCAATTTGAAGTTTGGCAGCAAGAGACTGGAACACACTTCCCTTCTCTTACTCACTTTTCCTGAATAAATTCAGTGTATCCTATATTTATTTTTTTATAATTTTTAAAAAGATTTATTTGTTATTTATGCAATAGCTGGGGTACAAAACAGAGGCACGGGAGGGTGAGAGGATTCACCAGAGACAGAGTGGGGAGCAGACAGGCAGACTGACTGAAAGCACTGCCGAGGGGAGCAGCGAACGCAACAGGAGAGGTCAGCTGTGCCATATGGGAATCTCCCTGGCCGGCCGGGAATCGAACCTGCGCTGCAGAGGCTGTGGACAGATTCACAGCTCTGTGCTCAACCTGCAGAGCCACCGGGGAGGCTCTCAGTGTATCCTTTGGTGCAGTGTAGAGGTCTCCTTCCCAGAACTTTACCTAATTCTTTCCTATCTTACATCTTTAGATTATTCGACAACACTAGAGTGAAAATAAATTAAACATTAAATCCTATATATTAAATATAAATATATATAAAGTTATATATAACTGGCTGAATTATTAATTATTACCACTTTCAAGCATGTCAGTTTTTATAATATTATAGTTACACTTCAAACAATAATGTTATAATCCAATATTGCAATTGTCAGTAGCTTAGTAAAGTCTCCAAGTATATGTAAGGTATGTGTATGAGGAGAAAGAGTATAGTAGTAGTAGTAGGAGGAGGAGTATTGTTTACCTTTGTATTCCCAGAATAAGAAAAAAATGTGTCTGTTATTTATTTATTTATTTATTTATTTTAATTTTCTAGAGGCATGTCTTATTTATTTATCTATTTGTTTGTTTGTTTGGTTTATACATGCACTGGGTACAGTCAGAAGCCGGGAGGGTGAGAGAATTCACCAGAGCCAGAGCAGGGAGCAGAACAGGCAGAAGGACCGAAGTACACTGCTGAGGGGAGCAGCGGGCGGCAGGAGAGTTCTGCGCGCCATGTGGGACCCTCCTCCGGTGGCCGGGGAGCAGCCGGGGATCGAACCGGCGCCGCAGAGGCCACGGGCAGCTTCGCAACCCAGCGCTCAACCGCTGCGCCACCTGGGAGGCCCCAAAATGTGTCTGTTATTTAAAGAAAGGAAAAGAATAGAGAAAAACAGAAGAGAAAGAAAAGAAAAAGGGAAAGTCAACAAACAAGGCTAAAGAGAGATGTGACCATAGATGGAATTTTGCAGGATGCCTCTCTTGATGGAGCCCATCAGGTACTATCAAAAGCAATTGAAGTTCATTGAGAAATTCTGAAGCAAAATTATGAGATGGTATCTATGAACCTCACCTATAAAATCAAGCAAAATCTTCAGGGTGTCTAATTGCCTTCTCGCCATCTTGCATCTCAAAACATCCCACATGATCTTTCCTTAAAGACAAGAGTAAAAGTGAGAACAAATGCCAAGAGGGGAGTTCACAAGCAAAAGAGGCCAAAAATGCCTTCTAAAAAGTTACTAGTCATGTGCATTTGGCATTAGGCAGCAAAGGAAAAACTATTTAGAAGACCTGAGTTATAGTAAAAATCATTTGCTTTGGTTTGATACCATTATTATTTTTCTTCTAACATATCCAGTTTTAAATAGATATGAAATGTTTCATTTTCCATTTTAAAGCATTTGATAGTGTTTTGAAAAATACTCAAATTTACACAAAAGTGAGATACTATTTCCTCTCTCATTTTCTTCTCTCTTACTTCTTTTAACCACACATTTAATTTACTTTCCAACTCTTCAAATATAAGTCCATTTTTTTCTCTTACTGTGCTAAGACAATGTGTACTTAATAAATTGAAGTTTATGCCACAGTATCATTACCTATACCTACTATACTATACAGAAGATCTCAAGAACTTACTCTTTTTATAACGAAAACTTTATATACCTTGAGCACTAACTCCCCTTATTTACTTTCCCCTTATTTACTCCCCTTATTTACTAACCAAAGCATGATTAAAGCTTAATTCTAACTAGTTCTAAATTTTAGTCAAGAAGAGCTGTTGCTAAAAATGGATCGAATCTGACCACACTCTAGCACCACGCCTGCCCTAAGAAAATATCACTTTCCCTTTTTCTTTCCTCCTAAATGAGCAAAAAACCAAAATTCACTTATTTTACTCATGAAATAGAAGACGTTGTATATTATTTATGCTCCATGAGGAGGCAAAAGGGAAACTGACAACCACAGTAACAGCAAATAGGACACAGTCATTCAGTTCACTTTTTCATATGTGAAATTCATCAAAATTTAGAAAACATTTAGAAGTGATTTTTTTGTTGTTGTTGAAGTCAAATAATCTACAACTCTGCCTCCTTCTTGGTTTCCCTTTAGTCTACTAACATTATCCTGACAATTATCCATTAAAATTTAGGTGTCTGACAGAGGGAGTTTTAAAACCAAAACTGGCTAGACAAAGGAAAAACTCGACAGCTGCCAAAATCACTAATTAGCTAAATTAGACTCTTGAAATGGTTAGCAAGTTCATCTTCAGTTCTGCTAAATAGTGCGTATCTCTCATTTTGAGTTATAGAGATCTTACAGTACTATCTGTTCTAACATTAAAAGAATTACTTTGGAAATATAATTAAGACATCTAGCGAAGAACAGATATCCTTTATTCTTCTTTTTGCTTCCTCTTTCATGACTTAAAAAAAAAAATGTTGCTGACAGTTGGCTTGCCATCTGTTCCAGTAGGGCAAATGTGTAAAAGTTTGTGATAGTCTTTCAATGGAAGCAGTTGATTATAGATAACATATTATTTTCAGAAAATATGACTGTTAATGTTTCATTAAGACATTAACCAACAAAGCAGTTGATGTGATCTCAAGAATAGAACTGAAAAGTTTGTTCCAAAGTGTAGGGTAAGTGAATTTGCTCAGGCTTTTACAACATTGGCCTCTGTGGCTATCACCTGCAGCTTTGATCTTGTTAATGTGGGTGTGGGGCACACATGCCTGATTATGGTCATCTGAGCATGGGTGTGTGCGCATGTGCAAGTGTGCACACCTGTGCCTAGGAGGGAGGTGATCAAAGGGTGGCATCACCCTGGGGCAGAGGATTCAAGTTGTTGTCTCCCTGCTGGTTTGTTTCCCTGTGAAAATGATGCCACGGATGCTAAAATTCTTCTCCAAATCACTTGAAATAAACAGTGAACCTACTCGGCCCGGGATGGCTGCAAAAATCAAGGTATTTACACATTTTTTTTGTTCCATGTTAAGGCTCCTTCAACTTGCTAAGTTCTAACTGGCCATTGTAATATTCTGATTATTATTATAATGGTGAACTGGTGATAACTCGCAAACTGTTGTGGCAAAGTTTTTTGAAAGATCAAATGAGGAAGTGGAAGGGGCAAGTGCTTCTAACATTTTTCTATGACTAGTATCAAGCACTATATAGCTTGAGTCATTTGTAAAATGAAAATAATTGTATGCATCCTACTACCAGGCACATAGTACCTTCCTTCTTGTAATAGGAGAGAACCCCGTGGAAGTAATTTTAGGCAAAACATTTTAGAACATAAGCTTCAGTGATGTCTATGTGGATACAGCTCCAACTGCAAGAAAACCAAAACAAAAAAAAAAAAAGAGAAGCAATTAACACTATAGTAAAATAAAAGCTTCTGTACAGAAAAAGAAACTAATTAAAATGTAGAGATACACTGCTGAATTGGAGAAAACATTTGCACACCATGCATCTGACAAGGGGCTGATATCAAAGATCTCCAAAGAGCTCATACAACTAAACAAAAGGAAACACATAACTCAAACAATGGGCAGGAGAGTCAAAGGACATTTTCAAAGAAGGCATACAGATAACAACAGGTACATGGAAAAAATGTTCATCATAGCTTATCCAGGATAAACAGAAGTCACAATAAGATCACACCTCACACCTGTGAGAATGACCACCATCAAAAATATCAGAAATATCAAGTGCTGGCAATGATGTGAAGAAAGTGGAAACCTCTTATACTGTTGGTGGGAATAGTAGACTGGCTCAGCACATCTGGAAAACAATGCAGTGGATTCTCAAAAGGATAAAATTAGATTTTCCAATTGCACTCTTAGGTATCTACATGAAGACTACAATAACACTAAATTGAAAGGAAATTTGCACTCCTATGTTTATTGCAGTGCTATTTTCAACAGGCAAGGTATGGAAACAACCTAAGTGTCCAGAAACAAATGAGTGGATCAAATAGATGTTGCAAATACACATAATGGAATACCACTCAGTGATCAAAACATATTTTGGAGCTCCTTTTAATATTGGAGCTCCTTTGTAATATTTCTTGGTAAGGTGGTTTAGTTTTTGCAAACTATTTATCCCTCATATCTGAAGGAGAGCCTTGCAGGATAGAGTACCTGTGGCTGGAGGATTTTATCTTTAAGTTTTTCCATCACAACATTCCACTTTGTCTTTGATCATAGGTTTTCATCAGAGAAGTCTGATCTTAGCTTGATCAGGTTCCTGTATAGGTTTTCTGCTTCTTTCCCTTTGACAACTGATGTATTCTTTGTCTTGATCTTTGAGAAGTTGGTGAAACTAATTTAAATACATCAAATGGAACAGATATTGAAAGGACTCAATGATAATAATCAGCTCAGCCCCACCCAGCCCACCCCACCCATTTCTTCTGATAATTATTGTTGTCCATTTTTAGTTGTCTGAATAATATTGGCATGGTTGGACTTTGGGAAAAGAATGCATTCTTACTAACAAACCATTCAATCATGTCCTTGTACAACTTTCCCAGTGAAGAGTTTTACTATTTTAATCAGATAAATTTTAAAATCATGATATATAAACAGAAAGTATATTCTGTTATCAGTACTGACAGTGGTGAATTTTCATTGCAGATCTCCAAGTAAGATTTCAAAGTGGATCCCTTGACCTTAGTTAATTATAAAATAAGTACTTCTCTTCTTTTAAGTACCCTACTAGCTAACTAGGATTGTGCCGGAGAAAACCACATCCCTGAGAGCCATTGTGCTCTCTCTGGGAAGTCTCCACTTCTGTGAATAGCAGTATTACTTTACCCTTCAAGTTCTGTCTCTACAGAATGCATAAACTCAGTCCCTTTCATCTTTCCTTTTGGTTTTACTTTTCCATATATTTGTCATTTTGCATGAGACATTCAGAAATAGCAATGTAGCACGGAGCAACACTAAATAATATAAATGTACAATTAATTTATCCAATCCATGATTCAATGCTAAAATGGGGAAAATAATTTAAAGATGTTATTTTATTTCTATTTCCCTTCAGAATAGTCAAACGTAGAAAATATTATATGTTTTTGGTCTACACATTGGTATTATTTTTTCCCTAACCAAAAATAGCACTTATTATGTGGTTAATCTCTTGAAATAGGTGCTGTTCAAGATAGAATAAGATTGTTTAACGTCTGTTTCTGTTGACCTTCTGTGTGTAATCTAATAGTTTGTTTAATGAACAAATACAGATCACAGACACTTAGTCTTCATTAAAGTCTGTTAGCTCAACAATAGTGTAATAATAATTAAAAAGAAATCTGATAACAATGGAAGTTAGGAAAAGAAATCAAAATGTATTACTTTGCTAATGTGTTAGCTCTCCCTAATGAAGACAAAGTAAACTCTTCTTGGTCAGCTGAAGGTCAATGTTAACTTGAATCTTTTGTATTTATGTATGTCCCTGGTATCTATAAAGACCTTGGGAGCTTGAAGGAATGACTTGTGTGTTATTATATAAACTCTAATAACACTCTAAATCTTACTTCCAAACCTACATAACAAAGACAGGTGAGGCTAGACTTAGAATGTTTTCTTCCTCACTCTCTACCTTTTCAGACTGCTGTACTTACACTGCTAAAATTCTAGTCCATGCTAATATTTAAGCCTACTTTCAAATGTCATAAATAACTTTACAATTGTATAAATAAATATACAAATACATAAGGTTCTAACTGGCATAGGCAAACATTTAACAATAGCCCCCTATTAAAAAGAGGAAGGAGATGCAAAGTGTGTAATGGGAAGAAAGGGATGGTGATTATGTCTATTTAACGCAAAACATTTCATTTTTAGTTTAAATACTTCAATATTGCTTGAATCATTTTAAAATGGTACTATATCATTGCATCATTTTGTATAATTTCAGTTAGAAATCAATTTTGGGTAAACATTAATGATATGTAGCAGCTCACAGAAATCTCCATGAGTTGATTAAATGCCTAATTGTGCAAAAATGAAAAAAAAGATGTAAAAATATATAAAATAAAAATAAAAAAATGTATCTGAATAATGGTAGTCATTGGACCTAGATGTTTATATTTTTCCTTCTTACACTAGTATATTTTTAAGTAAGTTGGAAACTAATAAGGGAAAAAGCATTTTGTGTAACTGTGTTTCCCAAAATGTCCATCATTAAAGATCATATTCCTTGAAGTAGTAGAAAAGAAAATCATCACATCCCAGATAAATACATTCACCAGAAATTAAAAAAAAAAAAAGTTCTGGTCACCTCATTTGATTATTTGATTTATTTGCATCAGTAGCTGGCTTAATCTCAAGAATGAGTCTGTCAAATTCACATGTCCTGTCTTGGTATGCAGCTTTCTCTTTTTTTTTAAGAAAATGTTCTTATTGGACATGTAAAATAATGCCTAATAAAAATGAATTTTGTTACTATTTCTACCTCATTTAACTGAGAGGTATGTCAATATGCCATCAAAGTAATAAATAAATCACTGCCTTTACTGCTGAGGTTCCTACTAGGAGCTAACTCAGGAGGTATTTCATAGACTACTGATGCCATCCTATGGCCAAATAAATTACTTGCAGGGTCTTAGCTACTCAGTATTGGGGGTCTTCCCTGAGGGGCATCCTTCTTTGTACAACCCACATGTGGTATCTTCTATATTTAGAGACCAAATTCAATCTTCTTACATGGAAAGAGGCACAAAGAAACCAAAATAAAGATAGCAATCTTCTTTGAATTTTTGTTCGGTTGTTTGGTTTTTAGCAGAGCAAAAACAAAACAGAAATAAAATTTTGAACACCTAGGAAGAGGCCTTGGAGTAGGCAGAGCCCTTTGGAAGAGCAAGTACAAAGGAAGGCAAGGAATATAGTCTTAATCAGGGTTTAGGATCTATTCACTCTATCCCTTCCCAGGGTGCACTGTGCAGGCCTGCTCCTGGGTCACAGTTCATTCAGAAACCTGCCAAAATGCAAGAAACACACCTTCCCCCACCATCCTACCCCATTGTTTCTTGCTCTCCTCAGGCTTTGCCTGCTTGCCTGTAGGGACTGTTGTCTCCCTTCTAGACTTTTCTTTTCTTTTTTTTTTTTTTATAGAGGCATGTTTATTTATTTATTTATTTGTTTGTTTTGTTTATACATGCACTGGGTACAGTCAGAAGCGCGGGAGGGTGAGAGAATTCACCAGAGCCAGAGTGGGGAGCAGAGCAGGCAGAAGGACTGAAGTACACTGCTGAGGGGAGCAGCGGGTGGCAGGAGAGGTCTGCGCACCATGTGGGATCCTCCTCCAGTGGCCGGGGAGCAGCCGGGGATCGAACCGGTGCCGCAGAGGCCGCGGGAAGCTTCGCAAGCCAGCGCTCAACCGCTGCGCCACCGGGGAGGCCCTCCCTTCTAGACTTTTCAACTTCAAGTGATTCCTGGGTTCCTGGGTAGAGTTGGTAGAAATGTCTCTTTACTTTTCTTAAGACACACTGTCCTCTTTGTCTTTGAATTATTTTGAAAAGTCAACCTCTAAAGGAGATTTTGTTTTCTATGTTTTTATGCTTCATCTATGTTTGCTATCAATTCTGCTTTAAGTTTAAGGTTATTGAAGTTTGAGGATCTTATAACACAGGTTAAAAATATTTGAGAAATTATTGTAATCCCTCTTGAATATACCATAAAAGGCCCTAGATCTTGTAGTAGATGAGTTATGTTCCTTTGTTTTCTAAGAGTCACATTAAGTCTGTCGACACTGATAAAACGATTGCTAACTTCCAGAATGATTAGGACTATATCAATTTCTTCTTGGTTCATACATGCTTCATTGCCATAAGCACAAAAGTAGATTGTGATATAAATGAAGAATGAATCAGAAGAAATGGGAATTTTTTATGTAGCTCTTTTGCCCGTATTCTGTGGACATGTTGTGTGCTTTAACCCTCCTGTCTTTGCTTACACTGATCCTTAGGAACCTTTGGATTTCCAGCAGCCTATATTCTACTACTAAGTCATAGTTAAATATTTTAGTACAGACTTTCTATCTATTTGAAATTATGCATCATTTCCTAAGTTGAGAGACAGTTTTGTTTCTGACGTTCAACTAGCCTCTGACACTTTTCACCCTATGGACCTTGTTCTTTTTCCTTTTTTTTTTTTTTTAAGATAATCAATTTCTGACACTCTATTTCAGTATTTTGAAAGCAGAGAACTGGATATTATCCATCCTTGAAACTTCACAGTAATAACAGCCAGATATTCAGCAGGTGTTAGATTCATTTGGTCCATTTGCTTGTAGGATTGTTTTCCAACCTTTTATTTTCAGTCTATGTTTATCTTTTGTAGTTAAATATGTTTCCTGGAGACAGCAGAGGTTTGGATTTTGTTTTATAATCCAACCAGCTACTCTGTCTTTTTATTGATGAGTTTAGTTCATTTATATTTAGGGTTAATATTGACAAGTTCGCATCTGTATTTGTCATAGTGTTTGTCTCTTTGTGATTTTTTTAAACTTATTTATTTTTTCTTATTTTTTTTTTAAAAAATATGTATTTTTACATCATTTTCCATTTTTGCACAATATATGCATTTTCATCTTGGTTATAGCCCCCATACAATTCCCCTCCTTGTTTTGATCCTACTCCCTCCTCCCCCACATAGTGTATCTCTGGCTTATAGTTGCTTGTTGATTTTGATTTTTACTTTAGTATAATTAGTCTTTTTTCCTTGTCCCATATTTAGGTTTTTCTAGATCCCTGCTATGAGTGAGGCCATCTGGTATTTTTCTTTTTCTTTCTGGCTTATTTCACTGAGCATGATCCCTTCCAGCTCCATCCATGTTGCTGCAGATTGCATGAGTTCATCTTTTTTGATTGCTGAGTAATATTCCATTGTGTATGTACCACATCTTCTTGATCCAGTCATCTATTTTTGAGCATTTGGGTTGTTTCCATAGTTTAGCTATTGAAAATAGGGGTGCTATATTTTATTCCTTACCTTATTACTTACCTGGCTTTGGTTTTAAGGCTTCTTATAATATTTTTTGGAGTGGAGGTTAGTAGTAATAAATTTCTGGAGATTCTGTTTGAGAAGGTCCTTATTTTTCCTTCATAGAGGATGGAGAGCTTCACAGGGTTAAGTATTCTTGGTTGGCATTTGTTGACATTTTTGTTAAATATGTCACTCCATTTTCTTTTTGCCCATAGTGTTTCTTTGGAGACGTCTGATGTCTCCCTGATTGGTTCTCCTTTATAGGTTATCTGTTTCCTCCCCCTCGTCACCTTCATTATTTTTTCCTTGTCTTGGACTCTTGGAATCTTTACTATTAAATGTCTTGCTATAGTTCTCCTTTCATTGTGGTAATTTGTTCTTCTAACTTCCTGTATGTCTATTTCCATCTCCTTCATGCTTGGGAAGTTCTCTTCAATTATCTCCTTGAATAGTTTCTCTCGGTTCCTTTGTCTCTCTCATCTTCTGGGATTCCTATAATTCCTTTTTTTTTTTAAGATTTTTATTTATGTATTTATACAAGCACTGGGTACAGTCAGAAGCATGGGAGGGTGAGAGAATTCACCAGAGCCAGAGCAGGGAACAGAACAGGCAAACTGACGAAATACACTGCTGAGGGGAGCAGTGGGTGGCAGGAGAGGTCTGCGTGCCATGTGGGACCCTCCCCAGCAGCTGGTGATTGAACTGGCACTGCAGAAACTGCAGGAAGCTTTGCAGCCTAACACTAAAGGGCTGTGCCACCAGGGGAGGCCCCCTATAATTCTTATACTTCCATTCTTCCTGGTATCAGATAGTTGTCAAAATGTTCATTTTTTTTTCCCCTTCATACTTCTTTTCCTTTTTGGTTCTTTTTATATCTATATCTTTGACAGTACTGATTCATTCTTCCATTTTGTCAATACTGTTGTTGTTATTTAGCCCAGAATTCTTTAGCTCCTCCATTTGTCTTTTAATATCCTGCATTTCCTTCTTTAAAGACTCATTTTCATTCTTCAGTTCATTCATTATATTTCTCATATTATTGTTTTCCTTTTCTTTATATTTCTAATCATGTTGATTCTAAAATATCTGCCACATGGATAAGGTCTTCCATGTCATTGCTGTTGAGTTTTGGGGATGGGTTTTTTTTTTTTTGTGTGTGTGTGTGTGTGTTTTGTCTTTCCCCAGAGGGCTTGCTTGGTTATTTGTATTTTTCCTTCTTCCTGTTTGTTTTTGAATTTGTTCTATGCACTGGGCTGCCAAACCACTGTGCCACTGGTAGTAGCAGGCATCTCTTTGGGATGCTCCTACTGGGACATCTGGGACTGGCGACCAGACTTCACAAGGACAGTGATGTTGTGGGTGGGTTGCTGGGCACTATACCAGAAGATAAATTAGTCTCTGTATGCTGCTGGTCTCTTCCCCTACATGTGCATGTTAACCTACAATGCCAGGCATGAGATAGGGGTTCACACAGACTCTAACACTGTGTGTGGGCCAAAAGGTACTCTCCCAAGTGGTTGCTGCTCCCTGTGGTGGCTGGGCCCTCCCTCTGCTTAACTTGCTTTTCTGGATGTGGTGTGCTGGGGGTCACCAGCCTCCCATGGCTGTGTGCTGGCCAGAGGACACTGGCTTGGATTTTGCTGCTAACCTTTGGTTGTGGGGCACTTCTTCAGCCTTTACTCAGTTCAAGAAGGAGTCATGGAGAGGGGGGGTTACTAGCCTCCTACAGCCTTGCAGGCAGGCTCATGCACTTTCCTGAGACCCACTCAGTTCTGAAGGAAGGATGCTGAGTCTCCGGCCTTCAGCAACCCTGTAGGCAGGCCCACACTTTCATGGGACCCACTGTTCACCTTGATGGTGGAGCCCTCCCAGCCATCATTTTTATTATGGTCTGGTTTCTATTCTGTTACTGCTTCCAAATATAGAATACTGAAGGTTCAATCTCTCTGCCTACGTTCACATCTTTGGGAATTTCATTCTATGTCTTGGTATTAAATTCCCCCTTTATTTGGATGAATATTAAAATTATATTTCTAGTTCAGATTTTACTGCAAACCCCAGGTAGCCCTAACTTTAATAATTAGTACTCATCTTGAATCATTCTTTCATTGTATTTTGAAAGCAGTACCTGGTTAGTCTAATTTCTAGATGACCAGACCAGAAATACTGAGCTGCTCCTTGCCTTATGCACTTTATTTTTGATGCGCAAGTGACCCATCGCATTATACTGTCAGCTCACCTCTTTTCTCACCAAGCCTAAACATCATAATGTCTAATGTGGATTATTGAAATAATAGCCAACTTTTCTCTTGATAATATGTTGGTTTCTCTCTCTCATTTTTCCCTCCTCCTTTCTAGTTTTTCATTTTCTTTTTGTTCTAGAGTTCATGAGTATTAGAACTGAGTTACATTAATAAAAAAATGGAAAAAAAAAAAGCTCAGTGTGAAAAAACAAAATCATGACCTCCTGGTGTGTGGACCTCTGAGTTCTTTATTTAAACAATGATGGGTGGGCATAACTTATTGAACAGGGGTCTTATTTTTAAAACAAAGTATAATTGTTTCTGTTTTAATTTTTCCTTCCTTTAGAATTAATTTTGGAATCTTGTTCTCTCCTACTCATGTTTTCTTCTACTTTCTACTTTATGTGGGAAATGTTAATAGTTGACACATAAATCTTTAGGGATCCAAGAGTTCAGAATTTAAATTCCTTTCATTATATATACCATTGCTTTAGGGATAGCTCTTTGTCTTGTCAGTTATGTAGCTTCCCTTCCATCCCCCACAGTGAATGAATTAATGAAAGAATAAATATCACCCAAAAATAAAAATAAACAATAATGAAATCACTAATACCTTTCTGAGAAACATATTTTTTAACCTCAACACTTGTCAACTTCAATATTTACCTGATTGTGCTGGAGAAGTAGTTCATCTTAAAATAATTTGGGGGAATCAAGCTTATTGAATAGTATAAAGAAAACAACTGTCTTTTACTTCTAACATGAATATTTATTTACAACTCAGTTTGCATTGTGAAATGATGGGAAATCCATTGAATTTTCAATATTTAATCATCATTAGCATGATCTTACATTAACTAATGAGTATTTTCTGGGAGGCATATTTTTCCTTTTTCAGCATTGCTCTGTAAAATTCTCTTTTCTTTCATCTTAATACTTTCCTTTTTGCTTTTTCACTCACAATGTTAACATCTTTATTTTCATATCAATAAGATACTATTTTTTAAATGAAGTTATTTATTTCCTTGACCTCACATATCTTCCTCTAGAAATGAAGCACTTTTCTCTTTATCACTTGAATATGGACAAGGTAGTTAGGGAATAGATAAGACTAAAATGGCAGAGACATACAACAACAGAAAATTATTTCTCTGTGTGTGTGTAGGGAAAGAGAGAGAGAGAGAGAGAGAGAGAGAGAGAGAGAGAGAATATAACACTACTACAAGTCATCTTCACACCAGTATTTAAGAAGTGGATGGAACAGCCTTTATGTGAAACATGGCTGGAATGATGCTAAAGGGAATATGGTGAAGCATAGGTTGGTTCTTAAAATTTGTGCCTGGAAATGACACACATCATTTATTTCACATTGCAGTACAAAATTTAAGGTAAAGGGCCACTGCCAAGGTCTATTCATCTTTACATTCTTTATCCCTTTGAATTCTTTCTGGAAGGAAAAATAAAAAGTAGCCACTCTAAAGGTAATTTAAGAATTACCTTTAATTAAAAGAATTACCTTTTTTAATTAAGAATTACCTTTAATTACCTTCTAATTAAAAGAATTAGAAGCCACAAAAGTTTCCATCAAGTGCTTAAATTCTAATATATTTATAAATGTTAACATCGACCTTGGGCAAGGCACTAAAAGGTAGTTAGTAGCTAGGTCTGAGGATTGCATAACTTCCATAAAGTCATTGCAATTCATTCTGCTTTAAAACCAAGGCAAAGTAAAATATAAATAATGAAGTAGATAGCTGCAAGGTGAAACCATAGCCACATCTGGAGTTTCTTATCTTTTGTCCTGTTGCCACTGAGAAAATTACAGAGAATTAAAGGTCCAAGTTGAAACCTTCCTGGTTTGAACTCAAGGAACTTAATATTTCATCTGCCATTCACATTGCAATTAACAAGGTGTTTGAAAATAAGCTTCTATGACTAAAAAGGAAGTGTAAATTGTGATGCTCTTTTACACAGACTTTTAAGCCTCTCTCATCAGATTTCTTATAAATGGAGACTACATTATTCTCAAAGTACTTCCACATATACTCCTCCAGAGGACCCTCTTGAGGAAGGAATACCACTTTGATATTTGTGATGAAGAATATGGCTTCTTATAATTTTGTTTCAAGAGCATGAAACCTTTTCATCTTCTTTGAAAGTTCAAGGGAGGCAAGTATTTTTCTTTATAGCCAGTGGTTTTCACTATATCTCTAATGACTCATTGCACCTTGGAAAGAATAGATTTGGGGCTGGGAAAATGAAATGTGACTTCAAAGTATTTTGCAGACATGGGCCCTTTTTGTGGCTTCAGCAATCACAATATTCCTAATTAGTAAAACACATCGGAATCCTTTTCTCACTATGATGTTGTAATACACAATTTAAGTATGTTCTAGTAACTGCAAGTTCTTTGGTGACTCTTGTGCTGTCTACATTTCTTATGAAATCTTCAAGTTCTTCTGAGAATTAATGGGAACTGGTATTAAAAAAATCTAATGGTACAAGACTTGTCTTTTTTCCTTATGTCTTTTTTCCTTTGATGTAATGGAGGAAAAAAGTCTCTAGAATTGGCTATTTCATTCTCAATTGCACCAATTATTTAAAAGTGTCATTTATATACAGACCCTGTAGCTACATCAGTGCAGCTGGAACTTAATTTAATCCATTTACTCACTTGTTCAATTAACATTCAGTGAACATTTAAAATGTTCTGCTTTTACTGCAGGTGTTCTAAAGTAGTGAGAGAATTGGGACCTTTCTACCATTCCCAGAAAGTATGGACTACATGAGAAATAAACTGGATAAAGGGCGGGGGGGCTTAAAAACTTAATATCCAACACTACTACTGAGATTCACAAAGAGATTTTTGTGTTAAGGAACACAGCCATTAGAAAGATATATTTACTAGTTTATGTAGATTTGCATCAGCATTGGAAAGTTAAAATGTATACATTGGACTCTTGTTGCTATGACATCATTAGTTATAATCGTATGGGGTAGGTTTGTTTCTCTCTAAGCCTCAATTTTCTTGCCATCTGTTGTCACTAAAATGAGTTGCTTTATGGGATTTTCGTGAGGAATTGGATGAGGTATGTAAAATGTGCAGCACATGTAATGCCTGACATGGAGTAACTATTCCATAATGGTTCACGAAGGGCTGCTGCTACTAACAGCAATACTATGTGCTATCGCATTCTCTCTATGTGAATGTTAACAAGACAACTAGCAATGGATAAGTAAAGTAAGACATCAAATACTCAATAAAATTGTCTACAAGATTCTCATCCAGAGCCCCCTACAACTGTATTTTAAGGGAGTATTAGTTACTAGTATTAGGTTATGTTTAAAAAGATATTGAAAACAATAACTTTGGAGACCCTGTTGAGAACCATGGCATTGCTCTACCAAAGCAAGATGAGATTTACCCAAACAGAAGAGGGCAAAATATCAAAATATATTTTGAGTACACACACGCATACATCCTACATATATAAGTGTACATGTAATATTCATTATATATATATATATGATATTCATATTAGTTGCCTTTCACTGTATACTTGCTATGGACAAGGCCCATCCTCACATCAACCCTATGAAGCAGTTGTTATTTCTATTTTATAAATGAAGGAAATGAGACCCAGAGGCATTAAATAAATTTTCTGACTACTCACAGTAATTGGAGGATATATAATTTTGGAATCGAGAGAGTTCTCCTAATCGTGAATGCAATACAGTGTCTTTAAAATGTGCTTAACAATGTTTCATATCTTTGTTCAAAATGCAAGTCTTCTGCTCTGTACCATTGTCATTTCTTTGACCATTAGTTTTCTCAATCATATACATGATGATAACAACCACTTTAAAGAATGAGGATTCAACAAAGTCTCATTCATGAAGGCATCTAAGTGGTTTGTATTGAACATATGTGACAATAAATACTCTCTTCATTGATGCAGATAGTTAGAAAAAAAAAAATCTGTGCTATATAAAAACAACAACCAAAACCCCGCAGCTGGAAAACCAAAGACCTCCTCAAAGAGACCATGGTACCTATGACTGAGCCATAATAATGGGAAAACTTAACAGATAGATGGCGGTTTCTGTATGTAAAATACTGTTTTAAATGCTCTTACATATATTTTGCTTAATTATCTTAGAAGTGTAAGTAATAAGTAGTTATTTTATAGAAAAGGAAAAGTAGATATAGAGGTATTAAGTGTTTAAAACTTGGATTATTACACTCAGAGTCCCCACTTGTAACTACTCCGTAGTCTGAGCCCAGAGTTGCTGTGGAAAAAACACATTTATTTTTTTTTAAAGATGCGTTTATTTATTTATACAAGCACTGGGTACAGTCAGAACTGCGGGAGGGTGAGAAAATTCACCAGAGCAGCGAACAGAACAGGCAGGCCGACCAGGTACACTGCTCAGGGGAGCAGTGGGTGGCAGGAGAGGTCTGTGCGCCATGTGGGACCCTCGCCGGTGGCCCAGGATCGAACCGGCACTGCCAGAGTCTGCGGGCAGCTTCGCAGCCCAGCGCTCAACTGCTGCACCACCAGGGGAGGCCCAAGAAAGCACATTTAGTATAGGATTTTCTTTCTCTCTGCTCCAATAAAGGCCAGTGCTGGATTTAACCTGTAACCATTTACTGACCAGATATCTAGGAGGATTACACCTTTATTTTCTTAATCAGTGGAGAATATATATAAATAAAACAATTTATATGTATTCCTAATTACAAATTTCTTGTATGTTCTCATCCTTTTCTTCCTCTCTCTTCTCCACACAATACCTCAGAATAGAGATCAAACAAGTCCTTCCCTTTTTGATTTTCCACAATAAATATTTCCTAAGGATAAGCAGATCTACATTTAATTCCTCCTATAAAATGCTCCTTTCAAAAGGACGAAGTGGTGTCTCTTCTGTGAGAAAAAGCCTTTGTGCTGGCATAGACAGGGGAACTAATACAGAATGTGTGCACCATTTGAGTTACAGCAGCACTATTTACAATAGGTAAACTATGGAAACAACCCAAATGCCCAAAAATAGATGACTGGATCAAGAAGATGGGTACATATACACAATGGAATATCACTCAGCAATCAAAAAAGATAAACTCATGCAATTTTCAGCAACATGGATGGAGCTGGAAGGGATCATGCTCAGAGAAATAAGCCAGAAAGAAAAAGAAAAATATCAGATGGTCTCACTCATAGCAGGAATTTAGAAACCTAAATAAGGGACCAGGAAAATGACTAATTCTAATAAAGAAAAAATCAGAATCAACAAGCAACTATAAACCAGAGACACACTAATGGGGGCAGGAGGGAAGACAGGAGGGATTAGGGCCAAAATAAGGGGGGTGGGAATTTTATGGGGAATATAATCAAAGTGAAAATGCATACATTGTGCAAAAATGAAAAATGATGTAAGAATTAAATAAAATATAAAAAATACATAAATCTTAAAAAAAGTAAAATATTTGTTATATTCCCCGTAATGAATGGCAGAAATAGAAACCCATGTACATTACCCACTTTAAAAAATGCAATTTAGGATGATTCTTTGCTTTCTTTGGTTCAGGCTATCCTGGGGTGGAAGTAAGACTGAGCTACCAGGCCAGATGACATGGAAAGGGGAGGGTTGAGGGGCTACCTCTCTCTTGGCTTCTCACACATAGGGGAAATACAAATCAGGATCTGTCTTGTCCTTCACTGTCTTTTCCACCTTGGCTAACTCTTTTCCTCCACTGCAAGTGTGCCTTTCAAGCTCTCCACCAATATGCTTTCAGGTTGGCTCCCTCTCCCACGTGCTATTCACTCCACTTATGAATCTCTTCCCATCAACTCCCTTCACTCAGTGAACCTACTTATTCCTCTCAGTTCAGCTCTAGTTTCACTTGCTGAGCCCAGCCTTTACAGTCTTCACTAAGTAGGTCAATGCCCCTAATTTTAGGCTCATGACACTTGTTTGCTACTTCTTTGTAGCAATTATCAAAGACACCTATTTGTACTTTTGGGCACGTTTTGCAAAGTGGCTTTCTGTGAAATGTTCTTTTCTTTAGCATATAACCTTGTTCTAACCTCTTTTGACTATAGAAACCTTCTATTTTGTGCACGACACCTGCAATGCCATTCTTTTTGCTAGATAGGATGTCACCTAATATACGTATCATTTAATAAAGACAATTAAATCACTAAATTTATCCTGATGAATTTTTAACTCTCTATAATTTCACCCAGACATGTGTTTATATCACATAGGATCATTGCAACTGATGTTTAATCACTTTCTCACTCAAAATAACCTTTCAGTTCCTGCATATATTTCTCTAGTCATCTTGTAATTCTGCTCTTATTAGAAAGACTACATGGTAGTGAAGGAGGAAGCTAGGAAATGGGTATAGGCAGTCAGTTAGGAACAGGGTATACCAAGACTCTAAATCCATTTATCAGCCTGATTGAGAAAAGCTTGGTAGGAACCAGGAGGATGCCCTCCCCCCACCTCAGTTCTAAGTCCATTTATCAATCTGATTGGAGAACAAATTTGGCCCAGGTGGGCGCCCCCCCCAATGTGCGCCCCCTCCCCCAACATCCCAGCAAAGAGTGGAATGTTCAGAACACTACAGCAGACCATAATGATAAAGCAATGGGCCAAGGCTAGTTTTGGGAAGGTAGGCTAGGTAACGTGGGCAAACTCAGTGGGCCTGGGAAGCCTAGGAGACACCACAAACTCAGTGGGCCTCAGCAGCCGAGAAAAACTCCACAAACTCTATAGACCTCAGTAGTCTAGGAGACCCAGTAGGCCCAGCAATCAGCAAGAGACAAAATGTAGAGACACTCAACAAGCAAACCTCCACTCCTTGCCTGCTAGACCCATATGAGCACCTACTTCTCCCTTCTCAGTGGCCACCCAGTCTAGACACCCCCGGCCTTCTTACCTAGCAATACCTGTCCTCACCCTTATCTACCAATAAATACCTTGCTTTTCTGTAACTTTGGTATCACCATTTGTAGAGGCAGGACAGGACACAGTGCAGCTTTTCTGATCCCATGTAGACTGGGTAAAGGAGGAGTCAGAGTCCTCAGCAGTTTTTTGCAGGTCTTTTATTGGGATTCACCAGACATATGGCAGGCAGGGGTGCTGGGGGGCCAGGAGGCTGGCAGTCCTCCCAGCCCCCAGCAAATCCTCACTATCTGGGCTCTCCGGCCTTCTCTTCGGCTTCTCCTGCTTCTTTCACAGCTTCTGCTGGCGTACCCTTGATGCTGCCCTTAAAAAGCACAGTCTTAGCCCAGGTGAATCCTATCCACATCTGCCCACACCCTACTCCAGGTGTCCGCCATCAGGCATGCATTCAGGACCGCAAGGATCCATCATCTATCCTGATGGCGGGAGGGCAGAAAAGCCTGACATTTTTCCTTACCCTACATCATTGAATTCTTTCTTTGTAGAAGAACCAAAAAAGAGCCGTCCTAGAGTCCTCAGACTTCAGGCCTGCTACCAAAACCCCAAATTCAGTAGGACACATCACTACTGTACCCATTTACAAATTCAAGCCTTAACATTTGAGCCTGGCATTTAGCTCCTGGATGTTGTTTATGCCTGTACCTTTGAGCTACTATTCACTTGTTGCAATTCAGGACACTTCACTCCAGCCAGCTGACCCTTGAATACACCATGTCTATTCCTACCTTTGTGCCTTGACTCCTTTACCTTCTGAGTGTTATTTTTTCCAATCTACTAAACTATACTCCCCTATTAGAAGGTTGTACCCTAACACTTGCATCACTTTCTTGTATAAGTGAGATTGCTAGGAGCTAATTTTTTACTTCCCTTTCTTTGCTACTTAATTAACTTGATTTCAAAATATTCATTCTGCTTTGTATCATGCATAACACCTTTGCTTATTACAGCCCCTCAAGAAATATTTTGACTATTGAATAAACAAATGAGTGAAAAAACACTGTCAAATTTTCCTCATCAGTGATTTTTATATATAAGGCAGCAGTACTAATTTGTGAAGAATGGCAGTGAAAATAAGGAGTTTTGAAATCCTGTCCCTGATGTTGGTTGTTTTTGAAAATTTGAAAATTACCAAAGTCTCAGAATTTTCAGTTAGACAGTTCAGATAAGGCCTAAGTTATAGAGGAGGAGGATTCTGTACTCACTCATTTGAAATAAACTCGTTCATGAATTTGCTCATTCTTTCCAAAAATATCAGTTTAGCTCCTCAATTCTAGTCACAGTGCTAGAGCTGAGATACAAAACTGAAGATATGATTATTGCTCCAATTGGAGTATAATAGAACTAAACATTACTCTAGCCTTGGATCCTGGTACAGCATTAGGGTTTTCCAAATTTAGCCCTCAGAGTAATAAGCCTCATGAAGTGACTGCCACATAATGGATTAGCCCAGTGGATAGGGAATGGTATGAACATTTAATGCAAGGATGGAGCCATTCCAGAACCCAGCTGTGGATCCCCAGCTCTGTCTCAAAATCTTCTTCTGAAGCCAAATTAAAAGAAACAACAAACCTGTTAGTTCTCTGCCCACACCTGCTCTGAATCAATACCTGCAGAGAGAAAGCCACCCGTGAGGCATTTAGGTCTGTACTCAGGAAGACTGCCACTTCTTCCCCTTGTCATTTAGCCTGATCAACCTACCACTAGAAAACTGTCTTTTGCTGTTATAAAAGCTGACCTGTAGGCCTCATCTGTTCACCTAACGTTTTGTCACCAGCAACAGGTAGAGGAGGTAGTAAGAAGTCAAGCGAGGCCCCAGAAGGGAAGGGATTCCTACTACTCTCTGTGAGGTCAGGGTAGTAGGTTTCTGCTTCCAGCCTCTCCATGATCCCCGGGATAAAGGACAATGTGGTACAGACCTGGGCACCATCCATCCTACCCCAAACCCCCCTCTTGCCACTCCCTTGGATGTGGTACCCCCATTGACATCATGAGAACTCCTTTCTCTGGGCCCATACCAGGAGAAGGGAAGTTCTACTGGGCCTGTTCAAAATAGGGTGTAAGGTTAAGTGAATTACTCAGGCTTTTTGTGCCACTAGCCTCTGTGGTTATCACCTGTGGCCTTGATCATGGGAACAAGGGTTCAGAGCATGCGTGCCTGATTCTGGACACCTGGAGCATGGGTGTGTGCGCATGTGTAATTGTGCAACTGGACCTAGAGGCCAGGGCTATGAGGGCGGTGTCACTCAGAGACAGAGGATGGGGCGGAGGATGGCTACTGGAGAACAGAGAACACCACAGAGGGCTGGGAGAAAAAGCATTAAGGTTTGTCTGGGGCTGGGCGGGCAGGCAGCTGGGAGATTCAGTTCCTTAACTGCCTCCCAGGCCCTGCTGCCCGGGCTCCCTGCCTTGCAGACCTGCTGGCTCAGCACTACAGGAGAATCAGACAAGGTAATTTTTTTTTTCTCCAAAAAAAGAGAAGCAGTTGGCTCCAAATGGAGTCATTCACAAGGAGACACACTAAGACTTACTATTGAAACTTACTGCGGTTTCATCTCCCCAAAGGGGAAATTTAAATCAACCTGGAATATCCTGGTCAGTTCTAAGGATGTAATCTGCATGATAACCCCCCCCCCACTTTACCTTAATTGGAGGTAGCTTTGCCTGAAATAACCTTTCTTATTGCATATAGTTTTTCTTGCCTTTGTGACCATGAAAGTCTTCCATTTTGTACAATACCTGGTAGCACCTTTCTGCTTGCTAGGACTGCTGCTTGATTCATGAGTCATTTAGTAAAACCAATTAGAACTTCAAATTTATTTGGATGAAGTTTGTTTTTTGATGATAGAAAGCCAGAGTTACTTAACTTTGAAGGACAACCACCTTTCCTCACAAGTCAGAAGGTACTAGACACGTGGTGACTAGAAGGTTCATCTCTGACTGCTTCAATATGGAATGATTTATGGCATCTCCCAGTAAATGTTAGGGCATCAGTTCCACCTCCAGGCAGGAAGGTTTTTCTTGCCAAGAGGGATTTAATTCACTTCTACTCCCAGGGAGAGCACAACAAGCACATAAAGGCAGAGAAAATGAGGCCGCAAAGCTAATATGGGCTCCTGGGGTCCAAGAAAGACTGACACAGAAAGGCAACCCCACACTAGCATTTTCATTAAGAGAGAGATGGCCTGCATTTGGCAGACTTGAATGAGAGGAAGCATGATCTTTCATAGGAATTAAGTCATAAAAACTCTATTTACAGACTACATTTCAGTAGAGAATGTACAAAATCAGATAGCAATGAACTTTCTGAAGCAGTAGGGCCCTCAATGGAGAAGATGATGTTCCAGAACAGAAAACAACAGTATGCAAACTCTGGAAGAGTATCTAGATTATCCTCATGGGATTCCCACTGAATAAAGGATTATCACCAGTGTAAGATATAAGAAGGCCAGAGGCTGTGCAGGATGAACACTATTTTAATGCAGAAACATTGATATAACCTATGATGTTATATGTCCATTATGGAGTGCATGTTGAGACAATCTCAGAAAATTACTGATAATTTTCCTACAGTGCTAAACTAGGGATCAGTTTTTCAACTGCATAGATGTAACTATTAAAGACAAAAGTGTAATCACCATATAGAGCTAGAAATGCTTGAGACAAGATTTAATTCTATCAGATATAGTCTTAGGTGACTTGTGTGCATGTAGAATCTTAAAAAAGTGCCCTCTCTGAATTGCAATATGCACCAGTGAAACAGTGGGATTAAAGGTGACACGTAAAAGCACATAGACTACTCAGTAATTTATTAATGTCCTTTATTTTTCACTCCACACAAGGCACATACCACCAAACAGAAACACAAAAAAATGAATAACCAAACCTTTCATTTTTATTGTTTTAGTATTCATGTATAATTTTCAGTGGAGCAAATTATTAATAAACTATAGTGACATGAGTTGAAATATAGTTCAAATAATACTAGGTAACTTCAAAACAAACCCAGTGTTACACACGTGAAATATTTCAATTGAGAACACATTTTTATTTCAGTGAAGCACAAAAGCATGCAGAATCTCAAATAAGGGGTATTTGGGCTCCTATGCCAATCTCATAAGAATATTGAAGGGATTTTGCCATTCCTGAATAAATAATTCATTTTTATTGATTGGTGAAATTGCCTTTAAGGATGAATATGGACCAGAAAATCGCACCAGTGCTGTTGCCAAAGTTTATTGATAGCCAAACTCTGAGAGTACTTTGAATTGGCCATTACCGCAGTGAGCCAGACACTCAGTCTCACTCTGTCTTCTGCACAGCAGGGTAAGATGTGCAAGTAAGATGGTCTGAGATATCTCAAATGTCACTAAACTGAAACTCTCAAGATATTGCTGCAATAAATATGACTATTATTGATTGCTTACTGTATTTCATCTCAGACTTAGTTTAAATCTTCCTTCATTCTGAATTATGTGCACATTACCTCCAGAAATGTCACTAAGTTTAAGCTGTCAAAGTTGTTGCTTGTAAAAATGCATAAAATAAGTGGTTTTCCCCCTAGTTAGTAAGGAAGTAAAAGTATAATCAAAAATAAAAGCAGGGGCATCTGGAAATCTTTCATTGGGAGTTTTAATTCATATTTAATCACCTACTTTGCCCAGGAAAATTTGTTTTAAGTCCCAACTATTAGGTACTAAATTGGGCATAACATATGTCTACTTCTGTTTTCAGGGACTTGTTAGTCATGGATATGGAGGAAAGACTGTTATGCTGTCATTTAGGTTCAGTGAAATTTTCTTTGGAGGGATCATATCACAAAAGAAAAATTTTAAAAACCAACAGGAAGCACAGCTTTGCCCTGCAAGAGTTACTCAAATTATCACCTTTCTATTCCCAGGCACACGTTGTATATTTATGACCTCCATAAAGAAGGAAACCCATTTTGCTATAGTTTGAGTTAGTTTGGAATACAAGGAAACTTTAGCTTATTTCAACAATATTTGGCTGAAACTCACCTGGGATGTATAACTTTAAAAATAAAGGTACATAAGCAGTAAAAAGGAAGAGAAATGAGGCCAGTGAATGGTTTTCACCAATCAGTTCTGAAGATGTGTTATTGAACATTTTTGAATTATTGAAAATTTTCCTTTATGAAAATGAAAGCAATTTGACAAGGGAGTCATCTTATTTCATATCTCCTAGATAAAATATTCACTCCTCATGTAACTGGCAATCAGTTATTAGAAGTGAGAATATGCGGCTAATTACTTATGTACCTGTCTTTTATCCACTTTAAAAGATATAGTTGAGGGTTAATAATATTGTTTTGGTTATTTTGCTCTTACATAGGAAGCCAGCTGGCATTTGAAATGTGCATCTCATTGTCAAATGTGTTTTCCCAAAAGTTTGGTTGGTGTGTTGGCTAAAAGTTTGTATTCTGCCATGCAACCAATATTTCAAGCTGCTGAGTATTTGAAGGAGATCTGTATCTCTGCGAAATCTCAGTTTTCTTATCTATAGAATGGAACTAATAATGTCTACCCTGACAGCCATTGAGAGAATTAAATAAGGTAATAGCCTTTAACAGGAGCTAACACAAGAGGACCAGAATCTCTATTTGTTATCTGTATTTAATATTTTAATTCCCAGAACCTTGAGAAATGCTTAGAACATATGTACTCAACTAATATTTGTTAAATATATAAATAGATGGCTATCCTGATTGGCTCTGATATTGAGAATTTCACCTATCATAAAACTACAAAACTTCCAAATTTCTGTTTCTCAACTTGCAAACAACATCACTAAATCGTCCTGAGAATTTATGGAATTCATCCTCCTGCCTTTGATAAGACTTTATCCAAACCACCAAAGACAAGAGCCCCAAGCTATCCTTAAAGTCTCCTTCAGGAGAAGGTTGCCTCTTCATAAAACCAAGAACTTTTCATTCCTGACTATAAAAATGAACTGCTCCTGCATCTGTCTTACTTATTCCCTCCCTTACCACTGACACTTTCTTACCTATGTCTCTTTAGAGCTGTTTTGTATTTATACCTTTTTCCCCTCTTGTTTATCAAACTCATTTTGAAAATCAGACTTGTGTTTTGTTCTCCTCAAACAATGGGGGCTATTAGATGTCATAAACCAGCCTGTAATCACTGAAACATCCCACGATCTACAGAAAGACCAACCTGATAGACTATTGTCTGTGCACAGAATTCTAGTAAGGTTGGGGTTCCATTTGGAAATGGTTCTTTCAATAATACTATCCTTCTATAAAAGACTCAGGAATTATCCTGTGTACCCTAGTAGGGGAAAATTCATTAAAACTTTTTAGTATTATAAGCCTTTTTGGTATTTTAAGCCTTGCTTTAAGTAAAAATGTTTCCTATTCAAGTGAATTGGTAAAAAAATGGCAAAAACTGTATTTAGTATTTTAAAACTTTAGTATTTAAAAACTGTATTTTAGTCTTTTGGTGATCTGGGATAGTGGTGCAGCCTTGATTATGAAGTTGCTTAGTAACACTAGCATTTTATTTCCTAATCAATCCAAAAGATTGTGATGAAAACTTAAATACTTTGTGTCTGGACAATTTTGTCATTAGGCTTGGCTTCTTTATTTGATAGTAACATGTGAAATACTAATGGTATTATTGTGGTATAGGAAGAGAATTATGAAAGGATTACTATGGCATTTTCACTTGAATAAATGTTTTGTAGTATGCAAAATATTAAGGAAAGTGATACAGAAATATAAATTCCTCATGTTGCAATCACGGTCCTAGTTTACTTAAAATAATTATTGAAATAATATACAGGACACTAGTTTTAAACTGGATGACCTTACATTTTCTGACCTGATAGGTCAAACAGAACTATTTCTAACTTCCCAAATAGAAAAATGGCTTTTTGATTCCTAAACATGCAATAGGCAGAATTTCTTTGCAAAAGACAGGCCGATAAAAGTACATATTTCATTCAACTTGATATTCTGGTGTCTGCTGTGCTGACCTAGAGAATTACTTACAGCATTCTGAAAATAGGTTGGCAATTCTGCAATGAGTTCACCAGAGAATGGTAAATATCACCAGGAAAAGTCTCAGATGTCATTCTATTCATTTTGCCATTATATAGAAATCTGCATCCATGGGAACCATAATCCCTAGCATGCATTTGTGTATGTGACAGCAAAGAATGCCTAATGGAATAGAAAAAAAAAGGGAAATAATGCTGCCGGGAATTCAAATTTATTTATAATTGGAAGTAAAACACTGCAGAATATATTGGTTTAAATGTATGATAGATGTATAAGAGATGGGAGATGAGACATATTTTTATTGCACAGCATGAGAGGGAAGGACATTGACTGGGGCTAAGTGACTGGGTGAGTGGATCTGATAGCATCATTATCGTAGAATCCCTCAAATGTTCATAGGAGTGAGATAGCCCAGCTCAGGGATACAAGATGAAAAGATCACCCTGAAAGTGAAGATACAGGAAGCTACTGAGAATACTTTCTCTGTGGTTGGACATTAGTGTTTTTTAGTCAAGCATTATTGAATAGGAGGAGCACTAATTTTTGGGGTTTAGTGTACTCATAATTTTAACTCTTTTGTACTGTGACTAGAAAGGTGACCTCCTCTGAAGCTATACAGTATGCAAGCTATGGAGGCGCTTATCCCTTACAAGGAGGGACTTTATGGGGAACATATATGCTATGCTAATACTTAAAAGGAAAGGATTTGCAAAGATAAGGAAGAAAATTAATGAATAATATATTTGTAAAGACATGCATAGTTTGCACTTGTGTCATATGACAAACAGGGAATCATTAACAAATTATCTTGAAAAGTGTGTTTGAGGTTTATTTCCTCACTCAGGTTGTATCCACAAACTCTAGTAAATAGAAGCAAATATTCTAACTCAATAGTTGTGATAAATAAAAAGGAGCGATGATTTTTCACTTTCCTTGTTTGATGAAAAACCTTGCAATATGTCTAATTTAAAGATCGTGTTCTAGATATTTTCTAAGTTATTCTGATTCTAATCTCATGTTTGAAAGTGACACTAGAGGCTATCCAGGACTGTCCTTGTAGATGCTATCAACCCTCTCCTTCACAAAGGTTGTTTTTGTTTTTAATGTAAATGAACATAAATTGATTTCATTAAGAGAAAGGGGAGTCTTGATTAGCAGGATCAAACAAATGTATTATCAGAGGAAGCACACATCACATCAGGGATGTGAGTACAAAGGTATATAGATAAACCACCAAGCTATCACTTTCATTAATAAATTTTTGCCATTCCCCCACTTAAGGTTTTAAATGTGTCTACTACATTCATACAAACAGATTAAGTTCATTTAATATAATTTTAGTGTGAAAATTTTTAGACTTTGCCACTCATTTTTTTGTGGGTGTGTGTACATCATTAGTTTTATGTAGCAAAGCAACTCATACTTCTAATGTTTAAGAGTGAGCATCATCTATCCTCTCAGTGAAATACAAAATGTAAAAATAAACGAACAGAATTACAATAGAGAATGTCAATTCCAGATAAGGCTCTACAGTTTCTGCTCATTCTCCCATTGAATGTTAGGACACAAGTTATCTTTAGTAGAGAAATTTATTTTAAAAATGTCATCTTAAGCTGCAAGGATGTTTGGTAAATACCACAATTCAATTTTAATCAAGTTAATCCTTGCTGTTAACTTTTTGTTGTGTAAAAGAACTTACATTATTAGCACTTTGATTTTAAGTAAATCTTGAAATTCTGTTCACTGTAGGGATTCACATAGGTGGACAGATGTCTTTCTCGGCTGTAAACATACATGTTTTTTTTTATTGTACCTTTGATTACTAAGCAGACTTTACTCCTGGGATATTCTCCAAGTTATATTTTTTTAGACTTCATTTGCAGTTGTTTTTTTTTTTTTTGTGTGCCAAACTGGAAATGTACCTACTTTGAAGAAAAGGGTTTGTTCACATCTCATTTTGGGTAAGGGTATTTTTTTAATTTAACATAGGGATTATTTGGTAATTGCATAATTTTAAGTTATGCCTACTCTTTTGACATTTAATGCTGTATTTTAAATTCCAACCTAGGGAGAGCTTATATAGGATCAAATGGACTTAGATTTTCTAAATGAGACTATTATGATTATTGAGCGTGTGGCTTTCGAAATAGTTACACATCTTGTAGGTGTTTTTTTTTTTTTTTGTATATTTTCCCAGCTAAAATATAAACTCACACTTCTACCTGAGAATGGGATAACTCATGTCCATGTTTTAATTGAAGATGAAAAAGAGTGTTAAACTATAGCAGATGACCCTGATTCACTTCATTTCCCTATGCTCATTTCAGTAATGTATGTAAAATATTGTGTTGGGAATGACTGAATGACACCTGAAACATTCATTCATTCCACAAGCACCTATTGATTATTTATTAGGTGCTGGTCATTAGGTGCTGTATGGCCAGCACCTAAGACAATGGCATGATCCCAAATACATATTGTTCATGTTTGATACAGTCTTCTGATTTCATGTTAATTGTGAGGTAAACTCCAAAAGTTAGTGAACTTAAAGAACTAATTAAGTGTAAAAATAAAGCAGTGTGTTTAGCCAGGACTTTGTAATACAGGCACTAGAATAGAACAGTGGTTTCAGTAGACATGTCTTCCTCTAAATTCACTCATGACTTGTACTGGATGGATTTTTTTCTTTGCTGAGCCTCGTCTGACGGCTGCACACTTTTCTTCTGGCTTTTCTCTTTTAATCAAGGGTTTTTTTGCAGGAGCCTTCATTCGCCACATCACAACTGGATGCCGGGGCCCAGAAGGACTCTGAATTCGGATGATCTTGGTTGAGGCAATATAAGACATTTTCACTGTTTGCACTACGGCATTCATTAAATTTTTGGCTGCTTGGATCAGGGAGGTGACACTGTCCAACTGTAAGTAAAAAGAAAAATAAGCACCTATTATTCAAGAAGGTAATCAGGAATTTAGAGACATGTAATGCTATAAAATCTGAAATTTGACACTTTTACTCCAAAAATGAGTAAACTCCCATTTTTTAACACCTACCTATACATTGATGTTGCATAAATAGATCTATATTTATAAGATGATATCTTAGGGAGATTAATTTCTGTCTCTTTTTTTCAGTAAAATGGATTCTATAAAGTGAACATAATAACATAAGGTCCAGATGGTCACTGTTTTCTTTGCTATGAGAATCTCCTTATTTCCAGGAGTAATATTAGCCCTTTTTTTCATACAAGATGACTAGCCTCAATAAAAGTCATAATATGTAAATTCAAGTCTATAAACACAACAACTGAAAATTCTTCCTTAGGGAGTTTATAGTGTAAGATAAATACCATACACACATATGGTTGTACACATGCATTTATCATTTATATTCTCATGGATTTTTCCCAACTAATTCCACCAAAAAGAGTCTCTTTTTTAAACAGGGAACTGTTTTATCTTGTAGCATGTTAAAATAGAGAAAAGTAATAAGGTTTTATCATGAAATAAAGTTGGATTTAAATTTCAGGTCTGCCATTTGGTAACTTGGGCAAATCTTTTAATCATTTTCATCCTACTTATATCAGATTTTAAATAAGGAAAAAAAGTTTACTGAAGTTAAAGATGTACAGAGAACCTAGTAGTTTTACTGCCAACATTGAGTGCTATTAAATAACATTTCCTTTGTTTCCTAAGAAGACCACAAAATTGCTTAATTATGAAGATGCACAAATGCCTTTCCCCACATGATTCTGTTTTTAATTATTATTTTTTTCTGGGTAGCTCATAAGAACAATTAGGGGTGATAGATATTGAAGTTATATTCTTAGAATCTTGCAAAATACTTTGGAGCTAAGCCATTTGGTTCATTTTTATACAAGTAATGCCTCTTCCTTTATTTTAGCTTGGCAGATTGTCATCCACGGCCAACTCACACAGGAAGATGTGTCTCTACTGTCACCTTTCTGTGATGCATGCTGTCAGGGCTGAGACTCAAACACTGGCTCTGTAGTTACTGAAATCCATCAGCAGCAGCCTGGCCTAAGTACTCTACAGTTTGAGGAGTCTCATCTCACACACAGAATAAATGAGCGAAGGATATAGTAAGCTGATGTTATGTGCCTGGGGCAGCGGTCTAGTTTGGTGCTTCCTAGGAAGAAAATTTAATTAGCTTATTATATGCCAAGCCTAAAATCTTTGAAAAGGTAACACTAAGAAATATGTAATTTGAAAGGCATTAATACTTGGCAACTATATATTTTTGTCTTTTACTTGTTGAAGCCAGAAATTTAAAATCTCTGCATGTGGCAGAAATGACAAATGTTTTGCAAACATTAAGCAGAACTTCATGAAGCTCTCGTTTTTTTCAGAGGCTATTCAGAGCTTCTGGATTTGTATACAACCTAAACAACTCTAGACTTTGAATAGCATAACAGATTTCATTGTTAGCATGGCTCTATAGAGTTTGCAGGCTAAAATCAGTTCTGTAATAATTAGCAAATTCATATTAAAAGCCTCCTGAAGTTGAGTTAGATTCTGGAGGTGGTTTTCAACTTCACCATGGGAAGAAGAAAGTTTTTCTACATGATGAAATCCCATGAACAATATAGTTTATCTTTAGTGATTTTCTCTTGGTTTACTCCGAATATGTGCACTGTGATAAAATAAAATCTAATACAGATGAAGGTCCTAGGGACCTGCTGTTATTTAGGATTTTACCAGTGACTTTGGTCTTCCTACCCAAAAACTTATATTTCCTTCACTGTGTAATTTTGTGATATAAATTACATTTATTTCATTTCTTTTGCTTTTTTCCATATACATTGTATGTATAAACCAGTAGTCTAGGGAAGATATTTAAATTGAATCCATGCTTTAAAATGCAGAATCTGGCTTATTTTTTTCCTCACTGAATCAGCAAAACCCTGGTTGTGCCATTGTGATCTACTGTGCTAGTTTCTGACAAATCCTTTTATTTTAAACTCCTAAATGTCTATAGAAAAACTTCTCCTCCTGGTGACTCAGAAAAACCACAGGACAAATTGTCCCTCTAGGAAAGCATGACAACTAGTTTTACAGACAGATTAGGACAACTGCTGCAAGAATACCGTTATTTCATGAAAAAAGCTTATAAGGCACTCTGAGGATCTCAAAGGTCTAATTGCCGTGGGCTAAGATGCATAACTCTCTGCTGTTAGTCAAATCACGGGCCTACAAATGGTAATTTGGTGGAGGCCTAGGCATTGGCTCAGGCCTGTTTATAGAAAATAACTGCAGTTTCCTGCCTATAAACATGCTTGAAAATTCTCTTATCTAAGTCTAGTTTCATGAAAAATCCTTTAAGGGACAGATACAATAGAATCCTTTGTGGGGAAAATAAAGGCATATTTGATTAGGATAATGCACCTACATTGGGGTCTCTGTTCTACTTACTGAACAAAATTCCCTGAATTTCAGAAATGTACCTGTGTAAGACAAAAATGTTCATTTATTCTGTAAGACTGGTGGAGCAAACCAACCAACCAACCAGACTATAACACTGAGGTCCAAAAATTCTTGCCATTACATACCATTTTGATCAACTGAAATTTCTTGGAACTGTAATCTGAGATGTTTTCCTGACACACAGTAACTCCCATCACTGATCAGGATCCACTCTCATCACTGTTCTTGATGAAGGTATCATGTGAGAATATAAATAACTTCAAATATCCTTAAACCATTTAAGGTTATAAGTTAACATTCTCATGCACGGACATATAAGTCGTTCCCTACCTATTCCTTTCCAGAAAAGAAAACACATAATTCCAAAGAGAATTTTGATCTAAATTAAAGGCAACTGATTTATGCTAGATAGATCAGATGTTGGCTCTCCTAAGAGGAAGAAAGCCTCCCTGCCTATGCTGGCGGCTTATGATGGTTCATATAACATCAGTGTGGTTTCAGAATAACTTGTTGGCATCTTAATGTCACAATACATTTCTCCATATTATCTATGTCCAAGCCAAAGTCAGTAAGTTCTGTCTTATTTCTTGAGGTTCTTTGTGAATATAAGGTGATTATATTTTGTAAGTTAGCTCTTATTTTAACAGCAAGATTTGTAAATAATGCTTAGTAAGCCCATTTAATTAGCATCCTACTTAATGTTTTCATTCTGCAGTAATTTCAGGTTTTTTTTGTTGTAAAGTCCTCCCTGTACTTTGCAGTATATGCTCTGTGGCATTTCACTCAAGATACAATGTAAACTTGCCTACTTCTGAAAGGATTTCGGGCAAAGCATTGGGGTGCATAAAGATAAGCTTATCACCCTTTGTTTTAGAAAAGTAGTTTAGCAACAATACAAGTATTTTCCCACTTAAAATGCCAATGTTTTGTGCATGTATATACATAGAATGTTTGAATATTTTTACAGAAGCTAACATTAATTTACCTCTGATGTGAGTCCTTAAGCAGCTACACCAAGGTAGAATGTCAGCTGGCAAGCTTTTTTTAAAATGATTTTGTAATTATTGATAGCCAAGAGGAATATTAAGTAAAAAACACCAATTTTCTTTTTAATTTTCTAAGTTCTTTTTAATATACCAGAACATCAGAATGCCTTTTACAGTACTGTACCTCCCCATTTTCTGGATACAAGCCTTTTATCAAATGAATATTTGCATGAATGCTAAGCCTAAGTGAACCTCACTCCCCTAATGGGGAGCTCATCTCTTGCACCTAGGTGTCACCTGGGGAAAGCAGTTTCTCAACCCCTGTGTTAAGGGCCATACTAATTGCCGTTTCTGAGACTACTGTCAATAGAAAAGTCTGATGTATGTGGAGAGACCTAGTTGTTGTCCCATAACCTTCTGGGTAAACTGGTGCCCAGAGTATGTTGTGACTGTCTTGAGTCTCTACTTTTGACTGAAATTCAAGACCACTGGGGTGTGTTGCATCTGCACAAAAGCAAGACTAGAGGCAAATGTGTGGATTTTGGATCCGAGTAGAACAACAGCTTATACTAATTGTCAATGTTTAGTATGTGCTTCCTCCATATTGGTGTTGTTCTAAGTAGTGGACAGAAATGAGCTCACTGCAGCCCCATGAGATAAGTGCTTCTATGATCTCCATCTTCTAGATGTGGAAACAAAGGAACCGGAAGTTTAATAGCTTGCTCAAGGCATGTTATTCAATGTAAGAGCTCACACAGTACACAACCCTACCTCCCTGTCATTCCCAAAATGTGTTTATTTTCAGATATTGAATTTTCAGAGAAATTGAACCAATATTCACACTGTCAAAAAATGTTTTCGGGAAGGTTATAGGATCTTTGTAATATTTATTGGTACTTAGGAAAATGAGGATATTTTATTTGCTAAGCATTTTGTTAGGATGATGGTTTTATAATTATGCTCATCACTGTCCAAGTTGAATTTTTTAGAGTAGCTAATAGAAATACTAAATTGTTCTTATAGGCCCCCAAACAAGTCAAGACTATTATGAACAGCTTTTTAAATTTTAAAATCTGAATCTTAATTAAGAAATCAATAAGGCGAAGAAAATATAAGCATATTATAACTGCTAGGAGATGGAGTAGCATTAACATTTATTTCATCTTTAAAATGTGTCATACTGCAATACAAACCAAACTTTTTTCTGTATCTCAAATAAAATCAAGTCCATTTGTTTGCCTTCATTTTAGAGAAGAAAGCAGGATTGCTCCTTTTTCATTTTAACCCTTACTTAGTTAAAAATTTTCAATATAAAACCCTTTGGAAATACGTTTATCTCATAATGTGACAGGGCATTATGCATGTGTTATGATATATAACAAGTGAAGGCATATGTAACTATTTGCCAAGATTTTTACAGGTTTTCCAAATAATATTTACCATTTTTCACCTCTCAGTTGATCACAGTGGTAGCTTATATACTACAAGAAAAGGTTATATATTTTTAACAAAAATATAGCAACTAATGCATTATGTTTGTATGATCTATTGTAAACTTTTTGAGGACCTAATTTTATTCCAATACTTGGGATCTCCTATTTGTATGCGCTCCAAATGGGCACAGATGATGGCTTTTTATCCAGGGTTCAGGAAGCCTGGTCTGGGACCTGATAGATTGTGTTTTTCCTGGGAAATGAAAGGCTGTCAGGACACTTCTGTAGCCCAGCCTTTGCTGTACACCCCCTGTCCATTTACAGTAGAGGAGTCTCATGGATCCTCTCTGATCAATGGTTCAACTTGCCCATGAATCAGCATCAACTAGAATGGTTCTTAAACCAGGGAGCTGAGAAACCTCAGAATGACACCGTGGGTTTGAGTTGGGGATCAAGATTTGTGTCTCAAAAGGCACTACTCTAGGACAACGTAAAAGGGTCCCCTTTTTTCCTTTAAAAATAAAACCTTGATGGGTAACCCTGGTGGTACAGGGGTTAAGTCTCAGCAGTATGAAGTTATTGGCAGTCACTACAAGCACGAGTTGGATCCCCGGCCAGAGAGCTGCCCACATGGCGCAGCAGACCTCTCCTGTCTTGCCCAACTGCTCCCCTCAGCAGTGTATTTCAGTGGAGCTGCCTGTTCTGCCCCCCCCATTCTCTTCGGTGAAGCCTCATATCCCTTGCACACCTCTGGCCTACACTTCAGTTCTTGTATTCATAAACAAATCTTAAAAAAACAAAAAAACCTTGACAGTAATGTTTATTCTTACAACCCACCCCTTAGCTCTTCCAGCACTATAGTACTTGTGATCATTACCATAATGCTGGGTACACTCGTCTCCCTTTTTTTGAGACCTGTTCCTCCCCATCCCTGCTAACCATAGATGACTGACTGAATCAGTGTAAAATAGTGGAAGGATACATTTCTATAAATTGTATAGATTTTGAGAGTGTTCTGCAAAATTTGGTCGAATATAAATCTTTACTCATGGAGCAAAAAAACTTTTTTAAAGTATTGATGAAGACCATTGGGCTTTCCATTGAATTTTTGTTTATTGGAATGAAGCACAAATTTGATTTTTTTATATTCCATTTTTATTGAGGTGTCCAAGGCTTACACTATATTTTAGGGTTATAGTTTCCTAGGTTCAACAATACCTCCCCATCTATCTTTAAAACCTTAATAATCTTTCACCCTTGTTCTTGGGGGGGGGGAGGGAGAGCCCTTCCTCCTTTACTCTCTGCCCCCCACAATTGTATACATTCAAAGAAACTTCATTTTACCGAAATTTCAAGTTAAGGCATTTTAAAGAGGCACCTCAGATTTGTTTAAAATGAATTTGAGACCTAGTGATTGCATTTCCTAAATTAAGCCTATATTAAGTATTTAAAAGTGTTATGCACCCTTTATTTGTGATTTACATCCTGAACGTAGACCTGAAGGGTTACTGAAATGCTTTAATTACTACATTTAGCTGATTAGGTACAGGTGGTCCTAAAGAGCCTGTCTCCAGGTCCTGCCACTCTTACCTATTCCCATTGCATCACTTTCTAGCTCCTTAATAGGTTTAAGAGGAATCCCGAAAGACCGCTACATTGGAGGCCTCTCCGGTGGCCTAGGGGTTTAAAGCTCAAGTGCTACCACTGCAACGGCCTGAGTTCAAACCCCGGCCCTGGCTAGGTAAGCCTCACCCCAAGCCCAGACATGGTGCAGCAGACCGTCTTTCTAGTCTTCTGCTCTCTTAGTGGAATGGGTAAGGGATGGTTGTGAGCGTGTATTATCTATGGCTGAGTGTGTGTAAGAGTGGTTGTAGAATGAGTGTTAAGTTTGAGTGGTTGATGTGAGGGTAGTGTGTGTGTATATTCCTCTGTCCAGTGCTCACGGAGCTATAGATCTGTCCATATATAATAATCTACTTCATATTAGTTACATCATTTGTGAGGAAAGTATTGCTTCTTGGATCTTCAGCTTATCACTACAAAAATCATATGGAAAACATTTCCTAAAATCCAGTGTTTTCCAAATTATTCCATCTTCCTTCAAACCAGGGAGTTTTATGACATTTAGGTAAAGGCACAAATAATACTGTGATCAAATTATGCTTCATCTGTTGAAACTATGCCTGTCAGAAAGTGCCACATTAAGCATTTTTTGGTACTATTTCAGTAAGAAGTATGTTCACTTGCCCACAGAACGAAATCATTGGTTCATATAGTAGACGACCTGTATTTGAATTCCAACTTCGACCAACATGCTAGTAAATGAAGCTTGGGACGAAATCAATTAGCTTTTCTGAGCTGCCATTTCTTTTCAGTGTAATTACAATAAAACATATTTCTGGGATGCTTAACAAATATTTATAACACACTTAGCAAGGACTTCACATAAACACATTACATGCACAAAAAAAAAAAAAACTTTAAGCTTATAATGCAGACTTTGGATATTTGTGTGGAAGCTGGAAGCAAAGTAAAAACAAATTCTACCTGTTCTTGAAAAATCCAGAAACAACACAGGAACATTTCTTGACAAAAATATGTGAGGGATACCAAGACTCCTTCCTGTCCCCCTTACAATCCTTTCGATAAGTGCATTTGTCTGCAACTCTATTCCAGGTATTTCAAAACTAGAAATGTATAATTGTGAGGATAACCTTAATCTTCCATTAGCATGAGCTATTACCATTCTTATTACTGGCAGAGATGGAAAGGTGAAGCTCTAAAAAGCAATTAAAACATAAAAAGCGAATGACTGTATGTCAGTAATCTGCCATTTTTTTTCTCCAATTGTATAATCCTACCTAAAAACCATGCTGAAAATCTTGGGTGAGGAAAGGGCCTGAGAGCAAAAGTAGCCATAATGAGCAAAATAAGACTTTTGCCTGAGCAAGCAAAAAATGCCTGCATTTCAATATGCCCTGGTTGCATTCAAAAACTCTGCGTACTCGCCTTTCCTTTTCTGTGATTATAGTGTTGTGCGTGTTTGAAGAATAAATTTCACAAATCTTTACTCTCATTCAATCAAAGAAACATATATACAATTAAGTCATTTTTCTGGCCTCTAAGTGAAATATGAGAAACAGCTTATTTACTTCTCAAATACTTTATAGACATTGACCATTGAAATATTATCAAACATATTTATGCTTCTTTAGAAAAAGTCTGGTATTTTGTTGGTAAGGTAGGGACTATAGAAGTAGGTGGTGAATGCATAGATGAACTTTATTACTTGTCTCCATGAGCATACCTATTATATACTCATATACTGAATTTTATATACAAACCATTTTCTGGTTTTAAAATATCATCCTCCCTGTTATTTTGAAAAACATAGAAAATCCTGCCTCATGTTGCAAATTTCCTCTGAAATTCCTTGAAGATTTGACTTTGGCTACCATGACTCTGAAATATAGCAATGGCCTCTGTTACAAAACTTAAAAGTGATTTTCTACATAGTAAGATTTTACTGGAAACATAACTACCTTGAAACTCTTGTAACTACAAAATCTATGATAAAGTTGCTCATTCTGGACTCTTAGCTGCCTTTTTTAGTAACTTCTGCTTCCCGTAGTCACATTTACCCGGGAGATCTGGATGCTGCACCAGCCCCATTCCTGCAAAGGCCTATGGACATTGCAGTTTGTACTGTCAGTGTTTGAAATCTAGGAGAAGAGGCAGAAGTAGTCACTCATACCATTTTTGCTTCATCCACACGCTAGAAGCAAAGGGCAGCAGGTAACAGAACAGTGCTTCAAAAATTATTGCAGGAGAAGCCTGGTGCAACAGAATGTTGTTATCTCAGATGTGAGGCATGGAATATGTCTGGTATAAAAAATGCGCCTTGAGGAAAACAATTAAAGTGTCTTCAAAACGACTGTCATCTATTTATTTGAGGCTCACAAACTTTATATCTGAGTGGATATCAGAGGTTGGAAAAGTGTCCACAATGGGGAAATACTAAAAAGTTCTGTTCTTGAATTTAGTCTCTTTTTCAAATCAGCAATCTCTCTCATCCTGCCTAGAGTGTATCATAAAACACAAAACAATCTTCCAGGGTCTTTCTATAGATAAGCACAGATGTCTGCTAGTTGAAGGGATACGATTCAAACACATTTCACAGCAGCTGTTTGCTGCCCTTCCAGCTGTTTGGGGACAGGAAACTATATTGGCAGCAAGCTCCTATCCTATCCCCAGACAGTGGGAGTCAGCAAACAGTATAAGCATGGAGACATGTGGTTCTTAATCACTGTCATCTTTCCCTTTGTGTGAATTTAAAAATAAAGCCCTCGAGGTTAGATGGGTTACTACATAGGTGTGTGTGGGCTGGTGGGTAGGAATGGTTAAGAGTATTAACTCTGGACACAAACTACATACATTCAAACAAATTCTCTTGAAATCTGTTTTCTCTTCTGTGAAATGGAAAACCGACAACTACTCAGAGGATGGTTATGAAGACAGATCAAGAATTATGAATAGTGAATAAACTGGTTACTGTCACCATTGTGATGGTCAAGATTTTGCAAAACAACATTACCTTTTCCAATGGTTATTGCAAAAAATAAAGAGATGACAAAAGATGAAATTGTAACAATGGTTTCCATCTGTAAACTTGTACCATGGCCGTATGCTTTTAAGCATTACCTATAATCCTAATAACAATTCTATGAAGTAGGTGTTATTTTTTTCCCATTCATCACATAAGGTACCTAAGTACTATCACTCAGAGAATTTCAGTGATTTGATCACACAGACAGTGTGATAAACCAGAGATTAAATCCAAATCTATATAGCTACACATCCTCTATCCTCTCAGTCATCTTGTGCTGCTTGCTTCTGTCTCTCTCTCTCTTTTTTTAAAGATTTATTTATTTATTTATACAAGCACTGGGTACAGTCAGCAGCACAGGAGGGTGAGAGAATTCACCAGAGCCAGAGCAGGGAGCAGAGCAGGCAGAAGGACCGAATTACACTGCTGAGGGGAGCAGCAGGCGGCAGGAGAGGTCTGCACCATGTGGGACCCTCCTCCGGTGGCCGCAGAGCAGCCGGGGATCGAATCGGCACTGCAGAGGCTGCAGGCAGCTTCGCAACCCACTGCTCAACCACTGTGCCACCGGGGAGGCCCTGCTTGCTACTGTCTTGAGGAAAAAAATAATAATTTATAGTGTAATGAGAAGTCTTCTCTCATTTGTGGCTATCTTTCTCTGGCTAAGATCTCCCAACCACATTTCTTACTCTACATTCTGAACTGACATATCCCTTTATTTTGCTGGGGAGTTGGGGAGTCTTTTTGTTTTATTCTCTGAACATTTAACTCCATCAATAATCTCCAGTCTCTTGAACGCTACACTCCAGTTTCACTCATATTATCCAGAAACATGTTCCAAATGTTACTGTAAACAACTCTTCAACTGCATCTTTTTTTTTTTTCAGTTGAAGCAACATTGGCTTAACAACACTGTATATTCTTTAAAGGTATGTGATTACACTCTTCAGGTGTATGCTACCACCTAATACCCACCACCAAGTACCAATACTCTTCCATCATAGTCCACAGTCATATTTCTAGAGTTTGTTATTGGATTGGTTTTAAATGACCATTTGTTTGGTTTCTCTACATTCCATATAGAAGTGACAACATTGATCATTGCCTTCCTCCTTCTGACTTAATTTGACTAAGTCAGTTCCACTGATGTAGCCACAAATGGCAAGAGTTTACCTTCATTATTTTTTGGATAGCTGAGCAGTATTCCATTGTATGTATATAGGCAAAAATGGGCAGAGGAGCTAAATAAATACTTCTCAAAATTTGGCATACCATACATCTGATATCCAAGATCTACAAAGAACTTATAGAACTCAACAAGGAGAAAACAACCCAGTCAAAAGTGGATAGAAGAGCTAAACAGACACTTTTCCAATGAAGAAACACAAATGCTCATCATCCATTATCAGAAAATGCAAATCAAACCCACAATGAGATTCTCTTACTTCTTAATTGAATCTGTTAAAGAGAAATATTGACATTTATGATAAAACTATTTGAGTTTCCATAAATCTCCATATATTTATACAAATTTTTGCTTGCTACATGCTTAACAATGTGCTGATGATTGTGGTGGGTGTATTGTTGTGTATGAGTGTGTTCAGCGTCAGATGCCTGGGTTTTTACTTCTCTTTTTAATCTCATGATTCAACTGAAACATGCATAGATCCAATAATTGCAAAAATATAACACTAACACAGTGGTCACAATGGAAGAAGAGGCCTGTCCTACAGATCACAGCTTTTAACCTAGGGTTCAAGCACATGGATGCATTTCAGCTATTTGTGGCATGTGTCCAGGGGTCATAATTTGACAGCAATTGTAATTCAAATATGAAATTAGGGAATGATTTACTGTCCATAAATTAGAGTGGCTGTAAGTTTATCCCTCTAATTATATCCTTTAATGTCTACTATTCTGATGTAATTCTTTGTGTGGGAGAGAAAGGAGGAGAGCTAAAACTAATTTACCTGGTAATCAAGTTCAAAGCCTACTTTGTCAATACAATGTTTAGTGAAATGGGTCTGCTCAGAAGAAGTAAGTTCTGCACATGAATGCATGCTGTGGTCATAAAAATTAAAAACAGTGAGACATTCTTCTGTAGGAACTAGAAGCGGAGACCAGTAAGTTACCCATTTACCTTCAAGCACTATAACACCAACACAAAATAATATGGCCACCCTCTATCATCCAAGACCTAAATTTTTTTTTTTTATAATTTCTGTCTTGCACATTTAGTAAGTATTCCATTTTATTTATCTTCCACAAGGGCTTCTGTGGCAGATTCTTTTAGGTGAATATAGCCATTTCCCCATTTTTCCTTCATAACAGAATCCTGATTTTCTTCAGGTAAAAATTTACCCAAACTTGAAGGATTAATCATAATTGGTCTATTACCCTTTACAACTAATTTAGGGGTGCTTCATAGGATCTACTCCTGCTTATAGGGAAAAGTCTGCTGGGGTGGTTTTGGAAAAGACTCATTTTTGTAATAAAGTATCATTGTCATATAAAGAGAAAGGTTGGTTCTTTCATTTCTGCAAGAATACAGTTGTGTAAAAATAGGAAATTTGGAGCCACTGAATTCATGTTGAAATTATAAGGGGCCAGAATATACTGATAGTTGCAGAAGGAAATGTGGAAGGAACCCAAACTTAATAACATTATTAAACTTTGGTGTAACCATCATTGGGATATGCTTTATTATTTAAATCATAGTAAGTCTTTTTATTGCAGTCAAAAGCATTCCTACACAAATACCATTGTCACTTCTCTACATCAAACCCGAAATAATTCAGATGAAGATGATGTCATCAGTCTCCTTAATGCTACATTCCAACCACTTTGGAAACTTCTCTTACAGCTAAGTCTCACTTGTACCCTTTGCCAGTCTTGTTGCAAATATAGCTTTGTGTTTTATGACCACTTCATTCCCTATAGTTCACTTACCATTAGTTTATCCTGTTTCTACATTTTAATTATGTATTGAGCAACACCATACTCAACTAATATATATCTATTGCCACCTCTATAGTCCAAATCTGGAAGAAAGTAAACTATCATTCTGGCAAAAAAATAGTGACTATAGGTATGGATCCAGTAAACATGGAATTGATATATTGCTCATTAGTTTTCTGAGAAAGAAACAAAAACATAAGCAATGAAGTCACTAAAAAAAAAGGAACATATAAAACTGGCAGAACGGAAAGAGGTCAAGGCACAAATGTTGCAATGAGGAGCAAAGACAAGCTCATTTAGGAGTGAAAGATCTTAAGTACCACGAGGTCAGAGTTTTTAACTTAGACCTATAAAAGGACTGATAAAATACAACCATTATTTTAAGGAGCTGTGAGAATTTGTAGACCAGAGATTGGGGTCTAGCATTGCAGCACTGGAAATCTCACCACCTAATAGAATCACAGCAGAACTGAGAGAGACGAGACAAGTAGAGAAGTAGAGTTATAACCAGAAGAGTTATAATTTTTTGGATCATATATGAATATACCGCCTGTATACCCCAAAGCAGCTGAAGTCATAATAACTGTACAAAGTGAAGTCAGTGAAATTCAAGTTATACCTTTAAACATATCTATGTATATATGTATCTCTATACAATACTCCCCCTTCCTACCTTCTACTCCCTTGTCTATATATCACTCTCATTTGTGTTCTTAAGAATTGAAAAGAAATTGGGGCTATAATACAAATATTATAAATCTTTTGCTCTAAGAATATATCTTTGAACACATATTCAATTCTAAAACTTTTCCTTTCAAAGAAAAAGTAAATAGTTTGTCAGAAAAGATAAAAATATATTTATCTAGGTTCCATTTACTTGCAGGATTCTCAGGGATGTATCTACCAATTCCAATAGGATATTATGGACTAACTTGCATTTGTGGTTTTCTTATTCCATAGTTCCACATATAGTCATGCTTCTCAAATGTTCTCTTTTAATATATTTGGTAATTGTATCAGATTGTGTTAATTTGGTTAAATTAAGCAGAACTGACAAGGTAACTTAACCTGGTCTAAATCTTTGGTAAACTGAAAATGTTTGCTTTTCACTTTACAGAATTTGTCTTCAAATTCTGCTTAAGGAAAGCTTCCCTTAACAATAGTATAGACAATGCATCTCAAATGATAAAATGTGCTAGCATTTCATAGTTTTTCATAACTTTGTCCTTCTATTTCAACAAAAAAGTTTGGTTATATCTGGGGGTCATGGGCAATATCTATTCCAATTTATAGAAAAGATTGTGAAATGAATAGAGAAGCTTAGGGATATTTTCAGTGGGTTAACATTTGATGAGTAATGATATGACCAAATTAAATCTCAGTCCTCATGAATGCATATTTTATTGAAACTGACAAAAAATGAAGCAAGCTACAGGACACTGTCAAAACTTTAGAAAACGATGTTTCACAACAACTTGGAAAGTAAAGTATCAATCCTTATTCTTTGTCCAAATTGCATACATCTTGGCTCCAGACCTTACAATTTATTGTCCAAAATATTCACTCACCAGCAAAGGCAGATGGTTATATCTAATTGTCTTGTAGCAACAGTAGAACTTTATTTGATGACTTTGTAAGTAGATTTAGAAGAGAATCCTCTCTAGTTGTTTAAATGTCAATTCAATAAAAACTAAATTTTGATTTGTATTCTCTATTTAAATTAGCTCTCAGTAATTGAGAAGATGCAGTTGGAGTACAGATGTGCACTACATATTTTTCAATTCTTTACCAAATGACTGGTTTCAGTATATAAAAAATAGTCATGAAACAATACAATAGTAGTTGTTTCAATATTATGAAAGGGTCCATATCTAAACACTACTCATGCCATCAAGCTATCATGAATTCTCTGCTGCTCTACTCAGGTTAACAGAAGGAAGCATCATTGATTGGATATACCTATCACTTCAATTCATACACTATCAAGTCATTCATACATTCAAGCATTCTGCATCTCTATTTTCATCTCTTTTGCTTTCCAACAAAAGTTCCAACACACTTTACATTTTTGCATATGAAAATACTTCCAAAACCTTGAATGCAACCCAAGCCTAAACAACCATATTCTCCCTAGTTATATCATCATAATGGTTAAGGAAGATTAAAAACAGACTTCAGAAATAAATGCCTTATATTCAAACATTTTCCCTATCTCATTAATGAGTGATAATTTTACATCTACTTACTACAGTCTCAGTTTTTTCATCTGAAAAACAGGCATAATAATTGAATCTAATAGAGTTGACATGACAATGAAGTTATATTTGAATTGTTAAACTCTTGGAAGAGTGCCCAACAAGTATGTTTAACAGTTGTTATAATATTCTCCAAACCATGTTCATTCTGTGTGCTCACCATGATGTATTAGTTCTTTCTCTTAAACCTTCCTCAACTTTATACATTCACTTCATTAACTGAAGTCAATGTCCCTTTTCTGTGAGTCATTGAAATAGTCTCTGAGAGTTGCCTCATTTTCTGTAATTTCACTCTTTACATTGCAGACAGAATTTTTTTCTCCAAAATATAATTCTGATAATTACTTCAATGTAACTTAAATAACCTTATGATAATGTCCAAAGGACTGAACATGTTATATTCTCAAATGACTTTGACAACCTTATCTTTCACCAATGCAACCTTTGCTACTCAAAGGTATTTTCTTAAGAGCATGAAATGAAAAGCATGACTCTTTGTCTTTGAGAATATTTGCCTCTATTTTAGGAGTTTTTCTTGAATTTATACCTATTCTTCAAAACTCAGCTGTATCAGCCCCATAATTCCACCATGATTTCCCCACATCATTCTCTCCTTTCAGATAAAGACTCTCAGTAATTTATTTGTGCTCCCTATTTCACTTTGCACATACTTCCACTGCTGCATGTATCGCAACAAAATGGTATTTACTTGCCTTCATTTTCATTGGGAAATCAGATATAAAACTATAGATATGTGTAAACCTAACTCTGATTTTTTGGTTTGTTGGTTCACATTTAAGTGGTGATAAATTTTCTAAAAGTTCCTAGAGAGATGAATATCATCCTCTTTGCTTTCATGGATCTAATAAATCATGACAGTTTGAAAACATGTTTGCCATGCTAGAATAACTAAAATAAGAAGCTGAAGAAAAATGCTGATTTAATAAAAGCAGGTTCAGATTTACTGTCCTATATCCAAAGGAAACACACGTATGGTCTCTTTCAATGTTCTGTTAATAGAAGCCAAAAATATTGACAATAAAGGTAATACTGATTAAAATACTCCATCAGGGATTTTAAAAGATGTTTAAGGTAAACAATGATTATGGGCTGTATCAGTAAGAATGTAACACAGTTATTACTGGGATGATTCTGGAAAATGAATAACTTACTGCATTTAGTTAAACAATATATTTTTGGGGTATTTGGCACCATTAAAACTGAAATATGAATATACTGGTCTTCTTTCTGGATTTTGATACTTAAATATATTTTATAAAATACCTGAAACCAAAACAGATCAGTAAATATACATTTGACCTCATGGCACCAGCAAAGGAAAATATAATTTCTTCTGCTCTCCTCAGCAGAATTTGAGTTCTTCCTCCTATGTCAGAGTGAGGATGCAAAACCTGCTGATGTCATGACTTGATGGTCACATCTATAATCTTGATACAGTTTATTGGAACTAAATAAAATGACTAGAGGCTGAGAGGGGTTGGTGGAAAATATAACAGAAGAAAGTCTGATTTACAACCTTTCTCACCTATGAACTTTCCAAAAATTTTCATCTAATGTTCTCCCTGGATTCCAGCCCTGAATTTATTTAACCTTTGTGGTATTATCTAATTTATCCACATCTTTTAGGTCTGCCTCACCCCAGATCTTGGAACTAATCCTAGACAGACACAAGCGTTGATAAGACATCATTGCCAGGTAGCTCACTGACTTGAATGTTTTCCTGCCGGCCCATTATTAACCCCCTTAGTTTCCTCATAATTAAGCTCTCACTTCTAACCTATAACTGGAAGCCAACATAAAATAGAATAACATTTTTAACCACAAGAGTCTATGTGTTCAATTTTTACTTTACTACTGAGTGATTTTACCCTAGCTACTTTATCTACTAAGCAACAGACTAAGCTCGAATTTCTTTGTGTAATATGTGGGTTGGACAGAATTGATTTGTAAGGTTCCATCCAGTTTACACCACTATAATTCTTATTAAATTTTCTTCCAGATCCTCATAGAAACCTGAAAACCGAAACAGATTTTATCAGTGAAGAGAAACCCTGAAATCCCCCTTGTCCTTTAGTATATACAGATTCTACTTACTCACAGGCTATTATAACAGTAACAGTGTAAATCTAAAAATGGGTGGTCCCTTGTTCCCTGATCCTCCTAAGGAAGGGTGGAGCTGAGCAGGAAGAAGAAGCAAAAAGGATTGGAGAGGAGATTTTAGGAGATTTGGAAGACTTGGAGGAGGCACATGTAAATAAGAAGCCCCTTGCTTCTTGACTTTTCAACTTGAGCCAGGAACTTGGGGACAAGGAAGGAAACATTTGAAAGAAATGTGAGTGAGAGATACATGGGGAGGCTGCCAAAGGCAATCTTTTGTTTTGACTTGTATTTTGTATTTTGATTCAAGTGTTTTGATACAAGTCCCTTTTAGACTTGCATGGCCCCATCTATCCCTTGCCTATGGTCTGCCACCATGAAGTGCCTTAGACTTGTGGCAAGCTTTTGGGCCTTAGCAGTCCTACTTTGGACTAATCCTGTTTGGCTGGGCATTTTATCCATGAGGGGATATTTTGGGGGTGAAACACTTTGGGTGTTTCATTAGTAAACTATGTTAACAGTGGTAGGCTTTATCTTGATTTGATTTTGCCCTTTTACTTCCAGATTTGCCTGGCCCCCTCAGCCCCTTTCGTAGAGGTCCCCACCAGAAGGTGCCTTAGACTTGTGGCGAGCTTTGGGGCCTCCTTTGGGCCAACCCTGTTTGACTGGGCATGTACCCATGAGGGGATGGGTAACTATGGGTGTGTCACGTGAAAACTATTTAATCTATTCTTTCCCTTTTCTTCTCTTTATTGCACATTAATTGTATTACAGTTCTTTTCCATTGAAGGTCTTGGGCACTAGAGTATATTTTGTCTTGATGTGGCTGATGGCAGAACCAATTTAGAGCAGGCAGGTTTGGGGGTTCTGGGGTGCCCCTCACCCTGCTGGTAACAAAAAGAAGTATTCCTTAAGGGGTTCCTAAAGACTCACATGCCTATCTTCTTTACTGAATGCAGAATGAGCTAAAGGAAACCCACATCTCCCAGTATTTCCTGAAAGAGACCTATTTGCATATTGCAAAAGCTGCTGCCTGAGGGTCTGGTTCCAATCAGTATGAATTTAGGTATTTGTGATCCAGCCATTGGGGCACTGATAGCCCTTATACAGACTCAACTGCAGGGAGTGACTAAGAAAAATAAGCTAACTAGGGTAAATACAATGGCTTGAGAGATAACTGAAAACTAATAAGAGACTGGCTGATAAAGGTAAGTCTCCTATACAATATTACTCCATCAAGACTGGGAGAGGTGGGTGTCTTATCATATTGCAGAAAGCAGCACACTAAGTCAGGAAAAAAGAAAAAAAGAAAAAAAAAGAAAAATATGTTCCAAACAAATAACATGGTAAAACTATAGAAGCAGACTTAATGAAACAGAGCAATGTGAACTGCATTATTAAATATGGAATGAATTTAGTTTTCCTTGTGTTACAGGGCAGGAAGAGGGGCACCCCAGAAACCCCAAACCTGTCTGCTCTAAATAGGTTCTGCCATCACCTGCATCAAGACAAACCATGTAAGACCTTTAATGGAAATGAACTTTAATAAAATTAAAGAACAATATAGAAAAGACAAAGAATATAGATTCTAAATCAAGCACCCGCAGTTTCCAATCCCCTCATGGGTAAAAGTCCATCCAACCGGGACTGGCCCAGAGCAAGGCCCAAAAGCCTGCCACTGGTCTAAAGCACCTTCTGGGGGGACCCATAGAAAGGGGTCAGAAACAGACAAATGAGTTTGGGAGGAAAAGAGTAAAATCAAGATAAAGCTGCCATTGTTATCCTCCCCAAAGATCTCTTACCCACATGTTTCAACCAGTCCAGGACCATAACACAATGGCAGTTTCTTCACATGGCTCACTGCTCCATGTGCCTCTGTTAGGGGGAAAGGATGTCCTAAAGCTAATTCCATACAGGCTTTGTGGACTCCAGCCCCACCCCAGGCCAAAGCCAAAGACACTGGGAACTCCAAATCCCATCACCACCAAAGGGAAGATGGCTGGGACCTGAGGGTGGGGTTAAGCAGCCAAGTTGGGATAAAAGGCAGACACGTGGGCTTTGGGGGTCCCCCATTTTGGCTCTCCGCCAGCTCGCAGCGTCCGGCCAGCTCTGAGAGTGACTTTGGGTTTCCAGGTCGGCGGATTGGGTAGGACGCATTAAAGACTTTATTTCCCTATTTTCGCCCTGAGTTGTACATTTTCCTTATTTCCTTTTCCCTTGTAAATAAACCTTTTATTAACCTTTTGTGTGTGTCTGTAGTGGAGTATTAATAAGTCCCTTTTAAGAGCATGGGTGAGGACTACAGCCAGGCAACCCATTCAGTATCGGGGCTGCCCTATAACAGCTCCTCCAGGTCTCCTTCTGGCTCTCCATCCTGCTTCCTTCCTTCCCCAGTCTCCTTTGCAGCTTCTTCTCTTCTCTGCTCGGCTCCACCCTCCTTTGGGTGATGCAGGGAGCTTGGAACCACCCTTTTTTCCTGGGCACCACCCTATTCCACTTGCACTTCCAAACCAGAAGATATTTTTAAAGTCCTATTGTATATTATTTTATAATAGTAAGGAGTTCAACAACAAGTTATTGAGAGGGTATAATTGATGATATATATATATATATATTGATGATCTATATAGCTATAGATTAGTCTAAACCATTAATGAATTATAACGCATGGGAATTTACAGCTCTTGTCTTACCCCAACATAAGAGAAAACGAGCAAAATACATTGTTTTACTATGCATTTTATATAGTCATGACAATATTCACCATGGTCCTATTATGGGTTTTGTTACTCAACTCTGTCCTTGTAACATATCATGGAAAAGAGATTAGATGAAGTTTAGCACAAATGGAAGAGTAGTGAAATAGCTATACAAAAAATATGTGAGTTCATTTCACTTAGAGATTTTCATTGTACACACATGGGTTTTTAAACAAAACCAGAATTTGGATGCTTAGGTTTGATCTCTGCAGTGCAACAAAATTCATCTGATTTAAGGAACACTGTATCTAGGCATTCCAATCTTATAATGTGGCAAAATACTGTGATTCTCAGACTTCCCATCAATTTTTAGGATTATAGCCTATAAATCAATTTGTGAAACTTGGAAAGCTTTAAAAGAGAGCTTCCACAGATGATTTAATCATTCTTATTTAACTGATGCTATACATAATTTAAGTCATTGTTATCATGAGTACCCAAATAATAATTAGTATTTATTGATTTATTGCCATAGTAAAAAATATTACATCCATTATCATATCTAATTCTGCAAACAAACCCTTGGGATATGTGATATTGAAATTCCTTTTTCATAGATTTGGAAAAAGAGGTCAATTATCTTTTCCAAGATCACAACTATAATACAAAATTATAGTTAATATTTACATAGTTTAAATTCATAATAAACTGTGCTAATTATGTGCTAAGTATTATTAAACAACTTCCCATATTTTAAAATCATTTAACTATCAATCCCTCCATTCTGTATTATATTTTTTTAAATTGATTCTGATCTTTCCCTCACAAGTATGATTGTGCTTTGTTGCACCTGCTTGAATCTTAATCTTATGCTGAAAATATATGAGTTCATTTTACTTCAGAGATTCCTGAAATATTCTAAAGATGCTTACCACAACACTAGGGAAAATGTAAATGGTTAAAAATCATACTATGCATACAAGAACTATGGTATAGACCAAAGGTGTAGGGGGTGAGAGGATTCACCAGAGAGAGAGTGGGGAGCCAGACAGGCAGATCTACTGAAACACACTGATGAGGGGAGCAGCGGCTGAGGCAAGAGAGGTCTGCTATGCCATGTGGGTTGCTCCTGGCCAGCGGGGGATTGAATTTGTGCTGCAGTGGCTGGCAACAGCTTGATAGCACTGACATTAACACCTGAGCCACCAGGGAGGCCCAAGAACAGATATTTTGGGGTTACTTAATTTTAGTATGGAAGGTTCATGTCATATAAATTGCTGCCCCCTAAACCCCCACTACCTGTTTTGTTGGTTATTTACATAAAATAGTAGGAAAGGCATAATTTCACATAAGTCAATCTTTCAAGTGTCAAAGGAGTAGATTTTACCTTGATTTCAGAGAACTCTATACTCTTCCATTCAATTACAATTATGGCAAGCTATATATTATATTTATGTAGTTAAAATCATTGAACTACATTTAAGGTGGTAAACAAGACAGGCTTTCTGATGGCCTGCAGAGCAGCTGAGATGGAGTATAACACAAAGACTACAGCACACAGCAAGGACACTGACACCACCAGACAAGTCAAAACAAGGAAGAGTACCTGTACAAATGCAGTATTATTGTCTGTTTCCTCCTTATCAATGCCTTCCAGCTTTACTTCTTATAGGGAGAGGTGAAAATAAGAACTGAAAATATATTATTCTGCACAAGGGAATCATATATTGCTAAACTGAAGTAAGTTATTCATTTATTTCAAGGTAATTTGTGTTTGACAGACTTTGAAATGGACTGGTTAGGAGTGAGTCAAAAAGCTTAGATTTGAATCTTGGGTCTGCTCCATAACAATTCTGTTACCTCAAAGGTCAGTTATTTAAGTTTTTCTTTACATAAAGTTGTGGATGGATCAAAAAGATGTGGTATATATACAAAATTAAAATCTACTCAGATAAACTCATGTCATTTGAGGCAACATGGTTGGAGCTGGGAGGGATTATGCCAAGTGAAATAAGGCAGAAGGAAAAAGAAAAATGTCAGATGGTCTCACTTAAGGGGAAATATTGGGAAACTGAATAAAAGATCAGGAAAAAGAAAAAAAAACTTGCAAGCAAAGTATAGATCTGAGGCATACAGCAGAGGAGAGGGAGAGGAATCAAAATGGCAAGGAAGAGCACAAAATACTATGGTGGTGACCACAGCTGCCACAGTGGTGGGAGAATTAAGGGGACTACACATGAGGAGAGAAATCAAATATTGTACAAAAATTAACAACATAGGAAAGTAAAAAACAATTTGCCTAGTGAAAATAATGATGTAGGCATTTTAGAATTACTTCAAAGATTAAATAAAGCAATATACATAAAGAACTTAAACACTGATATATATATATAGCAAACCTCAATAAAGGTTAACTATTATTTTTGATGTTGCTATAGCTAATAGCAGTGCTAATTTTTAGTATGCATTGTGTTCTAGATGCTAGGTAATAATTTCACATAGAGATCTATACAAATCATGATTGCACATAAGCTCTCATATATAGCTGACAGTATCCGCTAATGAGAAATAATACCATGTTATAAAATGATATAGGACAAAACAAAATCTCCCAATGACTTTCCATCAAAACCACTGGCTTCCGGTAGCTGGCATGCAGGGAAGTGTGGTGAAGTCTACCTTTCTACCAGAATTTCCACTTTTTCTGACTCATGTCCCTTAACTCATGCCCCACAGACCTGGAAAATAGGGTAGCCCTAGATGGTACAGGCATCATGAATCACTTCTTATTTTATGATTCTGTTTTATATAGGACAAGAACCTCTTACAAAGCATATGTGTGAATTTCAGAGTCAGAAATACCTGAGTTTTCCCCTGTCTTCACTTACTATAAGTATGTGAGTAGGGACAAATTATTAAATATCAATGGGACACAGGCCCATCATCTGTAAAATGGAGATAAATGTTACATCTTAGGTAGATAAAAACTAAAGAAGCTGATGTATACATATATAAACATAGCATCTTACATTTTGCAAAGATTCAGTAAGTTAGCTATTAATAAATATATAGTATATACATAGTTATATATGATTATATATAATTAATATATATAATCATATATAAATATATAAATTATAATTGTATATTATATATAAATATATATAATATAATTATATATAAATATATAAATTATATAAATATATAATTATAACTATATATAGTTATATATAACTATATATATATATATATATATATATATATAACTGAGGTAATAATTGGCTTACATTATTGTTGGCATTTTGAAGTATAGGAACCCCCTCTCAGGTGCTTCCACTGCAGTGCATCCACCACCAACTCACCCATGTTCTACCACCATAATCTATTGTGCTTCCTTCCCTCTTACTTCTCACGCCAATCCTGACCTCTCTCTCTATAGTCATATTTCAATGGTTAGTTTTTAAACTTGCCTTTATCTGACCCTTAGTTTGGTATTTGCGTATTCCATATATATTTGACAGCATCTGGCATTTATCATTCTTCTGACTTATTTCAATTGGCCTAATCCCTTCTGCTCCTCCACCCATGTTGTCACAAATGGCATTTTATCTTTTTTGATCACTGAGTAATATTCCATTGTGCATGTATACCACATCTTCTTGATCCTCTCATCTGTTTTGGCTACTTAGGTTGTTTTCTTAGTTTGACAATTATAAATAGTACTGCAATAAACATGGGAGTGCAAGTTTTCTTCACTGGATAACAACATGTAAAAGAATGAAACTAGACCACTTTCTCACACCATACACAAAAAATCAATTCAAAATGGATAAAAAACTTGGATGTAAGACCTAAAATCATAAAAAATACAGAAGAAAACATAGGCAAAACATTTTACAACATAAGGTTCAGTGATTTCTTTATGAATTTGTCCCCAACAGCAAGCAAGGAAGAGAATATAAACAACTGGGATTAAATTTAAATACTGCACAGTACAAGAAATAGTAACTAAAAGACACCCCACTGAATGGGAGAAAATATTTGTATACCATACATCTAATAAGGGACTGATATCAAATATCTATTCTTATATCTAAACTTTAAATTGGAAACCTATTACAAATTACTTTTTTAAAATCAGTTAATTTATGTTTGTACATATGTATGCATTTTGATATTCAGGCAAATGTCCTTGGTATATTATTCCTAAGATTATTGCTAAAACAAAATCATTTTTACTCGAGAGTCTCTTTAAAGTCTGAAGGTGTGGGGCCTCCCTGGTCGTCTAGGGGTTAAGTCTCAAAACCATCACACCACAGCCCATTGCCTGAGTTTGATCCCTGACCAGGGAGCTAGCCCACATGGCACAGCAGACCTCTCCTGTCTTGTTGGCCCAATGTTCCCCCTCAGCATTGTAATTCAGTAGATCTGCCTGTTCTGCTCTCCACTCTGCCCGGGGTGAATCCTTTCACCCCTACCCCCTGCACCTCTGGCCTATACCCCAGATCTTGTATGCATAAATAAATATTAAAAAAAAAAACAAAAAACCTTCCAATCCCTGGCCAGGGAGCTAACCCACATGGTGCAGCAGACCTCTCCTGTCTCACCCGCTACTCCTGTCAGCAGTGTATTTCTGCTTGTTCTGCTCCGTACTCTGTTTCTGGTGAATCCTCTCACCACCCCTGCATCTCTGGCCTACAACCCAGTTCTTCTATGAATAAACAAACAAACAAATAAATAAATAAAATCTTCAAAAAAGATAAAGTCTGAAGGTTTGGCAAGAACTGAATCTTAAGTACTTTTCCTAGAGTTGTTAATTTTTTTTTTCATTTTTCAAATCACTTTTCCCAGCACAGACTAAAAAAGCCCAAACATTTACATTGATCCCTCCAGAGTGGAAATAACAAGGTTACCCGGGAGCACCTATCAGTACCTTCCCCTTTCTTTCCCACTTACTTCCAGGTACTTAATGACAACAGGAGAAATTATGCCATCCATGGTGCTACACCTGGCCAGTTCTCCCAGGTGGAGGAACAGATGTATAATGGAACTATTTGAAAATGCCCCATCAGAGAAACAACTCTACGAACAAAATTAGTGAGACAATGTTGAGGACTGCTCTTCTTTCTGTTCCATCACAATTAATCATCCAGAATAGGAACTGCTATGTGAACTGTGGAGGGGCATAATTAAGAGAAAAAGCAAGGGAGAGGAGTTTTGCAGTGGTATCCTCTAGATATTGTGTAGAGAGAGAAAATGCAGACAAGTTATAGAGCTCATATGTTGATGCATATTAAGCCAGCTAACTAGCATATGGGATGTTTCAGGTAGTTACAAGGAACTAAATATTGACTCAGTAAGATCTCAAATGAGAGGTTTAATTAAATTAAATAGTACAAAGGGGAGACTTGTTTCACAGATTCCACATAGGCTTGACAAACTTCTCTGAAGCAAGACTTCTAGACTCAAGAAATTGCTTAACAAAGAGATCAAATAAATATCAAAGTGGTATGATAATAACCAGGCAGATATATCATAGTGAGATGCCGGGAAGACAAAGATAGAAATGACCAGAAGTTTCAGGGCTATAGTTGGCTTGGTTGTGAACAATGACATTGTCATGACCTTAACTAGTAAGTGGTGGCTTTAAGCAGGATCTATACTGACACAGGCATCAGCAGGTCAGTTTAATTTTATTTTAATGAATGTCTATGTGCTGAACTGCCTTAGGGCAAGGCCCTTTTCTTGGAAAAACGGATAGAGGACTTATGGAGGATAGACTAGGTGAGATACTTTTGAGCTCTAAATATGTGTTTCAGGTGCCACCCCAGAAAGAAGTGAATATAAAGGAGCCAAGTATTATTCTAATATATTCAGGATCAACATTTCAATGCTAGAAATTTGGGGTAATATGTATGTGAACAGACAGAAGTCTCTGATTGCATCTCTGTGACTCCAGAGCCATGGTAGCTTAACGTTGGGGGTGGCCACACCCCTCCTGGATATAGGAAGATAGAAGATGGAGAGGTAGGAGAAAAAGGTGAAGGAAAGAGACAGATTTCCTTCTTTGTGCATAAGCTCTTTGGGACTCATTCTTTCATTTATAAAATGGTGATAACAGTAGAATCTTCCTTAGAGCATTGTTGTGAAAATTAAAATTATATATATATATGGGTTTTATTTATTTATTTATTAAAGATTTTATTTATTTATTTATACAAGCACTGGGTACAGTCAGAAGCGCGAGAGGGTGAGAGAATTCACCAGAGCCAGAGTGGGGAGAACAGGTAGACTGACAAAGTACACTGCTGAGGGGAGCAGCAGGTGAGATAGGAGAGGTCTGCTGTGCCATGTGGGACCCTCGCCAGCAGCCGGGGATCAAACCAGGCACTGCAGAGGCTGCAGGCAGCTTCACAGCCCAGCGCTCAACTGCTGCGCCACTGGGGAGGCTCTATATAAGGGTTTTAAAATGGCATCTAATCATTAAGATCTTGATAAGAGCTAGTTATCAATGCTGTTATCATTACTCTTAATAAAATTATCACTGAAGTAAATCAGAGTCTTGCCCTAGAAAAGTGCCCCATTTGCTCAAAGTGTGAAATATGGAGCTTGGATCTGCTCCATTTTCCATTTTCACTAATGCTTCTGTGTCATTCTGCTGGGAAAGTTTGTATTTCATGTTTATATTTTAGAATCAGAGAACTGGGCTTAAGAGCATGTTCTGCTCCTTGGTAGCATTGTGATCTTGGGGATACTGTTTAAACCCTTGAAGTTTCACCATCCATACCTATAAAACAGTAATACATAATAATAGTACATCATTATCTCATACAGCTTTTTTTTGAGTAAGAATTATAAAAGCAAATACACTTCAAATATTTATGAAAGGTCTAGAATGAATAAGCACTCAGTTTCATGTGCATACAGACAGGTGCATATAATACTTATAGGGTTTACATATGTGAACTATATTTATATGCATATACACCACCAAATTTCTTTAACTCTAATTAGAATCACAGAATATTTTTAACTTGATGAAAACTAGCCATTATCACCCATTTCCCCCTTTCTTGTCATTTTATCTCTCTCTTTTTTGCACTTACACACACACAGTAGCAAAATGTTTATGATATACTCTTTACTACTCCTTAATGCAAACAGGACTTTCTGAATTTATCATTAAAAACATTACCTTGCATTTAAAGACAATTTATATTTTCAGCTTGGTTTCATACACCTTTTCTCCTCTCCACCCAACTAAATTCTTCCAATTCTTTATTATTTAGCTCAAGTTTTCTTTGACTTTCTTTAGAATATATAAATTGGAGTGCTTCCTTGGCTGCAGGTCTTTGGCACCTATTGTCCAAAAGACTTTATCAATTCTTAAACATTTTTGTAACATTTGTGCTGGTATTCTCTGCCCACTTATCTTAAAATTTCATGCTATTACAAATGAAAATCTTGCCAAAATGACTAGTCCGAGTGTTTGGTTGAAAGTTTTGCTCAGTTTTGCAATTTGATTATTCTGAATGAGACATTTGCATAAATACTTTAATGCTGAATAAACTATCTCTATGCTCAATCTTATTTTCAAATCTAGAGGCTAAATGTCTCTATTTGCATTGGTAATAAGTAAATTAAAGTTGGTAACAAAAATCTATCTGGAAATCTTAACTACTGCTAAATACAGTTTTAGAGTCTGAGATTTATTTTGTACAATTCACCCATTGCTCATTAAATTACATGTGCAAACATACTCTAACCTTGGCATAGAATCAAAGATCATTTTCTTCCTCAAAGTTCACATCAAGTGGTAACTGATAAAACCAGATGGCAATAAATTTTATCATAGGCAGAGGAATAGTCTATGAAAAGGAGAACATTTTCCTAGTTTGCTTCCTTTAAGGATAATTTGAAATAAATTTGTATAGCATTTAGATGAAATATATCAATTAATAATATCACATTGTGGTAAAATTAAAAGTATTCTATATTAGCTAATAATAATATGGCTGCTGCTGCTAACTACTAGTAGTTAATATCTAATGAGCACCTGCTATGTACTAGAATACATTATATAATTTACTTGCAAGAGTCTAATTGCCTTCTGGAATGTATTTATCAGCCATTAGGCAAACGTCCACCCATTTCTTTCTTTGTACAGTGATGATGGGGGTTTCATAGTGATATTACAGAAAGTACATAACTACATAGAACTACATAGAACTACTAACCTGCATCAGACTTAAAGTGGAACAATAAGTAAAAACTTTTTGTTTTGTTTTGTTTTAAATACTAACAATTGGGAACTATTTGTTACCATAAAAGAACCTAGTTTACAGTGACTAATTCAAAGCAGTTGACTTAAAACACCTCTCAAAAATGTGTTTTCCCCCCAATTATAGATAGCATTTTCCATTCTATATAAGACCTCAGGCTGAACTAAAAATGATTCATCTTTGTGTAAAAACAGATTAGATATGACCTTTATCTGGTTGAAAGTATAAATGAGACTCCTACAACTTTCATGAAAGAATGTCAGTCATGCCATTAACAATAAGAAATAATGGCACACACACACATATACATACACAAATGCATGCACAAACATAAAATTACTTGCTCAATGATTGCAATGTATGGGTAGCATCTAAAAGATATGAAACATATGCATCTCTTTCTGAAATAAAAGCACAGAACATTACCAGATAATCCAACTTTGAATTTCCTGTGACCCAAGGCTTAACCAAAAACTTTCCTGAGATAGCCAATACTGCGAAAATATGACTTAATAAACTGTTTTCCTAGTGTTATCAGTGCTACTTTTGTGATCAGCTACATCATCAGAAAGCCTCAATTGCAGACTATCACAACTCTCTGCTAAAGAATGTTCACTAAATTTGAGATTTAATGTAACTTTAGGTTTTACTGAAGACCAATTTAAAAAAAAAAAATGTCCATTTGAACATTTCTGTCTTTCACAAATCTCCAGGTTAGGACATCATTCATCCTGTTACCAATGGCTACTCAAATAATGAATACATGCAAAAAATTCTCTTTAAATTTAGTCTAGTGAACATTTTCTCACTCTACATATTTGTATGATGTCCACTGTCGAGTAGGGACAACTATGTGATATAGTTACTCAGTTACTCATTAATTTCCACTTGAATATACTCAGCTAGAGTAAACAACTTATCTCGAAGCTTGGTTATAGCCATTTGTTTGTATTTTTAGAACCATTTCTTTGTATTTTTAGAAACTCTTATATAAAGTTTTCTATTTTCTTCATTTCTAAAGCAGCTACAATTTTTTTCAGAAGCAAGAGAAATACTGATATACAAATTTTATTTATAGATAAGCATTTTATGTAATAAATTTTTGCTTGTTTTTTTCTTGCCAAATGAATTCCTTGAGAAAAGGATATTCTTCATAGTTCCTGAGCATCAATTAAAAATAAACCTATGTTATTGTGGAATAACACAAAGAATCCCAAACTAGAGCCTGGAATCATATTTTCACTCAATCACTACTGACCATATGCACATTTTGTAAATTATGTTCACTTAATAGCATTAGTTTATTATCCATAAAATACCGCAAACATATTTATAGCAATGTCAAGATGATAAAATAGATATCTGTTTGTGTATATAAGCATGTGAGTGTATCAGAAGAGTGGTGTATTCAACACATTTAGCAAACTCTCCCATCACCTATTTTTTATCCACAAAGAAAGTGATAGTAAAAGATATAATGATGCTGCCATTTGTCTCTGGAGTAGATACCTACAAAGAAAGTCTGAGAGAAATCTATTTACTAAAGGCCTGTTTTCAGGAGAAAGGTAAGCCAGTAAGTATAGTGTGGATGGAGGAGATCATACAAAGCAAGAAATCTGGTCTTTTACATCCTTCTCTCAGTCAGACACTGGCTATAAGCTTCCAGGAGCTGGAAAGGGAAATGGAGGTGGTAGTACATACCTATAAAAACAGGATACTCCTGTTTGCTGAGGGAAATTAACTAGAGAAGGGAGCAGCTGTCGGATATTGCCAAGCACCACTTTGCTGCAACTGGGAGACAGGTCAACAACCAGGAAAGGATATCTGGCAATAGTTGCATCATTCATAACGGCATTCTCAACTTTCCCTTAATTACTAAACCTTATCTCAGGCCAATAGCTCACAACCAGGCACAGTTTTGCATTTGGTAGTGTCCATAGACATTTTTGGTTATTGCAAGTGAGTGGGGAGGGTGAGTGTTGATATCTAATGGGTAGAGTCTAGGAATATCACTAAACATTCTACAATGCACAGGCATGCCCCCAACCCCAGCTAATAATTAGCAATTACAAATCCCAAATGCCCACTGTGCCAAGGATGAGAACCTGGAATAAACAAAAATGTAAAAGTCAAAATGTAAATATTTATTACTAAAAGTTATTTGCTGTAAATATTATCCAAAGTTTATTAATCAAAAGAAGAAAATGTGGGCTTTCATTGATTTGTTAGGGAAAAACACCCCTCCCCCCAAAAAATCACCCTCACATCAACTTTGATCTTGTGAATTTCACCATTATTACTTTATAATCCACAACAAACATGAATTCAGCATGAGTCATAGACTGAAATGACTACTTTGGCAAATGTCATCCATACTTGTGTCTTTCACACATCTGCTTTCAGTTCTGCCTTTGTGCTGTGTAAGTTGACACCAGCATTTTACTGTCCTGGAATCTTCAGATCCTTGACTTTTTTTCCCTTTCCCTTTTCTCCTGTGTGTAGCTCCTTAACTTCCCACTAAAATAATGAACATCAGGGTGTTTGCATAAGTTCTACTATTTCTAAAGCTACATTTTGCCTAGTGGGGAATTCATCCTGCCACTGGCAAATACATTTTGTTTACTTTCAAGGTGTCTCTTTCTACCTCTTTAAAGTTCGGTGGTAGAGGTTATTTAGCAAACAATATAAATAATTAATTTCTCTTCTTTTCTAAGAAGTTATAACAATTAAGCTAATTTATTGCCAGACAGAAATAGTTTTTCTATTAGGTATTAAATGTTTCCAATATTTTCCTTTTTAATAATGTGGAACTATTTATCACACATATAAACATATGGAAGTTATTATAATAAATTAACAATAGAAACTCTCAAATCATATTTTTATCTTTCTGCCCCTCCCCATTTCTTTCCTGCTCAACATTTTCCTTTTTGTTTGTTCATTTATCATCCATTTTTCCATCTTTCATGCCCAAAGAGAATCCAATTTCACAAAATAGTCACTGCTATTCTGTGACTGATAATACAGAAGTCTTAGAAAAAAACATATCAAATCAATTCTATTATTATGGGCAATATTACACCATTTTGATACACATTTGTTCTCACTTTTCCCTAGATCTAAAATTCACAGGTAATTCTCACTGGTACAAACAGCTTAAACAAAATTCTAGAAGCCCTCAAAATAAAACTACTTGCTATGCCATGCTATAACATACCAATTGATACTAAGAGAAAATTTTTGATAGGTACTGGGAAGGGAAAAGGACAGTAAAAGGGAATAGATCAAAGATTCCAAAAATTTTGTAGAACAGAGAACACCAGAAATCTCTCCACTCCTGGAACACAATTAAATTGGTGAGTCTGTCTGATTGCTATTAGGAATTCTAGAGCCTATTGATGGCTCACAACTTCCAGAGCTAGTCTTGGAAGGTACATTACAGTTAATTTCTGTTCTTACCCAGTAGCAGCCATTCATCTCCCATCTTTTCAACCACTTGGATAGGCAGATCTGCATGTGATCCTTCAGCAGCTTTCTTGCAATTTGTGAAAGAGAGATTGTGCAAAAAATAGCCCTGTTTTCTAAATGTCAGGAAGATATGACCTGACTACTAATTGTTGATCATCACCTCTACTGATCACTGATTACTGATCATCACAGAGGTGCAGGTGGAGCTACTGGCCACTGTTGTATTCCTCCCCTAATTGTTCCTAGCTCTTCCCATTGACTATAGAGACTTGAAGAAGATTTAAAGATCCAGCACCAATCATTTTTATTTTACTCCAATCATTTTTCTCTTCCCCCTTTTAGAAGTCAGACATTGATGAATAGGATATTCAAAAGCAACCACCTATAAAAGTGAAATGAGAAAGTTGCTGCATATCCCCAGGGGGATGTCACAGCCTCAGAAAAGACAATAAAAGATTTTCCATTTAAACTTCAGACTGATCCTTAGCTTACAATAGATTACAATAGTCAAAAAGCAAATAAAGGACCTCCCCGGTGGTGCAGCGGTTGAGAGCTGGGTTGCGAAGCTGGCCGCAGTCTCTGCAGCGCCGGTTCGATCCCCGGCCACCGGCGAGGGTCCCACATGGTGCAACAGACCTCTCCTGCAGAGCCTGCTGCTCCCCTCAGCAGTGTATTGCGTCAGTCTGCCCGTTCTGTTCCCCACTCTGGCTCTGGTGTATTCTCTCACATTCCCGCACTTCTGACTGTAAATAAATAAATCTTTAAAAAAAGAAAAAGCAAATGAAATCTGCAGCACTTCCTCTGCCCACCTGTGACTATGCAGGTGCCTCTTTTCACCAACTCTCTTCCTCCACAGGGCAGCAGCCTTCCTGCCTGCCTGTGACCTGTACCATGCGGGGATTTCTCCTCACTGACCTTCCTCGGTGGAGGCAGCTTTCCTTAAGGCTGCCTGCCTGCAACCATACAGGCCTCTCTCAGCAAACCTGTCCCTTTCGGGGTGGCTCTCCCTGCCCGCCTGTGTTTATGCAAGTGTCTTTTACTATCCTATCCCTTTTCTAATAAACCTGTTCTTTAAATATCAAGAGAAAAAAAGCAAATGAAATCCACACACACACACAGAGCAAACAAATAAATAAAACCTGTATATCCTGGGGAAGGAGAAAACTCTGATCTTGAATGACCACATTATTAAATTCAAAAGTTCAATTTTTGACCAAAAAAGCACATACCATCAAATAAAGAATATTCTATTTAAAAGAAAAAAAATATGAACCAACAAAAATTGCACTTTAAAAAGGCACTATTGCTGATTAGGGAGAAATTGTATTTTTTTAAAAAATGTCTTTAAGATGTTTACAGAACTAAAGAGATGGAGGAAATCAAGAAAATATTTTATAAACAGAATGGAAATACCAATACAAAGACAGAAATTTAAAAGGAATATAAAGAAATTCTGGAGTTGAAAAGTATAAAAACTGAATTGAAAAATTTACTAGAGGGATTCAAAAGCAAATTTGAGAAGGCAGAACAGTAGACTTAAAGATAGGACCAAAAAAAAAAAAAAATGAAGAAATCTGACCTACAGACAGAAAAATGATGAAAGAAAAATAAACAAAATGTAAAGAAATTGTGGGACACCATCATCAAGCCAACTAACTAACCCATTGTGAGAGTCCTAGAAGAGAAAGAGTATTTGAAGAAACAATGACAGAAACATCACATTTTTATATAAGACATGAAGGTAGACATCTAAAAATCCAAACTCCAAGAAAGATAAACTCAGAGACTCACCAGGATAAATTATAACCAAATTGTTACCAAAAAAAAAAAAAAAAAACAGAAGAAAAGAAAATTGTCAAAGCAACAAGACGGAAGCAATTCATCACTAGTAAGTGATCATCAGTATGGTGATCAACAGACTTGTCATCAAAACTTTGAAGATCAGAGATTATAGGATGATATTTTCAAGGTGATGTAAGAAAAACTATCTATCAAGAATATTCTACTTAGCAAGGCAGTGCTTGAAAAGTGAAGGAGAAATTAAAACATTCCCAGATAAAGAAAAGTTGAAAGGGATCATCACTACTTACCTGTAGGAAGGGTTAACAGAAGTTCTGGCAAGTTGAAATGAAACACTAGACAGTAACTTGAAGTTGTATGAAGAAATAAACAGTTCAATAAAGGCAAACATATGCACGATTATAGAAACCAGTATTGTAAAAGTTGTAACTCCACATTTTATTTTCAACATGATTTATGATGTAATACATTTAAAAATTATTAGTGTAAATATTAGTATTGTGAGTTTGGTCATTAAATCTGCATTTTGTTGCCTTCATGACTTAAGTTTAACATTAAACTTCATTACATTATGATTTTGGACATATGAAGATGTAATTGTGTGATATCAACAACTGAAATAGTTAGAGGATAGAGCTTTAAAGTAGTGAAATTTTTGTATGTTACTGAAGCAAAGTTGGTATAAATTGAAGTTAGAATGTTATAAACTTTAGGATTTGAGATGTAGTTCCCATAATAATCACAATGAAAACTGCTCAAGAATATACTCAGGAAAAAATGAAAAAGGAATTTAAACATTCACTACAAAATAGAAATATTCAGAAAATCTGAGTTGACAGGCAAAAAAGAATTTAAACCCAATCTCATGTATAGAGACAGATGAAGAAACAGAATAAATATTATAACTAGGTTTCTCTTAATTTGGGGTCCAGTAATTCTTTCAATTGCCCCATTTTAGCTTCTCATGTTGAAACTGAAGAATATTTTCTAGTCAAACTGTCTTAAATATCCAGTATCATTAAATCATTATTACTGAAAGTTACTGTTGTGATCTAGTCAGTGTTTCCCCATATCTTTGATTAAATTATTCCTTTCTTGGTATCTGGAGCAACCTTCCTGGCTGAATAAACCAGTATCACCTTCCCTCACTGTATTATTCTCTCCATGGAAGGTCATAGGTTTTGCTGGCAGTAACATAGAAATGAAACACACAAGAGATTCTGATTCGATCTCCACCACTAGATACCTTCATGGACTAGGGAAAATCATGAAAACCCCTGACCTATTTCATTATAAAGTTAATTTGAGTTAGATAATTATATCATTAATAGATTATTTCAAAGGTTCCTTTAAATGCTATTATAACTGGATACACAGCATAATCTGAGGAAAGTGTAATCCATTGTGATATTTTTACTCACCTAAATATCAATATAATTCCTTTGCTCACTTTAGTATAATGTAATAAAAAAAGAAACCCCTCAGCTTTTCTTTCTATTTTTCTTTTTTTGTTTTTGGTATTACTAGGGTGTACTGACTCCCACTTCCCTCCTATCTAGCATTAAAAGCAAGCAAGCAATCAAATATTCTAAAGGGCAAAATTTATTGCCAAAATATCTTCTTTCTTCCATTTAATTTTGTTCCCTAAACCTACCCTCCACTTCTCCTTCTTCATTTCCTTCGTCTCTCACCATTCCATTTGATATATTCCCCAGTTCCTTTTTTTATCCTCTCTAAATACTTTAGCTAATTTTCCAAATCTTCTTTTAGTTTTCTTAATTTTGTTGATGCCTACTAATGATTGCAGTAGGTTCAGAAAGCTCATTAACTAATTCCCTTAATGTCTTCATGTGGCAAGCACATTAACCTACTAAGTCATTCTGTATGTGCTTGAATGTCTGAATTTTGTAGACCCTGGTGGCTCTTTTGGTCAAAAGCTGTATTGTTCTTCCCTATCATTCCTAATTGAAAGCACACTACTCCTTGATTTCTGCTAAAGCTGAGTTGTAATTGCTTGACAAATTTTCAATCTTTCTGATCCTTCCCCCCTGACTGATTCATTTTATTTATTTATCTGAATTTTTAAATTGTGGCTTTAGCACACCTGCCTTAGGGTAAGAGCACACAATTAAACATTAAAGGAAATACGCAAAACAGGGTGATTACACAACTAAACAGTTTTAAGTAGTATGAAAAATCGCTGGCCTAAAAGGATAGCACTTTTGGAAAGGAACATTTTAAGAGTTTAAAACCAGTTTGATTATTTTATCTTGTACTCCTGCATTTTACTTTTTATGTATACCAGTTAGAATATAGCAATATTTATTTCTTTATGACAAGGCTCCTTTCACAAGGTATAACTTGCTCATTTGGTTCTATCCATAAGGAACAATTAACTGAGAATTTATGGGAATGCCCTTAGGTAACAGGTACATTTTAATCTTCCAAGAGTTATATTTTTACTGTACTCCTATATTAGTACATTAATAAGTCACTGTGGCTTTGGAAACTGATCTAATACCGTGTGGTGAAAGACAGTTTCATTTTGTTTTGCTACCATTTCTTCAATTAAATTTTCATATAATCCCTATTTTGTTGATGGAGACTAATCACTGAAAGTCCAAATTAGCTTTGTTTTCAGGTGACTGAAGGATAAAATGAAACTGAATCAGGCTCCATACTCTGGGCAATATTCTGGAGCTCAGATCTGGTAGAACAAAATCTCACCTACAGTATCTCTGGTTACTATTTCAAATCATTGTTGTTAACTTATTCTTCTAAACTATACAGAAACATGTTTGAAGATGAGGACATCTTTACTTTGAACTCCTTTTTTTTTTAAGATTTATTTATGTATTTTATACAAGCACTGGGTACAGTCAGAAGCACGGGAGGGTGAAAGAATTCACCAGAGCCAGAGCGGGGAGCAGAACAGGCAGACTGATGAAACACACTGCTGAGGGGAGCAGCGGGCGGCAGCAGAGGTCTGCGTGCCATATGGGACCCTCGCCAGCGGCCGGGGATCGAACCGGCACTGCAGAGGCTGCGGGCAGCTTCACAGCCCAGAGGTCAACTGCTGCGCCACCCGGGGAGGCCCACTTTGAACTCTTTCTATGATGGAACTGTGGATACAGCATGTACTCTAAACTCAAAACTACTCCTCCAATTTTACCAAAATATGGGGTCTATCAGCAAGAAGTACTTCAACTTTCTATGTACTGGTACCAAACACTATATCTTCATTTATCCTTATCTTGTCTCAGGAAAATAATTCTTTTTTTCCTCCCAAACCTAGTCTTTCTTGCTGTTTTCCCAACCCTATTCCCACTCTCTTGCTTAAAGTTTTACTCTGTTAGTTAGTCTTCATTTTTTTTTAATAGATATATTCTTTTCTGATTACTTCTTGCTCATTACTTAAATATTTTCTTAATTAATTCCATCATATAAAGCATAACTAAAATGTTTGACCAAAAGAAGAAGGGGAAGTAGAGGAGGAGAAGCTTCCAATATTACCATCTACCTTTCAAGTTTTTCTGTTTTTCTCATTCCATTCATCTACAAAGGAATGGAAAATTCAGTCTAAACCATTATATTTTGTCTGTCAATGCACACTAAGTATTTATGATCTAATTTTTACCTTCATCAGAAAAATAATAGTTACCTTGTAAGCACAAAATTCAGTGTGTACTTTAAGAGTGAACCTGAATTGTTTTAGTCATTGGCTACCACACCTTCAATCATTTAAACGTACTCAAGGACCTAACAGTCTACGAGAATATGTATTAAAAATCAGATAATATTTGTGAGCACTGATCTGATTTTGGTAATCTTTGAGGGATATGGTAGAAACTACTAGCTGCCACCCAATTTCCTTTCTCTTTTTTCATAGAAAGAAAACTCAATTTTAATTGAGAAAAGTAATGCATCCAGATTAAAATACAAATTAAAAAAAGCATGCTTTTCCAATATTCCTTGCAGTTATGTAAAGTTAAATGACTAAGTTTGAGCCAATAATGTATAAACAACAAATTTGAAAGCAACTTCTAAGAGGCAATGATTGTTTGCTTTTATTTCTCTTCATTCTCATTCTCTGGATTATAAAAGTCATGGCTTAGAACTAGAGAAAGCACATTTTTACCTTAATAAAAATGAAAGCCAGAGATCATGGAAATTAAGTAGAAAGACAATAATGACTGATTGCATGATGACTTTATGAAGCTGCTATACCCATCCTGGATTATCCATTCTCACAAATTTTCCATGGAGAGTAAATTCCCTTTTTTTAAAAATGCCTCATTCAATTCTTTGTATATAAAATAGGCATATCCAAATTACTTGTATTTAAGGAAAATATTCTTCTGGGATCATTTTCTCTCTCTCTCTCTTTTTTTTTTTTTTGGTCTTATCCAATATACTATTAGTGAATGGTTCTATATACTTCCCCTCCATACATCTCTCCTGAGTTCTAAAAACTAGACTTTTCTGGGGCCACCCTCCCTGGTGGTGCAGGGGTTAAAATCCCAGCACTATGAAGCTATTGCTAGCCACTGTGGCATGAGTTCGATCCCTGGCCCACATGATGCATCAGACCTCTCTTGTCTTGCCCGCTGCTCCCCTCAGCAGTGTATTTTAGTAGATCTGCCTGTTCTGCTCCCCACTCAGTCTCTGATAAATCTTCTCACCTATCTGCCCCTCTGGCCTTCACCCAAGTTCTTGTATGCATAAGTAAAAAATAAATCTTAAAAAAATACAAACTAGATTTTTCTTTTTGGATGTCCCAGGGTCACTTAAATTCAACAAGCAAGCCATGAATGAGTTGCCTTATCCTTCCTATCTGCTCTGTTTTTAGTTACTGATGTCACTGCTGAAAAAAACAACCTACCAAATCCCAACAACTTCATCTTCAGCATTCAATATATCATTGGTTATAAGAACTATTAGCTCAATATTTGTTTCTTGTATCCGTATACAATAATTCTTTTTTCCTTATATGTGTATAACACACTTGTCTACAATCTACCAATATGGCCTTAATCTCACAATAACAATCTTGGAGTAGTTTTTAAATTTTATTTCTAAATTTTAACCTATAGTTCTCCTTCTTTCCAAACTATCATCACTGATAACTTCTAAGTTCCTAGATTTACTTATTCCCATTTCAAATTAATTTCTCTCCATTGTCTACAGGGTAAAATTAAAATGTTACAATGATCTTTTGAAATAGCATCATTTTTGTTTGCAACTTCTCTTCTATCCCCCACCCCCAATACATACACATGAACAGCTGCTTCTATCATATCAGATTATACCATTTCCCAAAAAATTCCTCATCTTTCCCTATTTCTTTTATTTCAGCTGTCCTATTTACCTCTGTTCATTATATCCTTTAATTTGCTTTTTCATTCATTAATCAAGTCCTAAATCAGAGCCAAATCACATATGAAGCTTTCTCTTGCCCACATGCCACATCATTGGAATTAATTATTCCCTTACCTCTGTGTTTTTGTACACTCTTTACTGTATCTCACATCACATTATAATGTGATGTGCTTTGGAGTCATTTTTGTATGTTTAATTATAATTTATGTATCTTAAATTTATATAGACGTAAGATTCTTAAAAGAGCCACTATAGGGCCTCCCCTGGTGGCACAGCGGTTGAGCACTGGGCTGTGAAGCTGCCTGCAGCCTCTACAGTGCTGGTTCGATCCCCAGCCACTGGCGAGGGTCCCACATGGTGCGCCGACCTCTTCTGCCATGCCCGCTGCTCCCCTCAGCAGGGTACTTCGGTCCTTCTGCCTATTCTGCTCCCCGCTCTGGCCCTGGTGAATTCTCTCACCCTCCCTCGATTCTGACTGTACCCAGTGCTTGAATCAATCAATCAATCAATCTTTAAAAAAAAAAAAAAAGAGCCACTATATAGTCAGCTTTTCATTTTCAAGATATTCTACAAAGCCTGGAACAGTCAGGATATTGAGTTCATATTTGAGGTTTTCAACTAGCCACTCTTTTTTTCCTTATAAATAAAACATGTAACTTCAGGATAAATTTAAGAATGACTGAGCAATAATTATAATTAAATTTTCAAAATGGTTTTCAAATTCCTTTATGCTATGCACTTACCTTCTTTATCCTAAATCCTAATAACCTGTGTCCATTCACTGTAGAAATGCATTCCATTCATACTTACTTCTTTTTCACCAAATGCATTTGCCAAAAGTAATGCTTCATGAACATGGTTTGGAAACTCAATCTTTGCTCTGTAGTTTTGAATATCAAACTTCTGTAATTTTTAATGAATGTCCCTATATTACAATCATATTTGTTGCTTTTCAAAAAACCTCATAGAAAAAATGATGACTCAGTGTAGGGCAAGGTAAAAGTATCAGGCTTTTCTGCCCTCCCACCATTAGGACAGATGACGGGTCTGCGGTCTTGAATGCATGCCTGATGGCGGGCACCTGGAATAGGGTGTGGGCATATGTAGCTGGGATTCACCTGGGCTAAGATTGGGCTGTTAAGGGTGGCATCATGGGGATGCCAGGAGAAGCCAAGAAAGCAAAACGAAGAAGCAGAGAAGCAGAAGCGTGAGAGAGCAGAACAGCAGACACCCCCCAGAGAATGCCAGAGATCCCAGAGTGAAGACTTGCTGGGGGGCTGGGAGGCCTGTCAGCCTCCCGGGCCCCAGTACCCCTGCCTGCCATGTACCTGGTAAATCCCCCCATAAAAGCCTGCAAAAGCCACTGAGGGCTCCAGGACTCTCTCCTCCTTTACCCTGGTCTGCTGGGATCATAGAAAACTTGCACTGAAAAAAAAAAAAAGAAAAGAAAAAGAAAACCTGCACTGTGTCCATTCTTGACAGTACACTCAGAGAGACCTTATCAATTTAGAGGACATAAAAACACAGGGTCACTAAGAGATTAAAGCAAGCATGCTTCAGCACACATAAATTAAATGCATTTAAAAAGTTTTCCAGGATATCTCTATAAGCAGATGCAAGGCATGTAAAAGTGCGTATTCTCCTTTTTCAGATTTATTTTTACTAAAGGGAAATTGTGGGTGAACTAATGATAAACAGTTTTGTATTTGTAACACTATTCCTTACTTTGCACAGTGACTCAGCTTTTAAATTATACATCATGAATTTAAATGATTTCCACCTATTCTATCTGTAAAACATGTAAAGTTCATGAATTTGAATCATACCAAATAGGAAAGAATTCAAACTCAATTTACACAGCTGGAGGAAATTATATTTTAGAGGGACAATTAACAATAATGTATTTTAGGAGTACTGTATAAGCTGAACTTTTACCTGGGTTTTGAAAGCTTAGCTCAGATAACATGAACCAGTAGCATATGCATATAACTGTAAAATAAAATTCATAATGATATAGACCTTGTAAATGATGGTGAGTATGTGAATTGAGAAAAGTAAACAGAAGAAGATTTGGGTCTCCAAATGAATATATTTTTACACATTTAAAGTAGTAAAATGTTAAATAAAGGAAAATGTCTAAAAGTTCAAATAAAGATACAATATTTAAATACACATTTGAATATGTGTACATATGTATATGCTGTGTGTATTTATGCATGTATCTGTGTATATATCCATATGTACTACATTTTCCTTTAAAAAGTGATGAGCTGACAATATTACACAAGTAGTGCTATGTGCTTTTGCAAAATTTGAATATCAAGGAAATCAAGCCCTTATCTCTAATAATGACTATACATATTTCCAAATTATTCACTTTTAGTTTATACTCTTAAGTTTCATTATATATTAAAGTTTTCCTGAGAGTAAAAGATAGACCTTTATGATAAAGTCTAGTTGTGACATTTACTAGCATGACCTTGGTGAAATTATTTAAATTTTCTGAATTTAATTTTTCAAATATTAAAAAATAAAACTAGCAAATAAATATTCTACTTATTATGCTATTGTGAAGACTAAATGAGAGGAAACATAAGCAAGAGATAGTCAGGATTAGTTCCCTGTCTTCGACCATTGTTGGTAATTAATTGTTTAAAATTTTGCAAATGCATTCTTTTTAAAAATTTTAGTTCACTGAGAGTAAACCCAATGTCAAAATATAGAGATGTTTAGATGCTACAAACTTATAAGTATGCTTTTATAATTTTTAAAAAACTAAAGTATGTAATGAATGTAAGTTCCTAGAATGTTCAGATGTTTCACTTAATGTTCAGGATTTAACTTAAATTTATAATCTTGCTCCAGGTCCTTCTCAAAGTCACTGATAACTAAACTCAATATAGATATCAAATACCATTTTATTATCATTCCCAACCTAGAGAAATGATCTACTGTTATTAAAAGAGGAGTAGAATATTAGACATTATTTCTACCATGGTCAATTTATAGTAGATTAAAACTTAGGGTCACCGAAGAATTTATGAAAGTCCCTCTAAATTTATAATGCTCTGTCATACTTCAATTCTATAATTACATATGGAAATAAAAGTTTTCAAGACTAGAACATCTATGTTACATATAAATTAATATAGGGAAATGTGTGCCAATTCATAATAATAAGGCAATTATTCTTATTAATTTGCAATCCCTTGTGCCTTTGTTTTATTAAAATTATAGATTCAATTTAGAGTTTTTTCTGTGTACTATCTGAAGTCTGAAGATTATGCTCTAAATTAACATTCATTTCTTATCCAAGTGGCTTACAACACCTGATTCACTCTAAAAGTCCCTGAAGTAATTAAAAACAAGTTGTATTGACAACATTTCTTTAAGAAATCTGGCAAATTTCATGATAGCTTCATTGCATGATGTTTTTATACACCTACATTGTGTTTCTTCTTTTCTGCATGGAATTAAAAGATTGGTGGGGTGAGGATGGGGAATCTTTTGTTTCAAGCATCTTCCACATATCATGGATAAAATGTCAGGCACTACTCACAGCTGACATGATGAGCTCTCCTCCCAGGTTCTGGATCTCAGCTTTAACTTGACTGCAGATTTTCAGCTGGTGAGAGTAGAACTTAATCTGTTCCAGGTAGGCCAATAAATCCTGCTTGCATGACGGATCTGGACACTAAATATTCATAAAAGATGAAAATGGGAACAGCAAAATCAATAATAAGCAGATCAGATTGAATATGGACAATGCAGGTAACTTAGAAGGCAGCAAGTTTAATTTCATTGAGCTTTATTTCACAGTCTAGGTCCATGTAGATTTTGATATGCTTCAGCTATTAGAAGAGTTTGTTCATGTTTCAAACATAACAGAATTAGCATTATCAAAAGAAATACTAAATGAATTTCCCAATAAGAAAAAGAAATAATTTTGATAAGATTAGAACATTCAAATTACATTTTAAAGCAAATCTAATGAGTTTTTTTTTCATTTTTTTTCATTTTATATATTTTTACATCATTTTTCATTTTTGCATAATGTATGCATTTTCATTTTGGTTATAGTCTCCATACAATTCCCACCTCCCTTGTTTTGATCCTAGTCCCTCCCACCCTCCCCATAGTGTGTCTCTGGTTCTAAAGAGAATTTTTTTTTAAGATTAATTTATTTTTATACAAGAGCTGGGGTACAGGCCAGAGGCGTGGGAGGGTGAGAGGATTCACCAGAGACACAGCAGGGAGCAGAACAGGCAGACTGACTGAAACACACTGCTAAAGGAAACAGCGGGCGAAACAGGAGAGGTCTGCTGTGCCATGTGGGAATCTCCCTGGCAGGCCGGGAATCAAACGGTACTGTGTTCAACCCACTGCACCACTGGGGAGGCCCTAAAGAGATATTTTAAATGCAAATATTCCCTTCCCCTCAAATTGTCCTAGAATACTCATCAGGACCAGCAGATATGCAATGTCTGTCCTATGTTATTTAAAGGAGCATAAAAATACCTTCAACAATACATATATTATGTTCTATTATTTTGAGCATCTAATATTTGTAGCTATTATATACAAAAGGAAATAATTTCATTTTAGATAACATCTGGAGCCAAGAAATAGATAGCATACATGTTTTATAGATACATTGCATTTCTCTACTAAGAATATTGTCTTACACTTATTATCATTTGGAAGGAACTTCCTGGAGGACAGTTTCAAACTTCAGCATAACACAGTGATAATGTGTGGTTAGTGTTTAATCTTTGTGCTCTTTTTCCTATAGAACCATAATAGGATTTTTTTACATATCTACAAACATAATTTTTCACTTCATTTTTCTTAAAGATTTATTTATGTATGCATACAAGAGCCGGGGTATAGGCCAGAGACAGAGTGGGGAACAGAACAGGCAGACGGACCGAAGTACACTGCTGAGGGGAGCAGCGGGCGAGACAGGAGAGGTCTGCTGCACCATGTGGGTAGCTCCCTGGCCGGCTGGGAATCAAACTCATGCTGCAGAGGCTGAGGATTGCTTCATAGTGCTGTGTTTAACCCCTTTTGCCACCAGGGAGGCCTAATTTTTCACTTTAAATATATTTTCACAAAGAAGTTGAAATATGGTTATTTATATACAAAGATATTCATTGCTGAAAATTAGCAAAAATTGAAAATAGCTTAAAATGTCCTAGATTACTGGCAAGATTAAATCAGAATATGTCTATGTAATATTATATTATCTCACAAAAATAATATTTTCAATGGATCTGGGAAAATGCTTTTTGGAAGGTAAAACATATTTTGTATTTAGAATTTTGTATATCTCAACAAAATTATATGAAAATATATACTTGTGTTTAAAATATACCAGGAATTACATATATGAAAATTATAAACATCATATCATAATGATATTCATTTATCTTTAAATGTAACTTCTATAATTATAAAAATGCTATTATCAAAAAATCTTAATTCTAATGGTCTAAAATATACACTAAAAGGAAGAAAAAATGATCAGAAAGAATTCTATGCATTTCTGCTTTTATCTAGCAATTAACAAGCTGGAGTTTAGTTGGAAAATTACTGGGAATCTTATTTATTTTATATTTACTAATTAGACTAGTCTGTATATCTCCAGAATGTGTGGACAAGTGAGAACGTGTAACATTTGAAGAAAAGTTAATCTACAAAAGTAGCACAGAAATACATTCTTTTTTTTTTTTTTTTTTTTTTTAGTAGAGGCATGCTTTATTTATTTGTTTGCTGGTTTGTTTGTTTGTTTTGTTTATACATGCACTGGGTACAGTCAGAAGCGCGGGAGGGTGAGAGAATTCACCAGAGCCAGAGCGGGGAGCAGAGCAGGCAGAAGGACCGAAGTACACTGCTGAGGGGAGCAGCGGGCGGCAGGAGAGGTCTGCGCGCCATGTGGGACCCTCCTCCGGTGGCCGGGGAGCAGCCGGGGATCGAACCGGCGCTGCAGAGGCTGTGGGCAGCTTCGCAACCCAGCGCTCAACCGCTGCGCCACAGGGGAGGCCCCAGAAATACATTCTTCAGCAGAAATAGTAACAATCTGCTAGAGGAGCATGGCCATGTGAATGGATAATCAGATGGACTCTCAGACAAGATAAGAAACCTTGATACTAGGAGTATTTTTCAATTTTTTTTAAAAGATTTATTTATTTATGTATACAAGAGCTGAGATACAGGCCAGAGGTGCGGGGTGAGAGGATTCACCAGAGACAGAGTGGGGACCAGAACAGACAGATTGACTGAAATACACTGCTGAGGGGAGCAGTTGGCGAGACAAGAGAGGTCTGCTTCACCATGTGGGTTGCTCCCTGGCCAGCAGGGGATTGAACTCTTGCTGCAGAGGCTGTGGACTTCTTCATAGTGCTGTGCTTAACCCCTTGTGCCACCAGTGAGGTCCTGTGGTTCAAATTTTTAAATAAATGAGAGCAAACTTCCAAATCTCATCAAAAGGACTAAATGTTAAAAGAGTAGAAGCACAGGAGGACAAAAAAGAGAAAGAAAAATATAGTGAGAAAGATGAGAAAGAGAGGTAAGAAAAGGAAGAGGAAGAAAGGGAGGAAGAGATTTCCTTAATTTATAAGTGGTAAATGAGAAATTTAGAAAAGATCATTTTTTTTTCAGGATTGAAGAATTTATGCTAGAGCTAAAGTTAAGTATGTTTAGTATTTGAACTCCTATTGAACAATTAAATTCTCAATGAATAACCAATGTTGCAATCATCCAAGTTGAAGCAAAATACGTAGTCTCTCTCAAGATATTATCTCAAGGTTATACGAGAAGAGTCCAGAAATCTTTTAAGAATGAATCAAGTGCAAAAATTAGAAGTTGACTTTTTGAGATAAAAAGTTGCTTGACCTAGATTCCCCCTTCATTCCAGAACAGATGAGATTTTTGACTACATTGAAAGATGGAAGAAGCTAATTTTATTTTATTTTTAAAGATTTATTTATTTATACACGCACTGGGTACAGTCAGAAGCACGGGAGGGTGAGAGAATTCACCAGAGCCAGAGTGGGGAACAGAACAGGCAGACAGACGGAGGTACACTGCTGAGGGGAGCAGTGGGTGGCAGGAGAGGTCTGCATGCCATGTGGGACCCTGGCCAGCGGCCGGGGATGGAACCGGCGCTGCAGAGCAGCCGGCAGCTTCGCAACCCAGAGCTCAACCGCTGCACCACTGGAGAGGCCCAAAGAAGCTAATTTTAAAGCTGAAATAGAAAACATCTAATTGGTAAATTCCATGCTATAAAATTTATTAAATGCAGTTTTTTCTAGTGGCATATGAAAAGCCTTTCTTAGTCAGTTTTGGCTGCCTAAAAGCAGAATCAGGAGAGTGAATCATTTCTAGTTTAAGAATGCTCTTCTATTATTTGCAAACTTCCTTTATTAAAATCAAGTAATGATTATCCAAACTTTCATATTCTCACATGAGGGTGATAGGAAAATTTATATAAAATTCTTGCCCTGATTTTTTGTCAATTATATTTCCCATTTATTAAGATAAGAGATGTTAACCACAAGATTTGGTTTGATATTTAATACATTGATTTTTTTTTTAAGTTTTCTAACTATCAGTCCATTCACTATATGTGCACAGATGGCATGTCCACAGAAGTGCCTTCTTACATAAAATCTATCATTCACTCTTCTAGTAAGGTACTTGGTACTAGTAGAATACATCATTTAGTAACGAGAGGAAAAGCAAAAACAAAAACAAAATATTATTACCTTTCAGTTTAAATTTTAAGAGTGAGTTAGCAAAGTGAATACTTTCAAATACCTTTATTCCATAAGCTTAACTATTAATATTTTTTATTATATTACAGAATAAATTTTATTTAAGACACATTTAAAATAACTTTAGCAATTACAGACAGCAGTGTACATTCTGTTAAGCAGGTAGTGTGAGGTATCATTTTGAATATCTAGAATATAAATTTCAAGCAATCAGTGACAGAAAAAGCAGTCAGTGTCCATTACCTTTCCCCTTCTTATGGAGCCCAATTCTTCCTGTACTTCAGCCAAGGTGATGTCTCATTTCAGCCCTCTCAGGGTCACAGATCATCAATTATCCCATCTTCTTCTTATTATTATTATTATATTATTAATTGTGGCAACATTCTCTATCAGGTATCACCACTGTAGTGCGCCCACCACCAAATCACCCATAGTCCACCACCATACCACTGTGTTTCTTCCCTCTTGCTTCCTACCCTCCTTTCTCCCTTTCCTCTGCCCCCCCCCCCCACCTTTGGCTGCTTCAGTTCTTTAGTCCATTTTCCAGGGCTAGTTTTTAAGTTCGCCTTTCTCTGGTTCTTGGTTTGGTTTCTCTTTATTTATTATTTTCTTTCATTTTTAATGTCTCCTTTTTCCATGCTTGAATTTGTCAACATAATGTCCAAAAATCCCCCCGCAACCCTGTAATGCCATTTGTTTCCTCTTGACCAAAGCATCTAAAATATTTTGAAATGACTAAATTTCTATTATCTAGTGCTGTCTTGCAAAGATCCATACACCTATTGCACTTGCTTGCTCATCTCATTGTCTCATCAGCAATTCATACTTAAAACATAACTTTCAACTATCTCATACTCTGTAGAGCTCATACTCATAAATCTCATACTTGCCTATTTTAAAGTCCATATTTTTCTCTTCCTATTACTATCTCAATGAAAACCTTTCTTTCCTGCTCCCATCTGTTAAATTAGGCCTGCAATTAATTTGAAATTGTTAATACTTAAAAATCTAATAACAAGAATGCTTCTTTCCTTATCTATCACTGCTAGCTTTAGCAAGCTGAAGTTTCTAAAACACAGATTTGAAAAGGTATCCAGGAAAGTATCATTAGAAATTCACTGAAATTCTTGTGGCTCATAGAGGACAACACTGACTCCTTTATATAGACCGGCCATGCTAACTTGTGAGAGGTATATTTGAAAAACTATGATCTATTTTAATTCTGTTTCATAATAAAGCATACATGCTATTCAAATTTTCTCATATCTTCCTATTTAGACTAAACATAACTTCTTTTAGAATTGTTTTTAATTCATTTTTTGATTTAATTTATTTTGGACTCACAGACATTGAGAAAACACTGAGAAACATGTACTTTGTTTTTTCATATAATTGTATTGCTTTTTTATTGAGGTAAAGTTAGTTTATAATACCATATATAATTGAGGGGTAAAGGTTCACAACTCTTTAGATTAATGTTATCACAGCACATGCACAACTAATGCCCCAATAATCCTTCATAGTCACCCATTGGTCTCCTTACTTCCTTGTTCCCTACCTTCTAGCCTCCCCATCTGGTATATTCAATTCTGTAGTCAGGCTTCTGAGGTTTGCTTTACCTTATTTTGTGTCCCTTTGCTTTATTTCTTTATATCCCACATATGTGGGATGCATAAAATCATATGGTATTTGTCTTTCTTCTTCTGACAGTAATATAGCATGCCTTTAAACTGGAAACTATTATTTTAAGATGCCAACAGTTCAAATTTTCTGTATCTATCATATCCTTATTTCCTGAGAATCTTCTGTGCCTTTATTTTTATAAAGTAGGGACTAATCTTTTTTTTTACTTTTTTTAAATCTTTTTTACTTTTTATAAAGTAATCTGGAGGGTAAATGTAGTATCAATATCTCTGTTTCAGGTAGGTTTCTTAGAGATAATAGTATCAAAATACAAATATTTTTACTAGATGTATTTAGAAATTATATGCTTAAGATATATGTAAGAATGATATAATGCATGCTTCAGAAGTTTCTTTTTAGTATAGTTATATCATAATATTTTTTTTTATTTTCATGAAATCAGCAGGGAATCAATTCAAATGAGGCTAGCTACTGACAATATCTTACTGAAATATCATATAAATTATGCTTGTAGGTTGCTTGTTCATAGTTGAGTGAATTGTTTATGACTTGACTTATAACTCTATCTTGTTTTTAAAATGTCATCTTTTCTTAAATTAGCATTTGCTTCAGTATTAACACTGAAAAATGTATTTAAATCATGTTCACTTTTTATTTTAGTAGGTGATTTTGATTAATACCCAATTAATGATCTGGATATCTTTGCTTTGGTAAAATTACAATGAAGGAATATTCGGGTTCAGACCTACAATCCAAGGATCAGAAAGTCTAATTTTGTCTTTTCCTTGTGCAAACCACTTTAACTGATGTTAATTTTATTTTGGCTCCTATTCATCTTTTTCCTATTTGGAGTATACTGCCTCTATCATTGAGAACTTTCTGTGTATTATTCCTACCTTGTGAGGTGTTATCTAACTCATCTAATTTAAAATATCTGCTAACATAATGAATTACAGTATAGAATTGAGGAAAAGAAAAATCTATATACCAAGAGTCCGGAATCTTGAATTTGTAGGCAGGGTTATTCTCTAACATGTTATTCTCTTCATTCATGACACAAAGTTTTCAGAAGTGTGATTGCTAACAATATACTCTCCTCTCCTTTATTATTATACTGCATAATAAAGTCATGATTCACACTAGAATTCCACAGGACTTAGAAAACACGGTCTTGAATGGGATTTATAATCCAAAACACCATCTCAACACAACTTTAAGTTGTTAGGTGATTAGATGTTAGGTGATGAGGATAATAAGCTTATATTAAGGTTCTTGGTGTTAAAACAGAAGGTTTTAATATATCTTTTTCTAGATAGATAATGACAATACCAGAACAATGAACTGTATGTGGTTACAAACAATAATCACATGTTTTAAGAAGCCATTCAGGGGAAAAGATTTAAAAAGGAAAAAAAATCCAGGCAGGTAGAATTGGAGACCTCAGTTACTGTGATTTCATTTTGTTCTCATTACATGAGTTCTGAGAGTTTACAAAATGAAAGTAAATTGGGCTAAAACTATATACATACACACACACACTATTATATATTACTATATATTATATACATATAATACTATATAATAATCCATTATACACACACATATATATGTGTATATATATAGAGAGAGAGTATATGCACGTGTGTGTGCGCACACCCCCTCCCCCAACATATCAGGTTCTTGGGTAGAATTGAAAAAGTAACCAATGTTTGACCTTCTAACACCTTAGTAAAAATCAGACTGAAAAGCATCATTAAAAAAGTGTTTAAATTTTTGGAACTATAAAACAATTTATAACAGAAAGCAACCAGGGCCTCCCCAGTGGTGCAGCGGTTGAGTGCTGGGCTGCAAAACTGCCCCAAGCCTCTGCAGCGCCGGTTCTATTCCCGGCTGCTGGCGAGGATCCCACATGGCGCTCAGACCTCTCCTGCCGCACCTACTGCTCCCCTCAGCAGTGTACTTCGGTCCTTCTGACTGTTCTGCTCCCGGCTCTGGCTCTGGTGAATTCTCTCACCCTCCCGCGCTTCTGACTGTACCCGGTGCTCGTATAAATAAACAAAATCTTAAAAAAAAAAAAAAAAAAAGAAAGCAACCACTGTTCTGGCAGATTATTTTCATAATATATGTGTACACTGATCAAAATCATATTGCTTACACTATTCAATTGTATTCCACAATCAATTTCAAATATTATTTCCCATCTAAAGTTTTGATATTTTTAGCCAATATCAGAAGTAGTGCATAAACACAGTCATGGCCATAGATATAAAGTTAGATGGAAGTGAGACAATACTTTTCCTTCCTCTTATGCAATCTGAATAATGCTAAAAACAAAGGCATAACTTAACTAACCTATAGTATAAAAGTGTCTAGTACATGGAATCTGATCCAATTAAAGAATATCAGTGTAAGAAAAAATATTTCCAAGTGACACAAAATTTATTTGAACTTTGAAAATTATACAGTCCTAAATAAACAGAGGCACACTGGTACAAATCATTAAGTATTTTAAAAGTTATTAGTGCACATAAATCTGTCCAATGCATTATGGGTTTACTTATTATGCCACTATTATTTAGTCTTTCTCATAAAAGTGTATGCAATAAAATTGTGAAGTATGGAAAGTCATGGGGGATTTGGGCTTCAGTCATTTATTCCCAGTATATTATGAATTATAGTATGACAACACTCATTTTTAACTATAAATGCTAAATACTAAAAAGATTAATAAAATGTTTATGATGCTTAAAGTAGCAAGCAACTGAAATTGATTTTTAAAATACCTGTCTCATTATTATTACAGGTTTTTCTTCCCATATACAGAAATCCAGTATCTAATAGAAAAAAAGTACTTCATGTTCCAAGTATTAGAGGATAAAAGGAGTGATAATACTAACAGCACAATAAAGTTTCCCTCAAAATATAAAAGCTGTAAATAATACCAAATAGTTGCAAATTTATAAAGAAAAATTCTTTCCAATCTGAGAGAAAAACAGATGACTAGATGAGGAAGATATATATATACACAATGGATTACTGCTCAGGTATAAAAAAAGATGAACTCTAGGCATTTGCAACCACAAGGATAGAACTGAAAGGGATAATGCTGAATAAAATAAGTCAGAAGGAGAAAGACAAACACCAGAAAATTTCACTTATTTGTGAAATATAGAGAAATAAAACAAATGATTAGACAGAACCAAGCCAATAAGAACTCTGGAAGTCTGATTGTGGCCCTGAGGTGACCAGAGGGAATTGTGGAGAGCAGGGTATTGTAAGGGAGAAATGGACTATGACAGAGGACTCTGGGTGCCTTGATGGTGAGTGTGCTGTGCTAATACATCTGGAAAAGTGTGTTTCTATACCTCTGAATCATATACGGTGTTGTAAACCAATTATACCTCAATTAAAAAAAGAAAGAAAAAATTAAGTGTTAAGAAAATTTTATCATCATTGTCTTCAAGTATTTCCTTTGTACACTTCCTCAATATCTTCACTTTGGTTTTCTGCTAATTACTATTTGCTTTACCATTTTATATAGAATTTCAGGACAGAACAACTAACAAAAGAATTTTAAATAATGTTGATTTCTGAAGAACAAAAATAAGAAACTTAAGGTATTTAGGGGAAAATATTAACATTAGCTCTTATAATTAAAATAATTTGAATATATCTGAAACTCCAAAACTTGATATTTAAAATAATTTGAATATATATGAAGGTATTTGAAGCTCAAAAATCTAAAAACAAGTAATAAAAGAAATAATGTTAAATCCTAAGAAAATAAGCTTAATTAGAATGAACTGTCCACTTCTTGTATATTAATTATACAATGCAAATTAAATATAATTCAATAGTAATTTAGGAAAAACTGAACCAATAAAGTAAAAATTCAATTTGCTCTAATCAGTATTGATCTGCAGAACAATTAGCATGACTTTTCACCACTCATTTGTAGAGAACTCACCTGGTTTGCAATCTGCCGAGCGAGGACATCCATCCTTGATCCTGATTCTGATATCATTTTAGCAGCATAAATCACATCAGTTGTATGCTTTAGTGGTCCTTTGCCCCTTAAAGTAGAAGAACACATATTCCAGTGGTTTATGTTTCTAAAAAAAGTCACTTAAACACTTATACAAAAACAGACAGACTCATACACAAGATGTATACCCCAAAGTACTGGCTGGTGATTCACTTTACACACATCAATTTTGGATAAGACCCAATAAAACACCAGTATTAAATACAAAGTAATAATAATAAAACAACCAAGTCTGTTTATTTAATTTAATCTTAATTTCCAGGTATTTTTATGGTAAACCTTAGCCTAGAGATATTCTTTGTAGATGTAGATGCCTAAAATCAAAGGCATTTTCCTGATTCTAGGGGGAAGCATGTGATTCTAGACATTAAATATGTTTGACAGTGCATTTTGATCAACAGGACTACTTGTAACTTTTTTTTAGTTTTTTCATTACTTGTATTTTGTTTCTAGCACATTCTTTCTTCCATAATTAACTCATAGTAATTGAGTCTGAATCTGGAGTGACACCATCCTAGACTGTTTTCCAAATGAGGTAAAATCTTAAGTAAGTCAAGCAAGATGAATACTCACTCTGTGCCCCATTTCCTCTGTAATAGGACCACCAATCACATGGGGGCATTCATAACATTATATTTATTTATTAAATATATTTTATTTTATATATATTTTTACATAATTTTTCATTTTTGCACAATGTATGTATTTCCATCTTGGTTATAGTCCCCATACAATTCCACCCCCCTTATTTTGACCCTAATCTCTCCTCCCTTCCCCCACCCATAGTGTGTCTCTGGTTTATAGTTGCTTGTTGATTTTGATTTTTACTTTATTATAATTAGTCTTTTTCCTGGTCCCTTATTTAGCTTTTCTAAATTCCTGCTATGAGTGAGACCATCTGGTATTTTTCTTTTTCTTTCTGGTTTATTTTGCTGAGCATGATCCTTCCCAGCTCCATCCATGTTGCTGCAAATTGCATCAGTTTATATTTTTTGATTTCTGAGTAATATTCCATTGTGTACATGTACCACATCTTCTTGATCCAGTCATCTATTTTTTGACATTTGGGTTGTTTCCATAGCTTAGCTATTGTAAATAGTGCTGCTATAAACACAGGGGTGCAGGTGCTTTTTTGAATTAACAATTCTGTGTCCTCTGGGTAAATACCTAAGAGTGGAATTGTTGTATAATATGGATATTTAATTTCTACAAGGAACTATGAAGTTGCAAAAAATAAAGTAAGCATTCAATAATGTTACTTGTTACTGGGGAGGGGGAATGGTTACTATTTTAAAACAAGTTTGGTTCCTAATGCCATGGAACAAAAAACTGTAAGGTATATAAAAAGAAATGCATGCCTTACTGCATGCAGGGCCTCCCTGGTGGTGCAGGGGTTAAAGACACAGTGCTATGAAGCTATCACCAGCCACTGCAGCATGAGTTCAATCCCCCGCTGGCCAGGGAGCTACCCACATGGTGCAGCAGACCTCTCTTGTCTTGCCCACTGCTCCCCTCAGCCTTGTATTTTGGTAGGTCCATTTGTTTCTGCTCCCCACTCTGTCTGGTGAATCCTCTCATCCCCTGTACCTCTGGCCTATACTCCAGCTCATGTATGCATAAATAAATCTTTAAAAAAATAAGATTGTTGAGAGATCAAAATACAGTGGGGTTAGAAAAGAGGGACAATTAGAACTATCTTTGTCTATGTTTTATTTACACCCTTAGCTGCTTTTGAGGATAGATACCCCAATGTGAATCTGGTAAAATTTGTTATTGGAGGAAAATCTGTTCACTAAGGAGATATCACCGCAAAGTAATAAAAGACAGAGGGTATTTATGCAAAACTATATGATCAAATATTCTATACCTGAAAGACAAAACACTAAAATGTGTATGACTCTGTCCCCCAAAAGCCTTTTCATTTCATTTTTCCGTGGTGTTTCTCAAATTCATGACAGGCAAGTTTCCCTATTAAACCGGAACAGCATGTTTAACACAATGAAAATCTGATCACAGAAGATGGTTGTCATCATACATCTCTACTTTGAATGCTGACACAGGTTGCTTTATAATTTGTTTAAAAATCAACATTAATCACAATAATGTTTGAGTTGCTTTTATCAAATTTACCTTATGCATGAGGCAAGGCTAGATATTATGTGTACGGTTATGTTCAAGAAAGGCATTGCATTTCATTATTTCCATGCATCTCCAGAGAAAGTTGAACTTAAATAAAGCTGTCTAAGTTCCCAAAAGGCAATGCATCAATTTCAAGGTCTTAAACAATGGGTAAAGGTTGTTTCTAAGGAGATCAGCTAACACTTTCTTAGCTTAAACAATAGACAAAGAGTTACATATAAGGAACAGAGCTAATGTACTCTTCCCCTCAATATAATATATTCCCCCATATAAAAACCTTGGGCTGATAAAAGGAAAATTATTCCTAGCTTTAAATATCTATCATGTTAAAAGACCACTATCTTAAAAACATGTAGAACTTAAAAGTAACATTAATATGTTATGATAGACTGCAATTATTCTCTTCACTCACCTTTCTAATTAAATGTATTGCCTGGCAAGCTTCCTACTGAGTGCCAAACAAAATACACATTTTATAAATGATTCCATATCATGCCAAGCTTCCAAAGGAAGCTACAATTACTGAAACTATGATAAATTTTAACACTCCTCAGCCTGAAATGTGCTATGTAATGAAGGCTTTTTAAATTGGGAAATGCATTCAAAGGTTGTTTGCCACCTTCATTTTCATAATGGGTTCTCAGGATCTACTGTCAGCAAATTGTGTCTTAAATTATTGTGGTTGGATCCTATAGAGAAAGACAACCCAGACGAGAGGAGAGGTAGACTTTGTAAATATTTTAATGAAACCAGAAGCCAGAAATCTGTAATAATTAGTGCTTGCAATAACAATTTATTTCTCTAAAAAGGAGTGCAGATCAAGTTGTAGCACAGAGTCTGCCGATTAATCATTAAATTGTAGGTTAAAAAATATAATGGGAAAGTCTGCAATAACCTAGTGATGTTGATGTCATGGAAAATTTAATTAGGCAAGTAAGAAAAGGGTTACCTATGAAACTTTTTTTTTTGGTGCAATATAAACATTCCAGCTATTTTTGACAATGCCTCAACCTTGACTCTCATTTTTCTCCCCAAGTCACTCCTTTCTGGCATCCACTGCTCCCTTTTTTCTCTTTTTATTAGCATAAGAAATAAGATAATGCTTGTGACCAGTAACAGCTCATCTAACTGAGGACCTGGTTTAATAACAGGACATATCAGACAGTTTCATTGGCTTATTTTGTCTTTTACAGATATGTTGTGCTATAATTAAAATCAAAACCAGAAGTTTAATTATAAACTTTGTATTTGGTGAGCCCTAAATCTTTGATAACATAATAGTATTCCCTTTTCAAGACCAAAAATCTTCCTTTAAACCTTTGTTCTTTGGTAATTTTATATATTGATGTTTTTCTTTGATATATTTACATATCATAATGGTTCACTTAACATATAACATTAATGTGGGCCTCCCTGGTGGTGCAAGGGGTTAAGACACAACCCATGAAGCAATCCTCAGCCACTGCAGCATGAGTGCAATCCCTGGCCAGGGAGCAACCCACATGGTACAGCAGACCTCTCCTGACTTGCCAGCTGCTCCCTTCAGCAGTGTATTTCAGTCAATCTGCCTATTCTGTTTCCCACTCTGTCTCTGGTGTGTCCTCCACCCCCCATGCCTCTGGCCTGTACCCCAGTTCTTGTATGCATAAATAAATCTTTAAAAAAAACAGATAACATTAGTGAGAGCATATATTTTGTTTCATAATAATCATCAACAAATTTAGCAGTTTCTACATACTAGACACTGTTCCATACACAAAATAATTTGATCATTATAATAACCTTTTGAATTTAGAATTATTATATTTATCTCTCAGATAAGGGAACGAGGAATAGATGTGAAGAAACCCTTGCCCCAGTTACAGAGCTAGTAAGTAGTAAGTATTGGAAAACAGATTTGAACTAGGCGATTTTGTAACCCAGTCAAGTCCACTTTTAATGACTATTCTATTCCACTTCCAATAAGACATATTAAGGGCCTCCCCTGGTGGTGCAGCGGTTGAGCACTGGGCTGTGAGTCTGCCTGCAGCCTCTGCAATGCTGGTTCGTTCCCCCGCCGCCAGCGAGGGTCCCACAAGAAAAAAAAAAAAAAAGAAGACATATTAAGATAAATTAAAGCATTTAGACGATCTCCTTGGGCATTGATGAGGGTTTCCAGGAATGCAACAGAGAGAAAGATGAGCGTTGTTAGATGGATTGACTTGATCACACACAACAACCTCAAGAACACGAGCCATATCTGTGTCCCAATTCCCACAAATAAAAATGTGCAACTTTTCATGTACTTTTAGACTCATGGCAAATGGCTGAAAAGGCACAAGTAGGTTACAGTTCTGGGATTTCTTTCTTGAGTTACTTTTTCCTATTATACTTCGCTAATATCTTTCCTTCCTCTTTTCTCCTCTCTCTGAACTCTAAACACTAATCTCAAACTTAGCTATCTCATGCCATAGCAGACAAATGAATGCATTTTGATGCTTATTTATAACAAATAGAAATTTTTTTTTTCTGATAATCTTAGTTTAAACACATTTAATTGTAACACTCAGATCTAGTGCTGCAATAAATAGTGTGAAATGTCCGTGGAGTTGGGAAATACATTTTTAAGTGTTTTTTTTTTTTTTAAGTTTTTTTTTAACTAACATTTATTTATTTATGAATACAAGAGCTGGGGTACAGGCCAGATGTTGGGGGGTGAGAGAATTCACCAGAGACCAAATGGGGAGCAGAACAGGCAGACTGACTGCAACACACTGCTGAGGGGAGCAGCAGGCAAGTCAGGAGAGGTCTGCTGCAACATGTGGGTTGCTCCCTGGCTGGCGCGGGGAGAATTGAACTGGTGCTGCAGAGGCTGGAATAGCTTCACAGGTTGCATCTTAACCCCTTGGAAATACATTTTATCTGTATTCCAAAACTGCTACTTATTAGCCATGTAGTCTAGAGTAACTTAGTTTGAGTTTATTTTTCCTTCATTGCAATAATGATTGTGATAATTGTCACATGGTAAGAATGAAGTCATATATTTTGCACATTAATTGGCACATATTAGGTACTGGGGAAACATTTTGCCTTTCCCTTATCCCTTTAAAATTAATGGTATTTTTGAAAATTCATCTTTTGAACTTTTATTTAAAAATTATACTTGCCAGAAAATGTGAACTGACTCAATCAAATTGAGTTCCTTCTCTACTAACTGACAGTATAAATGTGTAACCTTACCCATAATATCCTTTTATTAAGGAGAAAAACCCATAAACTCTTAGTGCATAGTTATTGTTCTTTAACTGCTTATAAGGAGTTGATTTTCATTTAATGACAATATTTTTGGTAGTACAAAATTTCAGGATTAAAGATTCATCTATACTAGGATATCATCACAATTCTTTTATAATTCTGACATTAGATACAAAATAAAAAATTAAGTAAGATGGAAACAATTGAAAATGATAGGATAAAGAGAGGTACCAGATTCAAGTGAGGACATTCTGTTCTTTTACTATTGAGAAACAAAATTTTAATTAGGTAACTCTTTCCCTCTGGATATTACTTTCTCTTGTAAAGTGTCATTCTCAAGTTTTGAGGATCAGATAAAAGTCCTTGGAAATTCAGCTAGTGAATAATCTGTTAATAATCATTCTCAGTAATCAGTATCCTGAGGAACTTTTGGGATTCCAGTTTGAAAAGAGTGTTGTCCTATGGAAGATGGAAAATATTACCTGAGGATTGGATATCTGTGTGCATGTATGTGTGTGTGTGCATGAACGTGTGTTTCATTTCTTATCTTTTTGTATTTTACTTAGAGTGGCTAAGCTGCTATGACAAATCAAAATATATTACTGTCCTAAACTAATAAAGTTTATATCTCTCTCAAATCATAGTCAAGGTGAATTTTGGGATAGCAGGCTATATACCACATAGCCATTTAAAAAGCCAGACTCCTTTGAACTACAAGATGACCTACTGGAACCCTGCCAGAACCATTGTATCCAGACTTCTGACACAGGAAAACCATATTTTATAGGTGATCCCAGGAGTCAGGATAAGAACTGGAATATATCACTCCCACCCATACTCCCAAATCCAGATAAACAGATTCATGTACTACTGCCAAGAAGACTGGGAAATGCATTTGGGTAAAGAAAGAAAAGAAAATGTGATTTTACCAACACCTAACTTTCCCTCTGTATGTACTCCCAGGGGGGTGCTAACATATTACTTTCTTTTTTCACTTCAGCAGTGAAAATCTATGTTCTCTGTGAAGGGAATTTTAGATGTCACCATGGTAGGTGGGAAAAAAATTGGGACAGTAGCCAGGCTCTTCACCAAAACAGCTGAAATTAATTATAAAACATATACTCGGCCTGGGAAGAATACCAGTTCTATTTTTTGTTTTGAAATTGTCGCAATGTAGATGGTCTATTATTAAAAATAAAAATTATATAAGCTTCACTTTGTGCATGGTGACGATAGTGTTTCGTTTTCAAAGTTATACTTGTTTATAAAACAAGACTAGGGCTAATTTTAGAGATCTTTTGGAGAATCAGCTTGGGGAGAATACTTTGTTATCATGAAATTTTGTTATTGATGTTATCAGTGTAGAGTATGTGTTTATGTGTATGAATGTGTGCATGTGGTGGGGGGGGTATTGTTTCTGAAGTACGAATTTCGTTCCTCAAATCCAAACAATATAGTTTAAAAAAATTCTGAGATAAGTTTTTTTTCTGTTCTTAAGTCCCTAATTTACCCTCAGCCTGTTGGTGTTACAATAAATCCTAGACAAACTACAAAAAGAGTACCCTTAAAGGCAAAAAAACTAAACGCCTAGGCAGAATCAGAAGTGGAATTAGAATGAAGGATTTCTTTAGCAAAGTTTGCTTTTCAGTTGTAGGTAAAGAAAAGGTTAGATAACCAGGTATATTTTAGTTTTGTCTGTAGTAAAATAGCCTTCTCCAGTTCTTCCCGAGTGCAAAGATTTTTTAATACTTTTCCATGATATTTTGTATCAAAATTATACAAAACAACAAACTTTTGTGTGCTTACTATGTTTCAGGCACTGATAAATTGCTTAAATTTATTACTCAGTTCTCACACGCAGCATGTTACGCAGGTTGTTCACTGTAAAAATCTAACTAATCCCATTGATATCATGGATGGTCCCATAATTGTACATACCACAACTTAAGCTGCCTTACATACTCATTCTGTCCCTAGAATCTGCATTCTATGCACTAGAAAACAGAAACTTAGAAACTAAAAGTGTCTTAACTTTCCCCCAATGAATATGAATATCAGCTGGTCTGAATTTAAAAGCCAGAAGTTTAAGTCATTAGGACTTTCAGAGTTTCAATGAAACCATGTAGGTAGAAGTATCATCACTGAGTTTTCTTGCATCTTGAAGCAATGAAATTCAATAGCTAGCTTTGAATCAGCGGAATGTTGCATATAAAGAAATATACAAGAATAAGAGATTCCTTGCTATTGTTTTGAGTGGAGTCCTATTAAAACATCATTCTCTGTCTATATTACCAATCCCAAGGGTTATGAAATAAATAATCTCTTCTGGGGCTCCCCGGTGGCGCAGCGGTTGAGCGCTGGGTTGCAAAGCTGCCTGCAGACTCTGCTGCACCGGTTCGATCCCCTACTGCTCCCTGGCCACTGGAGGAGGGTCCCACATGGCGCGCAGACCTCTCCTGCCGCCCGCTGCTCCCCTCAGCAGTGTAGTTTGGTCCTTCTGCCTGCTCTGCTCCCCGCTCTGGCTCTGGTAAATTCTCTCACCCTCCCGCGCTTCTGACTGTGCCCAGTGCTTGTATAAATAAATAAACAAATAAATCTTTATAAAAATAAATAAATAAATAATCTCTTCTTTGACTGAGTTTCTCTTTTCAGTAACCTGACATTTATCTCTTTTCTGTTTTTTTTTTCCCTCATTTTTCCTAGAACTGAGAGTAGATATATTTAAGGAAAAAGAAAGTCACAATATTTTCTTTCTCTTTCAACTGCAGTCTGACTTTCACAGAAAAGTAGTCTAGCGGCATAAGCAAGATTTGACCATCAGAAGTATTCCAAAACCCCAAAGAAAGGCATTAAGTTCATTCGAGAATTGCAGCACTAATGAAATATTCGGTGTATAGATATGTTATTTTTTCAGTGACTTCACCCAATTTTCTTTCTTTCTTTCTTTCTTTTTTTTTGTGGGACCCTCGCCATGGCTGGGGATTGAACTGGTGCTGCAGAGGCTGCGGGCAGCCTTGCAGCCCAGCGCTCAACTGCTGTGCCACCAGGGGAGGCCCATCTTCACCCAATTTTTAAATAAGTTGTTTTAATAGCACATCTAAAGATCAGTAGAGCTCTCTCCAGGCATCCTCGTGAGAATGTGTGGCAACCCCTGATGCATTGCTGTGATGCCCAGGGAAGACAGGGTGACCTGCAAGTCCAACTACTTCCCTAAGACCATCCAACTTTTGGATGATTATCCAAAATGCTTCATTATGGGAGCAGACAATGTGGGCTTTAAGCAGAAGCAACAGATCCACATGTCCCTCCGTGGGAGGCATAGTGCTGATGGGCAAGGAAACACCATGATGTACAAAGCCATTGAGGGCATCTGGAAAACAACCCAGCTTTGGAAACTGTTGTCTCCTACCCAGGGGATTTTGGCCTTTGTGTTCACCAAGGAGACCTCACTGATATCACGGACATGCTGCAGGCCAATAAAGTGCCAGTTGCTATCCCTGCTGGTGCCATCATTCCATTTGAGGTCATGGTGGCAGCCCAAAATGCTGGTCTGGGGACAGAGAAGACATCCTTCTTCCAGATTTTGGGCATCAGCACTAAAATTGCCAGAGGCACCACTGAAATCCTGAGTGATGTAAAGTTGACTGAGACCGGAGACAAAGGGGGAGCCAGTGGAGTCACCCTGTTGAACATGCTACCCATCTCCCCCTTCTCCTTTGGGTTGATCATCCATGTTTGCAGTGGCAGTATACACAACCCTGAAGTGCTTGACATCACTGGACATGCACTGTGATTTCCACTATTGCACTATTGCCACTGTGACTGCTGAGTGGCTACCCAAATGTTGCATCAGTGCCCTATTCTATCATCAATGGGTGCAAGCAGGTTTTGGCTTTGTCTTTGGAGACTGGGCACATATTCCCACTTGCTGAAAAGGTCAAGGCTCCCTTGGCTGATCCATCTGTGCTTGTGGCTGCTACTCCCATGGCCTCTGTAGTGAAGGCTGAAGCAAAGGAATAGTCAGAGAGTCTAAATAGGATCTGGGATTTGGTCTTTTTGATTAATCACCAATAAACAACCTACTAAGCCAGCTAACTTTGTGAAAATAGGAATTAAAGGCTTACTTCTCTTTTCTTTTTTTTTTTTTTAAAGATTTATTTATTTATTTATCCAAGCACTGGGTACAGTCAGAAGCACGGGAGGGTGAGAGAATTCACCAGAGCCAGAGCAGGGAGCAGAGCCGGCAGAAGGACCAAAGTTCACTGCTGAGGGGAGCAACGGGCGGCAGGAGAGGTCTGCGCGCCATGTGGGACCCTCCTCTGGTGGCCGGGGAGCAGCCGGGGATCGAACCAGCGCTGCAGAGGCTGCACGCAGCTTCACAGCCCAGCGCTCAACTGCTGTGCCACCGGGGAGGCCCAAGGCTTACTTCTCTTTAAAAAAAATAGACATTCCAGAAACACCGGCATTTCCATCTACTCTTTCAATATCAAGGAAATTCTTACATCAATCTAAAGGGGAAACTAGAATAGGTGGTTGATTCTCACTGGTCTCTCTCAGATCCACGTGAGTCACTCATATCAACTGTTGTCCTAAACCTTCTTCAAAGGGAGTTCGGTATTATTTTCCCATTGCTTCTATAAAACCATTACCACAAACTCAGTGCTTTAAGGTTAAATAAATTTATCATTTTACAGTTCTAGAGGTCAGAACTCCAAAGTAAGTTTCACTATACTGACATAGAAGCATCAACGGTTGGTTCCTTCTGACAGTTGAGGGGAAAATCTATTCCCTTGCCCTTTTCAGCAACCAGGGGCTGCCTGAGATCCCAGGCTTATGATTTCTTCCTCCATTTTCAATGTGCATCACTGCTTCTGTGGTCATCTTGATGGACTTCTTTATTTCCTGCCCCTTTCTATAAAAGCCTCTGTGATTACTTTGGACTCTCCCATATTGTCCAGGAGCATTTTCCCATAACAGTATCTCTAATGTAGTGATATCTGCAAATCCTTTTTGCCATCAAAGGCAACTTTCACAGTTTTTGATGAGTACGAGGTGGACATTGTGAATTCTGCCACATTCCTTAAGAGCCACTACAAGTAATCAGAGTTGGCACCTATGACAGAGCTATACTGGTTTTCTTGAATTTAAATCAGATCAGTTTGGACAAATTAACAATATTCTGATGATTGGTTCTCCAGCTTGGTAATCTTTTGTTTTACTTTGACCAAATAATTGCAATTGCCAGGGAATTTGTCAGGTTCTTAGTTCTTAATGGTTTGCTGACTATATAATTCTTTACTTACAATTAATATCAAGGGGCAAATTTGGCAATATCGTAAAAAAACACAACCACCTGGAGGCATACTTCAAGTATCTGGTGCTACTCTTCCTCCTTTATCCACCATAGAATAATTTTACCAGGTCTTTCTTCCTCCCTTATCCACCATAGAATAATTTTACCAGGTCTTTCTCTCCTCCTAGGGCTACATGTAAAACACATTGAATTATAGGAAGTATATTAGACTCTAGCACAGGGCAGAAGGGGAGGAGGAGCCTCATTTGGGGGGAGATTTATAAAATGATTATTATACATATTTATGCCTCTCCTTTCAACCTACAGATCGGGAAAATGGAGCATGTTTTCCCAAGAAACTCCGAAGCTATCCTCAATGAACACTTAAAGGGGTTATATAGGGACAACATTATAGTTAAATTAAGAAACCTCTTCAAAGCAACTGATCATTGAAACTGGGAAATAAAAAATAAAACTTCTCAGTGGTGACTCCAGACTCACAAGTTTAGTGAGAATTGACAAAGGAATCCAATAGTATCTTCCTTCATGCATGAGAAGGTAACATCCAACCCCCCCCCCCCGTCCCCAAAAAAAAAGGTTGTAAGTAATTATTCATTGATACCTTCTCAGGACATAATGGGAAATCTGTACTCAGCACCAACATTTGAAAACAGATCTTTTCTCACCCTCTACACATTATTTCTCTGAGTGTTCACATTAATCAAAGGCAATGTACTGTAAACACAATCGTGCTCTCTTGACTGTGGGAGTCCCTCTTTTTCCTGTTGGCAGTGGCCTCGACATTAATCATGTACATGATCTCTTACTGAGTTGAGATTTTGTTTTTTCCAGCTTCCCCTTAACCACTGTGCTAGACTGGTTGCCCCTGTTCTTTACTATCAGATCCAGTGTTATGGATTCAGAAAACATTATTTTGAATTTATAAAAATAATATGTTAGTTTTTATTATTTAGCATTTGACCATCTTAAAGTCTGTATACCAATTTGTTTCTTATTCTGGTCACTAGGCAATTCCATCCTAATGTTCAGTTGTAGCAACACACAGGGACACTAACTTAGTCAAGACTTTTCAGTTAACAACCCGGGTACCACGCTGGTTCAAAGGTGGGATTGAACACCAGTATCGGGCATGTTGTTTTTGAAATAAGAACCTGCTGCCAGCTCTTTGGCAGGCCCTTCTTCCCGTAGTCTAGCTGGGCATGGCTAGAGGTTATTAAATTTTAGGACACATAAAACTACAATTTTCAGTTTGAATGTGACATGAGACATACTGTTTTATGCCATTACTGTTTATGTTAATGTGCCACTACAGCTGGTTTCCATCGATTCACATGCCTTATTGAATTATTTTATTGTACAGTGACCAAAAGGATTTCTTTAAAGGGCATGATGTTAAAACTTGAATGAAATAATCAATTTTTTTGTGTGTGTGTGTGTATGTGTGTGTGGGACCCTCGCAGGTGGCGGCGGAACAAACAGGCGCTGCAGAGGCTGCGGGTAGCCTTGCAGCCCAGCGCTCAACTGTTGCACCACCAGGGGAGGCCCGAAATAATCAACTTTAGTTCAAACACACATACTATTTTTTTTCTTACTTTCTCCCATCTCAGGTCTAATATCCACTATTTATTTAAACTTAATATGAGACAACATTCTTAATGCTTCCTCAATTAAAAGAAGCTAAAGCAGTATCATTATGAGACGGTAGTCATCCAGTATAATGCCCACTCCCTTCACTGAGAATCTCTTGCCTCAAAATAAAACAGACTCACCCATACTCAAATGTTTGCACCTGCTTTAATATTAGATGACTTACTCTGGAAGTTGACATATTGCTATCAGACAGAATTATATGAAAAGAATTATAACCTAGTTTAGAACTGTATGCACAATGATTTCTTATTAAACCAAAATTACAATAGAAAGGCAGTTGAGTTTCTTCATTTTTGACATTCTAGACTATTTTTCTCCTTCTTAAGCATAAAGGCTTTGGTGTTACCCCAGCTGTGTGCCTAAGTAATGGACTCAGGATATATTCAATCACAGATCTCCTTTCTACTTTTCTCGACAGAGGGTCTATTTCTTCCAAGGTCTCCCAGTTCTCTCTCTCTCTAAAAATAGGCCTCAAGTGTTTCCTGAAATTCCTTCAGAAACTTGAATGATGATGGGTAAGTATATTGAAGTTGACTGAGAAGTCACCTTTCTTTCCTACCTAAACTCTTCCCAAACCACAGTGTTTCTTTTTAGAAAATGTTCCTTGAAATGTGAGGCACTGGGCCTTCAGTTACATGGGATCATTTATGAAGAAATGTATAAGAAAGGAGAAAACCAGTACTCATGTGATAGGATGGTTATTCTGAATAAAATTCAAATTTGCTGCTCTGAGGAGGAACTTCAGAGAATTAATTTAAATGGCTTAAACTCTGGTGTAAAACTCTCCATAACAATAGGGAAAAATACCACTCCCAGAAGCTAAAATCATTGTGATTGTGATTTATTCCACAGGGTGGGGAAGGCTAATATGCTTATGCCAGGGATTGGCATCCTGAAGACATGCCTTCTTCACATTGACCGAGATTTTGTTAAACAGCCCAACATGCAGTTTCAGCCAAGGAGTTTGTTTTTGAGGCTTTATTCATCTTACTTTGACAATCATAGAATGAGATGAAGCATATTTTACCTTCATTCTCTCTCTATAGATATTTGTTACATGTATACTATTATGCTCATAAATATGCATATTATAAAATATACATTTTAAAGAGAATGATTAAAGATGAAAGAAACTTCTAAAAATATTGTCTTAATGATAAAGCCATTAAAAACAATCCCAAAGTGCAATACTCCCCTAAGGAGAAATTTAACATATTAGAGAATATAAATCCATAGCTCAAGCAATCTTCTTGATAATTAATTTTATTGACCCAGCTCTTGTCAGTTTTGATTATGTCATCATTGATTTACTCTCTAATGTGTCTGACCAACTTCTCCTGTTAGGAATAAGAGAATTGTCAACTTTGACATCCTGTTATTTGTTAGGGCTTCTCATTTAATTATTCTCAAACCAAGTTTTTTTTTTTTTTTTTTTTTTTTTTTTTCCCTCCTGGAAATTTTAAATCAACAGAGTCCATTAAATTAAGATTAACTTAGTTAAGACTGGATAGTATAATTCATAAATGTAGTTAACCAGGTCCATGTTAACTGTGATATTTTGCAAACACCATAATCATGGTGAAGCCACCATAATCAATATGCCTAGGTGACAGAACTCACTAGTCTGCAATATATACTCAGAGAGAATACATTGTCAACCATCTATTAAACACTGGTAAGGATACAATTCTTAGGGTTATCATAATATACATGAAAAATTTTCAAATAGTTTTACTTCTTCTCTCCAATAGACTATCTCAAAGAACCATTTTGGAGATTATTATTTAAAGTCATGGCTCAAATGAGATCTTTTTCAGAGTCTCCCTTTTTCCCCAAAGCTGGAAATTGATATTTGATTCTTCTGAATATTCCTACTACCTTACCTGCACCTCTCCTGAGAATTGTCACCCTCCCTTCCTACTATAGAGTTTTACACACGCACGTCTTAGCTCTTGAAGTACATTCTTAACGTACTTTGAGGGGTGGGGTGGGCTCCTCTGGTGGCGCAGGCGGTTGAGCGCAGCGCTGTGAAGCTGTCCACTGTCGCGGCAGACCTCTCCTGCCTTGCCCGCCGCTCCCCTCAGAAGTGTATTTCAGTCAGTCTGCCTTTTCTGTTCCCTGCTCTGTCTCTGGTGAATCCTCTCACTCTCCAGCTCATCTAGCCTGTAACCCGGTTCTTATACGCATGAATAAATAAATCTTAAAAAAAAAAAAAACTTACTTGGGGAGTGAACCATGCTTGGGTTTCCCACAACATCTGCAGGAAGGAAGGGTAGTGGGAGGCTAGCCTTAGGACTCACATTTTAATATTCTTCCATAAATGCAAAATGCATATTTCAAGAGATAATTAATTTCCTGTTCCACTCTAGAATAAAGTACATGGTTTTGACTTTCATTTTATATTCTTGTCTTTCTTAGGTATCAGCAAAGAATTACATTATTAAAAGGTATGCAAAAGGAGAACTGGAAATAAGTTTTTTTTGGGAAAGATTCAAAATAAAGATCAAATTCATATTTTTGAATAACTAAAATTAGAAAATGGATGGTTATCTTAATATACATTTAATTCTAAGTTTTTAAAGTATGTATGCATGCATTTTCAACATATTATGCTTATCTATAACACAATTTTCTCCTAGCTCTACAGAGAAACTAAGAATGACCAAAAACATGTTTTTAATTACTTCAAATTCTAGATACTGGATAATAAAAAGGAACTTATATAAGTCAAAGAACAACTTTAACAGGGGAGATAATAAAGACAATAGGAATTACTCTTAGGGACTTCTCAGAGCAGCAAAGAACTAAAGGTGAAAGGTGAATTTGAATTCAAAACCAGAAAGCATAATTATAAGAAAAGGAAAATATAAGAGACAAAAGAAGAAATTATTTTTAAACATAGCTACTATTTCTAGAAAAATGGCAAGTACTTTAAAGGCCAAAGATTAAAGGATCTGCTCTGTATGCGGAGAGCTGAACTTGGACATTCTTTATAGTCTTTCACATCCTCAGATGGCTCCTAAGGATCACCAAAGTTATCCATTATAGTGTTCCACCTTTAAGTCATGCGCATGATAACTAATTGTGGAGAAAGTATATCAGACCAGAACAGTAGAACTGCAGAGCTTCCAACTGGGCCAAACTGGAGAAAAGTAAACTACAGTTCAGTCATCTTTCCTCCTGTTTACACTGCAGACCATACTCTACTCCTGGAAGGGAGCCTCCACTAAATTCTACCTCTTGGAAACATACCAACTGCCTGAGAAGAGAGTCTTTGTGACATAAGCATGCATTCCTGTTGCAGTTCCTATCTTAACAATGAATAAATACATGGCATATTGTCTTGACAATTGAATTAACTCATCCCCATGGAGTTGTTTTTTTTTTTTTTATTTTTAAATTTTTTTAAAGATTTATTTATTTATACAAGCACTGGGTATAGTCAGAAGCACAAGAGGGTGAGAGAATTCACCAGAGCCAGAGCGGGGAGCAGAACAGGCAGATTGAAGAAGCACACTGCTGAGGGGAGCAGCGGGCGCAGCAGGAGAGGTCTGCGCGACATGTGGGCAGCAGGGGATTGAACCGGCACTGCAGAGGCTGCGGGCAGCTTCCCAGCCAAGAACTCAACTGCTGCACCTGCACCACCAGGGAGGCCCTGGAGTTACATTTTGTCTTAAGTAATCTTGTGTTGGTCTGAAACACACATCTCTCCCTTGTATCTGGTCTCAGGCAGTCCAATGTTATATAACAGAGTTCACTTAAAGTGGAGCCCGGCCTATATGTGGTTACCAGGATGCCACCCTCACTAGATGCAATTATTTTCTTTCTTGCTCATTCTAGTCCCCTTTCTCTGCCCTGCTCTCGGTCATACTGTCTCACTGAAATCTCACCATGTATATTTTATCTTCTCTATCTCTTCATTTTCTCTCTCTTGCTGTTACTGTATGTTTTGCTTTTTGCCTCTTTCTCTTTTAACTTTACCCTATGTTTCTGTATTAGATTGAAAACATTTGTTAGCCTTATTTTTGGATTAAAACTGGTTACCCTTCCCAGTTTTAATGTTCTCCTTAACAGCATGTTGCAATTGTATGTAATTTTAAAAACTAAAAAGAACTTTACTACCTATTATTTAATTTCAATATACACACAGAAATCCTGCTTTATAGGACTGTCAGAGTTTATCTGTTCCAGTCATTAAAAAAACAAAAAACAAAAAACATTGATCCTCATGAAACTAGGGGCTCAATGATATTTACACATTCAGAAATGGCAGATCAGGGATGCCAGTCAGACCCGGTACTTCTGATATTTCCACCTATCCTTAATTTCCTAAGGTGCCAGTTTCTCTTACTTTTTGTGGATCCAAAAACAAAACAATACATATTTCTCCTGTATTTGACAATGAAAGATCCCATTTTCCTGAAACTGTTCAGGAAAAGTAATTTCAGTTCTAGGAATGGCATCAATTAACTCATACTATTACCAAAATTTATTGGTTATTGGTTAGGCATGGGAGCTTTGCTAGCTAGATGATGAAAAGAAACACAAATAAGGCATCTGCTCTCTGTAACACAATAACTGGATGGGAATTTTACTCCATGGAAAGACCATTTGAAAAAAAATATTGTTTTCCCTATTGGATCCTAAGCTTCATGAGTACAAATGTAGAGAAGTTATTTCACTCATTTATATCAGTTTACTTATTAATTCATTACATAATACTCTTGTGCATCTTAATTATCAACCAGGATTTTTCCTAGGCATTTACATCCTTGAAACTTGAAATCTAATATGGGATATAGTAAATGTAAAAAAACAAACAGGTGAAATAAAAATAAGATAGTCTTAAATAGTAATAAATAGTAAGATGGCATAAAACAGTAATATGATAAAAAATGCCCCATTGGGACAGCATTAGTTGAAGGTGAAGATAATTAATAACTGTATCTCATTAGGAATTGACAGAGAAGATATATAATAATAATTGAATGTGGATAAGAAAAAAAGATAAAATTTTTAATTTTTAATTCCAGCTGAAGTTTTGAAAGTGATCCACAGAGTATTTCCAAAGGAGGTACTTTCTTTCTTCAATAAGAACTATTAACCATGCATAATGATACTGAAGAAAAACCCAAGTAAGATGAGAGACGAATGAAAAATTGTTAATCAGAGTGGACATGAATCATGATACTTTAAAATCACAAATGCCTTTGAACTATACAATTATAGAAACTAATAGTTGAATGGAAACTTGATGGCAAATTAGTTTGGGTTCTCTCAACTGTGGATACAATTTCTACAACCTCCTTGACTAATAGTTATATAGTTTCTAATTGCATATTTCCACACCAGGAGTCATACCACCTTGGAATAGGTTTCTTTCTCTTAGATTGACAGATTTAGTTATTAGTTGTTTCTTTAAATTGAGCAACAATCTACTTAATTCCTCACATTGTTCCAAGCTCTAACCTTTGGAGCAACACAGAATAAATCTTTATAAGACAGAAGGGCTAGATTCAGCTATCTGGTGTTATATAATCTGAACGCTATATTGTAGAATACAGAGGAAGAAAATGGGCATTTTAAAAATTAAACACAATGATCAATCACAGAGGAAGGAAAAAAATAACACCTTTCTATACATAGAAAAAAACAAACTAGGGAGGAAGAAAAAAAAATAAGCGAAAAACACCTATTATTTATTTATTTGTTTGTTTGTTTGCTTATAAGATTTATTTATTTATTTATACAAGCACTGGGTACAGTCAGAAGCATGGGAGGGCGAGAGAATTCACCAGAGTCAGAGCCAGAGCGGAAAGCAGAGCAGGCAGACTGACGAAGTACACTGCTGAGGGGAGCAGCGGGCAGCAGGAGAGGTCTGCGTGCCATGTGGGACCCTCCTCTGGTGGTGGGGGATCCAGCTGGTGCCGCAGAGGCTGCGGCCAGCTTCGCAACCCAGCCGCTCAACCTCTGCGCCACTGTGGGATGCCCACACCTGTTATTAATTACAGTCAAAATTTAAGCAGATTTTGAGAAGGACATGTGGCCAAGTGTTCTTATCAAAACTCTTCTCCAGTACAAAGAGAAGACACATAACATGCTGGAATAACATATAATTACAGTGACTGGCAGCTGCTAGCAGAATGAGACATTTTAAAAGGCTTATGGCCATGTTTCTAAGAAACACTAAGAGTTGGAACTGCTAAGCAAAATAAACTATGGAAGTCTAGTGGCTTTATTAAGAAGGAAGGAGACAGGTGGAAGAGGAGGAAGAAGGAGAAACACTGACTTGCATTCAGTTTTCAGTTGGTAGTAAATTTAAGGTAAGACAATATTTTCATATTAACACCAAATTAAATGTTTTAACATTTAACCTCGATTACAGATAAAAACAAGTCAATGACTAAGTGGAAATCAGTATAAATTTCAGGATCATAATTTTGAAACATTCACTATGGTTAATTTTTCATCACCTGAAAGTATGTGTGTGTTTGTGTGTATGTGTGTGTCTGTTTAAGGTGCTGGAAGACAAAGTTTTCCTTCAGGTTGTTATTTGTATCACTATCCTTGGATTTGTCTACTACACTTAGCATCTGCTTTCAGCCTTTTCCAAATTTGATGCCATCAATACCAGGCATCTGGATGCCCATGAAAGCTTGCCACACACTGGAGGGTTGGTGGAAACTGAGTCACCACTTACAAGCTGTATTTACTCTTTCTAAATATCAAATTTATATTATTTAAAATGGGCATAGTAATATTAGTTCTGTCCATCTTCTGGAATAATTTCTAGATTTAAATGAATTAAAGCAGGGCCTCCCCTGGTGGCTCAGAGGTTGAGCGCTGGGCTGCAAAGCTGCGCCAGTTTGATACCCGGCTGCCAGAGAAGGTCCCACAGGGCACTACAGACCTCTCCTGCCACACCCGCTGCTCCCCTCAGCAGTGGGTTTCCTCAGTCTGCCTGTTCTGTTCCCTGCTTTGGCTCTGGTGAATTCTCTCACCCTCCCGCACTTCTCACTGTACCCCAGTGCTTGTATAAGTAAATAAATAAATCTTTAGAAAAAATGAATAAATGAATTAAAGCACATGAAAGTACTTTGTATATACTAGATTCTTACAGAGATATATGAATGCTATTAATACCACATATGATGTTGGACTTACTTGAGAGAAATGTTTTAATAATTTTGCATAGCAAATTAATACATATTCCTCTAAACTGACATTTGTCTAAATATTATATGCATGTGCATAGGAAATTTTCTATATTTAGATTTTAAAGGGAAAAATAACACAATTATTCATTAAAACACCCCATCAGCTCAACCGCACATAGACACATTTTAAGGTCTTATGAATGTACTTGTTTTTTGATAATATATGATACTTACATATTAATTTCATTCAAATATTCAATATTCACTTATTTATGCTATTTATCTACATTATCCTCAAGAAATATACTCTTAGAAAATGAGAATATATTTATTCCCACATTAGTCCTTTTTTTAAACCACTGTATTAAGAGGGCCAATATTCAATGTCCTTTATAAAAAACTATAAACCTATGTAACTTACATATGTGAATATTAGATCTCAACTATCACAAATATTAATGTAGGGAATCCTAAATGATGTGTATATATATATATATGTATACTATATATGCATTATATATATATATACATACATACTACAACAGTGTTTGTCAACTCACTTTTAGCTTATCATTTTAAATGTTTGTGCAATATGTTTTGATTTCAATGAGGCCTTTTAGTAATTTTAAACAAAAAATTCTTTTGTACTAAGATAAGTCATTTAAGCAATTGAATTTCAGCAAAACAAGGTTTTTCTGAAAGTCAATTTATGAATCACGGTGTGAGAAATACAACCAAAATTTTTAAATTTACATTTTGGGTTAGCTGTATTTCTAGAACATCTGTTATGATATTATGACAGGTGTTTATTAATATGGATGTCTAATCAAATCTTTTGGTTCCTAATAGCTTGGCAATTCAATATCTAAATATTGTCAGAATCCTTGATTATATATTGAAAACTGTGGATAATTGATTCAAGACTGTTTCCCTTGATTAGATTAAAAAAATTAAAATCTGTCCTATGCATGTTCCTTTTAGAATCTCAATATGTTTCTGAAATTTCTAAAAACATTTTAGCAACGAGAATTTGTAAAGGGATAAAAATCTTCTTTAAGCCAAGAATTAAGATTTGTTTTGATTCAAAATTCTTAGGTCCTTTATTATACAAATATTTTTTTTTTCAATGCCATGAGTTGGGAGTGAGTCCACAGACCATCAAAAATAACAAGCTCATACATATATATTGCTGTGTATATATGTGTAATATAATAGCTATATGTAGTTCTCTCATATTAAATTTTGTGTAAATTATGTGTATACATAAACTAAATTTAAGAAAATTTAATGTATAAACCTGAACATGTATGCACTCAGAGAGAGGGGAAAGAAGGGACAGGCCTTTTGGGTACATGCAAGCTCAAATTTTTAACATTAAATTTTCTTAAAATTAATACTTTTACAAAGAAGTCAACAAGAAGCAGTTTGTGGCCCTCTGCAAATCTGTCAAGCAGCTTTGATGAATGGCATTTATTTGAACTGGAATTTCCTTTTTAATATATAAGGGCATGACACAAATCTCTAGGAAATTTCTGTGGTAAAAGTACTAAGTGGAAATCATTGCAAGTCTGAAAATATAGATTTTGACAATTTAGACTTCCTTCTGGCACACTTTAACTCTATCACTTCTTAAGAATATCTGCCTTTTTAATCTATATAAAAGTTGAATATGTATGTGTTTTTGGTCTGATATCAATGCTGGCTGCTAGAACTTTCAGCAATGATGATGGACATGTTCTCTATGTTAGCCACTACAGTAACAAATAGAATCATGGGACAATTGTGCATTTGAAATGTGTCATGTAAGGCTGAAAACTAATATTTTGGGCCTCCCTAGTGGTGCAAGGGGTTGGGTCATAGCACTATGAAGCTATCCATAGACACTGAAGCACTGCATGAGTTTGATCCCTGGCCAGGGAGCTACCCACATGGTGCAGCAGACCTCTCCTGTCTCACCTGCTCTTCCCCTCAGCAGTGTATTTCAGTCAATCTGCCTGCTCTGTTCCCTACTCTGTCTCTGGAAAAATCTGTCACCCCCTGCACCTCTGGTCTGTACCCCAAATTTTTACATGCATAAATAAATCTTTTTAAAAAATAAAAAAAAAAAGAAAAAGAAATTTTAATTTCATTCATTGGAATTAATTTATATTTACTTAAAGAGACACATTTGACTAGGTGTGGGCCAGTGCAGGGAGATATTATACTATCTGACTTTCTGAAATAATAGAATTTGTTTTACAAAGTAAGTCAAAAGGAGAAAGGCAAATACAAGGTGACGTCACTCATTTGTGGAATATAAAGAAACAAAAAGAAGAAACAGAAAAAAATAAAACTAATCATATCCTAGAAATATAACTATGAAATTGAGAAGACCAGAAAGGGAAAATAGGGATGGGAATCAAAGTAGGGAAGGGACACAGTGGAATGCGGTGCAGAACGTGGGTGTTATGGTGGTGGGCACCACCATATGTATGGTGGGTACAATACATCCGAAGAGAAGTGAAACTGTACTTCTGAACCATATACTATTATAATAGTATAAACCAATATTGCATTAATAGAAAATAAAATGGCATAAAATAAATTTGGATTTCAGAATGCTAAATTACTTGTATAAATATTTATGCTAGAGTTCCTCTTTCATCTATGAAAAAGAGAATAATACCAGAGCTATTTACCATCCCAGTGGTCTTTCTACACATTTTTGTGGTAGAAATGAAGTTACAATAACAATGTATATAATTCATTAGAGTGTGATTATATTCAGAATCTTTTCCACACATCTAACTCAGGTGTTGCTAGATTATGACTAATATTCCATGTACAGCTCGACACCTGTTTCAAAAACAAAACTTTATTGGAACATACCCATCCATTTATTTATTATCCATGATTACTGTGTGCTACAAAAGAGGAACCATATGACACACAAAACTTAAAATATTTTCTATCTGACCCTTTATGGAAAAAGTTTATAAACCTCTCACTAGATGAATGAGGATATGATAAATGTTAGCATGAAATTCTTAGAAAGAAGTACACCTTTCTCAGCTCTATGGCTATATAGAACATATCACATAGTATATATTATACTTGCAGAAATGTATTTTATATATATATATATAGCTATATGGTTATACACACATATTCCTAACATATAGCAAATTAGTAAGTGAGGCACTAGATTATATATGCACATATACACATATATAAAAATAATTCACAAAAATGTCATGCACCACTCTGATGCACAATCATTTATAGCATCTGTTTTCTTTCATTTATTCATTTATTCATTCATTCATTTATACAAGCACTGGGTACAGTCAGAAGCACAGGAGGGTGAGAGAATTCACCAGAGCCAGAGCGGGGAACAGAACAGGTAGACGAACGAAATACACTGCTGAGGGGAGCAGCAGGCAGCAGGAGAGGTCTGTGTGCCTTGTGGGACCCTCGCTGGTGGCCGGGGATCAAATCGGCGATGCAGAGGCTGCGGGCAGCTTCGCAGCTCAGCGCTCAACAGCTGTGCCACCAGGGGAGGCCCTATAGCATCTGTTTTCTAATTTTAGCAAAAGAAGCAAATTAACGTGTGTTTGTCTAGACTATTGGTGATCAGAAAATATTAGATCTAGAGTGGAACATACATGTGCATTCCAACATTATTTTAAAGGTAATAGTCTAAAAAGTTGTAAGATGTCAGAGGTCACAGAGATTAAAATTCATGCTTACTTATTGAAACATACCCATTGATATAACCATTCAACTAGACATATGCTATTCAAATTTTGGGAATAATAACTAAGAAGTGCTGGATGAGCGTGGGAGGGGAACCATGTGAATTATCACTGGAGTTGTGCTATGTGTGACATATAACCTCATTTTAGTTCGACAGGAAAGAAAGACAGTCTTCAAATTAAATTCCTATCTTGATTTTTATAGTGTATATATTCTTTGCCATCAGCTGAAAGTAGGACAGAGGAGAATGGCATGCACTAAAGAACATTTATGACCTATCATTCAATGGTAGAAGTAATTGGAAAAAATCACAAATGCCATCTATCCCAGAGGACAAACTGTAACCAATTTAATTACTTAGATTTTATTCACAGTAATTTCGAGTTGTTCTGAAAACTTACTCTAAAATAGAAATAACGCCATTTCTATTGTATAATTGTCTAAAACACAAATGCAATTTCTTTGAGATTTAAGAGATTCCATTCATTGTTAGGAAAAAAAAATCCTTATATTAAAATATACTTCCTGCATGACAAACTCACAGCTAACATCAGATTCAGTGGTAAAAAAACCAAAAACTGTTTTTCTCTATGATCAGATACAAGATGAGGATGTCTACTTTCACCACTACTATATAACATAGTATTGAAAATCCTATCTAGAAAATAAGGCAAAAAAAGGATATAAAAGCAGTCAAAATTGGGGAAGAAGTTAAACTATCACTATTTGCAGAAAACATCACAATATACATAGAAAATCATACAAACTCTACTGAAAAACTATTGTTATTACAATAAACCAGCAAAATGAAGTGTTAGGAAATAGAATCAACGAACAAAAGTCTGTTGAATCCCTATATACAGGCAAAGAAGTTAAAGAGAAGAAATCAAGAAAAGAATTTTCATTTATAAATATATCAAAAGAATCAAATTGAATACCCAAGAATAAACTTAACTGAGGAGATGTACAATGAAAACCAAGACATTAATAAAAGAAAAAGAAAATATAAAAAAATACAAATATTTTTTGAATTAAGAGATAACCTTATTAAAATGTCAATTTTATCCAAAATCACATACAAATTAACCACAATCAGCCCTATCAAAGTTTCAATGACTTTCCTCAAAGAAAGAGAAAAAATTTTACTGACATTTTTATGGAACCACCAAGACCCTAAATAGCTAAAACAATCCTCAGTTATATTACATTGCACAATCAAAAATATTTTAACATATGTGTCTTGTATTTTTATGAATCATTTTCTTCATAAACCAGAGCATTGCCTGGTTAATTTTATAAAATCAGTCACCTGGGGATAACGACGACAAAAAACTTCCCTCTATATTTTATCATTCCAAAATTAGTTCTGACCACAGCAGCCACTGAGGAGATTCTAAGTCCTAGATAGCCATTAATATGTGTGATAAGTAACAATTCTTAAAATATTAACTTTGGCATTTCTGTTAAAAGAGATAACTAAAGTTTTCCTGGATTCTTTAAGTTATTTATATTTCCAGTTGAAATATTTTTTTAAATATTTATTTTTATTTTTATACAAGAACAGTGGTACAGGCCAGATGTGAGGGAGGGTGAGAGGATTCACCAGAGACAGAACAGGGAGACAAACAGGCGGACGGACTGACAGCACTGCTGAGGGGAGTAGCAGGCAAGACAAGAGAGGTCTGCTGCGCCATGTGGATATTTCCCTGGCCAGCTGGGGATCGAACTCTTAACTCAAGCTTCAGAGGCTGTGGATAATTTCACAGTGCTGTGACTTAACCCCTTGTGCCACCAGAGAGGCCCTCTGAAGAATATTTTTTCCCAAAGGTATATGCAATTTATTTTCATATTCAATATGGTCTTTGTAATCTTTACTCAACTGATATTATCATGCTTAGGCATGAAAGCACATGTGCTAAAAACATACGGTCTTTTGAATTACCTTAATTCTTTGGCCACAAAAAAGGATTGGTCCTCTAGACATGTTTCCAACTCTACCCCAGAAATAAGTGTAACATGATCTGACATCTGTCATGTTATATACAAATACAAAAAACATACATCATGAATATGGGGTTCAGTGCTTAATTGACTCTATTGGGAGATAAAATTATTTCAAATACACACACACACACACACACACATATATATATATACACACACACACTCTCTAATTGGTTGATAAAGAATGCATGTGGAATTATTTAGTATATAAGATATTCTGGGATCGGTAGAAATATTTTTATATAGTACCTTTCAATTTGTTTTTGAAGGTTGTACATAAACCATCACACATAGGCATGAATATTATCCAGATGAGCAATGTGGAACTACTGGAAAATTTTTAATACACCTTCAATGTAGCTTTGATAGAAAATAATCAGTTACCCTCAGATGAACATTCAGATTGCTTAATGAGCACAATTATGACATCTATTTCACCAAAGTCATTCTTTATGGGCACTCACAACTCATATAGAGCAATTATATGGCAATATGCTTTACTTATAACATAATCAACACTTCTGTTTTGTGTGAAATGTCACATTAAATCTAAAGCCCTGAAGTGCAATGCCTTCAGAGAAAGACCAAACATTTCTGCAATCATTCACTCTGGAAGGGATATTAAAATTTAAATTCAGAAATTATCTCTCCTAATTACAAAATAAGATAATTGGGCAAGATGTTAGAAGAACTTACCTCCTGTAAACCTATGCCCCTTTCTCTATGAATAAAATATTCATCAGAATTAAATAGGCTACATATTTGCCTTAAATGAAAAAAAAGTGATTATGCAGTGACAAATAATCAATCATAATTAAATTTATCCTATATAAGTTATAAAGCAAATATGGCTTCATTTTCAACTATCTGAAACCAGTTAAGAAGGCAGTCACACAGATGATCGACCATATGGTATTAATAAATGTATAACCAAGACAAACATGAAACATTTCAACCAAACTGCTAAACTAGCTCATGAACATGTCATATATTACCTATTTAGCTAAGTTTTATTGCCAAGAAATTGTCACAATTAACAATGGACCATGCATTTTATTTTATGATTACTTCTCAAACAAATTAAGGAAGATGAATTATCTTTCATCCACATTCAGTTATAGCTCCAGACAATTATATATGTGGTTATATATCAATTTCTATAATTGTATTTAAGCAGTTCAATCAGTTATATGAGTAGTATTTTCACAGAGAGTGTAATGGAAATAAAAGCACTATAGTTGAGTTCTAAAAATTTTAGATAGATTAATGATTTTCAAACAATTTTTCAATTAAGTTGCCTCACTGAAGAGGTAGGGAACCAAAAAGAATAGCAAATTAAAAACCCTATGCTTCCCACTTCTTTATTCCATATATCTCTCTTTTGTCTACATTTGTTTGTTGGAGCTATGACTACAGTTTTTTTTTTTTTTTTAAATACCAATGTTTTATAAAAAGTTAAATTCTGAGAGAGGCAAGATGGTAACAGAAGACTTCAGGCTTACCTCGCCCACAGACAGCAGAAGTAAAAAAAAAAAAAAAAAAAAAAAACCTCATGAAATAAAAGCAAATAATTACAGTACACATTAGGAACAACTTCCAAAGGAGAGAGATACCAGCCAACAGTGGAATGGGAAAGCAGGTACCTTGGCCAGGTAAGGTGAGCCCTGTCTACATGGAAGACCCCTAAACAGTAAAGCAGAGCTAGCAAGCATCTCTGACACCAGAGGTCCTGGCAGACCCCAGAAAACTTGCGGGGGGTGGATCCTAGCAGCAGCCTACATGCAATAGAGCTTATTAAGCAGTGGAGTAGGCCCTGCCAAAGAGCAGATACAACAGGTCTGGGAAAAGCAATGTCAGGGGATGGTCCCCACTGTCTGTGGTCCATGCAGGAGTGAGCACAGTCCTGTGAATAGAAGTGGGACTGATTATCTCTTAGACAGTAGAGACCAGTGCACTGAAATGAAGACAGTCTAGGCTAAAAGAAACAGGATGCAGTTAGAGAAATAAACATGGGGTTGAGTTCTGAATTAGGGGAAATGGGAAGCAAAATACACTGCAAACCTTGAAGTCTGGTAAAATATACTACTAGAAACATGAGGAAGGCTACAAAAATCAATGTACAAAGTTTGTTGTATTCTTATATGCAAAAAAATGAAATAGAAGAGAAAAAAATCAAGGAAGAAATCCCTTTACAGTCCTTTCAAAAAAGTATTAAATACTTAGGAATGAACCTAACATATGAGGTGAAAGAAAATCAAAATCAACAAGCAATTATGGATCAAAGACACACAATGGGGCGGAGGGGAGGAGAGGAGGGATCAGGGTCAAGATAAGTGGGGTGGGGATTTTATGGGGAATATAACCAAAATGAAAATGCATATATTGTGCAAAAATGAAAAATGATGTAAGAATTATATAAAATAAATTATAAACATTAATTATAGAACATTGCAAAAAGAATTAGAAAAAGACACAAATAATTGGAAGGATATTCCATTTTCATGAACTGGAATAATTTATATTACTACAATGTCCCTCTGATCCAAAGGAATACATATATTTAATGAAATTAGGATGAAAATTTTATGGAATTATTCAAAGACATCGAGAAGACATTTACTGAAATGTATTTGAAACTACCAAAGAACCCAAATAGCCAAAGTAATATTGACAAAATAGAATAGGAATGGAAGTATCATCTCTCCATGCTTCCAAGTAAACTACAAGGCTATAATAGTCAAAATAGTATTGGGAAAAAAAAAAAACAAAAACAAAAAACAAACAAACACCTAGATACAGAGGACATTAAAATAGAATTGAGAGCCCAGAAATAAACCCACACTTATGTGGACAGTTAATGTAAGACAAAAGAGGCAAGAACATATAAAGGAAAAAAAGAAAATCCTTCAACAAATGGTATGGGTAAACTGGAGCAAGCAGAAAAATGAAACTAGATTACTCTTATATAATGCATAAAAATTAACTCAAAATGGATTAAAAACTTGGTAAAACTGAAGCCATAAAATACATAGAAGAAAAAAATAGGCAAAAAATTAATGGCATTGGCTTCAGTGCTGTTTTTGTATACTCCTCTCCAACAGCAGATAAACAAAAAAGATTACAAACAAATGGTATTAGAGGAGACTAAAAAGCTTCTGTACAGCAAAAAGAAAATGATCTATTGTAATGTTCTATGGGTGCTTTGGTGGTGGGTGGAGTACAGTGGGTGAGTACAGTGGGTGGAGTACAGTGGAGTACAGAACTAGGTTCTCAGTAGGTGTGAACCTATTTCTCTAAATGATATACAGTATTGTGAACTAACATTACCTCAATAGCCAATGTTATTTCAATAATGAAAATGATTAAATTCTTTAATAATGAATTTTTTGGTACTATATGAAAAATCTCTAATCAATGATCTATATAGACACAAAACTACACAAAATAACAATAGATAACAACCATTGGTTCTTCAGGTAGCAGTAGTTCACAACACTGTGGGAAGGAAGAAGGTCCAGTCCCTATGAAAAACTGTATGGAGTTTTCTCAAAATATTAAAAACATTAAAAAAAAAAAACCTACTTCAAAGGGATATATACACTGTCATGCTCATTGCAAGACTATTTACAATCATGTTATCGAAAAGCTCAATGACAGATGAGTGGATTAAGAAGATGTGGTATGTACACAACCACCCAAACATTTACATAATCACAAATGGAGTACCACTCAGCAATAAAAAAGATAAATTCTTGCCATTTGTGACAAACATGAATGGAACTGGAGGGGATAATGCTAAAAGAAATGTCCTAAGAAAAAGACAAATATTAGATTGGTAATAGGTGCAACTCAGTAACATACATCTTGAAGGGGTGAGATCCTGTGACATTGAATAACATATGTGCTATAAGCCAATGTAACCTCAATAAAAAAGTCCAAGACAAAATGATATGTGTTATGGGTTATCTTATATCTAAGTTACAATTTTCTGTGCCTTTATTTCCTCTTCTGTAAATATTTTGTATTACAAAAAAAAAAAAAAAAAAGAGCTATTCCCTCATTGTTCTTCCATAGTACTTAGTGTGAGACATTGATATTAATCCATATCCAACTACTTTGTTTCTTGGAACAATATGCATTTTCCTCTTCACTAAAATTTCTAATAATAAGTTTGGCACTAAGTCAAACTCAGTTTTAAAATACCCTTAGTACTTCCAACACAGCTTACCATGAACTAAGTGCTCAATTAATATTTTAAGAAAGTCTTTCACCTACAATTTATTTTACATGTTTACTTAAAATCTAATTCTAACAAAATAATGTTGGAACAAGTATCTTCTAGGAACTTTGTAAAATGACTATTTTTTTCTTAAGTTGCAACAGAGGAATCAGTCACAGCATTGCCTTTAAAAAATAATTTTTGACAAATATAGAAAGTTTTAAACTCAGTACTTTATCTATTAGTATATATATCTCATAAATTTGAAGTGGCAAACACATGACTTAGACACATGGCCTTTCCAACTCCAGTAATGAAATGATGGGGAAGCTATACTTTGTTCTTTTATTATAGAAATGCTGTTAGCAGTCAAATTAACAAAAGTAAGCCTTTCAATGTCACAACAAATTTTACCTTAAAATTACCAAACTTATGTTGCATGGTGAAATGCTGTTGCTGTTAAGATTTATTTATTTATTTATTTATTTATTTATTTATTTATTTATTTATTTATTTATTTATATATATAAGCACTGGGTATAGTCAGAAGTGTGGGAGGATGACAGAATTCACCAGAGCCAGAGAAGAGAGCAGAACAGGCAGACTGATGAAGTACACTGCTGAGGGGAGCAGTGGGCGGAAGGAGAGGTCTGCACACCATGAGGGACCCTGGCCTAGTGGCCGGGGATCCAACCAGCGCTGCAGAGGCTGTGGGCAGCTTCACAACCCAGTGCTCAACTGCTGCACCACTGGGGAGGCCCTGAAATGTTGTTGAAAAGACATCTGAGTTCTCCTTAGATGTATTATCAACTTGTTTCTGAAACTGATCTGAGTCTCAATTTCTCATCTATAAAATAATGATGAACTACAAGAACTTTTGGACCTTTAAAATATTTGAAATACATAACTCGGGCCTCCCTGGTGGCACAGTCAGTTGAGCACAGCACTGTGAAGCTGTCCGCAGCCTCTACAGCACTGGTTCGATCCCCGCCAGCCCCGCAGCAACCCACATGGCGAGCAGATTTCTCCTGTCTCGCCCGCTGCTCTCCTCAGCAGTGTATTTCGTCACTCTGCCTGTTCGGTTCCCCACTCTGTCTCTGGTGAATCCTCTCACCCTCTTGCACATCTGGCCTGTACTCCGGTTCTTGTATAAATAAAATAAAACTAAAAAAAAAAAAAGAAAATCTGCTTTAAAAAAAAGAAATACAACACTTGACAAAGTAAGAACATGTATATAATAGCTGAATTACTAACTATTGTTGAAGTTCTTCAAAAAGATTTCTAGGGAAAAAAATCGATGTATGATTTTACATGTATCTTGTTCCATTTTGTTTCAACTAATATGACTTTATGGTGACTAATCAGAAACATTTTGCCTCAAAAGTGGAATAGCTGAATTACATTTTGTTAGCATAATCTGGTTCAGTAAGAATGTATTCCCTCTAATCCCCTAAGAAACTGATAGATGACACATTTAAAATAATTTTAAAAATTTTGCAAAATCTGACCAATTGTATAAAAAATGCTTATACTTTGGTAAACGTGTCTTTAAAAAAAAATGCATCACCTTTCTGTGCAGATAACTGTGACAATGTATAGATCAGAAAAATCCACATTTTTCCATCTGCTTTTATTTTTTATTTTATCAATAAATCAAAATAAGAAACAATCATCAAAACTATTTTCTAGGCAACATATTAGGTCAATAGTAAACTATTTGATAATGTAAATAACGACCACATTCAGAACTATAACCATGCTTTCAGCAATGAGAGGCATGTTTTTGAAGCTAATTAAACACAAATTCAATTAATGGCACTATTTTATGAATAGTCTGAGATCAAACAAGTTTTATCAATAAATAAAAGTAGTACAACTTAAGTGACTTTAGGGATCTGTACCCTGAGGACTGAACTCAGACAAGGACTGCAGAACATCCTCTGTACCCAATACTTGGCCGATGATACATCATGGGCTGCAGAAACAGGTGACTGATTTTTCACATATCATCATTTCTAGACCTTACACATAGGAATATTATCCTACAGCATCATCTCTGTGGCTGTAAATGCTAAATCTAGCAGTGACAGCTTTGTATTTAGTTGAATGCTTGGGTTAATAATGATTAATTAAGAGGCTGATACTGGCTTCTGCAAAGAAAGCCTTTCATTTTAAAATGAAAATTCTAGCAATGTATTACGAATTATTACACACCCAGCACACACACTCCAAATGTGCACTGGAGAAGTAAACTCAGTGAGCTAGAGCATTGGGTTAATGAGGACAAGGTCACAGATTTCATCCCCATGCAGCTCAGTTAACTTAGCTGAGTAAAACCTTGCTGCACAAGTTCCAGTTTCTATTTTAGCAAGTTCAATTGTAACTGCATAGTATAGGTCACAGTGGAGGTCATCAAAACAACCCACCCATCCAACCTCTTAAAAAAACAATGACAAACACCCATGGTTCAAGTGAGTAAGTGTGTATTTTATTAAGTGACACTATTTCTCTTTTTCATATATTGCTTAGCTTTGGATATTGATGGAAGATGTAAGTTCAGAACAATTTGTTTTACATCATGAATGGTTTTTTGCACTTGATCTACTGTCTTTTGCACATCTATAGTCTATAGTTTGTCCACCTGTAATGAAGGAATAATTCATACTTGCTAAGTGGCCATATACAGCTTGCATCAGGCGGAAAGGGTGATTTCCAAGGGTATAATTATTGTAAATGGAGTACATTTTCTAAGCCTCAGATTTAGAGAAGAAATTCAGCAACAGAACACACTGAGACACACCGACTAATAACAGGCATTTTGCTATGTAAGCATTATGAGTAAAAGACATCCTGCTTCATCAAAGAGTCACAGTTTTAAAATGAGTCAATGTGATAGATTTTAAATCTTCTGTAAAAAAAGATTTTGCATAAATGTTAGTTAGCAGCCACACACACACTGGGCAGGTGTACATGCATGTGCACACACATGGGTTAAAAATCAAAATATTTCATTTTCTAATATTAGTTTAATTTATATCTACCCCATGAGCCTATTATTTTGAATTTTTGAAAATTTAGCTTTACAAATACTTATAAACTAATGGAATTCAAATATTGCTTTAATGAATATTAAGTCAACGAGCTCTTCTGATTTCTAGCTCTGTCACTGAATTACTGTGTAATTCTGCTTGTATATGATTTAGATTAAAGACTGGAATCTGCTTTATGTAGGAGAAAATAGAAACAAAGGATTGGCTCAACATGCAAGCCATTATAATAATCCCCATATGTAATCCCTTATGTTTCCAGAATACATTTCACATTAATGTTTACTGTGATGAAGGCATTTAATCAATATTTTCACTGAGCTGATTTCCCAAAGCTATTATTTTGGTTACTATTCCCAAAGCTGGACTCACTTAACTATTATTCCCACATTTCATGCCTTGTTCTTTCAGTTAGTCAAAATTGATTTATAAAGAACAGAAAAGGGAAGGGACCTATTTAAAAATTCTATCAAAACAAACAAAAAACCAACTGAAATCAGAGTCTTCTGTAATATCTACAGGAGGATAAGAGTCAGACTTCTTTCAATGTAACATAAATGTGTCTCAGTCTAAAATTTAGCATTCTACTAGAGCTTCTTTGACCGCTAAGTACTGCTCCCTCTTCTCTATCACCTACAATGTTTACTAACAAACCTTGTGTAGAGTTTCCATTTTAATATCCTTAGTACTTTCATCTTATTCCAACTTCATGAGTATACTTATGTCACCAAGATTTTGAAATCTCAACAACAAATCAGAAGAGAATCACCTTAAAATCTTTGATGGTTGGGCTCTAATTATGAGATAAAATGGTACTATATGAAAATGTTACTTTGAAGAGATATCAAAGTTTTAACAGTAATATTGACACTATATGTAGTTATTATTTTTATTTAATTTTGTTTTTCCAAACACTGACATATATTATAATAAGAAAAAAGGTGAAGCAACTAGGTGTACAAATCCAGGAATTTTAGATATCACCTTATTTAACTTTGTAAATTACGGTTTAACTTCGGAAGACACTATGAAGAAATTAACTAAAATGTGAAAAATCAGAGTATTTGGTTGTTATAAACTGTCTCTGGTTTTGTGATCTTTGGCAAATTATTTATGTTCTTTAAATTTCAATTTATAAATTTGCAAGTGGGAGATAAAACAGTGATACTGAATATTATAAATAATGCATGTAGGTAATTATACATATTGTTGACTAAAAATTGGTAGTTGTTTGGGTAATCATTTAAAGTGAATATATTAATAATTTCATGTTATATATCTTTGTTGTGACTGTAATTATTATTAGTAATACTGAGTTCAAATTGGAACATTCAACACCAAAATAATAATAACAAAATAAGTAACATAGAAGCTAACATGCATTTCTTACACTGTGTCCTCTTCTGAAATAAAACTTTGAACATGCTATGCCAAGAATATTCTCTATCATTTTCACCTTACCAGCTCCTCCGTATTACTGAGATCTCTTCATAATTGTCAGTTCCTCAAGGAATTATTCTTGCACTCACTAAGTATCTTTTTTATATTTTTCAAAGAAAGAGAACATATTGCTTATATAATGTAGTATTTACTTATGGTTCACAGTGAAGACACTATTTAGCATGAGATACAGAAGCTCCAGACTTGGAACCATCAGGTAACAGCAAACAATGAGGCTGAAATTCTGTTTTAAATAGTCACTTCTACCCTGCATCCCTCATCCACACTGACTCAAGGGGGATTGACAGTCAAAAATGTATCTCCCATGCCAAAAGGTGAAGGCTTCTTCTCTAAAGATTTATAAAATATATATGTATAGATATAGATATATATTCTGAATTCTCTAATTTCTAACACAAATGATGACATCCCACATTAAAGTGCTTATTATCCTTCATTTTAAAGGCAAAATACATCCTGTTTTTTTGTTCCTCAAGTGAGAGACACACAGTCCTACCTAAACATAACTGTACAGAAGTCTGCTTTTGTGACTTATTCTTAAATATAAACAGAGATCCAATAATTACCATACAAGCTTCAGCATGGAAAAGAAACAGGAATATAAATAGAAGGGGCAGTTGGAAATGACCACCTAGAGTTACAGATATTCAAAAAAAAGAAGAGAAATAAACAACTATAATGATCCAAATTAAGCTCTCAATGCTTTAAAAAAAAGACTAAGGAAGATATTCATAAAGCAACTGTAATAAACTGTGGAGAAAATAAAAGCATTTAAATAGCAAGATAAAAACTGAAACTATATGGCTCCATTAAAATAAATTCAATGGTAAAATTAGAAGATAAAATCAAAGACACAGTAGAGAACTTTTGAAAGAAAAGTTAAGAAACACAGAACCAATACAGAAGATTTAATATTCAACTAAATGGGCTCTCTACAAAGACAGACAGAAAATTGATAGAAATTTCAAAGACTTAAAAAGCCATAGAATTCTGAGCTCACATCATGTTTTTTGCTATTCCCTGTTTCTAATTTAACTTTGCTACTAAACTTGACTCTTACATTTGATTGTCTCTTCATAGGAATAACCCTTTTAAATTGTACTGCAGACAGCAGACATCTCCAGATAATTCACACATTCAACAACGACAAAAATAAAATAAAATAATCAAAAATGGGCAGAAGAACTAAATAAACATTTCTACAAAGAAGACAAATGTATGGTCAGAAGGCAACAAAAAAATGCTTATCACTTATCATCAGGGAAATTTATATCAAAACTGCAATGACATACCACCTCACACCTGTGACAATGGCCTATATCAAAATGACTCAAAACAACAACTGTTAGTGAGGATGCAGAGAAAAGATAATCCTCATACAATGATGGTAGGAAAGTAGACTCATCCAATCCCTGTAGTAAAGTATGGAATTCTTTCAAAACATTTAAAATAGGTAACCTTTAAAATGTTAGAATGAATATTATCAAAAATACATGAAATAACCAGTATCAAGAGGATGTGGAGAAAAAGGAACCACAGTACATTGTTGGTAGGAATGTAAATTGCTACAGACACCATGAAAAATATTAATGAAGATCCTGAAAAATAGCTAAGAATTGAAATACTAAAGGATTCAGCTATTTCACTTCTGAGCATTTATCCAAAGAATATGAAGATACTGATTTGAAATGTTCATTGCAGCATTATTTAGAATAGCGAAGATATATGAAAAAAACTTAAATGCCCATCAACAGCAGAGATATTCAAGATTTTACACACACATACACACACATACACACTGATATTAATCAGCCATAAGAAAAAAATTAATTTGGGCCTCCCTGGTTGCACAGGCGGTTGAGCGCCGCACTGTGAAGCTGTCCGCAGCCTCTGCAGCATGGGTTCGATCCCTGCCGGCCATCAAGAATCCCACATGGCGCAGCAGACCTCTCCTGTCTTGCCCGCTCTCTGCCTGTTCTGTTCCCCACTCTGTCTTTGGTGAATCCTCTCACTCTCCCGGGGGTCTGGCCTGTACCCCAGCTCTTGTATAAATAAAACAAATCTTTAAAAAAAAAAAGAAAAAAATTAATCCATATTGTGCCATTTGCACAATATGGATGTCACTTGAGGATACCCTACTAGGGGAAATAATCACGTGGAGAAAGATATATACTGTAAAATTTACTCAAAATAATCTTAAAAACTTAACAAGTGAACAAACCAGACACAACAAAAACAAACTCAAATACAGAGAACAGATTGGCAGTGGTGGGAAGGCGAGATGCATAAAGAGGGTCAATTGTATGATGACAGATGGAAAACTAATCTGTTGGCAATGAGCATGCCATAGTGCATAAAGATGTTGAATTATAATGTTGTGCATCTGAAACTTCTACAATACTACAAACCAATGTTATATCAATAAAAATGGCAAATAGAGGTTTCCTCAAAATATAAACATACAAACAGGGGAAAAAAAGGCTTGGGATAGACCTTTGGCTTCTTATTCTGACTGATTAAAACTAAGATTAGTTCATATAACTTCAGAGCCAACCTGTTTTCCATACTTCTGCATGTCACATAGAGACATATATTAGGATTACATAGAATTGCTGGTCTTTGTTTCTACTCTGATCTTCTGCAACATATTGGTAAAATGAGAGATTGACTCTAGAGTCAAACTACCTGTATATCCAAATCTCATCTCTAGCATTTACTATCTGCAAGGCCTTCAATTATTAATATATTCTTTTCATTTCCCAGTGTCTTAATCTGTAAGACAATACCTGCACACATAGGCTTGTTTCGAAGCTTAAATGAGCAGAAAAAAATTAGAACATGGTTGGAAAAACAAAGATATTTAATAAATTATTATTAACTCTTTACCTTCCTCATAGGTGATCTGAAAAAATCAAACTAGATAGTACATGTGCACATGATTAGAAAGTACTCTCACTATTTCTCTTAATCAAATAAGTATTTATGGTAAAGAAGAACTGAAATTGTCAAGTTTAAAGAGTATTAATTGATTCAACATTAATTGGAAACACCACATGAAAATATTTAAACACTATACAGTAGGAACTGGTCGATATTTTGAGTTTCTCACTGTACTTCCTCTCAACACAGTTATTGTAAATTTCTGATTCATTCCGCAGTAGAACTATGAAAAGAGAAAAAAAAAATGAAAGCATTTATTATTGCCCTCCCGGGGCTCATAGCATTCCTAGATATATCCTCTCTAGTCAAATTCTTCACAATTTTTTCCAAACTTCAGTGGCAGCAGCATGGCAGGCTCAGTGATGGGAAAATAGGATGTTTATTTAGTTAATTTGAAAGCTATGTTTCACCCCTTACCTTCACATGCATAATCTCAAATTGACCATTACTTTTTCCTTTACTAATTTTAAAGATTTCTTTTTTTTTTTAAGATTTATTTATACAAGAGCCGGGGTACAGGGCAGATATGCAGGAGGGTAAGAGGATTCACCAGAGACAGAACGGGGAACAGAACAGGCAGATTGACCGAAATACACTGCTGAGGGGAGCAGCTGGCGAGACAGGAAAGGTCTGCTCGTCATGTGGGTTGCTCCGAGGCCGGCGGGATCGAACCGGCACTGCAGAATCTGCAGACAGCTTCACAGGGCTGCGCTCAACTGCCTGCGCCACCAGGGAGGCCCCTTACCAATTTTAGATCATTTATAAAGCTATGAAGTGAATATTACAGAGTACTCCTTTAATAGCCAGTTACTTTCAATTTTCTGTGGCCTGAACATTAGTCACCCGAATGAGATCAGTGTTAGCCAATTAAAACTCATGGAAGTAAAAGAGAAAACATCCATAATGAAACCTCTCAAGTCTAGATTAAGAATAAATAATGAGGGCCTCCCCGGTGGCGCAGCGGTTGAGCGCTGGGTTGCGAAGCTGCCCGCGGCCTTTGCTGCGCCGGTTCGATCCCCGGCTGCTCCCCGGCCACCAGAGGAGAGTCCCACATGGCGCGCAGACCTCTCCTGCCGCCCGCTGCTCCCCTCAGCAGTGTACTTCGGTCCTTCTTCCTGCTCTGCTCCCCGCTCTGGCTCTGGTGAATTCTCTCACCCTCCTGCGCTTCTGACTGTGCCCAGTGCATGTATAAAACAAACAAACAAATAAATAAATAAAAACATGCCTCTAAAAAAAAAAAAAAGAATAAATAATGAATTGTGCATCTCTAAATCAGAAGCTCTTTTACTTTCTTTGAACATTAAATTATATTTTAAAATCATTTTCATTATTTTAAATCACTCTTTTAATTATTAAACATCTTAGAATCAAATTTATATCCCACTCTTGACCAGTGTATCATATTTTGAAAACTTGGTTTTATGTCTGAATCTCTTTTGTGCTATTTTTTCTTTAAGATTTATTTATTTATTTATTTATTTATTTATTTATTTATTTATTTATTTATACAAGCACTGGGTATAGTCAGAAGCGCAGGAGGGTGAGAGAATTCACCAGAGCCAGAGCGGGGAGCAGAGCAGGAAGAAGGAACCAAGCACACTGGCCGAGAGTGGCCGGGGAGCAGCTGGGGATCGAACTAGCGCTGCAGAGGCTGCTGGCAGCTTTGCAAGCCAGCGCTCAACCGCTGCGCCACCGGGGAGGCCCCTCTTTTGTGCTATTTTACAACCAATTCCTCTCTCTCCTTTTGCCTTTGAATTTCACCGCTTTCGAATTGTATGACCTTTTTGTGTATACACACACACATACATACATACACACATAGACTTTGTATACATACATACATATAGAACTTGTGTGTACGTATAGACACACATATAGATATAAGCTCAAATTCAATATAGCTCAAAACAAGTATAGAGGATAATTAGATGTATAGTTGGAAAATGAATGCATTTTAGAGGAATCTGTAAAACAAAGGTACAGATAGGGAATGAAAGAGACATTCTAGAGAAATGGGCTGGAATGTATACAGAAGACCCTCAAAATGCCCTTCTCTTTGACCTCCATCCTCCTTTGTGTGTTATTTTAGCAGTCATTAAGATTTAGAATGATGCAAGAACAAAAAAAATCTTATAGTGCCATACTAGAAGGTAATAATTAAAAAATATAAAATTAGAAGGAAATAGATAAAATCCCACATATAAGAAAAATAATAGTAACAATGGAAAAATAAATATTTTCCACCCTCTTTGTAATAAACATTAAATTCTCAGTAGGAATTTTTGACACACACTGAAATCGTTTTACATGAGGTGTTTGGAGGATGTGTTTATATAACATATTTCTTTATATGTTTTTGTTTCTATTGCCAACATTTGAGGGTAGCGCCCATATGTCACTTGTCTTTTATTTCCATAGTTGAGCATAGGACCTGGCTCATGTGAGAACTCTATAAATATTTAATAATGTGGTAGGGTTAGGGAGGGGGTGGAGATGAGGGATGAGGAAGCATGCTTATTGTGCATAGTAATTGATCATTTGAAAAAACTGAAAAGGAGTCTTTTGAGTAGAAATCAAAATGTACCTTGTGTTCAAATGAGTGCAACAAAGTACCATATACTTTTCTATATTCTGATTTATACACACCCACACACTCATTTCTGACATACCCACTCACCCTCCCACACATTCACATTTGTAACTTAGAAACTTAGTGAAAAATAATTTCAAATGGTATAAACAATTAAAGTTTATAGTCAAAAATAAAAATCTCTTTTACCTTTGCTGATCCCCAGTCCTTTAGAGGAAAGATTTAAATATGTTTATATATAAATATAAATATATATAAAATATATAAATATACAATGTTATAAATATATATTTATAAATCTAAAACATCTATCTATACACACCAGCACTTAGTATATATTTAATATTAACACACAGATGGCAGCATGCTACACAAGGAGTTATACATGTTATTATTGTCTCCAAATGATAAATAATATCAAACATGTTTTTAAGCTGGCATTTTTCAAACAGTTCAGAGCAGAATAAACTGCAAAACTAAAAATATTCTCAAATGCTATACCCTGACATTCAGACTCCATAAGTCCACAAAAGTGGCAAAAATTATGTGCAAAAAGCTTTTCACATATTTCTGATTATAGTTTGGGAACAACTGTTCTAACACACTCCTCGGTTTACTTTTGTTAAAACTATTCATATTGCATAGTTGAATTGATCTAGGGAGTTTAGATGAGAAATATTTAACTTGATCTTTAGGACAGAGATTTATAAACATGTATAAAATTTATACAATATTTCTAAATTTTTAAAGAATTCAGATTAATCATAAGAAAACATCTAGATCTTTATAGAAAAAATACTTAATGACAAACTCACTTTTCTATTACACCCTTCTGGGTCAGGACAGTTCACAAAAACATATGGTTAAAAGAATAAACACTCAGATTCAATCTAATCTCATTCTAACTAGCAGTCCAAAATTTTTATGCTGCTAAGTATCACCTGTTAGGTCCCTTCAATCAGTTTATAAGGTTAGGCCACTGCCAAATTCCTCACAGGAATCATAATCCAATTAATTTTCTCTTCTTCATTGCCTGTTGAATGAAGAAATACCCCATCTTAAAAACTAAAACTTACCTAAACATAGCTTTAACACTAATAAAGATGAAGAATGAAAATTTCTTTCAAGGACCCTCACCAATGCTTACCATCTAGAAACAGACTGTATATCACGAAGAAGAGACACATTCTTTTTAGCAAGGTCTCAAATACATTAAGTGGAGCTGGTTCATGGTTGCATGCCTTGCGTTATTTGTGGGCAGTCCTATTTCAAAATGAATGTAAGTGCAGTGCAGAAAAGGTCTTTATTATCAACTTCCCTGTGTTGCTGCTTTTCAAAGTGATTTTTCAGTTAGGCTGCTAGAATACTCAAGACTTTCTTTCATAACAACCACTTGCACACTACTGTCTGTGTCTATAATACATCCCCATAGGAATAAAAGGAAAATGTGCAACAAATATGCAGAGATCAATAGGTTGATTTTGGGAGTTGTTAACACAGATTTAGTTTTTATGTATCTGTGTAAACATAGCATGCAAAATCTATGTGTATATGCACTCTTTGCTTACTAAGAACAAGTCATAACACAATTGATAATTTCCTTTTACTAGAAAATGTTCCTTCTGATAGTGATAGCAAACTGCCATGTAGGAGGTGCCGAACAATTATTATGTTCTGATAGTAAAGTCATCAGTTGAGGATACAGCTGATGAGAATTATCTCTCATCTCGCTAATTGTTTTAAGCTTCTTCATGGCTATTTTTTTATAACTTTTTTTAAAATTTATTAAGCTTTTTTTTTAAAGATTTATTTGTTTATTTATAAAAGCACTGGGTACAGTCAGAAGCGCGGGAGGGTGAGAGAATTCACCAGAGCCAGAGCGGGGAGCAGAGCAGGCAGAAGGACCGAAGCACACTGCTGAGGGGAGCAGCGGGCGGCAGGAGAGGTCTGCGCGCCATGTGGGACCCTCCTCCGGTGGCCGGGGAGCAGCCGGGGATCGAACCGGTGCTGCAGAGGCCGCGGGCAGCTTCGCAACCCAGCGCTCAACCGCTGCGCCACTGGGGAGGCCCTTCATGGCTATTTTTACCCAGATCTATAGTAGCCCCAACAGTCTGAACTCCAGACAAGAAGCCCAGTCGGCCTCATTGAAAACATTTTGAACATTTATATAACTTAGGATATACCACTGAGCAAAGGTATTTTTTTGGTGTTCCTATATGAAAATTGTGGCTAATATCACCTGCTAAATTACAGAGGATACTGGGACTATTAAAATCAGTAAGGGGTGGGTAAGAACTTTAAAACATGTAATACACTTTAAAACAGGCAGTTATTGATATTGGTGGAAGACTTGTCAGGAAGGGAGAAGGAAAGAAGAGCTGGTTCCTCTGTCATTCTCTTTTAGCTTTGGACAATCATCATCTAATTAATCACTAAATGCAGATTCCAAGAATCACCCTGTCCTTTATTCCCTGTATTTAATCAGCAATTAAATTTTGTCACAGTTTTCATCAAATTAATTCATGAATCTTCTCTCTCTGGTCTTGACACTCTGATCCAGACCTTCTAGTATCCCTAACTCCATTCCTGTATCTCTCAAATCTATCCTCTCTATAGTGGAAAGACTACATAGTCAAAATGAATATCTGATTACAGCCATTTCCTGCTTCAAATGCACACACAGTTTCTATTCATGTTTCTCAGTATGGAAAATAATTCCATCTACAGTGAGACAATTTTCTATTCTCAGTCTCCCATTCCACATTCTCTGCCTTCCATCTGTAGTCAGACGATGCCAAACTACTTGTCTCCTTACCACAAATGTTGTATTCTGTAGCTTTTTTCATACCACCCTCTCTACCTATAAAGCTCTTCTACTTTTTACCTTTTCTCCCGCAAGCCTTAGCTGAGATACACAACTTCAGGGAAGTTTTTCCTTGGTGCTATCCTCTTCCAACCCATTATCACCATTCTTTAGCATTTTTGTACTGCTCTGTATCTATTGACATCCCTGCACTTTCTGTAAGTTTAAAAATTGGTTGATGTATGTGTTGGTCTCTTCTAGAAGGGAAACTCATTGAAGGCAAGGTATCTGTCATATTACCTTTATCTATGTTGCAGACACAATAAACCTACACATGTGGGTGGAGAACATGGTGAGAAAACAGATTATATCAAAACCAATATAAATATATAAGGAGGAAGAGATGACATAGAGACATTAGAAAAAGGTAAAAGCAATAGAAAGTACAAAAGTTAAGAGGAAAAAAAAATCACTGATGAGCTATCAATATAAAGGTGACATAGAATATGCAAATGTTACAAGGATAAGTAGGAGAAGAGTAGAAAAAGAAAGAGAATGAGCTGGTAGAGAATAAGTGACAAAAAAAATCCAAGAGGTAAGAGAATTAGGGAAAAAAAAAAAAACAACAGAAGATCGGTCAAAAAGTAATCACCATGTAAAGGAGCAAACAGAAAGTAGTTATTTGGGCTGTAGAGGAAATAAAGGAAATCCAGAATAATTACAGGAAAATAAAAGACTTAATGACAATACAAAACTAGGGATATTTAAAATAATGACAAAATAAAAACACAAAACACAGAAAGTAAAACAAAAAAATATGCAAAAAAGTCCCACAGACAAGAAAGAAATTATGATTTTGAAATATATTAGAGACTCTTAAAAACTGAACCATATTGTATATTAGAATACAGAATTTCCTAAAAAAATAGTAACTTAAAGTTATCTTTCTTTACGAAAAACAATAGGCAAATAGTGAACCCAATGTCAGAAATTACAATGGCAATGTGGTCATGGGAATACTCTAAAGCTACTCATGTATTTTTTTCGGGTATTTTTCTGTGTAGCTTTATTAAGTGAGTTTTGGTCTCATTAAGAGCAAGAGTGATTCAGTTATCTGCCTGCAGCTATGACAAATGAGTCAGATTTGAAATATAAAAGGTTCTTTTCTATCTGTGCACTGTAAAATTTGTCTAACCCCCACTGGCATCCAGAGTTGCTTCATTAGATAAGGAGAAAATTGAAAGAAAAGCACCATGGGCAGATGTCCTGAATGCTGCCAAAGCAAGTGACATTTATGTGATGTTTCTCACCTTGACATCTCTCAGTATTCCATTACAAATCTAGGAGATTGTATTTTCATTTGTGGGTTGCAATTGCCTCAGGTACTCAGTTACTGTCCATGTTCTTCAGCAGAAATCAGTCAATACTCATTGCTAAACACCAGTCATATGTGTGGTAACCAGCTGGCAAGTTGCTGCGATGCCTCAACCTGCTCTTTCTAATCTAATATTTTGTAGAAGGTAGACCTCAAGGATTATGATGTCAGTAATGGTGTAGTTAAAAATGTAATAACTATTTTTTGTAATGTAAAGTTTCATTGCTTTATAATCAATTCTAGCCAGAAAAACCAAGTGCATACCAAACCCAATTTTATACCTATTTAAAACAACATCCTTCAATATGTGTCTACTTTGAAATTCATAAGAAATGTCTACTGAGGAGCTTTTATCTCCTCCAATCTGGCAATGAATTCCTGATAAAATATATAAAATCCCCCTCTTATATGAACTGTATCATCCAAAGTAGACTTCATTTTTGGTTCATTTAATATAATATTAACCATCAATTTGTGTACATGATAGTTAATTTCTATGCCATAAAAATTATTTCCTATCTCTGCTATGAATCACTGACTATAAACCTTCTCATTGCCCCATCTTGGTGAATTTGTCTCATGTTCTCTCTGCTTAAATTTTGTGAAATGTTTTAATAACACTGAATTCCTAGGGTTTTTTACCCTTGCCTGTTCACATATATTTAAAAGAATTTAGCTATTTGAAAATAATACTCATGTATTGTATTCTTACTCTGTACCAGGCAATTTTTAAGTGCTTTGCTTATACAGTCATCACAGCAAAACTTTTCAGGTGGGTTTTACTTTCCTCGTTTTAATGGCACACACAAAAAAAATCAAAATTAAGAAAACATGAACTTAAATATTTGGCCCATAACAATAAAATACATGAAGGAAAACATCAGCAATATTTTCTATAAAGTCAGTGATAGAAATGTCTTTGGGAATCAACCCCTATGGAAAGAAACACAAAAGCAAAAACAGAACTACCCCAAATTAAAAACTTCTACATAATGAAAGATTAAAAAGATATTCTACTAAATGGGAGAACACAGAGAAATTATCCAACTTAAGAACAAATAAACCAACCAACCAATAGCATCAGTTGTAAATCTGAGTAGACAATTTTCCCAAAAAGATATACCAAAGGCCAACAGATACATGAAAAACAAAACAAAACAAAACAAAACAAAACAAAAAAACCCTTATCATCACTTCTAATAAGGGGGAAGTCAATCAAAACCTCAATGAAATATTATCTCATACTTGTAAGGATGGCATACATAAAAAAAAGACATCCACCAAGTGTTGGAGGGGATGGATAGAAAGAGGAAACTTATTATACTGTTGGTGCAATATTAATTGCTGCCTCCACTTTGGAAAGTGGTCGGGACTTGCCTCAAACAAACAAACAAAAAAACTAAAAATGAAAGTACCATGTGATGCAGCAGTCCCACCTGGGTTTCTATTCAAACTAACCATAACCATCAGTTTCAAAAACTGCATATTGGGCCTCCCTGGTGGCACAGGGGTTAAAGCCTCAGCACTATCAAGCTATCTCTAGCTACTGCAGTTTAAGTTTGATCCCCGCAGAGGAGCTAACACATGAGATGTGGCAGACGTCTCCTGTCTTGCCCATTGTTTCCCTCAGCTTGTTCTTCTTCCCACTCTGTTTCCGGTGAATCCTCTCAACCCCTACACCTCTGGCCTATACCCCAGTTCTTGCATGCATAAATGAAAATAAATCTTTAAATAAAAAATAAAAACCTGCATATCCCATATTATTTATTGTGGCACTATTTACAATTTCTGGGATATGGAAGCAACCTCTTTGTCCACTGGTTAAAGATTTGTTGTGCAATACTATTTAGCTATAAGGAAAGATGAACTGCCACCATTTAGAGCAAAATGGAAGGAACTTTTATGGGGATTAGATGAAGGGAATCCAGAAAGACAAAGACAAATATTTAATGATTCCACATATATAAATAGTATAAGGAAACAAGGGAGATGAACTGGCAAAACAAAATAATTATAAATATTAAAATAATTACAAACAAAATATATAGATGTTGATAACCAAACTCTGGTTACTAGGTAATGAGGGAGGTAGGTAGGAAAGGGTGAACAAAAGAAAAAGAAAGATTTGGCACCCTATTTAACCAGACTCACAGTCTTTTTTTAAAGATTTATTTATTTATACAAGAACCGGGGTACAGACCAGATGTGTAGGAGGGTGAGAAGATTCACCAGAGACAGAGCGGGGAACAGAACAGGCAGACTGACGAAATACACTGCTGAGGGGAGCAGCGGGTGAGACAGGAGTCTGCTGCACCATGTGGGTCTCTCCCTGGCTGACTGGGATCAAACCCATGCTCCAGAGGCTGTGGACAGCTTCACAGTGTGGCACTCAACTTCCTGCGCCACCAGCAGTCCCCAGATTCACAGTCTTAATAAAAAGGAACATTAAAAAAAAAAAAAAAGATACCAAGAGTCACAAAATTTAGTATCTCTCTGAGTGAGACTCTTTCCCTTTATAACATCTCCTGGCACAAACATACCTGGCCAGTAGGGAAAATTGGGTGAAATTCATAATCTGAAGCCCAAACAAAGAAGATGGCATGGTTGGGTTGAGATTTTGTATCAGATTTTGTTTGGCAAGGTTGAGATTTTGTTTGTTTTGCAGGCATGAGATGACAGATTAAGACACTCATGAGAGAGTGTTTTAATTATGGACCAAGGGTTCTAGGCTTTATAAGAAAAATGAGGTACTTAAGAAATTTGGTGGGGGGCCTCCCCTGGTGGCACAGCGGTTGAGCACTGGTCTGCGAAGCTGCCTGTAGCCTCTGCAGCGCTGGTTCAATCCCCAGCCACTAGCTAGGGTCCCACATGGCGCGCAGACCTCTCCTGCCGCCCGCTGCTCCCCTCAGCAGTGTATTTCATCAATCTGCCTGTTTCTCTTCTCCACTCTGGCTCTAGTGAATTCTCTCACCCTCCCGCGCTTCTGACTGTACCCAGTGCTTGTATAAATGAATAAATAAATCTTAAAAAAAAAAAAAGAAATTTGGTGTGGTAGGGAATGTTTCTAAGGCAAAAATAACATGATGAGGCTGAGCATAAGGCCTTAAAACCTTGTAAATTGAGAGAGTTGGACACAGGATCGGTAATTTATGATACGAGATGTGGAGGAAAATATCCCTATTATAGGATATACTCATCAAAGTACTCCAAGTGAGCAAATAAAGTCCATACTGTATTAATAAGTGTTCATAAACAGCAGGGATGACTCATAAAATTAGTTATATTCACAAAGGTCCATCCACTGGAATAAATCACTACAGTTGTTTTTTTAAACCAGTTATTTTAAAAGTCACTAGACCATTGATTTAGGATACAGATTATCACTGATTTTTTTTCTATAATTTTGTTTTCATATATAGAATTCAATATTGTTTATACAAATATTGATCCATCATTATCCCAAAGTAGTTATTACTTAAATTTCTGAAAGACTAGATATACAAATACACAACAGACAGTCTAAAAATAACAAAAGAGCTTTGAAGCATAATGTCTATAGCAATTAGTTCAAGAAACTAAATCACAGCCTCTGTAGCAATTAACACAGAATGGGTAGGACTTAGACAATGACTGTCAGACTAAATACATTTACTCCTGGTTTAAATTCAGAGATAACCATAGAACACAAAATATGCTCTTCTAACCAATCACATAAGATGCTCCACTCTAGTTACCCTACCTGCATGTTCCCTATATTAACAGCCTCTAGTCAGAACTACCTGAAATCTTCCCTCTTTTTTTCATTTTAAAACTTTTCTTCTTCCTCATCTTTCTTTGAGTCTCTGTCAAAAGCAAATGATGGTGACTGGCTCCTTTGCCACAGCAAGTTCTGAATAGTTTCAGTGAGTTCTCATTTGGGTGGTATTTGCAAGACCCCACAATTCTAATAGTTTAGTCCCCTGTACTCTAGGGCTATGTATAATTTTATAGTATCACCAGAAACTTCTGCAGATTCATACAATACAGGACTGTTCTCTCACCTGGAAATTGACATGACATAGCCAATTCACAAAATTCCCTGATAAATTCATAACAGACATTGAATACCAGATTTCAGGTGAAAAGTGTCTGTGCTAGGGCCTCCCCTGGTGGCGCAGCAGTTGAGCGCTGGGCTGCAAAGCTGCCCGCAGCCTCTGCAGCTCCTGTTTGATCCCCAGCCGCCAGCGAGGGTCCCACATGGCAGGACAGACCTCTCCTGCCACGCCCGCTGCTCCCCTCAGCAGTGTGTTTCATCGGTCTGCCTGTTCTGTTCCTCACCCTGGCTCTGGTGAATTCTCTCATCCTCCTGCGCTTCTGACTGTACCCAGTGCTTGTACAAATAAATAAATCTTAAAAAAAATAAGTGTCTGTGCTCACTCTCAGTTAATTTTAATAAACAATTACTAAGATGCCACATAAGCTGATTTTTTCTCATTATTTGTCATTTCAGAATATATGGAGCTTTTTTTTTTTTTTTTCCTATGTAAAAATAGTGGTCAGACAGAATGATTCTCCTTCAGGTTACAGCATTTCTCCTTGGGGTTACTGAATGTTTCCAAGATGCCATCAAGTAAAGAAAGCCAATTCTTTAGGGAGAAAATAGTCATGAAAAACGCAATGGTAACACATCATAATTACTTTTACAAAGGTAAAAAAGGTAGGCATTATTGTACAGCAAGGAAAAATGCTTCTTTTTATCTGATTCACACTTATTTTAAATATAAATTGAATTTCTTTAAAGTTGTAAGGTAAAAAGCCAGATTATATTTTTCAAAATTTTAAATGATCCACATTTTATACATTACATTGTCAATTATGTGCTATACTTATGTGTATATTTAATACATACAGGAAAGAAAGTTCTGTAGCCTTTTCAATTAAAGCAAACTAGATTTCTCGGCCTTTATAGCTTAAATCATAAGACAGACTTTAAAGGGGAAAAAATGAAATGTACTAATATGTCATTTCTTTTGCTGTGTGGGCTGAAACATTTAAACTATTTTTGCTGGTCACACATTATATACGCATTAAAATATAAATATTTTACTCCAGAAAACAAAATAAACTGTGTGTAAAGAGATTCTGAACAAACAAAAGGTCAAGATGCATCCTTAGAACACATGAATTTTATATATTCTAACGATTCTTTCAGAAAGGCTTTGGTTCTGAAGCCCTAGTTAAATACAGCCAAGTAAATTTCTACCCCCTCCTGCTGTTCCTTTTCTATTCAGTCTCTTGGGATTGTATCTTGGATAAGGAAAATGGGGTGAAAAAGTTTCTTAAATCCAATTCCAAGTCCTGTGGGGGGTATGCATAGGGTGAAAAACAAATGGTCCACCATTCTCAATCTAATTCCTCCCCTACTCTCTGCAGCTTCCTAGTGTAGTACATAGTGAACAACCACCACATTTTACATGACTATGCTTCTTGTTAATAAAAAAAATATACTAAAGTAAATGGGAAAACAGCATTTTATGACACTTCGAAAGAGAGAATTTATATATATTTTTTAGTTTTATAAAGTTTTAAATATGCATAGCTATTTTAAAGTCTATTCATTAGGCAGAGTAGGTACTAAATGATTGACTTTATTGATAAATATGACACTGTTTGCTATACCCCCTATTCTCACAGGTCACATTACAACAAGCCAAAATATCTACAATGAAGGAATTGTGATAGAATTAAAAAGCAGCCTATATATAAAACTGCTCAATTTAAGTCTCAGCAAAACATTATAGTGTCTGAGAGAAACTCTTGAAACAGAGTTGGGAGTGAAAAAATAGTGAAGAACAAAATTTCATTGATTTTAATATGACTGGAGATTTATAACAATTTATAAGAGCTAAAATTAAACTGAATGTGGATTTGTTCAAGCACAAAAGATTATCAGAGTCCAAAATTCAATTTTGTTACTCTACTTTTACTGCAATTTAAACATCCACTATTCCTGTTCTATGGATACATTTGGCAATGATACCTATAGACTGTGAGAAGTTTGGGCTGTTCAGCTTTTTTAAAACAAATAATATTATCTATTTCTCAATGAGTTATCACTCTGTGGAGTTGTGAATCCTCTTCTAACACCTTAGCTGCAGATTATGACACCCTCAAAGTCATTGGACATCCGTGCCAAAGTCATATTACAGCATTCTTTTCCAACTCAATTTTTAAAAATGTGGCAACAATAAAACATTAATTCCTTTAGGAGGGAGACAGAAGAAGGGCAGGAAAAACATTTTACAATTTTCCCTACTCCTTAGCACCTCCATTCTATCTCTAATGAATTCTATACCACCCCAACACACACCCCACACAAACGACACCTACAGACCATTCACTTAGTATAATGCCCTCCATATTCAACCTTATGTCATAAACAAAAGTGTTTCTCTTTCTTTTATGGCTGTATAATATCCCATTATCTATTCTATCATAAATAGAAATACAGATATCACATTTCATTCAACCAGCGTCAATGGGTACCTAGGTGGTTTCCATATCTTGGCTATTATGAATATTATTGCAGTGAATATGGGGTTGCATATATCTTCTTGAGAAATATTTTGTATATGAACTAAGAATTGGGCTCATTTTCTGTATCTTTTTTAGTGTGTAGTTTTGCATTCCACTGGTTTGAGTCTTCCTCTTCCCTAGGCAGATTACCTAATTCACATAGTTTTTCTTCCATCATTGTTATACAGTAAACATTCCTTAATGGAGATCATTTTTCCTGGATATATTGTGGTTCTCTCTTATTTCTCAAGGATCCTTAATATGTCTTACTTACATCTTTCTTCTCAATCAAAAGTGAAGATTCATTAACATTCTCAACCCTAGTCTCATTTAAGTTTTAAACTCTCTAGTTGGTGTTGTAAAATGTTAAGTCCAAGAACTGTGTTTTTCTTAAGTTTTGTTTATTACATATTTACACTTCTCTCATATTCATCAGCTGCTTTAATTTGCTGATTTTCTGCCCTCCATCACTATAGACTTAGGCAATGGCAGAGAACCAACAGCAGCTTTGTTAAAATTTGGTGTATATTTGTCTACTTAAAGGTAATTTATGGGGGAAGAGCTAATTAGACTTTTCTCCAAAGACATGCAGATGGCCTATAGCCATGTGAAAAAAATGCTCACCATCACTGTTGGTGGGAATGGAGACTGGTGCAGCTCCTCAGAAAGCAGTCTTGATTTTTATCAATATATTAAAAATAGATCTACCATATGACTCAGCAATGCCACACCTAGGTATCTATCCAAAGAATATAGAAACACTAATTAAAGAATATGTACACACCTATCTTCACTGTAACACTATTTATAATAGCCAAGTTAGAGAAACAACCTAAGTCTTTAATAATAGATGATTAGGTTAAGAAGATGTGCATTCTATCCACAAAGGAACACTGTATCACTACCAAAACAAACAAACAAACAAAAAACAAAACAAAACAAAACAAAAAACCTAAATCCTACTTTTGTGACAACATAGATGGAACTAGGGAGGATTGTGCTAAGTTAAATAAGGCAGAAGGAGACAGATATTGGATGGATTCCCTCCAATGTGGAATATAGATAAATGGGGCAAAACAGACTAAGATAACCACAAACATATCCTATGATTCTGAATGTAAAACTGAGGCTACCAGAGTGGGAGCAGGAAGGTGGAGAACAAAAGGGGGATGGATTCAAAACAGGGGAGGGAAGGGCATAAGGGACTATGGTGACGGTACAAGGGTAAAGGACTTGTACATAGTGGAGGACTATGGCTGCCTTGCTGGTAGGTGTGGTGTGGCAGCATACATGTGAACAGATGTGAACCTACACCTCTGAATCATATACACTATTGTAAATCACTATTACTCACAAAATTTGGTTATAATTGTTTTCCCCCAATTATCCATTTATATTTCAATATAATTTAAGAAATATCTATTGATATACAGAATTTTCAATGCAGTTCAGTCTGATAATCTCTTTTATGAGTTCTTCCTTTACAGTGTTTTAAAATATTTTCTCAATAATAATACCAGTGAAAGACTGATGTTCTTTTATTCCCATTTTTATGTTGTCAAAATGACATTTCATTACTCCATCTCAAGTTATTTTTGTATATAAAGTATGGTAATACAAATAAATAGTTTCCTAAGCATAATAAGTCTGCTTCGGAGTATTCTGTTCTCTATATTCTGTTCTCTATAGCTTTTATATTTATACCAAAAAATTATTTTGATTTTGTTGTTTTGTACATTTTGATACTCATAGGGTAAGCACTATATATTTCACTGTTCTTTGATTAGTTCAATAAAATGATATTTTGAAGCTATCATAAACATCTTCATTACTTTTAGAATATACTAGGATTCCTTCATGAAATCTAGAATATAGTATGATTCTTTCATGTCTCACAATGTATCTTCACATATCATTTCATTGTAATTTCAAATATATGTAGTTGACATTTCAGCAGCAAAATATATCATTAATACTGATGATTCAAAAGTCACTATTTACTAAAATTATGTATCTATGGAAGTAAACTATTCAGACATCTCCAATAAAGAAGAGAACTTAATTATCAATTTGTTTGAAAAAAGTATGCGGATATGATACACAGAGACGATTCCTGAGGAAGATGAAGATGGAGTGTATAGAGTGATTACTAAATTCACTCCTGGGCAGATTATGAGAAATTCTGCCATATTTGATTAAGCACCAACACATCTAGAACTGCATATTTATAATTTTCTAAATTGAAATAATTTTCTTTTTTACATATTTCTTATTTTATGTCATATATATTTTATATCATTCTTCCTTTTTGTACAATGGGTGCTTTCTCCTCTCAGATGTAATCCCTGTATAATCCCCACCACCAATTCACCTGTGCACCATCACCACAGTCCCTTATGCCCTTCCATTCCCTGTTTTGATCCCTCTCCCTCCCCTTCCCCTACAGAATGTCTCTGATACATAGTTGCCTGTTAATTTTGCTTTTTAATTTATTATAATTTATTTTCCTGATTTCTTATTTGGTTCCTCTACATTCCTTCTATAAGTGAAACTATCCAATTTCTTTTTTCTTTTTCTTTCTGGCTTATTACACTGAGAATAATCTCTTCCTTTCATATCCATCCATGTTGCTGTGAATGGCATGAGTTTATCTTTTTTTGATTGCTGAGTAATATTCCATTGTGTAAACATACCACATCGTCTTGATCCAGTCATCTGTTTTGGGGCATTTGGATAGTACATCATTTTCTTTTCTCCTACCTTTTGATTTTTCATGACTTCCACTCAGAGAAACTTGAGGTTTTACTAACATGACAAAAATTTCTAGCCATATATTATACATAATTTTCCACATATTTACCTTGTGAAGTCTGTCATCTCCATCATGATCATACACATCTTCTTTGCCAAAACAATAATATCATTGCTTGTATCATCCCATATCTCAATTTCAGCATCCAGTTTGCTCTTTACTTTCTTGAAATCAGCAACTTGCTCAGCAATCTTTTCCTTTTCTGCTTCAGGCAATTGAGTCATCTTAGCCTAAAACAAGTGATAATAAGATTTATAATCATTCCACTATGTCAAAAAACATTAATGTCTTATTGTAAGATGCTAATAAAACTTGTTCATTGACAAACACACATCATAGTTGTGTTGAAAAATCAAAATTTCCTAGGTTCAATTTTTTATATGAAAAATCTTTTGAATTTTCATTGTTTTCCCTAGAAGTACATTACATTTAGAATAACAATGTAGAATTTAACATCTGATATGTTTAAATCTCCTTGAGGTAAATGTGAGAGCTTACAAAATATTGTTATAAAAGCATATGCTTCATTTAATTATATATGCAAACAAATGGAAATCTAACATTTTTTTTAATTTGAAATAAGATTATATCTTATACATACACCTACACAGAGATATAGATCCTTACATAAATACTGAATATACACTGGTTTAAAAAGTAAAAATGTACAGTTATAAATCATGTGAGCACATACATAAAATCATAAAAACTATATCATAGGAAGAGTAAAAATATTATGAGCAGGGTTTATTAGGGAAGTTCCCTCCAAATAACATTTTGAGTTTTGAGGTCCTATTCTCCCATGTAAACTTGATGTGCTGGAATATTATTATTCTTTGTGTATGTAGTATTTTGAACAGTATACAATTTGCTCATCTTCCATTTACAATCTAAAATATAGGAAGGGCAAAAAAAAAATCTATACTCCTCAACTATCATATTCACAATTTCAGCACCTAAGACCTGGGATAATTTGTCAAATTGAAAAAGTCTTGATTTGGTAACATCAAGGCTGAAAAATTTTGCCAGTCTAGATATATTATCTATACTATAATAATCAGGCTGATATATAATCATCTATATTGTCAAAAAAAAAAAGAATCTATGCATAGTCTAAAAGTAGAATGAATACACAGGTCTGAAAGGGAGCATTTAAAAATGATAAAGCATACCCTTATGTGAAATTGATGTATTTTATTATCTATGTCACATAGAATATGTGACATCTGCAGTGACTATATATTGCTGGTGGATGCTAATCTCTAGAATACCTATACATGGGGAGATAAGAAGAAATCACCTCAAAAAGCTTTGCAATATTTTGTATACTACCTTACGAATATTTAGAACACATTGTATCAATAGTGTACAATAGTAGAAAAGGTTAATGATGACATGAATAGAAAGAATGAGCAATGCAAAATCCAACTAAAAAATAAAACTCAAAGACCCAACATCAAGTCTTTCATTTATTACACTGATAAAATTAATTCAGAGTTTAAAATAACTTGGTTTCGGGCCTCCCCGGTGGCGCAGCAGTTGAGCGCTGGCTTGCGAAGCTGCCGGCAGCCTCTGCAGCGCTGGTTTGATCCCCGGCTGCTCCCCGGCCACGGGTGGAGGGTCCCGCATGGCGCGCAGACCTCTCCTGCCGCCTGCTGCTCCCCTCAGCAGTGTGCTTGGGTCCTTCTGCCTGCTCTGCTCCCCGCTCTGGCTCTGGGGAATTCTCTCCCCCTCCCGCACTTCTGACTGTACCCAGTGCTTGTATAAATAAATAAATAAATAAATCTTAAAAAAAATAATAAAATAAAATAACTTGGTTTCTATAAAATATTAAGATACCCATGCTTCAGTTCTTACCTAGTAAAGAAAATAATGACGTTTTTCTGACTTGAATTAATGCTTGACATATGGTGACTATCCAATAAATGATAGCTATTTCTTATTCAATAAAATATTGTCAAATATACTCATAAATGTACAATTTAAATTAGTTTTATTTTCATTATTTATCTTTGAAGAATTAAATTAAGTTGTGTGACATTAGAATTTTAGTTGATGAACTGTACAGGTGACTCTTCTTTAGGATTTGGAAACAGTTTACAGTTTCTTTTCTCAGGAAATGTGCCCTCAGTGATACATAGATTGAAAGACGAGACATTTTTATACTGCTGACATATGGCAAGGCATGCAAATGAAGACACAGCTCATTTATATCTTAAATCAATAATATGCAAGTGCATTATGTAAATTATAAGCTACCAACCCATTAGACTAGCTCAAAAATAGAAATAAATTTTCTGTCTTGACTACTAGTCACTATCATTTTCTCTATTTTCAAAAGAAGAGAGTTTAACATTCTCAAATAATAGTTTCAGTTAGGGTCTGTTTTCTCAGTTTTATCTAACAGTATATAAATTCAAGACTTTGGATCTTAATTTTGAAGTACCTCATAGAAAACTCCTCACTGTCATCAAAGTAAAGTTACAAGTATTCAAGAGAGGATTTGATTACACGTATTCTAAAGTCTGTCCCTTGGAATACAATTTCCAATGTGACCTTGAGGAGAGTCACTTAACCCTACTGTCTATGTTTCTGCAGAAACAAAATGACAGTAATTGCAACTGCTACCCACCTGCCATGCAGGAAACACAGTCGATTATTGGATAACATTGAATCTGACCCTGTCATGAACAGGAATCTCATCGGTTGCACTCGATTTCCTTAATAACATCTCAACTCACATGGTGAATTACAATTGACAGACATTTACTTCTGACAAGATAAGGACCCAAAGTTGGGCAATAATTTACAAAATTAAAATGTTCTAGAGAATTCTGACTCACAAGGAGAACAAGAGCAAAACATTAAATTATGGACTGACACCTTTACTGAAGGTTTTTAGTGCTTCTATGAATGATTTATTATATGCCATCAATCAATTTCACTCACTATGAAAATTTCAAAACAAGACTTAAAAGAATGCTTGACATTTAGGAGTTCCGGGTAAAATTTCTTACTGGATTATTTTGTATATGGTAAGCAAAGAAACTGGCATACAAACTTAATAAAACTCAGTTAAATTAAATCTCTAATGTTATCACTAGTTGACTCTATGCCTCAGCTCTACAGAGTAGAAATCTGATATAAATAGCCACAAAGTCTTTGAATCACTGCCATCTAAATGAGCTTAACTGTATGTAATTGATTTTGGAATCTGTTGCCAAAGACAATGAAACCAGCTAATATTTATGTGACATTTTAGACACTTTACATATATTTAAACTTTAACCTCCATTGCAGCTCTGTGAGGTAAGTATTACTATTTTATCCTGATTTTATGGATTATAAAGTTGAGTATTCAAATGTTTAGTGATTTTCTCAACTGGTAGAACCAGGATACAAATCCAAAGACTCTGGCTCTAAAGCTATCACCATGCCAACAACACCAGCAACATTGCCCATAACATGCCAAAATATCTACAGTCTTTTTGATGGTATTTCTCTGCCATGTCCTATGCTTTAGAAGGTAGGATTATATTTGCCAAAACATAATCACATATTTTTCAGTATCTAAATTTTCTGATCTAGAAACTGAAAATAATTCTTATTTATCTCACAGGCTGCTTTAGAAATTAAATGAATTAATGTCTATGAACACAATTTTTAATTCATAAATGCTACCAAATGGCAACTATTGCTTACACAAATAGTTTTACTACTTCATTCTATGCAGTGATTTTCAGAATTTTATTTCCAATGTCATTCTTCTCTTTTCAAGCAAACGCTATACTCTCCCATTAGATTATTAGGCATTTCCAAATATATATGTCATTTACAACTTTAGTCTAAAATAGGGGCTAGCAGACATTTTTTATAAAAGGCAAGTTAATATCTATCTATCTATCTGTCTATCTATCTATCTATCTATCTATCTATCTATCTATATACACACACACACACACATATATACATTTTGTTTGTGTTTTTCAGGTCATACATACTACCCTATCACATTACCCAACTCTGCTGCTATTGCATTGCAAGAATAGCCATAGATAGTGCAAGCTAACAAGCATCACTGTGTTCCAATAAAACTTTTTATGGACACTGAAATTTGAGTGTCATATAATTTTCATGTGCCATAAATATTATGTCTATTTCCAAATATTTTTAACCAGTTGGAAATATAAAAAAAAAAATCTTAGTTCAGAGACTGTACAAAACAGTTGTGAATCAGATCTGATCTGTTGGCTATAGTTTATCAATGCCTGCCAAATCTATTTTTGATTTAAAAAATAGATCTACCATATGAGACAGTGATTCTACTCCTAGGTATCTGAAGAACAAAAAGCACTACGTTAAATGGATAAAAGCACTTCTATGCTCATTGTGCACTATTTTCAATAGCCAAGTTATGGGAAAAAAATCGAAGTGCTGAAACAGAGATGAATGGATTAGGAAGCTGTGGTATATATACTCAATGGGATACTTAGATTGGCTATTAAAAAATAAGATACCATTTGTGACATGGCCCTACAGGGGATTATGCTAAGCTAAGTAAGTCAGAAAGAGATAGACAAGTACTAATTATTTCATGTATATGTGGAATGTAGAGAAACAAAACAAAGTGTCAGATAAAGACCAAGAACTAGGGGTGCCTCGGTGTTGTGTATGTGTGGTAACATACTCCTGAAGGGTGTGATCATATATCTCTGAATCATATACAACATTATAAACCAATGTTGCCTCAATAATTTCTTTAAATTTTAAAAAAGAAATTGAAGAAATATAAAAACAGCACATAGCCTGATAGAACAAAGGGATAATTCAATAAGTAAATACTATGAAGGCTGAGAAACTCTAAAAACAGGTGCTACAAGTCCATTTATTTTATTTACAACAGTATTATTACAGAAGTAAGTGGAAAATTATTAACTTTTACTTTGCACACAACTACACTAAGTCTGGTTACCTGAAATCCATGCCCGGTTTACAGTAAATTGGAAGGAGATGGGAGTTCTGCTACTATGATCCAAGAAAGGAGAAGAAAATCTATTAAAGAGGAGACAAAGCTCAGATAATTGGGAGCCTTTCAGTTTATGAATAATCTTTCCTACTCATACCACCACATCTCTATCATATCTTATATTATAGCATAATCCAATTATGTTTGGTCATAATACTCACAATGAGTCATCCACAACATCATCTCCCACCATTTGCTTACTTTCTACTATAGAGCAAATTTATATGGCACCATACTTGCTCCCAAGGAGTTTTAAACCTTTTGGTGAAAAATCATCAAAATATATTTAGAAAATTTTGGTTGGTAAACGAGGATATATGGAACATAATTTGAAAATCAATTCTAGTGACATTGTTTTATAAATTTAAGAATATATATTTTGGTCTAAAATAACTTGTTCCATAAGAGTTCAATGATGTTAGTGTTTTACTAAATAAGATTTTCATGGTGTGAGTTTTCATGATCATTTATAACTAATTAAAATATTTTGTTAAAGATAAAATCTTAAAACAGTATATTGATAATATAACATAAAAATATATATGAGAAAAAATCTTGTCTCTGCTAATCTTTTGCATAATTTCTTCTTCATTTACTTTTATAATGTACATAATTTCATAAAATGTCTTTATGTATTAAATTAATAACTGAATCAATTGAGTTATGGACTATGTAATCACAGAAAAATATTTATATTTTTGTATAATACATTTATATTTTTTGTATAATTTATTTACCATTTGCCAGCTTTTTGAAAAAGTAAAAAAAATATTTTCTATCAATTTGGAAAATCCACAACTACAAACTTTTGTGACTACATTACTGAGTGTTAATATTTCTGTTCGTTTGTAATCAAACATTCATGGTCATCTATTTTTTCCATATTTTGAAATTTAAATAAAATTTATTCAAGGCCCTTATCATATAGTCCTTGAGAATTCCAAATCCCCTAAGAGCTCTCTGCACTTCTGTGAGCTTACATCCCAAAAGCCATCTTTCTACCTGCATTTCGCCATCACTATTTCTTTCACTCTCATTTGTCCATGCTACGTATTACTTACTCATTATATTGTGGAACTAATTTTAATATCTACTAGTTACCACCCAGGTACCAAAATGAACTTTGTCATGTCCAAATATAATGCTAGATGATCAAATTTCAGAAGAACAGAGTTTTCCATTCCAGCTCAATGAACACCCATTTCTCCAATTTATTGACATAGTAGTAAGTCTTAGAAAAGTAAAATTGCCGAACAACAATTGAACAACAGGTTTCAAAAGTGTGCCTTGAAGATGCAATACCAGACTATCCCCACAAGAACAGAACTACCATTACAATGGTATTAATTTTGTATACTCTTGCAGTCTGCAATGCCTTGAAACTTACCTAAAACTGAATGTGATTTCTAAAATTCTAGATTCCCTATTAAAATGAAGGCACACTTCTGAACTAAAAAAAATGTAATTATAAGGATAGTATCTAAAGCACATTTCCTAAATAAATATTTCCTTAACTTTTGAATTTTTGGAATGAAGGAAAAAAATCATTCTTAAACAATAACTTATTTTCATCAGTTGAATATTTTATTTGCATGCACACTGCATATTTCTATTTTCTCTAAGCCTCTTAAGCTAAAGACAAATTGAACAAATCTCCCAGTGAATTATAAACTGTTTTCCCAGAGACAAAACTATAATAAAAAAATAAAATATTTGGGAGAATATATAAAATATAACATAAAAGGCATCTTTCAGTGCTATGTATCTATTATCTAATCATCAATCTACTTACATGTTTATTTGTATATTGACTTAATATGATGCATAAGAATCCAACTAAACTTCCTTGGGATCTTATAAGACAGAGCACAGGCACACTGATTTAAAATTGGTCCCCAGAGGCCAAGACATTCTGAACTCTCCTGACAAGAATCATCAGAAACAAACCCAGTAAACAAGTAAAGTCATGCCAAGAAAATATCCCCTTAAAGACAACCAGAAAGCAACTAAATATCTCATTAATATTACATCAGCTTATTACCAGAGGGTACATGGTTATTCATGTACTTGCATTATTAAAGATTGTTAGCCAAAAGTTCATTGTATTGGTGGAATTAATAGGAGTATAGAGCTTTAAACACCACAGATTCAGAGTGCATAGATGCTACTGACCACATCATTGTGGAAGACAAATACAGGAAGCTCCAGACTTTGGGGGTGGGGGGCACATCTCTCTAGTTCTCACACACTGAGATGGGAGGGACTGAGGTGCCACCTCCCCAGAGGCTAAGGGTCATGATATGATATTGAATACCCATGAATTGTTACAGTCATAGTGTGAAGGTACACTGAAGTACATAGTGTGAGGTACACTGAAGCCCCTCTCCCTAATCAGAAGGAAAAGCATGAAAGGTTGTACTCAACATAAAGTATCTGCTGCTACCATTTACAAGACCAGCACTACAGCTCTGTCTAGCAGGGCACTTAGGAGAAGTATAAGAATTAGCAGGGGAAGGACAAGATTCTTGATGATGTACTAGGACTCCTATAAGCTCCTCAGAAGACAAGAAGAGCTACAGACTGTCAAGGCTTAGAAGGCCTTGAAATTCGAAAATTTCAGCAGTTGCAAGCATCAGGTTTACTCTGCTCTCCTTGCTCCTTCAAGATCCAGTGACGTCTGTATTTGGTGAATGCTGTACCAGTTGCAGTCAACTGTAGCGCAGCATGGAACAGGGATATTGCCCCATGGACTTTGTGCTCAGATAACGATAGGTCCTGTTATAATGGGAGAGGGTACAAAGAAGGATTTTAGGGCCAGGCTATTCCCCTTACCTCCAGATGGTCACTTAAGGACACCCCCCTCCCCTCCCCAAACAGGCTCCTTTATCCAAACACAACTTGAGTCCCTGAAGAACAAAACAGAACTCCAAAATGAGAACCATAGTGCCACCTACTGGAAAAAAAACAACAAATATCAAAAAAGGTAGAACTGTGACTGAACAAACAAGACAGATAAACATTCGGGATAAATCCATAATGACACAGAAATGGGAAGTGTAATGGACAGTGAATTCAAAATAACCATTGTGAAGGAAATCAATGAAATTCATCGAATGCATGCTAACATATTGATGAAATTAAATAGGAAACACAAGATTTTTTTACACAAAGAAATTTAAACATATACAAATATTCCAAACAGAAATGCTGCTAATGAAAACCCCGATGATTTCAATGAAAAAAATCCAAGGAAAGCATAATAAGGAGGTTGGATTGCAGAAATATAATAATAATAATAAAGCTAAAATTATAGTAATAACTCACTTTCAAAAGCAGAGAGAAATTAGAAGTAGTAAAAATTAGGAAACTAAGAATTGTCAGAATTGACTAGGAGATGGGAATATTGTCTATACTAGAAGGCAAAGAAAAAGAAAAAGGAACTGATAGATGATTCAAAAAATGAATTGTTGAGAATTTCCCAAACCAATGGAAAGAACTAAACATAGACTAGCAGAAAGCTGAAAGAACACACGAATTTCTAAATACAAAAATAGCTAAACAAGGACACATCATTAAGTCAGCAAAAGTCACGGATACAAAAAAATTACTAAAGGTTGGCCAGGGTAAACTATGTAATTTACAAAGGCATCCCAAATATGGCTATCATCAGATTTTTCAGCAGACTTTCTTTAGAAGAGAAGAGAGGAATGATATTTTCACAATTTCACCCTAAAATCCTCTATCCTATGAAAGTATCATTTAGCTATGATGGAGAAATAAAGTTTTCCCCCCAATAAATAAAAAAAAATTAATAGAATTTAGCAATATCAGACTCACCCTTTTAGAAATGTTGCAATAGTTTCTCCATTAAAAGCACAAAAACTTAAGCACAGGGATAAAGAATAATACAGAATTAGAAACTTCAACAACACCAAAATGAGATAAACCAACAGAGGAAAGAAAACATCAGTATTTGTCTACTCAAATGATGACAACTTGATACAAACAATAAAAAAACCTACTTTAGATATAGTTTGATATAAACCTTCCAGTAACTAAAACCCAAAAAGCTAGAGCAGAGACATTTAGAATAAAAATGAAGAAAATGAGACAATCACTAGTGAAGACCATCCAAATGAAAAGGCAAATAGAAATACACACAAAAAAGTTAACTATAAAACAAAAATATAAAGGCAGTGATTATGCCCCAAATATATAAATGTGAATAGACTGAACTCACCAATCAAAAGAAAAAGTGACAGGTTGGATAAGAAAACTTGATCCACCTACATTATACATACAAGAGTCCCGTAGCAGATCCCATGACAAAAACAGAAATAAAAGATTGGAAAAAAGTCTTTCAAGTCAATAGCACCAAGAAAAAGCAGGAACTATTATTCTAATATCTGATAAATGGAACTTTCGACCAAAAAAAGATAGTCACAAGTTTGGGTACTCTATATTGCCCAAGGCTGGCTCAACTCATCAAGAAGACATAACTGTCATTAATATTTAAACACACAATAGAGGTACATTGAAATGCATAAAACAATTATTAATAGATAAGAAAAAAAACAACAAAATAATAGTAGGTGATCTTAACATACAATGTGCATGTATGAATAGATAATCCTAAAAAAGATATAATGACCTTAAATGAAGTAATGGAGCAGATGAACTTAATCGACATTTACAAAAATTTCCATCCCATGAGAAATATACAGTCTTCTCAAGTGTACATGGCCTATTCTCAAGGATAGTTCATATATTGGGACACAAAAAAAGACCTACTGCATATATTAGGATTGAAAACATTGTCATACATCTTTCCTGCCACAAAGGTATAAAGCTAGGATTCAACCACAAAAAGAAACTGGAAACATTCCAATACATGGAGACTAAAAAGAATGCTTCTAAATAAATCTTGGGCCAATGAAGAAATCATAAAAGAAATTTAAAATTATCAGGAGACTAACAAAAGTGATGAATTACTATATCCTATGAAATTTGGCAAAAGCAGAATCAAGAGGTAAGTTGGTAGATATTCAGACCCACATCAATTTAAAAAAAAAAAAAACTCAAATAAACAGTCTAAACTCACACATAAAGGAACTAGGGAAAAAAAGAGGAAACAGAATAAAAATTAGTAGAGATTAAAATTTGAGCAGAAATAGAATAGAAACCAAAAAAACTAAAGAGAAAAGTTGATAAAATCAAGAACTGGTTCATTGAAAGAATTAACAAAAGTGACAAACCTTAACTAGACTTACTGAGAAAAAAAAGAACAAACCCTAATGAAAAGCACTAAAAATAAAACTGACAAAGTTCCAACAGATACCATAGAAATACAAAAGATCATAAGAGGCAACTATGAATATACATATGCCAAAAAAATGGACAACTAGGAGAAATAGAAAAAAATTTAGAATTATATATACTTCTAAGATTCAACCAGTATGAGATAGATGGTTTGAACAGATCAAACACAAGCACACAGCTGAAAGAGTAACCAAATGTTTCCCTAAGAGGGAAAAGAGAGAGAGAGAGAGAGAGAGAGAGAGAGAGAGAGAGAGAGAGAGAGAGAGAGGAGAGAGATCAGACTGCCTCACTAGTGAAATTCACCAAACTTTCAAAGAAGGTCTGATACCTATCCCTCTCAAACTTTTCCAAAATTCCAAAAGATTGATGTAGGGTTAGAACCCACACACATTTTACGAGGCCAAAGTTACCCTGTTAACAAAATTATACAAGGACAGTGCCCCCCCCCCCCAAAAAAAAAAAATAAAGACTATATAATGGGGAAAGGAAAGTCTCTTCAATAGATGGCACTGGGAAACTTGGACAGAAACATGCAAAGAAAAAAAAATACTAGATCATTATTTAACTTCACACACAAAAATTAATTCAAAATGTATTAAAGACTTGGACATAGGACCTGAAATCATAAAATGCATGCAAGAAAACATGGGCTTTACTACTGTACATCAACCTCAGAGATACGTTTGGGAACTCAATTCCAATGGTAAGGAAAACAAAACCAAAAATAAACAAATGAGACTATATCAAACTAAAAAAGGTTTTCTACCAGTAAAGAAACCACCACATACACAAGGCAACTTGGGATAAGATATTTGCAGATCATACATCAGACAAGGATATAATTCAACAACAATTAAAAAAAAAAAACAATAAAAAAATGGGCAAAAGACCTAAGTAGGCACTTCTCCCATGAAGACTTACAGGTGGCCCACACACAAATGAGACCTCACTTATTATAAGGGAAAGATAAATCAAAATCAAAATGAGAGGCTAGCCTATTTCCAAAAGATAGGAAACAAGTGTCAGTAATGGTGCAGAGAAAAAAATAAAACACTCACTCATGGTTGATAGGAATGCAAATTGGTGCAGCATCCATGGGAAATGTTATAGAAATTCCTTAAAAAACTATAAAATGAAAATGTCATATGATCTAGCAAATACCACTTCTTAGGTATTTATTGAATATTATGAAAACACTAATATGAAAATATTTATGCACTTCTATGTTAATAGTAGCATTATTCATAATAATCAAGTTATGGAAACAACCTAAATGCCCACTGACAGGTCACTGGATAAGAAATTGTGAGATAGGGGGCCTCCCTGGTGGCGCAGCGGTTGAATGCTTTGCTGCGAAGCTGCCTGCAGCCTCTGCAGCGCCGGTTCGATCCCCAGCTGCCAGGCGAGTGTACCATATGGCTCACAGACTTCTCCTGCCACACCTGCTGCTCCCCTCCGCAGTGTACTTCGTCAGTCTACATGTTCTGCTCTCCGTTCTGGCTCTGGTGAATTCTCTCACCCTCCCGTGCTTCTGACTGTACCCAGTGCTTGTATAAATAAATAAATCTTAAAAAGAAATTGTGAGATATATCTCCACTCAATGGAATATAACTTCCAAAAGAGATGAAATTGTGACTTTTGGGACAATATGCATGAATATTTAGGTGATTATGCTAAGTGAAATAAGTCAGAATGTGAAAGATAGTTACCAGATTGTTTCACTCATTTGTGGAATATGGATAATGAAAGAAAGCAAACTGGCAAAATACAACAAAACAACTCCTAGACTCTGTGAAAAATATGGTGGTTACCAGAGGGAAAGCTATTGGGGTTAGCAAGAGGGTATAGAGGAGCAATATGACAGGGTATTGGCACTGGAAATTTGATGGAGGGTGAGTGAAACGTGTACATAATGATGTGTGAAGCTCTATTATAAGATTATACATGTAAACCGAAAGAAAAACTATTATAAAATTTCCTAAAATTTAGGAAATTTCTAAAGAACTAGAATAAAACTTCTAAATTTATCAAGCTTTCTACATTGTGAATAGTTTCTTATATGTCAATTAAAGCTTTTTTAAAAAATAGAAATGAAAAATAAGAAAAGAGACATCAAGTATTCCTCCATCAGAAAGTGATAATTCCTTCCATGTGCTGTTCATGAGCATTTACAAAGAGGAGAAATTGTGAAAAATAAAAATAGAACTTACTGAAGAATTCCTTCAAAACAGTTTCTTTATGAGACTCCCAAGATTGAGCCTTATATTTCAAAAGAACACACACACACACACGGATGTTCGCTACAAGATAGGCCAAGCAAGAATAAAATTGGCTATTCATCACAAAATGTTGGATTCTTATTCAGAATTATTAGCAAAATTATTATGCTAATAAGAAATAAATCACTGGGAAAATAGATGAGGAAGGGGAGAAGGATTAAGTGATATGAGGTAGAAACGTCATGATGGAGAAAGCACTGAGATGAATATCTCATTAACTGTCTGGCCTACTTTGGGCTAGTTATTTTACTTCCAACACACATTTTCCATATAGGAAACTAAGAATTGGTGCCTGCTGGTGTAATTTAACCAGTTGTCATCCAATCACTGGACCATAGCAGTTCCCAAAGTACAGTTCTCCAGCACCTGAAGGAAATTACAGATTGTGTAATGAGATGACAATATAGGGTTTTGAATAATTTTGTTTCATCATTTATAGTATAACGTTATTGTTGGTATTTCTTGTTTGATTTTCTTTTTTACTATCAAGAGAAAAAGGGAAAAGACTGTAGGAGAGGGTTCCCTTGCGGTCACCATGTTGGTATGTTTTTTTTTACAATTCAAACAGTTCTCAAGGATACTAAGCTTAAGTGCTAAAAACAGCTGGCTCACATATATGTATCATTACACCACTTATAGTTTTCATAATTCTGCAAATATCACAAAGTTTTGATATATGCATACTTCTTCCTGTATTGCATTGTCAGATGTAAAAGGACTCCTTCCTCTACACACAATGCACATAATTCCTTTTTTTTAGCCTGTTTCATAAAAAATATTTTACATGAATACATATGCAAAACATTGGCACAATCACTGCAGGAGATTCAAAACATGTAAAACCCTCCTTTGCTGCTGCAATCGTGAGAACACAAGGCTAGTAGTAACACCTACCCCACGTCACCACTAACAGTACATGGAGTATATAAACTAATCCATATGGTGAGAACACACACTGAAATTAAATAAACAAAACATAATTCTTCTTGTCTTCTGAATGTGAATTTGGAGAGGTAAACATCTGGATGAGAAAGGCACCAAGCAGCACACCAGGTTATTTTGAGTAAAATTCCTTTTAGAAAATAGAATCGAGACTGCTTAAGAACCAGCATTTGAAGCATGAGCCTAACTTAGTATTGAGACAGGATGTAGATGAAGCTATATCTATGATGTGAACAAATAAATAGTAAAGTTAAGGCCTAACTGAGTAAGTTTTCAAAGGTAAAACTCCAGGGTATTTGGAAGAACCTTTGTGATATATATTATTTCTACTGCAGCCTTAATACGAGCAACTCACAAACAAAATCTATAGTAATTAGAAACATTTTCAAAACAAAAGATAGAAAAAAATTTTTCCAAAAGTACTCAAGAATGGGATTACATAGGACTGTCAGATTAAAAAACAAAAATGGGGATAAAATATTTGTTGGAAATAATTTGATTTCACCAAGGCCAAAACATACACAATTCAAAGCCAAAAAATGTGGAGAGAAATTTTACCCTAAAAAATTTGCCATTCAGTATCAGTATCATTTTATTAAAACAGGCTATGGTCAGGTCCCTAGTCTCAGGTTCAATCAACCCAAATAGAAAATGGGTGCCATGTAGTTAGGTCTATTTTTTTCCCATGTTATTATTCTATGAACTATACATTATATTTGGTAATATAGGTAATCTAGAGATAACTTAAGGTATACAGGAGGACATATAAAGTTTGTGTTCAAGATTAAGACATTTGATATAAGGGACTTAGCATCCATGGATTTTTGGTATCTGCAGGGATCCTGGAGTCAGTTCCCTTGGATATTAAGGAATGACTATATTTTAACATCAAACTATTTAGGAAAGACAAAATTTCCCAAGATTGCATGGGACAGACCTCACAACAACCTGTAAATGTTATGTCAGTAATATAACAGTTCAGAAATCTGCCTTACACTATAGTTTTGGCCAAGAGCCAGCAGACACTAACTCAGATTGCTTCTCATGTGCAGGCCAGATTGCTGAGCCTGCAATATCTGCTATGTTTGTCTGTCTTTTCACTTGTATTTTGCTTTCAATCATTCTCAACAATTATAATTTAGCAATACGACTGCAGTGGTAAAGTTCTATGTTATCAATTAGGAACAGACTGAAAATTGGTTACTAAACTGCACTTTTATCACTTTGACATTCATCCCATTTGCTTATTAGTTTGTGTCTGAAGGTCCTGACATTAGAGTCAATCAGGAGGAAATGCTATTTGTTATTTGGAAGGAAAAGAATATTTCACCAGTTTGAGAACTAGTGGTCTCCATCGAAAGTGAGAAAACAGAGGGCATCCCTGGTGGCACAAGGTGTTAAGTGTCAGCACTATGAAGCTATCCGCAGCTACCGCAGCAGGAGTTCGTACCAGGCCAGGAGGTGACCCACATGGGGCGCAGCAGACCTCTCTTGTCTCACTCACTGCTCCCCTCAGCAGTGTACTTCGGTCAATTTCCACCTGTTCTGCTCCCCACTTTGGTGTATCCTCTCATGTCCTGCACCTATGGCCTGTACCCCAGTTTTTGTATGCATAAATAAATCTTTTTTAAAAAGTGAGAAAACAGAAGTCTCTTTTGTTTAACATCAGGTTTTAATAAGACATGCTTCATTAAATATTCAGTAAAAGTTATAGTATTATAACTTTTCAAAGATTGGGAAACAAATTTGTGCTTTTCTATAGATAGGAAAACTATAGTTAATTATATTTTCCTTACATTTTTAGACCAAATGAATCTATAAGATTATGCATAAATAGTTTGGTAAGCTTGTATTTACATACTTTCATATATTATATTTGTGTATTTATAAAACACATCAAAGATTTTGAAAGTGGTATTTCAGTGGCTATTTTTAATCATATATTAATTATTTCAATGTCTGCCAAGTATATCTCCATCATAATGTTAAATCTCTTATCCACCATATAGACCTAATATAATCTATTTACAAGTTTTCAATGATTATTGGGTGCTTTCTATTTCTGTATATACGTATTTGTGTGTGTGTATATATGTATATAGACCGGTATATATATATTATTTGTTTATTTGTATATATTTACGAGTACTGAGTTGACTATGATGAATATCTTTCTGTGATTCTCCAAATGGATCTGGAGAAAAAATTCTGGAAGACAAAGAGAAAGCACGTTCATTAACACTTTTGAGGCATAATTCCCAAATTCCCTTTGGAAATTAATTTCTGAATATGTACTATATATAAATAATATCCCTATAAACAGTGTATAAATGTCCATTTTTCAAAAAAATCCAGATTGATATAAACAATTATTTTTCTTTTGTTTCTACAAATAGGAAAATAATATTTCATCATAGCTGTGATCTCTGATAGTTGGGACAACTACTCACATGCTATGGTAAATGCGCATGTCTTCTTTTTGAATATCCTGTTCATGTCCAAGGACTATTTTTTGCTCACAGGGCTAAACAAGGTGGAGTCAGTTAATATTACTGATTGGTGACAAGCTGCTTTTTATATCAATTTTAATTATTATCTTCCAAAATAGGTGTTTCTCAACTTTTCAGACTTGATTGCTGTATTTGTTGGCTTGGTTTGTCTTATTTTATATTGAGTTCAACAGTAAAGTTTTCCTGTTTTTTTCTTTGTTTTTTCTGTCTTCGGTATCATGGTTAGAAAGTACTTCATCATCTAAATTTCTCAAAAATAAATATTTATTCTTTTTTTTTTAGTATATAGTATTTTTTAGTCATATTGTTCAGTTCATTGCACACTATCAGTCCTGGTAAATAGAGGACAGTCCTCATTCAAACCCCAAGATATGAAGCTAATTAATTCTCTCTTACTCTGCTACTCTCTTTTCCTTTCATTCTTTCTTTTATTCCCATCTCTTATTCCTGTTTCTTTATTCCTTCCCTAAATTGAATACATAAACTCTTGGCTTTTTTCATTCACTCTGGTTCACCTTGACTTAGAGAGCTCATATTAATTCACTGCAAAATAAATGAGTCCTGTAAGATTAGACATCACTGCATTTGTAAACACTATATATTAATATAGCTGATTATGTATTAGCCTCCCATTATCTTTCTATAACTATGCTAGCTCCTTCATATACATTCTCACATAACACTTCCAGATATTATCTGACTTGAACTATAAGGAATAAGAATCCCAGAGAAACAAATAAATTACTAAGAATCACATAGTCTCTAATGAAAGGATCCAGGAACACCCTAGAGATAGTAATTCTAAAGCTAAGGTTCTTTTGTTTATTTCTGTGTGCCTCCTCTAAAAATAAAAGCAAACACAACCAAAGGAATCCTGCATATTTTCAGAAACTATATTTTTGAAAATAAAATCCTCTTTCTTCATCAATTTTAGAAAAAATTATGCCAGTGGTTTGTAACTTCCTTCCTCAGAACCACACTATTCTAATGCTACAGTCATGGCTGTACAATTGCAAAAATTGCATGTGGGTAGCAGGTGTATTAACAGCTCTGTTTTCACTTCTATACTTAATTTCAAAGTGAAGATTCCTGTCATTTTTAATGAGATTTTTGAGGCCAAAATTCCCTAACAGTCCTAGTATCCCAGGAAGCCAGTTTTCATTGTTTGTTTGTTTGTTTTCCAGAAATATGGACAGGCTTTATTCAAATGGTCCCACCTACAACCTGGCCTTGTAGGAAGGGTGGCTATGCTGTATAGTGAGAAGCGCACAAACACAGCAAGTTGCTTAAGGCAGCATAGCTGGGCAGCATAGCATAGCCTCAGATCTGTGACTTCACACTGCATGAAACTGGCTATTCCCATAATCTCTCTGTGCCTCCTTTATATTTCTGGAGAGGGGATGGCAATATCTACCTCAAAAGCAGTTGTGGAAGAAATTTTAAAAAATATATAGTTTCTGCTACATATTAAGCATTAAGTAAATAATGTTTTATTATTATCATTAGAATAGCAATTGTGATGTACTAGGGATGCACTCACATACATAAACATATATGTACATATATGTTACAGAAAAGGCATAATTGGAAAAAAATGGAAAATATTTAAACCAGGAGTATATGTTCTTGTCACTTATTTACTCCTCAAATTAAAGGTTGTGCTAATTCCAGTTACCCTAAAAGGATTCTTCATGTGCCTAATCTATGATCCCAGTCTCCAGAGTCATATTTGTCTAATTTCACATATGTAGTTGCTTCTTAATAGTCTATAGAAGAAGGAAAGATTATTCTAAGGCACATATGAAAGAGGAATAGACATGCAATTTTAGTAAAACAGGATATTGAAAGAATTAAAAAATAACATCAATTAAATTCAACTTTAGTAATATGTAAAATTTCACAGTTCTATCAGAGATATAATAAATATCAATGCTACTCACAATTTTTAAAAGAACTATTAAAAAGGTAAATATGTCTTACTACTCATATTAGAGCATTTTTTTCTTTCCAAGTTATAAATTTCAAGTCAATTGATACTATAAAGTTATTCATTGTTGTCTAGTTTCTTTACTCTCCTCTTCTAGGAAGTTTTTAGCTTCATCTCTAGTTAAACAAAGTGAAAGGAAAGAAAAGACTTGAGCAACTCTATCATCTTTAATTTCAAAGATGGACTGATAACAGTTGGAGATCAGAGGGATCAAAGCCTTCCAAATTGTTACTTTAGTAGTATATAATTAAGACTGCACATAAAAACTTCCTGGGCTGAGGAGAAAAAATGTCAATGTATCTAGTTATCTACTCAGTCTCTAGAATCTACTCAAATCCCCATTTATACAATGTATTTGCCTTTATTAGTGTGGAAGGTAAATAATTTATGAGCTAAATGGTTATGTGATCACCTTTTTACTTGGCTGATTATACATCCCTAGTGCATATTACATTGCTATGTCTTAGACTGCAAGCTCCAAGTGACCCAAGTCATGAATCAAATAAGCAAGTGCTTCCTGAATATTTCTGGGATGCTGGTGCCTCTTATTTTCCCTATCAACTGTCTACATAGATTTTTTTTTTGTGGTACTGTATTTTGTGTGCTTATATTGACATCCAAAACATTCAATATCCCCTGAGAGCTAGATATTGTTTTTCCTAGCACTTATCCAAGGAAACAACATAAAGTTCATTTTATTTTCAGCTGTGGTTCAAATCTGAACCAGGGCAGGCATGTGACTCAAGAAACAGCCTTCCTCAAAGTAACTGGGAATCCAAGGAATAATCTCATACAAAGGGCTTGCCATGTAAGAGAATACTTATTCAGTCTGAGACTAGGTCTCTCCAGAAATGCTCTGTAAAATTTGAAGAGTACTAATCAGGAAAGGAATGTTACCAAATTACAAAAATTAAAGAGATGTTATAAGTTTGATCCATTCAACAAATGATGATGATGAGAGTGGCACTGATGATGTTCATTATGATGATGATCAGTTAAGTTTGATCATTTTACTGCAAGCCACTACTTTCAACTATTAAATTATATACACTGCTAGTATAAGTTCATTTAAAAAATAAGCAAACAGATATAAAGGAGTTAACTAACTTGCTGAATTTTCCATTGCAATAAGTGGCAAAATCAAGATTTAAACTTGGAAGTCTATTTGCAGAAATTATGCAATTTTTCTTTAAATTATCTTAGAAGCAGAAAGAAGGAGGCATGTGTGGGGTAACATTTTTAAGAAGCTGTTCTTATGAGTATATTAAACTACAGAGCTGATGACTGTACACTGAATTGTTGATATTCTATGCCCATTTATATTTATATGGGTTTTTAACCAAATTTTATATATATTATATTATGCTATAGCCTATACATCTAATTATAATGGGTACATGTTCACATTACTAAAAAATATAGGCTGATAATCACGTATTGATGAAAAACATGGTTATGAAATGTCTGAATTTAGTTGGTGATAATTTCAGTGTACAAAGGCAATTTTAAAATATCAGGGTTATTTAAAACAAAATTTTTCTTTTAATTACTTTTTTTACTACTTTTACCATTATCCAATTTATATTGTATTTAATAGGAAAAGTAAGCATATATTTCATATTTCACTGGAGACTAATAATTTAAATTTAATTTTTATGTTATATTTTCAACTTTAAATAGGATTTTCTTTTTTTTTTTTTAGATAAATTAGACTTCCATTTTATTTTTTTATTTTTTTTAATTTTTTTTTATTATTTTCTCTTTTTTTTTTTTTAAATAAATTTTATTGTTATATTCCCCATACAATTTAAATAGGATTTTCAATGACAATAATTCAGTGAATGAGGAAAGGGTAGCACTTGGCAGCCAGATGTTCATCATAAAAAAAAGTCCTCTATGCTCAAAAATGCCAGGAATCATATAAACACTTTAGTCTCATAAAATTTTTCCAAATAACTATTGTTTAATCATTCACTGAACCATTATTTTGGAAAATGAGAATCACCCTATTAATTTTGTAGATAAATCATTTATTGATTGGGTACAAATGCTAGATCCAAAGGAGCTTTGTTTCCCTCCAATTTTTTGCACATGCTCCAGTTCTCAAAGCACATTTATGATCAATGTCATTCATTCTATAAAAAATTCTTGCCTATTTACTATGTAAAATCATTGTTTTAAGAATGAACATATCATGAGGGAAACAAAAATAGATAGAAATTTTTACCTTCATTGAATATACTATTTAGTAGATAGAACTACAGGTAAATATTTTGTACATCGGATAGTGGAAGAAAATGTGTAGGAAAAAAAAAAAGAGAAAGACGTTTATATGTTAGGAAAACAATTGCAGCTTTAAACAGGTGGTGACATTCCAAAAAAGGTAAGATCTACAAAAACAAGTGTGTCAGAAAAGAGAAACCTTTTGGGGAAGTAAGGTCTGAAGCACAAGGTGACTTCCAGTCTAGTATGAAAGCTTCAAATCAATCTCTTGTCACTTTGATTTTTTTTATTGAGTAGACTTTTTACACTAGACTATCCAAAATTCATTTCTCTTCCACCAATCTGCTCAATTGATACAAAGGCAAATTTACATTCCCAGCTCTAAAATTAAATGCCTTGAGTTAACCTTGATCTTTCTCTTATACTCAGTATATAGTTCTTCTGCAAATTCACTTGAGTCACCCATCACCACAAATATTCAATCAACAATTTTTAACCTCTTCCTTCTTAAAACCCTTGTCTCAGTCTCCAGTATTTCTCAAGTAGATTTTTAAGATTGGCTTTCTAACTTCAACTTCTTCCTGTATTCTCACCACAGCATTCAGAAAGGCCCTTGAAAGTAGCAGATATACTTTCAGAAAGTATTATAAGAAATTTAGTGCAGACACTGCTTTTAGAGGCTGATGTGTACAATTTTTTACAGCTTGGTATTGGAAATGGAGGTAAAAGCTGAGGGGGCTGGAATGAATAGGAGAGTAAAGAGAGTGGGTGGGAAACCATAAGATTTCCATTTCCATTTCTTTGGTGAACAGTTCTTTATAACTTGTGATTAAGTTCTAGATAGAAATTTGGGGAGTGGATTTTTTAGAAGATAGCTAATCTTCTGAAGAGCAAATAAAGGAAAAGTTGAAAAAGAAAAAAAAATAACCAAAAAGTTAAAACAGAAGTCATATTATGTCAAATAACTTCCCATTCTACTCAAGTTAGAGCCAAATTACTTAAAACAATTTAGGTGCCATAAAGGTGACCTTTTTAGTTTCAGACCTGTGCTCATCTCATAAACACTTGCCTCTAAGAGCATTTCCTCATCAAAATTTTTTGACTTGCTATTCCTTCTGCTGAGACTGCATCAATGCATAGAAAATGCTCTATTTAAAACTTCGTAGGAAGCTAGGATCACTAACTACCAAGTAAATCACATTTAGATATCACAATATGTCACTTAAATTCATGCCTCTGTGGCATGGTAAAAACCTATACATATAAAATTTTGAATTGTTAATCAATGCTAGAAAATAGGAAATCTACTTTTATGAATGCAAAAGTTATACGCTATAATTAAATGAAAGAGTAGAGAGATTTTCCCCTAAATCACAGAAGTTATAATTACTGTAAAAACATATATTGGATATCTTTGTCTTCTCTAAGATACATTACCTTCACTGGTGACAAGAAAAATGTAATAAGAGGATTTTAATTTGAATACTGAGAAAAACTTCAGTATAAGTAGATATTCTTTTATTTTTCTAAAATCAGAATTAGTATAGAGATCATTTCTAAAGAGAATTGATTGGGAATGAAAGGCATTATACCAGGCACTTAAGATTAGGTACTGTGCATTAATTTTAACTCAGAACTTCCCAGCAACGAAAGCAGGGTGAAATGTATATATTTTAATATAGTTCCATTAATAAGAATATGAAGCTATTTGGTAACAGTTATTCTTGGGCTGAAATTTCAGGAGATATAAAATAACTTTAATATAAGAAAATTTGGATAAAGCAATATGTGGTATTTTAGATTTAATTTTCTCTGTCTAGAGTTTTATATAGTGATTTATAAAATCAAATAATGACATTAAATTTAATTCAAGTAAAGAATTTGAATAAAACAATGGTAAAATTGTTCAGGTACACTGCTTCACAATAGAGATAGTGCTTAATAACCTGAGCAGGTAAAATTTCAAGAGGATTAAATAAATGATTCTTTAGACTATTTCTCAGCAGTTATTTTGTCATTAGATCGGTGGGGCCAATTGTAAAGAAAACTTTATAGACATGAAAGGAATTGCACTTATATTGAAGAACATTTATATTTAAAAATGTAAAAAAAAGGTAGACAATTCAGACATGGGGAAATAATCACAGGAAAGTCTTAACTAGAGTCTCCTTAGCAAATAAAAAGTATCCTTGAAATTTTATGCCTTATAGTGCCAGGAATAAGGGGTATTGTGAAGGACATAACACACACACATACACACACACACACACACACACCAGGGCAATTAATATTTATATTAGCAGATACCAGGTAGAAGAGTGTCATTGAGTATTTCAGAGCAGTGACCTAGCAATTTATAAGATTTACCTAACACAAGTAGGAATGACTATTGGAAGGAAGATCAGGAAAAAAGATAATATAGTTCAACCTAAGACCTAACTAAAAGATTCTTATTAAAGGAAGGTTTTCCTTATCCTTTTCACTTAAGTATAAATACTCCTTCTGTACCAGGCAGTGTATGATGTATGCAATTATGCCACTGAGCGAACAGCAACAACAAAATGTTCCCTGCACTAATGAGATTTAGTGAGATGTAATGAGCGGAGAAGAAAAGTCATTATATAAGAAATTGTGCATGCATAATAAATGTCATGATATGGGAATCTCCATGTGTTATAGGTGGATGTTGGAGAGAAACTACACTTTGACTTGTATGTCAGTGAAGTCTAAGCTAATGTGGAATTCTAATTATGAGTAGATATTCATTGGTGAGGAGAAGGACGGAGATCTAAGGGATTGTATTCCTCATGGAGGAATAAATCATGTGAGAGAGAACCTGGCACCTTAACGTGAGATTTTGACACAAGGAGATAGAGTTAGGAGAAAGTGGTTAAAATATGAGGCAAAAGAGAGAAGCAGAAGATTCTGAAGTTCTCAAACTCAGGACGTTAAAGGATTGAATTTCTCCCTAAAGGTAAAGGCACCCACTGAGACCTACAACGTTTTTTTGTATGTCTGCAGGGAGACAGAAGGCAGGTTTATACTTTGAAATATCATGAAGCTTAAGTAAGAGAAGGGAAGTTTACAAAATCAGAGGCAGGAGACAATCCAGGAATTTGCTAAACAAAGTGCAGGTGAGATACGCAAGTACCCAAATTAAGACTGACCAAAATGTTCATAAATTCCCCTCAACTTGTATAAACTCTATTTAGACAGGTTTCTTCAAACTAGAGGCTCCTGAATTCCCTGCTATAAAAATATGTACTTTGTAAAACTCATAACTATACATTCTTTCTTTGACCCTTTGAGATGTAAATATTTTTATTTTTATTTTTTTAAGTTTTTTTTTTAAAGATTTATTTATTTATTTATGTATACAAGCACTGGGTACAGTCAGAAGTGCGAGAGGGTGAGAGAATTCACCAGAGCCAGAGTGGAGAGCAGAACAGGCAGACTGATGAAGTACACTGCTGAGGGGAGCAGCGGGCGTGGCAGGAGAGGTCTGTCGCGCTATGTGGGACCCTCGCCAGTGGCTGGAGATCAAACCAGTGCTGCAGAGGCTGCGGGCAGCTTCACAGCCCAGCACTCAACTGCTGCGCCACTGGGGAGACCCTGAGATGTAAATATTTTTAAATGATCATTGAAACTTATATAAAGCAGGACTATCTGAAAAAAAAAAAAAAAACAGGAAGTCATTCCTTTAAAATTTAATCATCAAAGATGATACAGATCCTATATCTCAGTCTCACTGTGAGAGTGAGTCATTCTAGTGGTCCTTTGCTCCAAAAATACCTTCTGTCATGAAAATAAAATTCACATTTGCTTTGGGTAAAGCTAATTAGCAAATGGCCTAAAGTGTCCCTCAACCAGCCACTGGAAAATCTTCAGCTTTTTTGTTGTTATTGTTTTAGTAGAGTTGAATTCAGACTGAGTTCTGGTCTATTAATTATTAACAAATTACTAATAATGAATAAAGTCTTCATTTCTCACTTAAATCCATCCAGTGCAATTTTTCTTTGACAGTAGTGATATTGAGGTAATGAAAAAATAGACAAGTTCAGAAAATATTTAGAGAATAAAAGCAGAATATTTCGTATGGTATTTGTGGAAGGGAGGAAAAACGTTTCTATGTTTAGACGTGTACAACTTCAAGTCCAGAATTTAGCAATTAAAGTCAATTTGGGGATTTAAATGATGCCTTCAAGCTTGGAAACTGTAGTGCCACAAATAAGCCATTTGCAGAGGAGAATTTACAGGTTTTATAAATATAGGTAGCAGCGCTCAGGGGACAGAGTTTTGCTCTAGTCATGTACTTTGATAGATATTTAGTCGGGATTGCATGAAAATGGCCAGGAAAAGTGGGACAAATTGGAAGAGGGTCCCAAATCTAGTGACTCGTTATGTTAAAGATGTGGATAGAGGAAGAGGAAACCATGAGGCAGTGAAAATTATCACCCAGAAAGATAGCAAGTATTATTGCTGAACACTCGACTGAAAATTATAGAAACAATGATGAGAAAATGCACAGCATAATGTAATGCTGCCCAACATTGTAATTTCATTCAGGCTTACCCAAGCTGTTCTTCAAGTAACCCAAACCAAATTATATCATGAGAAAGATAATGAGGTCATGTCTCTCCATATTCTGTATTGTAATTCAGTATAAATTTGAGTTAAGAGTGTATTCAGATAATAAATAGGGTCTATTAAAATGTCTCCAATTTTTAAAATAAATCACCCATTATGGCATTTTTTTTTAAATTTTCAGTGTGGAGTATTTTCAGCTAACTGTATGTTAAAAATCAGTACTGAAGAAGTTCTCTCTATTACCAACATGGAACTGGAGTACCCATGACTTCTTTTTTACACCAAGAATCTTCTCCAGTACTTTAAGATTTGGTATGCTCCAACTCACTTAATACTGTTGAAGTTTTAAGGTTGTGCCCAGTAACCTAGGCAACTGTTCTTATTTCTGTCCTAATTTACTTCTGTTTATAGAGCTTATATAGATTTAATGGTCTCAACAATATATTTTAAGACAGAGCAGATTTACAAACTACATGCTCTTAAGTGAATAAAGATCTGACAGATTCTAGTGATCAAGCCCAGCACAATTTATTTTAGATTATCATTAAATATGTTGAATAATGTATCTTTTTAAAGGTGACATAACTTCATCATGCTGAAATACCATATAAATGTAGTTGAAATTGTAATTTTCTGAATATAGATTTTTAAGTGTTTTATTTTTAATGTTATATTAATGAAGTAGACTGCAACAACAAGTAGAGACCACAGCTTCAAACACCTCTAAATATTAATCTTATATTCAAAATTCAGTTTGCTTTACAGGAGTCTATTTGTTCATCTATTTCAAATTAGAGTTTATGAGATAAAGATGTCTGGTCTATTCTTTTAAATAGGACAGACAGAATAAACAATGAGCTTGAAGAATTTTCTGTAAACATATATCAAACTCATATTCACATCATTGTATAATGTCTGATCACTACATGTAACTAGAGCTTCTGTCCAGTGAGTATTTAATAATTAAGATAATCACTAATTTCCTCTGCTGTTCCTCTGCTATTTCACAAGGCATGCGCTATTGGTCTTTTAATATTTCACTTTCCTTGACAGTGGAGTCTAAATCATTATTTGTTGGTTACAGACCTTTACAATGCCCAGTGGCATTTGCCATGGATGACAACAATAACAGATGATGTTGAGCCAAAACTACTGGGACTGAAATGCAGAAAGTAAAATGATAATAAATAACTGTCACTCCATTACTTAACACTGCCTGAAATTGGTTCTAGTACAAGTTCAATATAGCAGGCGCTGCATAATCCAAGAACCAAAAAGGCATTTACTCCTTAGTAATAGTAGCAAACATAAAGGAACCTCAAACACTTGTCTTGTGAAATGATCAGGAATTTCTCATTGAGCTTGACATGAGCCTTCAAAGAATTCTAAAAAGAGTCTACTTCAAAATCTTATGGTATCTTCTCAAATTGATGGTACCTCAGGAATGTGTCAAAAGGCACTCTCAGTCCAATGTATACAAGTTTCAAGAATGTGGAGTAGAATATAAAGATAAAATCTTATGGCTATATTCAACTAGGCAGTTGAATATATCCTAGACACGGAGATGTAAGTTAAAAAAATATGAGATGTTAGGGATATAAGATGGCTAGGAGAGATCATTATATCTATTTTAATATGATCTTGGTTGTGTTCGGGCAATTTGGTTTGGGGGGGGGGGGAGTTGAGCTATCTTCATTGGCCATCTCATAAACTTTAGGTATGAGAGCATAATTTGTTGTAATAAACCCACAAGAGAGCTATTCAATAAGAGGAGGTTATTAGAGTTAAATTTCCATATTACACAATAATTACCTTTTAAACACAAAAGAAAATTTGTACTCTCCTACCCTTTCTCAGACTGCTGTGGCATTCTTTATTCTCTTCAATCTATAAATGATGTAACAGATTCGTTGTGGTGGTGGTGTTTGTTTGCTATCTGGTAAAGGTCTACTAACTTATGTGCATTCTGAGGATTTTCTCTCTGTGCTTTATTCAACCAGTAACAGATCTGGGAGTTGCACTTGTGTCTGGCTGTCTGGGCTGACAAGATAATGCAGTCTATAGCTCTCCCCAAGGGAGGTGACATACCCGGTCAGTTTTCCCTTCTGTCTGAATGCTGGTGTGACTACGGACCTCATGATCTTCTTCCAGGTCAGAAACATCCTCCAGTTCCTCTGGGGTCTGTGAAAAAACAAAATATGCTGGTCAGAATGCAAAATAGTACAATTGCGTTGGCAAACATCCTGGAAGTACCTCAAAAAGGAAGCACAGAAACAAATATAACCCAACAAGTTTACCTCTAATTATATACTCAAGGAAAAGGAACATGTCCACACAAACATTTGTAAATAAATATTCAAAGCAGCACCATCCATAATAGCCAACAAGTGGAAATAACACAATCATATATAAAATATAAATGAATGGATAAAAAATGTGGTAAATTCATACAATGGAATATTATTTGGCCATAAAATAAATGAAGTATTGATACATGCTATGAAGTGGGTGAGTCTTGAAAATATTATGCTAAGTGAAATCAATCACAAAATGCTATCTACTGTATGATTTCATTGACACAGAATGTATAAAATAAGCAAATTTATAGAAACAAGTTTGATTAGTGGTTCCTAAAGGAAATAGTAGAGAGGAGGAGAGTGAGCAGTAACAGCCAATGGTTCTATGGCTTCTATTTTATATTACAACTATATTTTAGATTTACACACACTAGTGGTCACAAAATTTTGTGAATATAATATAAAGCACTGAGTTTTACATTATAAATTGCTAAGTTTTATGCTATATGAATATCCCCACAGATTTCTTTGAAGGAATGCAAACAAAAAAGATCAGAAGGAAGTTTTTCTCACAATAAGCAGCAATTAGTTAACCATCACGTATTTACTACAAACCAAGGTGTTTATAGGTAATCAATATAATTATCAATAAAACCCTATGACATTAAAACATCAACCAAATAATAACAAAATAATTCTCTTGGACCTTGAACAATATAAATAACTTATATAAACTTCAATGTCTCGTCTAAATAGCTAACCTACTTAAAATTATTTTATTCCATTTTGATTCAGTATCTCTTGTTCAGGGAGTTGCCTTTTTCAGGATTCTCCTAGGCTGGGTTGGGGTCCTCTGTTAAGTGTTTCCTGGCCCCCATTTTCACTCTTATAATGATCATCGATCATCATTCTTTATTATTTTATCATTGCTGTTGGACAGTCAACTGTTGAGCTGTCCTCTCTGTGAGGTAGGGAGCAGGTCTGGCCTGCTTACTGACATATCACCACAATCCACCACATGCATGACTTTCAATGAAGGAAATTTTTTAGTGATAACCAAAAGGATAGTTGATATAAACAAAAAACAAGAGCAACAATATGCATCTGTCAAAACTAGACTTTTACTGTGCCTCTATATTCCATATTTCAATCTAATGTTTTACTTGATTTATGCTGTTCTTTCTAGTTCAAGGTTTTTATTCCTTCTCACTGAGGCAATCATTTAAATATATCAAACATTACTGCAAATACAGATAAAGGTATTTAATAAGAATTAACCAAACATGTTCTGATTTGCACAGCCTCAACTTTAAGCATGATTCCTTTGATACAAAACTCTGGTAAGAAATAAAAATATTTGTATTTGTATTTATATTAGACTTCATGAAAAACAACCAAAGCAAAGTACAAGATTTCTATTTGGCTCTCAAACACTGGAAAGCTGCAGGGCCTATCTTCTTAGACCAACTCTGGGTTCTCTTAAACTTTTCTTCACATATAAGTCCTCTTTGCTTATTTCAGGGCAGTGAAGAGTTTTCCTTATCTTGGAACCACTTGAAAGTTGCAATATTAATTCACATTTTGCAACAGAACTACCACTTTCCTAAGCATTATTGGCCCAGATTCTTTTTCATCTCATGCATCTTTAATCAGCACTTGCCTTGCTTTTTAACACTTGCAATGAGCATCACCCATCACTTTGCATTTATATCAACTCACTCCTATCAGATATTAATATTCCCTTTCTTACCAAGGGTTAAGACCTATATGTTGATGTGTACGTAGTCCTTTGCTGCAATTATATGCAGTTATGATCACAGGACAATTTATTCTCTTTTCTGGGGTATTAATAACATGAGTTCACCACTACGGAACTTCTGCACAATTACATATGTCAATATTTATCATGTTTGCATATGCTTTTCACAGTAATTTTGAGAAAAGGCTTTTGAAAGTTCCCACCTTAACACAACCAGCCCCATCTGGTTAACATCCAAATTAATTCAGTTACTAAATTCCCTTTCTTGGGTCTCCTTGTTTTGTAACTGAAAGCTGTCTAGTGTCCCTAATGTGATCTGTAGCTTATAAACGCCTGTTGTTTATTAATTGGTTATGCTCTATCATGTAGTAACATATAATTTCATCATTGGTGCCAATATTTTATTCAATTAGGGAAAAAAAATGACTCAAGAGAAAGAACAACTGTTGCTGTCCAGAGGTCACAAGTACCATTTTGCTGGCAACACTGTTGGAAGAGGTATGTCTACCATTGACACCCACATACTTTTGTGCTCTTTTGTCTTTAGCATGAGACTAAGTTTCCTTGCAAAGCCACCACAACTGACCTCTTCTTTTCATGAACAAAATCAATGAGGGGGTGCTCAAAACACTTGCTGGCAGTTTTGCAATCTGTAGCACAAGGGGTTGGATGTTGTTGCAAAAATAAAGCTAAATACAAAGTGCTACAGTTTAAGAAAAATAAGGGAAATATTCAAATCACTTTTGGTATGATACATTAATTTCTTCAGGACTGCAGACAAATAATAATGGAAAGAACAATATTTTAAAAAGGGATGCACATCTTGAAAATATTTACTCACTCATCAGGTAACTTTAGAAAGTTCAACATCTGGAAGGTGTGTGTGTGTGTGTGTGTGTGTGTGTGTGTGTGAACCAATTTTCATTCTGTGGAGTGGGAGACTGACTATATTAGAGGCACTGCCATGTAATAGACCCTATACTGTTAAGTAATGCAGAACTGAACTTGAATTCTGGCACTCTGAATAGTGATTATGGGACTCGGGAATTTGTGTAACTTTTTAAACTTTGGTTTCTCAGAACAAAATTGTGCCTATTTGTACTTATTTTTTTTTTAATTGAGGTAACATTGGTTTACCATGTTCTTTGTGTTTTACAAATATACACTCTCCTATTTGGGTGTTGTTCCTTTACCACACCGACAGTCAAAGCACCCATACTCCTCCACTACAGCTTGAAGTGTTCCCTCCCCAGTCAGCTCTCGCTGTCTCTCCCTTCCTGTGGTAGCCTCATATCTACAGTCAGATTTCCAGGGTTTGTTTTTAGTTTGACTTTATCTGACCTTTGTTTCATTTTTCTGTGTTTCACACATAAGTAACAACATCAATATTTTTCTTTCTCCGTCAGACTTATTTCTCATAGTAAAATCTCCTCCAGCTCCAACCATGTTGTCACAAGTGGCAAGAATTTGTCTTTCTAAACAGCTGACTAGTACTCCATTCTGTATAAATACCACATCTTGATCCACTCATCTATTTTTGGGCACTAGATTATTTCCTAGCTTAGCTATTGTAAATATTGCTGCAATGAACATAGTATTGCATATTTCCTTTAGAATTAGTGCTTCTGTATTCTTTGGGTAGATATCTAGGGCCAGAATTACTGGATTAAATAGTGGATCTAATTTTAATATTTTGAAAAAAACTCCATACTGTTTTCCACAGGGGGGTTACAGATGTACATTCCCACCAACAGTGCACAAGTATTTCTTTTTCTCCACATCCTTGTCAACATTTGTTGTTTCTAGTCTTATTGATATGGGTCATCCTCACAGATGTGAGGATATTTCATTGTGGTTTTTATTTGCATTTCCCTCATAAGTGAATTTTATCTTTTTTTTTTTCATTTGAGTGTTGGCCAGCTGTATGTCTTATACATCTTATGAGGAATATCCAAGAGCTACAGGGGCCTACCTGCTGTCGCAGACGGCTAAGTGCAGTGCTGTGAAGCTGTCTGCAGTCTCTGCAGTGCTGGCTCAATCCCTGCCAGCCAGGGAGAAACCCACATGGCACTGCAGACCTCTCCTGTCTCGCCCACTGCTCCCCTCAGCAGTGTATTTTGGTCATTCCGCTTGTTCTGCTCCCCGCTCTATCTCTAGTGAATCCTATCACCCTCCCACATATTTGGCCTGTACCCCAGTTCCTTTATAAATAAATCTTAAAAAAAAATCCAAGAGCTACAAAGAACTCAAACAACTCAACAATAAAATAAAAAAATCCCATTAAAAAATGAATAGATGGGGCCTCCCTAGTGGCACAGTTGTTTAGCGCTGGGTTACGAAGCTGCCCGCAGCCTCTGCAGTGCCGGTTCAATTCCCGGCTGCTCCCCGGCCACCAGAGGAGGGTCCCACATGGCGCGCAGACCTCTCCTGCCGCCCGCTGCTCCCCTCAGCAGTGTACTTCGGTCCTTCTGCCTGCTCTGCTCCCTGTTCTGGCTCTGGTGAATTTTCTCACCCTCCCATGCTTCTGACTGTACCCAGTGCTTGTATAAATAAATAAATAAACAAACAAACAAATAAATAAATAAACAAACAAACAAATAAATCTTAAAAAAAAAAGTGGATAGATGAGCTAAATAGACACTTTTCTTTCAACAAGAATTTGAACCAAAGAGTGTCTTTACATTTAAAAGCAAACTCCTGAACTTCCCACTCAAACTTGGAAACAAATCTTCACTGCCAGTCATGAAAGTTTACATACACAAAACCCAGATATCACCTCAGCTCTTCCTTCTCCCTCCAATAGTTCATCAAGTTTTTCAGTTATATTAATTGAATCAATTTTGATCTTTATCACTAAGAGTATTTAATTCTTCTTTTCCTGGACTGCCGTCATTTTCTGACTGTTCTACCTTTAAGGTATCCTTCTTCCAGTTTCCTAACAAATGCATTTTCCTCTCAACAGTGAGTGTGATTAAAAAAAAAAAAAAAGTAATAAACTCTCTTCATGTAACAGCTTCCTCTTTAAAACCCCACAAGGGTTTGTTTCTTTTTGAAGTATTTTAAGCAGGAACTCAAATCCATACACTGTAAAGTTCTTAAGGAATTACATCCTAAGGGCATGATTTGGTCTCTGCCTAATCATTCCATTTCAGCCACCTCTTTCCTATTTATGTTCCAACAATTTTGGTTTTCCAGATTCTTAAACATGTCATTTTTCTCCCCCTCCACAGGACTCTGTTTATGCTGACCTCTCAATCAGATTCTCTCCCACTCTCCACTCATAATAATCATTTCCTGGTTATGCCCTACTTGTCCATCTGATCTCAATTTCAGTGCTGCTTCCGTGGAAAGTCTTCCTAGACTCACTGCACTTGCACAAACTTTTTACATTTTACAAAAATAAATTGATTTTTGTGATTAATTTATCAATGTATGATTCAAAAGAACACCTGTACACCTATGTGTATTGCAGCACTATTTACAATAGGTAAAACCTGGAAACAACCCAAATGCCCAAAAACAGATAACTGGATCAAGAAGATGTAGTACATGTACACATGGAATATTACTCCGCAATCAAAAAAGATAAACTCATGCCATTCACAGTAATGTGTATGGAACTAGAAGGAATTATGTTCAGTGAAATAAACCAGAAGGAAAAAAGAAAATATTGGAAGCTTTCACTTATAGCAGGAATACAGGGGAACCAAATAAGACATCAGTGTAAAAAAAAAATAATAACAGCACAAAACACAACAAGGCAAAAACTGACAATTATAAATCAGAGACATCCTGCAGGGGAGGGAGGGGGAAGAGAGGGAGAGAGGGAATAACACAGGGGACTGAGGTGATGGTGCATGGATGAATTGGTGGAAGAAACTCTATGGAGATTACACCTGAGTGGGTGGAGGGAAGCAAATATTGTTTAAAAATGAACAATAATGTAAAAAATTTTAAAAAATCAATATAAAAATTGATCAATGTATATTTCCTCCAATATGTACACTGGAAAATCTAGGAGGGCAAAGAACTAAATCTTTTTTGTTCACTGCTCTCTCTCAAATCTAGGAGGTCAAAGAACTAAATCACTTTTGTTCACTGCCTTCTCTTAAGCACCTAATATATATCTAAACTTATAAGTTGCAATTATTATTATTGAAAAACTTAATGAATTATTTATTTTATGAGGAATTTGTATTACTCCATATTAAATCAAATTTGTTATTTTTAATTGAAATGGTACTAACTAGATATCTCTAGTTACAATAGCTTCATTTTGAGTACACAATGCCCTTGCTCTGAAGAGGATTTAATATAATTTCACATGTATTACATTCTCTCAAATTCCAAATAAGGATCTCATTTTAATCACATATAAGACTAAAATTATCTTTTATACTGGCCTCAACAAAGATTCACTCTAATTTAGGTTTTCAAGGATGATGGAAATAATTTTCCTTCTCTAAACTGGACTGTGTCTAAAAAAGACCAAAAAGAAGACATCACATTTTTTCTGTAAAGAATATGATAAACTCAATCATTACTCATCTATTTATCATCTCAGAAATTAGGAAATCTATGCCATACTTTCCTATTTTAACTGTTGTTTGTTATGAAGCCTTCCCTAGGCAGCCCAAGGGGATTTTAAATAAACTTTGTCTCCTCATCTATAAAATGGCAAGTATATTACCTTATTCCTAGGGTTATTGTGATTGTAAAATCTAATGAAGGACTAGAACATTATTGAGTGATTTAAAAAAAAATAACTGCAGTTTTGATATTTATTACTATTATAGATTATTATTATAAGATCTCTATTTATACTGATGAGGCCAGAAACAATTAAAGAACTTGAAAATATTCAAGTTGACATTCTGTATAGAAACTAGGACTAAAAAACAGTAATGAGATTTTAAACTTAGGTCACAATAAATTGTTGTTAAATGAATAGAGTTCAGATGTCACAAGGCATCAATGTTACAAGAAGGTCATGGTAACATTCTTGAGCTATAAAATAGCTACTGAGGTAGAAATTACTTCACTATATTGCTCCCCCCTAATACTTTCTGTATACTTAATCTCATTAATTATTTCAGCATCCCTGGTGTGACAGGTGGACAATGTTATTATATGTAAGAATTTATTTGCACAGATTTTATAAATGTTTGATATTATAAAAAATTAATGGTCAGCAAACATAAAAAGGGAGGGAGGGTTGTGGAAGGGGGGAGGAGCTGAATTCTCAGTGATAAATCATGAGATTTAATCATAAGTCATACTTCTCTGAATATCCATCACTGGCTTACTAAAATCAATAACTGCTATAGCAATTTCAGTACTGGTTTGACACTCAGAGAAGCTGTTAGGAAGTATCAATAGTGTGAAGCAGGAAGCTGGTGTAACATGTTCAGTGAGACTGTACTAGCTGAGTTAATAATATGGGATGATGTGGGATTGTCAAAGTGGAGAGTCCAGAATTAAAACACGTTTTTAAAGTATAAATAGGTATATCAATAACACAATTTCAAATTATAGAAAAGTTAAAATACCCCTGGTTGTGTACCATACACACATACATGCATAAACACACACACACACACCATTTCTACTCCTTAAACAAATCTCACTCATCAGTTTAGTCTAAGACAAACTCTGACCCTTTGTATCTACTACTATTTTGCCTGGCATGTTTCTCCTACAACTTTCACATCCTAAAATCCTTCTTAGAATGGGAGTTCAGATGGTCTATCCTCAGCCTATCCTGTGTTCCTGGGCCAGTCTATTTAAAGTTAACCTCCTTTGCCCACTTCTTCTATTGATGTCATCCTGCATGTTCTTGAGGTCTCTTGTCATTATAATCTGATAATAATCTGAAAGTATAGTTTTCCTTTTTTTTTGCCCCACTAAGATATACCTTCACAAAAATAGAGGTGTTGTCCATCTTGTTTAACATTCTATCTTGGCACTTTAAACAAAGTACACTAGGTGCTCAAGAATAATTTCCTAATTGAATGAAGGAATAAATGACTTAATGACTAATAATTCTTGGTATCAATGTCACAAGAAGTCCACATGAACATTTCTGAGCTATGGATTAATGTATATTCCTTTGTCTTCTACCTTCAGTATGTGTTGATTTAATAATTTCTTGCTTAAGGAAAAAAATGAGAAAAATATATCTGGCTTTCTTTAAATCCATGGAAAGTAAAGATAGTAGAGAAAGATCTTGGCAGTGCATTATGAATATAAAATTCAGAATAAACAAAACCTACTAAATCTAGTCCAGAGTTTCAAATTGCCAGGATTTTGTGCCACCAACTTGTCATAGAAATAACAGGTAGTAAACTCAAGAGGACCACATGAGTTAAGACAAAAAGTGTCTCAATGGTAGGCAGTGTGCACAAATGATACATGATTGATAGGTCTCTTTAATGCATTGATCTGGTAAAACTTTAGAAAATAGTTTCTTAAACTTTGTACTGTTAACATCTTGCTATGGATAATTCTGGTTGTAAGAGGCTATCTTGTGTATTGTGTGATGTTCAGTACTATTCTAGCCTCTACCCACCACATGCAGTAAGCAACTACCATGCTGTGACAATAAAAAAATATCTGCAGATATTTCCAAGTGACCCATGGTGAGTAGATAGGAAATAACCCATTTGAAAACATTACTCTGGAACTTTGGCCACCTGTCCATAGGGGTCGTGGCGAAGGGGAAACCCAATTACCATGTTTTAATTTCCCATGAGAGAAGTTAAATCTTACTTGATTTATGGAATACAACGATAAGTTTTCTTGTACATATGAGTTTGTGGACTGAAATTTATGCCCCATACAATACCGTTATGGTTATAATACAGAGGAAGGTACTCTTCAGTCATTTTAGTCTTTACCAAACTACTGGAAGATGGTATCAGCAAATTTATGAAAATGAAATTCCAAACTTTGTTGTGGTCTTAATAGCAGAATTTAATGAGCTGCTTCCATTCTGCGGTATTTCTTTAAAAATTTTAGTAACAGTGAAGAAATTATTACCTAAATCTATAAAGTAATAGCCCAAGTTTGCTCAATCAGTAATAAAGAAGTTAGAAAAAAGCAAATGACCAAAACTTATATATTTGAGCGTCCGTTTTTTATGTTTATATGCACAGGGCACTGTGAAAGACTGAGGATCCTGGGACAAATAAAACATGATTATTGCCCTCAAAAGGGATAAAAGTTAAGGATATTAGATGGAAATAAAAGATGTTCCCTATAGACTCATTTGATTTGAGACTGAGATTGAGGTGAAACAGAGAAATTCCCTTAGAAACATCAGGCAGCCAAGGGGAACAAGTGAACTGGACACCATGATATAGGAAGCGATTCCTTGTAGTGTTATGAAACTGTTAGGCTTGTGATATGGTGATAGATTAACAAAGTTACAATATGTGAGCTTCATTCTAATGTGGTCACCAATTAGTCATATTTTGTTAGACAAATTTCAGAATGTTCTTATGTTTCAATTTACCCGTTTTTAAAATAGGGATGGAAAGTAAAACAATGATTTCTATACTATCAAGATTTCATGAGTTCATGCCTAAACTTAAAGCATAACATTAATCTATTTGGAATGTTTCCTTAGTTCTACATCACTATACTAGGGTATTGGTAAATCTGTTGAGTACAAATGACTGAAACATGTCACTATAATTCATCATATCAGCTAGAAATACGCTAATCTCCTGAATACATACATCTTCTCACTCTCACAGTAGTAAAAAAAGGCATCTAGTTGGTCCTCATTTTTACAACCTAATGGAGTGTTTGGCAAATAGTAGGTATGCAATAAATGTTTTTTAAGGAAAGAATCAAGAAAGAAAATAATAGCTAAGAATGCAAATAAATACATATATGCATTTGCCACAATAGATAATTGATTTTCTCCTTAAAATTATACAAAAGCAATGAAAAACTGTCTCTGAACACCACTGTCATCCTTTCATGTTCACAAGCCACTTTGTTCTTATTTTCTAGCATGGTAAAATTATAACACCATATGGATTATTCTTTATGAAGAAACTAAGGAGTTTGGATGAGCATTAAACGTGTCAAAGGCTATAACCATTGATCAAAATATAGTTTAAAAAAACAAAGTTGCACAATTTAAAAAAAAATATACCCTAAAGTAAAAGGGTATATTTCTTTCATCCATCATATGAAAGAAAATATGATGAAGCATGTTATCAAAGAGAACAACTTGGGCAGATAAATCTTGAGCATATAGAATATTGGAACCTTGAGCCTTAGTTGATCATATATTTTCTATGAAATAAATCTCTATTAATTTGCTACTGAGATATATAACAAGAACAACTGCTATCAAATATCCCATCTCTTCATGCCTTGTAGTTGAGAATGGACTATAATGATTATCATCAGTGAAACTCATTATAATCACTTAAGTTTATATAAAGCCTTTGTAAAGGCCCACACAGTGATAAAATCACACAGAATAAATCTTATTTTAACATCAATTCTGATTTCTATCAAGAAGCATGTGAACTGTCATTCCTTTGTTCCCAAGACAGCAATGAGATAACTGTAAATAAGTACAGAGAAAAACAGTAAGAGGATCATAAATGAAAATGTCACCATCAATTTCATTTTACTTATTCAACCACCAATGAGTTGATGGTCTTGTTTTGAATCCCATTGTCTTATTTCTAATTAGTGAAACCACTCGTAAGCAGTATTCAAGGTTGAAGCTTAAATAAAAATATGAAAGACTAATGAACCCACAAAAATAAGATTAGGAGAAATGCTTATTTTTGGATATTTCAAATACTAGAAATATCTAAACTCAAATTAGAACCTGGAAATTCTTAAAAAAAAAAAAGGTGAAATAACCATTTTTAATTGAATCTTAACATAATCCATTGATTTGCTCACATTCCAGTAATCATTCAGTCTTAACAATAAACCTAAAAAGGCAAATATTTAATACCATACCTGACAAAAATGAAGCTTAGAGTTACTAGAACCTATCTAATATCACACAACAAATTCAGGCTGCTTCAAAATAGGGTACAAAGTTTGTTTTATAACCAAACTTGTAGTGTGGTACCCAGAATTACACGGCAAAAGTGGGAATTGAGCAAATAAAACACCCAAGTCTAGAAAATGAGCTTCAAACCTCATAGAGAAAGGAAGGACAGCTCTTTAGAGGCTTGGCTCAGTATAATGTCATCTCCTCCTCTTCTGGCAGTTAGACTTCTGGACCCTAGCTAATTTAATACCTGGAAAAAATACTTCACTATCACCTATCTGGAACCACATATTTTCTCCCCTTGAAAGATTTATTTTATGCATACAATAACTGTGGTATAGGCCAGAGATGCAGGGAGTGAGAGTATTCCCCAGAGACAGAATGGAGAACAGAAGAGGTCTGCTGTGTCATGTGGGTCACCTCCCTGGCTGGGGATCGAACTGGTGCTGTGGTTCTGCGGATGGCCTCAGGGTGATGACGCTTAACCCCTTGCGCCACCAGGGAGGCCCTATCTGGAACCACATATTGGCTTTGAAAATCCAACTGAAAGAAGCCTCTCTTATTTCTATAGCTGGTATCTTGGCTTTAAGTCACAACAGGCTTGATTCAATTTTAGCCCATAGAATGAGCAAGATAGTGCCACGTATATGCCAAATAAATGCTCCTGGGATACTCTTTTTTTCAAAGTTCTATATGAAGTAAGCTACACAAGACAGGAAAACTATTAAATGTGTTTTAGAGAGAGCTGTGATCTTATCTCCTGTTTTCAAATTATGAACAGAAAACCTAAGGCAGGTAACATGCCAAACTTTTTAACAGTAAGGTAAGAACTGTGGCAGAACATAATATGAAATTGAATATCTGGATTCTAGGTCAAATGCTGCCTATAATAGCTTGTGATCTCAAACAAGTACTTAACATCTTGAGAACTCAGCTTCTTCAGAAGGAAATGAAAGGATTTTACTAAAAGATTTATAAAACCCCTTTCAATTCTATCATTCTCCAAATCTGTTGCAGGTTTAGTTACAGTATATCAGGAAAGATAATAAATATTTGTTTAAATCAACTTTGAAGTGTCAGGACAACTTCCTTTTGAAATGCTAAGCACAATTTTATATCACAAGTTCCTTTTTGATTGTTCACCTCTCAGGAGGTTAAAAGCCAAATATTAAACTTATTTTTTCCAGAACTAAATAGGAGAATGCAAGTGTTCTTTATAGGCGGTAATTGATGATACCATTGAGAACTGTGGCATCACAATTACTCCCGTTGCTCTATAGGTATGAAGTGTGCTATTATTGGAAATAATGCAATGATAAAATAATAATAGTAGCAGTAGAGGTGGTGGTAATGAGATTGCAGCAGCATCAACAGTTACTACTATAGTAGCAGTGGCAACAGCAGCAACTGATGACTAATAACACTCTAATCTTTAAATCTAGGGTATGAACACTACAGCCATGGATATCAGACAAATGCTGATGTATCAGAGTAAGGAATAGCTCGCCTATCCATCAACTCTATGCTATACAAACTATATATGTGAATTTATGTTCTCATTCTGAGAATAGAAGCTGAAAAGAGGTTACCTAATTTAAAATTTGTTTTTCAAAAAAGCTATTCTACATATATTATGAGTTTAAAAGAATATCTTAAGGCAAAGAAATGCACTTAATATCCTGCTAACTGACCACATACATACACATTCTAACTTTATAAAACATTGTAAATAGATGCAAGACGGAGATGAAAATTATGTGTAACTTTTCTTTGTAATTGATTTGTGTATAAATTTTTACACTATTTATTACTTTGTCATGGGGGAAAATAAAACAATACGTGTTTCCAAACATCTCCTTAAGTTTGAATGTGCCATTTCAAAGACTTAATAAAAAAAAGCAAGATTCCAAAATTCACTGCAAGAGAGCAAACCTGCCCTTGCCACTTTGCAATAGATCTATCAATGTGGCATGATATTTAAAGCTGATGTGGACACAGACAAAAGTTTCAGTAGGTAAGAAAAAAATTGCAATATATGTCTTCATTATCAGAGCAAATGCTAAAGAAGACTGTGTTAACAAATACAGAGAAATGTCCCTTATCTGGCCCCCATGTTATTCTCCCATATTATATAGTCTCATTTTTAGCTCTTTGGTTCTATAAAAACAGCTGCTTCATTATTTTATGTACCACATGTTCAGTCTCCTGGAAACTGGTTTTACAAAATTGTTCTATTACAAAGATTTTGAGGGGAAGGAAAGTTGTGGTTTGACTTCCCAGTGGGGATATATATTTTTTAACCTACAGGAAATCTTTTGCTGCTAGAAATTGTTAGGGGGGCAGATATAATATCAATTGTTATAACCAAATTCATCTATCCAGATTTGCAAAGTAATCCCAAGCACAGTAATAAAGCAAAAGCTGCATTCTGTGTTCCAGCCATGGATATTATGCAAGGCTAAACAGGATGTCCAGCCCTGACACTCCAATTTCACTGAACTAAATAATGGAAAAATGTGAAAGAAGTTCCACATTACTGAGGAAATGTTGTTCAATAAGACAGTAATTCAGATCTATATTAGACTTTTGGACGTATTATTCAGGGTTACTGGACTGAGGTTTGCTTTATGGGACATAAAAATTCCCTATAGCAGTAGAATAAAGTAGCCTAAGTTGACAGCTTACATATAAAATAGAACACTAAAATGCAACAAAACAAATATTTAGACAAGCCCTAAGGAAAAATTATGCTCTCTCTATAAAGGGATTTTTTAAGTCCCCAAACTAAAAGGCTTATTTGTAGAACTGAATACATCATTGTTGAAGACATAGTCAGGTGTAAGTGGCTGTGAAACTAGCTCATGGCGAATATGTTGTGATGTTTCTACATGGTTCTGCTTGATCAATGAAATTGGAAAAAGTGTTGAGTCAAACCTAATGGGGAAATGAGTTTTTTAAAAAATATGCAAGTGTCCCTTAATACTTTAAACATATACATATCACAGAATACATTCACTCTTTCCTGCATTATACTCCTAAATACATTCATTTGCCCAAGAGAAATGAAAACAAATATACACACAAAGACTTGTATATAAGTAATTATAGTATCTTTATTTCTAGCAGGCAAGTAGTGGGAATAACCTAGAGGTTATCAACAGAGGAATGATTAACTATAGGTACACTTAACAGAATATTTATCAAATATTAAACTTGTATTATTGATCTATGTAACAATATGGAAACATCTCAAAATAATTATGCTGAGTGAAAGTCAAAAGAATGCATAATATATGGTTTTATCTTTATATTTTTATATAAATTTTTAATCAATCTACAGTAATAGATATCAGATCAATGGTCATTTGTGATCAGAGGATAGGAGTGATTATATTATAAAGGGTGCTAAGTAAAAAGCCTGTGGTTTTGATGTTTATATTCCTTATTGGGATGATAATTTCAGAGATATAAACAGCTATCTAATAAAGTATATCAAATCATAAGATTTAATATACAATTTATTAAATGTCAGTTACATATTAGATAAAGCTTCAAAAACTTGCATTTTCCTATTCAAATGTCTATCTAGACACATATAAAGTAAAAATTTGTTTGGCCAGAGATTGCAATTATAACCGGCACCACAGAATGTGAAGTTCTGTTGAGTAAGTACATGTAAAGAATAATACTGCAAGTTTATTTTAAATCAATGAATATCTAAATTTTTTTGCTATTTAATAAAATGCACTTTAATTTTAGTAAGGGACCATATATTTTAATGTTATTAAAAATGGGTTTCAGTTCATGGATCATCTAACCAGAGGTGCTTAGAGATCAAGAAACATCAATGTTAGTAAGAATGATACTAACTACAGACTCTTTTATATATGGACTTGAATGTAAAAAATGACAACATATCATAGCAGCAGTGTGATTTTCCTATTGCTTAACTATGTTTATTAAATATCAAACCAAGCTCTGTAGAATTTTAATTTCATTCAATGCAATTGTTTCACAAATCTAATAAAATCTCTTTCTTAAATTAAATGACAAAATGTCAATATTAACAATACAAAAAGATAAAATGTACTATTCTGACCAAGGCATGAAGTTGTAAAGCACTTGTGTGTTTGTGTGTGTGTGTGTGCATATGGTGAAGCCTGGAAAGTCACACCCCTTGTCTGCCCGCTGTGTAATGCATCCTGAGTGACAATTCTACTTACGTTGAGCACCCAAGAAGCAAAGCTTAGCTATCACTATGCTTTCACCTTATAGAGTTTAAAATTCCCTGTAAGGCATAAGCTGTTCATGTTATTTCAGTAAGGTATCATCAAACTTCTGGTTAAACGTGCAGAATTAAAGATAATTATATATCTGTACTTCCTCTTGCATATGACTAATGTGACTATATGTTTAATTCATCTTAAAATATAACAGAGTGAGATAATAAAATAGCAATTATAAATGTTCATTGTAATAAATACAGAGAACAACTACCATATTTCAGTTGGTTTACCCATGTCTTTGCTTTAACTTGATTTTTCCTGCCTTTCTGTTAACTACTGCCTTCTGGATTTATCAAGAAATAGTTTTAGAAGCTACCAGGCCCAGGATATGCCTGCCTATGTAAAATGATATTTGTAAAGGCACACTGAGGTTGTCATTGGGTGAAAAATTTACAACAATGAAGTATATGCTAAATAAAGCTAACAATAACATATAAAACAAATATTGATAATTCTCTCTATAAAATGATCAAAATATATCCTAAGTGCTCTTCAGCTGAGCTCTATCTATCTGAAATTATATTTTCTTGCTTTTTAACTCTCATCCTTCAATCTTATCTTTCTGTTGTGCCCAAGATCAGCAGACTCGGCGAGCATAGCCTCCAAGAATCCAAAGACAGCTGATGCAAATGCAAAAGGGAGTTTATTACGGGCTCGAGACCGGGCCCTCGACACGCACCGATGCAACGGCAGAGGTCGAGAGCCCCGAATAGAGGAAGCAGGGGTATCTTATAGGGTCGCGAGTGGCGCGAACTCTGAAAGAAGCTGGCAATTACTCATTGGCTACTACAAAGGCATTTTGGCGCGCGCGGTTACAGTTTCAAACTGACTGGACGGTTAGAGATGCTGTCCCATTTATGGACAGGACTGCCCTCATTGGCGGCTGGGGTGGTCTGCTTTTTCGCCACCAAGTGGAGTGAGGGTTGTGACTGCTGAAACTATCTCCGGAATGCGGCTGGACAAGGACTAACATATCAAGGTGGAGGATATACAAAATGGCGAAACCTTGGCTAAACTTGGTTCCACACTTTCCACAGTCATTATTTAAAATGCCAACTTTATTTCCTACTGATTTGATCCACTACCCTGTAACCATAAATAATATATGGTCCCTGCAAAGGAGAGTTTGTTTTAAAAATTAGTTTAATGATGAGAGGAAAAAAATCTGCTTAGGAAGAGAGTCTATGTTCACAATGTGGCAAGATGAAGAAATATGCCATCTTCAGTCTAAGAGAATTTGCTAAGTTTGATTTGATTAACACTGATGTCTTATTTGGTTCCCTATTTTCCTCGTATAAGTGAAACCATCTGATATTTTTCTTATTCCTTCTGACTTACTTCACTGAGCATAACCCCTTCTAGCTCCATCCACGTTGCTGTGAATGGCATTAGTTTATCTTTTTTTTGATTGCTGAATAGTAGTCCATTGTGGATATATACATCTTCTTGATCCAGTTATCCATTATGGGGCATTTGGGTTGTTTCCAGGTTTTATTTATTATAAATAGTGCTGCAGTAAACATAGGGGTGCAGGTATTCTTTTGAATTAGTGTTTTTGTGTTCCTTTGTGCGTATCCCCAGTAGTGGAATTGCTGGGTCATATGGTAGCTCCATTTTCAGTAGTCTGAGGAACCTCCACACAACTTTCCATAGTGGTTAGACCAGTTTGCACTCCCACCAGCAATGTAGGAAAGTTCCTTTCCACCACAGCCTCGCCAACATTTGTTGTTGCCAGTTTTTTTTTTTAATATGTGCCATTTTTACTGGTGTAAGGTGATATCTCATTGTGGTTTTGATTTGCATTTCCCTGATTATGAGAGTTGTTGAACATTTTTTCATATGCCTGTTGACCATTGGCATTTCCTATTTGGAGAAGTGTATTTTAAGTTCTTTTGTCCATTTTGTGATTAGATTGTTTACTTTGTTTTTGTTGAGTCATTTGAAAAACTCCCAGAATTTTATAGAAAAAATATTTCTTTCTTTAATCCTTAGGCTGCTTAACTATAATTTGATCCCTACTAAAGGATTAATCTATTTAAATAAATTTTCACTTTAGATCTCAAATCTGGTATCTTTGTATACTGAGAAAATAAAAAAGATTCTGTATTATATACTGATCTGAACATGGAATAAGTTCAGGATTCTTGGACAGGAAGTCAGGATAATTAAATTTTCACTCATTTATTCATTTTTCATTTGATAGTCATTAAAAATGACTGATACTGTGGTAGTTCCTTTTCATAGAAAGATCAATAAAGAACTAATATTGGCCCAAATCAGTTTTTCCCATTTAACAGGATAATTACAATTTATTCCGTGACTCTGGGTAAAATATTTTTGTATTTGGTTTCATGTACTGTAAAATATAATTGTTCCTGGCTTTTTCATGTTCTACATTTTTTCTCTTCCTTAATCACAATGTGTATAGTCTACTCAGGTAATAAATGTGAATTTAGCTCTGTTCATATGCAGTGTAAGGCACACCTTTCACTTCATTTGAAATTAGTTTTAGTCTATTTCTCATTTCAGGGTGCATTGTAGGTTCTCACTGACATTTTCACTTCTCTTCTGTCTTTCCTAATATGGCAATATAGGAGATAAATTAAGACCGTATGCTCTGGAGTGAAAATAATTAAATTCAACTCTGATACACAACAGATTAGTCGTTCGACAATGTGTAAGTACATTAAACTTCTTCAATTTTGATATAAGAAATATGTGGGAAAGGCACCTCCCTGGTGGCTCAAAGAGTTAAGACACAACCTATGAAGCTGTCCTCAGCCTCTGCAGCATGAGTTCGAACCCCCAGCTGGCCAGGGAGCAACTCACATGGCACAGCAGACCTCTCCTGGCTTGCCCGCTGCTCCTATCAGCAGTGTGTTTCGGTCAATCTGCCTGTTCTGTTCCCCACTCTGTCTGTGGTGAGTCCCCTCTCCCCCTGAGACCTCTGGCCTGTACCCAGCTCTTGTATGCATAAATAAAATAAACCTTAAAAAAAAAAAGAAAGAAAGATGTGGGAGATTAATATTAAGTACTTCATCTCATCCCAAGGACACAGTAAGCACTCAAATTATTAACTGTCATGTCATTCTAAGCTATGTTAAAAAAAAAACAGTTTTGTCTAATTAATACTGCTTTTGGAAGGCTAAATTTGAAATATTAAACCAGAAGTTAGAAGAGTTATCCCAGTTCAATCATTTCATAACTAGGTGATGTCAATCATGTTATTTTTAACATCTGGAGACTAGTTCCTCCATTCTGTAAAATGGGATTTGTTATATATGCAATATATATGATATATAAATGCATAAAGTATTGAAAATTTTCAAATCATGCCAAAATCACAATTGGAGGACAGTTGTGAATCTAACTAAGAAATCATTAAGTAGCATTACCTTTAGCCTTCACTCACATTTTGTTTTGTTAGATGAATAAAAACACTCAGAAGAACCAAGTGCTAAAGAAACTAAGTTGAAGTTAGAAAAAGCTTGAAATAATGTTTGAAAATCGAAAGCATCTTATCTTTATAAATAATTTAATTGTAAAAACATTAAAAGATGCAAAAGAGAGCAAGAAAGCAGTAAAGATGTGAAATGACATGAGAAATGACAGTTCAAAATGGGAAGAACTGAAAACTTCTTATAGTCACCAAATGCAAATGAAAGTATAAAACAGAAGTTGTGAAAATTGTCTAGTTGAGAACACCAGTGGTTTTCATACATTTTGCACTTCTCTTTATCAAATATATATTTCCATATAAAATTTGATAGTCCACATATATAACCTGAAATTGGGATACGTTTCAGCTTATCTTGGAATCCAGAAAACCTACGATTTGATCGGCTCCCAGAGATTCCTGATTGATTTCTCTGGAAAATTAAATACAATAGTTCAGGAAGTAGCAGTCAATGGTTAAAATTATGTCACTTTTTAAATTAATCAAAGATTTTTGTTACCTGTAACCAAATTTTGATACTTCATAGTTAATTAGTGGGAGTAAAAATCACTTTGTTATTTCTTATAAATCTTTATACCTAATTTAAAACACTGCTTGTTGCAACTAGCTAGGTGGTTTTATTTCTATCAACCCTTCAGGTCTTCAAATAATTATAAAGTTCTTTGTACATTTTCCTCAGTAATTTCCTTTGTTTAATAATATCTTATATATAGAGATAGATAGACAGAAAGATAGATATGTCCCTCTCTCTATATATACTTAACATAACCATTACTTGGCATTTAAAGAATGAAAAAAATTGCTAAGGTTCACTAACTTTGAAATATTAAGACAAACAGTGAAATTCTGTGCTACAAAATATTTTCATGGTCATTCTCTAACTTATTACAATTAAATCTAATATATGTCATAATTTTGCTATTATAAAGTGACAGACTTTGAAGTTTGGAAAATGTTAGCAGCCATGGAAATGGTATATCTTGAAATAATAAACTGAAGCAGAAAAAAGACACAAGGTGAAAGAGAAATTTAAATATGATTTTCAATTAATAATAGTGTAGCAATATCCATTTATTTATTTTAGCAAATGTTCCATTTTAATATGTTAATAATAGAAAAAACTGGATAGGAACTATGTGGGAATTCTAAGTCCAGTCTTCTGGAATTTTCTGTGAATCCAAAGCTGTTTTATAAGATACAGACTGTATTCACAATTCAGAAAATATCAAGATTAAAAAATGTTAAAAATCAATAAACTTTATATAAACAAACAGTAACCACTTGGCATTATGATATAAAAATATCTCTTTACAAATGAAATAACATGTTTAAAAGAAAATATACTAAAAAAAAAAAAACTCTGCCAAGTTCAACTTGGGGAAACTTTAAAATACTTCAAAAAGATACAGAATGTACTTGAAAAAAATAGAAAGGTACCTATGATCAACATACAGATTAAGTATCACAAATACATAAATTGTCCCATGTTAATGTAACACTATTCTAGTAATAATGAAGTACTACCAGATATTTTCTTGAATAAAAGATACAGGAAAACATCTTTGAGGAAACCCTTAGAAACAAAAAGATCCTTGCAGGATCTATTTGAAATTAATATATACTTAAAAACACACTAAATTTTCTAAAGTACAATGTTTTTTTTTTTCAAATTCAAAAGATAATGTAACAGAAAAGAAATTCTAAAAATAAATCTATAGGATATGAAAATGAAATACAATAAAGATGAAATCTCAAATCTCTTGGACAAAGAGAAATGTTTAAGAAAGTGAGGTTAGCACAGCTGTATAATCAATTGAATAGAAAAAAAATGAATGTAAACTATATAATCTATGGTAGAATAAATTTCAAATGAATAAAAAAATGTTTTTTTTTTTAAAGGAAGCTACACAAATCACAAAAGAATCACTTCTAGGAAGGATTAGGGTCTAAATAAGGGGAGGTACAATTGTATGGGGAATATAACAAAAATGAAAATGCATACCTTGTGCAAAAATGAAATGATGATGTAAGAATTATACAAAATAAAATATTAAAAATAAAATAAATCACTTAGGATATATAGATGTGTGTATTTATAAAGGTATATATATATAGGTGTATATATATGTGTGTGTGTGTGTGTTGTGGCTAAAACTTAACAAATATAAATGAAAAAAAAACTGGATGCAATGGAATAAAAGATAAATAAACTCAGCTACATGGATATTTTAAAAAGTGCCTGACAAAAACACCATAAAGCAAAGCTTCTTAACACTAGAATATTACCAAAAATTAATAAAGATGTAAGAAAATAATTAATTTTAAAAATATCTTCTAATTTTCCTTATTTGGGGGGTACACTCTCATAGTTTAAACACACCATGAATATAAATTTAATTTACATTAAAGATATTTTACTATCCATCATTTTGTTAAACTTTTTTTTTAGAATAGTACAAGCTTTCATTCAGAGCATTTGCTAGCTCAGGGATGTATTTCCACAATGGTCTATTTCAAGTTAGCAGTATGAGATCACAGAAAGAAGACAGTTATGAAAAGAGGAATGACAATGCCCATTAAGTCATACTTTAACCATGACAGATTAAATGTAGTAAAATAGGAAGTAATGGATTCATATTAAATCCTAACTTCACTTAACATGTATCACTTAATTTTAAGTTTATATCATTTATTTTTAGTAACAATCGTGTATAATTGAAACTACCTTAGAAAATTCCTAAGATCTTAACAGTTTGCACTCCAGCACACCACAGCTTTGATGTGACTAATGATGCAATTTAATGAGGGCATGATATCACCTCTACCATATTACTGCAAAATAATTTGAATGAAACAATTAGGAAAATAAAGAATATGGGGCATTTAATAAACACCCTGATGTAGAATCTTTGAAAAATATGTCATGGGGCCTCCCCTGGTGTCGCAGTGGTTGAGCGCTGGGCTGCGAAGCTGCCTGCAGCCTCTGCAGCATACGTTCCATCCCTGTCCGCCAGCGAGGGTCCCACAGGGCGCTCAGACCTCTCCTGTCTCGCCCGCTGCTCCCCTCAGCAGTGTATTTCTTTGTCAGTCTGCCTGTTCTGTTCCAGCTCTGGCTCTGGTGAATTCTCTCACCCTCCCCGCTTCTGACTGTACCCAGTGCTTGTAAAAAACAAATAAATCCTTAAAAAAGAAAAAAGAAAAATATGTCATGAGTCGTATTTGAGAAAAGTGATTGTCCTCATTAAAGAAAATTGCAAAGACATGAAAACCTAACATAATATATGAAATTTGATTATATTCAGGACAATAAAACAATCCTATAAAAATTAAGTAACTAAAAAGCACTGAGAAAAATTTGAGTATGGATTATCTGTTAAATAATATGACATTGACATTAAATTTGGTGAGTGTGGTAATGCCGAGATTACTTTGGAAAATGTCCTTCTTCTCACAAGGTACATGGATCAGCCAAAAATGTACATAGGTATACAGATATTCAATAATAAATGATACATATGTTTCCAGGTAGATATGTCTATAAAAGATATTCAATACAGAGAAGAAATATTTTAAAACCAACTAAAGGAATAAAATGGCTCCAAAGATGACAAAATACCCTGCACAGTCTTAGAAAAATATGTAAAACAAATAATGCATTCATCTTAATGTTATTTTAATATAATAAAGTTTGAAACTTTAGTTCTAGTTCTATAATAATAATTTTAGTCACTTAATTGAGTAACAACTGTTTTGCTCATTTAATGGTCAGAAGCCTGACCTACAGGTCTGTCAGTCAATGGTCAGATTTTTTGATGTTTATACATTTTTCTCAGAGTGAAAGTGATTTAAAACTAATCTTCATTTCTTCACAATTTCAAATCCCTGCACTACATGACCAGGAAATCTGAAGTCCCCCCAGGTTTTCTAATCATACTGTTTGCCTCTGCCCTGTGTGATTTTCTTTTACTCACTGAATGCAGGGAATTCTAAATCTGACAGATTAGCAATGAAATCTTTTATACTGTTTCCTGAGATTCATCTCAGATTTATGACTGCACACTTAGAGATATGATGCAGAAATGCTGGGCAAGAAATAAAACTGTATTTTCCCCTTTCTTACTTCAGTGGAGTACAATTTCCATTTATTCACACTGTATTTCCTCACACAATAAGTTCTTCAGACCAAAAGCTATAAATCTGAAAATATTTATAGGCAAGACTGCCCCCGATGCCATTTATACCTTGCTGGCATTTTGTTCTAGCTCCTGAGAACCACTCATAGCTCATATGAATGGCTTACAATGTGTACCGACTAAGACTTTTGTCTGTTAAATGGAAGGTTCTTCCCTGATTATAAGACTCTTAGTATGATTTATTATTAATAACATAAACCTGCTAATGAGCCAAAAGAAAATCTGCTTATGAATGTTCAGAAATTTCCCAACTTTAGCTTCCCAGATTTAACAAGTTAGTTTTATTTATTTTTAAATTGTATCTAATTGGTCTCTGTGACACTGCTTTACAACTCTGTTAATTTGATCCAGGGCTACAGTTTCAAACTTTTCCCAAAGTCTATTACCACACCATATCTACCACCAAACCACAAATAATCCTCAATTTCAAAATTTGAGGTGGAGGTTTTTCCCCTGTTCCTATCAGTCTATAAAAATATTCAGTACAGGCAGACCATGCACGCAGGAAAGTGTGTCTCCGACTGGCCATTTCTCTGGAGAGCTGTGTGGAGATTTCTTGACCTACTAAACATAGAGCTTCCATATGATCCAGTAATTCCACTCCTAGGTATTTACCCAGATGATACAGAAACATTAATTCCAAAGGGCACCTGCACTTCTATGTTTATAGCAGCACAGTTTACAATAGCTTAGCTATGGAAACAACCCAAATGCCCAAAAATAGATGACTGGATCAAGAAGATGTGATACATATACACAATGGAATATTACTCAGCATTCAAAAAAGATAAACACATGCAATTTGCAGCAACATGGATGGCGCTGGAAGGGATCATGCTCAGCGAAATAAGCCAAAAAGAAAAAGAAAAATACCGGATGGTCTCACTCATAGCAGGAATCTAGAAAACTTAAATAAGGGATCAGGAAAATGAATAACTATAAGAAAGTGAAAATCAAAATCAACAAAAAACTATGAACCAGAAACACTTTTTGGGGGGTGGGGGCCAGGAGGGGAGGGATTGGGGTCAGAATGGGGCATGTGCAGTTGTATGGGGGAATATAAAAATAAAATTTATTATTTAATAAAAAAAAGAAAAATAAATAAAAAAATAAAGAAGTTCCAACCTATCAAAAAAAAAAAAGTGGCCTTATTTATGACTATGAAGTCGCAACACAAGCTGATGTACAGGGTATTGAGTAACAATGCTTAAAGCACTATAGGTTTTGAGAGAAGTTGAAGTTTTGAGCAGTCCCTCCTTTTGTATGCAGTAAGCAGACCAAAATCCCACTTAACTCATTACCAGGCAACACAGAGACCTTAGCACTTCTTAAAACAGAGATCCTATTTGTTACTACTTATCTTTCCAATTTTCATACCAAAAGCTGAGTGCTAGAGGAGGTAAGATTTTATTTAATCCCTCACCTCCTTTAATTTATTCCAGAGAAAGGTAGTATGAACCAATGAACTCTGAGTAATTTGTTTTTTTTAGACACATTTCCAAGTTATGAACAACCTAAAAGCAGAATGGAGAAATAAAGATATAATTCTAGTCTTCAGACATTCTATAATACAATGAAGCCCAGGGACAGAGGTATATACACTTTCTGTTAGTGACTTTTCTAAACCTGATTTAAACCTGATCCATAATACCATTAGACTTTGGGGGGGTTCCATCTGTCTTCATGTACTTGTCTTCTTCTGGCAATAAATGAGCCACTGTGTACTGGTCACTCCATAGCCTTGTAGAAACACTCTGTCCTACTCTATTGACCTTAGACTGCCTGGCTAAAACAGAAATGTAACCAGCTCACTTTTGGAATTCTTACATAAGAAGATTCAATTGGTATTTTTAAACAATTATGTATGGTAGAAGTAATTGTTGACTTTTCAGTCCCTTGGATAGTTGATGGAGATTATCTTCTCTCTAAATTAGGTCTGGTTTCTTTGTGTGTTTGTTTTGTTTTTAAATAGATTTTGTTATCATTGCTGGTGGTGGTGATGGGATTTGAAGGGAAGCAAGGATTGGGAGAGATGATAATTTAAATTCATGAATTCATGAGATTATAATTTTACACTAGGGAATAGTTTTGATGCAAAGTATTTGAGATTTAAGGAATAAAGCCTCCTCAAACAGATAAAATATAATTAATGAAACTATACAATCAATACTTAATTGCTTTTATCAAAGACAGGAATCCATCAGTTAAGGAGGAAATCTCAAGTTCAGGACCAATTTAGCTTAGCTTGTGCCATATATAAAGAATTTAAAGACTGTGATACAGTTAAATATAAATTATTTTTTATTATTTTTCTAGTACCCCAGTGAATTGATTATACAACCCTTGGGAAGCCATTTATTTATCTGATAGTGATGAAATATACAAAGAAAACAATATCAAACATAAGAGGAATTGATCTAAAGTTGAATATAAGGAATCACTTTAAAAAAAGAAAATTGTCTACTTTAAGAATTGTCCAAAAGTTGACAATAATTTATATTTTAATGGATATTCCCTTATAGATAATACAGATGTCACAGTCTATTGAAGCTTATATAAATAATAAAATTCACATGAATTCACTTCTCTTAATGAGATTCTGTTGCCAGCAAACGATTTTCTGATAATTTGGATTCTTGTGTAATTTCCTTTAAGTGGAACATATATAGTAAAGCTCATGGGAACTTGTACGTTTCTTTGAATGTTACATTTACTATAAATTAAAACATAAAATCATGGTTTACATACTATTTTCCAAATAATTTAGTAATCATGATAATAGAGCAGCAATCCACCCCTGACATTTTTACAGACTCTGCCCCCATCTGCATTCCAAACAGATCTCAGGCACCAAGAATTACAACTCCTAGCATGCTGTGAACATCACTTCCTGAAAGACAGAGAGGGGGCTGCTGGTGCTAGGGGCCAGGTTAAGCAACCACACTTGACTTAAAACTGAACAAATACATACTAGGACTCTTTTGCTTTCTTCAGCTCTGATTTGTACCCTGGTACAAATGACACATAGGAGGAGACCTGCCTGACCCTTTTCTTGTGGTTCATTGCCAGAAGGTACCTTCTTAGACCTGAGACAAGCTTTTGGGACTCAGTGACCCTGCTTCAGGCCAAGCCTATTTGGCTGGGCACTTGCCCCTCTGGGGATGAGTAATCTTTGGAGTTTTTTTTTTTTTAAATATTTATTTATTTATTATTTATACAAGCATTGGGTACAGTCAGAAGCACGAGAGGGTGAGAGAATTCACCAGAGCCAGAGCAGGGAGCAGAACAGGCAGAAGGGCAGAAGGACCGAAGTACACTGCTGAGGGGAGCAGCGGGCGGCAGGAGAGGTCTGCGAGCCATGTGGGACCCTCCTCCGGTGGCTGGGGAGCAGCCGGGGATCGAACCTGTGCTGCAGAGGCTGCGGGCAGCTTCGCAATCCAGCGCTCAACTGCTGCGCCACCGGGGAGGCCCAATCTTTGCAGTTTTATTGAGAAACTAGTATTTGAAATCCCTTCTCTGTCTCTGTGCACACCAGTGCAATTAAAAATCTATCATACTTTCTTTGCCTTGTGATCATAGATGGCCAAATCCCTTCCAGAGCAAGCATCCCTTAACAGTTTGGGGTCCCTGGGTACATCTTGGCTGAATGCTAACAATGACTCACTATTTCATTAGCTGAAACGATATGTTACATTTAGTGAGTAAAGTAACAATATTATTTTTTCTGAATGTACAAAGTGCTGCCTCTTGGCACTGTGGTAGTAACTCAACAAACATAAATCCCAGGTAGAAAATGATATTTCAAAGGCATAGAAGGACTAAGGTACAGACAATTACTATTTTTCCCATTCAAAATTAACTTTAGAGATACTGACAGAAATTGTTCAGAAAAAAAAAGAAGAATATAAAAATAGCTATTAAAACATTATATGAAAAGAAAAGGTGAATTGCAAGAGAGGGAACGTTAGAAGGATTTATTTTAAGGTGGTGATAACACTTAGCAAATTTTCTCAAATATTTTTTTATTGATGGCGACACCACCAGCTTGCAAACTAATTAAACACCTAAAGCACCTGGATTTCTGATAATGTAATGTATTACATTTTATAGATTTTTATTTGGGAAATATTTTAACACATCTGTTCTTTTTTTTCCAATAATACACCAGTGTCATTTTTATGGAACTCCATTATAGAAATATGATCATTTAAAAGAAACTTGCTATCCTGAAAACTGGAACATGTATGCATTATTGATTGAAATATATAGTATCTAAAAGCATGGAGTTATTTCAGTGCTTTGATAGTTGAATAGTGAGAGATCAGCAAAAGTTACTAAATTGCAAGCAGGATATGCATTTTTCATTAAAATCATTTTTTTTTAAGTTCCTTTCTGAAAAGTTGAAATAAGTCCTAGGGAAAAAAAATTATGTCTTTGATAAAGTGAAACTGTCACTTTTCCATTTGGCAGTTAAATATATCATTCCTCTGTCTACTAAGCATAGTAGTTCTGTCACAAATCTTGTTTCTAGTTACAATTAATTAAGCAAAACTAAAATGTTTAAAGCTACTAAAAATCAAATTTAATTTAAATGGTTACAATAACTTAAACAAAGATAAATGAAATGGCTTTCTTATGCTTCATTACTCCTTCTAATTCCTCTTAAAACATTTCTGCAGGAGCAGTTCTGAGGATGGGGAGACAGGGGTTGACCACTGGGATCCCAATTAAACCACCAATATAATACCTCACCCTCCAGGTGGTTTCAGGGCTGCTTCTTTCCATTTATTCTGTTCTCTTTGTCACCTCAACATTTTAATGTGAACTTTAAAAATATATATGATACAACTGTTAAAGTTTGATTTATCTTGAACTTTAAAGCATATGTCAGTTCTAATATGGAAATATAACTTTGATTAGGTATCATATTAAGTGTCTAAATTGCAAATTAATTACTTAATTACCAGTTTAAAGGTGTCATAATGTACTCCAAGACTGTAATGTTTTACCACCACTGGGCATTTGAATTCATACAAAACAATTCTGTATCTCGATAAAATCCTACATTTTGTTGTGAAAATCATTTTATTTCATGACTTCAATGTATTACTGTGCTTTCTTTTGTAACTCAACATCTCTAAAAGATCTTCTTACAGTTTGCACATTAATCTGTGAGCAAAACAGATTTATTACAATGAAACCAAGGAGATTTTTAGATTTGAGATAAGATCACAGTAAAACTGATGTTTACATTTTATCCCCATGGTTATAGAAGAAAATATTTTTTCCTGTCAATTATACAACTTTGTTCAGTATTTATTTATTGTGTATTTTAATTCATACATTTTCTTTTTATCCAAAAGATCATGGTAGAATACATTACTGAATTCTGTGAATGTTGGCATTTTAATTCATCATTTTTTTTTAGTCTAGAATATTTTAAGAAAAAGAAAATGAAGCACTGAACAGTTAGCTTTCAATGTAACAGGTTGACCATTCAAAAAATTTAGTAGTTGAAGCTACATTGATGACTGTCTACAGGGAAGACTCGCTACCAGTGTTGATACACACCTTAGTTTCCATTTTACATAGACACTATTAGGGAACTCTACCTCTTAGTTTGTATGCCCAGTCTTTCTTTTAGGTAAATATAAGAAAATGTATATCTTACCTTTTCCCCACTTAGTGTATGAAAGCCTTGTGTACACACTGTTCTCTTCCTTGCTGTTTTCACTTAATATATCCTTGTGAATACCCCCTCATATTAGTACATAAATACCTTCCTCATTAATAAATGTAATCTACTACTCACTATTTACTACCAAAATAACAATAAAAAAACTGTTTAAGATTTTTCCTCCATATACTGTTCAAAGTCTAACATCTGTAATTCTGCTCTACAACTTTAACACTTGGCTTCTTCCTCAAAGTCATTTTCCTTACCAAGGGAGAGATAGAGATTAGCTCCCCACCTTGTAAGGGTAAACTGTGGTGGAATTAGGAAAACCTACAGATATGGAAGTACCCAGAGAGACATGATCCTGGAGATGCCATTAGGTCACAGAGTGTAGCTGTGACCACTTGATTGGTATAAATCAAATGGTCATCACAGCTGTACTGAACACCCTTTTGTGTCTATACATTATTTATAGGGGAAGTGGGGCAGAAATTAGGCACTTGTAGGAAAATGTTTTCTTAAAGAAAATATGTTTATTGAGGTATTTCATTTACATCACTGTATTTGTTTTAGGCCTACAAAGGTGTGTTTTCATACGATATCTATCACCAAAACAGACAATCCTCCACCATGTTCCAGAATTCCCTTCCTTCCCCAGCTCCTACCTGGCATTGCTCCCTTCATTTTTGTAGAAAGAGAGAACTACTGTGTCTCAGGGGCTCTTATTTTATTATTATTTTTTTAACTACTAGAACTAAGCTCTGCTAAGCCAGATAATTATTGCTCAACTGCTTAAAGGGGGGAGGGAATGAGTCTCAAAGGTCATTTGAGTTTCTTTCTTCAGAAAGTGATTTTAGCTTTTCATGAGCATTGAGGCTGATTCATAGATAAGTAGAAAAACCTTGAGTCAAAATGCAAAATGTGATGTGGAAGCTGAGCTATCAGTTAAGTTCACACACTGAGTGAATTTACATTATGAGATACAAATTTGAGTATCAGTAAAATTTATAATACAGTAGAATTCCAAATGCTTCCCAGACCATTTGCAAATAGTTGCAAATAGTTTGTTAAACGAGGAGTGGTAATGGTTTCTACCAAGTAAAATAAACCAGTTTATGCCTAAAATGATAAAAGGAAACTGATGAATTTGAGAATAATTTCATCGGATTTATAGTGAATAATGCACACTTTGGTCAACAGGAAGGTTACATGTAAGTATTTATCAGACCTCTCCCATTCTCTTCACACCACTTAGGACCTAAAGGAATATTAGTTGGTGTCCAGCATGGGAGAAGTAATACACACTAGGATAAGACAAAGAGCACAGTTAATAAATCACACTAGAAATTGTTGAAATCAGTACATAGAAAAACACTAGTGCTTAGAAAATCTGAGGGTAGCAGAAACAACAAAGGGTAGTTTGATGGACATAATGCCACAAGCATTTCCTGTAGAATATATAGAATTTGACTAGTTAGGAAGTCAAGAAGGAATACTTTTGTTCTGAGACTATAAACCCTCTTTTATAATGAGTTGTTACTGGGAGTTAGAATTTTTTTGTTCCTGTTGTGTTTATACTTTCATTATTATTATATTTTGTTAATATTCAATTATTGGTGTGGTGAAAGGTGCCCATGCTAGTATGGTAATCAAAAAAAAATATATATATATAGTATAACAAAAAAATACAAATAAAAACCAAGCCAAATCCTTAGATTGTGACAACAGAAGGATGGTTACCAGAGGAAACAAGGGATTGGGTGGGTCAAATGGACAATGGACGTTAACTGTAAGGTGTTAGATGAAAACTAAATTTTTAGTGGTGAACTTAATGTAGTAAAATCAGATGTCAAAATACAAAGCTATACTCCTAAAACTTAAAAACAAAATAAAAACAAACTCCTTGATTATGAGAACAAAACAGTGGTAACCAGAGGGGAAGGTATGTAGGGAGTGGGCAAGTTGAGTAAAAGGAGTCAATTGCATGGTGGTAGAGAGAAACTAGACTTTAGGAAGGGGTCATAATGTAGCATATACTGAATTATAATGTTGTATACCTGAAGTTTATACAACATTATAAACCAATGTTATTTCATAAAATCCAATACTACCCCCAACAACTTACCTTATGTTTTCCTAATATAGTCAGCCAAAAAATAATTGTAGAAAGGTAGTGGTCTAAGGTTTTACAACTAATCACTTTAAGTGTTAGGGTTAAAAACTGAGCTTAAAAAAGCTGGTATTCTTTTCTTACCAGTTAAATATTTTTGAATATTTTTAACCCCTGAACAATGGGGTATGAAAGTATCTTGCTTTTTTTTATACTTGATCTTAATTTTATTTTGTTGTGTATTTCATCATGATATAAATCATTATTGTTTTTTCACATTCATAAACCAGTCCTTTGGAAATCTGGGAGAGACAGGCAGTATTTTGCTCTAGTTTGACTAACTAAAAGGTTTCCAATCTAAAGAAACACCAGAATCAAATGAGTAGGTTGAGAACAAAGCAAATTATGAGGTGCTATCCTCAGATAATTCAATTTAGTAAACCTGGCTTGGGGACCCATGTTTTTGCCTTATTTATTCATGCATTCATTTTTGCCTCTGTCCGATACATCAGTTTGACTTCTAATTTTTTAAGTAACCTGTCACTCATGTACATATCTATAGAACTTTGGGCTACAATTTTATTCCTTATGATCACTCACCCTTCACCAACTTCTCATGCTATGCCCTATTCCCTTTTCCTATGCCCTCATCTCTCTCCCCCTCTTCCCTATGGTAATCATCATATTTTTCACAAAGACCAAGATTTGCTTTGCTGTGCTTTGTCATTCCATTTTTTTTTTATTTTTTGCTTATTGATATTCTACAAATTAGTAAAACCATAAATCTTTTGCATTCTGACTTAATTCACTTATAATCACATCAAGTTTCCATTCATTTTATCCTAAAGACACTATTTCATCTTCTTTAATAGCTGAGGAGCATTCCATTGAGCTTCTATTCCACAACTTCTTTATCCAGCCATCTGTCATTGGGCACTAAGGTTTGTTATTGTTGTTGTTAGCTATCATCAGCCATCAGCATTTGAAAACTCTCTAATGGGCAACTTCTGCACTGTTTCAAATCTCCTACCACAATGTAAAATCTTTGCCAGCAAACTTTGCACAGGGGTTGCTTTGTTACATGAATCTTATCATAAATTTCAATTTTATTTAAATTATTGTTAACTCTACCATAATCTTGTTATTGCCTATATTACACAACCTATGTGACTGTTTACATATACATTTAATCATTTGATATTGTCTCATAAGTCACTGAACCTCTATTGATTTTTTTTGTCTCTCTTCACACTGATCAATCTTATCTTTACATTCAGTGATTATGTCCTTTGTCATCCTTATTCTTCTATCCAATGAATTTTTTTCAGATTTGTATATTTCAGTTCTGTAATTCTCATTTGGCTCCTCTTTATATTTTCTATTTATCTGCTGGAATTCCCATCTACTTTTTATCAGACTTATTTCATCAAGTATATCTGTTTACTGATACTTTAGACATTGAATAAAATCCCATCTGGCTAATCTCATAATTGTTCTCTGTTTATAGTATTCTTTCTTTGAATGTGAAACCAGTTTACAATTGAACTTTCCTGGCTGCTAAGAGGAAATATTTTCTACAGTAATTTTAATCACTTTGCAACTCCCGTATCTGCAATCTGCCCTTATGGTAAGCCTGTGAAAGAAGGAAACTTACAACTGAACCAGTTCTGTCTGTCTTGCAAATTTTGACTCCTCTCCAAAAATCAGTTTCTGGAAATTGTGTGTGTGTGTGTATGTGTGTGTTTAACTTGTGCGTGTGTGTGTTTAACTTGCCCCATCATATTAAATAAGCAAAATATCACATCATATCTATTATCCTATAGAAATTACATCTTGATTTGAAAACAAAAGACACCTGTAGCTAAGGGAAGAAAAACTAATCAAAGGGGAAATGTCCAGAAATAAACTCAACACGTGTTCTTATTTTATGGCCCAAAAAGATGGTACTTTAGTGCTGCAGGGAAAGGGTGATCATTGTAATAAACTCAAATGGGTAAGCTGGATGTACTGTTGAGAAAAAAATTATAGCGATCCTTACTTTATACCATACATATAAGTCAATTCTCAAGAAATTAGCATCTAAATAAGAGTTATGATAATAAAGCTTTTAGAACCAAATAAAGGATAATATTTTCATAATATTGAGGCAAATCAAAAGTTTACATAGTGAACTACATAAAAGTTTGAAATTTTTCTTATCAAAAGACTGGAAAAAAATTCCAAAGAACTCATAGCAAAGAAATATAAAGAACTCAAGCAAATCAGTATGGGAAGGGCAACACAATAGAAAAAAATGGTCAAATGATTAAAAAGAAGATACCCATATGATCAGAGGAACATATTTTAAGAAGCATTCACACTTGTTAGTTATCAAAGTACAAATTAAACAGATAATTGAACACACCAGAATGACTAAAATTAAAAAATAAAAACTTAATGGGGGTGAAGTTCTAGAGCAACTAGTACTCTCATATGCCCTTAGTTAAGATATAAATTTCTGGAAATATTTTGGAAAAAAATTGATAATGTATGTCAAAGCTGAACATACATATCTCTATGTCCCAGCCAGTCTAAGATGTGTGTGTATGAATGCGCACTCAAAAAAATCACATACATATGATGACCCAAAGACATGTATTCAAATGTTAACAGCAGCAATATTTACTGCAATCTGAGACCTAAAATCACTCAAATATCAATCAGTGGCTTCACAGTTAAATAAATTGTGGTGTATTTATACAATGTCACACAATGTCATAACCAACCTACAGCTACACAGAAATGTGAATGAATCTCAAGAAATTAAGTTCAAGCAAATGTTGTAACACAAGAGTGTACCCCTCCACATGGAATTATATTCATACGCACAGAATAAATATTCAAAGATGGTTAACTTGTTTTGATTTGGAGACCTAACATGATGATATTTGCAAGTCTATTATGAACAATGTAAAACAACATTTGCTAGCCTGCTATATACAGAGCATTTTTCTGCCTATAGTTCAGGTCAAACTGGAGTAAAGGGTATCATTGATGAAACTCTAATATGCTTTCCATATGTTAGCACTAACTCATAGAAATGTGAAATTATAAATGGAAGGCTATGATATAAATATCAGTGTTCCCCAAACCACAGTGTGTGTGTGTGTGTGTGTGTGTGTATAGTTAAACTATATAGATATTTTAGCTTATAGAAATGTTCAATAGAAAACATATACAATTTAATTTCTAGTAGTGGCATGAATATAAAAGTGAAGCTCAAAGCACTGAAATCTGCATGACAGAACATGGACTGGTTGATTTTTGAAGCACCTTTTCCATGTGTTTGTGGTCCCAAGAGAATGATCATGTCTATAAAACAACAGTTTTCAGGGGCGCAATGGTGCCATAAAATAAAGAAATCAACTTGATAATCCTAAATGTACTTTTGCCTTGTAGTTGTCCTGTTAAGTTTTTTTTTTTCCCTAATGGATTAGAAAAAAGATAATGAAAAATAAAGAATTTTAAGGACAATATGCATGTAACATTTGCATTGAATTTCAGATACACTAGGAATTTTAATTCAATAAGCATTTCTGTAAAGAAAAATGAAAACAGAACTCTGTTATATACTTATACATTTATATCAATTATCCATTAAACATCATACATTAATGTAAAAGTATTTTTCAGGGCCTCCCTGTTGGCCTAGGGGTTAAGCCTCAATGTTATTACCACTGTGGCCTGAGTAAGATCCCCGGCCAGGAAAATGACCCACATGGCTCAGCAGACCTCTCCTGTCTTGCCTGCTGCTCCCCTCAGCAGTGTATTTGTCAGTCTGCCTGTTCTGTTCCCTACTCTGTCGCTGGTGAATCCTCTTACCCCCTATACCTCTGACCGAAACCCTAGTTCTTCTATGCAAAGATGAAATAATAAAATTTTGTTTCAGTAACATGTAACTCCACCCTTTGAAACAGTCATAACAGATGCATATAAATCATTCATAAATGGCTCAAATCACACACACACACACACACAAACCCATACATATAATTTTCAATTGTTATTCAACATGAAATCTGTTGAAAATAAAAAAGAAAATCTATTTCTTAGGTAAGTGTTATTCCTTAGCTGGTAGATTATGAGACCTCTCAAATTCATCATCAGGGTAAACAAAGGTAAGTGTTTATTGTATAACATACATGTATACACAGAGAAGAATTTACACATCAGGCATTGTCCTAAGCCTTTTACGAGTTTTACTCACCCATTAAAACAGCACTACAAAGTTATTTACATTATTATTATTACTATTATCATTTCAATTTACAGGTAAAATTGCAAAACAGAAAACAAGAAAATGTGTCAAAGGCCCACAAAAAAAAAAAAAGTTAAAAAGGCAGAGTTTGAGGCCAGATAGCATGTTCTGAACATTTGCTATGTTCTGCCTCTTATCATGACTAGTACTATTATATGCTATTGTTTAGAAATTATATCAAGAAAACAACAAAACAAAAATAGTGTGTCATATAAGTAATGACCTGCAGGGAAACATAAATTCCAAGACAGACTAGGAATATTTAGCTAGGTGTTATTAAGAACTTTATATCCAAAGCAGTCTAAAATATTTGAGTATGCACATGTCACTCTAGGGACAGGAAGGATACACCTTTGAAAATTAGACTAACCTATTTTGTGATTGGGGAGGGGAACATAAAAACAAACATATCCTGGACTTCTTGTTAGAAACAGCCAAAATCTGATACAAAAGTGTTGACTAAAAATATTTAATATTCATTCTAAAAATATTTAATGGGGGGCAACATGTCCAGTGAAGTAGACATGTTATCCCCTATTCCTTCTGTTAAGTATAGCTAAAACCTTTGGCCATTATATATACAAATATTAAAAGATGCTGAATGGCAGAGAAAAGCAGGTGAACTAACTAGTCATCTTGAACTCCAAGAAATAAGGTGGTAGTGAGTTAGCTCTTTTTATTCTGCTGCACTATCCAGATTTGGCGCCAAAGCACCTGACATCAGGACTAAATAATCTGGCAAATTGTTATAAAAAGGCGATAGGAGGAATCTTTCTGATTACAGGAATGTTCTGTATCTTGAACATAATGATTTCTAAAGTTATATTATTGGGAGAAACTGGCAAAGAATGCATGGGACCTCTATTATTGCTTACAATTGGATGAACCCACAATGATCTCACGATTATAGGATTAACTTAATATATGTATTACATGACTACTATGTGCTAAGTACACTGATAGGTACTAGGAAATAACAGTAAATAAACAAAAAAAATAGCCTTTCTCTGAGAAGTCTGAAATTGAGTTGTTAAAGAATTAATAAAGAAACACAGTCTGTAATGTATTATCCAAAAATGAAAAATAAAATGCAATGAACAAAAAAGATGGAGGAAGCTTTATTTATATATGGTGGTCATGTCTATTATCTCCCTTCAGGTGGTATTTAAGCAGAGAAATAAAGCCACACATGTCTCTTTGGAAAGAGCAAATCAGGAAGAAAGTACACATAGTTCAAAGATGCTAATTGGGAAAGATCCTGACATGTTTAATGGGTCTGGATTTTGTTAGTGAGTTGGAGAGTGGAAGGATTTTGAAATAGTAGGATGACAGGCATTTATAGACCCTTAGTTCATGATTAGGACTTTCAATCGTACTATAAATGTGCATTGGGGAGAGGAATAATATATGATTTTAACGAGTATTGACAAAGAGTGTTCTCTTATATACTAAAAAGGTTCTTATGTTTGTTATGTTGATAATAGATTGATGGATAGAAAGATGAGCATATAGGAAGTCCAGTCATTTAATGATTTTAACTTTGTATTTTATTTGTAATTGGGTTTTGGTTTTATAATTATATATAAGCTCTGGGCATAAAGAGCTTATATTTACTGCTAGTTTTTCAGCGTACTTATGAACAAGGATTCTAGAAATAGCCAGACTGCCAATCACTCATTGTATGCCCTGTTGGATTTACTTGGTCTCTGTTTCTCAGTCTTTCCATCTGTAATATAGAGCAATAATAGCACTCAATTCAGAAGGTTCCTGTAAGGTTTAAATGTGTTATTGTATGAAAAGCTCTTAAAACCTGAGACACAAAAACACTATAAATATGTTTGCTTGTGTTCATGCAAATAGAATATCACTGTAACAAAAAACTATTAAAGTCAATATTAGTAAAGATATATATTTTTTTCTGAAAATGATTCATACATTAATGGTTTATAAATAGAAAGTTTGGAAGTGTGGCAATGTTGATGTAACTTAGATGTGTGCTGTTTATATATTTATACCTACAATAGATACAAGGAGTTATTAAATTTGTCACCAAAAATTAAGTAAATTTAGTATAATTTCAGGCTGATTATACTTTATTATAATTTGATTTTAAAAGTAAAAATACAAATATGATGTTTATGGTAACTATTAATCTCCCAGTTACCTTATTCATGGAAACTAAATTCTCCAATTTTTTTTTTAAATAAAAGCTATTGCACTGGACATATTTTCCTTTCTCTCCTACATTTGTATCTTTGGGAAACTCTCCTTTCCCCAAATTATGCAGATGGGAGTATAAATCAAGTTGCTAAAGTGTCCTTTATTCCTGGCCAAAATGAATAGTTCATAAGTAGTAGTATGCCCAGAAAAAGCCAATCAAAATTTCTTTTCAACTGGTATAGGACATGTGGACACTGGTTTTCTGAAGGTCTTTCTTTCTCTCAGAAACACGACTATAAAAATCAAATGAACAATATGGTGGAGAGCACCTGTCTGAGACTTAAGTTTATAAGCTGTTAGGAAAAAGAGATTCTTTATAAATACTTTTTAATTGTGGAATATCTGATAAAATAGATAAAAACTTGAATGTGTTCTATTTGAAATTCAAGTCTTTATTTGGGAGTAATGATTTTAAACACTTAGAGATTATTGGTATAATACTATCAATCAAATTTGTGAAACTGAAACGTAACTCCACATTCAATCTTCTACTGCTGGTTCTAATTCTATGAAATTACATCATTCAAAGAAGGATAAATGTTATTTGCCATCTTTGCATAAATATTCTGTGGATCACATCAATTCATGAGTAATTTCTAACTTGTTATTTACAAAGGAAAGCAAAAAAGAGAAAAATATCTGCTTCCATATGGTAGTTGATATATTGTTAAAGATCAAGTACAGAATCTAATACCCCAAATGGAAAACATGTAGTAAACAGTTATGCGATGCCAATCATTTCTAAAAACCCAAAGCGATTTTAGTCTTTTCAAAAGCTCATGTAAAAAATAGGATTAAAATGTAAAATATATGGAATTTTTATTAGGAGAGGGTAGAAAATATATTTATATGAATTATCTTATTTGCACCACAAATAAAACATTCAAGGAAGTCATGTCATTATTTTATGAGAAAACAGAAGCTCAGAGAGATTAGTAACTTACCCAAGTTTGAAAAGTGGTAAATAATAGAGTAGAATTAAGTCCCAGGACAGGTGATTCTTAATTTCTGGTTTATATGTAATATATTTGATAAGCTTGCATAACCATAATGTGGAAAGCATAATCAAAACATGAAAACATTTCAAAAATTAGTGATGCCATTCCCATTATGATAATGATTATATTAACAGTCATAAAATACTTATATAGCTAAATATTATGCATTTACAGTTTATACATAATATACAGCTTATATATTATATATATGAAGATAAATGTAGCTAATAGATGATTAAAGTGGAGGGAATACCCTGAGGAGATAATTCTATGGAATAAAAGGAAGAATATATTCTAAAGGACACAAGAAAGTTAAAAAACACTGTAGATAAATTTAACATAATGAAAACTCCAGAAACTTGGGCTTGTTATGTTGGGAGTAGTACAGGAGAGGGACTTGAAAGGAAATCTTGGAACACAAAGGAGATTTCAAGTTATGGAATAAAAGGGCAGTGTCATTTTTAAGGAAACTTTAGAAGTCAGACAGAGGAGCTTAGACCTGAAGGAATTACATTTATATATATATATAAAAAAACTGAGATATTATAGCTTAATATGACCTCTCACAAGCAAGACAGTCACATGTGTGTATTTTGTAAAAAGTTACAATAAATCAACAGAAAGGAAGCAAAGACTGTGTCACATAAAAAAGGGGGTAGAGATTAAATCAAAATCGGTTTCCATTTTAAGTGAGAAATTTCACTTCACTGTCAAAATTTTTCATTGTAAAAGAAGCGGTAAGAAAAAAACAAAACTGCTCTATAATTTGGATTACTAAATTATTCAGTTATTCTAATTATAATATTTATTTATAAGAATTCTTATATTTCAGATTCTAAAAGAATTAGAACTAGAGAAAAAGAACTGTTTACAAATGTGTCAGTAAAATTCTAAGCTTCCTGTGAGAGTCTGACATGTCTTTCCATCTGCCTTAGAGATCAGTGGGTTTTAATAAACCATAAGTACAAAAGTATAGTTTTAAAAGATTTGTAAGTTAGGGACTTTAATTGACTAAGTAATGGTGTTAAATCAGTATCATTGAAAATAAAAATGTGGGCCTCCCTGGTGGTGCAAGGGGTTAAGATATAATCTATGAAGCTATCCACAGCCATTGAACACGAGTTTGATCCCCGGCCAGGGAACTACCTACATGGTGCAGAAGACCTCTCCTGTCTCAACCACTGATCCCCTCAGCAGTGTATTTCAGTCAATCTGCCTTTCTGTTCCCCACTCTGTCTCTGGTGAATATGCTCACCCCTCACACTTCTGCCTGTACCCCAGATCTTGCATGCATAATAAATGAAAAAATCTTAAAAAAAATGAAAATAAGAATGTGATTTTTGGGGGTATAATTAATGGCAAGACAGGAGAATTCCCATGTCAAAACCAAATTGATCTTCTTTATCACTTTTTTAGTCTGGGGTCCTCTGAGAAGGAGACACTTAAGTGGATTAAATGTGCAAGGATTTATTAGGAGAAATGCCTAGGAGAAAAAAATCAGCAGGGAGCTGGAGAAGGGTGAGAGAGTTGTCAGACACCAGTAAAATTATGACTGAGTGAAAGAGGAGAAAAGAAGTGTAAGCTCCCTAGGCTGTTATGCTGTTTAAGAAAATGAGACAAAGTCACCTGAGCATGCTGAAGCCAAAGGTAAACATCAGAGACACTGAATTTCTCAGGAATGAACCTTCCTTAATATATCAAATGTAGTTAGGTCATTGGTTTGGCACAGTTACGGGACACGCAGACATAGTCTCAGCATGGATGTAGCCATGGTTGTGAAAGCACAGTACCCAGAACCCTTGGTTACTTTCCTTCCCTATAGTTGGAGGTCTGAAAGGGAGCACACAAGGATGACCTGGACATTTTGCTTAAAGCTAGTCATGGCTTGGGGCCTCCCCAATAGCTTGGGGGTTAAATCACAGTGCTATTACTACAATGACCTGAGAGTTCAATCCCCAGCCAGGGAGCTAACCGATAAGGTACAGCAGACCTCTCCTATCTTGCATGCTGCTCCCCTCAGCAGTGTATTTCAGTAGATACACATGTTCTGCTCCCCACTCTGTCTCTGGTGAATCCTCTAATCACACCCCCCGCCAAACCTCTGGCCTACAGCCCAGTTCTTCTACGCAAAAATTTGTTTTTAAAAAAGTTGATCATGGCTCTCATGTGACATTAAAAGGATGTTCTAAGCATTGTTTTTGATGAACAATATATAATTGCTATGTGCATATTCTACTAGAATCTAGTAATTTTAGCAGTTTTTGAATACTTGTATCACAACTGGAGACCCCCCATACTTCACTGTCAAATCACATACTAAAAAATAAGCCAAAGTTGTAGTCAGGGAACTACTGTATCATCCATCCATTCATTCATTTACTCATCCACTTATTACATAAACACACAGACACAGTCACATACATACACACATGCACACAAGCACAGAGCAACAGTGTGCCTCTTCCCTAACATCCCAACCTCATCTTTTACACCAACTTGATTGCTTACTACACTCTGTGATTCAATGAAATTTTTCTATCAATTGAATAAGCTAGACACTGCGACATCAGATCATTGCATTTGTGGTTTTCTTTGACTGGAATGATTTTTCCCTTCAATTTTTATGTTCTAGCTTCATTCATACATTCAAACCTAAGTGTATCACCACTCCAGTGGGTCTTAATTGATCATTTCACCTAAACTAATACCTTATCACCCACCAGTAACTACTGTATAACTATTTTTCAAAAAAATGAAAATTAATGAAGAACCATTGTTTTAAAACGCTTATTATTTTTTTTTGACAGTACAGGATTTCTTCCCTCCAGTGTGGTCACCATAGCTCTCCCACCACCAAAGTACTCATAATCCTTATGTAACTAATTTTATTTACTTAACAGTATCTGCAATAACCTTGTCAGTATTTGTAGATTTGTGTCTCTATAAAATTGTATCACTAATACCCTCCCATATATCATCAATTCTAGAAGAGTTCTTGATAGATAAAGCTTAAAAAAATATTGAAAGAACAATTGACAAAGGAATATCAGTATATTTAAGGTGCTATAATGGGTCTAAGGATTCACATATATGGTTGCTTCTCTTATTGAGATTATAAAATAGTAAATTAGATATCGCTTCTGTTCACCTATCTAATAGTCACCTCATTTCCTTACTTTGTTCCAAACATTCTTCTTTATGGATCAGTTTGTTTTCTTCCCTCCTCTCTTTTTGTGGCATGGGACAACTTTAAATATTGTAGAGTTTAGAATAGTACCAACTTGACAATCAAGAAGACTGTTGCTCTAGAATCTTATTTTCAAAAATTTATAAATTAAAAAAAATAATTTTTTTATTTCTGCAAAAGTATAAATTTACATATCAAGATACTTTAGAATTATTTTATACAGATCATCAAAACATCTGAACAAGAAGTATCTCCAAATTTGGTCACCAAGCATCACTTAAGCACAAAATAACAATGTATCAGATATGCAAGTATTCTTGTTTTACAAAACTGTATATATGCATGCTATTATGATGAGCAGAATACAAGTTCACTTTTAAACAAACAAATAAAAAAAACAATGTTGAATGCCAATGGAGATAAAATGGAGATCCTCACACATAAATCTTTCCAGAGCTTAAGAGTTTATTAGGAAAAGGACACATACACCATAGGTAAAGAAATTAATATCGCAACCTGAGACTGGGGCTTTAAAGATAAGGGTGGGGGGGGGACTAACCATAGAAGGATTTGTCTAGTTATTGGAGTTCAGTAAAGATGTTTCAGTAGAAGTGGTGTTTGCTATGTAATCTGAGAAATGAAGAGTGTTATTACAGTGAAATCATAGTTAAGATAGTGTAGGGACAAAAATCTTCTAGCAGAGGCAACAGCAGGTATGAAAAATCTGAAAGAAATGGAAGTATACAGCACATGAAAGAAAATGAGGCCAGTGAACTGACAGCAACCCTATTACACAGGTGCTTGTAAGACATGGTAAGCTGTATTTAAAGACAAACAAAATACTATAACAAAAATGTTATAAATTAAATGTACACCTTCCAAGGTGTTTCAGTGTGTGTTCTTTAAGGCATTCTGATTGGAAATGCTGCTGGTAAATTTTTTCTTTGTATAATCCCATTCAGGGTTAAATTGTCCTAGTATATAGATGCAAACTAGTGGTACAGTCCCTAGTGATTGAATTAGCTGAAACTTGAAGCCATGATTTTGCAGGTGGTATGATGGAGAATGGCAGGTCCTGGGTATAATGAAAATTTAATTACATACTTAATACAATTAAACCACAAAATCATGAGGGAACATAAAAACTAAAAAATATATGATCTATGCTGCTGGGTAGCTGGAAACATTTTCACATTAGAAACCTAACTTCTATTATCAATGTCAATACTTGTATCATGGTATAATATTTCATATGGATTCCACAAATGGGATTAGGAACACAATTAGGTGGCAAAGAGAAAGAAAGCCCCTATATTAGTAAAATACAGCAGCAGTGTTTGCTCTCATCTCCATAGTAGAGAATTTGCTTGTCCTTCATTGGTGTGAATTATATTCCTTCTGAGATGAAAAGACAATTTATATGATTAATGCTACATGCTTCCTGAAAATTCAAAGATGTGACCACAGAGGGGATAGCAGCAAAACCACACAATTTTCCTTTACCATAACTATAAAGGAAATTAGTAAAAATAGTATTAGAGTCCCTATATTTGGTACAGCAGAACTTTATATAACCATCACTTGTTAGCTTATCAAACTTTTGGTTATTCTGTCATAAATTTATAATTTCAATAGTTAATATTTGAATCAATTATCTTACTATGAGTTATGACACCTTTAGAACTTGTGTAGTTGGGCATGTTTTACTTTATTCCATATTATTGTTTTTCCTAAAAAATGCATTAACATTTTTATCAAATATTTTAATGTAGGTAAAATAATACTTTATATATACTTTTTGTTTTGAATAGTTCTCATGTCAGCCATGTTGTTATATTTTGTTATTTAATATTCATATTGATATGAGTAGTGGAGAGAAAAATCCCAAGTAACTTTTAATTCATGGTATCAGTACTAAATCTGTGATATTTCTTTGGGAAGAAAGTCCTGTTTAATCAAAAACTTCAAGGAAATTCAAAGAGTAGAAAAGGAAAAGGTGAGACTGGGCGCGCAGTAGAGTGCGTCCCCGCATCTCCATTTTAGGACAGGGACCTTTCTTAGGTAAAGACTGCCTGAAACCTGCAGAAGGCTCCCTGAGGAGCCAGAGGTGAGCTGGGAGGCTCGCCCTTCTGGACAGCAGTCTGAGACCAGAGGGGAGTGGAAACCCACCGCCAGAGCAGACCAGACGCAGAGGGGAGTGCGTCTCTGCATCGCCACTTTAGAACAGGGACCTTCCTTCAATAAAGACTGCTTGAAACTGGCAGAAGGCTCCCTGTGGAACCAGAGGGAAAAGGTTCCCTGTGCAGTCAGAGGTGAGCTGAAGGCCCCACAAGCCTGGTCCCACCTGGCAGGAAGTTGGAAACCAGAGAGGGATCCAATGATTTGGAACCCAGAGTGCAATCCAGCTGCCCCACCTCCAGGGCAGTTTGTGGGACTTCAAGACACACCTTTGTAATTAAACACAGAAGGAGGAAATATTCTGTGACAGCGACAATTAACATACTCAAAGTACCACTGCCTCACTAGACTTCTGGCATAACAATATTTGACTCATTTAGACCGCCAGTTCCCGAACCCCACAAAGAGCACACCAAAAAGATGACGGCCTGTACCAGCAACACAGTTTCCCAAGGCATACGGCAAATTAGAAAATAGGCAGTAGGGAGTAGAAAAACTACATGCAACCCAGCAACTCCTCAGGAAAAAGGCACACCACAAAAAGAAAACCACCCCTGAGATTGCAACAACAGTAACTTGGAAGAACTTCTGAGCCTTCCAGAAAGTGAATTTAAAATTGCTATGATTAAAAGCTGACAAAAGTCATAAAGGAAAACAATGATAAGGGAGAAATAATCAATGATCAGAAGAATGAAACTGAGTCCCTAAAGAGGGAAGTAAAAGAAATACAGGAGATCAAAGAATTAATGGAGGAGCTAAAGAACTCAAGGAAAAGCAATGAAAGCAGAATACAGATGAAATGGAAGAACGGATAAGTACTCTTGAAGACACAGAAATAAAAAGAACCAAAACAGAAAAGGAAAGAGAAGTATGAAGGAAAAAGACCAAAGAAAGATTTCGGGAACTATCTGACTCCATGAGGAAAGGAAATATAAGAGTTATAGGAATCCCAGAAGGAGAGGAGAGAGATGTAGGAACAGAGAAAATATTCAAGGAAATAATTGAAGAGAACTTCCCAAACGTGAAGAAGGAGCTGAAAATTGATACACAAGAAGCAAGAACACCAAACTTCCATGATGAAAGGAAAAATACAGCAAGACACATAATAGTAAAGCTCCCAAGAATCCAAGACAAGGAAAAAATAATGAAGCTGACAAAAGGGAATAAACAGATAACACTCAAAGGAATACCAATCACACTGACATCAGACTTCACCAAAGAAACACTACAGGCAAAGAAAGAGTGGAGGAACATAGTCAACAGACTCCAAGAAAACAAATGCCAACCAAGAATACTCTATCCCACAAAGCTCTCCTTCCTCTATGAAGAAAGGATAAGGACCTTCCCAGACAAACAGAAACTCTGCAATTTCATTACGACTAAACCCCCACTCCAAAAAATACTATAAGGAGTCCTAAAAACAGAACCTCAGAGGGATGAATAACAATGAAAGAAGGCCAAAAAAAAAGTTATTAAAAGAATAAAATCAAAGGAAAGACAAACACAATGGCAAATATAGATGCTAACGTATCAATACTAACTCTAAATGTAAATGGACTAAACTCTTCAATAAAAAGACACAGAGTTGCAGGCTGGATTAAGAAACAAAACCCAACCTTTTGCTGTCTCCAGGAAACACATTTAGCTACAAAAGATAAAAATAGACTCAAAGTTAAAGGATGGAAAACAATCCTAGAAAAAAATGGACCAAAAAGGAAAGCAAGAACAGCTATACTTATATCAGATAAAACAGATTTCAAACTGAAAAAGGTAAAAAGAGACCCCAATGGTCACTACATTATGATCAAGGGGACAATACTTCAAGAAGAAATAACACTCATTAACATATATTCACCAAACTAAGGAGCACCAAAATATATCAGACAACTATTGTCATCTTTGAAAACAGACATCAGAGAAAACACACACGTAGTGGCAGACTTCAACACACCACTATCAACAATGGATAGATCAACGAGACAAAAAATAAGTAAAGACACTAAAGCTCTAAATAAGGATCTAGAGCTCTTGTGCTTAACAGACATCTATAGAACACTAAACCCAAAAAAATCTGAGTACCCATTTTTCTCAAGCGCACATGGATCATTCTCCAGGATCGATCACATATTGGGACACAAGACAAATATCAACATATACACCAAGATTGAAATCATACCAACTGTCTTTTCTCACCACGAAGGCATCAAACTAGAAATAAAGCATAAAAAGAAGGCAACGAAATCTCCTGCCCCATGGAGATTGAAAACCACACAACTGGAAGACCATTGGACTAATGAGGAGATCAAAGAAGAAATTAAAAAATTCTTTGAATTGCATGACAAGGAGGATACCAATTTCCTAATTGTATGGGATGCAGCAAAAGCAGTAATATTAGGAAAATATATAGCAATAGAGGCTCACATCAAGAAACAAGATAGAACTCAAAGAAAAAATCTAATCTCGAAGCTCAAAGATCTAGAAAAAGAACAAAAAGAAAAACCCAAAACCAGTAAAAGACATAATAAAAAACAAAGCAGAAATAAATGAAATTGAAACTAAAAAAACAATCCAAAAGATCAATGAAACCAAGAGCTGGTTCTTCGAAAAAATAAATAAAATAGACAAACCCCTAGCCAGGCTCACAAAGGAAAAAAAGGAGAAAGCACAAATAAACAGGATCATAAATGAAAGAGGAGAAATCACAATGGACACAGCAAAAATCAAAAGAATAATCAGTAACTACTATGAACAGTTATATGCAAACAAGTTCAACAATCTAGAGGAGATGGACAAATTCCTACAACTCTATACATCACCCAAATCTAGATAAAGAAGAATTAGAACACCTAAACAGATCAATTACAAGCAGCAAAATTGGAATGGTAATCAAACCTCCCCAAAAACAAAAGTCCAGAACCTGATGGATTTACAAATGAATTCTACCAAACATTCAGAAAAGAATTAGTGCCTATCCTTCACAAACTCTTCCAAAAAATTGAGAAGGAAGGGATAATACCAAACACGTTCTATGAAGCCAACATTACACTAATACCAAAACTGAACAATGACAACACACAAATAGAAAACTACAGGCCAATTTCCCTAATGAACACTGAAGCAAAAATCCTCAATAAAATTTTAGCTATCAGAATCCAACAATGTATCCATAAGATGATTCACCATGACCAAGTAGGATTCGTTGCAGGGACACAAGTATGTTTCAACATCTGAAAATTGATCAACATTATCCAACACATCAACAAAAAGAAATATAAAAAACATATGATAATATCAATAGACGCCAAGAAAGCTTTTGACAAAGTGCAACACCCATTCATGATAAAAACTCTTGAAATTCTTGGGATACAAGGAACATACCTCAACATCATAAAGGTCATATATGAAAAGCCAACAGCCAGTATTATTCTCAATGGTGAAAAGTTGAAAGCATTTCCATTAAGATCTGGGATAAGACAAGGATGTCCACTCTCACCACTGCTTTTCAATATAATACTGGAAGTCTTAGCCAGAGCAATAAGACAAGAGAAAGGTATAAAGGAATCCAAATAGGAAAAGAAGAAGTCAAACTATCACTATTTGCAGATGGTATGATAATATACATAGAGAACCCCAAAAACTCCACAGAAAAAGTAATTCAGCTCATCAATCAGTTCAGTAAAGTGGCAGGATACAAAATCAATACGCAAAAGTCAGTAGCATTCCTATACACAAACAATAAATATGAAGAAGAAGAAATAAAAAACATCCCTTTTATTATCGAAATAATAAATCTAACAAAAAAGTTAAAGGACCTATACAAAGAAAACTATAAAACACTGTTAAAAGAAATAGAAGAAGACACAAAGAAATGGAAAGACATCCCCTGCTCATGGATTGGAAGAATACATTATTAAAATGGCCATCCTACCAAAAGCAAAATACAGATTCAATGCTATTCCAATAAAAATTTCAATGTCATTCTTCAAAGAAATAGAACAATTATTGATGAAATTCATATGGAATCACCAAAAACCCCAAATAGCCAAAGCTCTCCTGAAAAAAAAAAAAAAAAAAAAAAGAAGGGAATGGAGGCATCATACTCCCAGACTTTAAACGATACTACAAAGCCATAATCATCAAAACTGCATGGTATTGGAACAAGAACAGACACACAGACCAATGGAATCGAATAGAAAATCCAGAAATAGGACCTCCCTGGTGGCGCAGCGGTTGAGCGCTAGGTTGCGAAGTCTCTGCAGCGCCAGTTCAATCCCAAGCTGCTCCCCGGCCACTGGAGGAGGGTCCCACATGGTGCGCAGACCTCTCCTGCCACCCGCTGCTCCCCTCAGCAGTGTACTTTGGTCCTTCTGCCTGCTCTGCTCCCCGCTCTGGCTCTGGTGAATTCTCTCACCCTCCAGTGCTTCTGACTGTACCCAGTGCTTGTATAAATAAAATAAATAAACAAACAAATAATAAATAAATCTTAAAAAAAGAAAAAGAAAATCCAGAAATAAACCCACAGATTTATGGTCAACTAATCTTTGACCAAGGAGCAAAGAATATGCACCGGGGCAAAGAAAGTCTATTCAATAAATGGTGCTGGGAAGACTGGGTCACTACATGCAAAAGAATGAAGCTTGACTACTACCTAACACCATGCACAAAAACCAACTCAAAATGGATTAAAGAACTAGACATAAGACCAGAAACCATAAAATACATAGAAGGAAATATAGGTGAAACACTACATGATATGCACATCAAAGACATCTTTACAGACACATCACCCAAAGCAGTGATAGTGAAAGCAAAGATAAACAGCTGGGACTACATCAAATTAAAGAGCTTCTGCACAGCAAAAGAGACAATAACAAAAACAAAGAGAAACCCCACTGACCGGGAGAACATTTTTTCACACAACACTAATGATAAAGGACTGATGACAAAAATCTACAAAGAGCTGATGAGATTCAACAAACACAAAGAAAATAATCCAGTCAAAAAATGGGCAGAATAACTAAAAAGTAACTTCTCTGAAGAGGAAATGCAAATGGCCAACAGGCATATGAAAAAATGTTCAACATCACTTGTCATCAGGGAAATGCAAATCAAAACTACCATGAGATACCATCTTACACCAGTGAGAATGGCATATATTAAAAAAACTAGCAACAACAAATGTTGGCGAGGGTGTGGAGAAAAAGGAACTCTCCTGCACTGTTGGTGGCAGTGCAAACTGGTCCAACCGCTATGAGAGCTGTGTGGAGATTTCTTGACCTACTAAACATAAAGCTTCCATATGATCCAGTAATTCCACTCCTAGCTATTTACCCAAAGGACACAGAAACATCAATTCCAAAGAGCACCTGCACCCCTATGTTTATAGCAGCACTATTTACAATAGCTAAGCTCTGGAAACACCCAAATGCCCAAAAATAGATGACTGGATCAAGAAGATGTGGTACATATACACCATGGAATATTACTCAGCATTCAAAAAAGATAAACACATGCAATTTGCAGCAACATGGATGGAGCTGGAAGCAATCATGCTCAGTGAAATGAGCCAGAAAGAGAAAAATACCGGATGGTCTCACTCATAGCAGGAATCTAGAAAACTAAATAAGGGACCAGGAAAAAGAATAACTATAAGAAAGAAAATATAAAAATCGACAAACAACTATGAACCAGAGACACTCGATGGGGGGTGGGAGGTGGGGAAAGAAGGACTTGGGGTCAAAATAAGGGGGTTGTAATTGTATGGGGAATATAAAAAATAAAATTTAAATTAAAAAATTAAAAAAAGAACAATGCTCTATTGAATGGGAAAAAAAAAGAAAAAGAAAGGGTAACATCTCCTGAGTTGGACAGAGACTTTGTATTGCAGCCTTATTGTCCTGATGGACGTATCTACACCACGAAGTACTAAAAGAATTCGTTAATTAGATGACTTGTTCCAAGCAAACACCTAAACAAGAAAACACTAACAATAAAGTTTTGGCACTTAATTTGCAAATAGCATTATAATAGTTATTTTGGGGGGTGTAAAGATAAAGAGGAGTAAATTCTAGCCCTAAGATAATGCATAATTTAAAGAAGAGAAAAGCATACACATGGCCAATGCCATCTATGATAAGGACCTTAAGAGATAATATACAAAGAAATATGGAAATTTAGAGTCAGCAGAGGGGCCGTCACTTCTTGTTGAAGAGAATAGGGATTTCATGAAAAAGCATAACATCTTTTTACATGTATACTAATAAATGAGAAGAGCTTATTAAATGAATAAGGGTATAATTTCTTTCAACATTTACCAGGATAACTGAATTGTAGAGCCTTGAGTAAACATCTATGCATTTAAGGAAAAAGGGGGAGAAATAGTGGGTAATGAGCTATTTGGAGGAAAAGCAAACAACAATACAGATATAGAAGCCAACTGAGTAGAGTTCAGTGGAGAAGAAGATAGTTTGCAATGTCATATATCTAAGGTGATCAACAAGGATATGACTGGACACTATATTATTTAGCATGGGAAAAACAAATATTGAGTGAACTTCAAGAGTGTTTCAGATATATTGAGGGAGCAGAAGCTGTAAGGGAAGGGCTTAGAAAGCTGAAGACATTGGGTATATATTTTACATTTACTATTTAAATAATTGTAGTTATCATTAATTCACACATTCATCTATTATTGAGCACCTACTATGTTCACAGCATTCTCATAAGAGTTGAAAATTGAACAAGAAACTGAAACTGAGGTACAAAGACAGTAAATAACTCATTCAGATGATAAGCAAAAATACCCTGGTTGGTAGTCAGTCAGTTTGATTCTAGAATTTAAGTTCCTAACCATAAGAAAATACCACTCTCTTCCTCTGCATTGAGTATTCCACTAAATACGTATGTACATTGCTCCATGTTATACTCATTACAGCCCTGTATCATATTATTGTGACTCCCAATATTTAGATAAAGAAAATGCTTAGTCAAGTTAAATGTTTCCCTAGCATCACATAGTTAGAAAAAAGCAGAACTAGAACTTTAGTCCAAATAGGTCTGAATTTGAACCTAAGCTCTAATTCACTAAACTGGACTGCACAGGTTTGTTAATTGGAGACATGTAGGAGAGATGTTGGAAAATAGTAAAAAATGAGGAATAAAAATGAGACTTCTACCCAGAAATAAAACTACCTGCATTTCACCATATTTCCTTGTGCATTTTTACATAATTAAAAAAATTAAATATCACAGACCGACTGGATCAACAGTCTCACAAAGTATTCTTAGAAACATATGCACTTGTGGGTATGTAGTTCCACTGTTACCCACTGTATTCTAGGGTTTCAATGAGATTTAGATTTTCTGGACTATGGTATGTTTTAGCAATAGAATGAGGAGGGGTGCATCAGAGCAGAATATAATAACAAGAAGACATACTGAATCCACTTCTAACAAGGAAGCTCAGCTTTGTGGCAGTACAGGGTGATAATTCTCTATGAATCATTCACATTTCTGTGTATCTTGCCAGTGAGACACTTATTGCCTTTTGTTCAATACTGTCTTTTCAAGGACATTAGTATATCAAACCACCTTGGAAGACAAAGATAATGTTTCCCTCCAGAATAAAGGGCATTTTGCTAATATCCTTGGAAAATGGAATAGTGTCTCCTTTTGAAACAAAGGGCAGGCACATTTACTGTTCAGTATAATAAAGGTAATGTCTCCCTCCAGAGCAAAGACTATGTATGCTTATCTCTCATTATAAAAGACCTAGTTTCCCTAAGCCAATGTCCTTCTTCTGTGACACAACTTATTATATGTGCAGGTACCACCTGGTCCTCTTTATGATCCCCCTGTAGGGAATTAAGTTAGATATTTGGTGCAAAAGTGCTGATATCTGCCTGTTGCTATTGCTATAAGTAACTAAGCAGCCTACATCTCATATCACTTCCCAGCATCCATGAAATGTTGATAACTACATTGCTTGTTTGCAAGGAGGATAAAATCTCAGAACCTGCAGTGTTCTTGATGGCTGCAAGGTTCACCAGCCTCTCCCTTGACTGGGAATAAAGCCTGGTTACAGCTCTATGTCATGGTTAGCTAGCAATGATTTTCTCCAGTATACATGATTAAAGAAACATGAGTTATTCCCTACCATGATAGAAGCAAAGCTCATTTGAATACTTATGGTTAACCAGGAAATGATAATTCTTATCACTGGGCTGTAGCAACTTGTATTTTACAGGAAATCCCTCATGTAAGATTTTTAGATATGTTAAATCCTCAATGCCAAAAATAATAAAAGACTTTATTTTCAGGATCACATGTAAGTAATGTTTTGGTAAATAAATGAGCAGCATCCAATGAAGAACCAGTAATTAAAGACACTTTAAAGAGTGGGGATGTTGAATTAAATATCCCTAAAGTTGGTAGCAATGATGAGCTGAGACAGGTAGTGTTAATTGGAAATAAAAAAAAAAATACATATTTTCCTCTGAGTTACAAGAGAAAGAAACAGGAATTGGTGATAAAATAGAGAAATTTTATATCAAAAAAGACAATGTTAAGGGCTCATATTGGGCTTATTTGGGTATAAAAGAGATGTGAACTATAAGTGAAACTGGGGGCGATATAAATGAAATAGTTTTGAATACATATACATTGGGATATTATCAGAGAATCAATAGGCAATGAGTAAGAGGATTGTATGGATTAACTGAGGTATAACTGATATAAATGCAGTGTAGATCCAAGTACTTTTTTACAGATCTCTTTCATAGGATACCATTGAAATCAGTTCTTATTCAGACTTTGAACTCTTTGAGGGCAAAAGCATTGTGCAAAATATTTTTGGTTTCTTAGTGTTATTATAATGTCTGGAATAGAGATACTACATTGACTAAATTAATATTTGAGTTTCTCAGGCCTCCCTGGTGGCACAAGAGGTTAAGCACAGCACCATGAAGCTATCTGCAGACTCTGTAGGATGAGTTTGATCCCAAGACTGTGAGGGAGCTACTCACATGGCATAGCAGACCTCTCCTGTCTCACCCACTGCTCCCCTCAGCAGTGTATTTCAGTCCATCTGCCTGTTCTGTTGCCCACCCAGTCTCTGGTAAATCCTCTCACACCCACCCCCGCATCTCTGGCCTGTACCCTTGTTCTTGCATGCACAAACAAATAAATCTTAAAAAAAAATGAGTTTCTCCAGCAAAGTTGAGAAAACTTGAGAAAGTAGGTAATTATTAGTTTTGTGTAGTAAAATTCAAGGTGTAAAGCACAGAGGACAGAGACTATTTTTTTTTTTTTTTTAGAGGCATGTTTTTCTTTATTTGTTTGCTTGTTTGTTTGTTTTTTGTTTACACATGCACTGGGTACAGTCAGAAGAGCGGGAGGGTGAGAGAATTCACCAGAGCCAGAGCGGGAAGCAGAGCAGGCAGAAGGACCAAAGTACACTGCTGAGGGGAGCAGCGGGCGGCAGGAGAGGTCTGCGCGCCATGTGGGACCCTCCTCCGGTGGCCGGGGAGCAGCCGGGGATTGAACCGGCGCCGCAGAGGCCACGGGCAGCTTCGCAACCCAGCGCTCTACCGCTGCGCCACCGGGGAGGCCCAGGACAGAGACTATTTGGAGATCACTTTTCTAAAGTAGGGAGTACAGTGCTAGAAAATACAGACAAGAAACAAAGGAGAGATTTGCTCTTGAGTAATGAAGAATACAAGGAAGAAAAATTTTAATACTTTTTTTTTGCTTTTATCTATTTATTTGTAATTGAGGTAATATTTGGATATGCTCATCAAGTATGATCACCATAATGATAATATATTTCCTTTGCTCTTCAACACCATCCTAATAGAAGGCATGAACTTTATATATCCTCATGTAATAAATGAGAAATTCAAGCTGCTAATTTAAATGATTTACTTAAAATTATACAAATGAGCTATGATAGAGCTTAGTTTAGAAAATTGAAACATATAAAATATATATAAATGGTAATTGGAGTACCCTCCCTTCAAATACTGAGAAATGAGGTAAAGGACCTCGTTCTTATTGAGAGTTTGTTAGTATTCACTCCTTGTGCAAGAAGCTGCTTTTTATCTTATTGCACTCCCAACAATGTCTCTTGTAAAAGTTGTTATCCTAACCTCACAGAAAACACACACACACTCACACACACGCGCATACACACACACGCACACATACACACACACACACACACACACACCCCAGCTGAGGCTTTGAGAAGTGACCTGTTCAAACCCATGTTTCTCCCAAAACATGATGCAAGAAGTGTGTGTGAGTCATTTCCTCTATAGTTAAGGGAGTAGAATAAACAGGATAACAATGAAAAATATAAGAACTGAAATGGGATTTTTTACTGAAAAAAAAAAGGCAGTATCAAGGAAAATAAGATCTATTTAAGGCATGTGAAGCAGTAAAGGAATGCTCATTTAGAACATAGGGTTATCATGATCACTGACTACAAAATCAGTAGGGATGAGTAGTCCTGTGGATTCCTCCCAAAAGTCAGGGTGAAAAGCTAATCCTGGGGCAACAGAACACAGATAATAAAGGAGAGAATCTATTGGAGACATCAACTATTGACAGAGGGGGGTGTCATGAATGAAAAGGATTTTACTATGTTAGAGTTTTGAACTGACCAGTCACACTGGAGGTCATGATAATAATTGGCTAATCTTTCTGTGACTCCCTCATTTATCTTTGAGGTGCTGCCCTTTAGTTGATGGTAACACAGCTTACCAATATCTGTTTAAAGAACTACAAAAATGTCATTATTAAAACATGACAAATGAAATTTACTTAACAACAGAAGAATATTATGGTGATAATGACCCCAAAGGACATTAAACTTATAAAATTATCTATGCTAACAATTCTACAATAATGTAACAGGGATAAGCTCAAGAATTCTTTGGAGTTCTATACAGCTTTTCTAATTAGTTGATTTCTCCATCAAAATCAGCTGGAGATTAATCATAAAAAGTGAACAGTTTCATTTTCTGAGCTTCGGGAAACTTAATTGTTGATAATCATTATAATTGCAAAGAAATTTACAGAGTTGTTCCATTGTCGTTAGAATATTGGTTTTAATACAAATTCAATAGCTATCTGTGTGAATAGATGTGTGCATGTGTGTGTATTTACAAAATAATCTATATACAACTGGATGGAGAAAAGAAAATCTTAAGAGATTGCAACAGATAGAGGTCTAAAAGTAAAGATAAGGAGAAAGGAGAATACTTCTGAAAACAATAATTTAGATATATAAATGAATGCTTACATAAACCTTGTTCTGACCTATGTATATGAAATATTTTTAAATCACTGAAGTCTTCAGAAACTACAAATAGTTTCTTATAAAAAAGGTGTTTTTACTTAAAAGGAACTATTGAACTTAGAGAACAGAGCAAAGGAGAGATCAGACAGTAACTTACAATTCTTTAAAAGTCTTAAATTCATATAAAACTCACAATGCAGAATAAATACACACCCACACACAACCTAAATGTAACCATTTACTGCTTAAAATCTGAATGTCTTTGGGAAGTGCACCAGAAAAGTCTAAAGGTTTTTAACTTTTCCTAATTTCATTATTATGATAGAAATAAACTGACAGTTTACATAAATTGCAGGGAATAAAACAATACAAAATTTTCCAAATTCCCTGCATTATTTCAAGATTAGAAATAAAAAATAAAGGTGAAAGGATAATTTTCTTTAAATTAAGAACCAATTTGATTCAATAGATTTGATGAATAAGTAGAAGCGTGTATCTAAAATCCGCAAAAAAGTAGAACTATTTTTTAATTTGTTCTTTAAGAACAACTTTGCACTTTTTGGAGGTATTTATTTTCCACTGATGGAAATAACACAATTGGGGGAGGAAAAGGAAGCCATCACAGCTTCTGTTTTTGAATTCAGCCAATATACAAATACTTTTAAAGAACAAGTTTTGCAATATATTGCTCATGCTGGGCTGCAGAATGTTACTTACTATTCTGATTCAAACTGTTGTAATTATTTTATGCTAAAAACTTTAACATACAAAAAAGAAACATTTTATATGAATATGAATTAAATCTACTGCCTATATACATATTTCAAATATTCTACAATTTATCAAAGATCCAGGCATAAAGTAGGCCATTTTGATTTTAAAAAAAAGGCCTTTAAAGCATAAATGGATAATTCAAACTATGCATAACCTAAAAATATCCCAAATACTTATAAATACATGTTCAACTATTTCAACTATTTCTTAGAATATACTAAGTTCAACTGCTGACAAAATTTTAAGACAGACATATTTTAATGAATACATGTGTATGTCTAAATGACACAAATGTTTAAGTATACAATACTAGAAATAATGCCAAGATCCTAAAATTTTATTTTGTAACCCAGCATCTATACTTATTGTTGAATTATTTTTCTCAGGTAGTGATGTATGTAACACAATATAAGTTAGCATCTCATGTAAAATAAACAAATTGGGGGGACTTCAAGGGAGATAGAGTTCATACACTTCTGTTTTCCTTCTATTAAGGACAATGCACAACTAAAAACCTTTGAATGAAGGGGGAAAATGCATATTCTGGAAGTTAGAGAGAAAAAGGAAATATTTTCAAACCATACAGCCAAGAAATGACCAGTATCGAGAATATATAAAGAACACTCAAAATTCAACAGTGAAAACAAAGAATCCACTTGGAAAATGGGTAAAATATATGAGCTAGCACTTCACTAGAGAATGTACAAATGACAAGTACATAAAAAAATGCTCATTATCATTAGCCATTAGGGAAATACATATTAAAAACAATGAAATATCACTGCACATCTATGAGAATGGTTAAAATAATTAATTATGGCAACATGGAATTCCAGTGATGACAGAGAAAACTGGATCACTCAGGCATTGGTAATGGGAATTTGAAATAGAACAGAACACAAAACTGTCGGATAACTCTCTTCAAATTAAAAATAATAATAACATGTAACTATTATATGAAATAGCAGTAGCACTCCTTGGAATTTATCCCAGAGAAAAAGAAAAGATCTAGTCACAAATATCTGTATACCACTGATTATTGCAACTTAATTCATAACAGCCTTAAATTCTAAATACCCACATGTACTTTAATTGGCAAATCCATACTATGGATTTTATCTTAGCAATAAAATGTGCTGATTGGTTCAAGAATCTAGATGAACCTCCAAATAATTTTGCTGAGTGAAAACAGTCAATCTCAAAATGTTCATATAACATGATTCCATGTAAGTAGCCTTCTTCAAATGGCAAAATTAAAGAAACAGAATGGATTAGTATTGTCAGTGCTTAAGGAGTGGATGACAGCCCAAGGAAGTATGTATGTCTATAAATAGGCAGTAGGAGGTTGATTTCTGATGGTTGAAATGCTTTGTGTCACTACCATACCAATGTCACCATCCTGGTTTTATATTATACAATAACTTTATAAGATTTTACTATTGGTAAAGGAGAGTCTATGGGGACTAGACCTGAGTGGGTGGGGGGAGCAAATATTGTTTAAAAATGAAGAATGATGTAAAAAAAAGTCCTATTGTATGATGGGTAAAAAAAGATTTTACTATTGAATGAAATGAAGTAAAGGGCACTATTTCTTAGCATATCATTTCTTAACTACAGTTATTTAAAATAAATTATTCAATCTAAAAATAAAGAAACACTTGCAAGTTCTGAAAAGATGTCCATAAAGGTGATCATAAAAGGGATCTATAGGATGTGGATATATCTTTTATCTATTTTTCCCATTTATTTCTACTTTTATCTTGCATTTATGCCTCACTACAGTGAAATTACATGGTATGGTAATAGAGCAAGTACAATGTTGTTGTATCATCTAGATATTTACATATAAGCCCATTCCTTCATTTACGTAGTTGTAAGGTTTAAAGAAAAACAACTTTAAAAAAAAAAATACTTATTTATTTATTTATTTATTTATTTATTTATTTATTCAAGCACTGGGGACAGTCAGAAGTGCAGGAGGGTGAGAGAATTCACCAGAGCCAGAGCAGGGAACAGAACAGGCAGACTGATGAAATACACTGCTGAGGGGAGCAGTGGGTGCAGCAGGAGAGGTCTGGGTGCCATGTGGGACTCTCGCTGGCTGCCAGGGATCGAACCAGCGCTGCAGAGGCTGCAGGCAGCTTTGCAGCCCAGCGCTCAGCCACTGTGCCACCAGGGGAGGCCCCCAAAAAAACAACTTTTAAATTTAGCCTATGTCTGTGGTGAATGACTATGGGTGCTTTGATTGTGGCTATGGTGATGTAACATAATTGAAGAGGGGATTTTATATATCTGAATTATATTTCTGAATTATATACAGCATCGCTAATCAACATTAGCAATAATGTTTCCACATAACTTTGGAAACATAGCCTTGGTCAGGGCATTTTACAGCAAAAGATAACATTTATGAAGTATTAAGAGGTTATGTTGAATGAAGTGGTATAACTATGCTTATTGAAAATACAATATAGGGCCTCTCCTGGTGGTGCAGCAGTTGAGTGCTGGGCTGCGAAGCTACCCACAGCCTCTGCAGCTCTGGTTCGATCCCCGGCCCCCAGGGTGTGCAGACCTCTCCTGCTGCCCAGACCTCTCCAGCCGCCCGCTGCTCCCCTCAGCAATGTACTTTGTCAGTCTGCCTGCTCTGCTCTCCCCTCTGGCTCTGGTGAATTCTCTCACCCTCCCGTGCTTCTGACTGTACCCAGTGCTTGTATAAATAAATCTTAAAAAAAAAAGAAAATACAATATATATTTTTTTCTATCCTCTCTGCACTTAGAGCCACATTTACCAAAATGTTATTTTTTTTCTCTCAGTGCTTAAAAGTATTAGTTCTGAATCTTAGAGATAATGAACTAATGGCTGCTTATTATGGCTTTATGCTGCCATGTGGATAAAACAGAAGTGGGAATTATCTCACATCACTTTTGCTTGGTTGGAAGAGTGTGTGCACAGACCATATACAAGTTTCTAATTTCTGCAAAGGGTTATTAATTCTTTAGAAAACCACTGGCCTAGTTTCCAAAGCTGAAAATGAGCTGTAGTCCAGTGTTCAATATCAGATATCAGAGGCTATTTAAGTGATGGTGATGGAAGGTTTCAATGAACACAAAAGATGAAATGGAAGGAAACTGGATAAAGATAATTCTGTTCCAGAATCCAAAGGGCAAGAGAAAAATCAAGAAGTTAGAGGTCAGTATCATTGAGGAGGGAATAGTTTTGTAACTCTAATTGATTCTTCAGTCTCCTAGAGGAATTGAACTTCTTTTGGAAACATGAAGGTATAGGGCATACACAGAAAATATATATCAGACAGAATAGTTATCCTAGAATCATTTCAAACAGTAGTGTAATTAAAGTCTGGCACCCTCAAGCAAAATTCTTCAAAGTTATCTCCTTGTAGTCCTCTAAAGAAATAACCTTTGCCATATACCCTAGGAAATCCAGGTTTACATTTACAATATGGAATTGCTTATCAGTATTAACTTAAAGGATTATTATGAGAAGGAATATAAATTTGTAAACTATTAAACCTTACATGAATATAAAAATCCTAGATCATCTGCATTATTACCCCTCCCTAAAACTTTAAAGTGCATGGACTGAGAAGCTAAACTGGCCTCAAAATAAAAATATTGCTCTGCTGAGTGATTCAAATTATTTGTGGAATTTACTTTGTATATAAATTCTGTTTAGTGGTAGGTCTGCCATCTAGCGGTCACTTTAATAAATTCATGCTATTATCATAAAGTTCATATGAAAAATAATAGGTCAACCAATGACCATCTCCCGCTCAAGTGTAAAGGGACAAATTTTTTTATGCAGGACATTAGCATATCCTTATTGAAATTTCAATATGAAATCAAATTGAAATTATTTACTTTTATACTAACCTCAAAATAAGAAATGCATATTCACAAACTTTCATTGACTTTAAAAGAAGTAATTGTTGTACTAAATTAAGTATTTTTTACCTAATTATTTTTTCCTTTACATGTTGATCTATTCTACTTCTTAATTTAAATGATAACATTTTCCTCAGTCCTTAGATTTGTGCTATCTGCCCATTTGCCAAAGAGTCAACAGTTAAATAAAAAGTAAAGTCTTAGAATACAAACTCTAAAATATATAGATGTGGTAATTCTCACCTTCAAAAACCTAAGAACTCCTTGGAGCTTTAAGAAAATTATTATGGTTTTGATTTATTTATAATAGAAAGGACAGGTAATGTTGGGTCCTCTATGATCATTCTCCGGCATAATTAGGGCTGTTTGTCCAATGCTACACAGTCCCTCTCTGATTTACTTTCAGAACACTAATTAGATGACTTGTGTTTCTAAAAGCCCAATATTTAGGGCCTCCCTGGTGGCGTTAGAGGTTAAGTCTCAGCACTATGAAGCTATCAGCAGCCACTGCAGCACAAGTTCAATCCACAGCCAGGGAGCTAACCCACATGGTGCAGCAGACCTCTCCTATCTCAACCACTCCTCCCTTCAGCAGTATATCTCAGTAGATCCTCTTATTCTGCTCCACGCTCTGTCTCTGGTGAATCCTCTGGCCTGTACCCCAGCTTTTGCATGCAAAAATAAATAAAAGCCCAATATTTAAAAAAAAAAGAGTGATATGACTAAGAATGACATTTGCAATTGCCTCAAAAGCATACTGAATACACCTTGAAAAACACTGTAACTTTAAATTTATCAGACAACATACAACTGTCACATGTCAATGTTACAATTTTTATCTTTGCTTGGTTGATATGCCTAAGCAGAACAAAATTTACCTTCAAATTATAGTCCTTTGACAGTCTAATCAGTTATTGCAAAGCCATTCAAATAAATAACATGAGAAATCCAATAACCAATAGCCATATTTTTTATTATTGTTGCAGTCATTTATTTCCTCTTAGGCTTATTTATTGCTTAATATAACAAGTTGGCATTGCACTGTTCAAATTGTAAATACAGGTATATTTTTAATGGCTAATATTGTGTAAAAATACCCTATGTTAATTGACAATCCCATGTTGTTGCCATTCTAACAATTATCTCTAAAATGTAGGCAAAATAACAAAGCTATATTCCCAAGCTGCTTAATCCTTGATTTTTTGGAGTCCATATTTATTTTAAGCTCATAAATATAAGAGTGATGCAATGAAGTATGGGAATGTTAAAGTAAATAATAAGTTCCAATACAAGACATTAATGTTCATATAGTAATAGTGGTTATACTTATTTCTACATGATTTGTGGTGCCAATTGTGCTAAGACTCATTCTGTTTTAGAACACAGCATACCCAGTGTGCAGACTTATTTTTTGACTTAACCTGTGAACTTTCTTTTTTTTAATATTTTATTTTATATAATTCTTACATCATTTTTCATTTTTGCATAATTTATGCATTTTCATTTTGGTTATATTCCCCATACAATTGCACCCTCCCCTTATTTTGACCCTAATCCTTCCTCTCCCTGCCCCCCCCCCTCGAAGTGTGTCTCTGGTTTATAGTTGCTTGTTGATTTTGATTTTTACTTTGTATTAATTAGTCTTTTTCCTGGTCTCTTATTTAGGTTTTCTAAATTCCTGCTATGAGTGAGACCATCCGGTATTTTTCTTAATCCTTCTGACTTATTTCACTGAGCATGATCCCTTCTAGCTCCATTCATGCTGCTGCAAACTGCATGTGTTTATCTTTTTTAATTGCTGAGTAAAATTCTATTGTGTATATGTACCACATCTTCTTGAGTCAGTCATCCATCCTTGGGCACTTGGGCTGCTTCCATAGCTTAGCCACTCTAAATAGTGCTGCCATAAACACAGGGATGCAGGTGCCCTTTGGAATTAATGTTTCTGCGTCATTTGGGTAAATACCTAGGAGTGGAATTGCTGGATCATATGGAAGCTCCATCCTTAGTTGGTCAAGAAATCACACTTCTCTCCACAGTGGTTTGACCAGTTTGCACTCCCACCAGCAATGCAGGAGTGTTCCTTGTTCTCCACAACCTCGCCAACATTTGCTGTTGCCAGTTTCTTTAATATGTGCCATTCTCACTTAATCTGTGAACTTTCTAACAATGTGACCAAACCCCCAGGATCTTATGCCAAAAAAAAGAATGAAAGCAAAAGAAAAAAACGATTTTACCAAAGAATTAATTTCAGACTTTTAAATGAAAGCAAATATTCATACTTACAGTATAGTAAAATCAACCACAAGATTGAAACCATGGTCTCAAATAACCAAAAGTTGTTTATTTATTACTTTGTGTCAGAGAGATCCTGGGCCAAAATCTTGAAGGGGAATATAACATTAAATGTACTTTTTTGTGCACTTTTTAATATGTACTTTCAATTAAAAAAAAAATGTGGCAAAATGGATCCTCACTAAGAAATTGGGCTCCAGAAGTCTCCCCCAAAGAGTTTGCACTGACACTGTTGGTTTTGCAGCAATTTCCTCAGGGGGGAAATCCTTCAAGAAAGAAGGATTTATTTTCCAAAAGATATGGTAGATATCATTTCAATGAAGACCAAGTTATTTAAAGGTAGTATAGCACTGGGTTCAGACATTATTATCCAGGGGCCAAGTCCAGTCCTTCATTTGCTTTACTAAATTTTATGTACTGTGCCCATTTTTTTAAATTTCATATGTAATGCCTTTCACACTTCAGTGGGAAGCTGAGTGGTTGTCACAAAACCCCTACAGCCTACAATATCTAAAATATTTAATGTCCAGCTTTTCACAGAAAAATGGCTACCCCCTGCTCAGCTAACAATTGCACTTATCATTCTTCAGGCATGGCCTATACTTTTCAGTCTCTTTTTGTTCACTGTTTTCTCTGTATGAGATCCTCATTTACTCTGTTCGTTCCAAAAATCCAGCTTATCCTATAAGGTGGAAATTTGAAAAAAAAAAAAAATAAATTGCACAAATATTTTGAAGGGTTATTTTTACATTTAATCTAAGTTAAATCTGATTTTTATGATGTTGCTGGATATAAGTATAGTTTATTAATTTTAACTTTTAAACTCAGTTTTCTGTTTCTGAATTATTCACAATTAATTCAATCTACTGTCAGTGAACATTTGGGTAAAGTCTAATACTTTTATTTTGCTCAGTAATGTTTCTTTGAATCCTTTTATGTATATCTCCTGACTTACTAGTACAACAGTTTTTCTAAAGTATGAATCAACATGTTGATTTATTTTCTAGCATTATTAGACAATGCTTGATATGGGAGTGTTTTTTCACTTTAGGTGGGTATTATTATTTTGTGGTTTTGTTAGGGGGAAAAGGATGTCCCAAAGCAAATTTCATACAGGCTTTGTGGACTCCACCCCCACCCCAGGTCAAAGCCAAAGACACTGGGAACTCCAAATCCCATCACCACCAAAGGGAAGGTGGCTGGGACTGGAGGGTGGGGTTAAGCAGCCAGGTGGATACAAAAGGCAGACACGTGGCCTTTGGGGATCCCCCATTTTGGCTCTCCGCCAGCTCGCAGCTTCCGGCCAGCTCTGAGAGTGACTTTGGGTTTCCAGGTCGTCGGATCCGATAGGACGCATTAAAGACTTTATTTCCCTATTTTCTCCCTGAGTTGTACATTTTCCTTATTTCTTTTTCTCTTGTAAATAAACCTTTTATTAACCCTTTTGTGTGTGTCTGTAGTAGAGTATTCATAAGTCCCTTTAAAGCGCGCGGGTGAGGACCCACAGCCAGGAACCCGTTTAATATCGGGGTTGCTCTATAACAGTTTTAGCTAGCATTTTCATGATTACTAGTGGCAAAATATCTTTTTCCATTTTTAATGACAATTAGTATTTCAACTTCTTTGAAATATGTCTTTAAAATACAATCAAAATGAAAAGACACATACTGAATGGGAGAAAATATTTGCACATCAAAGGAGCTGATATCAGAGACTACAGAGAGCTCATACAACTCAACCAGAAGAAAACAAATAATCCAATCCAAAAAGTAGGACAAAGAGCTAAACAGGTACTTCCCCAAACAAGACATACAGATGGCCTACAGGCACATGAATAAAAGATCATTATGACTTATTGTCAGGAAAATGCAAATCAAAACCACAATGAGATGCCATCTAACTCTTTGAGAATGACCCATATCAAAAAGTCCTAAAACAAAAAATGTTGCTGAGGATGTGGAGATAAAGGAACTCTTACAATGTTGGTGGGAATGTAGACTTCTCTAACCCCAATGGAAAACAGTACTGAGTTTTCTTAAAATATTTAAAATGGATCTGCCATATAACCCAACAATTCCACAACTAGGTATTGACTTAAATAATACAAAAACACTAATTCAAAGGAAAACTTGCATCCCCATGTTCATTGCAGCACTGTAATAGCCAAACTATGGAAATAATCTAAGTGTCCCCACACAGATGAGTGGATCAAGAAGATGCAGTACAGATACACAATGGAACACAACTCAGCAATCAAAGAAGATAAACTCAGGCCATGAATGCAGTTGGAAGAGATTATACTAAGCAAAATAAGTCTTAAGGAGGAAGAAAAATAGTAGATGATGTCATTTATTGGTGAAATATAGAGAAACCAAAGGGTCAGATAAAACCAAACTCACAAACTAGCCCTTAAAAGTTGACAATAGAACTGAGGCATTCAGAGGGGAAGGAGGAAGGAAAAGAACAAACTAAGGACAAAGTTTCCAACATAACTGCGTATTCATTTGAAAATTTCTTTCATTTGACTTAGATCCCTAAACATTTATTTTAATATAGACTTACTAATTGGAACCCCCAACTTTATTCTTGTATAAGATACACCTATAGCATATTGTTCAACATTTCCAATTGTGTTGGTTTAAAGAAATGGCAGAATTAAAAAAAAAAAAAAGTTTAGAAAATAAAATCAGGGCGTTATGTCTACACTTCTGTTTATCCCTATTTTTTAATTGTCTTTCTCTCACAAATATAATTGCAATTGTTCCATTGGTTTTTCTTTATGAAGAGTTTCCAAATAATTCAATTAGTCTTAGACAACAGCTATTATTTTTGCTTTCTTATTTCACTGCTTAATGTAATATTTCTAAGTTACGAACACTTAATTCTTAGGAGACACACAACTCAACTGAGAGAAACTGAATGGTCTTCTGAATCTGGAAGCGTGCTACTATTCTGAGTTTCAGAATGTTGTGAGCATCAGCCTGGGGGTTTTATAGCCTGAACGGGCTACATCATTATTTTGTTTAATGAAGGTCAGTTGGAAGTGACTACAGTATATACATAATCTCATGTCACAAGTCTTTGGTGCAGATCCTGCTCATCAGTGATTTTTGCTGTTACTGTTTTCCTCAAAAATACCTAAATTGTTCAACATGGCTTAAAGGAAATCTCTAATGAGTCATTTTCCTGGTTATACACAGCCAATGCCTGAACTAAGTGTGCTTTCAACATCAACAAAATCTGAGTTCTATTATGTTCTTTCTTTCCTCATCTCTTATACTTGTTATGTTCACCTTGTTCTGTTTCTTATGGTTTCCTTTCTTCATCTTCAAAGCCTATCCTCTTTTGGCAAGACTTAGGAGGGAACAGGAAAACATACTCAGCTCTAACCCTCATTACCTCTCTGTGGTCTCAGAACAAGGAGAAAACCGTGTTAGTCAATCAAGTTAAATCTTCCCAAAGATATTGCCTACCACCTGGAATATTTTTCCTGAAAGACAAGGACCCTTCACTTTCCTACTCCAGCAACAAACAGTAACATAATACCATCAGATGTATTCCCGAGTGTTATGGTAATTTATATGCTTTTAATATCCACAATTATTCAAATTATATTTAAATCAATGGATGAGATTTCAGGATCAAATCATAGTATTACACCTTTTAGGATGTGCTACTGCATTAACAGTAAGATAGACAAGGAAGCATAATCAAAAGGGGGTTCCATCCCCACAAGAGTAACCCAGAGTCTGTTTATTTCTCCCTCCTAGAGGAGGGAGAAAAAAAATCTTTGCTTATAAGTACAAGCAAATACTCTTAGAGAACCTCTAAGTTCCTGTGTTCTTATACTTTGGAATAGAAATAAATGTGTTACAGAAATGATTAGAAAATACTGTGTTTACAACCCTTGAAAGGTGTCCATGGTCCAGGGTTTATCCCTCCGTAAAATGTCAGCACATACTTTAGGGAAAATAAACTTCTCCAGATAGTCTTTTACTCTTTCATCACTCTTTGACTTCCCAAGATGTATCATTTAACCCAAATAGCAGGTTTCTTCATTCATAAAATCTCAAACATGAAAAAACAAAATGTATACTCTACAGCAACAGCTACTTTCTCTATGAACCACAGCCTCTGCCAGGCACTGCCTCCCAAGCATTGGCCCTGCCCCTTATTCATGTATCAGTGTAAGCTGTATGGCTTTTTAATTCACTCCTATGATACCCTTACATTTCTCAATTTCTGCCTCAGTTTGATGTTTAGATTCTGAAATGAATGCATGCTTTCCTAATCTTAAATTCTTGCCTCATTTTCTGCCTACTAAAAATATCTCTTTGGGGAGGACAGACAATCTATAATGGACTTGAACACTGATGCTCGTATGGTGTAGTCTGATGTGTTCTTTCTTGGTGCAAGCTCCTGATTGGATGTGACTTCATTCTGAGACAGTCTGAAGTATTCTTCCTCAAAATCTTATTTGTGGTCTTAAGCACTTCATAGTTTCACTAGGAATTCTATTTCCACTGGACCATCAAGAAAATCTATCTTTTCATTCTAAATGATTCTAAGAAGTCTACAACATAGTCCATTAGTATTTTAAAGGCATTTCCTCTTAGCTTTTTAATTATTATATTTTTCTAAATTCTACCAGCTAAATATCCCCAATTACAATGGCTTATGAGAAAAGAGCCTCCATATTTTAGTAATATCTCCCAGTGGAACTACACCCCATACATGCACATAAATATACTTTCAGTAATTAAATATTGCTGATAGAGTGAGTATATGAAAGTACAGTTTAAATAAAGGAATTGCATGCAATACTTATAACTGCAAATATTTTGGTATTTTAGAAATGAGAACCTTGAGAAAGAGCATCCTAAAGTCTTTACACTGTGCTTTTGATATCACAGAAATTTAAATTGATAAAAAACATTTAAGCAAGCTGATAAATAAACACCACAAAATTACAATACTCTCAGCTATTTTAGAGAATAAGCATAAGTATAATGACCACACACAAATAAGTAATTCTTTTCTTCTTACACACTCAAATCCTTAATCAGAGCAATAAAAGCACTGGATGATCTGATACTTGTCTTAATTTCTAGCTTATCTGCTCATTTGCTTTAAATTCCAGTTCACCTGCTCTGCCTTTATTTCCTAAAGGATGACACTTTCTGCCATCTAAGGCTGCTTGAAATGTCTCTACCCCCTCTAGAAGACATTTTTTTTTTCATCGTCCAGTGTATATAAGTACATTTTCTGGCATATACATTACCTAATAACTGTGTCCCATTCACTTCAAATGGTTAAGTTTTATTGAAAGTATACCCTGCATTATTATCTATTGACTGTTCTTCTTCCAGTAGGCATTAATTTCCCAAGGGCAGGAATCATCTTGTTTTCACCCTCCATTGCATTTCCATGGTATAGCAGAATACCTTATAAAGAACAGGTCCTTAACAAACATTTCCTTATGAAAATTTAGAGACTGTATCTCTATTTATTGGCAGTAATGAAAACCTTGACTAATTACCAGGTCTAATGGCAGTGACAAGAGGGTCTAGTTCCTCAAGGTCTAAGCATGGAGAAAAATCAACCTGTAATACTGGGTAGAGAATGATGCTGCTACAAAGTAGTCGAAGGAAGCCAACAAAGTATTGGGTAACAACCAATAAGACTATGATGTCACAGAAACAATGGAAGAATCTACATTCATGAGGAATGAAGTGAGTTTGGCAAGATCAAGTAAGGCAAATGCCCAAAATTATCCATTTGATTTGCTAAAGAGTTCACCAGTGACCATGATGAAAGTTGGTTTCATGACTTGAGAATGGAAGTCATACCACATCAACAAATTTCAGGGTCAATGTTGAGCTACTGAATTTGAAGGAATTATCAACTCACAATAGTCTCTGAAAATAATGCTGTATTGTCTAAAGTCAGTTGTGATCTGAAGGAGGTTCCCAGTATAACCACATATTAGAAATTAATTCAGTTAGCATTATTCTTTAATGCTCTATTTCATTTATTTGCATGTGAAAGTATAATTTAGAGCAGATGTATTTCCCAAAAGAGTGGAACATATACTGAGCTATCCTCTATTTACTAATAATCCATCTCATAGCTTTTGTGGTCACATAATATTCACTGAACTCAATAAGAATTATGAGCACAAAAGTGCTACAAGGCTGGGTCTTTAACACTCAAGAATATATTGTCCACACTCAGCCAAATAGCACTTGGATATTCTGTGAATATAATTGCAATAAAACCCACTATGTCTTTACTTTCAGGAGAAAGAAAAAAAATGACGTAAATTTAAATATGGCATATTCTGGAAACAGTATGCTTATTAAAAAGCCAGAGATATTTTCAAAACTTGATTATCTTATATGTAGATGATTGTTTTTTAACATAGGAGCAATATATTAAGGAGTCATATGTTGGAATACCGATGTGGCCTGTGAGATACATTTTTAAGGAGCAGAATTAAAATTTTTCTTAATGACTAAATTTCTCACGAAACATTTCATGTGTCAAAAGAGGGCCTCCCTGGTGGCGCAGCTGTTGAGCACCGCCCTGTGAAGCTGTCAGCAGCCTCTGTAGTGCCAGTTCTATCCCCGTCAGCCTCGGGACAACCCACATGGTGAGCAGACCTCTCCTGTCTTGCCTGCTGCTCCCCTCAGCAGTGTATTTCATCAGTCTGCCTGTTCTGTTCCCCACTCTGTCACTGGTCCCATGCATCTGGCCTGTGCCCTGGTTCTTGTATAAAATAAATCTTAAAAAAAAAAAAAGTCAAAAAAAATTGATGTGTCAAAAGAGTAAATTTTAGAGCATCCCTGGTGGTGCAAGGGGTTAAGATGCAACCTATGAAGCTATCCGCAGCCTCTGCAGCACCAGTTCAATCCCTGGCCAGGGAGCTATTCACATGGCACAGCAAACATCTCCTGACTCACCCGCTGCTCCCCTCAGCAGTGAACTTCAGTCAGTCTGTTTTGTTCCCCACTCTGTCTCTGGTGAATCCTCTCATCCCCCTGCACTTCTTACCTGTACCCCAGTTCTTGTATGCATAAATAAATAAATCTTAAAGAGTAAATTTTAAATGTAAACAAATATACTATTAAATGTTATATACATGTGCCAAAAATTCCAAACACACACGTGAGAATGGCCAACCATACCCATTATGTCTTTTATCTCAGTTTAAACTGTTTGCACATCCTATTCTCTGGCTGCTAGAACTTGGTTTTGCTGAGTACCTCAGTATTCACCCACAGAAGCTTAGTTATGTTAGACCAACAATGCAAGGACCAGGTTAATAAACTTATATTGAAAATCAAGTTCTAGTCTGCCTTTTATCACTACTGACTTGAAGAAAATTTCTGAGCACATTTTAAGTTATTCAAAGGAATGCATTTTGTTTTAGAAGCAAATTTAATTTGCAGTATGAAATACAACCCAAGAATTTTCTCTTATTGGTGTGTCTGCACATAAATTTTAAAAATGATATTAAATCATTTAGGTAGATTCCCATGTACAAATATTTCATTTAGATAGAATATCTCTAATAAAACTTAAGGGAGCTTTATTATATTGGACACAGATAAATGGAACCAACAGATTTCACTGCAACTTTAGAGAACATATCAAGAGCCTTCCTGTAATTTCAGATGACCCTTTATTTCTTCTATAGATAGCACTGCTGAAAACAGGTTCAGGGCCTCCCTGGTGGCACAGCGGTTGAACGCTGGGTTGTGAAGCTGCTTGCAGCCTCTGCAGTGCCAGTTCGATCCCTGGCCCCCGGGTGAGGGTCCCGCATGGAGCATAGACCTCTCCTGCCACCCACTGCTCCCCTCAGCAGTGTACTTCGTCAGTCTGCCTCTTCTGCTCTCCGCTCTGGCTCTGGTGAATTCTCTCACCCTCCCGCGCTTCTGACTGTACCCAGTGCTTGTATAAATAAATAAAAATAAATCTTAAAAAAAAAAAAACAGGTTCTTTAAGACATTCAATCAATCCGAGATATCTAAAATGTAATCTTTGAGCTGCTATGTCATACAGTGGGGGAAAAGAAGAGAGAGAGAGATGAGGGGGAGGGAGGAAAAAGAGGTGATGCTAATATATAACTATGATTGTGAGTACTTTCTGACATCATGGACAACGTAAATATTATTTTTAAGAATTTATTACAGAACAATTCATTTGTATTGCTATGATCAAATAATTTTGGGAGATGTGTATACAACACTCTATTATCAACTTGTAAATTTACTCAATGCCAATAATATACCAGGTGCTGCAGCAGAAGCAAACCAGATGGTCCAAGAATTTCCACATGGGAGAGAAAACTTGATCAAGTCTTTGAATGCATTTTATTTAAATCTTTCCTACTTTACCAGGAAAGACTATCAATTGGAGTAATAAGTCACCAGGCTGAGTTAGGGAGGGTGAAATTAATGGAATATTATCAATATCTCCTCTAATGTTTATTGCCTGTGCTATCTTGGGCAAGAGACCTATTTTTATGGTGAGATGAACATATATGCTGAATGTTAACAGATTCTGAAAAAAGTAAAATCCTGCTGGGTAAACACGTTAGCTATGGCCACAGTAATGAACTATAAAGTTTTAAAACACTGCCTCAGCATGTGAAAATATCTACACACACAAATACACACACACAAAATCAAAGGGCTTCTTTAGCAAGAATATTTGTGATACTAGAACATCCTAAGAGCTTCAAAAAATTGGAATTATTAAAAGATCTACATACACATAAGAAAAAAATCTATGTAACTGTTAAAAGAATGGGTTCTATCTTCATGTTCCAAATGGGAAAGCTATACATAATACATTTTTAAATAACAAAGTTTGAAAATCTGCAGCAAGAGTTAAAAATTTAAAAGTCTACACAGCCATGCCAGAAACATTAATGAGAGAAATAGGTGTCTAAACCCAGACTCCCTAGAAAACAGGGACTGCAGCAAATTTGAGGTAATAATATTTTATAGAGAGCAACAATCCCAAAGCAACAAGCACAGGAAGAGAGAGGAAGCCATGGAAAGTCAGACAAAGTCAAGGTCAAAATTTACTGAGCTGACAATAGAGCCATGAAAAGACCCAATTGGTTGCTTAGCCAAAAAAAAAAACAAAACTTCCAAAGAGCCATAAAAAACCTCCTGTCTCTCTAAACTAGAGACAGGAAAAGAAAAGGATTCTTTCTGAAAACCCAGTAAGGTCTGCTTCTCCTTACTGAATCACCATTGCATTAATTACAGACATTGATTCCCTTGCTTCCAGGTTGCATCACCTGACCCCTTGAGTAATTTCTGAAGAGACCATACTTCAAAAGTACTCCTCTCCTACAAATGGGCACTTTGCATGAACTTAGAAGTAGTGGGATGATTCAGAATCTCTTCAAATCTTATTAAGAGGGATGTCCAGAACTACGGTGATTCCTTCCAAAAAAGGAAGGAGCAATGGAGGTGACAATGCAGCACATACTTTATCGAAGACGCCAGTAATACCCGCAGTGGGCTTAGGAGGAGATTCAGTTTGAGCAACCAAGTTTCTCTATGAGTTAGTGACCAAGAGTCCAGTAGAAAAATGAAGTTGAGAATATCAGATCAGGCTTATAAATTCAATCTGATTTATTAGGTAAGACAAAGGACAACTGGTATTCATCTCCAATGATGAGACTATAATGACATAAGGAGTGAGAGAGCTGAGGAGAATTCAAGAGGGAATGCAGCAACTCAACATAGGAAAACACTACCATACAGGAATGGAGGCCTGATGTACAAACTACTTATTATACAACTTAAGTCAATATGTGGACAAGACACACAATTTCTATTCTTCCTAGAGTTCAGAAACTGACTGAGAGCCATGAGCTACGGGTTTAAAGAACTATTCTTAAAAACTGTCACAAAGAATTTTCGTTGACTTGAGATCCAGGAACAATAAAATAAATGCAAGCCTAGTAATTACCTGCACTGTAGTCTTGCACTTTCTTCCTATAACAAACACTAACTTCCTGTAAGCCTCCTGGTCTAAGATAAAAGAAAAAGACCTATGTTTGCCAACTTGAGAGGATAAAGATGTAGTAAAGGGGTGACCGCGAAAAGGAATATGAGTGAACTCTACATGGAAAATAACTCTGAGGACACAAAGATGAATGAATAACTTCAGCAAGAAATTGGTTTTTGGTAGGTGAGTAACAATAATGTTAAAAATAAAGATTTTGGGCCTCCATGGTGGCCTAGGACTTACGTTTCAGGGCTACCACAGTGAAGGCCCACCAAGGAGGACTGAGTTTAATCCTTGCCAGAGAGCTAATCAACATGGCACAGCAGACCTCTCCTGTCTTGCCTGCTGCTCCCCTCAACAGATCTGTATTTCAGATGTCTGTTCTGCTCCCCACTCTGTCTCTGGTAACTCTTCTCACCCCTACACATCCCTGACCTATACCCCAGTTCTTCTATATGTAAATAAATCTTTTAAAAAATTAAAAAATAAAGACTTTGAAATCACTCAGATTTGGACCATTTTGTGTCTCTAACTCCTAGGGCTTTGTAAGGATTGGGAATGCAAATTTTACTAGTTCCTTGTTTGCCTCTCTTTCTAAAGAGAATTATATTTCAGTTTACTTCTCTCTGTTTAGTCGAAGACTACTCAACAATATTTCAAAACTTTATTGGCATTTCTTAACCTGGGTAACCTCTTTTCTTGATTTCTGTCCTCTTGTATTTAAATATTTTTTTTCCTGAATATTTTTAGTGAGATCTGGAGACAAAGGAACATTTAATCTTACAACCTGTCATCTATAAATACAAGCAAGGCAACCCTATTTTATGTCAACTCTTTTATGGAAGATTATAAAAGGATGTCAACCTGACTTACTTGGTGAATCAGTATAACCTTGATAGCAAAACCAGATAAGAACAAGAAAATAAAATCATAGATGAACATCACTTATGTACACAGTAAAAATATCAAATAAAATCCTATTTGCCCATTGAATCTGCCACAGTATAATACTATTCACAGAAATGTAAAATTGCTTAACATTAGATAATCTAACAAAAAATCACCATATTTGTATATTAAAGAGTCCTATCACCTCAATTGTATTCATTACATTCAATATTTACTATTAATAAAATGACAAAAGAAAACCTCCTTAATCTAATAAAATTATTCTAATACATTTTAATTAAAAACCTATAGCATGCAGTGTACATACGTTCCAAAATTTGTATAAGGTCTTTAATGCTATTCTCATTGCTGTCTTCCTCACTTTAGTGAGGCTGATATTGCTGGGTCTTTTTCTTCCTTTTGAAGATTTTGAAGAAATATGTTTTCATTCAGTTGGGATTCTAGATAATTAAGAAGATAGAGACTAGTTTTCAACTAATCTAGGCATAACTGTTAGTAGCTAGCACTTGAAGATCAAATCTTCTTTTTATCCTGCCAAACACAAAATTTCCCTTTTTTGCTGAAGGGTTGTTTCCATCATGTGAATAATGCTTCTTGCTGCTAACATGACTCCCTACTTCTTTTTCTGGCTAGAATTTCAAGGTTGGCACCGTATCTTTGGCTTCCATCCTCTGAAGAATCTTAATTCAGAGGTGATCCTGGCTATGTTTATCAAATCATTTATCAGGAAGCAACACCAGTTTTAAATTAAAAAAAAAATTCAGATTGACTGTATTAAAATGTTATATTGTATCATATTAAATTATGTTAACCTATTATCAAGAAATACAACCTACTTAAATTAATATATTTCCTTTCTGGTAACTATTATTTTTTTAACTACACAAAATGACTCAATCCATTTTTTGTAGACTGATAAAAATATTCTTTTACTAAGAAGCATTTGAATGAGTTTTCAAAAAGTAAATGTTGATATTTAAATTTTATGCTACTTACATTTAAAGAATGAAAAACTATCAGCACATATTAATTCACTACACTTATCTCACTGCACTTTAAATAGTTATCTTTGATTTATTTATTTATTTATACAAGCATTGGGTATAGTCAGAAGTGTGGGAGGATGAGAGAATTCACCAGAGCCCAGAGTGGGGAACAGAACAGGCAGACTGATGAAACACATTGCTGAGGGGAACAGCGGGCACAGCAGGAGAGGTCTGTCGCACCATGTGGGACCCTCACCAGTCCCGGGGATTGAACCGGTGCTGCAGAGGCTGCAGGCAGCTTCACCGCACAGCGCTCGACCACTGCGCCACCAGGGGAGGAACTAAATAGTTATCTTTTTAACCAAACTCTCATAAGCCTCAGATGATCAGGAAGTAGGATTCAGGGGGAAATATTCTACTTTATTTTATATCTCTTTCTACCAAATAATATACCAATCACATTTCTGGGTATATACCCAAAATAATTATAGCATGGATCTCAAAGAGAAATCTGCAATCCTATGTTAATTAAACCATTATTCACAATAGCCAAGGTATGGGAATAACTGTAAATGTCTGTGGAAGATGAGTGAATGAAGACAAAATATGTATGTATATATAATTATTATATATAGTTAATATTATAATCAGTCATAAAAAAAGAGGAAAATCTTGCTAATTCCTACAAAATGAATGAAACTGGAGGAGATTATACTGAATAAAGTCAGCCTTAGAAGAATAAATATTGCATGATTCCACTTATATGAGGTATCTAAAATAGTCAAATTTATAGAAGCATGAAGAATGACGGTGCTCAGTGGCTGGGGGGATGGGAGATGGAGAGTTACTATTTAATGATTATTTGGATTCAGTTATTCAAGATGAATAAATTCTGAAGAGGCTATAAAATACAGTGCCTGTAGTTAAGAATACCACATTGCACACTTAAAATCTGTTAAGAAGGTATATCTTAAGTTTTTTTTTTCCTATCAAAATAGAATATTTTTTAATTCTTCACAAATTTTAAAGGACCAACACACACTCAGAAACACAGACACATTCATTTTTTCTCAGTTAGAATCAGTCCAGAGCTGAGTTTCAAATAATAGGCTAAGAGTGTTTTCAAGGGAGAAGAGAAGATATTGAAGAGAAAGGCTTACAAATCAATGGGACAAAGTTTCACATCAAATCTAGTAGGGATGGGCAGAAGGCAAGAATGCAATCAGAAGCAAAGGGATCTGCAACCAAGGTCAATAGAACGAAGTGAACAGTTTCTGAAGCATGAAAAAAAGTAAATTGTGATTTACTGTGATTACCTGACCACCAGTTCTTACAAGGGTTATAGAAGTTTTGAGATAGGAGTAAAGCTATTAAATGTGCTGAAGCAGGTTGAATAAATACTACCTAGTTTTGGAATGATGATTTAAACTCTACGATGAAGTTCAGGATGAAATATAGACAAGAGTGTCACAATGTCTGGGCTGCTCTTCACAGTAGCATTGCAAATGTGTCCAATAAAATCCCCCAGTATAATTTCTAATTTAAGATGGTGGTCAGTCTTTTCATATTTTTGTTCAATCCTCCTATTTCTGAAATATGCATACAAATCACATCCCTGTGGTTACACTATTTTCCTGAAATCTTGTATAAAACATTACTCAGCATATAAAATCTAAACAGCTGAAGCTTAGGCAATGCTTTGCTATGAGACAAAATTGCTTTAGGTTGCAGTTTATAGAAAACATTTCACCTATAATGATTAAAAGATCCAAATCACCCCATCTTTCTCATGACCCTAGCATTTAGATCAGAATTTTTCTTATTTTCCATTGTTACTGATACTTTTTAAACCAGTGCCGCCAGCTTATATATACCAGGAAACTCAGTTTCTTTAACACATTTTCTAAATTGCCTGACTGCTAACAGAATTGATCACCCAGTATTTTCCATATTAAAAATCCACAACCTTCTTAGGTATTGTCAATTCCATTCCAATTATACTATTAAACTCCCACATCATTCTCATCAAAATCTCTATATTGCTTATCTCTCTATTTCATTTGACAAGATTCTTGTCTTTCTAAGAGGACTTCTTTGTACTTGTTTGCATAGAAGATATGAGAAAAGAAAGCATCCAAAGATCTTCCATTGCTAATGTGTAGGCTATCCCTCATGAGACCAATCACCCAAAATACAAGTAAAATAATATAGGTTTGACACGAATTAATCTACCTCCATCTCTCTCTCCTAATAGAGATCCCAGCACCAGTGAAAACTAGCATTATCACCACATTCAGAAGTCAGTAAGATCCCTCAGGATAGAGAGGAATCATTGTGACATTAGCTGAACCTAAGTAAATTGTATGCATGTAGAGAACAATATAAAGACAAAATGAGTTTAAATGATAAAGTCAACAAATTTGCAAGTATAAACTAATTACAATAAATAATGTTTTAAAATGCTTTTATGTTTCAGGGGATACTAAAAATCTTTCTGAATAGTGACAAACCCAAATTTGTTGAAATGAATTTTCTGAGTTTTTGAGAAATTCAGGGCAATGCAGGGAGCAATCCCTCTTCTACAATAATAAAGTAATAATCATGGGAATAACATAGAATCATCTAAGTAAAATAATATCTAAGGGCCATAATTATGAAGTAGGCAAGATCTCAAATGTTAAACCATCACCAAAGAAACTCTAGTTGTGAATAATCCTTTATGGAATTACTTTCTATCCAATCTAAAGGAGAAATTTTTTAAAAGAAATTTAAAAATATATAGTAATGTCTATATAACTTAATTTTACTAATCTGAAAAATAAATAGTGTTTATAGACAAATTTGAATTTTACATTATCTGCAAATAATTTTATATCACAGTATAATTATTACTTATCAGAAATTCACATTTAATTTGGTGTCTCATATTTTTAGATCCTAATGTAACTTCCCTACAAGGACTAAACTGTGAATGTTATTTGTGTTCATATTTAATTACTGCTTGTCCAGATCTCCACTACCAACAAGAATATAAATTCTAGTAGGGACCATAGTCTTTGACAATTACTACTATATTCTCAACATTTAAAACCTTAAGCACTCAGTCAAAGTTTAAAGATGGGACTACAATCAACTTTATAGTCTCACTTTCCTTCCTGTGATTTAATAAAATTACCAAGCATTAGGAAAAAGCAAACAACACCCTAACAGTCTGAAAACTCAGTAAGAATTCCATTACAAGGATAGGGTTTTTGTGAAAGTTATTTTAATTAAAGAAATGAAAATGAACCACTCACTTGGCTCCATTTCTCTACTTCTTGTCCTGGCTTCTCAAAATAGCAATCTAGTTTTCCTTGGTTTATAATACTACCTGGGGGCTGACATAATCAGTCCATGTAGCTAAATTTTTCATTCACTCATTCAGTCTCAGTCTCTCTGGCACACTCTCTCACTCACTTGCTCTCTCCCCCCTTCCTCTGGAGACAAAATAATGACCTAATTGGATTAATAAATCTCAAATTTTGTGACAAGTTAGGATAGAAAATATCATCAATCTCCTTTATTTTATAGTTTTAAAAAAATAAAGCTCGCATAACTACAGGAATGCTTTCCTGATTAAAAAAAAAAAAAAACTTTTCAATAATTTTGTATTACTGATAAAATAAATTCCCCAAAGACTTGGTATAGCATGAATATCCTCCAAGAGTCTGCCTCAGTTTTCCTCTCCAGATGTGTATCTCATCACAATACTGAATATGCCTGCCTGGTCCCTGTGCTCTCATTAACCCATAGGTGACCACTGCCTCCTGGTCTTCTCATTTGTTCATGTTTCTATTATAGCACTTTTAGTACTATGGAATTTATCAGTTTAAACATCTGTCTCCTCTTATTAGTCTGAATTATGCGAGTGTAGGGACCATAGCTTATTCCCACTGGGATGACTAATGCCTATTTAAGTGCCATAGCAGAGTAGAAGCCCAAGAATCACTTGACAAATGAAAAAACACATACATAATTAAGAGCATAAACAATACCAGACTTTAAGTATCATGTTTTTTAAACCAACCCACAGGATCAAGCTAAGGATCTATCAATATTAATGGGGAGGGAGAGCTATATATTTTGAAATGGTATTTGTCATAAAAATCAGTGCCAACAATCTCTCAAGCACAGAGACATGCTGAGAAATCAACTTCAGAACATTTGTGAAATGTCTTATTTTCCAATTTCGTGTCCACTAATTAAACCTAATTGTCTTCCGCATCGCCATTTTGCAGCAGGGACCTTTCTTGCTGGAGACTGTGTGAACCCAGCAGAAGGCTCACCAAGGAGACAGAGGTAAGCTGGGAGGCTTGCCCACACCGGGCACCTTCTAGCCTGCAGTTCCAACCCAGAGGGGAGCAGCACCCACCGCTGGGGCAAACCGGGCGTGCAGGGGAGTGCGTCCCCGGCACCGGCACCGGCATTTTGCAGCAGGGACCTTTCTTGCTGGAGACTGTGTGAACCCAGCAGAAGGTTCACCGAGGAGACAGAGCAGGGACCTATCTTTGCTGGAGACTTGTGAACTCAGCAGAAGTTCCCCAGAGGAGCCAGTCTTGAGCTGGGAAGGTCGCCCAAGATGCCGGCCAGTACCAGCAACACAGTGTCACAAGGAATACGGCAAATTAGAAAACAGGAGTAGGGAGTAGAAAAACCACATGCAACCCAGCAACTCCTCAGCAAAAAAGCACACCGCAAAAAGAAAACCATCTACCAGATTGCAATGACAGTAACTTGGAAGAACTTCTGAGCCTTCCAGATAGAGAATTTAAAATTGCTGTGATTAAAAAACTGACAGAAGTCATAAAGGAAAACAATGATAAGGGGAAAATAATTAATGACCAGAAGAATGAAATTGAGGCCCTAAAGAGGGAAGTAAAAGAAATGCAGGAGAAAAAAGAATTAATGGAGACGCTAAAGAAATCTGGGAAAAGCAATGAAAGCAGAATAGATGAGATGGAAGAACGAATAAACTCTTGAAGACACAGAAATAAAAAGAACTAAAACAAATAAGGAAGGAGAAGTACGAAGGAAAAAGACCGAAGAAAAACTTCGGGAACTATCTGACTCCATGAGGAAAGGAAATATAAGAGTTATAGGAATCCCAGAAGGAGAGGAGAGAGATGTAGGAACAGAGAAAATATTCATGGATATAATTGAAGAGAACTTCCCAAATGCGAAGAAGGATCTGAAAATTGATATACAAGAAGCAAGAAGAACACCAAACTTCCATGACGAAAGGAAAAATACAGCAAGACACATAATAGTAAAGCTCCCAAGAATCCAAGACAAGGAAAAAATAATGAAACTAACAAGAGGGAAGAAACAGATAACATTCAAAGGGAAACCAATCAGACTGACATCAGACTTCTCTGAAGAAACACTACGGGCAAGGAGAGAGTAGAGGGACATAGTCAACAGACTCCAAGAAAACAGATGCCAACCAAGAATACTCTATCCCACAAAGCTCCCCTTCCTCTTTGAAGAAAGAATATGGACCTTCCCAGACAAACAGAAACTCCGGAATTTCATCGCAACTAAACCCCCACTCCAAAAAATACTACAAGGAGTCCTAAAGCCAGAACCTCAGAGGGACGAATAACAACAAAAGAAGGCCAAAGAAAGTTATTAAAAGAATAAATAAATAAAATCAAAGGAAAGACAAACACAATGGCAAATACAGATGCTAACATATCAATACTATCTCTAAATGTAAATGGACTAAACTCTCCAATAAAAACACACAGAGTTGCAGGCTGGATTAAAAAACAAAAACCAACCTTTTGCTGTCTCCAGGAAACACATTTAGCTGCAAAAGATAAAAATAGACTCAAAGTTAAAGGATGGAAAACAATTCTACAAGCAAATGGACCAAAAAAGAAGGCAGGAACAGCTATACTCATATCAGATAAAACAGATTTCAAACTTAAAAAGATAAAAAGAGACCCCAGTGGTCATTACATTATGATCAAGGGGACAATACTTCAAGAAGAAATAACACTCATTAACATATATTCACCAAACGAAGGAGCACCAAAATATATCAGACAACTATTGGCATCTCTGAAAACAGACATCAGAGAAAACACATACGTAGTGGGAGACTTCAACACACCACTATCAACAATGGATAGATCAACAAGACAAAAAATAAGTAAAGACACTAAAGCTCTAAATAAGGATCTAGAGTGCTTGGGCTTAACAGACATATATAGAACACTAAACCCAAAGAAATCTGAGTATACATTTTTCTCAAGCGCACACGGATCATTCTCTAGGATCGATCATATACTGGGGCACAAGACAAACATCAACAGATACACCAAGATTGAAATCATATCAACCATCTTTTCTGACCATGAAGGCATCAAACTAGAAATAAACCATAAAAAGAAGGCAAGGTACTCTCCTACCTCGTGGAGATTGAAACCCACACTACTGGAAGTCCACTGGACTAACGAGGAGATAAAAGAAGAAATTAAAAAATTCTTTGAATTGAATGACAAGGAGGACACCAATTTCCTAAATGTATGGGATGCAGCAAAAGCAGTAATAAGAGGAAAATATATAGCAATAGATGCTCACATCAAGAAACAAGAACTCAAAGAAACAACCTAATCTTGAAGCTCAAAGATCTAGAAAAAGAACAACAAAAAAACCCCAAAACCAGTAGAAGAAAAGAAATAATAAAAACCAAAGCAGAAATAAATGAAATCAAAACTAAAAAAATCAATGAAACCAAAACTGGTTCTTCGAAAAAATAAATAAAATAGATAAACCCCTAGCCAGGCTCACAAGGGCAAAAAGGGAGAAAGCACAAATAAATAGGATAATAAATGAAAGAGGAGAAATCACAACGGACACAGCAGAAATCAAAAGAATAATTAATAACTACTATGAACAGTTATATGGAAACAAGTTCAACAATCTAGAGGAGATGGACAAATTCCTACAACTCTACAATCACCCAAAGCTAGATAAAGAAGAAATAGAACACCTAAACAGACCAATTACAAGCAGCGAAATTGAAATGGTAATCAAAAACCTCCCCAAAAACAAAAGCCCAGGACCTGATGGATTTACAAATGAATTCTACCAAACATTCAGAGACGAATTGGTGCCTATCCTTCACAAACTCTTCCAAAAAATTGAGAAGGAAGGGACAATACCAAACACGTTCTATGAAGCCAACATTACACTAATACCAAAACCAAACAAGGACAACACAAAAAAAGGAAAACTACAGGCCAATCTCCCTAATAAACACGGATGCAAAAATCCTCAAAAAATTTTAGCTATCAGAATCCAACAGTGTATCCATAAGGTAATTCACCATGACCAAGTAGGATTCATTCCAGGGACACAAGGATGGTTTAACATCCGAAAATCAATCAATGTTATCCAACACATCAACAAAAAGAAATATAAAAACCATATGATAATATCAATAGATGCTGAGAAAGCTTTCGACAAAGTGCAACACCCATTCATGATAAAAGCCCTTGAAATTCTTGGGATACAAGGAACATACCTCAACATCATAAAGGCCATATATGACAAGCCAACAGCCAGTATCATTCTCAATGGTGAAAAGCTGAAAGCAATTCCATTAAGATCTGAAACAAGACAAGGATGTCCACTTTCACCACTGCTTTTCAATATAATACTGGAAGTCCTAGCCAGAGCAATAAGACAAGAGAAAGACATCCAAGGAATCCAAATAGGAAAAGAAGAAGTCAAACTATCACTCTTTGCAGATGATGTGATAATATACATAGAGAACCCCAAAAACTCCACAGAAAAACTAATTCAACTCATCAATCAGTTCAGTAAAGTGGCAGGATACAAAATCAACACGCAAAAGTCAGTAGCCTTCCTATATACAAACAATAAATCTGAAGAAGAAGAAATCAAAAAAACCATCCCTTTTATTATTGAAACAAAAAAAATCAAATATTTGGGAATAAATCTAACAAAAGAGGTAAAGGACCTATACAAAGAAAACTATAAAACACTGTTAAAAGAAATAGAAGAAGACACAAAGAAATGGAAAAACATCCCCTGCTCATGGATTGGGAGAATAAACATTATTAAAATGGCCATCCTACCAAAAGCAATATACAGATTCAATGCTATTCCAATCAAAATTTCAATGTCATTCTTCAAAGAAATAGAACAATTATTGATGAAATTCATATGGAATCACAAAAAACCCCGAATAGCCAAAGCTCTCCTGAAAAAAAAAGAAGTGAATGGAGGCATCAAACTCCCAGACTTCAAACTCTACTACAAAGCCATAATCATCAAAACAGCATGGTATTGGAACAAGAACAGACATACAGACCAATGGAATCAAATAGAAAATCCAGAAATAAACCCACAGATTTATGGTCAACTAATATTTGACAAAGGAGCAAAGACTATGCATTGGAGCAAAGAAAGTTTGTTCAATAAATGGTGCTGGGAAAACTGGGTTGCTACATGCAAAAGAATGAAGCTTGACCACTACCTCACACCATATACAAAAATCAACTCAAAATGGATTAAAGAACTAGACATGAGACCTGAAACCATAAAATACATAGAAGGAAATATAGGCGAAACACTACGTGATTTGCATATCAAAGACATCTTTACAGACACATCACCCAAAGCAGTGATAGTGAAGGCAAAGATCAACAGCTGGGACTACATCAAATTAAAGAGCTTCTGCACAGCAAAAGAGACAATAAAAAAAACAAAGAGAAACCCCACCCACTGGGAGAAAATTTTTGCACACAACACTAATGATAAAGGACTGATCACAAAAATCTGCAAAGAGCTGATGAGACTCAACAACAACAAAGAAAATAATCCAGTCAAAAAATGGACAGAGGAGCTAAAAAGAAACTTCTCTGAAGAGGAAATGCGAATGGCCAACAGGCATATGAAAAAATATTCAACATCACTTGTCATCAGGGAAATGCAAATCAAAACTACCATGAGATACCATCTTACACCAGTGAGAATGGCACATATTAAAAAAACTAGCAACAACAAATGTTGGCGAGGTTGTGGAGAAAAAGGGACTCTTCTATTCTGGGAACCCAAACACCTTCAAACACATTACTTCTAGAACTAAACATATTCCAAAATCTCACCTCCTAATTTAGAAATGAATTTTAAATGCTAAGTCTGTGAAAAGTAAGACTCACCACTGTATGCAAGATGGGAAGAGTAAAAAAGAATACTCACACACACAGAGACATACACAAATTCAGTAGTTTAGTAAATGCAATTTTCCTTTGTAAATATTTTCTATTTTTTTAAGTGATAAATGTTACTGATGCATAATGGCATCATTTCTAAATGTTACTTCAATGATTTTATAAATAGATATAATATGATAAACTTACATGGTCTGTCAGTATGTGTGGATGTATTTACGAGTATATCTTTTGACAGGCCTTTAAATATTAAAGTTAAATAAAAATACAATGTAAAATTAGTGATTACATTTATAAATATGAGGTTACTGTTTATTTGCCATATGTCAAGTAATTTTCAGTTCTATAGTAGGATTCCAAGGAAAATTATAGATTACTATCTTTTAATACTTTTAAAAGGAAGTCTCTTGTCAGATGAAGGATGGTAATCATAGTGAGTCATCAAATACTTTCTCAGAACTTGGTATATTGTTAATGAGGACAAACAAATGTAAAACAAATTTAATCTAAAGAATAAAGAACATAAAACTACATAAGGAAGAAAATAATTCACTTTATAACATATGATTTGTTGTTATTTAGTAGTTATGTTGTTCTAAAAATTACCCATTTAATTTGTGGTAGTGGGGGGATGCATTTGCACTCTCCATTAAAAAAAACAAATAGAAAAAAATTATGCATTTTGATACTTAAAGGTTATATTTGTATGCTATTCCTTAAAATTACCTACTTCATTAAAAAGAAAAGATATTTGGGCCTCTCCGGTGGTGCAGTGGGTTGAGCATTGCACTATGAGGCTGTCCACAGCCTTTGCAGCATGGGTTCGAGACCTGACTAGCCAGGGAGAAACCCACATGGTGCGGCAGACCTCTCTGCTGCTCCCCTCAGCAGTGTCTTTGGTCTATCTGCCTGTTCTGCTCCCCACTCTGTCTCTGGTGAATTCTCTCACCCTCTTGTGCCTCTGACCTGTACCTCAGTTCTTGTATAAATCAATCTTTAAATATATATATATACACATATATATACATATATATATATATATATTTGTTGTTGTATGGGGTTGGCACACTTTCTTTATATAAGATGTGACCAAAGACAGACGTCAAAGAAAATTATTGAAAACAGTCAATGTAGGGCCTCCCCAGTGGCGCAGCGGTTAAGCGCTGGGTTGCGAAGCTGCCCGCAGCCTCTGCAGCGCTGGTTCGATTCCCGGCTGCTCCCTGGCCACTGTAGGAGGGTCCCACATGGCTCGCAGACCTCTCCTGCCGCCCGCTGCTCCCCTCAGCAGTGTACTTCGGTCCTTCTGCCTGCTCTGCTCCCTGCTCTGGTGAATTCTCTCACCCTCCCATGCTTGTGACTGCACCCAGTGCTTGTATAAATAAATAAATAAGTGTTAAAAAAAAAAAACTAAAAAAAAAAAAAAAAAAAGAAAACAGTCAATGTAGGGGGTTTGAGCTCTCTACATGGCCATGAAACGGCTAAAGAATCTTTTCTGAAACATTCATGCTTTAATTATATACCTTATTCTTAGCTCTCCCTGCCCTCAAAATTATCCCCGTTTTCTAGAATGACATCATTTTATCTCTTTTGCCAAAACCAATTTTTAAAAAGTTTTCTCTCTTACATCATGAACACAATTTTTTTTAAAAGATTTATTTATTTATTTATACAAGCACTGGGTACAGTCAGAAGGGCGGGAGGGTGAGAGAATTCACCAGAGCCAGAGCAGAGAGCAGAACAGGCAGAGTGACGAAGTACACTGCTAAGGGGAGCAGCGGGCAGCAGGAGAGGTCTGCGCGCCATGTGGGACCCTCGCCCGTGGCCAGGGATCAAACTGGTGCTGCTGAGGCTGGGCGCAGCTTCGCAGCCCAGCGCTCAACTGCTGCGCCACCAGGGGAGGCCCACATCATGAACACAATTATGGCAGAGATGAGAAAAGGAGTAGACAAAATGCAAAATGTTTACTGAATAGTTTTTTTTTTTTAAGCTTAGTTATCTTAATTGTTCTCTAAATATGCTAAGTCAATTTTTAAAAGATTAAACCTGGTGGATATTGTGTGACTTGATTCTTGTCATACTATTGTGTCTGCTTGGAGCAAAATGATGTTGCAATGTCAAAATCACTTTTTTGTTTTAAGATATTCACATCCGGTATTTTTTTTTTCCTTTTTGTTGCAAAAAGTTGTTTTATAGCTCTATGTTTTAGGAAGGCAAGTTCTCCTAAGTGTTGTCATACCACACTCACTGGCTATATATACCAATAACTCTTCATCACAGTTTATAATCCTCCTCCACACTTTGCTTCCCTGCTCCTCTGGTAACTTCAGTTCTACTGTAGCATCCCAAGGGTTTGTTTTGGTTTAGTTTTATCTGTTCCTTTCTCACTTGATTTCTTTATAATTCATATAAGAGTGAATACATTCAGCATTTGTCTTCATTTTTTGGATTTATTTTGCTCAGCATTGTCCCCTCCAGTTTTATCTATGTTGTCACACATGGCAAAATCTTTACAGCTGCGTAGTATTTAATTTTGCATATATACCATATCTTTTTTATTCATTCATCTGTCATTGGACATGGTTGTTTCCATATCTTAGCTATCCATGGTGTTGCAATGAACACGAGAGTACATATATCCTTTTTGATTTGGTGGTTTTTGCATCTTTGTGGATAGATATATAGGATTGGAATTGGTGGATCAAATGGGAGATCTGTAAAATCATTATTTCAAAAGTAATTTTCTAGCTGATTTATTCACATTAACAAAAACAAATGCTTTGTGTAGTCATGATAACAGCTGAAATAGCAAAAAAAAGTAAGGAGGACCGACTTTCGTACTTGTCACCACAATACTTCTTCAAAGAACAATCAGCTATTCTGTCAGCATCAGTGAACCTCTTCTCTGGAATGTTTAATGAGAAAATGTGGAGAAAGAATATCAAAAAACATTTTTACTGGTGCTCAATTTTCTATCCCACTTATAGTTTCAAGATTCCCAGACATAAGATGAAGCTAGGGCAAAAGTGAAAAATAGCTAAGGATCTTGGTTTCTCATTTCTGGAGTAAGAACTAGGTAGATAGATGGAGAGGGAGATTGTACAGGATTTAGTAATCCTGCTGCTACTCAAATATGGGAAAGAAAAATGAAAAGAATTTTTAATCTGCCAAAGCCTTTCCCTTTACATATGCACAGGAAATAGATTACGAAGAGAAAGTACAGCCACAGATGATATTGAACTTCAATGAGCTTTTGTAGACTGATAATATCCTAAAACAAAATAGTAAACACTAATTAAATCATAAATTAAATATGGAGTAGCAAATAACAACCATTAAATGACTAGCATTTGTATAGTACTGTGCAATTTCCAAATTACTTGGATATAGATATCTTTGTTTATATCAACTTTAGCAAGCATAGAAAAATACCAAATCCACTCCCCCTAAGTGATTTAAGGGGAAAAAATTACATATTAAAAGGAATTTTAGAGGAAGAATATATATTAAAAGACTATAAATCAGTAGAAAGAGTTTACATTTAAAAGTAATTTTATGGTCTTCTATTATGTTATGTGCTTTGTTCAATTTTATATTCATATACTACTAGTTCCCTCACAAATACTTCAATCACTCTACATTCCCACTTAAGAATGTTCTTTTTTTTTCAAATTGATTGAAGTACTTTTTTTTTTTAAAGATGTTATTTATTTGGTTTTGCTTAGAAGAACTGGGTGCAGGCCAGAAGTTCAGGGGGTGCGAGGATTCACCAGAGACAGAGCGAGAAACAGAACAGGTAGATTGAAATACACTGCTGAGGGGAGCAGCAGGTGAGACCGAAGTGTCTGCTGCACCATGTGGGTTAGCTTCCTGGCTGGGGATAGAACACAGGCCACAGTGGTGACAGCAAAGAGACTTAACCCCTAGGCCACAAGGGAGGCCTATAAGCATATTCTTTTAATAATATAAGGGTCATCCTTTCCAGTCACCAGGAGAATTGATGTCCAAGGAACACAGGAGCCTTTTGCCCTAGTCTCCTTTACTCCAGTGACCACCAGTGCCCTCCCCTCAGCAACCACTCCAGGAATCCTCAGTCTAAGCAAAACTAGAATAGAATGTTTTTTAGATGGGTGCGTATTCTTAAAAAGTTCTTCAAGACCATGCCCATCTTCTAAGGAGATGGCAGTAGCAAACTGCAGTTTAGAAGCTCTGGATGAATCCATAAGATATTTTTCCAGCTTAATAACCACTTCTGTCACGGTATACATATTCATTAATCATTCAATAAATATGTAATGAGTCCACAGTATGTCAGGCACTGCTCTAAGAATTTGGGATATATGAGTTGGGGTAAAAAGAGCAAGAAAAATTCTTGCTCTTCTAAAGTTTATCCTCTAGTGAAGGGAAAGACAGTGTAATGAAAAAGTGAAGATGTATTTTATAAAAAGAAAGAAGTACTATAAGTTACAACAGAGTAAAAGGATGGAGAGTGCAAAACATGGTTCAATCACAGTTTTAAGGAGGAAGGGGTAAGATACATCCCACTGTTAAGGTAATGTTTGGAAAAAATGTTGATGGGAATAAAGGAGAATTCATGCATATATCTGGGGTAAGAATATTCCATGAGGGCCTCCACTGGTGGCACAGCCATTGAGCGCTGGGCTGCGAAGCTGCCCGCAGCCTCTGCCGAGCCGGTTCGATCCCGGCCAGCCAGCAAGGGTCCCACATGGTACACAGATCTCTCCTGCTGAGCCCGCTGCTCCCCTCAGCAGTGTATTCTGTTACCTGTTCTGTTCCCCCTCTGGCTCTGGTGAATTCTCTTACCCTCTCGCACTTCTGTCTGTACCTAGCGCTTGTATAAATAAATAAATAAATAAATAAATAAATAAATAAATAAATAAATAAATAAATCTTAAAAAAAAAAAGAATATTCCATGAAAAGAGAATAGTTCCAGAGCTAGCCCTAAGGTAGGATCTTGTAAGTCATGTTTGGGGAACAGTAAGGGAAGTCTATGTGTTGCAGTGGGTGGATGGCCAAGGTGAAGCAGATGTAGCCAAAGATCACAGGAATCTTAGAAGGTGTGTTTAAAAAGATATAAGTGGAGTTTTAGTGGGACAAGTCCATTTCCCATATTTTGCAGGAATAATTAAGAAATTGGAGCTATAGGACAATAAACCATATGGACTCAGTAAAATTTTAGCATATGTTTCTTACACTTAGTTAAAATAACTATGTAGTAACAGCTATTTATATATTTTCCATGTGATTAAAATTAAACATTTCCATCCATTCTCCAAGTAACTTACATGTGAGAGTAAGAGAAACAGAGCAAGAGAGGAAGAGAGGGAGGAAGAGAGAGAAGTGAAACAGGAAAATGTAGGAGCTAAGAAGGCTTAATCTCTAGCTTGGTATTCTTTTCTGGCACTCATATCTTAAAATAATACAGTCAAATATATTTCTTCATACCAATTATAAGAAAACCATCCAGAATATTAGATCTAAGTTGTATTAAATTACCTTTTAATTGACCATTTAAAGTAATGTCATTGTATAAATTAGCTGGAGTAAAATAAGAATATGAGAAAGAATCTTTGGACATAGAAAACAAAGTTTGTCATATGTGGAAAGAAAAGGCTTACATGTGGCAGGGAGTGTGATCTCAAGATATAGCTGCTAAATGGGGGTAATGACCGTGATTCTGAAGTACCTTGCCAAAATTTAGTAAACAACTTAATGAACACAGAAGATTTAGAGTATTGGTTCCTCTAGATAACCACACTTCAATTGAGTTGAGAGTTCTTACACTATGAATGAGTACTACTTTTTTTATACTAATTTTCAGAAAAGCTCAATTTGCTGCATGATATGTCTAGCAATGAGAAAGAATTTCTCTAGAAGTAAGCCCTCTTTCACAATTCCAGACCAGATACACAGCTTGTATATATATATATATATATATATATATAGGGATAGTTATTTCAATTGATATTTATAATAGCCCTTATGTTGTTTTCAGGTAGCCAACAATTATACTTTTAGTGCAAATGAATATAGACATTTGGGCACACTGTTATTTTCACAGTCCTAAATTTATATTATATGCCACTTAAAACTTCACTAAATAAAATAACGCAATATGTGTTTTTGTAATGAAAGTAAGCTATCAGTGTAGGCTGAACATATATAAAATTCTATGCTAAGTAATGGGGTAAACAACACCAAAAAATTCCCCAATAGAGCTGTAGGTTCACAAAACAATTCACACATAGTTTACAAAGTGTGTTTAAAACATAGTCTCTTTAAAAAGGTAGAATTATTTACAGCATTTCTCTAGGACTCAGGCTACTTTGTAAATAGAAAAGCCACTATGCTGTTGGGTGGTTTACCCACACTAAAATGTTCTGATTTTACATTGTAGAAAATACACTTCCCATAAACAGAGCGATCTCTGGGGGCATCTACAGGACTAAGTGGTAACTCTCAGGGAAGCAACATTTTGGGAACTTTCGGTCATGCTGTACCATTAATGAATTGCCTGATTTATAACCAATGTAAATTTGGAGCTGGCTCCCTTCCCAGAATGCTTCCAAGCAGCGGCACAGCAGCAACAGTAATGCCAGCAACACAGAAAAAGACAGCCATTTGAGGAATTGAAAAAATTAAAGTTTTGGCCAAGGCATAAAGATATAATGGATGCTGAGTTCCAAAGGAGTGCTAGACCGCATGCAGAATTTAAAAGTAAAATAGTAAAAATGACTAACATCACACTTCAACCCTCACCACACCAAAATTCTAAAAGACTCCAGATATGGGGAGCGCAATCATGGACAGAGACAGCCCAAATCTCTTCAAAGAGATTGCTTTAGGGAGAGTGTGCTTTGAGTATACCAGCTAAGAAAAGGGAAGGATGGAAGGGGGTACAAGCAGAGTAACAGAGGGTTAAAGCTTTCCATGTATATATTTGATATAGGATTTTTTTCTAGTATTTGCACAACTTTTTTTTTGTATCATATAAGTATAGATTCCTCTTAGAAAAATACCACTAAGAGACAACTGATGACAATAAATGTCTTTTATTGTGGAGAAAAAGAAACCCTTGTATACTGGCTGTGGGCCTATAGACTGATCAGCTTTCAGGAAAGACAACAGGGAGATTTCTCAACATATCAAAAATAGATATACCATGTGATGCAGCAATTCCATGTTAGCATTTATTCAAAAAATGTAACAACACTAATTAAAGGGATAAATGCACTCCTGTGTTCATTGTATCTCTATTTACAATAGCCAAGTTATAGAAACAAGCTATATTCCCAAAGACAGGTGAGTGGAGCAAGATGTGGTATATATACAAAATGCAATGCTACTCAACTATAAAGAACAAAATATGACATCTTGCCATTGTGTCGATGTGGATGAAACTGGAGGGGACTATGGAAAATAAAAGTCAGAAAGAGAAAGACAAATAGGAGATGATTTTACTCACAGGTAGAATATATATATAAAAAAAAAAGACAAAGGAAGAGGCAAAACTACACCAAATCAAACTCAATGAAAATGCATACATTGTGCAAAAATGAAAAATGATGCAAAAATATAAAAAATAGTTGTTTGCTGATTTTGATTTTATTATAATTAGTCTTTTTCCTGGTCCCTTATTGAGATTTTCTAAATTCCTGCTAGGAGTGAGACCATCTGGTATTTTTTTCTTTTTCTTTCTGGCTTATTTCAATGAGCATGATCACTTCCAGCTCCATCTATGTTGCTGCAAATTGCATGAGTTTATCTTTTTTGATTGTTGAGTAATATTCCATTGTGTATATGTACCGCATCTTTTTGATCCAGTCATCTATTTTTGGGCATTTGGGTTGTTTCCATAGACACACTATTGGAAGGATTGGGGGCAGGAAGGAGCAGCATCAGAACAAGGGGTGGTGGGTGGGAATTGTATGGGGACTATAATAAGACATACATTGTGCAAAAATGAAAAATGATGTAAATATGTATATAAAATAAAAAATGGAAAAATAAAATAAGCTTTAAAATATATAAAATAAAAATATCTACAAAAAAATGAGTACAGAATTGAGGCAACTAGAGGAGGAGGATGGGGGTGGGGAATGAGGAACAAGGAATGGAGGGTCCCCATAGACTTTGATGGGGAATTATGGGTGATTTGGTGGTAGGGCAACATACATGTGAAGATATCTGAACCTATCCCCCTAAATCATATACAGTATTATAAACCAAATTATCTTGAAATAATAATAAACAAAAAGCAACATGTTGTGCAGATTGTTGCCCTATTCAAAAAGTGTTGCCCTATGTTGTATAAATTATTCTGTTAGCACCTACAAATATTTATTATACCAATTATAAATCTTTCAACTAAAATAGATTCCCTTTGAAAATTAAATAAAGAAAAAAAAAATGTGCATGAAGTCATTCTGAATCTGGGTAATAATGAAACAGCACCCCCCAGAGGCTGTTGAGGGTCAGACCCCAAGCAGGTCTGTCATGTTTAGTCATTGCAGGCAAGTACACAGCTGGAAAAAAAAAAAAAAAAAAGATACTTCAATAACAAAGACACTGTCAGGATTGAAATTTGACCAATAACCTCTTGACAAACTTTCCACAAATCAGAACTGAAAACCCCAAATGCATCCAGTGTAGTTAACCCCACCTCTTCAGCCTAAATCTGCATGCTCCCCACTGAGCTCCTTGGGCAGTCAGCTCAAGTGTTCCTTGAATCTTTATCCCCTGGACTTCAGTCCTAAAGCCCCAAATAAGCATTTGCTGTGACATGCAAGCTAGTAGAGTAGTTGGCACCTTTTAAATTAAGGATATTTTTCTTTTACTGAATTTCTACTTAGCTTCATAGGATATTTTGATTATCTTTGAAACAGACAAAAATATTTATTGTAATGTTATGTATCTTCATTTGAAAATAGAAAGTAAATCTTCACAAATTGCAATGTCCCATATAGTAGTCCAAATGTCTTTCCTTGCTTTGGTACATCTGACGTAGCATTATAAATGATAAAATCTAAAAAGCAAATTGTGATTAATTTATATATACAAAAAGCTCAATAAATTAATGACTAAGTTACATCCTTTCTATGTCAGGGAAAATTGGTACATTTTGTTGGTACCTAAAATAGATATAAGCAGATGATTTCCAGAATAATTCCATTACTAACTTATAATAGGGTATGAGCTACACTGAACGGATATTGAAGCTGCCTTACAAACATCAGTGATATTGACCCATCTTGGGCTCCTACATCAATTCTGGACCAACCCACCACACACCATGAACTAATCTGAAACTTGCAAACTTCAATTCACAACATTTTCAAGAGCCCCTGACTATAAAACACTTTTAACCTACAAAAGAGGTACTAAGTGTCCACTTTGCAACATTGTTTTTAATATGTAAAAAATGGTAGGCTACAGTCTTGCAAATATTTACCCATTTCTTGGGGATGGGGGGAGGTGGTTGGTGGGGGAGGAATGGATGGTGGGAATTATCCCTCCCTCAAAAGTGCTTCATGAAATTGAAATTCAAGAAATTATTTTAAGAGTCATTTTAACTGGGAGTTCAGCAGAAATTGGGGTTTTGCTCAATCACAGCGAAAAACATTGTACGAAACATTGGAAGCTGTGTAATTTTGAAAGGATTGTGTTTCTATGCATTATATTCAGCAGCCTACATGAGCAAATATAAGAAGAAAAAAAAAAAAAGATTTAGCAGAGTCTATTGCCAGGAATGCTGACAGCCTGCTAAAAACACAAAGGTAGCAACCATTCCACCTCCTTCACTGTCTGGAAAGGAATGTTACCTGTCCTCCTAAACAAAAGAAAAGATGCAGATTGGAATTGCACATTTTTTCCAGTGTTTATAGCACAGTCACACCTGCTTAAATTGTACTTACTTTTCCTTCATACAAAATATTTGTGTATCTGCTAGCAGGATTCAATCTTTACCTTACATAAACATTGGGGGGAAAAGGTGCATGTTAATTCTTGACATGACAATAAAGACAAATCTTAGTTAAATATGCTTTACTATACCGTTTGTATTTGCATCTTGGAATGGGTCTGTTGCATTGTAAACTTCTTTTTGCTACATTGTTATACCTGTGAGTCATTGGGCAAGCAGAGCGCACTTAGGGTCATAATAGAATAGGAAAAGCATCAGAAGAATGAGGGCTCCAGAGATAAGGGCAATACATTCCAAAGGGGACTAATCAAACATCCCAGGACTGGGGGCAACATGACATTCTGGAACAAAGGATGATAAAGAAAAGTATGCTAAGATAATGCTGGGACACAGAGACTTAGTTCTGAACACAGAGACAGTGGGCAGAATGAGTGAGACCAATGAGAACTAACCAATCACAGAGAGACTGATGGGGCTTTAGAACAATTAGGGAAAGAAGGTACATATTCCCTAAGGCTTGACTCCACTTTGGCTTCCTTGCCCCTCCCTGGGGGAGTCCCACTTTATTTCTGTTCCTTTTCTCCTTAATAAACTTTTTTCTTTCTCTAAACAGATCTGTTCACTTGCTTGAACTGAGTACCAGCAAAGTTCCAGCTGTGGCTTCATGAGACACCAACCCGTGGTGGTCTAGTGGCTGGGACTCAGCGCTGCCACCACAGCCTGGGATCCATTCCTGGCTGGGAGACAAGACCTGAGGCCCTGAAATTATGTATCACCTGTGCATGTGTGTATATATATATATATATATATATATATATATATATATAGAGAGAGAGAGAGAGAGAGAGAGAGGAGATAAGGAGGAGTGAGGGAGGGAGACTGGGAGACTCATAGACAGACTGACAGACAATCACCACATGGAGTCAAGAAAATGTGTTCATCACTGTTCCTAGAAGTGAGGGTAGCCTCCTATTTCTTTCTACTATCATTCTTTGGTTAGGATAATTTCTAATTATTCATCATGTATATAATATCATTTTAGAGATCAGGAAAAAAGAATACATGTTGACCGATTCACAAATTTTCTGAACACTAAATGAGAAGGGAAGAGAAAGACAGTAAGGCTTCCTTCCGATTGTGTACTAAGATATATTACACTTGTCCTTTGGAGTAAGAAGTTTCCTAGAAAGAAATCCAGTGTTTATGAAATAGAAGTGGCCTGCAAATTTGCTGTTCAAAATTTCAGATTAGCTACCTGAGGATAGAGAAGACTCTGTCTAGATGGTGATTTCCTCAAATTAGCCTGCAATCCATTTCCCTATAGAAGCCTGACTCATGAGTGAGCCTTAGGACAAAAAGACACTTCTGTCAAGGTGGAGTATAACACAATTCTTGAAAAGAATAAAATGGAAGAAAGACCTCTTTCCCATGTCCCGATTGGAATCATATTGTGCAGACTAATGAACAAGAAATGACAAGGGTGATGTGACTCAGCAAGTGAAAGTCCACAGAACAAGTGACACAACTGTGAGAACTGGATGGCTGCCACATTGTGCAGGAAACACAATGACCACAAATAAATCTAAGGGAAGCAGCAACAGAGGAAGAATGAAGAGCTGGCATATTGAGTTACTGTGCATTCAGTGGTCAAGGCAACACAGGCGGTGTGTCATGTCCTTGGCAGCCATTCTCTCACTGGCTTGCTGTAGAAAGTCTTTAGATATTATGATTGAGTCCCAATTTGCCAATGAGGAAAGTGATTTTTTTAAAGATTTTTTTTATTTATTTATACAAGAGCTGGGGTACAGGCCAGAGGTGTGGGGGGTGAGAGGATTCACCAGAGACAGGGTGGGGAACAGAACAGGCAGACTGGCTGAAATACAATGCTGAGGGGAGCAGGGGCAAGGCAGGAGAGATCTGCCATGCCATGTGGGAATCTCCCTGGCCAGCTGCATCAAATCTTTACTGCAGAAGCTGCAGACAGCTTCACAGCACTGTGTTCAACCCGCTGTGCCACTGGGTAGGCCCGAGGAAAGTGATTATTTTAAGAGAAAGTGTTTTGAAAAAAGTACCCATTTATGGTACTCCTCCTCCATTCACACATGAAATATACAATGACTACATCTCTAGGAGTTCTGGAAATGAAAATGTTTAAATCAATATTAGAAAACCAAAGCAGAAATTAATGTCATTAATAAGAATTTATAAATAGAACAGCATTTACTATTTCTACACACACCAAAGTTTGTGGCAAAGAGATCCTTAGCTGTACGTTATTTGAAATAAAACTACAATTTAAGGAAGGTCTGAGATAAGACACAATGAAATTATAGTAATACTATCTCACTCTGATTTTACATTCACCAAACTACTTTCTAATCATAACCTCTCTTAAACTTCCTTAGAGGAGGCCCAGTTGACTAACTAGCTGATAGCTATTTCTTAGCATTTATGACATTGAAATTATAAACACTCTGACTTCCATTTAAGTGTTTGTAACCATAATCCTAATCAGTCAGGATACGCTTGAAAAAATTTATTCAAAAAAATATGGTAAGTGCACCAAGATCTGAACAACTCATGAATTTCCTTCTTGTCTCTATAATATGATCTTTGACTTATCTCACTCTAAATAAAGTACTTGTATTATTAAGTCTTACCATGTTATCCTCCAACCAAACAGCACTTACGGTTTTCAGGACACTGTGATCAAAATTCCATTAAATTTTAACTCATGAAATAGCAGGATGAATGACTAATAGGTCAGACAAAATTATGAATCTTTAGTCGAAAGCAGGCATTTCAAATGGATAATCAAGATAATAAACATGTAGGAGGAAAAAAAAAACTCATAGCATAATCTGTAGGTGTTTCAACTGTTAGTCAACCATGATTTTATAAACACCTTGATTTTAGAATCACAGTGTTTGAAAGTAATTATTTTGTAATTTAGATTGTCTTGAAAGAGAAGAACAGAGGCTTTTGGTTTGACTAGAGAGTACAGAAGAGAGCCTTGAACTTTTCATGGTGTAGGTTATAGCCTAGTCAATGGGTCATTGAACCTTTATTACTTTAATTAAAAATTTACTTTTTTTAATGACATAAAATATATTGATTAGGGCCTCCCTGTTGGCACAAGGGGTTAAAACACAACCTATGAAGCAGTCTGCAGCCACTGCAGGATGAGTTCGCTCCCCAGCCAGGGAGCAACCCACATGACTCAGCAGATTCACTTCTGGCAAAAAGTTTTGTTAAAAAGTAGCAGTCTCCATTGCTTTTGTGGTATCCATCTGTCCTCTTCAGTCTCCTTCGCTTGCCTGATTTCCCTTTTCTTCTTTCATTATACTACTACATGGCTTACATTTTATTCAGTCCTCTGACTAATTTTATTAAGATGACATCTCACCCTGAACAACATATAACCAGGAATAACAACTTTGTACGTAATACATTTAGAAAGGGGCCCTGTTCATTCAGAATGTCTAGTTATTCCCTGCTTTGCTTCTTATATGCCTGAATTCATAGCTTCAATATATTTTAATTCGAACACTGTCATTTTGACCACAGACCAAAATCATTCTCTAACTCTTCTTTCATTCATACAATTATTCATTAATTTAAAAATAATTCAGTGCTAAAGGAAAAGATAGAAGTAAGGATGGGAAGGAGGGAGGGAGAGAAGAAGACAAGAAGGGAAGAGGAGAGGGAGAAAGGGAAAAATGTACTCTGCTCTCAAAGGTTCTACAGTCTCACAGAGAAATGAAAATAAACGAGTGCACTAAAATGTTAAAGGTGTTCACACAGCAGCTTTACAAAATAAAATGCATTCCCTTCTATATGGGTACTCTCTTCTAATCAAAGCTCATCTGTTTAAATATCCTTGATTATTATAGTTACTTGTTAATTATACCAACTTATTTTATTGTTTTGATTTGGTATATTTGAGATGCGGTTAATAGATATTTGGGTTACAAACCTCATGTTATCATCCTAGCTCTCAGTCTGAGATACAACATAAACAAACAAATGAAAAAAACTCAATAAAATGCCTGCAATTCTCTTAACTTGATCTTTAGAACAACCCTGAAATGCATCTTTACCTCACAATATTTTTGCTTGTGATTTTCCGAGTATTAGGAAAAAATCAATATGAACCCGGTAAAACAAGGAATAAGGAGTAAAAATCTAAATGTCTAAAGGATAATACCAAGTAGCAGAAAGGAAGTTAGCATTATTTTTACTATGTATATTAGGTTCAGTCTTATTTATACTGAAAGGTAAGTACAGATCTATTTTTTGTTAAAACATTTTGAAGCAAACACATAAACACTTTCCATAAAGTCTTTTACAGAAACTATTTACATCCTTTTGAATTTTGAAAATTAATGTATGTATTCTCTTTCTGCTACATTAGTGACTCGAGCAAAAGTTATCATTCACACTAGAAAGAATAACAAAAATATTCTCAGTAACCTTATTATACATTTCTCAATTTTTACCACCAAGAGATTTACAAGATAGCTTCTGTTTGAGTTATTTTTCTTTTGTCCAATTTTAGGAGAGACAATAAACAATTGGAAATTTTCATTTATTTTATTGTTGAAGAAACTAATTGGTAAAAGAGTATTGATATGAAATAGTTTCTTTCTCCAAAAGACATGATATTTGGTAAAGTCATATGGATGGCATTTTGCTACTTGTCATTGTAGAATATGTGTCATAATCATTTTATTCTAAAATATTTGCTTTTAAGTTAGGGATTTTCCTTTTCAATTTTCCTTCCAACAAGATGAGCATAGATCACAGTTTTAAGCTGATACAATTTTCATCTGCTCAGTTATGCTTAAATAATGCAGTAAGAAAAAAAAGACACAATGAAGGACTTCGTAAGTTAGTATGCTCTCATTAAAGTTCTAAGAAATTTCTAACTACAGAAGGTAAGATGCGGCTCTCCTAGCATGTGAACTAACTACAAGATGTTGCATTATAAGAGATATTAAATGGCATTAAACAGCAAGTAAATGTCATTATACACTAAAATGTATAGTCCTAAGAGTTTTTCAAAAGTAGCCTCAATTTAGTTTCTACCTGTGATTTTCTTTATTTTCTAACTCTAACCTTTTCTCAAAAATTCTTTCCATGCAATATAATTCCACAATGGAAAAAATTCACACAATTTAGTGCATCATCAAGTACTTTTATTTTCATTTCTGTTGAAATTATTTGAAATGTCTTAAAAGCTAATGGTCACTGCTCTGAAACATTTGAGGAAGAAGGGGTGGTAGGCATGGTCCCTATTAAAATTTAAGAATGTGGGCCTCCCTGGTGGCACAGCGGGTTGAGCAGGGCGCTGTGAAGCTGTCCACAGGTTCCATTCTCCGCTGGCCAGGGAGATACCCACAGACCTCTCCTGCCTCACTCCGCTGCTCCCCTCAGCAGTGTCTGTGGTCTGTCTGCCTGTTCTGTTCCCCGCTCTGTGTCTGTTGATTTCTCTCACCCTCCCGCACCTCTTGCCTGTACCCCAGTTCTTGTACACATAAATATTTTTTTTAATATTTATTTATTTATTTATGCGAGCACTGGGTACAGTCAGAAGCATGGGAGGGTGAGAGAATTCACCAGAGCCAGAGCAGGGAGCAGAACAGACAGACCAACAAAATACACTGCTGAGGGGAGCAGCAGGAGAGGTCTGCGCGCCATGTGGGATCCTCACCGGTGGCCGGGGATCGAACCAGCGCTGCAGAGGCTGCGGACAGCTTTGTTTTCCAGCGCTCAACTGCTACACCGGCGCAGTGGTTGAGTTAGGGCCTCCCCTGGTGGCGCAGTGGTTGAGCACTGGACTGCGAAGCTGCCCACAGCCTCTGCAGCGCAGGTTCGATCCCCAGCCCCCAGCGAGGGTCCCACATGGCGGGACAGAACTCTCCTGCCACGCCCACTGCTCCCCTCAGCAGTGTGTTTCATCGGTCTGCCTGTTCTGTTCCCCATCCTGGCTCTGGTGAAGTATCTCACCTTCCAGCGCTTCTGACTATATCCAATGCTTGAATGAATGAACAAACAAACAAACAAACAAACAAACAAACGAATGAATGAATGAATAAATGAATGAATAAATGAATAAATAAATAAATCTTTTTTAAAAAAGAATAAATAAAATCTAAGAATATAACATGATACAAAAGGACCTTGACATCATGATTTTAATGTTGTGTTATCTCATTATACATAAAGATAGCTTTGCAAAATATAATTAGAGGTTTTAGTCACACTTTTTTCTGAGTAGAGGGCAAACAAAATGATAAGTCTGAAATGGGTGTACATTTTCAATTAATAAAGTTACCTTATTTTATCCTCCCCTTTTAGTAGAAAAGCTCACTACAAAACAAAAAACAAACTGCCAATTATCACATGTTTATGTAGATAATATGTATGATGTAGCTTTATTAGTAAGGATGCCAACAATCAAAAGTTAAGATTTCACAATTATCTAACAAAGTTCCCATTCTGTCTCTGCTCCTCCTCCTTACTCTGAGGTTTCAAAAGATCAAATTAGCACTACCAAAAAAATTATCTTTATGCTACACTCCTTCTGCTTCTAAGGAAGAAATTCTGCCTCACTATCTAAACAGAGGGAAGGGACCGAGGGAGAGGTAAAGGGAAACACCCTGCAAAGGGCGCTGATCATGTATAGTTTGAGGTCATTACAGCAAACTCCAAAGAGAGGGCACCCCCATGGTAAAGAGGGAATAGCAGCCCTAGCCATGATTTCATCTGGTGAAACCAAAAGCAAAGAATCCAGCTAATCTCCACCTAGTCTACCAACACATGGAAGCTGTGAGGAAAAAATTTGTTTTAAGGTGTTAACTTGTGTTAACTTGTTATATAGCAAATAACAATTAAACACAGTTTACCATGTTCATTCATTAGAAGATCCCATATTATAAGTTTGTCTCATCAAGTTAGTGCAGAAATAGACTGACATATATATAGTCAGTTGGTTTATGATAGAGATGATCTTAAAGCAAAGGGAGAAAATATGATTGATTTAATAATTGCTGGAAGATCCACAGGATAGTCACATAGGCAAAATGTATCTTGACTATCTCACAATATAGTCAAGTCAATTTTAGGTGAACTGTGTATCTAAATATGTACAATAAGTACTATCACTAATAGAAAAGTAATAGAAAAGCAAAGACTTACCTATCCAATTTCCCTATAACATTCTATTACTTAAAATGTTCAAGGAATTATTACATTTTTCAAGAATAAAAACATACTTGTTAGTATTATGCAATGACTTAGTTATATACTTTGCAAATTTGGTTAATCTAGCTTCCCATAGATGAAACTATAACTATTGGATATAGGATATATCTTTCTTTGGCAGGTTGATAATGGAACTTTGTGATTTTATAAAAATGTATGAATATGTACTATTCCAGTTGCAACGATAGCCTGAAATACAGGTGGCTCAGGAGTTGCCTGGTAGGGCTTGGTGCCACAGGCGTTAAAGTCTCATCTTTATCCAGTTATCACCAGCCACTGCAGCACGAGTTACATCCTCAGCCAGGGAGCCTGACCCAAGTGGTGTAGCTCTCCTGTATCATCTGCTGCTCCCCTCAGCAGGTATCAATAGATCTGCCTGTTCTGCTCCCCACTCTGTCTCTGGTGAATCTTCCCACCACCATCCCCCTTCCCCTGCCCCGACACCTGTGGCCTACACCCCAGTTTTTATATGCATAAATAAATCTTTAAAAAAAACAAACTCCTAAAATGGCAAGCAATAACCTAATTTTTTTAAAAGTTCTATAGCCTCTTCTTTTCACGTATAAGTAATTTATTAAATTTGTAAAACTGCACAGCATTTATTCAAGTCTGACATCAACTAAATGAAAAAAAATTAAACAATCATACACGTTTCAGTGTATAATGCTTTAATGCTTGCATTTAGCATAATAGATTTATAATTTATTTTAATGTGTTATTTCCTTTAATTCTATGATTTCTGACTTCTTATGATAATGAATTCATTCTATACATTTTAAAGCAAATAATATGCTATATAAAGTCACCCAAAATTTTTTTTGCCATTATCTTAGGAACTATATTATAATTTTGTATATTTCTTAATGTATAGTATTTGAAGTAAAACTTAATGCCATGTTTGAAATGATAATTTCATACATCAATAATCATATTTTATTCCAATTATCAAAATCTAAGATATGATCTCAACTTCTATTTTTATGACTTATTTCCTTAATTAGGGATGAAACAACTATGTAACTTAATATCCAATCACAGTTTCTTGGATGGTCTGAGGCCTGGGGGGATCGTAAACATTGAATAAAGTCAGTCTAAAAAGAAGGAATCTGGAGTGAGCAAGAATCCACTATCCACGTTGAGAGTGATAGTAGTGTAGATAGTATTTCTTGGCATTATGTTATACATATATCATGAAGGCAATCCATCTTTGACTGTCTATATAACTACTTCTGAATTCTGATAGTTTAAAAGAGTTTACAACAATATTTTCCCTCACAACTCTAAAACTTCCAAAAACCTAGATACTCCATGCCCCCTTGGTGTCTCAGTTCTATAATCAGCTCTCAAGGGTTCATTTTTTTTTTTTAGCTCATCTTTGTCTATTAATTTAGTTACTTCATATTCCACAAATTAGTGACACTGTCTGGTATTTATCTTTCTCCTTCTGGCTTATTTTGCTTAGCATGATCCTTTTAAGCTCCATCCACATTACCAGAAATGGCATGAATTCATCTATCAGCTTTTCAAAGAGTGCAAATAGAGTTTGAAGGAAAAACAACAATACAGTTCATGTCTTACAGATGATCTAATGGAATTGTTTTATTTGTGCAACCTATATAATCAATATAATTATTCACTGGTCCTACTCTGGACTTGTTATACAACATTCAGTCAACACAAAGTTTTGCTTTTTATCATACAGTTGAGGGCATCTTGAACATAAACCTTTTAAACTAGGATCTTGTCAGATCCCACTCTTCATATTTCCTCTTCTCCCAATCTTCTCATCTTAGTAAATAGCTTTTCTACTCATTTAATAGTTTGTTCACTTTGATATCCTCAGATAAGTATTTGATAATAAATATTATTTTTTGGGGGGAATCCTGACAAGATGGTGCAGAGCGAAGATGATGGGCTCACCTCTTCCACTTCACAACCTAATTACAGCTAAACAATGTAAACAACTTCTGAAAGATAGATGCACAAGCATTGCATACATCAAGAGCAAAAGTACATTGAAAAATTTTAGGAAAAAACTGTACCTGAACTATGTTTAGAACAATTTTAGGGCAGTACTATCCATGAGAGAGAGGGCCATGGAATGACCCTGTATGGAATCCCTGTATAGAATTCCTCTCTGTTGTTAACTCCAGGGTACACACTCACATCAGGAACTTTAAAATCTAGGCACTGCAGTAGAAAGGGAGGTACACAGAGTTGGCAAACAGGACAGAGAATGCACCACTGTAAAACTATTGTGGTAAGGGTGCAAAGTAGAGACTATAGGATTGAGTCTGAGGCTTTCAAATTAGAATGATTGGGTCACAAACCGGCATAGAGAATCACAATGGATCACCTATGCCTCCTGATAGAGGAGACTATTGCTTGCAGCCTGAGTCTGTGATATGTGAAGCAAATGCCTCAACCCCACCTGGAGCCAAAAGCAAGATATCTGTCTGTTCTCACTAACCAGATCTTAAGCATCTGTATCTTAACAATTGGAACAAGCATCCAGGGTTAAGCTCCAAATTGAAAAGCAAAGGGGATAATTCCCAGATTATCTATCTCAACTATAACCCTCACACAGCAATGTACATAGACTTCATCCAAAGCCTAGAGGTTGAGGCTGGCATGAGACTTCACAAAACATTTTAGCCTAGGAGTTGGTCTAGGGGAAGGGATCACAGTAGGGCCCCACCATATGCCCTGGTAACTACAGCATTACTGGAAGCTTGACCCTTGATGCTTACTGGAACCAAGTTTTTGGAACTCTAATGCTCCCAATTCCTCTTTCTTATAACTACTTGAAGGCACCAGTGACCCAGCTATCTGAACAGATACGAAGATGTCAGACTATAAAATAATAGACTCCAAAATATCCTGGTTAAAAACCTTAGGATTATATCCAGTTTCTTGCAGAAGCAGTTAAAGATAATTTATTAAGATACGTAACAGAAGCTCACTATAACAAATGATACAGACAAAAATGAAGAGACAATATAGGACAAATGCTGTTGCAAAATGAGAAAAAAAAAACAAAAACAGAAAACAAAAGAAAAAAAAAACAACAAACAAAGTCTCATTCCATCACAGCTCCAAATTATGCCTGAGGAACAGTTTAAGGTAATAGTTATAATCATATTTGCTGAATTAAGAAAAACAATGGATAATATAAAAAGAAACACAATCCAGATTAAAAAAAAATGAGACTGTTAAACTAGAATTAATGGATCTATAAAAATACTGTAACAAATTAAAAAATACAATAGTGGGCGTTAATACTGAACAAATGCAAGTAAAGGAGAAACTTAATAAGCTTGAAAGTACAGGGGAAGAGAATCCACAAAAAAGAACAAAGGGAAAAAAAAGCCAAAAACATAAAAACAGCATAAAATCTGCTTGGTATAACTTAAAGAAAAATAACTTCCATATCATGGGGTCCCAGAAGCATAAAAGAAAGAGAACATAGAAAATTTCTTGAAAGAAATAATAGCTGACAACTATCTTAATTTGGGAAAAACTAGGCATCCTGACCCAAAAGGCCTAAAGTTTCCAAACAAAATAATACCAAACTGACACACTTCAAGGCACATTATAAATAAACTGTTGCAAGCCAATGACAAGGAGAAATTACTAAATGCATTGAAAGTAAAAAGAAAAATCTAACAGGGAATATGTATTAGATTATAAACTTTTCAGTAGAAACCACATAGGCTAGGAGGGGATGGCAGAAGATATTTTAACTCAAAGACTTCCAGAATGGAATACCACATTATCAGTAATACATTAGTAAGATATAGTCCTTTTTCATGGTTATTTTATTTTTTTAAAGATTTATTTATTTAATTATACAAGAACTGGGGTACAGGCCAGATGTGCAGGAGGGTGAGAGAATTCACCAGAGACAGAGCCGGGAGCAGAACAGGCAGAAGAACAGAAATACACTGCTGAGGGGAGCCGCGGGCGGCAGGAGAGTCTGCTGCGCCCCGTGGGACCCTCACTGGCCGGCTGGGATTGAACTGGCGCTGCAGAGGCTGCGGACAGCTTTACAGCGTGGAGCTCAACCACCTGCACCACCAGGGGAGGCCCAATGGTTATTTTATAGCGTAATAAGAAATAAAAGAGAACAAGCAAAGAATTATAGTAACACCTAGTAAGTGCAATGATAAGTTTGATACAGGGTTTTATGAGAATATATATCAAAGGCATCTAACATAGTTCAAGAGATAAGCCACACAAAAAGAAAAAAAAAAAGTGTAATTACTAGGACTCTCACTGGGTAGAATGGAACCAGCGCTGCAAAGGCTCTTGATAGCTTCACAGCGCTGTGCTCAACTGCCTGCGCCACCAGGGAGGCCCATCCCCCTGCCTTTTCCTGAGGGAAGGTGGCCTTGCTAGAAATAATTTTACTTCTGCTGATAACCTTGCCCCAGCCCTTGCTGACTTGCATTGTGCAGGCCATCTCGCTGAGCCTTTCTGGCTTGCTAGATGGGAAGATGTCAGATTCGGCATCCTTTAACAAAGCCAGCTAAAAATCTCTATGTTTATTCAGACTAATTTTGTTTTCAAAAAACACAACATAAATATGCCTAAGAGAATCTTCTATATAAGCAAACTAGAGGGAAGGCTTTTATAGAAACACACATGGAACCAAAGCAATTATTTGATCGGCTATAGCTTATTTGGAAAAACTTACTAATTGTGATAATTGGCAGTTTTAAAGTTTCGATTTCTTCATTTTGAGGCATTTATAGGTATTGACTCAAACTCAGATTTTGGTTTGCTTGCTTAAGATTGCCAAGGAATTATATAAATTGTCTAGTAACCTCAAAAGTTATTTTTTTTTAAATTACTAAGGAACAATTGTTGTCATCGTATATGTCAATTTTTGCCAGTCTAATGGTTTGGCTATTTAACATGTATTTCTGTATTTTTCATATAATGGTAACTTATAAATTCACATTTTCTTGCATAAAAGCCTGCTTTGTAGGAACATCTGGGTTATAAACACTCCTTTCTGACTTTCAAGACTCTCAGAGACTCAAGGATTCTAAAAGTCAAGGTCTATGGTAATGAATCATTAACATTTTAAATGAAGTATCAAAATCAGGAAATGCAAATTATAATTCTGATATCAATATTAACTTATGCAAGTGGCTCATTTGCAATTATCACACTTGACTTTTATGTTTATAAAACACAGATATCTTAATCTTAATCATTGCTTCATCCATATGTGTTCCCATCTTTGGACTTTTAAATATATACCAGCCAGGCAAAACACACAATACTCTTTATAATATCAAATCCCTGTAAGATCCAAATAGATGGCCTACTGGGTTACCAGATGCAATCTAGTACTGAAAATTAAAGGAGCAGATGTTCTCTGTTAACCTTATTTTTTAACAGAAATAAACAAATTTTTAAAAATAGAAGGAAACTTAGAACTATAATATCTCCAAATACCGGGAAGCTTAATAAAAGATAATTGAAAGTATCAGTTAAAATTATCCAACTGAAGTTGAGGGAATGTTCTTTGATAACAAAAAGATAGATATTAGAAATAAAAAATTAATTCTGAGCAAATAAATACAAACAAGGATTACCTAGACAAACTCTAAAATTATTTTTAAATTACTGAAGAGCAATGCTTGGTAATATGTAATTTCTATCAACTTTGATTAAAAAAAATGCTCAGCTCAGTCAGGAAAAAAATGACTCATTTTGAAAAATTACAGTATACAAATACAAATAAATTTTAAAATGATGCTTTCAATCAGTGACCCATGCATTGCCTTATTAGTAAGAATGAAAAACTATTGGGGGAGGGCCCCACTGGTGGCTCAAGGGGTTAAGTGCAGCACTATGAAGTGATCCACAGCCACTGCAGCATGAGTCCGATCACTGACCAGGGAGGTGACCCACTAAGCACAGCAGACCTGTCTCACCCGCTCATCCCTTCAGCAGTGTATTTCAGTAGATCCGCCTCTTCTGCTCCCCACTCTATCTCTGTGGAATCTTCTCAACCCCCGTGCTCTGGCCTACACCCAGGCCCTTGTATGCATAAATACATTTTTTTTTTAAAGGAAAAACAATTAGGGGAGGTGAGAAAAATGAGGATCTAATTCAACTCACTCTATTGTGCCAGATAATCACAAACAGAAAAAGGAAATCTTAAAATTTGTCTTCTGAAAAAGGTAAAAATATCAGACATAAATGTACATACACAAAAGAGTTAAAGAGTACACAGAATCTCTGTATAATTTCTTATATCTACAAGTAAATCTATAAGCATCTCAAAATGAAATTAAAAAAATAAAATGAAGAAAAATAAGGTTATATGTATAATCATATTAGTTATTGCTACAAAGACAAATTAATCTGTTTCTTATCTTTGAGGATATTAGTCCATAGATAATCAATTGGGAAATCATTTAAAATTAGTAAAAATAATCAAAGACCCTGAGGTAAACAGAGTGACAGTATTACTATGGCCTGAAAAGAACAACTTGATAAAAGTAAATGAAGCACTTAACTGAGTAAATACATAACTAAAAGCAGAAACCAGGAATGAAAATACAGTCACCAATCAAAATGAAAAAGGGAAAGCCATAAATAAGTGTTTTAAATATAAATGTGAGCAAAGGATATTTGTATAAAAAATTGAAATAGCATTTAAAATTCCAAATACAGGGAATATTCAAAACTCCTATAAAGTAACAATAAACCCAAGTACAACTGAAAAAGAACATTCAGCTTATAGAAGAAAATGCATGAGAATATCTTTACCTCTGTGGAACAAAGTGTTTTTTATTTGTTTTTAATTAATTGTCTTTTGAACAAGAACAAAACACATCATACAACATCATAAGTCTGTTGTAGAGCAACCCTGATACAAAACGGGGTGCCTGACTGTGGGTCCTCACCCGCGCGCTTAAAAGGACTTATCAATGTTCTACTGCAGGCACACGTGAAAGGTTAATAAAAGATTTATTTACAAGGGAAGGGGAAATGAGGAAATGTACAGCTCAGGGAGAAAAGTGGGAGACAAAGTTTTAAATGAGTCCTACCCGATCCGCTGATCAGGAATCTCAAAATGGCACTCTGAGAGCTGGCTGCAAGCCAGGAGCGGTGAAGCCAGGAGGCGAGTGATCGCGAGCCCCCCCAAGGCCCACGTGTTTGGTTTTTATATCCAACCTGGCTGCCCAACTCCACCCTCAGGTCCCAGCCACCTTCCCTTTGGTGGTGATGGGATTTGTCTTTCCCAATGTCTTGATGGCTTTAGTCTGGAGTGGGGGTGGGGTCCACAAAGCCTATATGGGATTAGCTCAGGACATCCTTTCCCCCTAACAAGTCCATTTCACAAAATTAGTTAATATTGATTACATTTAACTATTAAACCTTTTTTGCTTATAAAAACACCATCGGGGAAATAGACAAACCATAACAACAAATTGGGGACAAAGATAAAATCACAGTACATATATGCAACAAGGAGTCCTAACAAGAATATATATGAACTCCTACAAATCAACAACAAAAATATATAAAACTTAACAAAAACTAGGCAAAAGGTTTAAATAGATACCTAAAAATTAAGATACACATAGCCAATGAACTATTAAAAATTACTCAACATTCTTTATCACAAGGACAATTCATATTAAAACCAATAAGGTACTATTTTACTTTCTACATTTTACTAGTCTTAGTAAAATCAAAAAGACTAAAAATACTAAACATTGAGATGTGGAATAATCAGAGCTCCTATATATTGCTTGTGTGAAATTCTCTTTTTACTTCTAGAAATTGTGCACACTATATTCTCAAGCCATAAAACTGCCATGGCAAAGAAACTAGGTAGTGCACAATTATAGGACAGCAACAAAAAACTAGCTCATGTTCTTGGTATCAAAAGATCTTTAGAAGCAGAGTAATGACATAATATTGATCCAAGATGGCAGGGACATATCCAGATGTTACAACTCTAACAAACTTCTCTCTTATCATTACCTTATCAACTGGTATCAGTTGCTCTCCAGTCCAATATCCTAGAGTGACCGTGCAACTCTCACTGTTTCCATTGTTACTCTTTTCTTTTGCCATTACAAACTCTAAATTCTCTCAATTTTTTTTTTGCTTGCTCTGAGATTTTGTTTAATAATCTCACCTTACTTTTTTTATATCTTCTGGTTTCTGTACTATTCCTGTTACTGCTATTTCTATGTGACTCCTACATAAAACTCAAAGGGGACCTCACTGAAATATCCAGTTAACATATATGGCAGAGAATATCAGTACTGGATGGCATGGACCTCTTATATTGGTCTACATTTTGGAATATTGATCAGTCCACATAAGTGCCTTTGAATGAGAGATGGTCTGTCCTCTAGTAATCCATGACTAGGTTTTCAGAGTCATATGAGACTAAATAATCAGTACAGCAGAAAAGCCAGGCATTTCAAGGTTCCTCCAGAAAGAGAACTGTAGCCAGAAGTGACCTGCCTACACATTGCATTGCCTACCTCAATATATTCCTTTATTAGGATCTCTTTCATGGGTATCCCTCTTATTTCACTGATCTTTGTTAATGTTGTAGAGCTGTTACAGATGATAATTACTATACCTTCAAATTCTTTATCTAATAGCTGAAAATATTTCCTCACATTCTTCGTTTTATAATTTTTTTTAAAGATTTATTTATTTATTTATGCATACAAGCACTGGGTACAGTCAAAAGTGCGGGAGGGTGAGAGAATTCACCAGAGCCAGAGAGGGGAGCAGAACAGGCAGAAGGACCGAAGCACACAGCTGAGGGGAGCAGCGTGCAGGAGAGGTCTGCGCGCAATGTGGGACCCTCCTTCCGTGGCTAGGGAGCAACCAGGGATCGAACCGGTGCTGCAGAGGCTGCGGGCAGCTTCACAACCCAGCGCTCAACCACTGCGCATAAATTTTTGAAACTATTTGATAAATGTGTTCTGTTAGAAAGGAATTTTACAATATTTTGTCAAATTTTAAAAAATTTCTCCTTGAAAATTATGTTAGAACTGCATACACACACATATAATATATAATTTATAGTTTATTCAAGGGTAAATTGGCATCTAAAATATTGAATCCTTCTCCCAACATACGACAGAAAAGTAAAACCCAATGAACCAAACTTTAATTCACCCAGAAATTACATTAAGTCTACACTGGCAAATGGAAACTGAAAAAAAAAAAAAAATAAGTAGTGACAGTATAATCCAGTAGCTACATAAGAAACATTTTGTGTTTGCCTTCACTATCACTGCTTTGGGTGATGTGTCTGTAAAGATGTCTTTGATGTGAATGTCATGTTGTGTTTTGCCTATATTTCCTTCTATGTATTTTATGGTTTCAGATCTTATGTCCAGTTCTTTAATCCATTTTGAGTTGGATTTTGTCCATGGTGTTAGGTAGTAGCCAAGCTTCATTCTTTTGCATGTAGTGACCCAGTTTTCCCAGCACCATTTATTGAACAAACTTTCTTTGCTCCAATGCTATTAAAGAGCTTCTGTACAGCAAAAGGGACAATAACAAAAACAAATAGAAACCCCACCAACTGGAAGAACATTTTTTCACACAACACTAACGATAAAGGACTGATCACAAAAATCTACAGAGAGCTGATGAGACTCAACAAAAACAAAGAAAATAATCCAGTCAAAAAATGGGCAGAAGAGCTAAAAAGAAACTTCTCTGAAGAGGAAATGCAGATGGCCAACAGGCATATGAAAAAATGTCCAACATCACTTGTAATCAGGGAAATGCAAAGCAAAACTACCATGAGATACCATCTTACACCAGTGAGAATGGCACATATTGAAAAAACTAGCAACAACAAATGTTGGAGAGGTTGTGGAGAAAAAGGAACTCTCCTGCACTGTTGGTGGGAGTGCAAACTGGTCCAACCACTATGGAGAGCTGTGTGGAGATTTCTGGACCTACTAAACATAGAGCTTCCATATGATCCAGCAATTCCACTCCTAGGTATTTACCCAAAGGACACAGAAACATCAATTACAAAGAACACCTGCACCCCTATGTTTATAGCAGCACTGTTTACAATAGCTAAGCTTTGGAAACAGCCCAAATACCCAAAAATAGATGACTGGATCAAGAAGATGTGGTACATATACACTATGGAATATTACTCAGCATTCAAAAAAGATAAACACATGCAATTTGCAGCAACATGGATGGCGCTGGAAGGGATCATGCTCAGCGAAATAAGCCAGAAAGAAGAAGAAAACTACCGGATGGTCTCACTCATAGCAGGAATCTAGAAAACTTAAATAAGGGACCAGGAAAAAGAACAACTATAAGAAAGAAAATATCAAAATCAACAAACAACTATGAACCAGAGACACTCTATGGGGGGTGGGGGGCGGGGATAGGAGGACTTGGGGTCAAAATAAGGGGGTTGTAATTGTATGGGGAATATAAAAATAAAATTTAAATAAATAATAAATTCTGAAACAATGTAAAAGTAAAATCACATGATTGTATGATGTAATGATCAAATAACAATTTCTGATGAAAAAAATAAAAAAAATCCACAATCATTAAAAAAATTAAAAAATAAACATTTTGTGATATTTCAGTGTATTAAAATGAGTTGAGAATATAAGAATGATACAAATAACTCTAACATGATAGTACAGAAATTGGTTGGAAACACAGATGTTTTTAGAATAATAAAATAAAAACAATTTAAAAATCATTTAATGTGTCCTAGAGTTCCAAGTACCTCACATATTTGGAACATTTATCCTCAGTGAGGATTCATCACTTTGGTTTGTTAAACAAGGAAACATTTACATAGAAGTTAAAAAACTTGCCTCATTCATCTCAGCAACTGAGTGGTAGAACCAGGATTTGAACTGCAAACAATTTGATCTAAAAAGCACACTCTTAAGCATTATGCAAGATCCATCTGTGAAATATGAAAAGTATTTTAATCTAGCAGAAGCTTTTTCTTTGTGACATATGTCAACTTTTATGTTAAAGGGAATTAAAAAGAGAATGGAAGCTTTAATGAGAATAAAAGTAATTTATACTTATTTATATTTCCCAAATCTTTGTATAACTATCAAATGAAGTAGCAAATTCAACTTACTAGTTTGAGAACATCTTTTAAAGTTTATTTGCACTAGACATAAAAATATAAAATATTTTAATCAATCCTTAATTAAGATCATTAGTCTTAATCATAATTTTATCTTAACATTCCTAATTTTGAATGTTAAAATAAGTCATTCATTTATTTATTGACTCAAAATTAGTAATTAAGTATATTCTCTATTAAGTGTCTATTAAAGTATTATGATATCAGAGTGAATAAAGGAGATTTGGTATCACAGTCTTGGATTTTCCTCCAGCTTAGATTTTAACATTAAATATGAAAAATAGTTCTAACTAATGCTATGATAAGCAAGTATGAGGTTCTATGTGCATATACAAAAGCACCTAATACATAAGTTGGTTTGAGAAAGTCTTTCTAGAAGAAAGTGACATCCAAACAAATATCCAAGCATGAGTTAAATTACATTAAATTACTATAGAGTTAAATTACATTAAATTACTGTAGAGAAAGGGTAGAGGGGACAAGCAGAAAGACATGTGGATGTCCAGAGATGGCAAGAGTTGGTAAATTATTAGAAAAGGGACAGTCAGTAAATTATGGGGAATGTTCTGGCCCCAGAAATACTAATATCTTCTTAAATTTGCATTTTTAAAAACTTTTTTACCTATAATTGCCTTTTAACTTGAGAACTATCTAGGGTGGGGGGATATAAAAGTATTTTCTAGCTGAAAATATAGAGAGTTTAAAGATTTGCTTAAAATCAGTAATCAGTGGAAAGTACATAGAACTAAGTTATTTTTACCATCACTTGTACTCAATTCTAGGACACACATCTAAGTCTGTCTAGGGTAAGACATGTTTTCTTTTGATCTAGATTATCTTGATCCAGGTTCATATAATATTATCCCCTTTGCTATCTAATGTAGAAATTCTAACTGGCCATCCTGACTGGAACAATCCATCATCATTGTATTAGGGTTGGCAAAACAATTTTGTTCAACCATGTGAATACTCCTCATTACCACCAAGTGCAAATGCACACTCATATTCTGTGTAAAGCCCAAGCAAATGCAGAGCGCAGTGCTCTTAAAAATGGTTCTGCAGCACTCTTCCTTGTTTTGCCAACCTTTCTCTTGTTTTCTAATCCACATTGAAATTTAGCAAGCTTTTTTTTAGGGATTTTTTATTATTAGTTTATTTTTAACATCATTGTTCATTTTTAAACAATATTTGCTTCCCCTTCTCAGATGTAGTCCCCAAAGAGTTTCCTTCACCAATGCAGCTGTGAACCATCACCTCAGTCCCCTGTGCTCCTCCCTTCCTCCCTCTGATCCCTCTCCCTCCTCCTCCCCTGCAGGATGTCTCCGGTTTATAATTGTCTGTTTTTGCTTTGTTGGGTTTTGTATTTTTTTTTTTCACTGATGTCTTATTCGGTTCCCCTATATTCCTGCTATAAGTGAAACAATCCGATATTTTTCTTTTTCGTTCTGGCTTATTTCACTAAGGATAATTCCTTCTAGCTCCATCCATGTTGCTGCGAATGGCATGAGTTTATCTTTTTTGATGGCTAATATTCCATTGTGTATATATGCCACATATTCTTGATCCAGTCATCTATTTTTGGGCATTTGGGTTGTTTCCAGGTTTTACCTATTGTAAATAGTGCTGCAATAAACATAGGGGTACAGGTGTTCTTCTGAATCAATGTTTTTGTGTATTTTGGGTAGATCCCTAGGAGTAGAATTGCCAGGTCATATGGTAGCTCCATTTTTAGTAGACTGAGGAATCTCCAGACAGCTTTCCACAGTGGTTGGGCCAGTTTGCTCTCCCACCAGCAATGTAGGAGAGTTCCTTTTTCACCACATCCTAGCCAACATTTGTTGTTGCTTGTTTTTTTGATGTCCAATTTTTACTGGGGTTAGGTGGTATCTCAATGTGGTTTTAATTGACAAAAACACACTGATGGAACCAAATAGAGAGCCCAGAAATAAAACCATGCATATATGGTCAACTGATCTTTGACAAAAGAGCAAAAAATATGCAATGGAACATGGACAGTTTGTTCAATAAATGGTGCTGGGAAAACTGGGCCACTACATGTAAAAAAATGAAACTAGACCACTACCTTTCACTGTGCATAAAAATCAACTCAAAATGGATAAAAGAACTGGACATAAGACCTGAAACCATAAAATATATAGAAGAAAATATAGGTAAAACACTACAAGACATATATCACAATAACATATTTAAAGACTCATCGCACAAAGCAAAGAACTTCAGGAAAAAGATAAATACCTGGGATTACATCAATCTGAAGTTTCTGCACAGCAAAAGAGACATTATCCAAAACAGAGAGATACCCCACTGATTGGGAAAAAAATATTTGCACTCTAGTAAACTGATAAGGGACTGATCACAAAGATATACAAAGAACTCACATGACTCAACAACAACAAAAAATAAACAATCCAGCCAAGAAATGGGCAGAAGAATTTAAAAGACATTTCTCTAAAGAGGAAATGCAAATGGCCAACAGGCATATGAAATTTAGCAAGCTTTTCTCCCATGTTCTAATTGAGATAATGGTTCATCTACTACAAGTTTCTGTAGGGCCACAGAATCCTTTATGATAGTTCTAGTTTCATGATACTGCACTGCCCTATTATGAACTTAAATAGAAGTGGAATAGCCGGTGAGGACTCATGGTTTTCTCTTGGGGCTATCTAATTGAAATGCTGACAGAATTCACTATTGTTCTAGCTCAGCATGAGACAGGAAACTCAAACTGGTGAAATTATATCTACCTCAGTGATGATGCTCTGAAACACTTCTTTCATTTTAGGATGCCCAATCATCCCCCCCACTCCCACACACCCCCCCTGCTCGTGCCAAGTGTATCACTGAAACTAAACAAAGAAAGAAGTCATGACAATATGATTCAATAGCTACATAAGAAACATTTTGTGTTATTTCAGTATATTAAAATGAATTACAGTTGTAAGAATTATACCAATAACTCTAATATGATAGTATAGAAATTAGGAATATAGATATTGTTGAAGTATTAATAAAATAAAAATACATGACTTTCTCTACCACTCCACAATATATCTGGGTTCTTCTGGGATTGAATGGATAAGCAAATTAATATCAGACAGATTTGTAGACTGTTAATCCCCCAACACCCACCCCCACACACACACCCCTTCTTCCTTTCCTCTAATGGGGGAAGGTTAAGTGCCCTGAGTCACTAAAAAAGAAATAAACTTTATGATGGAAGTAAACTTTTGACACTACTTTTTGCATAATTTGGGTAACATGTGGGCAGTGATATCCCTGAATAACAACAGGAAGAATTGTTTATTTTTTAAGATTTATTTATTTATGCATGCAAGAACTGAGGTCTAGGCCAGAGGTGTGGGGGGTGAGAGGATTCACCAGGGACAGAGTGGGGAACAGAACAGGCAGATCTACTGAAATACACTGCTGAGGGGAGCAGCAGGCAAGTCACTGCAAGGCAGCAGGAGAGGTCTGCTGCACTACATGGGTTGCTCCCTGGCCAGCTGGGGACTGAACTCATGCTGCAAAGGCTACAGACAGCTTCACAGAGCTGTGCTTAACTCCTTGCACCACCAGGGAGGCCCAGGAAATGTTTTTGATAGAGCTGACATGTTGTTACAGACAGAGCTCTATGAGGTACAATAGAGGTGTCACTTACTCTGCCCCCACTTACATGCAGTGCCATGGAATGGACCCCCTGAGCAGGGGAGCTACTAGAACTAGTGGTGGAATTGAATACCAGGTGAAGCTATATAACATGGGCAGCAATGGACTCTTTCTTTCTCAGTTTTGGCTTGCATCCAGGGACTTGAAAAGGAGATTTGGAAGGAGACATACGGAGGAAAGATATCTAGAGACAATTGGAAAAGACATAGGTGAGAGACAAGCATGGAACGGCTGCTCCTAGATCTTGGCAGAGACAATGGCAGCCATTATCCTAATTTTTGCTTTGATTTTGTATTTCTTTTTCTCATTTTGTCCCAGCTTTTTTTTTTTTTTAAGATTTATTTATTTATACAAGAGCTGGGGTACAGGCCAGAGGCACAGGAGGGTGAGAGGATTCACCAGAGACAGAGTGGGGAACAGAACAGGCAGACTGACGAAATACACTGCAAAGGCGAGCAGCAGGCGAGTCAGGAGAGGTCTGCTGCACCATGTGGGACCCTCTCCGGCCGGCCTTGATCGAACTTGTGCTTCAGAGGCTGTGGACAGCTTCACAGTGTGGCGCTCAACCACCTGCGCCACCAGGGAGGCCCAAGAAACTCATCTTTTTTAATGTACAGAATGGAAAAAAGTCAACTTCTCCTTGTCATGTGAAATCTACCCGCTTACCCTTCATGATAGTTCAGGTAACTTAGCACCGATACATATTCCTGGTTTACCACATTTTAATTTAGAATTTATAGCCATGTAAACTCTCAGTACTAATATTATTGAATGTTGCCTTTTTCTACTAATCTGTCTGATATTCATTTGCATATCCGTTCAGTCCCAGAAGACAGATGTAGTATGAGCTGGTAGAGAAATTCACCTCTGCCTCTAAATTTAAGTCTATTTATTATGGTTATAGTTTATATTCCTTCTTCAACACTGGAATTTAGGGTTTTATTTTTTTTTTTTCCACTCTGAAAAAAGACCCTTACCTTGCAATTGATAGACTTAGTTTTAGTATGATTCTTCTTAAAGATGGATATGAATTCAAATTATCAAATGGTAGAACCAGATAATGCTTATCTAATGACAAAACATATTCCTGAAAGTAAAGGGTTCTGGGATTACAGAAAAGTTCTGTCCCATGTTAACTCCAAGTCTTTATATCAAGGCCAGCCTGCAAAATCAAACAGTGTAAATGAAAGAACTGACCTGTAAAGATTTGACCTGCAAATCTTGGTGAGAGGAGCAGCTTTTAAGACTTGACTTGTGTTAAAAAAATATATATAGAAATTCAAAAGGGAGTCTTTCCTGCTGGATCCCAACAAGACTTAACACCTGACCTAATTATAGTTTCAATCTCTCCTAAAAGTGGAATTTTAAACTAATCAATCTGCATGATAAACCACCCCCACTTTCATTCCCCTGAGGAAAGAGGAGGCTTTGTCTGAAATAATCTTTTTTTCCCCCTGATAAGCTTGCCTATCCTCTTTCTGACTATAAAAACCTTTCATCCTATGCAACCCCTTCCAGAGTTTTCTACTTGCTAGATGGAATACTGCTTGATTCATGAATCATTTAACAAAGCCAATTAGATTTCAAAAATTTATTCAGATGGATCTTGTTTTTTAACCCTTGTTTCCTTGAGTATTCCTGTCTTTATTCAAATTTCTTCAAGTTCCAAGTAAGCAGAGTGATAAGCAGGGGAAAGCAGAACAGGCAAATTACAGGAAATTGATAATGAGAAAATGTTTGTAGAACAATGTGTAATATTTAATAAACTATTCTCTTCTCTTAATCTTTCTTCGTAATTGAGTTACATCTTCTAAGTTTTAAAGATAGTGTAGAGACACTGAAATTAATCTCCTACACCTCCATATCCAGGAATTCTGGATATAACACAGGGATCATTTTCATCTTAGTGACTTGAAAAGGCAATATAGTTTTGGAGTGAGATGGAGGTGTTTATTTAGTCTGAACCTTGTTGGAGCACTGTCAATCAGAATGATTTTGGGAAAACAAATTTAAATTATTTGTTTACTATCTTGTCAATAAAATGATTATTTAAATCCCTCCCTCAAGGGCTTCTTTAAGGGTCAAATGAGTGAATGTATGTAAATTCCTGTCATGACTTGATCTCAACAAAACTTTCTTCCCTCAGGCTAGATTTCTCTGTTAGCAGCCCAAGGGTATAACTTTTACCTTTACTTGATCTTCTCAGTTTCTACTGGGAATTTTACTTTAAACTGAAGGGCATTTTCTCTTTGCTTCACTTCTTAAGCAAATTCAATACATTTAAATTTTTTCACTTGATCTTCCTACCTCCTTTTCTCTTATAAACTAAGTTGACCTTCTCTCCAAGCTATCTGTCACTTGTCCCTTTCTTCAATCTGTATACCAATGTATTCATGTTCTTAGTGCTTTCAAATATTTTTTAAGAGAAACTTTAAAAATATTTAATGTAATATGCTGGACAAAACATTGTATTACAATTGTATTCAATGAATACAATTGCAACAGGGTGGTCCCCAGGAAAGGGGGAGGTTCCAGGTTCCCTGCCCCACCCAAATGGGGGTGGAGCTGAGCAGGAAGAGAAGAAGCTGCAGAGGAGACTGAGGAAGGAAGGAAGCAGGATGGAGATCCAGAAGGAGACCTGAGGAAGCACATAGGGCCAAGAAACGTGTGAAGAAAACTGCACTTGCCTTTTGGTCGTGGACTGGGTGACACAGATGTGGGTGACAGACCCGAGGGGAGGTGACAATGTCAGCTTTTATCTTGATTTTGATTTTGTTCTTTTCCTCCCGGGCTTGTCTGGTTGTTTCTGACCCTTTTCTGTGGGTCCCCACTGGAAGATGCTATGGACTTGTAGCAGGCTTTGGGGCCTTGCTCTGGGCCAATCCAATTTGGATGGAGTTTTACCCACTTACCCACGAGGGGACAAGTAACACTGGGTGTTTGATTTAGAAACTATATTCTTTGCCTTTTCTGTATTGTTTCCTAATTGTATTAAAGTTTCTTCCCATTAAAGTCTCATATGTTTTGTGTTGATGCAGTGGATGGCAGAACCCATTTAGAGCAGGCAGGTTTTGGGGGAGTCTGGGGTACACCTCTCCCTGCCTTGTAACACAATGTGTTCGTGTTTTTATTAGTTTGTATCTATTTTATAGCAATATCAAAAGTACACTTAATTTGGAGTTGAGACCTGCCTTAGACACTGAGAAGAGAAAAATCTGCCAGCCCAAAATATCTTTCCCCAAAGGTATATTTCATAGGCAGGACTATGAAAGTTGGGTGGAGGCTGCATTTTGAAAGAAGTATTTACATGTGAAAGAAAAATCTGTCAGTTAGAGGTTCCTCCCTCACTGTCTAGGGATGACATAATTTTTTCATTGGAAGAGGAAATTAAATCTGTCCAGCAATCATACCTTTGTCTACTGTAACTTGCCTGGTAACCTTCCATAACTTACTACCCCACTGCCAATGTCCTTTGTTATAATTATTATTTAAAATCATGTCAGAAACCACCTGGGTGAGTTACTCATTATCCCTGGATCTCTCCCATACGTGTGTGTGTGTGTGTACATATATCAAAAAATATATACATAGGAGGTATAGATGTTATTAAATTTCTTTTTGGCTTTTTTTTTTTCTCTTATCAATCTATCTGATGCTTGTTTGATTATTTGCCAGCCTAGAAGAATCCAGAAAGATCCAGGATGATTTTCTTTGTGCCCTGACAATACTAATTAGCTATATGCACTCCATTAACTCATGTTATTAGAGGAATAGTAAGGAGACAACTACAAGCCAGTGATGGAGAATCATATCCAGAATGGATTCAATTCTTTCGGAAATCCAGCCCCTTGCGGCAACCAAGATCTTGCGGCAGCAAGTATTACATAATATTTTTTAAAAAATATTTATTTATGCATACAAGAACTGGGGTATAAGCCAGAGGTGTGGGGTGGGAGGTAAGAGGATTCACCAGAGAGTGTGGGGAGCAGAACAGGCAAACTGACTTAAATACACTGCTGAGGGGAGCAGCGGGCAAGACAGGAGAGGTCTGCTGCACCATGTGGTTGGCTCCCTGGCCAGGGATCAAACTTGTGCTGATGATAGCTTGATAGCACTGTCTTTAACCCCTGTACCACCAGGGAGGCCCTATTATATAATATTAATAATGCCTAGTGTGCCATGAACCTCACTGTCTGAACAGAAGAACTGCTGGGAGCCAGGGGTAGAGCTAAGCAGTCATATTGGGTTTAAGAGACTGAACACATATGAGCCCTCTCTCTTGATTTCTGATTTTGACTTACATCCTGGACTCCACTCAAATGGCACTATGGGTAGGATGGGTGGCATTCTGCTAAATGTTAGCCAGTTAATTTCCTCACTCTCGGTCACTCTCTCCTCCCTCTTCTCACTCCCATTATAAATTAAGCCTGTTTCAAAAATGTTCCCTTTGCATGTCTGCTTTTAGCTCTTGTCTTGAGTTAGTAAACACTAGTAAGGACTCAAAACCAGGTAATCCCCATATTCCCTGGCTGCCCTATAACAAATTCACCCATATAAACCTCAAAAACCCTATAAGGATTTTAACCTAGTGATTTTTCACTTAACTCTTTCATTTCAGGGGGTTCTGAATTATCTTTTCAAGCACTACAATGTTTCATTAATGACAGTATTTTGACTTGATATTTTTCAACTCATGGCCTTCAGTGACTATTTGCTTCGATGTGCCCTTGTGTCTTACCTCTGACTACTGCCCCCCTTTCTCCTCTTTAATACTTTTCCATCTACAGGCAAAGTTAGCAAAAGAACTTAACACATGGCATCATAAAATTATAAAAATCAAATCAATGTTTGCAATAGTAGGTACAGAATAGTCTTATTTTTGCAAAAAATAAATAGAAGATACACATAAACAAGTATATGTGTTAGGATTTATGTATAATATGGCCTGGAAGCAATTAATTGTGGATGAAAAAGTATGAGGGAGAGATGTGGAAGTTTTCAAGGTTTAAGTTTTATTCTAGACAGTCCTATATTGTACAATTTGTCATCACAAGCATGTATTATTTTTAACAAAAATGCTAATATTATTTATTTATGTGTATATGCATACACTCACATACATACATATTACAAAGTGGCCATGTAGTGTATCATAAATTGGTCATAAAGTTAGTAGAAAAATAGTAATTTGAGGTAGAAAAAGTTGACTAGGCTCACACAGGATGTGTGTGAAAATGCTAGTAAGTCTGTCTTCAGTTCTGATTCAAACGAAAAGTGATACTTTCTTCTAAAAGTGATCGGAGATTGCCATTTGCACTGCATTTATGGTAATTAAAATATATTCGGAAGAGAAAAACACAGGTAGATCTAGATCTTTACTAAAGAGAAAGTACTGACAACTAGGTAAAAACTAACATTGGAATTAACAGAATGGAATTGGATGGCAGGATTTTGCAGAAGACACTGGAACAAAGCAAATATTTCCAAATTAATCAATTGATAAAGATTGCATATAAAGACAATTCTTTCAGAAAGTAAACAAAGATTAATGATTGTAGATATTCATAATGACATGAGAGGAGCCCTTCTGAGCAAAGATAGCACGGTTCATCAGCAAAAACTAAGAAAACAAAAACACAAGGCTTGAATCGAGACACACTGAGTCATTCACAGCTGAATTTCGTATCAAGTCTATAATGTTTATAATTATATGACTTTGTGCTGACAGAAAGTATAAAAAGTGCACTTTCAGAGTGTGTGTTCAGTCATCATCAAGACATCAGGGTTACTTTGCTGTTGTGGTTGTTCCTCAAGATTGTGTGAAGACAACACAGAGCACCCCAAGGCCACTCCAAAGGGGAAGGGGAACACTGTTGAAAATCTTTCTGAACACTACACATTCAAAATATCTAATTTCTCCTTCCACTCCAAATCATCTAGTTACTAACATGCTCTGTGGAAATCTGCTGTTTCAAACAGGCTGGCATTTTTCTCAACGCATAGATGGAATATTTAGCTCCTTTTGCCAGCTACAGCTTTAGTCATCAATTCCAGAAAACCCTGACACCAATACACTGTGTATCTCAACATACATTACCCACTTGATCATCTATGTTCCCAAATACAGTGAGAGTATCTTTTTTATCAGTCTTCTAAATAACATTCTATGCACTTAAAAAAAAAAAAAAGCTTTAGCTTTGAGATAACACTCTTAATTATTCTGTCTTTCTGATTACTTCTCACCTTTGCTAGCGAATCTTCCTAGATGAATTATGAATGTGTTTGCTACTATCATATTTTCTGCTCTAATCTACCCTGTCCAAGTGTGATAATATTCTATGTTATGGAAAATCAAATTCCTGTCAGAGGCTAAACTTATACTTCAAGTTCTAGAATCATATATACCCAATGAACCATATATCTATAAAATAAGTAAATTGAAAATCTAATGATCCCACAAAACGGAATCAAACTTCTACCTCAGACTGGTTTCTTCAAGTCTCTTCTAGCTCATTAAGTCACACTCACATCCATCCCTATAATGACCTCAAAATGGGAAGGTAAAAGTCACATTTCTTTCCCAATTTCCTTCAATTCCAGAATTTAACAAATCTAGTCAACTTTATCTTAAAATAAATTTTCAAATGTATCTCTTCTATCAACTCTCTATTAGCATATCTAATATAAATATAATGCAATCAACATGTAAGTTTTAATTTGCTAGTAGCTACATCAGCAAAATAATTTGTACGTCAAACTGCAAATATTTTGGATATATTTGGTTAAATATGTTATGAACATCACCTTGATATGTACAAATGCAAAAATAAATGAAATATTTTTTTTTTCTTTACTAGGTCTTCAAAATTTGTTGATTTTCACTTATATAACACATCTCAATTCACATGAATCAATTTTTGATTCATGTGATACTATTGTGATATATATAGTGATATATATGTGATATATATTTATATTATTGATTCATGTGATATTCATGTGATATAAATATTCAGTTCAGGTGCTCAATAATCACAAGTATTTATTGAACAGAGCAGCTCTAAACTACTTTAGCCAATCTATGGTTTTTAATAAATTTTACTTTCCTGAATTCTGTAATTATACACATTAAAGAAAAAATAAATGTTAGTATGATGCTGCTATAAAAAGAATGCAGTACTATCATAAATCTTATTTGAGAGAGATGTATTATGCTTTGGTTAAATCTCTCATTTCAAAAATTCAGAAAAAATTTTACTAACAGGATTTGGTTAAAAAAATATTGTAAACCTGAGGCATTTTTCAAATTCTTTCATTTGTAAAAATTAAGCTCAATGATTTCAAGAACCCTAAATCTAATCTAAATATAAGTTTTGTTTCTTTTTTATCAGCCCTGAGGAAAAACTGATGTGTTTCTCTTCTTAACAAGTAGAAAATCATCTATCTCAATAGAGTGCCTATGTGGTCCTAGGATCAAGTACAAAGTCACTGCCTTACTTTTCTGAAATGATACACTCTGGCTCTATCCACCAGAATATAAACTCCATGTATACAGAGATCTTACTGATCTTTTCCATTTCTATATACTCTTATGTCTGGCAAATTTATTGTCATACAGTAGATATTCAATAAAAATTATCAAAATAAAAATAACAATAAAGAATGGGAGGGAGGAGGGAGGGAAAGAGGGAAGTGGGGAAGAAGAACAGATACAAAGAGAGAAGAATGGGGGGCTCCTTTAAAATACATTATATAGGGTCTCCCTGGTGGCACAAGAGGTTAAGCACAGCACTATGAAGCAATCTACAGCCTGTGCAGCATGAGTTCGATCCCCGGCCAGCCAGGGAGCAACCCACATGGCTCAGCAGACCTCTCATCCGCTGCTCCCCTCAGCAGTGTATTTCAGTACATCTGCCTGTTCTGTTCCCTGTTCTGTCTTGGTGAATCCTCTCACCCTCCCCCGCCCCACATCTCTGGCCTGTACCCCAGCTCTTGTATGCATAAATAAAATCTTTAAAAAATAAATAATAAAATGCATTATATAAAACAGAGAGTTGTGATTATCTCCCTTTATATATGAAAGGACAGTGTAAAACAATGTGCTAAAAAGAGGGAAACAGGATTCCACAGCTACCACAAAATATAGCTAAGATCAGGATCAAGGTCTTCTGATTATTAACACAGTACTCATCACAGAATAACACACTATCTTTCAACTTTCTCTGATTGATGTGGCTCTTTTGAAACTAACATGTAAAGTTTCAGATTTAATAATGAAACAAGGCATCTGAAGGAGAAAATTATTCTCTGTGCATTAATTGGTGAGTTCATATCTTTTTGCATTTAAATCTCCCACTTGCATTTTGATTAGCAATTTCTTCCGTCAATTTAACACTAAAATTCTCCATAATCAGTAGCATGCTATACCCTGGAACAGACTCAATGAGTCCCTGAAGCTGGTGAGACAGCACTTCAATCTCTTCACCTTGGCTGCTCTAGTAGTGAACATGCCTGAACTGTCAGTCTGATTTCCTAAATCTCCCCTGAGACAGTTAGGCAGTTAGAAATGCTGTTGGCATATGCTTGGTTTCAGCTCATTGCAAATAAAAAAATGCTTGTTCTGAACATAAGCCTCACTTCTTTTCTATAATTATTACTATTAATATTATCTTCATTACTCTTTCAAAGTCCCTTTTCAAGATGTTTCATACCCTAAGGAAGAACGATCTCTGAAAAAATTACACTATAATATTTAGTGAGGCATAAACAGTGAATCAGTATTTGATTAAAATGCTTATCTTCTTTTAATAGTAAATATATTGTAGGGATTGTTTGTTGTCTACTCAATCTCTAATTTCTCCCTTCTTTCTTGCTAAAAAACTTCAACTTTCATGAATTTGGCAGCTAGAGGCAGATTAGTAGAGCATTGCTCATTTGAACCCCATGGAATGAATCTTCGCTACTCTATGCACAATTAGGAATCCCGACCCTCTTACCTCTAGCAAGAGATTAATCTCTTTGGACATGCCATAAAAATCTTATGGCTCTGGGTCTTTTTACTTTTTCACTCTTCCTCTACTTCTATGCTGGGGTCCAGGAACTCTAATGGCAGTGTTCAAACATGACTTGATATTCTGGCAAATGTCCTAAGCCACAATTCCAACTACTAAATCCCTCCTTACTCATCAAAACCTGATTCAAATGCCATCAAATGTCTAGAGATCTTTGCACAGTTTTCTCCATGGCATAATTAAAAATTATTCCCAATGATGATGCTATATGCTTCCACTGTAGCACTTATCAATAAATTTCTGACATTTGCTAATGTAGCTCTTTAATCCATGAGAATGCCACATACTTTAGAACAAGGGTGTTACCTCACTCATGTCTGTGTTCTTAAAGCTTATCCCAGTGCTTGAAAGATAGCTCCTTCATTCCATGTTATGTTATGCATGATTATTTCACATTCTACATACACTTCTCAAAACTTTTTTTTTATTTTTAATATTCACAGATGGTATTTCAAAGGTATTGTTAGAGGAAGATACAAAAAAGACTGTCTAGCTTATTATCCTAAATAGACAATAGGTAAATTTATAAAAGACATTAGAATGCGGCAATTTAAAATCTATTAACTTGAATGTTTACTTACTTAGAACTCAAACTTGTTATTAAACAAATGATTACCTGCAATAGTTTAAGAATATCTCCATTGGTTTATTTTGCTACTTAATAAATATTTCAACGGATTATGGTCAGAAAATCAATCAGTAAAAAGAAAATAATAATTAATGATCATGATGACAATATGAGTATGATTATAAAAGTGGGGTGCATGGTGTTTTTCAAAGATGGGTATATTTTATCTATTCTGTATGATCTTTCTGACCTTTTACTCTGCTTTCTACTGAAAGGTGGGGTTAACATACCCTCCCTTAGAATAGGGAAGGATTTGACTGGGGTGTAACCAATAGACTTAGCAGAAGTGACAGAGCATGATTTATGAGATTAGTGTAGGGACCATCAGATGCACTTTTATGTGCTCTGTTAAGTGTAACACTTGTTCTTGGATTCCTGAAATACGATGTAAGAGGTTAAATGTTTTTTTTCCTTGGTCTTCTAGTTTCAGCCCAGGCATTAAAAACATGAGCAAACAAACCTTTGCTCTTTCTGAATTCCTGAGCAAAAGAATCTGTTAGCATAATAAATTGGTTATTGTTTTATGCTACTGTGTTTAAGATAGTTGCATATTAGCAACAACTACAACTAAAGAATAAATAGGTGCTCATTAATCTCTTACCTTCTTGGACATAAAGAAGGCATTTACCAGCTTCTTTGTAGGTCCCTTAGACACCATTGGACCAATATACCCTTAGGTACCCTTAGGTACCATTGGACCAATGTCAATGTGGTATAAAAGGAAGTATGCCACACTGTGGTCTGATCATCAAACTTCTTGTTCAGGCATTTACCCTCTCATTTTATTCTATAGTGATTGTAGAGGTTACATTATAAAGATTGCAATATCAAAATATTGGAGGATTCCAAATCACTATCATTGCCTCACAGAGCTCTACCCAGGAAAATTAGCTAGCATCAGACCAAAATATGAATGATATATAAACAATCATTGAGATAAGCTACTAGGATTTGTGGTATTATGTTACAGCAGGTGACATTTCTAAGTTTGACTAATACAAATCCATTTCATTTGTATCACTACATTGCAGTGCTAATATAAATTCACTAAGCACAATGTAGTAGAATTTTTGCTTAATACTTTGTATGTGCTATCCCTTTAAACTCAGATCAACCACACTACTATGCAGGCACCTTAAATTTCACTATTTTAAAATGTAAATCCAAAATTGAAAAAGTATCTTATTACTCTGAGTCACAAAGATTCAAAAGAAGGAGGATTTTCTTGAAGATGGCACACTTAGAGGTAAAACTAAAATAAGACTGTCTCCCAAGAATGAAACTAGTAAAACCCATTGGAAGAAGTTGTAAATGTATTGTTGATATTTTTTGTTGTTGAATGGGTGCTCTGAGTTTATTCCCAAATTACCAGTGTTAGGGATAATAGAAAATATGAACAAATTCCTGGCTTTATTTTTTATATTTTTTTTAGTAAACAGACCACTATGGACTGGTTAAAATATGTTTTACAACTATTTTTAAGGGCCAGAAATATTTTTGTTATGGTATCTTTCTGTATTTTATGACTTTAATTAAATTTCTGATTTCTGTTCCAAATACTGCAATATAAGACAGTATAAAACCCATTTTATCACTAAATTTGTGGCTATTTTTGTGATTTTTCAGAGCCTGTAACAACAAGGGACTGATAATGCAAAATAGTATGTGTAAAATACACTTTAGTGAGTTCTACAAACTCCATCCTCAATCTTTCTTTCTTCCATAACCTAACATCCAAAGCATACAATTAAAATATTTCATCAGAGCTGTTCCATAGTTATCATCCTTAAAGAGAAATATTTTCTTCTGCACATGATAAAGGGCTTTTTAAAATAATTACATGCATTTCATATATACACACATATATGATATGTAGAGTTCCATATATATATATATATGTGTACATACACACACACACACACACACACACCCCCCATTGTGGTACAAAGAATTAAACTCGGTAGAAATCCTTAGTACTCTCAAAACTTTCTTAAGCCAAAGATCAAATGAATCTTAATTCCTTGTAAGAGTATTTATCAGAGTAGCTTTCTCTTGTCTGTCACTTTCTGTAACATAAAACATAACAAAGTAACATTTTCCCCCTTATCCTTAGTTTCTTGAGGTCCAGTAACTATATTTTAAACAAATGTCAAATTTGGCGACCAAATCTATCACTTTATTTAATTGGGAAAAAAATCTAACATCTGCTTTTATTTTTAAACCCCTTCTTTCATATAGTTTACATTTTTGTATGAAGAGACAAACAATAGGTAAACCAATAAACATATAAATCCTTGTTTACTCAGGTTCTGAAGTGTGTGATGCTATTTTTAATTACAAATTTCTATAGGATCTGTGCAGGGTGCTATATAAAGTAATAGGATCATACCTAAGGTCTGCTGTGCAAATTCTTAAGGAATTATGGTTACAGAGGGCAGTAAGTAGAAAGATGCCAGAAATGTAGGCACATTTGGTGAAATGGAGCAACAGCCAGAGGAGTATGTGTCTGAATCTGAAGGAACAGGGAAGAGAGTTGTAGGGTAAGTGTTCAACAAATTGCCCAAAAAAAATGATTCTTGGGATTTATGTGTCTATAACTGGTCCATAAAAAAGGAGAGTGAGGCCAAAAGGCTGGCTCCCATTTTGTGAAATTATTTGGGTTGTTCTCTTCTCTTGAGTGAAAGAAAAAAAAAAAAATTTAAGATTTATTTATTTATTTATTTATACAAGCATTGGGTATAGTCAGAAGCGCAGGAGGGTGAGAGAATTCACCAGAGCCAGAGGAGAGAGCAGAGCAGGCAGACTGACAAAGTACACTGCTGAGGGGAGCAGCAGACAGCAGGAGAGGTCTGCGTGCCAAGTGGGACCATCACAGGAGGCCGGGATCAAACCCGCATTGCAGAGGCTGCAGGCAGCTTCAACTGCTGTGCCACTGGGGAGGCCCTAAAGAAAAATGTTTGTTGAACCAGAGGCTCAAACATGAAAATCTCATCATGCCCCTTATCATTGTGTGAACTCAAGTGCCTCACTTTATTGATAAACCATTTGCAATAAGATTCCAAACTATTTCTCCCTTTGGAAATCCATCATTTATGGAAATAGAATATTCTAGGTATCCCCCACTCTATTAGACATGCCAAAGCCTGTTTTCTAAAAGCCATCACTCCATACATTGTATTTTTTCAGATTTTTTTCTTTAGAAGACATATTCAATTGCACGAAAGTTAATTTTGCATTACAAGCAAGCAGGTGAACATCTTACTCAAGGTAAGTGATCAAGCTACTCAAGAGCTTTTAGAACAAAAAATATGTTTTAATAAAGACATTAATTAGTAAGAATTTAAAAATTTATTATTACAGGCTTATTTATAAAGTTGATATAAAGCAGTTAATAATTAGCATGTCACAATAAATAAAATCCCTTAATATTTCACCACTAAGCATCTTTTTCTTATTATTCTTCTATTCATAATGCTAGGCATTTCCCCTGAGGGTGCTTTCAAAGACAGATGCATGGCTCCTTGTACTTAGCTACTTTGAGTCAAAGGCACTGAACAACTCTTGTGTAGAACTCTCCGTGTAGGACTAGTATGCATCAAAGTCCTTTTTGACCATGGACTCTCCTGCCAGTCCAGTGGCTCTGACCCTGGTGAAAGAGTACTTAAATGACTTTAAGCTGAACATCTTTCTCCCAGCATGAGCAACAGAGATCACTGACTAGTGCTGCTTTGTAGCTTAACCAACATGTTTCTCAATGAATATTCTTTCTTGCTCTAGTCATTTCTGTTCCCTCAGTGAAAGTCTCTTCAACTGGTGTACACATGAGGGAGACCACAAAGTTCTTGCTGAACAGTACTAGCTGGCAGGTCTGCTTTTCCTCACTTTAAACTCTGTTTTCAGAAGAAACAGCAAGAGTCACACTACAGAATTCTTTCCACTAATGTTTCATTTGAATTTGCATAGAAAGCTAAGGTTGCTCTGTTACAGGTCTTTTATAAGTTCTCTTAGAAGGCCTCTGTTAGCTGGCTTATATTACAAGCTGGTGCTAATACTATAAAGGAGTCATATTATTTCCACAAACACACAGTATTCCAAATAGGATTCTCCAGCAAGACTCTTGTGAGTTTCAAGAGGAGAGACTAAGATGAATTCAGGAAATCTGCTTAACACTGAAAAATGAAGAGGTACCAAGTCTTTGTATATGAAATAAATTTGAAATGCTGCCTGAATAGATTTTCCACAGTCAGCAAAGGGTCTGCTGAACATAAAGACTGAACGTTAGTCCTAAGGAGAAGAAGTATTCCCTGGGGGTCAGAAAATTGTCTTCTTAAGGAACCTCGACCATTAGAACCACTGTGTGGCATGCACAGTGGAGTACTGTTATATACCCTGGGGGTCTCAAATATTATAATATTGCCTGGAAACTACAGTGAACATAACAATGTATCATTATTATTGGATACTTTTGAGATGAAGGAGAATTGTAATCCAAATTTGTCCTAAGCAAACCAAGTAATTCACTCACTCAAATTCACGACATGATAATAATTTAATGAAGTGACTTGTAAGCCCATTTTTTTTGCAAAAATTATTACTTTTATAACAAAGAAAAAAGACAAATAGGAGAATAAAGTTTATGAATTAAAACATGTAAACCTCAAAAATTTAATTTCAAAATGTAAAATAACCAAGGTTAGGCTCAAATTTCACTTTACCTGCTAAACAAAGATGCAAAATACCAAGAAGAATAAAAAAAAAATCTTATTTCTTTTTGGAGAAGGGTAAGTTCTATTGGTAACAACTAAAGGACTCTTTGCCAAGTAGTAGGGCATGAGTATAAAATTTTGGGGAAAAAAGTACAGATAGTTTGATCTACAAAGAGAAAGCATCTTGGTCCAACAGATTAAAGAAAATGATTTTTTGAAATCAAGAAGAAAAGAAATTGAGCACAATGGAAGAAATTCAGTGACATCCCGACAATCCAAATAACATAAATTAAGAAAATTATACATAATTCAAGTTAAAGCATATATCTATCCATTACTCTAGGTACAATACTGTAGAATCAGACATAAATGGCTTTTCTGACTGTATAAACAGAGGGGCATATTGAACTGTGTGAATGTACTGGACCATGTTGACAAGTTTTTTTGTTTTCCTTTACTTCAGATAGTAACTTCTATCAAGTGAGAGATACAAAATATATTCCTGTTCCCTGAAATACAAAGTTAGAAAGCTAAAATAGAAAATTTAAACTTTGTGATAATTGGGAAAATCTTCACATTCTTCTTTGGAAAGTGTCTATATTTTCTATGTGTTTTTGATAAAGCACATATGAAAATTTATTTCTAAAATATATGAAGTCTTTATTCAGAAACACTGTTACAAAATAAATTTGTGCTTAAATTTGTTCCTCTTTTTCAGAGTATTTCACTGTTAGCTATCCATCTTACTGTCTCACAATTCAATTGTCCTTTTACCTCTCTGTCTGGTTAAGTACCTTTTACCAAATGTTTTAAGAGGTAACTGCAGAAATATAAAGCTTAAAGTGATATGGGTTCAAAATTATAAGACCCAATAATAATAAACCTAACTACTCTCTTTTATAAACAAGTTCCTTTTAAAAAAATCTAGTTTTTTTTTAATTTTATATATTTTTACATTATTTTTCATTTTTGTACAATGTATGCATTTTCATCTTGGTTATAGTCTCTGGGTGTGAATGGGTGTGAATTTCCTACCACCCATTCATCCATGAACTATCACCATGGTCCCTTGTGCTCTTCCCACCCTTGTTTGAAAAATACCAGATGGTCTCACTTATAAACAAGTTCTTGAGAAAAAAAAAAAAAGTGTTATAGAACTTCACCCATCAAATCAGTCTTTGGATTTTGGCTTGAAGTTGCTCCACAAGTATATTTCTATAACTTCCATCCTAACATTTGTCAACATTATGTAAAAATAATAGGCAGCTTCAGCAGTACTAGTACTACTCAGAGTATATAACCATAGTAGCTATTTTCTTACAAGACTACTATTTACTAAGCACATCATTTCTATTAGCTCATTTTTCAGCACAATAATCTTTTGAGTGAGCTTAATACTGATCTTTTATCTTTTGATCTTTTATAAAGGAAGAAACTGTAGTGTAAAAAGATTTGCTACTTGCCTTAGTTTTAACCATTATATTAAATGGAATCTTAACAATTGCACAATTTATATATTGGTATTAAATACCAAAAATATAAAAATATTTAACATTTATTATTTAATACTCCAAGGTTGTTAAAAAATGAGCTTCTACAACCTCATTTGTCTACACACTGAATCCAGTAGAGATAATATCAAAAGTCACAATATAAATTTTAGAACTTTAAAAATAATCTGAATAATTACTAATAAAACTAAAAACAATTAAAATTATATTGGTAAATATCAATCCCTGCTCTTAAATTAGTATATTCTTGTCTCAAGGGCATAATGAAAATTAAAGAGCACTTATGAAAATTGAGACATATGATAGGATATTATAACACTTATGAACATTCTCAAGAGCATAAGGTTGTCCTCCCTGATCGTGCATAAACTTATTAGGCAATAAGTTTATAATGTTGAGAATCTTTCAATACCTTGAAGAAAGCATCAAACGCCTTTTGGTTCTAAAGTTATGATATTGGACAGCTTTAAATCTGACCTTCTAAAGAGATTATACCAGATGAACTTTATTATCTTCTATGATAAAGGGGCCTTCCTCCAAAAAAAAAAAAAAAGGATTTTCATTCAGCTGTGCTGAACTACATTTCTCTTTCCCCTCTTTCCATGGTATAATTCAATTAGCAGTTAAGCACAGAATTTTACAGATCATCTCCCACAAGGAATCTTTATAGAAGTTCAGTAGAGGTTTCCCTAGAGGCTGCCTAGGGGCTATGGGTTGTAGGGACAGAGATAATGGGCCTTTGGATTGCAACAGATCTTCTTTTATTTGTTTGTTGTATTTTATTTTTTTGCAGGGACTTAGGGTAGGTACATGAAGTTTTTGCATCTTTATCTCAAATTGAAAATCCTCTTTCAAATTATACACTTATATCCTTAGCTGGACAGCAAATCAGATTCCAAGGACTTTTCACACAATGCCCTTGATTAGAGTTAGCTAATAGGGATTACAGTCAAGGGGCCAATATAATTTAATATTTTATTAGTAATCAAAATATAGGAACTAAGATTATATATATCATGTTTCTAATTGATGATGATTTACATATGGTGAACAAATTTAAAAGCCTGATAAATTATATGAAAAATCACCTAGAAATACAATGAAATTAAACAGCATTAAGATTTAGGATCAAGAGCAAACACATATCAAAATGGAGAAAAAACACACAGACAACCACAGAGTAAAAAATAAAAATGAAAAAAAGTCATTGGTTAGCCAACAATCATGATTTTTATGAAGGGAATAAATAAACTAACAGCAGCTGACTATATTAATAGCAATAAAATAAGAACAAACCTTCCATTTTATTTGACATTGAACTGGCTAATTAGAGTATGATTTTTGATAGTCTCACTTGAGAATTTTGTTTAAAAGTTAAAGAAGAACTAAGAACAGAAAAGATACTAAATTATTCCTGTGAGGACAAGATAAAGAAATTGAAATATTTATCTTGGAAAAAAAAGATGATTATAGAGAAGAATACTGCCCTCTAAGGGTATTAATGATTACATTAAATTGTAATTCTACCCTACAGAGGACTGCTGGATATGAAGGATATGTAGAAATAATGACAAGATAATTTGACCTGCTATAAGTAAGCCATTTTGAAAATAAGGACGTTTTTAAAATACTGGAGCATCCAATTGGGAGAGATTATAAGACTTTAATCATCCCTCCATGCCTTTTTGCAGGAAAAAATGCATTCCCTACTCTGGTTCCCTTATCCTATTTCATGGGTTTATTTTCTCAAATATTCACACAGGGATACTAGAAGTGTAGGGCTTTCACTCTTCTTCACACCTTCAATATTTCTCTCTTTGTTCTACCTATCCTGCCAGCTTTCGGTTACTGCTAGTCCATTGTTCACCAGCCCATACAGCTATAAAAGCCTTTGAACAAGAAGAAAATAACTGTTACAAGTATTCTGCAATTTAGACATAGCACTGGTACACTATCACATTTCCCAAACACTCCATGTTGCTTACAAATATATACTCTGAGGTTTCTTAAGACACCCAAATGACTCCATTTTTTATTGGATTGTTCACTGTAACCTAACTGTGACTTTCATGTCTGTTAGATATTATTGATACTCCACTCCTATCTCATCCAGTTACATGTGACAGTCTTGTAATAACAATTAAATGCAGAATATTTCAAATTTACTCTACTCATACTTTAAAAAGTCCTACTAAACTTACCAGTCCTACTAAATCTTCTCAGTATAAGCACCTGCCACCCTGCCTGTGAGTTGCAATTTTTGACCATAAGCAGGAGGTTCTCATAACACCTCTGAGAAGGGGTGTCCTTTAACCAGGGATAAATGGGTAGATAAATTGGGTTTTGTTTATTCCAAGTGAGATAATTCAAAATTTACCCAGATCTTCCACAGGATCAAGCCCCAGTTGCCCACAATGACTCATTAATTATACCTTGTCGGTGTCCTTCTCCTTGCCTCAGTCTCATTTTTTTTTCCTCAATAGACTAATAACATAAATCTTTACTTCTTGGTATCCCTCCAGGTGAACCCATGCCAAGATAAGCTATCTCCCTAACTTTAAACATGCATTTTCCAAGGAACTTCCACTATCTTTTAAATAACATTTATAAAATACATTCCACATTCACATTAACATTTCATAAAATGCAAATAATCCTTGTCACTATGCAGAGTGACCACAGCAAATGGCACACTCATACCATTGGGAGAATGTGGTATCCTATGTACCCCTAAGTAGACAACACCCAGACCGGTACAGTCTGTAGGACCAAACTCCAAGTCATATTTCTTAGAACACTGTGATACTATGATCTAGTATGAAAGGGTTTGGTGACAAAAATACTTTGTTTTACACGTTTTCCAACCAGTTCCAGCACAGTGATAAAAAAGCATCATTTCCTCTCTGTTCATGAAAAGAAATCAAATGATTTTATTTTTCTTTGGCTCCAGATCATGCTATGTGACATCTCTACGAATCCTGCACACAATGAATCCTATAATTTCTGCACACAATGTGGTTAGATATGTTCATTTGCGTAAGTTATAACCAAATACGTAAGTAAAAGTTTGTGACAGTTAATCTGACTTTGGGGATATGTATGATATTCTAAAGTTCTGATGGATTACAGCATTAAAATTACAGCATAGAAATAAAACATTTCCTGCAATTATTCCAGACATAACAGATGGTGAGGAGTACTGTAAAAATTCAATGGAAGGCAAACTTACCCGAATCATCATGACTGAACATCTGATATCATGAATTGTATCGTAGATCTTCTTTGAGATGTCCACAAATTGATTATCATCGAACACTTCCAATGAGTTTTTACTTAAAGCTTCCAATGCAACATTCACTTGTGTTACAAATTCAGGAATTGCTGTTAAAATAAATAATAAAAGATTGTCATTTTGGATTTTTGGAGTTTCCAGGTATCAAGAGAATCATAACTATAAAAAAATTGATTATCGGACTTCTAATTATTTTTCTTTAAATGTAGAGAGATGTTACAGAGAGGGAACTTCATAAAAAGGGGAGGTTCCATATGACCTGCCCGAGCTAATGAAGACTGGAACTGAGCAGTGAGGGGAAGGTAGAGAGGGCTTGGAAGAAGGCGTGAAAGAGAACTTAGAGGAGAAACAGGGAGACGTGAGGAAGGAGCTTGTGCTCCCTTCTCAGCTTTGGACTTGCACCAGAGAATTGGGGGACATGAAGGAAATATGTAGAGTGGAGATATGCAAAGACACTTGGAAGAGACATGGATGTGGACTCATAAGGATGTTGACAATGGCATCCTTTAACTTGATTGCAGTTTGTTTTGCTCCTTTAAACCCCGACTTGCCTGATCCTTCTGCCCTTTCCTGTGGTTCCTGCCAGGAGGTGCCTAATACTTGTGGCAAGTTGTTTTAGCTATCCTGCTTTTGGCCAACCCTTTTTAGTTGGGGTATTTACCCATGCGGGGATGGCAACTTTGGGTGTTTTATTGGGAAATATTATCCTTCTCTTCTTTCTCTGTGTACACTATTCCATTAAAGTTCTTTCACACTAAGACTTTGCTTTGTCTCTACGCGTGGATGGTGGGACCCATTTAGAGCATGTAAATGTGGGGATTCGGAGGTACCCCTCAGCCTGCACATTAACAAAGATACAAAACATTTGGCTGGATAATCTTGGATCAATGAAAAGCAAAAGAAATCAAAAACAGTGAAAGATTTTTATGGAAAGGTTTTAAAATATTATCTATCTTCATAATATCATTTTTAATTTTACCAAGACTGGGACTATACCATCATTTCTCATCCTACTGATTAAATGTCCCAAGAAACTTTTAAAAATGATATGAATAACAGAAAAAAAAACCTATTAGGTGGCAAGATATTTTCCCTACCATCAAAGGGATTAATGAAAATTAAATTAGCAATCACAGAAAAATGTTTCTAAAACTGACATAACATTGAATGAGTGTAGGTATACATCTATTAACCAAGCCAATCCTTTGATTTTTTTTTAAAGTAAGATTTCTAAATAGTCTCAATTAAAATATATCTCCAAGTTTACTTTTAATGTTAATGATAGTAACATTCATTAACTTTTCTCTAGATTTAAGGCACTATTCTAAGTGTCTCGTGTGATTTAAATCTTAAAATAATCCTAGTATACATCCAAGGTTAATACTTAGTTGAACCTGAGGTTAATACTTAGTTGAATAATGAAGTCACAGAGAAATCAAGAATCGTGCCCAGAGTCATTCTTCTAACACATAGCAGAACAGATTTTGAACTCACTCTGGAAAGTAGTCTATACTCTTCAACATACTATACTATACTGAAGAAGCTTGTGCCCATGTGAAGACAAAGTATAAAAACAGATAAATTTTTAGAGTAATTTGTTATTTGAATCTAAACTTGGGAGACAAAAGTATTTTATCTGGTACAAATATTGGTAAATAACTTTTATTTCCTATGTCCAATTCTCTATCTGTTTACGTGGCATCAATCTTTTGCACCATGACTTACCACTTTTTTTTCTTACTATATATCAAAATGTCAAATCAAAATTATGCCTGTCATAAATATCATTTTTACCTGCAACATTCTTGATATGAGAAAATGTTGGTAATATAACTGGACACTCATATTTTATCTAATCCCCTCTTAACTTATTAAAAAAATCTCACTTATACCCTATTTCTTAGCCCCAATAATCATTAAAATCATCCACTATGCTCTTTTCCTCTATCATTCTCTAGATATACTGTGCAATAGAAAGTGTCAATGGGACACATGCAGCTGTTAGAAATTAAATTCATCAAAATTAAATTTAAAATTCAGTTTCTCATTCACACCATATTTCAAGAGTTCAATTGATTACTGTTTTGGAGAATGGGCTGTAGAACATTTCTGCCATTACTTGAACATTTGGTAATCCTCTAGAGTGAAATTCCATCTAATTACTGCCTCACTTTCAGTGACGGGAGTAACACACATTCTTGCCTAAGAAAATAGTCCAAAACCACAATTCCAATCTACATAAAAGTGACTCCCAGAGTATATCTCTAATCCAGATTTTTTTGTCTTAAACTGTTTAACTATATGTCCAACAGCCCACTGCAAAATTCTATCTTTCATATTCCCTCATATGTATGCTATCTAAACCTAAGCATATCCTTTTATACTTAGAAAAATCTCATTTTTTCCTAAAGTTTTAGTGTTTGTCTTGGTTTAATTATGTCTGTATCTTTGTTTTGTTTCTATATATTCCACAAGAGTGAAATCATTGTTATTTGTTGTTCTTTCTGACATACTCTGCTAAAAATAATCCACTCTAATTCTAACCATGTTATCACAAATGATATATTTTATAACTAATACCCTATTTTGTATGTATGCTTCTCAATCCACTCATCTGCCATTGGGCACTTAAATTGTTTTCATAACTTTCCTATTGTAGATAGTGTTGCAATGAACATGGAATGCATATCTCCCTTTAAATTCATGCTTTTACATTCTTTGGGTAGATATCTAAGAGTGGAATTGATAGATTACATGATAGATTTATTTATAGTATTTTGAGAAACCTATATATTCTTTTTCCATAGGGACTGGGACAGACTACATTCCCACCAGGTTTTATTTTTTATTTATTTTTTTCATTTAAATTTTATTTTTATATTCCCCTTACAATTACAACCCCCTTATTTTGACCCCAAGCCCTCCTTTCCCTGACCCCCACCCCTCATAGAGTGTCTCTGGTTCATAGTTGTTTGTTGATTTTGATATTTTCTTTCTTATAGCTATTCTTTTTCCTGGTCCCTTATTTAAGTTTTCTAGATTCCTGCTATGAGTGAGACCATCCGGTATTTTTCTTTTTCTTCCTGGCTTATTTCGCTGAGCATGATCCCTTCTAGCGCCATCCATGTTGCTGCAAATTGCATGTGTTTATCTTTTTTGAATGCTGAGTAATATTCATGGTGTATACGTACCACATCTTCTTGATCCAGTCATCTATTTTTGGGCATTTGGGTTGTTTCCAAAGCTTAGCTATTGTAAATAGTGCTGCTATAAACATAGGGGTGCAGGTAAGGAACTCTCCTGCACTGTTGGTGGGAGTTCAAACTGGTCCAACCACTATGGAGAGCTGTGTGGAGATTTCTTGAACTACTAAATATAGAGCTTCCATATGATCCAGCAATTCCACTCCTAGGTATTTACCCAAAGGACACAAACATCAATCCCACCAGGTTATAAATCCACTGCAAATTCTACTCTTGCTGCATCTAATTATCATTTTCTCCTGCTAGAGTGCTCATCATGGGTCTTCTCTTGCCTAATTTCTTTTCATCATTCAGATTTATTTTATGTATAATCTTAGCAATGAAATATCTTAGCATTAAACACAGTGCCATCTACCACAACATCATTGCTCAGTAAGTCGTTTTATGGATGAATCATGTCACTACATTGTTTATAGTTGTTGAATGGTTTCTTGAAGTTTTTCCTGTTGTGTCTCAAGTGTCTTTTCTGGCACATAGTAGTTATGTAATTGAATGAACTGAGGGACTGAATTAATAAATGCATGTACTATGCAAATGGCAGACCAAAAATAGGTACAATGCAACAAATTCAGCATGTATTTCAGTGTGATTTAGGTTTTGTTCACTCTCAGAAAATTCCATAACATGTTTATGTGGGCTTATGAGAACATTCAATATATTTAATGAGCTAGTCTTTCTTCTTATAGTATTGAAAGCAGTAACTTTAGAAAAGGTATCCAGTCATTTTACATCAATGTAGTTTCTAGAAAGATGTGGGTTCAAGAAAATGGTACTCTATTAATGACAAAACCTTTTATCATAATCTTCGACATTAATTTTTCTTCTTTTACACACAAGAGTGAATGTTATAATAGTTTAATTCTATCAACACCTTCAATCTGCTACTAGCATCTCTGTAATACTGAAATTTCTCCAACTTCCTGTGTTGGCCAAAAAAAAAAAAAAAGCAGAAAATCATGTAAAGGTCTAGTTTTTATAGCCATGTGATACAAGGTGAAGAAGACACAGAGTAGGGTATTTTAAGGAAAAGACAATATAATCTTTTCATTATTGTAACATGATTTCATATTAACTTCTCTAGGGGTCTTTTACTAACTAGTATTAGCTCCAATTAAAATAAAATCTTTCAGAAGCAAATGTTTAATTTCTGAAGTACAGATGGAAACTACCATTTTTTTAAACCCTAACAGCATAAATGAACTATTCAAAGTTGATATATAATACATTTCTCATCTCATTAGCTTAAACATCAGCTGTGCACGTGTTTTACTCATACTATGGACATATGGATGCTTGGTTTAGAAGCAGAATGGGAGTTTTTTTAATGCTTTCAAGAAAATACAAAGTGAGCATAATTAAACAGTCAGTTAATAGTGGTTAGCAATAAATTGACAATTCTGAAGGAATAATATGTTGACAAACCTATCTTGAACACATAATCTACCTAAGTTTTAATAAAATAAGAACTATACATAATTCATATTGTAAAATCACTGATGAAAACAGGTTACTTAAAACAAATTTCATATAATCAACAGAAATATCAGGTTGGATAAACTACTGTGACCATTGGAGTGTAGATTTATTAAACAAAAGTGACCTTTGTTGATTGTTATCTTGAAACTTAGAGTATCTTGTCTATTTTATACTGCCAAATCTTAAGCTAGGTTTGAACTCTTTTTTTTTTTTTTTTTTTATAGAGGCATGCTTTATTTATTTGTTTGCTGGTTTGTTTGTTTGTTTTGTTTATACATGCACTGGGTACAGTCAGAAGCGCGGGAGGGTGAGAGAATTCACCAGAGCCAGAGCGGGGAGCAGAGCAGGCAGAAGGACCGAAGTACACTGCTGAGGGGAGCAGCGGGCGGCAGGAGAGGTCTGCACGCCATGTGGGACCCTCCTCCGGTGGCCGGGGAGCAGCCAGGGATCGAACCGGCGCCGCAGAGGCCGCGCGCAGTTTCGCAACCCAGCGCTCAACTGCTGCGCCACCGGGGAGGCCCTAGGTTTGAACTCTTTAAAGGTCTGTACTTTGACTATCAACTTCATTCAGAATACACAAAAAATAGTATCCACTGAGTGCTTACTTCTCTTAGCACTATGCTAAGCATTTTATATGTATTTTATTTTAATTCTTACATCAGCCCTAGGAGGCAGGAACTATTTCTACACTGATTTTACTGATGAGGAAACTGAGGTTACACATAAATAAGTGACAAACTGCTAATTAAGATTCCAGAGTTTGCTCTCTGAAGCCCAAAGCTACACTTCCTCCCTTTAATAAATTAAAGCCTTGAAGCTTTTGAATTTCCAGTGCTCCTGGGAGAATTAATGTTAATTTTCTGGCAATGAGGTTAACAAGTCTACAGAGCCAGTTTCTCCTACACTTTGAGCCTCTCTCTGGTAGTAACCCAAGAATATTTTATCCCTTCTTAATCCTTGATATATTTATTGTATGCATTTAAAAGTAGGTGAGGGTATACAATTATTGGATGAAATAGGTCAGAAAAGAATTCAGACTCATTGCCGTTAATGATCTGAAATGATGTCACCAAATTAGGTTTTCTATCATAATAAACCTCAGATTAAATATTTCTAATTATACTATTATCTTCGAGTATTACTAATGGTAGAGGAATTTGGCTTTGAAAATACATATAACAGTCATCATTTTGTTATGTTATGCTAAGTAAAAACATAATAATAGCAGAAAGTACAATTAAGCATATGCAGAATTTTTAGAAAGGCCTCATACCCAGGATTTTTGTGTTTATTGAACAAAAATTGATTATTGAGTTTTGTATTTTTAAAAATATTTAGGAAGCCAGTATTGTATATCAAAAATGTGTCTGGTCCTTAAGAGATTACACATTATACAACTCAGTAACTGGTGAGAATTTGTCGGGTTTTTTTTTTTGTTTTTTTAATGAGAATCAAGGATCAGAGTGAATGAGTGTTTGATGACACATCACTCAGGTAACAGGTGCCAGATTACTGCTATCACTATTCTGTTAAATATCTATCTTTGAAACATTCGGAATGTCTCAAAATAAAATGAAAAAATAACAGTGAGAAAAGACTTAAGTTTTCATGATTTTTTCCCCCCTTTGGCAGAGTTCTTTTTCTATATACGAAACTCTGATCAACGTAATAAAACCCTGCTTTAGGACACTCTAGTGACCGGGCTACTTAATTTCTTTCCCTACAACTTCAATTTTAAAAATCTTGATGTTTCTAGGTAGCATGCTAATATTAATAAATATTTCTTGATTTAATGATTATAAATTGGCCAATGACTTAGAATAAAGATTTAGTGTTTTCACGCATTTCCTTACATCATAATAATTGGTGACATAAACAATTTGACTAGTTTATGTAACACTTTGTTTTATAGGACTAACAACTTGCCTGTTCAAAAAAGGGCTTAGCTTTCTTTATATTAGTACAAATTCTCAAATATTTAAATATTGAAATCATAAATACACTGTCATACCTTATTAAACTTCACAAAATCCTTGGATTTAAATTTCATTGGGGGGCTCACTTGGTGGCACAGCGGTTGAGCGCTGGGCTGCGAAGCTACCAGCAGCCTCTGCAGCGCCAGTTTGATCCCCGGCCACCGGCGAGGTTCCCACATGGCACGCAGACCTCTCTGCCATGCCCACTGCTCCTCTCAGCAGTGTACTTCAGTCCTTCTGCCTATTCTGCTCTCCACTCTGTCTTTGGTGAATTCTCTCACCCTCCCGCACTTCTGACTGTACCCAGTACTTGTATAAATAAATAAATAAATCTTTAAAAAATAAATAAATTTCATCGGGTCTGATAACCAGTCCTCAACATGCACACCACTCATTACATCCACCTACTCTTCATATCTTTGTGTACTCCCTTTGCACATTTTCCCAGATCTGCATGCCCAAGAGAATACAGCTTAATTAATTATGTATTACTTCACACACTTTCAAAAAAGACATTATAGATTCTATATTGTTTCTTTTTTTTTTTTTTTCTGGAAACTTCAGCTGTTATAATTGCCTGGTAGAAAGGCCCACATGGCAAAGAACTAAGGCTCCTAGCCAATAGTTGGCAGGGCAATCAGGCCTTAGGCCAGAAGCCATATGGGTGAGATTAGAAGTGGATGCTCTAGGCTGCAGATAATTGCAGCTTCAGAGGACACCTTGACTGCAATGTCATGAGAGACCCTGAGAAATAACTACTCAGATAAGCCACTCCTGGATTCCACCCTCAGAAAATGTGAAATGCAATGAATGTTTGGTATTTTAAGTGGCTATACTTTAATTTGTTTCATAATGGATAACTACAATACTATTTGACTAGAAAGTTCTAAGGGAATAGATGAGTTTTGCCAGTTTTGGCTCATGTAAATGGAAACATACTTAATATACTCATTTGTATTGTTTCATTCAAAGTTAAATATATGTGATTTGTCCCACATTGTTGCATGTAGTTTTAGCTTATTGATTTTCATTACTGTATACTATGACATTATAAAATTATATCAGGAATGATCTATCCATTCTGTAGTTAAAAAACATTGGTATAATTTCCAGTTTGTTATCATTATATATAGTGACATTATGAACATCTTGGTAATTATCTTTTGGTGTTAATATGAGCATATTTTCAGGAATTTATACATATATTCCCAAGGGTCATACCGAACACTGGGATAGCCAGGTCACAGATATCCTTATGCATCAAATTAGTGACAATGACAGCTTCCAAAGTGGTTGAAACAAATTTTATCCCTATCAAAAATGTTTGGGAGTTTGAGTTGGCATCCTCACTCACACTTGGCATATTCACCCTTTACAGTTTAACCTTTCTGGAAGAAATATGTCCCTCCAGATTATGTCTATTTTAATCTTTCTTGTCATTCTTCAATTTGAACTGTTAAATTCTCCTCTTTTAGAATCCTAAACCATCTGTTGCTCAAGATCCTTCTTTAACCTTTCCATTTTCTGCTACCACAGAAAAGAAAAAAAAAAACATATGAAAGGGTAAAAGTGACAGAAAAAGAGAGAATGGAGCATCGAGGTCTGTAACTCTGGCAAAACAAAGTTCAGGACTCTAACAAAACAAAGTTCAAGAGGCATCTTGGGCCATAGCAACAAGGAAAGAAATCTAAGGAAATAGAATCTAAAAGATGCTGAAGACAAATGATGTGAGGGTATCTAATAAGAGAAACATCTTTGTTTGACCTGTAGTGTTGGGGTGACTTTTAACATGTTGTTGGGGCTTCCCTGAGTGAGAATGAAAATAATTGCTCCCGATATTTTAGATCTCCCTCTTTGCCCAGCTGTTTAAAATTATGAGTACTGTAAGATGGTGATCCCCAGGAAAAGGGGAGGTTCCAGGTTCCCTGCCCACCCAAGGGAGGGTGGAGCTGAGCAGGGAGAAGCAGCAGCTGGAGAGGAGACTGGAGAAGGAAGGAAGCAGGTTTGAGAGACAGAAATAGACCTGAAGGAGGCACATGGAGCAGAGAGACATGTTAAGAAACTAAGCTTGCTTCTTGGTCCTGGACTGGTTGGAACAGATGTGGGTGAGAGACCCGTAGGGAGATTAACAATGGGTCCTTATTGGAAAGTGCTTTAAACTTGTGGCAGGATATCAGGCCTTGCTTTGGGCCAATCCTGTTTGGCTGGACTTTTACCCATGAGGTGATGGGTAACTTTGGGTGCTTAATTTGGAAACTATGTTTTTTGTCTTTTCCTTGTTGTACACCAATTGTATTAAAATTCCTTTCCATTAAAGGTCTATATGTTTTGTCTTGATGCAGTGGATGGCAGAACCTATTTAGAGCAGGCAGCGGTGCCCCTCTCTTTGTCCTGTAATAGATTCTTTGTCCTGACCATATCTTCCTCGTTTCTTTCTAGCTATTTTTCAGATTCAGTTTAGATGTCCGTTGCTTGGTGAATCTTTCCCTGATCACCACCACTACCAATATCTCTAGTTATATTAGGTAATCTTGTTTCTGGGACATGCTGATACTTCAGACAAACACATGTTAAAATATTCTATGTCTCTAATTCATTTATATTTTCTTGCACCTAGTCATTCCAGAAACTCGGGGTGGGGGGGGCTCCCTGGTGTCCTAGGGGTTAAATCTCAATGCTATCACTGCTAAGGCCTGAGTTAGATTCTCAGCCAGGGAGCTACCCCACAAATCAAGCAGCAGACCTCTCCTGTCTTGCCCTCTGCTCCCCTCAGCAGTATATTTTAGTAACTCCACCTGTTCTGCATCCCACTCAGTCTCTGGTGAATCCTCTCACCTCCCAGCACCTTTGCCTACACCTCAGCTCTTGTATACATAAATAAATCTTAAAAAAAAAAAAAAGAAAACAGTAATTCTGTCAAGTCACCTTTGTTTTCTCAGAAAAATGATAGGTACCAGAGTCAGAATTTAAATTAAGGCACTTAGCTCCTGAGGAATAAACTCACTGCCTAATTACTTAAGTCAATTATGACACAAATTTGAGAGAAGAAAAAAGTTAATTGCAAATTGAGGAACAAAGAAGAGGAAAATCTCAAATTTTTATGGCTCAGCAACAGGATAAGGCAAAGACATGTGGACTTGAATGAAGTCCATTGGCTTCAGGGTAGTCCACACACAAAGAAAGAAGTATGAAGAATTTTATTTTGCCTTTCAGATTATTCCAGGGAGATTTAGATTTCTATTGGTGGGCCCCTCACCTCTGGAGAGCCTCTTTCCTCTGCATCAGTCAGCTTGTGGCTCAGCTCAAGGTTAACTATGTCTGCATACTCAAGTTGGGTCATTTGCTGATAAGCTTTCAGGTTCTGCTATGAGTGATAGCAAGTCTCAAAGAAAAGTTTAGACTTTTTTTTTTCCCTTTGTGTTCTAGGTTCTGAGAATAATTGAACTGTTTAACTTCTATCTTATTACCACTATGTTGGATGCAAGAATATAAGAATAACCATCCTGAAATAGACACTCAAACATTACAGTACACTGAGGATAAACAGCTAAATCTTCAAGACAGTAAAGGTCATCCATAAAATATTAAAATTAGATTGGTATTAGATTTTTCATGAGCAACACTGAATACTGAAGAAAAAAAAGCAATGCATTCAAATTTTGAGAATTTAAACTTGAAATCTAATACTTACAACTCAATAAAACAAAAATAATAAGCTCTTATAGTGTAAGACCAAATTAGTAGTTACAAGATGGGAAGGGAGAAAAAGGGTTGCGAGATTAGGTAAATCAATTGTATGGAGAAACACAGAACCCAACTTTTAGTAGTGAGCTTAAGATAGCATATACAGACTTGACATTTGTGGCCTTGTACTCTTTGGGTCAACTGAGTCTATTTTATTCCTTTTGACCACTACAATATCCTGACTTCTGTCTTGGTGACTGCTAGTAATGTTACCTTATTTCAAATGGTCTCTGCAGGCCTTCCCCCTGTCTCAGCCCCCTATATATGCTTTCACCTCCCATGTTCTGCAATCATAACATTTCAGTTCTAGTTCCATTTTCTGATGCACACCTGAAACTTACATAATGGTATAACAGAATGCTACTTTAGTAAAAACAAAACAAAACAGGGCCTCCCTTGGTGGCACAGTGGTTGAGCGCTGGGCTGCGAAGCTGCCCGCAGCCTCTGCAGTGCCAGATTGATCCCTGGCCACTCACGAGTGGCCCACATGACACAGCAGACCTCTCCTGTCTCGCCCGCTGCTCCCCTCAGCAGTGTACTTCGTCAATCTGCCTGTTCTGCTCTCCACTCTGACTCTGGTGAATTCTCTCACCCTCCTGTGCTTCTGACTGTACCCAATTCTTGTATAAATAAATAAATCTTAAAAACAAACAAAAAAAAAGACAAAAAAAACAAAGTGAGTGGTTGGACTAAGATATCTTTCAGAAATTCAAGTACATAGAAGTCTTAATTTTCATGAACTCTTCAGTAGGAAGATACTTGGAAATAGACTCTTGAAACTGAAGGTAAGTTGCAGAGAGCAAACTGTGGTGCTGAGGAAATAGTGGAGCTGAAAAAGCACTGTAATAAGTGCACCCGGGATACTGATGTGTAATGTAACATTGAACAGTAAGTAAACATGTTGATGTTTTTGAGATACCGGTTCTCACTGTGGATAAGGGAGGTACATTTATGGAATTAAATAATACAATGAAGAACCTTGGTAGTGATGGGTTGCATTAGGGATGTCAGCATGAACTCATGGTTTCATACATGATTTTTTTTTTTTAAAGATTTATTTATGACACAAGATCTGGTGTGCAGGGCAGAGATGAGGAGGTAAGAGGATTCGCCAGTGACAGAGTGGGAAACAGAACAGGCAGACTGACTGAAATACACTGCTGAGGGGAGCAGCAGGCAAAACAGGACAGGTCTGCTGTGCCATGTGGGTTGCTCCCTGGCTGGTCAAGGATCGAACTCTGCTTCAGCGGCTACGGATTGCTTCATAGTGCTGTGCCTAACCCCTTGAGCCACCAGTGAGGTCCAGTTTCATACATATTACCTCTTATATGAATGAAGGAGAAAGGGGAAAACCCATTGTAATCTGCTTATTTTCACACACATTAAAGATGATTTGCATGAAGGAAAAACAAAGGAATAGGAAACTTGTTATTTATAAGGGAATGTAAGAATAGAGTAGAAGAGATATGAAAAAGGAATACTTATCATTTAGAATATATTTTATGTATTTTTATAAGCATGATAAAATTCTACAATTTCAAAAAAATAAAAATAAGGAGATGGGCAGATGAAGGAAACCTAAAATTAAAAGCCAACAGTAACAAATGAAGTTGTTTTCAATTTTCAAAGTGTGTACTAAGTTGCTTAGACTACGTTCTAAAGCTGTGCTGTCTAATACAGTAACAATAACACATATGGTGCTATTAAACTTCACATTAAATTAATACAAACTAAAGACAATTAAAAATTAACTTCACCAGTCATTCTAGCTGACCGCATGTAGCCACCATTTTAGACAATGTAGATATAGTTCTGTTATGGTAGAAAGTTTTATTGGGTAGCAAATAGCAATATTTGCAAATCAAGTATTTGTTGGGTACCTGCCCTCCTTGGGACATGTGTTCAGATACTGAAACAGCAAAGTGTGTATCAAATGTATAGTTTTTCTGTGTATACCCAATATGAGTTAGAAACTTTTGGGGAAAAAAAACCCTTCTTTAGAAATGTCCTGGGGATAGTAAATTGCTGATCAGTTTCTACTACTGATACCATTCTCAACTCTGTTGCTCAACATATATCTATGGTGATATATGCATAGGTGACTAACAAGAAAATGTATTTTTCTTTACCATATTGTGTTGATCTCATGAGGGTTAATGGGATTACTTCCTCTCTATGTTATGCCTTTCTTCATTACTGTAGTTTTCCCTTTTAATAGTCAATGCAGTTAATAGCTACTCAGTGAGCCTTTTACAACTTCCCCCCTTTTCCACACACCTCATCTTCTGCATTCCACATACTATTATTTGTCTATTTTATTTTCTACAGAGATAAGGTACTTAGAAGATACATGTGTGCAAATTGTGTGTATATATGTCCTATGCTGGATGTCATCAGTTTTTCTCACCAGATTTAATCTTACCTCTCCCCATGTACCTTGCACTTTCCATATCCAGTCAAACATTAATCTTTAGATTTAACCGCCCAAATATGTTCTGGCACATGGTCATTACCCAGTAACTGTGCATTGCGTGGATATGCTTTGCTAACTCAAGTTCTTATGATTCAATAATCCTACTTCCATGTACTCTTGGGCTGGGAAAATATTTCATAGGTTGCCTAATCTTATAACTAGAAATCATAATAGTGAATTTGTTAATAATGCAATAAATAACTATTATTAAAGGAATTATTGAATTATATAGCATTTACTTTTTCTCTCTTCCTAAGGAAAAGTTCACTTTTTAAACCTGTTCTGGTTCAAGTCACTAAAACTCTGCTATAGCAATGCTTGGCTTTGCCTCTATAGTGCACACAATGGACAAAGCTCTGAAGTTAAGAGGATTAATTATGATAAAACCTGAAATTGCCAGAGTTAACACTAATTCTATGGGTCAGGAAAAAAATCTGAAGAACTTTCATTTGAGGCAAGAAACATCTCTCACATATCATTTTATTATTTCTACCCATGGAATTCTCAAAGATTTATCAGAAGTCAGAAAATTAAAGAGAGAATGTGTATATACATATAGAAACACTTCTGTTGTTCTTTTTTTTTTTTGCATATAAGAATTGGGGTCTAGGCCAGATGACAAGGGTTGAGAGGATTTGAGGATTTGCCAGAGGCAGTGGGGAGCACACCAGGCAGATCTACTGAAATACCCTGCTGAGGGGAACAGTGGAGCAGTGGGCAAGACAGGAGAGGTCTGCTGCTTGAGATGTGGGTTAGCTCCCTGGCTGGGAATCGAAGTCAGGCCTTAGCAGTGATAGCACTGAGACTTAACCCCTAAGCTACTAGGCAGGCACTCACTATTGTCAAGATTCCTGATATATCCAATGAACTTGCATATCTCAGTTTATCTCCTTCTGTTCATTTGTTCATTTCTTCTTTTCTCTCCCGTAGAAAATCATTTCAATAAATATGTACTTATCTATATGTATTACTAGCTGCAATTGAGGAAATGGAGATTCAATCAGAATACTTTTGCCTGAATTGCATAACTAATAAATAATGGTACCCCCAAATAATTCTAAAGACTAAGTTTTACCCTTTATATTTCAGAAACCTACCTTTAAAAGGTTAACATTCTATTTGGAGATGCAACAAGTACACATATAACTATATGGTAGCCACAAGTGTAGATTTTCATCTTGTATTATAATTCAACCTTATAAATTACCTATGATTTATGAATTATGAAAATCAAAATGACTGCTCACATGAAAGATGGAAGTATTTTGGAAATTATTGTCAATACTCATACTATGATAGAGGTTGATCAGTTAAGTCCTCTGTCTTCTTCAGCTTTCATTAATGAAGATACATTTTCCTTTGTGTAAATGAAATTCTTGTTTAGACTACAAAAAATGCATTGTAGGAGTGATGTCCTACCCAGGGAATCTAAGAATAGGTTAAAAATGCATATTCAGGGCCTCCCCTGGTGGCACAGCAGTTGAGCGCTGGGCTGCAGAGGCTGCCCACAGCCTCTGCAGCGCCAGTTCATTCCCTGGCCGCCAGCAAGGGTCCCAAAAAAAAAAAAATGCATAGTCATTGGCTAGTATTCTTCTTATAGGGATTTATAATAGACCAACATTCCAGCAAAGAGAACTGAGTAACATTAATTCCATATGCATGTGAAATGGGTTTTACTAACTGCATTTCAGTAACAGAAGGATACAGAAAATGGAACTAGAACTGAAATGGTATGATTGCAGAACATGGGAGGTGAAGGTATGTATAGGGAGCTGAGACAGAGGGAATGCCTGCAGAGACCATTTGAAATAAGGTAACATTACCAGCAGTCACTAAGACAGAAGTCAGGGTATCGTAGTGGTCAAAAGGAATAAAATAGACTCAACTGACCCAAAGGGCACATGGCCACAAATGTCAAGCTCTTCCCTTAGTGACTGCTGCTGTCAACTACAAAATAGGCTCTCTCTTGGCAAGAACAGCAGTTCACATATCTCAGCTATTGCTCAGGAAATAACCTGTCAGCACATCATCTCTGAACACAAAGGGTAAGATAATTGTCCCAAGTTCTGTCAGGCGAAAGTCCTGGTCATCTGAGGAAGTGGTCATGTGGAACATGGTACATTCTTATTAATATTAGCTTTCACTGTCCCTTGCTTTAGTAGGAAACATTTTGGAAAGAGACTATAACATTTTATGGTTTTTTCAAAACTTTAAGTCAGGGAATGTATTTCTAATCACTTTTGTGGTTAATAAGGAATATCTATGTTGAATGATAAACCATAATCAGTGATTTTTTTTATGTTATGTTTTATACTTCAACCGAAATAGAATGAACATAGAGATAAGTTCCAAATTCATCAAGAGTATATTTTGTTTATATGCTACGGAAATTAGTCCATTATTGAAAAAGAATTTTAAAGATTTACAGAGAGACACAAATGAAATTTCCTTGTCAGGACATTTCATGACTTTTATGGAATAAAAGTAAAACTGTATAATTTCTATTATGCTATCTCAACTGTTACTCAAATTGATTATAACCATAAAGGAATTTCATATTCTGACTCATCACCACGTTAAGCGACTATATATTCTTTTAAATAAAAACATGAAATTCAGTTTCCTCTTGCTAGTACTAGATTCACAGAGCAAGCTCTCTTTAACCATGGCTTTCACTTTTCCATTTATCTCTAAATGTGCTTTTTAAATAACTAAACTTGGAATCTTAAAAAAAAATGAGCATGCTCGTTGATTGATTTTGGTAACTAGAGGGAACTGTATAATGCTTGTAATCCAACTGAGGATTATCTGCATAGATTTCAAGAAGATCCAAGCTCCCTAAATGTTGTGACATTTTAGAAAAGATTGGTGTGTCATGCTTTCTCCAAGCTTTAAAAAGCCACAATCCGAGAGTTTTGAAAACTTAATTAGAAAACACAAATAACAAATAGAAAAAAAGAACAGCTTGGGAACTATAATCCAAAAAACTGGATTTATTTGACTGAAAGCAAAGAAAGAATTAGGTATGCTGTTTTAGTACCACTGAAAATCCATGCCAACAGTACTAATAGCTGTTTTTTTCTTTTTCTCTCCCCCCCCTTTTTAAGATTGATTTATTTATGCATGTAAGAACTGGGGTACAGGACAGAGGTATGAGGGGTTGAGAGGATTCACCGGAGAAAGAGTGTAGAACAGAACAGGTGGGTTGACTGACATACACTGCTAAGGGGAGCAGCCAGGAGACTGGAGAGTCCTGCAGCGTCATGTGACTACAGACAGCTTCATAGTGCTGCATCTTAACCCCAAGCGCCACCAGGGATGCCCCTTTCTTGTCTACTTTCTTTTGGAATTTGACACTCCCAGTTTTATTTGTTCTGAACAAGGAACATATCATTTAGTTGAACTGAAAGCATTAATGAAATATAACATGTGGATAGATTCTGTGACTTTATAAGTCAGCATACATTAGATTCATTCTTGAAATAGAAAATAAAATCATAATTTAAAATTATGGAACTTGGAAAGGAATAGCCTGAATAGCCTGAAAAAGAAAGGAAAATCCCATCAACAAATCAGTGTTGGGAAAACTGGACAGTCACATGTAAAAAATAAAACTGCCTCACTGTCTCCACCCAAAAAATAAATTCAAAATGGATTGAAGATTGAAACCATAAAATACAGAGGAAAAAAATATAGGTGACATGTTCTCTATTGTAAATGATAGGGATGTCTTTGGTGATTCAACAGCCAATGGCAAGGAGAATAAAAACAATACACTATTGGGGGTGGGTACCTCAAATTATGTTGATAGAAAATATCAGACCACTTAGCAGAGCTTACTGGATGAGGGAAGATATCTGCATGTGACACATTCATGAAAGGCTTAACATCCAAGTTATATAAAGAACTCATTCAATATAGCAAAACAAATAAATCTAATTAAAAATGGTCAGAATATCTGGATACACTACTTTGCAAGAGGACAGACAAAAGACATGAAAAAATATTCATCAGATTGTTAGAGCAATTAAAAGCAAAGCCACAAGATACTATCTCATATTTTGTGCAAATAGTTTATATCAAAAAGGCTGCTAGCAACAAGTATTGTCAAGGATGTGGAGAAAGTATATTCCTTATACACTTGTTGGTGGAACTATAAATAGATGCAGTCTTATTGTAAAGCAGTATGGATCTCCCTAACAAAACTAGAAGTAGAATTGTCATATGAACAATCAATCCCATTCCTGGATATCTATCTTAAGAATTAAAATCTTCAAGTCAGAGAGTTATAGAAACCACAAAATTTATTGCAGTATTTTTTTATAATAGTTAAGAAATGGAAGCAACTAAGTACTTACTGATTGTTGATTAGATAACAAAGATGTGGTATAAACAGACAATTGAATACTATTGCAGGATAGTATTAAACACATTATTTCCACTCCACAAGTGGGTATAATATTCAGCTATAAGGAAAGCTGAAATTTTGCCAACTGCATCAGAATAGAAGGAACTAAAGGGAATTATGTGAAGCAAAATTAGTCAGAAAGATAAAAACAAAATATTGGATGATCTCACCTACATATGCAAAATCAGGGAAATTATGTGGATAAATGGTCAAAAATAAACTAGTGGACACTGAAAATCAAAATGATTATTGAAAGGGAGAGTATGGGTGGTGGGGAGAAGGGTAGAGAGGGTATAATGAATGGTAGTAAGTGTTCTGTTTGTTTTCTGTTCTATGCTTTTTTCTTTAAAACATAAAAATCTAAAAAAAAAATCTGAAAAGTATGTTCTAAATGTAGGATGTACTAAATTATATACTTTTATTTTATCTTTTTAAAATGCATTATTTTTGATTGATCTAACATTGGCTTACAATGCAGTATATGATGTCGGGATATAGAGTCACACCTTTTAAAAAGCATCTAACGACAACATGCCTACTGCCAAAACATAAATAATCCTCCACTATAGTCTGTTTCCACCTTTATATTTATCCCTGTTCCCATTTTCCCCTTTTAATAACCACCATTTTGCAGTCAGATTTCCAGTTTGTTTCGGTTTCATTTTCTTTGTTCCCTTGTTTTTCATGTCATATATGAGTGGTATTCTACTCCTGAATTTACATTTAGCACAATCCCCTACAGTCAATCCATGTTTTACAAATGGTAAAGCTTACTCTTTTTATAACTGACTAGTGTTCCATTGGGTACATATACCACATCCTAATCCATTCTCCTCTTACTGAGCACTGAAGTTGTTTCCATAACTTGACAGTTGTAACTAGTGCTACCATGCACATAAGAATGCATATATACCTTCCTATTAGGGTTTATGAATTCTTCTTATTGATGCCTAGAACTAGAAATGCTAATCATATGACAGATCTATTTTTAATGTGTCGGGAAATCTCCCTATTTTCTACAGGGACTTTATCAATCTACATCCCCATCAACAGTGTACAAGGGTTTCCTTTTCTCCAAATCTTCAGTTATTTCTTGTTCTTTTGACATGGACCAGTATCACAGCTAAACAACTCAGAAATAATATATTTGTACATAGAAGGTCCAGGTTACAAAATCAATGTGCTAAAATATGTTTCTATTATGCAAACAATGAACTAGAGAAGAAAGAAATCAAGAAAACAATATCTTTTACAGTTGCATGAAAAGTAATCAAATACTTAGGAATAAACCTAGCAAAAGAGGTAAAAGACATGTACAATGGGCCTCCCCAATGGCGCAGCGGTTGAGCGCTGGGTTGTGAAGCTGCCTGCAGCCTCTGCAGTGCCGGTTCTATTCCCGGCTACTCCCCGGCCACCGAGGAAGGTCCCACATGGCGCGCAGACCTCTCCTGCCGCCCGCTGCTCCCCTCAGCAGTGTACTTCAGTCCTTCTGCCTGCTCTGCTCCCTGCTCTGGCTCTGGTGAATTCTCTCACCCTCCTGCACTTCTGACTGTACCCAGTGCTTATATAAAGAAAATAAATAAATAAATAAATCTTTAAAAAAAAAAAGACATGTACAATGAAGACTCTAAGACATTATTAAAGAAACAGAGGTAGAAATAAAGGATCAAATACTTGCTCATAAATTGGAAGACTGAACATTGTTAAAAAGGTCATCTTATCCAAAGAAACATAAAGATTCAATGCACCCCCTAATAAAATATCAATGCTTTTGTTTTTAAAAATTGAAAAAACATTATTGAAATTTAAATGGAACCACAGAAGAACACAAACAGCCCAAGTAATCCTGACAGAAAAATAAGAGCTATCACACTCCTTAACTTCTAACTATACTCTGAAACTACAGTTAAAAAAAAAAAAAGAAAAAAAAAAAACACATACAACAATGTGGTATGAAAGCAAATATAGGCACCTAGATCAATGAAATAGAATTAAGAGGTCAGAAAATAACTCACATGTATGTGGATCATTAATTTACAACACAGGAGTCAAGAATACAATGATGAAAAGAAATAAATGGTGTTTGGAAAACTGACCAGGCAGATACAACAGCATGAAACTAGACCACCGTCACATACCACACACAAAAATTATCTCAAGAGGAAATAATGACTTACATATAAGATCTAAAATCATACAATACACAGAAAAAAAAACAAAAACAAAGCACACCATTGACTTCAGGGATGTATTTGGGCACTTGATTCCAATGACAAGAGAAACAAAAGGAGAAAATAAACAATTGGGATTATAGCAAAGGCAAAAGTTGCACAGCAAAAGCAGCTATCATTAATAAGAAAAGTCACTCTGGTCTCTTATTTAGGTTTTCTAAATTCCTGCTATGAGTGAGACCAGCCGATATTTTTCTTTTTCTTTGACTTATTTCTCTGAGCATGAGCCCTTCTAGCTCCATCCATGTTGCTGAAAACTGCATGAGTTTATCTTTTTTGATTGCTGAAAAATGTTCCATTGTGTATATGTATGACATCTTCTTGATCCAGTCATCTATTTTTGGGCATAAGGGACCAGAGACACACTGCGGGGGGGTGGGGGGCATGGTAGGGAATGGGGGGGAAGAGGAAGGATTAGGGTCAAAATAAGGGGGGGTACAATTGTATGGGGAATATAAACAAAATGAAAATGCATACATTGTGCAAAAATTAAAAATGATGTAAGAATCATATAAAATAAAATACTAAAAAAAAAAAAAAAAGAAAAGTCACTCCACTGAGGGGCAGTAAGCATTTGCACATCATCCACCCAAACAATGAGCTAATATCCAAGGTCTACAAGAAACTGACACAACTCCCAAACAAGAAAAGTAACTGCCCCTCAAAAAAAAAAAAAAAAAAAGGGTCATAAGAATATAAGAATTAGACACTTCTCTGAAAAACACATATAGATAACTAACAGGCACATGATAAAGCGGGATACCATTTGTGAAAATGATCCCTATAACCGTGTATTTTAAGGAAAAAAAAATGTATTAAAAGTTGTATTTTCTATCTGTGCCAAAATTACCATTTGGCTCCTTTGTCAAGAGGCGTATTCCATTTTGGGAGTTATGTATAAGTTCTTTGTAGTCCCTAATCCAACCCTATGCGCAACCTATTTAAGTTTCTAAATAATGGTGGATATTTGGTATCTTTCCCTTCCTTGATGCTAATAATGGCCATGTCACTCATTTCTGGTTAATAAGATATAAAGAAAAGCTCCAGGGAATGTTTTCCTTCCACATAAGCAAAGGGAATTAGTGAGAGCTCTACAGTTTGTTTCCTTTCTTCTTCTATTTGGTTATATGCAAACATGAAGCACAGCTGCAGTAGTCCTGCAGTCATGCAGCAATAAGCCTGCGGACAAAAGCTTCCAGACCACAGAGTGAACACAGGAGAACTTGGATCCTTATTTTTATTGTTGAGCTGCCAAATCCACAGTAATTGCCTGAGTCTGTAATGATTAAGTAGGACAACAAGAAACATCTCTTTCTAGAGTCACTTTCATCTGATTAATGTTTTCTAGCAGCTGAAAGCATGTTAACAGGGAGGTCAAGCACATTTGAAACACTTTATAAATATGGGTTGGAGGACATAGGAAGGAGCTATTGCAAAAATGGAATGATTCTCTTAACAAAGGAGACATATAGTAATTTGGTAAAGATACAAAATAAACCTTTTAATACATAATTTTTTCTTTAAAATATGTGAGTATAGGGGTCATTTTCACAGATGGCATCCCTTGTGGTTTTTGAACGCATTTCCCTCACTTATTAGTGATGATGAGCATTTTATGTGACTATAAGTCATCTATATGTATTCTTTAGAGAAGTGTATAATGCTTCTGACTTTTTTTTTTTGGAAGGGGGGGTTACTTCTTTTGTTGATTGGGAGTTGTGTAAATTCTTTGTAGATCTTGTATATTAGACCCTAATCCAAACCTATGCACAAGCTATTTAAGTGTGGTAACCATCTTTTCAACCCTAAGTGGAGGTCACATACTTAAAGTACTTTAAAAAGAATATTTATCAAGAAATATGTCAGAAAATAATAGTAACACTTTAAGAACAATACCTGGGTAATAGTAAATCAGTCAATGATGAAACATACATAATAGCTATCTGATCTGACATAGCAATTAAAAGCAGAAATGTAATGGTGAATGACATCTAATTTATATGCTTGTGATTTTTCAATAGAATTCAATATGAGAATGACAAATTAAAACTATGCTTTTCTGAGTTAGAATTAATAAATATGAACAAAACTGAGTTTATAATAGACATATGCTAAAACCTTTTTGAAATTCAAAATAATCTTTTAAAGCATATGTAGGGTGAGGGACGCAATTCAACAGCATTACTTGGGGCTAATGTTATTTGATTCCTTTACTAATTATTTCACCAAGTGAATAATGATTCCCCTAAAGTATCATTATTTCAATGTCAACTGCTAAGGTAGAAAGCTCCATCATGACAGCTCTCAGAGGGACAGAAACCTCCAACGTGACAATCAATATCTAGGGATGACGTTGATCTAAAATCTGACTTATGGGCCTCCCTGGTGGCCCCAGGGTTAGGCACAGCACTGTGAATCTATCTGCAGCTTCTGCAATACAAGTTCAATCCCGGCTGGCCAGGGAGCTACCCACATGACACAACAGATCTCTCCTGTCTCACCCGCTGCTCCCCTCAGCAGTGTACTTCATTTATTCTCCCTGTTCTATTCCCCACTCTGTCTCTGGTGAATCTTCTCACCCCCCCCAACACTGTCCTATACCCCAGTTCTAGTATGCATAAATAAATCTTTTAAAAAAAAATAAAATTGGACTTAAATCTTGCAAAACTCCTAATAATCATCATGCTTTTTTTTTTTTTCCTGCCACCTTTCATGATTTCCTGCTGATAGTTTTTAGGAAAAGGGAGAGTAAAGAATCAGTTTTAAAACAACAAAAAGTTAGGAGTCACTGGTTCTCATCTAGCCTTCTGCCATTTTTACAAAAGGTTCAGAATAATTTCCAGATTCAAGAATGCTGTCAATTAAGGATAGAAAAATTAAAATAATACATAGCCAGAAGTATTTTAATAAAATAAGGAATCAGGAAATTTAAAAAGATAACTGTAGAATATCACAGTAATAATTGCACTGATGAATGTTAAAATTAGTTGACCAAACATGAAGAAAAACAGAATATTACATGGTTTTTAAATACTCCCTCTAGAAAAAAATTGGGAGGGGGCGGAGCAACATGGCGGCGAGGAGACGCTGCGAGTAAGATCTCCCATTAAAAAAAGTTAATAGGGAGGAAAAGCGGCAGGTCCCAGTGAGAACTGGGACACGGAAGATAAACGGACGACTCCAGCAAACTGCCCAAAGAAGAAAGTTGCCATAAAAGAGGACCAGAAGGGAGGGAAGCGCAGAACCCTGCTCCCCTCCCCCGCCCACAAAGTCGGCACTCTCCGACCCACAGAGAGGAGGGAAACAACAAACCAAAACAGCCAACAAGAACAACGGACGCAGCAAGCGGGACTGTGAGTGGAAAGGAACAATTTCAGCCACCACACCCCGTGAACGGGAGCTGTGGAGAACCCTGCAGGATCCGCTGCAGAGGTGAGCTCCAGGCGCCAATATAGAGAGCCCCGCCCCCCAGGAGGAGACCAGCACCAGCACACAGCCCCGGCAGCCCGGTAAGCTTGCACAGAAAGCGGCGCACTGAAAAAGCAGACGCGGATCCGGATCAGATCGCAGCTGCCCAAGTCCCCGCGCCTGAGACCTAGGCTTGCGGGGAGACGCGCGGAGGCCCTCCCTGAGTGAGCAGGAACAAGGCGCCCAGGCAGGGGAGCGGGATTCAAAAGGCGCCATTCCCGCGCCACTGATCTGGGCTACAGCCCACGTCCTGGAACTGAGGGCTTTGGAACTGAGACCCGGGGCATGAAATTAGGGGCGTGGGTTCCCCACGACGGTGGGGCACAAGGCAGACACAGCACCCCAAAGCCGTTGAGGTGTACCCTACCATCCCCGCTCTGCTCCCTGTCCCACGGGTTGGAAAATCAGCTCCCCAAGGGCTCTAGGAGAGATCTCTGGCACCACCTAGCGACTTGAAGCCAGCACAGGATCCTGAAGGAGCTAGTGGCCAGCTGGGGAGTTAGCCCACACCGGGCCCCTTCTGAACAAGTAGTCTGAGCCCACAGGGAGAGCGAGCACCCACAGCCGGGGCAGACCAGGCGCGCAGAATAGTGTGCCTGAGACCAGAAGCGCAGGGAGTGTGTCCCACATCACCATTTTAGAACAGGGACATTTCTTCAGTAAAGACTACCTGCAGAAGGCTTCCTCAGGAGCCAGAGGTGAGCGGGGGATGTTCGCCCATGCCAGACCCCCTCTGGCCTGCAGTCCAAGCCCAGAGGGGGAGCAGGAACCCACCGCCGGGGCAGACCAGGCGCACAGGGGAGTGTGTCCCCACATCGGCATTTTAGAACAGGGACCTTTCTCCAGTAAAGACTGCTTGAAACTGACAGATGACTCCTGGAGGAACCAGAGGGGAGCAGAGAAGCCCACCCAAGATGCCGGCCAGTCCCAACAACACAGTGTCCCAACGCATACAGCAAATTAGAAAACAGACAGTAGGGAGGAGAAGAACCACACGCAACCTAGCAACTCTCCAGAGAAAAAGCACACCACAAAAAGAAAACCAGCCCCCAGATTGCAACGACAATAACTTGGAAGAATTTCTGAGCCTTCCAGAAAGAGAATTTAAAATTGCCGTGATTAAAAAACTGACAGAAGTCATAAAGGAAAACAATGATAAGGGAAAAATAATCAATGATCAGAAAAATGCAATTGAGTCCCTAGAGAGGGAAAACAATGGTCAGAAGAAAGAAATTGAGTTCCTAAAGAGGGAAGTAAAAGAAATGCAGGAGATCAAAGAATTAATGGAAGAACAAAGAATTCTGGGAAAAGCAATGAAAGCAGAATAGATGAAATGGAAGAACGAATAAGTAATCTTGAAGACACAGAAATAAAAAGAACCAAAACAGAAAAGGAAAGAGAAGTACGAAGGAAAAAGAACGAAGAAAGACTTCGGGAACTATCTGACTCCATGAGGAAAGGAAATATAAGAGTTATAGGAATACCAGAAGGAGAGGAGAGAGATGTAGGAACAGAGAAAATATTCAAAGAGATAATTGAAGAGAACTTCCCAAATGTGAAGAAGGAGCTGAAAATTGATATACAAAAGGCAAGAAGAACACCAAACTTCCACGACGAAAGGAAAAATACAGCAAGACACATAATAGTAAAGCTCCCTAGAATCCAGGACAAGGAAAAAATAATGAAGCTGGCAAGAGGGAAGAAACAGATAACATTCAAAGGAAAGCCAATCAGGCTGACATCAGACTTCTCTGAAGAAACACTACGGGCAAGGAGAGAGTGGAGGGACATAGTCAACAGACTCCAAGAAAACAGATGCCAACCAAGAATACTCTATCCCGCAAAGCTCTCCTTCCTCTTTGAAGAAAGAATATGGACTTTCCCAGACAAACAGAAACTCCGGAATTTCATTGCAACTAAACCCCCACTCCAAAAAATACTACAAGGAGTCCTAAAGCCAGAACCTCAGAGCGACGAATAACGATGAAAGAAGGCCAAAAAAAAAAAAAGTTATTAAAAGAATAAATAAATAAAATCAAAGGAAAGACAAACACAATGGCAAATACAGATGTTAACATATCAATATTAACTCTAAATGTAAATGGACTAAACTCTTCAATAAAAAGACACAGAGTTGCAGCCTGGATTAAGAAACAAAACCCAACCTTTTGCTGTCTCCAGGAAACACATTTAGCTACAAAAGATAAAAATAGGCTCAAAGTTAAAGGATGGAAAACAAGCCTACAAGCAAATGGACCAAAAAAGAAAGCAGGAACAGCTATACTTATATCAGATAAAACAGATTTCAAACTCAAAAAGATAAAAAGAGACCCCAATGGTCACTACATTATGATCAAGGGGACAATACTTCAAGAAGAAATAACACTCATTAACATATACTCACCAAACGAAGGAGCACCAAAATATATCAGACAACTGTTGTCCTCTCTGAAAACAGACATCAGAGAAAACACATAAGTAGTGGGAGACTTCAACACACCACTATCAACGATGGATAGATCAACAAGACAAAAAATAAGTAAAGAAACCAAAGCTCTAAATAAGGACCTAGAGCAATTGGGCTTAACAGACATCTATAGAACACTAAACCCCAAAAAAACGGAGTACACATTTTTCTCAAGCGCACACGGATCATTCTCCAGGATCGATCACATACTGGGGCACAAGACAAACATCAACAGATACACCAAGATTGAAATCATATCAACCATCTTTTCTGACCATGAAGGCATCAAACTAGAAATAAACCATAAAAAGAAGGCAAGGAACTTTCCTACCTCATGGAGATTAAAAACCACACTACTGGAAGACCATTGGACTAATGAGGAGATCAAAGAAGAAATTAAAAAATTTTTTGAATTGAACGACAAGGAGGACACCAATAGCCTAAATGTATGGGATGCAGCAAAAGCAGTAATAAGAGGAAAATATATAGCAATAGAAGCTCACATCAAGAAACAAGAAAGAACGCAAAGAAACAACCTAATCTCGAAGCTCAAAGATCTAGAAAAAGAACAACAAAAAAATCCCAAAACCAGTAGAAGAAAAGAAATAATAAAAACCAAAGCAGAAATAAATGAAATTGAAACTAAAAAAACAATCCAAAAGATCAATGAAACCAAGAGCTGGTTCTTTGAAAAAAATCAATAAAATAGACAAACCCCTAGCCAGGCTCACAAAGGAAAAAAGGGAGAAAGCACAAATAAACAGGATCATCAATGAAAGAGGAGAAATCACAACGGACACAGCAGAAATCAAAAGAATAATCAGTAACTACTATGAACAGTTATATGGAAACAAGTTTAACAACCTAGAGGAGATGGACAAATTCCTACAACTCTACAATCACCCAAAGCTAGATAAAGAAGAAATAGAACACCTAAACAGACCAATTACAAGCAGCGAAATTGAAATGGTAATCAAAAACCTCCCCAAAAACAAAAGCCCAGGACCTGATGGATTTACAAATGAATTCTACCAAACATTCAGAGACGAATTAGTGCCTATCCTTCACAAACTCTTCCAAAAAATTGAGAAGGAAGACACAATACCAAACACGTTCTATGAAGCCAACATTACACTAATACCAAAGCCGAACAAGGACAACACAAAAAAGGAAAACTACAGGCCAATCTCCCTAATGAACACTGATGCAAAAATCCTCAATAAAATTTTAGCTATCAGAATCCAACAATGTATCCATAAGATAATTCACCACGACCAAGTAGGATTCATTCCAGGGACACAAGGATGGTTTAACATCTGAAAATCAATCAACGTTATCTAACACATCAACAAAAAGAAATATAAAAACCATATGATAATATCAATAGATGCTGAGAAAGCTTTCGACAAAGTGCAACACCCATTCATGATAAAAGCCCTTGAAATTCTTGGGGTACAAGGAACATACCTCAACATCATAAAGGCCATCTATGACAAGCCAACAGCCAGTATCATTCTCAATGGTGAAAAGCTGAAAGCAATTCCATTAATATCTGGAACAAGACAAGGATGTCCACTCTCACCACTGCTTTTCAATATAATACTGGAAGTCCTAGCCAGGGCAATAAGACTAGAGAAAGACATCCAAGGAATCCAAATAGGAAAAGAAGAAGTCAAACTATCACTCTTTGCAGATGATATGATATTATATATAGAGAACCCCAAAAACTCCACAGAAAAGCTAATTCAACTCATCAATCAGTTCAGTAAAGTGGCAGGATACAAAATCAACACGCAAAAGTCAGTAGCCTTCCTATACACAAACAATAAATCTGAAGAAGAAGAAATAAAAAAAAAACCCTTTTTTTATTGAAACAAAAAAAATCAAATATTTGGGAATAAATCTAACAAAAGAGGTAAAGGACCTATACAAAGAAAACTATAAAACACTGTTAAAAGAAATAGAAGAAGACACAAAGAAATGGAGAGACATCCCCTGCTCATGGATTGGAAGAATAAACATTATTAAAATGGCCATCCTTCCAAAAGCAATATACAGATTCAATGCTATTCCAATCAAAATTTCAATGTCATTCTTCAAAGAAATAGAACAATTATTGATGAAATTCATATGGAATCACAAAAAACCCCGAATAGCCAAAGCTCTCCTGAAAAAAAAAGAAGGGAATGGAGGCATCAGACTCCCAGACTTCAAACTATACTACAAAGCCATAATCATCAAAACTGCATGGTATTGGAACAAGAACAGACATACAGACCAATGGAATCGAATAGAAAATCCAGAAATAAACCCACAGATTTATGGTCAACTAGTCGTTGACAAAGGAGCAAAGAATATGCATTGGAGCAAAGAAAGTTTGTTCAATAAATGGTGCTGGGAAAACTGGGTCGCTACATGCAAAAGAATGAAGCTTGACCACTACCTCACACCATACACAAAAATCAACTCAAAATGGATTAAAGAACTAGACATAAGACCTGAAACCATAAAATACATAGAAGGAAATATAGGCGAAACACTACGTGATTTGCACATCAAAGACATCTTTACAGACACATCACCCAAAGCAGTGATAGTGAAGGCAAAGATAAACAGCTGGGACTACATCAAATTAAAGAGCTTTTGCACAGCAAAAGAGACAATAACAAAAACAAAGAGAAACCCCACCAACTGGGAGAACATTTTTGCACCCAACACTAATGATAAAGGACTGATCACAAAAATCTGCAAAGAGCTGATGAGACTCAACAACAACAAAGAAAATAATCCAGTCAAAAAATGGGCAGAAGAGCTAAAAAGAAACTTCTCTGAAGAGGAAATGCAAATGGCCAACAGGCATATGAAAAAATGTTCAACATCACTTGTCATCAGGGAAATGCAAATCAAAACTACCATGAGATACCATCTTACACCAGTGAGAATGGCACATATTAAAAAAACTAGCAACAACAAATGTTGGCGAGGGTGTGGAGAAAAAGGAACTCTTCTGCACTGTTGGTGGGAGTGCAAACTGGTCCAACCACTGTGGAAAGCTGTGTGGAGATTTCTGGACCTACTAAACATAGAGCTTCCATATGATCCAGCAATTCCACTCCTACGTATTTACCCAAAGGACACAGAAACATCAATTCCAAAGAGCACCTGCACCCCTATGTTTATAGCAGCACTGTTTACAATAGCTAAGCTTTGGAAACAACCCAAATGCCCAAAAATAGATGACTGGATCAATAAGATGTGGTACATATATACCATGGAATATTACTCAGCATTCAAAAAAGATAAACACATGCAATTTGCAGCAACATGGATGGCGCTGGAAGGGATCATGCTCAGCGAAATAAGCCAAAAAGAAAAAGAAAAATACCGGGGGGGCTGCAATTGTATGGGGAATATAACAATAAAATTTATTAAAAAAAATAAAAAAAATAAAATTATATAAAATTTAAAAATAAATAAATAAATAAATAAATACCCCCTCTAAATATTTACTAAATAGTTATAGTAACATGCAAATCCTTCCATATCCGAGTCCAGGAAGTGAAACTTCATTCCCCTTTAGTGTGAATTAGACTTGTTAATTCTTTTTTTAAAAAGATTTATTTATTTATACAAGAACTGGGGTACATGTCAGAGGCACGGGAGGGTGAGAGAATTCACCAGAGAGAGCGGAGAGCAGAACAGGCAGATGGACCGAAGACACTGCTGAGGGGAGAAGTGGATGAGGCAGGGCAGGTCTGCCACACCATGTGGGTTTTTTCCTGGCCAGCTAGGAATTGAACCCACGCTACCGAGGCTGTGGACAGCTTCACAGCCCAGCACTCAACCTGCTGTGCCACAGGGAGGCCCTAGAATTGTTTAAATTCTAATGAATAGAGTGTGGAAAGAGAAAAGTAGCCATTTTATAGTGAGGAACATGAGGGATACTACCTTAACCAAGTGACTGAGGTAAATATCACCAATTTCATAACAGGTGTAATGAGGATATTTCATCTCCGATAGTCTTCCAAAAAATGTGTATCTCCACCTTAATAATAAAAATATTAGACAAACTGAAATTGAAAAGTAATTCTACAAAACATCTGACCAGTACTCTTTAAAGGTAGTAAGAGAAAGGTATATATTAGAAAGAAGTTCTACAATCAGTAATCTAAACTTCTACTTTAGGAAACTTAAAAAAGAAAAAAAGAAACAAGTTAAATCCAAATTAAGCAGAAGAAATAATAAAAAAAATAGAACAGAAATATATGAAACAAAAAACTAAGTCAATAATCAGTGAACTCAAATATTGCTTCTTTGAAAAGATCAATAAAATTAATAACTCGTAGCTAGGTTAACTAAGAGGAAGTGAGAGAAGACACAAATTAGTAATATCAGAAGTGGAAAAGGCAACATCACAACTGTCCTCATGGACATTAAAAAGATAATACAAACTTATTATGAATAACTTTATGGCCACAAATTTGATATCCAGATGAAATGGAACAATTCCTTAAAGATAAAATCTATCAAAATTTAATACAGACAGAAAAAGAACTCTGAATAGTCTCTACCTAATAAAGAAATTGGATTAAGCTCTTCTTCCAATATCAAGGCCTCTGCTATAACTGTACTTTGCTAGATCATTATCAGGCCAACAAGTATCCAGCTTGATCCTCCTCTTCATTTTTAGTGGAGCTTGAAGTACATATTGCAGTGTAAATATGTCATGTACTAGATATTGCTCAATCTTGAGATCTGTTGGTAAAGAAAGAATAACCCAGAGCCTTAGAAAAAACTTGATTCCAATGATAAATACAAGTTGGATTCATTAAATGTGGATTAGAGCAAACTGAAAAAGAGGTCCAAACTTCTAAATGAAATATTTCACTATACAAACAGTTAAAATGAAGGTCTTCCTGAGTCATTTACATAATTTTCTTCTTAATCATGAAATAATTCTCTATATGCCCAAAATCATGTTGGCATATGTCCTGGAGTTTACACTGATTAATCAATACCCGAAAAGGGGCCTCCCCTGGTGGCTCAGCAGTTGAGCAATGGGCTGCGAAGCTGCCCACAGCCTCTGCAGCACAGGTTCGATCCCCAGGCACTGGAAAGGATCCCACATGGCGCGACAGACCTCTCCTGCTGTGCCCGCTGCTCCCCTCAGCAGTGTATTTTGTCAGTCTGCCTGTTCTGCTACCCACTCTGGCTCTGGTGAATTCTCTCACCCTCCCGTGCTATTGACTGCACCCAGTGTTTGTATAAATAAATAAATAAATCTTAAATAAATAATTAAAAATCAATACCTGAAAAAATTGGTTAAAATTATAAACCTTTCAACACACACACACACACACACACACACAGAGATGGGTTTACTGTGAATTCTATCAAATATTTAAGAAAATTATACCAGTTTTCTACAATTTCTTCCAGAATATAGGAGCAGAATAATTCTTATCTAATTCTGAGAACAAAATTACCCTATTACCAAAACCAGAAAAATACTTTGCAAGAAAGAAAAACTACACATCAATATCTCTTAGGAAACTAAATACAAAATTCCTCATCATTAGTTAACCAAATCTCTCTCTCTCTCTCTATATATATATATATATACATATAAATATATATATATATATATATATATAATATACCACCAAAAAAATTGTGATTTATCCCAGGTATTCAAGGTTAATCTAACATTCAAAAAAATAATGTAATGAGTTAATCTATAGGATAAAACTTAAAATTACAGAATAGTACCAATAGGAAAAAAAAAAACAAAACGATTACAACATCTTATAACTAGTTATGAGGAAAACTCTCAGAAAATTAGGAATGGAAGTGAAGTACTTCAACCTGTAAGCAACCTATAGCTATAAAATATAGGATTCAAGCTTTAGGAAAGTCTGATGGAAGGGCTAGATGAACTGTACGATCTGTATAGTCATTGAATCTCATGTGTAAATATACAGTTATTTTGAAATAAAGTTTCTTTTTTAATTAAATGCAAGGTCAGATATAATTCATGTACAAAACTCATAATATATTATTAGCAAACCAGTACCCATCATTACATGAAAAGATATATACCATGACCAAATCAGATCCAATTCAGGAAGATTATTTGGAAAGATTATTTTGGCAGGCTGTTTAACCAATAACATCCACAAAATACAAACCCAAGAGAAAAATGTGTCACTATTGAAGAATAGGAAACAAGTAATGACTTACAAACATAAAAAAAATATCTCAGAGAATCAGGAAATACAAACTGGAAGCACGATGGTATTAAATAGCTCACATTTATACAGTGGCAAAAATTTAAAGTGTGAGCTTACAGAGTTGTCAATACTCACACACTACATAAAATGTGTTACATCTATATATTCAAACAATGAAATACAGGAAAGGAATTAAGAAAATAATGCCATTTATAATTATACAAAAGAAGATGAAATATCTGGGAGTAAATTTTACAAAGGATTGAAGGATCAAACACTAAAAACAGTAAAGCACTCTCCAAAGAAATAAAAAAAAGATACAAATAAGTAGGAAGATGTCTTGTGTTCTTGGATTGGAAGAATAAACATTATTAAAAAGTCCATATGACCTAATGCAGTTTATAAATCCAACTAATACCTATCAAGACCCCAAGATTTTATTCAAGCAAATAGAACAAATGATTGTAAGCTTAGTGTGTAACCACAAAAGGGCCCAAATAGCCAAGGCATACTTGAGAGGAAAGTGGAAAAATGAAGTTGTCATGCCCCTGACTTCAAAGTGATAGTAATCAAAACATGGGATTGGAGCAAAAACAGAAAGAGACCACTGGGGCAGCATGAGAGCAGAGAAATAAACCTACACATAATTGGACAGATAATTTATATCAAACAAATCACCACTACACTATGGAGAAAAGAAATATCTTCAGCTCTTCAGGAAATGGTGTTGGGAAACTTACATAAGCCAAATAAATAAATAAATAAATAAGTCTAGATCATAAAATACCTAAGAGTTATCATCTACGTCACTCACACACATATACTACACACAGGTATTTAAGTGTTATTTAACTATATTCACAACAATTCATAGTTGATTAAATCATTGGATATAAAACCTGAACCATAAAATGCATGGAAGAAATCATAGTTGATGTACTCCTAAACATCAACTCCAGAGATGTTTTGGGGGAGTCAGTTCCGACAGCAAGGGAAGCAAAATTAATACATGGAAATATAGCAAACTAAAAAGTTTTCATATAGTGAAAGGCATAAAAAGGCAACCTATATACTGGGTGAAGATATTGCATGTCACACATCATTTCCCACCAGCATTCCTTATATACCTTTGACACTTTCTCCCCTACCCCCACCCCTTACCTCAGAAACGTCACTTTGTTTATTGGTGCCTGAAAATTTGTATAAGTATTTTGCTTTACGGACTTGTCTGCTATGCAAATGTTCAATATTAATCTTTGTCACCCTGACTTGTTCTATTACACATAATTCCCTCAAATGACTTCCATTTTGCTATAAATGGCAATATTTCATATATCCTTATGAGGGAATAATATTGTATTCAGTGTGGATAGGCCACATCCTCCTAGTTCAGTTCTCTAACACTGGGTAGTTAGGTCATTTCAATGTTCTAGTTCTTGTAAATAATGCTACAAGAATATACTTAGAACATATATTCTCGAGTTCTAAATCGTTTCATGTTCTTCAGATAAATTCCCAAAATTGAATCGTAAAATTGCTGGATCATATTGCATTTCCACTTTTAGCTTTTGGTAATAAATATAAATTGCTTTCTAAAATGTCTGCACCAGTTTACATTTCCACCAACAATGTAATAGGGTTTCTCTTTCTCTTCATCCTCTTCAGATGATGGAAGTCTTTTGTATGTGCTGTACAGTGAAGATATTTCATTGTGGTTTTCACTTGCAACTCCATTATTAAAAGTGATGGTGAACATTTTTCTATGTGTCTATTGGCCTTCTATATCTGTTTTTAAAGAATTGTCTGTTCACATCTGCTGCCTATTTATTAATTGGGTTATTCATTTTTTTCTGCTAAAAGGAATGTTTTATGTATACATCTTGAATATTAAAACCCTGACAGTTGTGTAATATGTGAATGTTTTCTTCCATTAAGAAGTGTTTTGAGGGCCTCCCCAGTGGCGCAGCGGTTGAGCGTTGGGTTGCGAAGCTGCCCGCAGCCTCTGCGGCGCCGGTTCGAACCCCGGCTGCTCCCCAGCCACCAGAGGAGGGTCCCACATGGCGCGCAGACCTCTCCTGCCGCCCGCTGCTCCCCTCAGCAGTGTACTTCGGTCCTTCTGCCTGCTCTGCTCCCCGCTATGGCTCTGGTGAATTCTCTCACCCTCCCGCGCTTCTGACTGTACCCAGTGCATGTATAAACAAAACAAACAAATAAATAAATAAATAAAACATGCCTCTATTAAAAAAAAAAAGAAAAAAAGAAAAAAAAAGAAAAAAAAAAGAAGTGTTTTGAGTTTACTTATATTATCATCTGATGTATAAAATACTTTTTGAGATCAGTTGTTTATTTTTGCTTTTACTTAACTTTCCAGAATGGTTAAGTATCCAAAAACATCTTTATCACTGATGTTATAAAATATATTGCCAGTGTTTTCATCTATATATTTTATTGTTACAGGTCTTATATCAGGTCTTATATCTAAGTCTTTAATCTATTTTGAACTTAATTTTGTTCATGAATTTAGAATGTGATCCAACTTCATTCTCCTCCATGTGACCACTAATTTTCCCAGCACCATTTGTTAATAAGAGTCTCCTTTCTCCATTGTCTGATTATGACTCCTTTAAGTACTAATATATACATGGATTTCTTTCTAACATTCAGTTCTATTCCATTGATCAATGTATCAGTTTTTATTAAAATGTTATATAGTTTTAAATCTGATGTTTTTAATATAATTTAAAGTCAGGTAATGTCTCCATTTCTCTCCTTTGTCAGTATTATTGAGGTGTTTGACGATTTTATAGTTCCATATAAATTTTAATATTATTTGTTCTATGAAGAATACCAGGGCCTCCCTGGTGGCGCAGCAGTTGAGCGCTGGGTTGTGAAGCTGCCCACAGCCTCTACAGCACCAGTTCAATCCCCGGCCACCGGACGAGAGTCCCACATGGCGCACAGACCTCTCCTGCCGCACCTGCTGCTCCCCTCAGCAGTGTGCCTCGGTCCTTCTGCCTGTTCTGCTCCCTTCTCGGCTCTGGTGAATTCTCTCATCCTCCCGCGCTTCTGATTGTACCCAGTGCTTGTATGAATAAATAAATAAATAAATAGATAGATAGATAGATAAATAAATAAATATCTTAAAAAAAACTGTCAAAAAAAAAAAGAATACCACTGATGTTTTAAAATTTTTCAAAGATTTATTTATGCATGCAAGAGCTGGGGTACAGGCCAGAGGTATGGGGGGGTGAGAGGATTCACCCGAGCCAGAGAAGGGAACAGAACAGGCAGATAACTGAAGTAACTGCTGAAGGGGGGCAGTGAGGGAGTCAGGAGAGGTCTGCTGCACCATGTGGGTTGCTCCCTGGCCAGCCAGGAATCGAACTCGTGCTACAGAGGCTTTTGACTCTTTCACAGGTTGCATCTTAACCCCTTGTGCTACCAGGGAGGCCCCAGCACTGATATTTTAATGTGGTTTCATTTAATTTATACATGACTTTTGGTACTCATTTTGACTTTTTTTGATTGTTCCTATTCATAACATGGAATGTCATTTAATCACTTTGTCATGTTCTATACCTTTTATTATAGTTTTACAGTGAAAGTATAAGTCTTTCACCAACTTGGTTAATGCCTAAGTATTTGGAATAAAATTGTAAATGAAATTCTTAATTTTTTCTATTAATTTGTACATAAAAATGCAAGACTTTATATGTTGATTTTGTAACCCAATATATAACCTGAAACCTAAATGATACCTGTAATCATTTATTTTTTTCTAATAGCTTTTTGGTAGAGTCTTTAAGGTTTTCTCTATATAATGTCATATCTTCTGCAATGACAATAGTTTCACCACCTCTTTATCAAACTAGATTCCTTTTATTTACTGCTTTTGGATTGCACTAGTTAAAACCTCCAATAATAAATAGGAGTGATGACAGGGGACATTCTTGCTTTGCTTCTGATCTTAAAAGGCAAAAGTTTCAGTCTTCCACCATTAGCTATGATATTGGCTATAAGTTTGTGATATGCAGTCTTTATTATGTTGAGGTAGTTTCCTTCTATTCCCTGTTTTTAGGACTCTTTATTATAAATGGGTGTTGACTCTTTTGAAATGCTTCTTTTGCATCTGTTTGTTATGATTTTTATATTTTCTTTTGTTGATGTATTACATTAATTAATTTATGTATGTTTAACATTGTTGCACCCCTGGAATAAATCCTACTTGATCTTTATGTATAACCCTTGTAATGTATGGTTGAATTCAATTTGTGGGTTAATTTACAAAGTATATAAAGAACCCATATAATTCAAAACAACCTAATCACAAAACCACAATAATATGTCATCTCTTACCCGTGAGAATTGCCTATATCTATGAGATTGGAAACAGCAAGTGTTGGAAAGGGTGAAGATAAAGGGAACTGTTGGTGGAAATATAAACTAGTGCAGCCCTTATAGAAAATGATTGAAAACTTAAAAGATATAAATACTGTATGATCCAACAATGCTACTTGTAGGTATTTATCCAAAGAATAAGAGAACATTTATATAAAGAATATACACATCCTGGGCCTCCCTGGTGACACAGGGGTTAAGATGCAAACTGTGAAGCTGTCCGCATTCTCTGCAGCATGAGTTCGATCCGCAGCCAGCCAGGGAGCTACCCACATGACGCAGCAGACCTCTCCTGACTCGCCTGCTGTTCCCTGCGGCAATGTTTTTGGTCCTGTTATGCTCCCCACTCTGTCTCTGGTGAATCCTTTTACCCCTCCACACACCTCTGGCCTGTACCCCAGTTCTTGTATGCATAAATAAATAAATCTTTAAAGAAATAAAATATACAGATCCTTATCTTTACAGCAGTATTATTCACAGTATCAAAGAACTGAAATCGATCCAAATTCCCATTGACAAATGACTAGATAAATAAATTGTGGCATACATGTCAAATTACTACTACTCAGATATTAAAAAATATGAAAGTGGGTCTTTTGCAAAAATATGCCCGAAATTTGGGGTGATTATGCTAAGTAAAATGTCAGATAGTAAAAGATAATTACTGGATGTTTTCACTCATTTGTAGAGTATTGGTAATCAAAGTAATAAATCTGTCAAAACACAACAAAAATAACTTAGATTCTGAAGAATATGCTGGTTACCAGAAGGGAAGCAGTGACTATGTTATTACAGTGACATTGGAGTTTAGTGATGTTTGAATGAAGCCTATGTACATGTTGAGGTGTGAAGCTATACTCCTGAAATTATGAGTTTTTAAAGGAATGGAAAATCAATAAAATTTAATTAAAATTAGATTTTAAACAGTCACATAACCTAATGGCCAAGCCCTATATTTATTAATGTGTATCCTAAAAAATATTTGTACCAGATGTACCAGAATTAAAATGTTCATAGCACCTTTATGCATAATACAAAAAGAGAAAAACAGGAATGAAAAGAAACCTAAGAATCCACATGCTCATTAACAATAGAATATATTTTGATATATAATAGATCAATTGATGTGTTTTTAAAACAAAATGCGTGGGGACTCGCTGGTGGCACAGTGGATTGAGCATGGCACTGTGAAGCTGTTCGCAGCCTCTGCAGCGTGGGTTCGATCCCGACTGGCCGGCGAGAATTCCACATGGCATGGCAGACCTCTCCTGTCTTGCCTGCTGCTCCCCTCAGCAGTGTATTTCGTCAATCTGCCTGTTTTGTTGCCCGCTCTGTCTCTGCTGAATCCTCTCAACCTCCCGTACATCTATCCTATACCCCAGTCCTTGTATAAATAAAAAAATAAAAAATAAATCTTAAAAAAATAAAATAAAATGTGTGAAAAAGGTTTAGAGGCCATGAAAAATAAGTTTTGATCATCAAATACCTAAAAGTTAGCATCTATGTCACTCACACACATATACTACACACAGATATGTAAGTGTTATTAAGTGTACACAATTATAAGAACAAATAAGAAAATGAATGCAAAATTCAACACAATGATTAAATAAGAGAAGAGATGGTCATATAGTAAGGATAAGTAGATAGATATTTATTAGTGGTATTATTTTATGTAAAAATTCTGTTTACTTGACTATTTGAGATTAATACTTATTTTTCCATCAAAAAAAACCCAAACAAAATATTCAATTGTTTAGCTTTTTCAAAGGTCTCTCTCCTCCTGCCTCTCCCTGGCCCCTGCCCATTCATCACTTTCTCTCTATTCTCTTAGCCCTGGTTTAAGATAACCAGACTAGTTTCTCTTGCTTGCATTTAATTATCCTGGCTGAAAGATAACATGAATGTAACATTTTGAACTTATGATGATAAGTATCAGTTCCCTTGGTATTTAAGTATCACTGGCTCTATCAACTTTACTGCATGTGTGCTATCAAGTTATCAATTTCCAAACACTCTGCAGATCTCTATAAAAGATTTTGTATAAAACAAATTTGATAATGTATCCAGCATATTAAGGCATGAAAGAAAAGAAAAACAAGATGAAGCAAATAGTTATCCTTGTTTTCTCAAGTGAAATACACATTTGGCTAAATATACTTAGTAAAGTTTACGCTGTATTCTCCCCATCATCCTACCAAAAAAAAATAAAAATTAAATAAGTGAATATAAGAGATAAAATTCCCGTTAGCTAACTATGACTATCACAAAGTATCAACTGAGTGAAGAATGAAAATCATGTATGGCTTTATATTCTGATGGTCACTTATTCCTTTCTAGAGCTTTCATAGTTGAAGTCTTTCAGTTCATGAAATAGTCAGCTTTTTGCTTGTTTTACAAAAAAAAGAACCCGAGGTCCAAGTAGTTTAAAAGGTCCATGTGAGGTTATGGATCAGTCAATGACAATTCTTGACAGTGATGTAGCAAATTCAGAGACGTGTCTTTCTCTTTAAAAGGAACAATTTATAGGAAGCCCATGGTGCAATGATGAACACACAGTAAATGCTGAGTAACAAAGGTGAATCTTCTCACCTGTCCCTTCCATTTCACCTCATTTATCAGTTCCACATGGTTGACTGTTCTACAGAATCCAAGTCTCAGCAAGAATGTTGCGCTGACTATATCAAAGTCACAAAGTGGCTATTCCTATCCACACCCAGCTAAATATGCTTTTGCTAATATCATTTGTTGATTATTATCACACTTATCACACGATAAAAAATTCTAAGTAAAACAAAAATAATAAAATTCCAGATTCTACAAAAATATAATATCTAGATAATGAACTGGATTTTTTCCAATTTTCACCTGGTATCACACACAGCACACCAACCACAAAACTAAGCCATTGACCACCTGGATTTTGTTCATTGTGGTTTGACTTTCATCAAATCACATAAGTTTCCTAAATCTCAGCCTCATTATCTGAAAGTAGAACTAGTTTAAATATTCAGTAAGGCTCTTCTTTGTTCAGTCTCCCCCCACCTCCCCCACCTTTTTAAACTGCCATGCATTTACAGTATCTTCTGGCTAATGCAACAAATGGCATTAGGTGCTGGAGTTTCTTAATGCACTTCAGGCTACATTGCACAACGGGGGTTAGTGAATTCCATGGTAGTGTCAGAATTAAAATTTACAGTCATGCCTAATGTCTGGTTTTTCTACTGAGCAATACTGTCTCACACAGACTTCACTTAATAATAAAATAAGGTTTAAAGGGCAAATCTCCATTATTTCATATTGGCATATGCAAGGGTAAAAGTAAAAGACGTTATCATAAAATCATCTCACAATAACACTGTTATTTATACTGCAGCAAAAATGTGTACTTGCCTGCTCTTGCCTGACAGATAGCAATATTTGGCTTAAAGGATTATAATAGATTTAAAAAATAGAGTGGTTATCTATATGTCCGAAAACTCTGTATACAGAAATACATTTGAACAATGTATAATAATAAAAAGGACAATTAGATTTCTAAAGGTTCAAAGCAGCATTGTACTTAAGGGACTTGGTATGTAAGGGTCTTAAACAATCAGCTTCAAACTCGGGGCTTAAAAGAAATGATAAATATGGCCAAGCTTATCTATTTTAGGACCCCAAATTACTAAAAAAAAACATTTGTAGCTAACAGTTACTGAGCAGTATGTGTCTGGCACAGTTTTAAGTATTTTTTTTAACGTAAAAATTCAGTTACTCTTCAGTCCTCTGAAGAAAACAAGGTGAGGATTTCCAGTGTGTGTATGAAGAAACAGTGGTCTTGTCTGGGTTACATAACTAGTAAAGGGAAGAATAGGAAACAAGAATAGAGTCTGTTGAATATTTGTCTTTTTCCCTGTACAGAACATAGTGATGTTAATGACTATTTAACATGCTCATAAAGCATGTGATTTCTTACATGCTCATAAAGGAGCACATGTTGAAGTACAGTCATCCAGAAGTATGCACAGGGAATTGGTTCCAGGACCCCCCCCCCAAGATACCCATATCCTTAGATACTCAATTATCTTATATAAATGGGATAGTATTTGCACACAGCCTGCCATACACTTTAAATCATTGCTAGATTTATATAAAACTAATATAATATAAATTCTATGTAAATAGTTATACTCTATTGTTTGGGGAGTAATGATAATTTTCAAAAGACTGTACATAGTTTTACAAATGCTTCTTCGGTAGGTTACTGTAACTTTGTCTTAAAATATATAGGCAGCTCCAAATTATCTCCAAAATGTCTAATTTACTCATCGAGCTAACACTTGATGGCATGAATCCTGAAATATAATTTTCTCAGTAGCTATTTTTTCTAAAACAGAGACCATATTTTAATTAGATTCAAAATGAAAACAAGTGACGTCTATTGTTATTCCCACTTGTTATAAAGTTCATAAGAATCACAGGTACTATAATTTATTGGTCTGAAGACCTGGAATTATTTTTAGTTTTTTTACCTGAGAATTTATTTTGTGATACTCCCTAACAGATATTCTTGCAAATATACAAATGAATAACATTAGTAGCACAAATAAGGTTTACTAACTGAGAATGAATTCCTTGTCAAATGTAGCAAGAAATGCAGGCTACTGATCAGCTCCATTAAGCAGTCTGTCTGCTGGGTTAAAAGTTCTCTGCAGAGAGCCTGGGTGCCAGAGACACACTTGAAACAGGAAGGGATAGGTTCACTGAGCTGCCTCCCTGTTTTGCAGAATCAAAGTGTCTTCTGAGCAGTGTTTTCATTAAAACACATGTCTAAATTGTACCTTTGTTTATACTGTAGGTGGCAGGATTTTTATGCTTGAAACATTTTTCTATGACTATTTTCTTGCAAATCAAAATCTAAGGTGTCTCATCCACCAAATCATATTTTATGAAAATACATAGTTCTAGAGAGAATGATCAAGTACTGAAGGTGGTACATTTTGACCTTGTGGTTGCTTATATACTAACTTACATTATTTTATCTGATCATACTTTATTTAATTTTCACCCATATATTGTAATTTCAAAATTTTGAAAATTTTTCATAAATTAAAAGCAGCAATTTTTGAAACATTTGGAGACAGAATGCACTCCTATTTAGTGTTTGAAAGTGGGTTATAACTGCACTGAATCATTCCAAATTACTTCAAAGACTACTGATTAAGATATACTTATTCTTGAAAAGTGATATCATTTTCATTAACTGAAAAAAATTAAATTTTAAAATACAAAGTAAAAAATTACTGAATATTTAAAATCATCACTATTTCACATTCTGTATTAAAATATTTTCATCACCTGTATTTTTAAACTGTCAGCAAAGAATTATCTTGGCTAGAACTTGTAAAAACCACCTTTCTTCTATTTTGAAAAACCAAGACCATTCATATTTTAGTGTTTCTTTCAAAGCTCTAAAACAAAATCAATCAGGGGTGCTTGCCGTTCATCAAAATATTTTGGATTCTCCTTCATTTGAAGTCAGTATAGGTTCTTCTAAAATAACTGATATATTACTCATGGAAATGAATTATCTAAACTTCAGACAACCCAAATAGTTTAATTTTCTATTTCAGCTTCTTTACATTTTTTATAGCTTGACAATACCCTCAACTAACCTAAGGAGAATCTCTGAAAAAATTCCCACATTTGCTAACAGGAAGATGGTACCTCCCCATCTACTTAAGAAAAGCCACAAAATATCTACTTTGAAGACCACAACAAAAATATCTATGCTGTACAAATGTGCTCATACAGACATTTTTTAAAAATATTTATTTATTTATTTATTCAAGCACTGGGTACAGTCAGAAATGCAGGAGGGTGAGAGAATTCACCAGAGCCAGAGAGGAGAGCAGAGCAGGCAGACTGATGAAGTACACTGCTGAGGGGAACAGCAGGCTGCAGGAGAGGTCTGCCGCACCATGTGGGACCCTAGCCAGCGGCCGGGGATCGAACCGTTGCTGCAGAGACTGCGGGCAGCACTCAACCGCTGCGCCACAGGGGAGGTCCACTCATATAGGTATTTTAAAGAAAATTTTAACTTTTCTTAAGATCTATGTTCATGAATATTTGTGGGGGAAAAAAAGACCTCAAACTATGTTGTGCTCTCATTTGAAATTTTTCATCACTTTTCACCAAAAGTTTAACCCTATGTATTAAATACTTACGTGGGTCAGTATGAGAGTTACACACACACCCCATATTAATAATAGCCTTTCATTTTTGGTGATCACAAGAATGTCATCAAGGCTTGATTTCAACCTCATATAAATGGAAAAATTAGGTATAAAATATTATATCCTAACATATTCTCAATAGACTAGGTTTTGTTTAAAAGGATACAATTTTTTTTCCCTTCAGGACATTGCATTTTAAACCTCTGAGGTCATTTTTCATGGGTTTACCACTTTCTAGTCTACAAAATATGTTAACTGAGATCCATAGTAATACTGTGATTTCGGCATAAAGGCATCATTCTCATGTAACATAACAGAAGAAAACTGCAGTCTGCAGAGGTTGATATATGCTCAGTAGCATAAAGACTGAACCTAGGTTTTTAATTCTAAATTTAATTCAGTAGCCCACCATGGTTCATCTCTGTACCCTAAACTATTTTCTAGGTTGCTTTTCTTTAGGCAATAATGCATGATGGTTTCTCACTGAATAAATGTATCACACTTATCTTTAAAAATTGCCATGGTTTTCTTAGAAATCTGTGCTATGGTATATTGAGTTTCTAAAATGTTCTTAAGGATATTCATCATGCCCTCTCTTACCATGGTTTGGCGAAGACAATATATAAATATGTATAGTGGATTATTCCAGATCATATTCTAGTTGGGCAGTAATAGTGGTTGTGTTTAACTCACTCTGGAAGAATTAGCATGAATTCACTTTTTCATAATATCCCAAGTGCAATAATGATCCACATCCTATAATGATATAAGTAGAATCATTTAGCAGTAACTATATGTCCACCTTCTGCAGAATACTTTGCACAGATACATAAAGGAGATCGACGTTATACAGATCTTCCATAGAAGACGACTTGTAAGGAACTGAGAACCCAAATGCAAAAATAATTACATTCAAATTATTCTTGGTTACAAGAAAGGCAAACATCAAAGAGTTTGTTGCTTTGACTGTCATTTTAGACCTTAAACATTTTTTCCCGTACGACTGCTGTTCTACCCAAAAGTGGTATGGATAGAATCACAGCCCTGTGGTATATAAAATAAACAGCAGAATTTCTAAAGTTCTTGTGTTTGGGATATAGCCCCAGTGCAAGAGTTAGAAGGTAAAACCATCTGTGTCCATCAGGCACCTGTATTTGGAACACAAAGGGCTGCCCAAATAAGAAGACCTTGCAGAAGCATGGTGTTTTATTTCATTTAAAGCTGTAAAATCAAAAGGTATTGACCTTCAAGTTGTAACAGAAACCCACTATGTGTTTGATGTGTGATTCAACCAGTCATGGTACCATATAGCTATGGATCCAGTATATGGTAATGGCAGAAGTTTCAGTATTAGAATCAGGAACTCTGTCATAAATCAAAATGTATACATGGGCTGCTCTATATATGGAATTTTGGCAGAGAAATAACAAGGAAAATCATCCTTTTCCTTTGTTCCTCAATAGTTATCGTCAAGAGGAATTTTGGGGTCCTGAGATTTAATCTCTCCTAACCCCTGGACTTTATTTAGAAGTATAAGAAGAATTTTAAAAGTCATCTTTTAGCTTCAAAATTTTAATTTTTGGAGATGCCTTGCTCTTGAACAATAGAAGTCAAAGCATAGCTGGGTATAGTTTAATATAATTATGTAAAACACAACTAAACAAATCTGCTACATATCACCATTAAGGACATGCCTAAGAGCTTTTGTGTATATGGTAATTAGCTATATAGGCCATTTTAATAATGGCTGTAATTACAATTATTTTCATCTAATTAATTCAAATGGATTTTTCTCATTTCTTAATTCTCTAGTATCTATAAAATGTCTGCTTAATATACATGCTACACTCCCGATTCATTTGCTTGCTTGATTAGTCTCTCCTTTTGTACCCTTTAGTCCCATGCAGTAACAGGTAAAGGTTATGAATCCTAAAAATTCCTACACCTTGTTTTTTTTTTTTTAAAGTGTATTTTTTAAGAAACAGTGTATTTTATTTCTTCATGTATTTACAATATACAAGATTTTTAATTGAAAAAAGTCACTGTATAGTCTTGCAATTCCAGATTCAAATGTAAAACTGAGGAACTAACTTAGATGAAATTTTACTGTGCATATATATGGTGAAGAAAACCTAAAATAATTAAGTACTTTATTTATAAAATATATAAGCATTATTCACTTCAAAATCAAAATCAGCAACCAAGTATAAACCAGAGACACACTACTGGGGGGGGGGAGAAGGGAGTAGGATCAAAACAAGGGGGGGGGATTGTATGGGGAGTATAACCAAGATGAAAATGCATACATTGTAAAAAAAATGAAAAATGATGTAAAAATATATTAAAGAAAATTAAAAAAATTTGCCTGAAACAAGCTTTCTCAGAATTTTTTGAGAAACATTATTAGATGTTTTTCTATTCCCATCCCAGTCTAGAAAAATGTGTATGTAAATATGTTAGTGGTGGTGAATATAAAATCTTTTGCAAGAATTGAGGGATTAAAACCTCAGAAATTCTGAGCCTTTGTATTACAGATCCTTTAACAACTACCATTGCTTGGTAGGTGAAGGAAGGAATACAAAGCCTTGTTTGTACATTGGATACAATGTAAGGAGGGAGTTCAGAGGAACGGATTTCTATCCTTTTTGGGAGGTAATGTATCTGAATCCCCACCCATCCATTTCTTCTCATTTTTAAAATAAAATCATACAAACTATAAATGCATCAGATGAAGAAAGGAAAAGAATATTTCAAAAGAGTTGAAGAAAGTGTGGGTGGAAGTTACATTCCCTATTTGAAATAATAATCTGTCACTTAAGGAATTTTACTATCCACTGGAAACTGTCATAAAACTGTTAGCATATTCCATTTAACTCTGATAGAAATTCTATGATGTTTGTGTCATTATCTCTGATGTTCAGAGAAGATAAAAACCAGACCCAAGACTGAAAAGTTAGTAAGTGAAGGGTTTCTGCCTAATTTTAAATCTAAGATTTGCTCCTGTTTCACAGGACTTTGGGAGAGGATTAAGTGAGAGTGCCCCATGAACTCAGAATAAACCTCAGACTCCTCGTAACGGCCAGTCCACCTTGCCAACATCATCTTACTTTTACTCAGCAGTGCTGTATTCATAATAATCTCACTTTCAGGTTCCAAAACTGGGAGATAAAAAACACTTGAGCCTGAAGGCCTTGGCTTTTGTAAGTCCTTCTGCCTAGAGTGCTTTTTTCTCTGCCTGTCCAGTGTCTGCCTGCTTTACATATTAAGTCTCAGCTCAAATGTCCTCAATTCCCAGAGGTCTTCTCTGACCACCCAGTCTAAAGCCATTTTAACACTCTGGAGGCCTCCCTGGTGGCACAAGGGGTTAAGTGTCAGCACTATGAAGCTATCCACAGCTACTGCAACATGAGAGGATCCCTAATCAGGGAGCTGACCCACAGGGCACAGCAGAGCTCTCCTTTCTCACCTGCTGCTCCCCTCAGCAGTGTATTTCAGTCAATCTGCCTGTTCTGCTCCCTACTCTGTCTCTGGTGAATCCTCTCACCCCCACTTCTGGCCTGTACCCCAGTCCTTGTATGCATAAACAAATCCTTTAAAAATAAAGCTGGGCCTCCCTGGTGGCGCAGACAGTTGAACACAGCTCTGTGAAGCTGTCTGCAGCCTCTACAGTGCCGGTTCGATCCCCACTGGCTACAGAGCAACCCACATGGCACAGCAGACCTCTCCTGTCTCACCCGCTGCTCCCCTCAGCAGTATTTTCAGTCAGTCTGACTATTCTGCTCCCCACTCTGTCTATGGTGAATCCTCTCACCCTCCCACACCTCTGGCCTGTACCCAGGTTCTTGTATGCATAAATAAATAAGTCTTAAAAATAAATAAATAAAGCCACATTAACCCTGTGCATGAACAAAGATTTACTACTTTGATTACTTATTTGTCTCTTTTACAAGCTTTGTTCCATAAGGATGAGTACATCAATTTAGTATCTCTAGAACTTGCCATAACATTGGCATAAAGTCACTCAATAGACAGGTGAATAAATAAAACAAACCAAAAAAAAAAAATAGCCTAATTCAGAGTCTGACATACATCTCAGTCATTACATCTTAATCTCCTCATTCTGTAATCCTACATAAAAGCAGACAGAGGTCAGTAAAATAATAATCAAGTCTACATTGCAACCCTATAATGTCTACAGATAAGTCCTAGTCTACAATGATTTTTTAAATCAAAGACCCTTGAACTTCTGTCTTTTATTTGAATTCTTGAATGTGAGAATCATACAACCACTCTTATCCTTTCTGCCTCAAACTTCAGACCTAAAGGGGAATTAAACCAAAAATAACATACCTAAGAATGGTTACCCATCTCAGCAGACTACTCAAGCTCTCTCAGTCAGAGGAAACATCCCTTCAGGGACCTTTGGGGAATCAGAGCTTGTGTGCTATAATTCTTCTTAAAAGTACACAGATAACAAGAGCAAGTAAAGCTGACCCAGTGAGAACACAGAGCACAGACACGTATATGTCCCACAGAAAGGAACAGCTGCACCCCAGTTCTTGCAAATTGCTGGTTGATGATGCCATGGCTGAATAAGGCTCACTGCAGCCAAGAATTCTTTTTATAAATAAAGGACATAAATTATATTTTTATGCAAAATCTAATTCTAGGTAATTTGATTTAAAAACTTAAAGACTCGTGTGGAAATAATCTCTGAATATAGCTTCTGACTACCACTTTTGTTAACTGTCACTATCTGACATCATTTTTTCCTCCTTTCCGACCCTCATGAAAAAAAATTTGAACTACAGAGGAGAAAATATCTGAATTCAAACTATTTTTTTAAAGATTTATTTATTTTACCAGGGTACAAGCCAGATTTGCGGGAGGGTGAGGGGAGGCACCAGAGACAGAGCTGGGAACACAACAGGAAGACTGACGAAATACATTGTTGAGGGGAGCAGTGGGCAGGACAGGAGAGGTCTGTCGTGCCATGTGGGACCCTCGTCAGCCGGAATTGAACCGGCGCTGCAGAGGCTGCAGACAGCTTCACAGCGCTGTGCTCAACCACCTGCACCACTGGGAAGGCCCTGAATTCAAACATTTTTGATAGGATTTCAATTTCCTCCAGCTAGAATATAGGACTTTCAATAAATTTTCTCAAATTCTGAGTTTCAATTCTTACAAAATTTAAGATATTACTAATTGAACAAGATAATTAGTTTCATACTTCCTCAGAAGGAATTAAATGCAATAGTCCTTTACATAGAAGACAGTTAAGTTAGTATTCAAACTGTCTTTCATATAATTAAAAACAAGGTTTACATATAAATTCCAAACCAATTTTGTCAATTCTTGGGTAAAAAGAAGACAAACTTTAAAAGTTTCAAGAACATATACTGAACAAGGATAGACACTTCAATAAATGGTGTCGAGAAACCTGGACAGCTACATGCAAAGGAATGAAAATAGACCAGGATCTTCACACCACACACAAAAATGAATTCAAAATTGGATGTAAAACCTGAAACTATAAGATACATAAAAGAAAATATAGGCAAAACATTTTACAACAAAGACTTAACTGATGCCTTTAGGGATTCATCCCCAACAACAAAGAAAACAAAAGAGAAAATACACAACTGGGACTACAAATTAAAAAGCTTCTGCACAGTGAAAGAATAACTAAAAGAAAAAGACAACCAGCCAAATGTTAAAATATATTTCCCACTGTACATCTGACAAAGAACAGATATTAAAGATATATAAAGAACACATAAGACTCTATAAAAACAAAATAATGCAATCAAAAATGGGCAGAAAAACTAAACAGAAACTTCTCCAAAGAAGATATTCAGACAGCAAACAGGCACATGAAAAAATGTTCACCATCACTTATTATTAGAGTAAAGTAAACCAAGATCACAATGAGAGACCATCTCACACCCATGAGAATGGCCAATATCGAGATGGCCAGAAACAACAAGTGCTGATGAGGATGTGGAGAAAAGAGAACACTTCTACTCTGCTAGTGGAAATTCAAACTGGCTCATTCCTTAAGGAAAATAATATGAAGGTGTCTCAAAACATGAAAATTAGATCTGACATTCAACCCAGTCATTCCATTTTTAGGCATCTACTCCAAAAATTCAAAAACACCAATTCAAAAGGAAATTCACACTCTCATGTTTATTATAGTGCTATTTAATACAGCTAAATTATAGAAACAACCTAAGTGCCCCAAACAGGTGAGTAGATCAGTAAGGTGTGGTATTTATATGCAGTGGAATATTACTCAGCAGTCAAAAAAGATGAACTCATGCCATTTGTGGCAACATGGATAAAACTTGAAGGAATAATGTTAAGTGAAGTAAGACAGAAGGAGAAAGAAAATACCAGATAGCGTCACTAATATGTGGAATATAAAGTAACTAAATTTAGTGTCAAATAAAAACAAGCTTAAAAGCCAACCCTTGAAAACTGACTATAGACCTGAAGCACGAAGTGGGAGAAGAAGTGGGGAAAGGTTAAGAACAAAGAAGGAAGGAAGCACCATGGACTATGGGGGTTAACTCTGGATGATTTGGTGGTGTGTGCACTGCAGTAGTAATGACTGATGGGGGTATTTAAATATTACATCAACTAAAAATATTTTTTAAAATAAAGGAACATTAAAAGAAAAAATAAATGAAAATGTAGAAGTCATAAAAAATTATAATCAAATATCTGCTCTTGCTATTATTTGTCTATATAAAAGTGAGATGCCATTAAAAGTCAAAATAAATGACAATTACGTCATTTATTTCTTCATTAGGAAGAAGTCATTTACCTCTAAATACAATCATTTCAACTAAATAGTGGATTTTTTAAGTTTCAAGAATTCTAAGATCATAACCTCTGATGAGTATTTAAAGACTATATCTTCTATCCTGGTACCATTTTTATTATGAATAATGGCTATTTTGCACCTACCCAATATTAGGTGCAAAATATGAGTCAGAGTTACATGAAGTATTTTATATATCACACTGGTAGTTTCGAGAATAACCATGAGAAGTAAAATCTTATTCTCAGTTTATGGACACAAAATTTCAAAGCCAATAAATAACAAATATTAAGTGAATCAGTATTTAAAAAAAACTCAGAGCTAAATGGCACCAAATGCCTTTCTTTACTCAAATGTGGGTGTATAATGTTGAGATTTGAAAACTGATAATGTTTAGACACAACTTGTTAATATTTCTGGTAGACCAGATTTAAATCAGAAAGCTTATTACCAACCTATTTAGTTCTCAGGCTAGATGTTATAGAAAAACAATGAGATAGATAAAATGCAATTTGTTAAGAATTCCTTGTTAACATAGATTCTGACCCATAGAAAAATAATTCTGTAACATTTTACCTTCAAAACAAAGATAACAAGTTTATTCTTCTCAAAACAAGAAAAGCTAAAGCCCATATTCCCAATAACATGATAAAAATTGAAAACAAAAAACAGCAAATAAATGATATCTTTAAGGTACACTTGGAAAAGATTTTAAAGTCAGTCATCTTTTGTTCCCTCATCTTGAGCATTACAACCTAACTGACCTAAATACACAAATCATATTTCAATTATCCAGTCAACAGATTAGTATTTTTAAAGATTGCATACAAATTTACCCAGTTACCTGGGTTGCCAAAATGTGTGAAGTTTTCTTACCAACTAGTGATGTCACAATAGACCTAATTACATATAACCTTCACTTTGAAAGAATTAAGTAGCATAACTCATAATCTTAATAGTAGTGATTATAAAAAGTATATAAAATGAATACATTATCAAAAACAAAACTCACTTTTGCATTACTCTCAAATAGAATTTTAATTCTTTCAGACTCTCATATAAAGCAATATTTTTTTCAATATAGCTTAATGATTACTTTGACAATGAAGGAAAATTCACTTGTCTACTTTCAAATATGAAAAGACTATGTTTAACAAATTAAGATAAAGAGGAAAGGATGGCTATTCTAAAAATTCCATAAAATAGTTCAATATCTGGTGTCTAATGCAGGTCTTTGAATAGCATACTTTTTTTTTTTTTCCAAAGTAAATCTATGGTTTTGCCATTTCTTTCTAAGCCCCAGTTCATTTGGGGTTTTTCATCCTATGATTCTTGTAAAAAATATCCATAAGCATTGTTAAATTCCTTTTTAATTTATCAAATCAGTTTGGTTTATTGTCAGACATGACCAGTCTAGGTATTCATAGCAATTTATTTCTAAGGTGCTTTGTTGGAAAGGACACTTGAATTTTCCGTCAAGGTTATAAAAATGATCTCCAAAAGCACCCAATAATTTTCATCAAATAATGCGATGGAGTACTATTTAATCACATTAATTAACATGTTTTTCCTTTATTTCACAAAGGTTGATGATCATCACATAATTATTCTTCAGGAACTATATAAACCATTCATGGATAGTAATGTAGAAGAAGTTAGAAAGTGTTATGGGATATAGTTGGAAATACTCCTTGGAAAATTTTAAGCTCACCTATAGACCTCTCTCTGCATGCAGGCCATTATTTCTGTCACCCATAAAGCTTCTTCTGCAGCTGACCCAGTGGGATATCAGGGTTTTACTACATGCCCTTTGTCTCTGGAACCAAGTCCCTGTGCATAGTTAGCAGAATTAGCTGAGTAAGGTCATTTGCAAGTGCAATTGTTAGGTACAAATATATGATTTGCGCTAATTTTAGTAAGCAATTATTTTCTTCCAAAAACAATCAAACTCTATATTCCTGGTGATCAATAAGGACCTTGATACTTGGATGGAGCCCAGTGCAGGTGTCCTGTTTGTATTCTTCCCTTATGATTAGTTGGACCAAACTCTGGTTTTCTCTCATTTCAGTTAGATTTCTCTCTGCTCTTTTATGCATTCCATGCTTCCTCTCTGATACCTGTATGCTAAATACATTTCCTTATCTATGTCATTGCTCAACCTACTTCCTTCCTGTGAAATTTTATTTTCAGGTTTCTTCGTTTTCCATGTTCTCCAAAACTAGTTTATATATACCTTTTTCTCCAAAATGTATCCATATTTAACAGAAGTGATCTCATTCTAAGAGGTTCTCAAGTTTTAGCGTGCACATGTGAATATTCTGTGTAGCTTATTATAATGCAGTTATTGGGCTCCATCCACAAGTATTTGGTGAAATGATTCTGATATATGTAATTAAACAGCCTATTTTGCAAACAAGTCACTAGTTTAAAACTTATCTGAGTCTCAAAAGTATTTTGACTTCACATCACTGCACTTTGAAGAACTATTTTCTTAGTTGAATATCCCCTTCCCATTAACTTGTGATCCAAAGTCTGTCAATTACTCCCAAGAAAAAGCTAGCAAATGCTCAAGAAATTGAATTCTTAAAATAGTCACTTCTAGGTTTGAAAAAATATCCACTTTTTAGAAGTGTGAAGTTGAGCAAGTAGCTTAGCTCTTCTCAGCCTTGGAGAGCTCAACTAGAAAAATGAAGGTAATAATTTTAGAGTTTAGAGTTCTATTCTCATCTATTCAAGTTTTCATTAAAGAACTTTACTCCAAGAAGAAACACTATGGAGTAACATTCTTACAGCTATTTATTGCTTCATTATTCAGTTTCTTCTTTATATTAATAAAACATTAATATTATAGGGAAGCAATACACCCACTAAAATCTATACATCATGACCACTTTCCAACTAGACCATGGACATTAGTCAATGATATGTATGTGAAAGTCATTGGGAAGAGATACTGAGAAAGCACTTTATATAAAGAGAGGGCAGTGCAGAGATAGCTTGCTTGGATGGCTTTGACTTTTGCTTTTATTTCTTCAAATAGCCTAGAAAATGAACATGGCTGCTTAGGCAGCCATATTGTAACTTCTAGGAACTTTCAAAAGAATCACAGCGTTCTTTACCTTGGTATTCTAATGCCCGCAACTATCTATCTCTGTGTTTCTTACTACAAGAGAAAACAAACTTCTACATTGTTTAAGTCACTGTTTGGGAGCATCAGTTACTAACACCAAAATGACCTAAATTAAATTACCTTCCTCTATTCACTACTACTCTTCAAAAGAAGAGACTAGAGCAACTCCTTGAATAATATTTGGTTCAATGTTATTTCATTGTAACTCTGATGAAAAAATGACACTCCTGACTAACTTTGATCAAAACAATGTTATCCAAGGACCTGTTTTCCTTGTACATAGTTTTGTTTAAAGTCTCAGTCTCTGAGAACCTGCAAATGGTAGTGAGGACTTACTGTATTTCCTGTTAAGACTTAAAAAAGTCATACACACGCACATCACTTAGTTTCTCTGCTCTTTTGTGGGAGTAGATAGCTGTTCTGCCTGTGACTATATTTAGATGGGTGAGTTTAATTCTGAGGAAAACCTACAAAGACCAATAAGAACCAAGTGGATTCACAGGATCCACTGCATTCTCCAATCTAATTATCAATACTACAGCTGACGTTTGGCCTATCATCAAACCCACATTATACCTACACTGTAGGACTGGTATGAGGTTTAAAGTGGTGTTGACTGTAAAGCCAGGCATCTGATGCCTAAGTACTAGCTACCTCAATAATGACCATCTTTCTCATCACATTTCTTTTTACAGGTAAGTCCCAGTTGTCCTGCTGGTTCTAGGGAATCACTTTAACTCCTCCAAGTTTCTCAATTTTGATCCTTGGCTAATATGACTCTGCATCATTTATGTGATTTTGTTTGTTTGCCTGTTTGATTCTATTTTTTCCTGTTTCTAGCTTGTGGGGGACATTGCTCTTTCTGACATGCATCTAGCTTTGAATAATGTTTAAAGTAATGTATGTTAAATTAACCAACATATAGCATGAAACAAGACAGGCATTCAACTAATGTAAATTTAACATGAATCTTACTAGTCCTTGTCTTGACCATCATTTCATGGCCCCTTGGATTATCTCCATAGCCCTCAATTGGCCACCAGTTTCCCCACGGAACATAAAACAGTCACAAGTTAGCTCTCTGGATATCACCAAGACTTTGGTACTGGCCTATTTCCCTCTCCCTTTCCCTCTCTTGAAATATTCTGTTTCTGACATCAAAAAAGCACATTTCCCTTTTATATGTAATATGCCATGTTTTTTCTACTACACCTGTAAAAGTGTTTTTGGCCTTATAATTTAATAGCTACTTCTAACACTAAGGAAGTGGGGAAATACTATCAAAAATGGACAAAGGAGGGAAAAGACAAAAAATGAGGAATAATAATACAAAATGAAGCTCCTCATATATTCTATGTCTAGATAAAGTTGCTGAAAAAATACTTCTTAGTACAAAGAATTCAAATAACATAACAATCTTTCAAACTTTTTGTCTCTTAAAATCATATTTACATTATGATCATTATGGTATCAACATGCAATTAAACAACTCCCATCTTCAAAATAATGGCTTTGCCTTTCAGACCAAAGTCATCACAGACAACTGTCCAGGTTCTTCTTTGTGCAACTACAATGGGCCCTGCTCATATGGATTAGGAATTGAATTATGCCCCTTAGATTTATATTACATACTGGCCAAACTCCAGACTCTTAAGAGGTTATTTTTTTTCTTTAATTTTTAGAGGGCACCTTTGTTGAATTAAAAAGAAAATTTAGATTAAAACAAATGTTGGGGGCCTCCCCAGTGGCACAGCAGGTTGAGCTTAGCGCTGTGAAGCTGTCCGCAGCCTCTGCAGCACGGGTTCAATTCCCAGCTGGCCAGGGAGATACCCACATGGCGTGGCAGACCTCTTTAATTTTTAGAGGGCACCTTTGTTGAATTAAAAAGAAAATTTAGATTAAAACAAATGTTGGGGGCCTCCCCAGTGGCACAGCAGGTTGAGCTCAGCGCTGTGAAGCTGTCCGCAGCCTCTGCAGCACGGGTTCAATTCCCAGCTGGCCAGGGAGATACCCACATGGCGTGGCAGACCTCTCCTGTCTCACCCACTGCTCCCCTCAGCAATGCTTTTGGTCCGTCTGCCTGTTCTGATCCCCAGTCTGTCTCTGGTGAATCATCTCACCCTCCCACGCCTCTGGCCTGTACCCCAGCTATTGAATTAAAAAAAAAAAAAAAACTTAAAAAAATAAAAATAAAACAAATGTTAGAAAAACATTCTGCAAAGGTAATTCAGGAAGATAATGTTTCTTTTAGGATCGGAATTTTTGTCCTATTTAGAAACTGATTAAATAACGAGACATAGTTATGTGCTTTGGTGGACTCTGATGTTTAAAGGTTGGTTGTGGAAGAGAGCTGGACTCGGTGATAATCCTTAAATAACTTCATAAAGTAAAAAATGAAATATTTTCACTTTTTAAAATCACAAATTCAAAGCTAATATAACTCTAACTGGCTTAGATTTATGTAAAATATTAGTAATTCTATTTTTGTTTCCTTTTAATGATTTTCTGTTCAAAAAGTTACTCAGTATTTTTTATTACTTGAAGTGAATACTCTTTGTAACTGAAATGCTAAGTTTTAAATTTGAAAATACTATTTTTCTATGACCAAAATGCATTTTTTTGCATTCTCAACAGTATTTTTCTTCTATCAAAGTACTTAAAAAAATTCTTGCATTTTAACATTTGCTCATTGCTACCAAAATGTGCTTAGTGATACACATTTTGATTATGCTGAGGCGATGGAAATACGCATATGCTATAAGAGTTCCCTAATGATCAGGCTTGTCCAAAATTGAGGAGCTCCTGGGCCAGTAGTAGACAGCTGATCCAAACTGGGTTATATTATCCCTCTCAAGGATTAAAATTTGGAATAGAGAACACAAGCAGAAAGCCCATGATAAAGTGAATACAGTTGGTGGAATTGATCAAAAAAGAAGCTTCACAAATCCCTATTCACCTTTAAGAAAAATATTCTGCATATCTCTAAACTGTCCTTATAATGTTTGATTTGTATTTGATATATTTATTTTCTGTAGTTTGAACCAAATTAACCTTTACTAATACATGTAACAGTAAGAATTTATCTTTCACTCTACTTCAGTCAAAAGCGTCAATTTAACTGGCATATCACATTACTTCTGCAGTAATTTTATTATAGAAAAATGAACATAGCACATCACTGTTCAGTTTTTAATAACTTGTTTCCTCTAAGTAAAAGCCCTTTAAAGTAAATATTTTAGAACCTAAAAAAGACTGAGGAATCTATTAAAAATGGCCTATGTTTAGAAAGAAACAGAACTTGGTACCCACAACTATTAGTTTCTAAAGCAATTTTTTTTATTAAAAAATAAAGATGATTAAATTTTTTCAGCACTTTAGATTATGCACCACTTTCTTAAAACTATCTATGTCCAAAATGACCCCGAGAGATAATATTTGTAGCATTTATACATGTTTTATTCATTCAAAAATATAATAGCCACTCCTGTATTTCTCTCTCTCCTCTTTAAACCTTAACATACACAGTCTCCTAATCAAATTTATTTCTCCTAGCCTAGAGGGAGCTCTTCAAGTTTAAACTCCTCCAAGCAAAAAACATCTGACCCATACAAATGGAAAAGACTGCCCAGATGCCCCACCCTTTGGACTCTGTATATGCCTCTTTTTGGAACCAGGAACAATAAGTAGCTCAAGGGCTAGTGTTAGGGAGACCATATCCCAGGCCTTTTTTGGGAGGGTCAGCTCTTGTCTCACTCCTGCAGGAAGCAGCTACAGAAAACGGGCCTCCTCCTTTCAACTTCCCAAAAGATTTAGGGCCGGATATTATCAGCAGGGGAATGATGAAGGAAAGAATAGAAAACCAAAAGGAGGCATCACTAGACTAAAACCTGACTCACACAAGGAGGTGGGGGTAGAGGGACTTAACATGACCATTAACCCAGCTATAGAAATCAAGATCTTTAGGTCCCAGCACCTTATCACAGGACAAAAGACCCAAGGAGGTATCAAACTGCTGCAGGGAGAATCAAGAGCATAGACCTGAGGGTAAAGGTATAGAGATTAGATGCCTCCTGGAATCGCTGGTCCCTTTTGGATTCTGCAGTTATCCAAAATCAGCAGCAAATAGGCCACTCCACAAAGGAATGAGCCCCTACACAGAGAAAAAAGACTTTATCAATGCAGTCTTTGCACTGGCACAGAGCAGCAGTCCTTCTGCCCACCCGTGTCTATGCAGGTGCTTCTTTTCACTAACTCTCCCTCTGCACAGTAGCAGCTTCCTGCCTGTCCATGACTTTCACCACGCCAGGGCTTCTCTTCACTGACCTCTCTCAGCTGAGGCAGCTCTCCTCAAGGCCACCTGCCTGCAACCATGCAGGCCTCTCTCAGCAAACCTGTCCCTTTCAGGGCAGCTCTTCCTGCCCGTTTGTGTGTATGCAAGTGTCTTTTACTCTTCTGCCCCCTTTCTAATAAACCTGCTCTTTATTTACACTTTTTTTAAAAAGATTTATTTATTTATTTATACATACAAGCACTGGGTACAGTCAGAAGCACGGGAGGGTGAGAGAATTCACCAGAGCCAGAGCGGGGAGCAGAGCAGGCAGAAGAACCTAAGTACACTGCTGAGGGGAGCAGCGGGCGGCAGGAGGGGTCTAGCGCGCCATTTGGGAGCCTCCTCCAGTGGCCGGGGAGCAGCTGGGGATTGAACTGGCGCTGCAGAGGCTGCATGCAGCTTTGCCAATTCAGCGCTCAACGGCTGTGCCACCGGGGAGGCCCTAAACCTGCTCTTTAAATATAACTACCGTCTCTGTCTCATGGAGAAACTCACCAGGGAAATTCAGCCCCGTGGCCACAGAAGAGGGAGCTCTGGTGACACCTTTCCCAGAATGAGCCTAAAGGCCCTGCACTCCATTGACTCCAAAAACCACATCAATGTGGTCTCTTATTTTAAATGGTTTGCATAAAACACTCCATTTCAACTACATTCATTTTCTGATTAGTCAAGATTATATCAATCCAGACAACAAGGCAGAAAGTAGTTGGCTATGTGTACTAGCACTTTCAAATCTGCAGCCCAAAAGCCTCTGAGGTAAGAAAGCATATGATTGGGTTACTCTTTACTTTCAATTATCGAGAAGTTAAAAATAATCCAACAGTAGTTAAGAACAGCATACAAACTAATATCTCAAATTAAATTTCTGCATTTAGTACCCATCCTTTAAATTCCAATCACATGGATTTAACCATGAAGTTACGTTAGCAGGCCGACCAGGGTTGCTCCGCTGTCACAGGGCAACCCTTAAAGGAAACCGGATAGCCTGGGCGGCAGTTCTCACCCAGCTTATAAAAAAAACCTCAGAACAAGACCCAAGGGCAGGCACACACAGACAGGTTAATAAAAGGTCTATTTACAAGGGAAATGGAAAGAAGGGAGCATAGAGAGTGAGAGAGATTAATATTTCCTACCGGTACAGCGCTGCCTGAGCTTGGACCCGAGGAGCATGCCGATAGCAGGCCAAAACAGGTTTTCTCAGGCACACTTGTGTTCAATTTTATACCAAGCATGGCTGCTTAACTCCACCCTTAGTTCCCAGCATCCCCTGTTCAGGAAGTCAAGAGTCATGGCCGATTCACAGCCAGATTAAGAGTTGGAATCCTCGGCACCTGGGATCTCTACCCCTGGAGGTGGGGGTGGAGTCCATAAAACGTCAGTGGGTTGAGTTCACTCAGGACATACTGTTCCTCCAACACCTGAATCCCAAACTTGCACTGTATAAGGGTCCAGCCATCCTTGTGCACCAAGACAAAGCATTCTTAGCATGGAAGAACTTTAATAGATCGGTGTGCATAGAAAAAAGGATAATAATTTCCTAGTAAAAAACCTAAAATTACCCATCTCCTTGTAGGTAGATGCCCAGCCAAATAGGGATGGCCCAAGGTGAGGTTGCTGAGACCTGAAAGGTTGTCGCAAGTCTAGGCACCTTCTGGCAGGGAACCACAAGAAAGGGACAGAAGGGGCCAAGTGTAGGGTAAGGTAAAAGTATCAGGCTTTTCTGCCCTCCTGCCATTAGGATAGATGAGGGAACCCTGTGGTCCTCAATGCATGCCTGATGGCGGGCACCTGAAGTGGGTACACCTGGGCTGAGAGACTGAGTTTATAAGGGCGGCGTCACTGGGACGCCAGCAGAAGCCAAGAACTAATGGAAGCCAAGAAGAAGAAAAGCAGAGAGAACGCCAGAGAGAGCCCAGATAGAGTGAAGATATGCTGGGGGCTGGGAGGGCTGCCAGCCTCCTGGCCCCCAGCACCCCTGCCTGCCATGTGTCTGGTAAATTTAAACAAAATACCTGCAAAAGCCACTGAGGACTCTGACTCTTCCTTTACCCCGTCTGCTGGATCAGAAAACCTGCTCTGTGGTCTTTCTGCCCCTACACCAAGCTAGTCTGGAGCCAATGGAACAATATCAAAGTACAAAACAAAGTAATGGCTGCCATTGTTGGCCTCCCCATGTGTTTCTCATCTGTGCCTCTGCCAAGAATCTCCTTCCAGATCATCGTCATCCCTGGTGCAATTCCAAAGACAAGAAGCAAGTGAGCCTGTCTTCTCTATGTGTTTCTTCATATCTTTATTCTACCTTCTATGTTTTAGAACTTCACCTGGCTACTCAGTTGCACCTATCAGTGAGTGGAGTGAGTAGGTAACATGGTCCCTCCCCTTGTTATGGAGATGCTTTTGTTTTACACTTGATATTTTTCAGACTTGCTATCTGCATATTCACTGAGTGGGCAAGTGCTCTGAGAAGCATTATTGTCTATTGCATGGTACTGTTCTTCAGTTTATCTCAATTAGTTTATTTTCACTCTTGAACCAGATTTGGCAATTTAAAAGAAATTAAGGTGGAACTGAGCAGAGCCTAATTTAACCCTGTAAATGAAGACGCTTAGACTTTTATGCCACTAGCCTCTGTGGCTATCACCTGCGGCCTTGAATGCAGAAAGCACTAGGAATATGTGCTGGGGCATCTGGAGTATGGTGTGGGCATGTGTAAGTGGGCACACCTGAGCCTAGAGATCAGGGCTATATGGGCAATGATACTCAGAGAAGGTGGGGTTACCCAAGGACTAGTAATGGCTGTAGGAGGAAACCCAGAGAAGAGGCAGGGGTAAGGGTGGGGCACATGCTGCTGTCTCCCTGCTTGCTTGTTTCCCTGGCTTACTATTAAAAAAACTGTGGGGATGATGCCAAGGGTGCTAAGGTTTTCAAAAGAAAGCTACCCGAATTGACTTACCAGCCTGGTTTGGTTGCAAAACAAACTCCTAATGACCCCATTTAAATATGAGATACAGGAATAATTATATTTTAAGAAATATTTTACAGGGCCTCCCCGGTGGCGCAGAGGTTGAGTGCTGGGTTGCGAAGCTGCCCGCAGCCTCTGCAGCGCCGGTTCAATCCCCAGCCGCCAGCAAGGGTCCCACATGGCTGCAGACCTCTCCTGCTGCACCCGCTGTTCCCCTCAGCAGTGTACCTCAGTCCTTCTGCCTGTTCTGCTCCCCGCTCTGGCTCTGGTGAATTCTCTCACCCTCCTGCGCTTCTGACTGTACCCAGTGCTTGTATAAATAAATATATATATATATATATATATATATATATATATATTTTACAACTAAGAAATACAGATTTTATGAGCCAAACATGAGAAGTGTTTTCTGGACCTAGTCAAAGGGAGGTAAAACCAATAGTATGGAAGACTTAGTTGTGGAGAGTGGGCTAAACTGGTGGAAAACGAGCTAGCTAGATTGTGGGACCCCGTACCAGAAAGAAGGAAATTATACAGAGAAAGAATTTCAGAAATCTCTACAGAAGTCACTTGAATTTTGGGGGACCAAGGAACAAACTTTAAATAGCATAGGCATACTGAAATCAGGAGTATAAATACAATCCAATAATCAGGAACAAATGTAGTACCTCAGCTACATGCATCATGTATTTTGCTTGCTTTTTTAACACTGACAGTTTGGCTTTCTTTATTTTAATAGGTAGAAGAAAAAGAAACATTAAAAATGTATCGAGTAACTTCCCTATATAAAACTTCAAATAACAAGGCCTCCCTGGTGGCGAAAGTGGTTAAGCACAGCACTGTGAAGGTGTCTGTAGCCTGCAGCACAAGTTCTATCCCCAGCTGGCCAGGGAGCAACCCACCTCTCCTGACTCGCCCACTGCTCCCCTCAGCAGTACCTATCAGTCATATCCTCCTGTTCTGTTCCCAACTCTGCCTCTGGTGAATCTTCTCTGCCCCCGTACCTCTGGCCTGCACCCCAGTTCTTGTATGCATAAATAAATAAATCTTAAAAAAAAACTTCAAATAACAGAAATTATTCTGTCATTTCAAATAATGCAAACTAGGAAAAAGGATGTGGGGAGTTGATGTTTTGGTGCAGAAAAACAATGGGTGTTTTAATAACTCTCTTTAATGAAGAGCATGCAAGTTTGTTCTGAGGCAGACCCTCCCTCACCTGTTCTGCATCTACTCTGCAAGCAAATCCAAATGCAATGATTTCAGTACAGATCAAGTCATATAGATTGACTTCTTAACTCGGACTATTTAACCACAAGAACAACATAATGGTGTCCAAACCAGGTCCTCTTACTAGAGACAATTAAACCTAGGGCTGATGCCTATCTATTTGAGATTCTTAAATGCTCATATATATTTTTTTAAATCAGACAACCTAATAGTTGATGTGGTGGGAGCAAAAGGGCAAAGCAATGCCTATTATTGAAGATTTTCAGATTGCTGAATTAAAGTGCTTTTTTCGGAAGAGGAGAAGGATTTAACAGCCAAAATCACACTCAGTCATGCATGAAAAGTCACCCTTAAAAAATGGCTGAAAAAAAAAGCCGATTATTCCACTTTAAATGCCTGCATTGTTTAAAGAAATTGATTCAAACTTTGAAGAACTAAGTGAGAATTTTGTAAAATGAACAACCTCAATCCAACTAATCCAAATATAGATTGCCCTTTATAATTTAAAAAGTAATACTAGGATGTGAACAATTACGTGGCAATTCAGGATGCTTTATCATCCCTTATAGAATGGTTTAGAAGATCCTTTTGACATTTGGAGAGAATGTTTCAAATAGCAGGAAGGGGTAAAATGAAGGAAATTGATACTTGCTCTCCCAACCACACCACTATTTTCTTACAAGGTGCTCATCATTCTTTCTGCATTCTTCATCTAGATAACCAACAGAAGTTTCTCATAAGTCAGATGATACTAGCTTGACATTTGGTACAGGTGGTTTTTATAAATGCCTTAGAACTTGACCTTCATTTATGGGATTGTTATAAAGGACACATTTATATCTACTGAGTATACTAAGTAATGTATTAAATGTTCACTTCAAAGTTAAATTCACAGAAAAATATAGGGATATAAAGCATGAGTCATATAAAAGTTGTTAATGTTAACTCAAATGCTGCTTAAATTACAGAAACACAATACAGTGAAAGGTAGACTCTTTAAATTATCACAACAAAGATTAACTGTAACAGTCATGAATTGATAGTGTCGTAAATGAATATTTATAAATATATATTTATATATGCCCTAATACATATATATACACACACACACACACACCCCTAAATTTATATATGGGGTGTGTATATTTATATATGGGGGTTGGTAGCTCATTGCTACAAGTTCTTTTATGTTTATTCATAGACTCTCATCTCTTTTTTGGCTATAAAATAAGTGAAAAATTGCTTTTATACACTACAATTCATTCAATGAATGAATCTACAAATTAGAATTATTTTCAATATATGTTTTTATTTTGATTCACAGGAGAAAACAATGTAAGCAGAAGAATTCTTTAGATTTTAATTCCATCGTAATTACTTATATGTGCAAATACATAGAAAAGTTTAGTCACACAGTTAGGCAGCTAATTGTGTTGAAAATACAATTGCATGCTCACAAAGATAATCATGCCCCTAGGGTGTACACTTCTGTTTCAGAACTATTTTTAGGCCCTAAGGAACTTCAGCCTCCTCTTGACTCTTGGAAAACAATGTCAAAATCCAACTAACTAATGTGACCTACCATTTATTTCAAAGCAACGAAACTAAATGTGATTGCAAAGTAACAGTAAGAAATCAAAAGTTTAAAAGCTGGCGACTGTGAACCTGACAAATAGGACTGCTCCTGCCATCAATTTTCTATGTATACAGTGACTAATTATGTCATATAAGTAACTGATGTTCATCACAGTTTGAAAACATTAATTGCAAATTCTAAACTCTATGGGGAAATTTTCTTTCTATTCTCATTCTTTGTTAAAAACAACAACAACAACAACAACAACATCAACAACATTTGGCATACTTAAAAGGACCTGAGATTGCAATGGCTTATTTAATATCTATGCAAACTAAAATAGATACATAAAAGTATTAAGAATCTAAAGAATGTAAGAATGTTCTTCAGATGGGAATAAAAAACCTGAGATTTTTCTGTACATGTGGCATACATTTCTTAACACTTAAAGTTCAAATTTTGCAATCTAGAGTAAATTTCCACATAAAATAATTTCCCTTTGAATCTTATTTAACCCTATAAAAGTCCTAAAGTACAGCTTGAAAAACACTATATTTTTTTTCAATTTTTTCTTTATGCATAATTGATGTTTAAAAAGATACAATGAAGAAAATTGAAATTAGTTTTTATATCTAAATTTGTTGAATATTTAATCAAGAATACTTTTTATATTTCACCTTTCTATGCATCAATTTATAAAGGTTATTGCTTTCATTCATTTTATTATATTACCTTACACTATTGCATTATAATATTTCCTGTCAAAAGTACTTCTGAACATATTACTATTTTCTGACTTTGTATTTTTTATCCTTGGTTTATTACTGTCAATCATTTTGTGAGAGAGACACTGTTCTTAAGTTTCTCAAGAAAGAAATGTTTCAAATAGAGAGAAGGATATTATTTCCAAAGGGAATCTCAAACACAGGAATTTAAGACTGCTTTCTCTCTCAGCCATTCTCCCAATATTGGCATTGTGCAATGTCAATAGTATTTCAAGTTTGATCACTGACTGAATATGGGTATCTGGGAGTTAAGGATAAATAAGGATAGCAATCATTTATTTCAGGGTCTACAGGTAGTGAGACAGTGTGCTAGGTGCTTTGTATGTATTATATTTACTCCTTAAAGTTTCAAGGTGGACATTATTATTACAACTTTATAAATGACAAGTCAGGACATAGATCATTTCCCCAAGTTATAAAACTAGTCAGTATCATCAGCAGAAGTGATATTTCAGCCTAACCATCCATTGTCTTTTTTTTTTAAGATTTATTTATTTATGCATACATACAAGAGCTGGGGTACAGCCAGAGGTGCTGGGGGTGAGAGGATTCACCAGAGACAGAGTGGGGAACAGAACAGGCAGAATGACCGAAGTACACTGCTGAGGGGAGCAGCGGGCAAGTCTGGAGAGGTCTGCTGCGCCATATGGGTTGCTCCCTGGCTGGCCTGGGATAGAACTTGTGCTGCAGAGGCTGCAGATTGCTTCATAGTGTGGCGCTTAACCCCATGTGCCACCAGGGGGGCCCCACCATCCAGATCTGATGCTATAGTACTTTCCTGCCATTTGTTTGGCACTCTGAATCCTGTCAATGCAAACTTATTCATCAGGAAAAATTTCATTTTTGCTTTCTAAACAGTGAAGCTTAAATTTCCTCCCAATGGAAAATGTTTTCTTAGTGATCATATGGTTCCTTTTCTGGAACGCCATGGTTCATTTTGCATAATTATGTAATAGAATTTACTATGTGGTAGCGTTTGAGAATTTTGGCATGGCTGGGGTCAAAGCCAGCAGGTATTCAGCACAGCAAGATGCTGTGGACTCCTAGGTCTTTACACCACAGGCATCTTATTATAACTCCCAGCATAGCATGAAGTGGATTTCCTGAGTAGGAGAGCAGCTGGCAACTAGGGAGTAGCTAAGTAGCCATGATGACCTTTAAAGATGGAAGGCAGGTGGGTCATGCTCTTACTTTTGGGGCTGCTGCTTGACCTTGGTGTGGCTGGTAGGACAGATAGTGTCCAGCCACCTGCTGTACAATTACTCTTATCTCTCTCTCTGTTCTCACTCCCCTTATTAATAAATCCTTAAAAATTACTTTCCGAGTGTCTGCATTTGAATCTTGGTCTTAGTTCTTACATGCACAGGTGAAGAATACCAAACCAGACATCTTTTTATTTCAGGGTTTGCACACTAACAAACTAATAATTTTCTCACAGGAAGAAAGTTATACAGAATAATTTTAGAAAGATTCCAGTGTACTCAAACTCAGAAATTCATTTTGAAGAAATTTCTTTATTTTCTATACATCCTGTGAGTCATTAAGCCTAAATTATTTCACTGCAAATTAATTTACTGGGTTATTTAATTCAAATTATCTGGAAGCAAAAACCTGTCAACCTTGGCAAGAGGTTGATTTCTTAGAACAAGATCTGAAGACTAGGTAGAGGCTGCTTTTGCAAAAGACATTTATATGTAAACTTCTCTGTAAGGGCCTCTTGAAGGAAAATTTAATCTCCTTATCTATTTTGAATAAAGCATATGCATAACTGAAATCTGAAATCTACGTATCTTTGTTAATTACCTTTCCAGTAACCTCCCTTCTGACCTTACATTTCTCCCTCTCCCCACCCTCACCACAGCCATCCATCTTAATCTATTGGATCACCTACCTTCTTTGATTTCCTTTATCCTCCTCCTCTGGTGACCTCAATTCTACATCAGTTTTTTTTAGGATTTCTTTTGGTTTAGTTTTCTCTGTTACTTTGCATTACTTCTCTATATACCATATATGAATGAAATCATTCAGTATTTGTTGATCACATCCTAATTTATTTTGCTTAGTATAATCCCCTCTAGTTCCATTCATGTTGTTGCAAAGGGAAATATTTCATTTTATTTTTTTAGAATAAGAATAAAATTTCAAAGAATACTTCTTTGCGTAGAATTCCATTGTGTATATATAACATATTTTTTTTTTTAAAGATTTATTTATTTATTTATGCAAGCACTGGGTAGAGTCAGAAGCTCGGGAGGGTGAGAGAATTCACCAGAGGCCAAAGCTGGGAACAGAACTGGCAGACCGACGAAATACACTGCAGAAGGGAGCAGGGGGCGGCAAGAAAGGTCTATGCGCCTTGTGGGGCCCTCGCAGGTGGCCGTGGCTCAAACCAGTGCTACAGAGGCTGACGGCAGCTTTGCAGACCAGCGCTTAACCGCTGCGCCACTAGGGGAGGCTCTATAACATAGCTTTTTAATCAGATCTCTGTCTTTGGGTGCTATATTGTCTCCATAGCTTGGCTACTGTAAATAGTGCTGCAATGAACATAGGAGTGCATATATGCGTTCAAATTAGTATTTTTTCATTGCTCAGGAATACTTAGGAATGGAATTTCTGAATTATATGGCAGATCCATTTTTACTCTTTTGAGAAACCTCCACACTGTATTTCCATGGGGTCTGATCCAGTTTATGTTTCTTTTTCTCCAAATTCCACCTAGCACTTGTTTCTGGAGTATTAAATACAGGTCATTTACATAGCTGCATTGTGGTATCTCATTGCAAATTTGATTGCATTTCTCTGATGAAAAGTGGTGAGGAACATTGTTATTTTATGTTCCTGTTGGCCCTCTGTATATCTTCTTTGGAGAATTGTCTAGTTAGTTTTTTTTGTCAATTTCTTGATTATTATTTTCTTGTTGTTGTTTGTAGATTTGGATATTTTAACCCTTTTTGGACGAATAATGTACAAATTTCTTCTCCCATTCAGTACATTGTCTTTTCATATTAATGATATTACTGTTCACTGTGGAGAAGCTTTTTAGTTTGATATAGTCCTATTTATTTTTGTTTTTGCTATCCTTGCCATTGGAGTCAGGACTACAAAAACATTCCTAAAGCTAATGTCATGGAGTATTTTGCCTTTGTTTTCTTCTAGGCATTCCACATTGTCTGGTCTTACATCTATGTCATTAATCCATTCTGAATCAATTTTTGTATATGGTGTGAGATAGTGGTCTGGTTTCATTCTATTGCATGTGGCTATACATAAATTAACTATCTCTATAGATATGGGATTTGATAGGGAGTGCATTGAATCTGTATATGCCTTTCAGCAAAATGATCATTTTAACAATGTTGATTCTACTAATTTATGAGCAGGGAATATCTTTCCATTTATTTGTGTGTTCTATTTACTTTAATAACATTTTGCTGTTTTCAATGTGCAGGTACTATATCTTCTTTGTTAATTTATTGCTAGGTATTTGATTCTTTTTGTTTTGATTGCAAATGGATTATTTACTTTTTCCATTTATAGTTTATTGTTGCATAGAGGAATGCCACTGATTTTTGCATATTGATTTTATGGCCTGCTACTTTAATGTACTGATTTATTGTTTCAAATATATATATATATATATATATATATATATATATATTAGTGGATTCTAAACAGATTCTAGTCATCTGCAAATGATGATATTTTTAGTTCTTTTCTGATTTGGAATTTTTTTATGTCTTTTTAAAAAATATACTAATTTTTATTTATGCATAGAAGAACTAGGGTGTAGAAGAACTGGGCCAGGTGGTAAGAGGAGTCACCAGAGACAAGTGGGGAGCAGAATAGGCAAATCTACTGAAATACACTGCCGAGTGGAGCAGAGGGTGAGAAAGGAGAGGTCTGCTGAGCCATGTGGGTCAGCTTCCTGGTGGAGGTCTAACTCCTATTGCAGTGGCTGACGATAGCTTGATAGTGCTGAAACTAACACCTGCACCACCAGGGAGGCCCCACTTTATATTTTTTTTTTTTAATGCCCTTTTTTTTTCTCCTGCTGGGATTTCCAATACTGTATTGAATAGTTGCAATGAAAGTGTAGATCCATATCTTATAACTGACTTTAGAGGAAAAGCTTCCAGTTTCTCAATATTGAGCATGATGTTAGCTGTGGTTTTATGATATATGGCCTTTTTTATGATGAGTTATGTTCCTCCTGTTCACATTTTCTTTATTTTTTTTTAAGATTTCTTTATTTTTTTTTTTATTTATACAAGCACTGAGTACAGTCAGAAGTGCAGGAGGGTGAGAGCATTCACCAGAGCCAGAGTGGGGAACAGAACAGGCAGAATGACGAAATACACTGCTGAGGGGAGCAGCGGGCACGGCAGGAGAGGTCTGTCGCGCCATGTGGGACCCTCGCTGGTGGCTGCAGAGGCTGCGGACATCTTTGCAGGCCAGTGCTCAACCGCTGGGCCACCAGGGGAGGCCCCTGTTCACATTTTTGAGAGAATTTTTATCATAAGTGATTATTGAATCTTGTCAAATACTTTCTTCATTGTATTGATATGATCTTACAATTGATCATAAGATCAACTGATTATATGATATGATCTTATAATTGATATGATCAAAATCCTACTTGGTCATGATATATGATCATTTTAATATATTACTGAATTTGGTTTACTAAGACTTAATACAAGTTATACATCAAGCCAGTTTTCCTCTGAAACTCTCATAAGGTATTCAGGAATTTAGTCTCTTTCAGTTTTATGTCCTAATAAAATAAATATTGATGAATAAAATTCACATAATAGAAATCTTTCTTTAAATTTCCTAGTTTTAATTCCCAATATAATAGATATCAGTAAATAAGATGCACAAAATAAAAATTATTTGGAGTTTTCAATTTTTTTTTTATAATTTAATTTGTATAACAGTACAGAATGATAGATAGGATATTATTACTCATTTTTAAAAGAAGGGGAAAATGAAAGAAAAAAGTAAAGTTACATTCAAAGTTAATGCTACTGTTATATGTACTAGAATTTGGACCCAAGTCTGTGTCACTGTTTCCATCAAATTATGTTGCTTTCTCTACAGTGTATTTTAATATAATATTTGAGTTGATACTAAATGGAATCAACCTACAAAGTGTACCTTTCTTCTTGAAATAGACTCTAGATATCTTTATAATGGGCAGGAGGAGAAACATTAAATGTCATGATTATAGTCTTCCCAAAGCCCTACCCATTCTAGTAGTATCTCTCATGGTTATTTTTCTGAGATAAATATACTCATTTATGTGCTAAAAACAGATGAAACAAGATGATAAAATGAAACTACTTTTAGGAAACTACAAACACCTCAGCAGCCATCCCATACCTTATGTCTTCACTCTAGTAAATTAGGAGCTCTCAAAATTGTACACATTCTGAAAGTTTACTAAATGCAAATAAAGTTGTCTAGTTTCCATGCTGTAACTTCAGATAATAAGGGATTTAAAAAATAAATTCAGTGCAAGAAAAACCTGCTCTCATTGGTGTCAGAGGCTACTTTGACTAAGCTCATTTCAAATTACAACATCAGCAAAATTAAGCTATTAAAGCTACAAGTGAAAGAGTATTGTTAGTTTTAAGAAGAAATAGGACTAATTGGATACTTCATATGCCTCCTAGGCTGTATATTTTAAATGTGTGGCTCATCAGTAGTTATTACTAAAGTTGGCAGAAATAATGGACATAGCAAATTACATTTCTAGACTTCTCTTCATGCACAATGTTTGAGGTCAACTTCCTAATTGAGTCAAAGTATAAAATCTAAGAAAATAGATGTAAACACGCAGACATTAAAATGCATCATTACTTTTGCTTTTACCTTTTCATACTATTTTTGCAATGATGCATAGTTAAATGAGCCTCATAAATTAAAATTCCAATAAAAAATAAACATTTTCCATATCCAATTTAAGAATATACAATTGAGTGACTTCACTGAGGAAAAGCAATGAATACCAGAAACACACAAACTTAAAAATAATTTGAGAATGACTATTGAATCTGGTCAGAGGGTAGTTTCTTACTGCTGGTATTATGCCCAGAAAAAGAAATTGAATGCAAACAATTAAAGATCTTCAAAATCATAGCAAGAAGATTAATACTTCTATCACCTTCATGAACTAGGTATCATCACACACACACACACACACACACTTAGACACACACACATAATAAATTATGCAAATAAATTATTTGAAAATAGTGAACTTTAGACACAAAGATAATTTATAATTCACCCAAAATCACATAAACTTCAAGAGCAGAACCAAGACTCTAATTCAATTATATTTGATTCTTTACATACATCTGGTAGTTCTCATCTAGGTTCTAGATAACTCTTCATTCTTGCAATGAAGTTCAATAATCTAAACTCTGCTTACTATATAGTGCTCAGTTAAAATTTTAGACTAAATCAATGAACTTCCTTACTTAAAATGCTAGCTAGGATCATCTCTTCACTGTAGTTTCCCTAGAACCAGTAAAATTCCGAGGACAGTTTAATACTTAATAAAAAATCATGAATGAATAAATAAGCTAATCAAATGCTTCCATTAATTTATCATTAGAAAGTTGTATATATTTATAAACTCTAGTATTCCAAATCAAACATATTTAAACTTATAAATCTCCAGAGGGATAAGATACAAAATTGACACAGAAATGGGGAAGCATAGGGAAATTTTTCAATGTAAGAAATATTACTATCTTAGGCCTCCCTGGTGGCACAAGGGGATAAGCACAGCACTATGAAGCTATCAGCAGTTCAATCCCCAGCAGGCCAGGAAACTACCCACATGGCACAGCAGGCCTTTCATGTCTCACCTGCTGCTCCCCTCAGCAGTGTATTTCAGTCAGTCTGCCTGTTCTGTTCCCCACTCTGTCTCTGGTGAATCCTCTCACACACCACGACCCAGCACCTCTGGACTGTCGCACAGTTATTTATGCATAAATAAATAAATCTTAAAAAAAAAAAAAGAAGAGACTGAGTAGGGAGCAGAAAAGGCAGACTCACTGAAATATACTGCTGAGGGGATTAGCAGGTGAGCCTGGAGAGGTTTATTGCACCATGTGGGCTGCTCCCTGGCCCGGGATTGAATTCGTGCTGCAGTGGCTGCGGATTGCTTCAAAGAGTGGTGCCCAACACCTTGCGCCACCAGGGAATCCCAGGATCTTTATCCTTTTGATTTATTTTGATATTTAATATTTTTTATTTATTTTTCAATGTTTAGTAATGTTTGTTAGATAACATATTTTTAAATCATTTATTCAGTATTATATGTAAAGAATTATTTGAGTTATAAGTTGCTTGAAAACTATTTGCAGTACTTCCAAAAGCTTTTAACTGTACTATATTCCTTAATTTTTACAGAAAATCAATGATGAGGTCACCATTTTACATATATGAATATTAAAGTTCAGAAAGTTAAAATGTTTTGCTTAATGACACAGTATCAGTAGCTGGCAGAGTTTGAAGTCAATACAATCTTTCTAATCTTCAGCTTTAGTACTTTTCATTCTACCTTATTTCCATAAAATTGTTTTTTGGGTGTAAATTTTTGTGTTTTAAACAAAAATAAATAAATAAACAATAGGCCTACCACTGTTAAATTACTTACACAAACTTAAGTTCAGATACCGCTACTCTCTTAATCTGAAGTATTTTCAATATGATTCCAAAACCCAAAGACTCTTTTCTAAAAGTTTATGACTTTTGTAGAAGGAAATGATCTTTAGAGTATTTGACCAATGATACTATACTGGTTATAGACAGAAGACATCGGTTTGAAAGTCAATGGGATTATTAAAGACTTATAGTCTATATTTCCTGGTTCTAGAATCTTCTTCATAACTTAATATAAATATGAATACTTTTTTGCCCACACAAATAGAGAAAAATATATTTCTTTTGTAAAACAAAAATGAACAAATTCTAGTCCTATATTAACTATACTTAATTGGTAAATGTTTTAGGATGTATATTAATGATGAGTCACAGGTAAATTAAAAAATACTGACTAGTGAGGCAGTTGAAGAAAAAGAGCAGAACAAAGGGCTAAAGATATTCAGTCATTTTTAAAATATGATATATTTTGAGGCATAGAATTTTTTGCTGGCATTACCAACCACAAAGCTGCTGTTGAGATAATAATGCCACTAAATAACAAAATGTGATGGGAACAAAAGCAAAATGCCAGAAGACACAATAAAATCTAGAATGTTGTTCAGAGGCAATTTGGCCCACTGCAGTAGAATTTCTGAATGGCTTCTGAAAAATCTATAGCATCATAAAACCCCAATGCTGTGTTTCCTCTGAAAAATATTAACCAAAGGCACCAAAGATAAAAATGTTTGTTTATATGTTGACTTTGATGACTGAGGTTAAATCAGGCAGTGTAAATAGCTGGTAGATTCTACTTCTCTATGTCATTATCCTACCATTTCATTCTGAGAGGAATTACTGTATCTTTGGCAATTTGAAACCACTTTCAGGCATCTGAGAGGAAGCTGTATATTTTTCTTTAAATAAATGTGAGAAATACCTATTTTTGAAAAGAAATGTACTAAAAAAAAATTTAGAAGTTTAGAAATTTGGTATGACCTTAAGGAATAAACGTGTGATTCACTTTGGTGCCATTTGGTTGAGTTCTTCATGAAATAACCAGAGTAATTGTTGAAATCCCTTTATATAATGACACGTTATATACAACAGAAGAAAGTAAAATAGGTTTCTGAATTACATTAAAATAGTCAACATCTAAGCTAAAATATTAAAGAATATTCACTATGAAACCATAGCTTTCTATCTTTATATTTGAAAGTCTATAGACTATATCCTGAAATGTGTCGCAATGCAGCAAATTAATTTGGATAAAAAGTATATTTACAACAAATAAAAACTCTTACCAGGTAGCTTCTCTCAGGATATAAGTACTATATAAACGGTAATGACTGGGTTAAAGATTTGCTTGTAGTTTTATGGTAAAACAACCTGAATTACTTGATTGCTATATTATAACTTACATAAAACACTATTTTAATCACATTTTTGGACTCCCAATAGAAAAGGAGAGATTGAAAGGGAAAAAAGGAAGAGCTGTAACTATGGAAAGCAAAATTGTCCTTGCAGGCACATTTTCATATTAGTACTGCATCTGGGCATCAAGACTTAGGCAGTAGGAAAATGGAGGTGGTGAAACTACAAAACTTGATTATATTTGGGATTTTGGACTGAGATTCTTAGAGGTAAATGTAAAGCTTCTCTAGAAAAAGTAATTCTTCTTTTAAAAAACACAGAATGACAAACATCATATTTAGATTCTCAAGGACTTCATTTATAGGAATGATGTCGTACAACTAATATAGATACGAATGATAACGATAGAGATACATACATATATGAATAGATACATGTATAGATATGAACACAAATATCATGTATGGTATAACATATTACATATATAGAACTTACTATGGGGTGAGCCTGAATATGTTTTAAACTAATGAATTTAAATTCTCTGACATTGTCTGTTGTAGAAACAATGTTCATGTTCTATTTTACATGGAGGATGAAATACGGAATTTTTGCATCATTCAAAGACAAATAACAAGAATTTACTGTAATGTCTAAAAATGAAAAGAATAGATGTGTCAAAAAGAATGGATTGACCATTTTATTACATAGAACTAAAAAGAGAATTAAGAACAGAGAGCACAGAAATAGATCCATATATAGAGTCAACTGATCTTTCACAAAGACTCAAAAAGGCAATAAATGGAACAGTCTCTTCAACAAATGATGCTTGAACAAATGGATATCTATATTTAAAAAAAGAAAATCTAGATTCAGACCTTGCACCTTTCATAAAAATGACTCAAAATGAATCATAGACCTAAATGTAAAGCTCAAAACTACAATTCTCTCAGGATATAGCAGGAAAAAAAATCTATATTGCTTTGGTTATGGTAATGATGTTTTAGATATATTTTTAATCCAATAAAAACATATTGCTAAATTGGACTTCATTAAGATTTAAAACTGTTCTTTTTAAAAGACAAAGTCAAGACAATAAGTAGAAAAGCCACATAATGGGAGAAAAATTTGCTGAAATACACCTGGTAGAGGAATGATATCCAAAATAAAAAAATAAATAATAACTCTTAAATGCAACAATAAGAAAGCAAACAACCTGATTAACAAAAATTTCAATAAAGCTATACAGACAGAAAATATGCATATGAAGAGACAAGTTAAATGCTTTGTCATCAGGGAAATGCAAATACAACAATGAGATAGCACTGCACACCTATCGATACGAGAATGGCCAAAATCCAAAACAAAGATAACACTAAATAATGGTGAGGATGTGGAACCACTAGAATTATATTCACTCATTGTTGGAAGAAAGCAAAATGATACAACCTCTTCAGAAGAGTTTGGCAGTTCTCTACAAAACTAAGTATTTTTAGTTCCCTACAAAACTCTTAGTATTTGAGGGCCTCCCCGGTGGCGCAGCGGTCGAGTCCTGGGTTGCGAAGCTGCCTGCAGCCTCTGCAGCACCAGTTCGATCCCCGGCTGCTCCCTGGCCACTGGAGGAGGGTCCCACGTGGCGCACAGACCCCTCCTGCCGCCCGCTGCTCCCCTCAGCAGTGTACTTCTGCCCTTCTGCCTGCTCTGCTCCCCACTCTGGCTCTGGTGAATTCTCTCACCCGCCCGGGCTTCTGACTGTACCCAGTGCTTGCATAAATAAATAAATAAATCTTAAAAAAAAAAAAAAACTCAGTATTTGGTCCAGCAATTGTGATTCTTCGTATTTAATTAAAAGAGATTAAAACTATCTCCTGGAGGAACCAGAGGGGAGCAGAGAAGCTCACCCAAGATGCCGGCCTGTCCCAACAACACAGTGTCCCAACGCATACGGCAAATTAGAAAACAGACAGTAGGGAGTAGAAGAACCACACGCAACCTAGCAACTCCCCAGGGCAAAAGCACACCACAAAAAGAAAACCAGCCCCCAGATTGCAACGACAGTAACTTGGAAGAACTTCTGAGCCTTCCAGAAAGAGAATTTAAAATTGCCGTGATTAAAAATCTGAAGAAGTCATAAAGGAAAACAATGATAAGGGAAAAATAATCAACGATCAGAAGAATGAAATTGAGTCCCTAAAGAGGGAAAACAATGGTCAGAAGAATGAAATTGAGTCCCTAAAGAGGGAAGTAAAAGAAATGCAGGAGATCAAAGAATTAATGGAAGAACTTAAGAATTCTGGGAAAAGCAATGAAAGCAGAATAGATGAAATGGAAGAACGAATAAGTACTCTTGAAGACACAGAAATAAAAAGAACCAAAACAGAAAAGGAAAGAGAAGTACGAAGGAAAAAGAACGAAGAAAAACTTCGGGAACTATCTGACTCCATGAGGAAATGAAATATAAGAGTTATAGGAATACCAGAAGGAGAGGAGAGAGATGTAGGAACAGAGAAAATATTCAAAGAGATAATTAAAGAGAACTTCCCAAAGTGAAGAAGGAGCTGAAAATTGATATACAAGAAGCAAGAAGAACACCAAACTTCCACGACAAAAGGAAAAATACAGCAAGACACATAATAGTAAAGCTCCCAAGAATCCAGGACAAGGAAAAAATAATGAAGCTGGCAAGAGGGAAGAAACAGATAACATTCAAAGGAAAGCCAATCAGGCTGACATCAGACTTCTCCGAAGAAACACTACGGGCAAGGAGAGAGTGGAGGGACATAGTCAACAGACTCCAAGAAAACAGATGCCAACCAAGAATACTCTATCCCGCAAAGCTCTCCTTCCTCTTTGAAGAAAGAATATGGACCTTCCCAGACAAACAGAAACTCCGGAATTTCATTGCAACTAAACCCCCACTCCAAAAAATACTACAAGGAGTCCTAAAGCCAGAACCTCAGAGGGACGAATAACAATGAAAGAAGGCCAAAAAAAAAAAAAAGTTATTAAAAGAATAAATAAATAAAATCAAAGGAAAGACAAACACAATGGCAAATACAGATGCTAACATATCAATATTAACTCTAAATGTAAATGGACTAAACTCTTCAATAAAAAGACACAGAGTTGCAGCCTGGATTAAGAAACAAAACCCAACCTTTTGCTGTCTCCAGGAAACACATTTAGCTACAAAAGATAAAAATAGGCTCAAAGTTAAAGGATGGAAAACAAGCCTACAAGCAAATGGACCAAAAAAGAAAGCAGGAACAGCTATACTTATATCAGATAAAACAGATTTCAAACTCAAAAAGATAAAAAGAGACCCCAATGGTCACTACATTATGATCAAGGGGACAATACTTCAAGAAGAAATAACACTCATTAACATATACTCACCAAACAAAGGAGCACCAAAATATATCAGACAACTGTTGTCCTCTCTGAAAATAGACATCAGAGAAAACACATACGTAGTGGGAGACTTCAACACACCACTATCAACAATGGATAGATCAACAAGACAAAAAATAAGTAAAGAAACCAAAGCTCTAAATAAGGACCTAGAGCAATTGGGCTTAACAGACATCTATAGAACACTAAACCCCAAAAAAACGGAGTACACATTTTTCTCAAGCGCACACGGATCATTCTCCAGGATCGATCACATACTGGGGCACAAGACAAACATCAACAGATACACCAAGATTGAAATCCTATCAACCATCTTTTCTGACCATGAAGGCATCAAACTAGAAATAAAACATAAAAAGAAGGTAAGGAACTTTCCTACCTCATGGAGATTAAAAACCACACTACTGGAAGACCACTGGACTAATGAGGAGATCAAAGAAGAAATTAAAAAATTCTTTGAATTGAACGACAAGGAGGACACCAATATCCTAAATGTATGGGATGCAGCAAAAGCAGTAATAAGAGGAAAATATATAGCAATAGAAGCTCACATCAAGAAACAAGAAAGAACTCAAAGAAACAACCTAATCTCGAAGCTCAAAGATCTAGAAAAAGAACAACAAAAAAACCCCAAAACCAGTGGAAGAAAAGAAATAATAAAAACCAAAGCAGAAATAAATGAAATTGAAACTAAAAAACAATCCAAAAGATCAATGAAACCAAGAGCTGGTTCTTTGAAAAAATCAATAAAATAGACAAACCCCTAGCCAGGCTCACAAAGGAAAAAAGGGAGAAAGCACAAATAAACAGGATCATCAATGAAAGAGGAGAAATCACAACGGACACAGAAAAAAATCAAAAGAATAATCAGTAAGTACTATGAACAGTTATATGGAAACAAGTTTAACAACCTAGAGGAGATGGCCAAATTCCTACAACTCTACAATCACCCAAAGCTAGATAAAGAAGAAATAGAACACCTAAACAGACCAATTACAAGCAGCGAAATTGAAATGGTAATCAAAACCTCCCCAAAAACAAAAGCCCAGGACCTGATGGATTTACAAATGAATTCTACCAAACATTCAGAGACGAATTGGTGCCTATCCTTCACAAACTCTTCCAAAAAATTGAGAAGGAAGGGACAATACCAAACACGTTCTATGAAGCCAACATTACACTAATACCAAAACAGAACAAGGACAACACAAAAAAGGAAAACTACAGGCCAATCTCCCTAATGAACACTGATGCAAAAATCCTCAATAAAATTTTAGCTATCAGAATCCAACAATGTATCCATAAGATAATTCACCACGACCAAGTAGGATTCATTCCAGGGACACAAGGATGGTTTAACATCCGAAAATCAATCAACGTTATCCAACACATCAACAAAAAGAAATATAAAAACCATATGATAATATCAATAGATGCTGAGAAAGCTTTCGACAAAGTGCAACACCCATTCATGATAAAAGCCCTTGAAATTCTTGGGGTACAAGGAACAAACCTCAACATCATAAAGGCCATCTATGACAAGCCAACAGCCAGTATCATTCTCAATGGTGAAAAGCTGAAAGCAATTCCATTAAGATCTGGAACAAGACAAGGATGTCCACTCTCACCACTGCTTTTCAATATAATACTGGAAGTCCTAGCCAGAGCAATAAGACAAGAGAAAGACATACAGGGAATCCAAATAGGAAAAGAAGAAGTCAAACTATCACTCTTTGCAGATGATATGATAATATACATAGAGAACCCCAAAAACTCCACAGAAAAACTAATTCAACTCATCAATCAGTTCAGTAAAGTGGCAGGATACAAAATCAACACGCAAAAGTCAGTAGCCTTCCTATACACAAACAATAAATCTGAAGAAGAAGAAATAAAAAAAACCATCCCTTTTTTTATTGAAACAAAAAAAATCAAATATTTGGGAATAAATCTAACAAAAGAGGTAAAGGACCTATACAAAGAAAACTATAAATCACTGTTAAAAGAAATTGAAGAAGACACAAAGAAATGGAAAGACATCCCCTGCTCATGGATTGGAAGAATAAACATTATTAAAATGGCCATCCTTCCAAAAGCAATATACAGATTCAATGCTATTCCAATAAAAATTTCAATGTCATTCTTCAAAGAAATAGAACAATTATTGATGAAATTCATATGGAATCACAAAAAAACCCGAATAGCCAAAGCTCTCCTGAAAAAAAAAGAAGGGAATGGAGGCATCAGACTCCCAGACTTCAAACTATACTACAAAGCCATAATCATCAAAACTGCATGGTATTGGTACAAGAACAGACACACAGACCAATGGAATCGAATAGAAAATCCAGAAATAAACCCACAGATTTATGGTCAACTAATCTTTGACAAAGGAGCAAAGACTATGCATTGGAGCAAAGAAAGTTTGTTCAAGAAATGGTGCTGGGAAAACTGGGTTGCTACATGCAAAAGAATGAAGCTGGACCACTACCTCACACTATACACAAAAATCAACTCAAAATGGATTAAAGAACTAGACATAAGACCTGAAACCATAAAATACATAGAAGGAAATATAGGCGAAACACTACGTGATTTGCACATCAAAGACATCTTTACAGACACATCACCCAAAGCAGTGATAGTGAAGGCAAAGATAAACAGCTGGGACTACATCAAATTAAAGAGCTTCTGCACAGCAAAAGAGACAATAACAAAAACAAAGAGAAACCCCACCAACTGGGAGAACATTTTTGCACCCAACACGAATGATAAAGGACTGATCACAAAAATATGCAAAGAGCTGATGAGACTCAACAACAACAAAGAAAATAATCCAGTCAAAAAATGGGTAGAAGAGCTAAAAAGAAACTTCTCTGAAGAGGAAATGCAAATGGCCAACAGGCATATGAAAAAATGTTCAACATCACTTGTCATCAGGGAAATGCAAATCAAAACTACCATGAGATACCATCTTACACCAGTGAGAATGGCACATATTAAAAAAACTAGCAACAACAAATGTTGGCGAGGGTGTGGAGAAAAAGGAACTCTTCTGCACTTTTGGTGGGAGTGCAAACTGGTCCAACCACTGTGGAGAGCTGTGTGGAGATTTCTGGACCTACTAAACATAGAGCTTCCATATGATCCAGCAATTCCACTCCTAGGTATTTACCCAAAGGACACAGAAACATCAATTCCAAAGAACACCTGCACCCCTATGTTTATAGCAGCACTGTTTACCATAGCTAAGCTTTGGAAACAACCCAAATGCCCAAAAATAGATGACTGGATCAAGAAGATGTGGTACATATATACCATGGAATATTACTCAGCATTCAAAAAAGATAAACACATGCAATTTGCAGAAACATGGATGGCGCTGGAAGGGATCATGCTCAGCGAAATAAGCCAAAAAGAAAAAGAAAAATACCGGATGGTCTCACTCATAACAGGAATCTTGAAAACTTAAATAAGGGACCAGGAAAATGAATAACTATAAGAGGGTGAAAATCAAAATCAACAAAAAACTATGAACCAGAGACACTTTTAGGGGGGCGGGGGCGGGAGGGGAGGGATTGGGGCCAGAATGGGGGTCTGCAATTGTATGGGGAATATAAAAATAAAATTTATTATTTAAAAAAAAAGAGATTAAAACTATGTCCATATAAAAACCTATACAAGGATGGTTATAGCAACTCTATATATAACTGCTACAACTTAGAAGCAGTCAAGATTTCAGCAGGTGAATGGAAAAAATAATCAATGGTACATCCAAATCATGGCATATTATTCAGTGTTAAAAAGTAATGAGCTATCAAGCCACAAAAGGACTTGGAGGAAATTTAAATGTATATTAGTAAGTGAAACTAGTAATATGTCAATGTGACAAGGCTATATACAATATGCCATTCTGGAAAACTATGGATACAGTAAAAGATAAGTGGCTGCTCAGTTCTTGGAGTGAGGGGGAGAAATAGACAGAGCACTGAGGATTTTCAGGGCAGTAAAATCACATTATATGATACTATAATGGTACTTTCATGCCATTTATATATTTGTCCATATCCATAAAATGTACAAGACCCTAATGTAAACTATGGTTTTTGGTTAATAGTGTTGTATCAATATAAGTTTATTGAATGAAGCAAATTACACCTTCTAGTGGGGGATATTGATAACATTGGAGCAGAGGGTGTATGAGAAATCTCTACCTTCCTCTCAGTTGTCCTAAACTAAAACTACCTTAAAAATAACAGAGAGATTGCAGAATGCTACAGACAAAAAACAAATAAAAGCACCAAGAACACTAAAAATGAAAGATAATTAGGCTGAGAATAGTTTAAAAAGTAGCACTGACTAGACTTTGCTCCCATGTATACCGTTTTTTTAGTGCTTATTGCAAAAAAAAAAAAAGATTTACCTTATGTAAAATGTAATGGTAGACTCAAACAATCAATCAATAATTCTTTATATTTATATAAGCTCTAGAACAGTGAATAAACATACCTTGAACAACAGACTTGCACTTCAACATTGAACCTGTCTCTTAATTATGTTTACTAGTATACATTTAGAAAAGGCACATAATTCCAATGAATTTCATTTTTTTTCTCAAAACAATGTATATTATTCCCTGATAGTATTGTATTGGAGAGTTTTCCTAAAATGTAGAGAAAAAAGTACAAGGTAACATTTAGGTGAATGCTATTAATTTATTTTAGAAGTCAAATTAATTGATTTTTTTTAATTTGGGCAAACTTAATGTTAATAATGAATTCTGGTTTTGATTTGAGAAAGAATCAAGTTTACTTAGGTCAAGATACAATGAAGCAACAAACTATTTTTAGAAACACCAAAAGGCTACTTTAGAATCACACTTGCCTCCTGTTCCTTTAAAGTTTATAGAATTGCTCTGTGTTTGCTCACTTGTTAATGATAGAACATCACCAAACAGAATCTGATGTAAACTTATGTATCATAAGTTTATGTATCATAAACATAGACATACTTTATGCTTAGGTAATATATAGACCATTGAACAAAAAAACCGTAGGTGTTACTGCTCTAAAGACTGCATAAGCATCAGGTATTCGCTTTAAAGTTATAAAGCATTTCCTTCATAGTTCAGTCAAACTGTTTAGGTGGCCAAAGAGATAGAGTTTGAGCAGAAAGTGTCTTTCATCTAACCAACAGAGTATGGCAAAATTGATGGACTGTATGTAATTATGTGTACCTAATTATGCAATTTTGTTACCTAGGATTATAGCACTTGTCCTATAAATCTCTTTTTTTCCTGGCTTTGAGAAGACAAGCAACTACTTTGGAGAATTCCATGTAGCAAGAATTGTTGGCGGTCTCTAGGAGCTGAGAATGGCCTCTGGCAGATGGTAAAAAGAAGAAACCAAAGCCATTAGATGTGTAACCACAAGGAACTGAATTCTGCTAATAACCTGAGTGAGCTTAAAAGAGGATCCTTCCCTAGGTGAGCCTCAGATGAGGCCACAACCCTGTTGACCCCTTGATTTCTGCCTCCAAAGACAGAAAGCACAGAAGCCAGTAACAACTTAGTTGGATTTCTAACCCACAAGAACTGTGGAACACTAAACTTAGGGTTTTGTACCATTGTAAGCTGATAACTTTGGTATAAACTTGCTACTCAGCAAAAGATGACTAATATGCCTGGGGAGAGAGAAATCTGATGAATAGAGACTTGTGATAGAAAAGGCAAGTTATTTCTCCCAGAATGATTAATGCATTCCTGCACCGACTTCTGTTTTACAATAGTGGCAATCTTAAGAAAATTACATTATCAAAATGATCTTTAAATTTTTTTCATAGAAATCAGAGCCACACACTGGTAATAGCCAAATGAAGAGGGTCTGAGTGAACAATTACTGATATTCTTAAACTCTGCCGGGAGCCATTTCTTCTACCACTGCAATGTCTAACATTGGTGTATGACGCTGTGACATTTGGTGCACAGGCTGATTTTTTTTTTGTGTGTGTGTGTAAATTGCCATAGCTAGCAGACATAAATTGGATATTTTGTTGAGAATGAGCTATCCAAGCAACCTGAAATATCTTCCTCTTTTGTGAAATTACTTTAAAGTTTCTTAATTGGCTCTGCTGTGAACATTCTTGGTTGCACTACTACACAAGGAGGCAAGAAGCACAGAGAAAGGATTCTGGGGAGAGGGAAAGAAGGGACTCACGTCTTTCTGTTGTCACTAAGTAAATAACAGCATTCCATTTGCTTTGAGAAAGAAACTGACTTTACTTCTTAGCTTTTGCCCACAAACTAAAGGTAAGGCTTAAAAATGTATTCCTGTATATCATCAAGGAACTGAGTATAGAACAAGTTTATCTAGGTGAGGTAAGACATATTTCCTGCTTCAGTGTAAATGAATAGAAAATGATAAAATGATGTTCATATATATATATACATATATATATATATATATAGAGAGAGAGAGAGAGAGGAAGTGATCCTTTCTTATTGAAAAAAGATAGGAAATGGGAAAGGGACTTAATGAAAAAAAAATGTCTGGTGGAGAAATTGCTGAGGGGTCAATTAGAAAATATTTATTTTCCCCTATTTTGGGGCAATAAATGAAAGAATCAATGTCATCTCAAGAGATTTCAGTGATTGGATAGCTTATTTATGTATTAAATACAAATTGCAGGAATCTGGTCTTCGAGTATCCTGAGTTTTATAGTATTTACACAGCTCTCCTTTTGAGATTTTACTCCGTGTACTTTAAGAGAAAACAAAGCCCTGTTTATCCACAGAAGGACTCCTCAAGACCCTGTGGGAAAGATTCAGAAGTTTCCTTAAACACAAAATAGTCTTTAAATAACAACCCTCTGATAGCTCAATAGTAAACAGCCATTCTTAAGTGATTTCCAAGTAAACATGAATTAATATGCTGTACCAGATTCTTTGTGAAGATCATTATTTTCACTGAAAAATGAAACAAAAACAAAAAAGAAATTGTTTATAATTTTGTACAAAGGCACAACAATCTCATTTCTCATTTATGGCACAGTTTCAAGAATCTTGCTTCTAAAAGACAGCCTGCTTCAGGGCACACATCTGAAAAATTAATCCCCCCCTGAGGACATGATAATCATGACCACTCCAAAATCAATTGTTGTTTGTGGAGAATTTGTTCTGTGCCAAGTGCCTTGCAGTTCCATTCAATATGTTGAAGTTATTACAATAATCCATAAGGTTGATACTCTAATTTCTCCCAATTTTTCAGATGAGAAAATTTTGACCCGGAGCAGTTAAATAACTTGCAGAAGGTGGTAGAACAGCATGAATGAATTAGAGTTGGGATTTGAATGCAGGTGATCTAATTCCCAAGTTCTTATATAACAACTATTTTTTTTTTTTCAGGCAATATCTGTGGGTCAATGATGAAAACTCAGGAGTCTCAAACTAAATTCATCCAGGAATATTTAAGAGAATTATTGCTTACTGAGATCCAAATTTTCCCTGCAAATACTATAAAACTAAATTCCTAAATTAGATTTTTGATAAGCCACAAATAGATGGTTAACAATATAAATATAGTGTGGATGACTGAAAAAGAAAAACAAAAATAAACATTGTGTGCTGCCATATTTAGTACTATAGTGAATCTGACAATTATGTAGTCAGATCATATTTGTAAGGTGATATTTCCTAAATACATATGTGAAATCCTTTTATTTCTATCGCTTTTGATTTTCTTTCAGAGAAGAAATGGTTATGTTCTTAAATATTTTACATATGTGTCATACACTGTTTGGTGTAGAGAAAAAAAAAAGCTTCATTAATCTATTGCACACCAAAACAAATTATATAAAATTTAGCAAATGTTTAGTGGCAATTTATTACATGCCAGTCATGAATTCAAATGTCAATTTTACCATCTGGGGGGTAGTGACTGATATAATGATGATAATTATGATGATAGATAGACAACCATTATATATCATAAGTGAAGTATTGTATATACCACACAATGACAAGCAGGATTAAGAAATGGAGGATATTATGCTGATTTAGCTAAGAAGAATTCCCAGGGAAAATGTAACTGAATTGAAATTTAAAGAATTTTTAAGCATGATATGAATAAGTAAGAAAGGACATATCAAATGGGAGGAATAATCCATTATATTAAGTATTTAACAAGAATCAAGTTTAACCAGAATTAAGATGCTCACATACAGAGTTTGAGATGTTCAGGACTAGTCTCTTCCTTTTATCTAATTTCATAGGGAGATTTTTAGTGGGAAGAGAACATAAGTGATGAACAATTATTGCCAAATACAGGTGAAAAATGTTTATAAAAATTGGCAGAGGGCCTTGCCTGGTGGAGCAGTGGTTGAGCGATGGGCTGCAAAACTTCCCGCAGCCTCTGCAGTGCTGGTTCGATCCCCGGCCACTGGCAAGGGTCCCACATGACAAGCAGACCTCTCCTGCCACACCCGCTGCTCCCCTCAGCAGTGTATTTTGTCAGTCTGCCTGTTCTGTTCCCGCTCTGGCTCTCATGAATTCTCTCACCTTCCCGCACTTCTGACTGTACCCAGTGCTTGTATAAATAAATAAATTAATTTTAAAAAAATTGGCAGAGATCTGGGACCTCCCTGATGGCACAGGGGTTAAAGTCTTCACTATCAAGCTGTGGCAAGCCACTGTCGCTTGAGTTCGATCCCCAGCTAGAGAGCCAAACCACATGGCACAGGAGACCTCTTCTGTCTTGCCCTCTGCTCCCTTCAGCAGTGTATTTGCCTATTCTGCTCCCCAATCTGTCTCTGGTTAACCCACCCCTTGGCCCCCACACCTCTGGTCTGGACCCCAGTTATTATATGCATAAATAAATAAAAATAATTCTTAAAAAAATAGAAATTGGTAGAGAACTAACTAAATCAAATTTTAAAGGAAAATAGAGGTAATAAAAAAAAAAAACTTCCTAAAGGAGAAAGACTACCACTGAGTAGGAAATGCAATAAATTGTGTCTGAAAGATGTAGGGATTTAGGGATGTAGGGAAAACAGTGGTTCTCAGCATTGCACTGAGATGGGGTCTTGAACTCATCCAGATCTATCTGGTCTGATAACAGTGTATACATTGGAATGCAAAGGACTGTGTAATGGAAGGTGTCATTCAATGTGGTCAAGCATTATGTCACGGAATTCCCCTAACTGACAGAGAAGAATCTCACCTTTCAAGGTTCCATTAATTTGTTACAACTGCAATGATGGGGATGAATTCACATTTGAAAATAAGTCACATAAAGATACAGTGTTGTTGTTTTTTTTTTTTTTTAATATTTATTTATTTATACAAGAACTGGGGTACAGGCCAGAGGTATGGGAGGGTGAAAGAATTCACCAGAGACAGAACAGAGTAGGGTACAGAACAGGCAGACTGACATAACACTGCTGAGGGGAGCAGCAGGTGAGAAAGGAAAGGTCTGCCATGCTGTGTGAGTTTCTCCCTGGCCAGCAGGGAATCGAACCCACGCTGCAGAGACTGCAGACAGCTTCACAGCACTACGCTCAACCCACTGTGCCAGTGGGGAGGCCCAAGATTCAGTGTTTTGTTTGTTTGTTTGTTTTAAAGATTTTTTTATTTATTTATACAAGCACAGGGTACAGTCAGAAGCGCTGGAGAGTGAGAGAATTCACCAGAGCCAGAGCAGGGAACAGAACAGGCAGATGGATGAAATACACTGCTGAGGGGAGCAGCTGGCATGGCAGGAGAGTTCTGCGCGCTCTGTGGGACCCTTGCCAGTGGCCAGGGATTGAACCGGCGCTGCAGAGGCTGAGGGCAGCTTCGCAGCCCAGGGCTTAACTGCTGTGCCACCAGGTGAGGCCCAAGATTCAGTGTTTTTAATGTTTGGAAAACATTAAGTTTTAAGACTCATGAAATATATGGTTTAGTACTTTTCTAATTTTCATTGCTCTGGTATCAGATTCATTTCTATTATTAAATCAGTGACTGTTTTGGGGTGCATAAATAAGGGCACAACTGCAAATATGTAGGTTCAAATATGTATTTTTAAAATAGTATATTTGCAAGTCTTCTTTAACTTGTTGGTTGCACAGTTCATTGTGTTGAAACTGGCATCTGTTGGCATGCACAAAAATAAAATATCGTCATCTTGTTTTTGTCTTTTTCATGCACAGAGAATCAATTGTAGCTTTTGCCTGAGGGAGAACCTCAGGAAAATGAACTAGTGTGACTTTTTTCTGCCAAGCATGGAAGTAAAGTTATTCACATAAATTAGCACAGAGAGCAGGTCAGAGTCTACCCACTCATTCTGCCAGAGGAGCAACCAAGCAAAAGTCAGATATCCTATTTGTTTTAGTTTGTTTCCTTCTGGATTTTAGGGATTCATACAGGAGAGAAAAAAGGAATTATGGAGATGGAAATGACGATGAATCAACCTATAGAGAGATTTTGTAACAGGGGAAAGGATCACTGAAGGTAAATCTTCAAAGATGAAAATCGGTTTTAAAGGAACATTTCCAGAACTTTTGCTTTGTTTTGTTATGCAATTGAGAAAAGTGAAAAAGGAATAAAAGGCCTAAAAATGTGAATAGTGAGAAAAAGTAATCATCTAATCATCCTTGTGGGAACATCTGTGACATTAGTAAAAATGCTGTGAATATTAAAAACAAATCCCTTGGTAGCTAGTATCTAAGAAATTCTGGCACTGTCTTCTGAAACAACACTGAGAAAATATGAAGTCCTGCTTCCTCATGTCTTATAAAAAATAATACTCTAAACTGCCTTGACATAGCAAATATGTGTCCAAATTGTTTGAAAATCTGAATTACAATAATTCTTTGAACTTGAGTTTGAGGTTAGATCATCTGAATTGTAAATATCTGTAGCAGCATATCTAGAGATCTATGAATTGAGAGCATGTATTTTTAGCATCAAGTGGATCATCAAATATTCCCTTCTGTTTCCCACCCTCTGCACTTTAGTAATTCTTTTTCAGTCTCTGCATTTAGCTCTGTACTTCACACACTCTGAGAAGCCATTCTGGACCTTATTCCACTAAGACTTAGATACCCATCAGTCTGTATAAATTATTAGAGGTTGGCAGCCTCTCCGCTCCAAACTGACAGCAATTTAAGGACATTTGCTTTATTCCTCAGCAAAGCACTTGGCACATGTTAGGAGCTCAGCAAATATTTGTTGAATGAAAAAAAAAAACAAAAAACAAAACAAAACACTGAAAGAGGATGTAATCCCCAACATTGTTAGTCTCCATGTGGTAGAATTCAAAGGATCAGCATAATCTACAGTAATCATTCTCAACATGAGATTACCAGAAAGTCAGACTTCAACATTTACAATTAATATTCTTAATGAAAAATGATCAAGTACTCAGATTTCCAGGCAAGCATACACACTACACAGGTATAATTTTGTGGTAGAGTTCAGTATTAAATAAGAGACCTGAGAATCATGATAAAGTAAATTTGGTTGAGTAACATATATTATCCTCAAAAAACAGGAACATAAACTGTGAATTCATTATTGAACACCTTGTATGTAAGAAATTCTAATTTGAGGGTACTTGGTGGTGATTGCAGAGGTTTTTTGTTAACTTTGGTAGCATGTCCTTTTTATGATGGGAAGTCATGGTTATGAATCAAACATTTAACTGAACAACACTGGAAAATTTTTGACATAGATGAAAATAATATCAAGCTCATAGTGTTATTACCAGGATTCAATATCAACAAATGTAAATCACCTACAACTACCTTTGATACTCTGTAAATGCTCAGTGAATGCTATTTCTCCCTCGCCCTACAGAACAATACGTCAGCAGTCCAAACACAAACACACAGAGGAGAATAAAATAAATTGTTGATTATTGCATTTTGAGGCTATTTCAGATATTGTAGGTGTAACCCTTCTTGGTAGGTTATATGTTATGCAAAACTTATTTTCCATCTGTGGTTTGTAATTTCATTTTCTATAGAATGTCTTCTAAAGTGGATTTTTTTTTCTTTTGATGAAATTGAAATTTTCATTTTTTTAATAAATCACATTTTGACATTGTAGCTGATTTTCTCTCAGGTTGTATACTTTCATATAGTTTCATATTTATGTCTAATTTGAGTTGATTTTATAAATATTTAATGCACAACTTGAGGTTCTTTCCTTTCTTTCTTTCTTTCTTTCTTTCTTTCTTTCTTTCTTTCTTTCTTTCTTTCTTTCTTTCTTTCTTTCTTTCTTTCTTTCTTTCTTTCTTTCTTTCTTTCTTTCTTTCTTTCTTTCTTTTTTTTCTTTTTTTTTTTTTTCTTTTCTTTTTTTTTTTTGGCATATGGACATCTAATTGTTCCAGCATTATTTTTTGAAAAGATTGGCCTTTCTTTACTGAATTGTATTTGTATCTCTGTTAAAAAAAAAAAAAATGCTTCATTTCTGACTCTCGTATCTGTTTCATTAATCTATGTGTCTAATTTTCTTAAGTTTTGCGATTCTATAGAAATTCTCTAAATCAGGCCTGGTGAGTCCTCCAACTTTGTTCCTTTTCAAATAATTTGTCTATTCTGGTTATTCCAAAACATTTCAATAATCAGTTTGCCTATAGCTAGAAAATCTGCTGAGTATTTGGTTTGCACTATAATACATTTATTGATCAAATTAGGAATTGATATGTCAACTATATTGTCTTCAATAATTAAACATGATATGTTGCGCCATTTATTTAGGTCCTCTTAGATTTCTTTGATTACAATTTTGTAGTTTGCATAGTAGAGATTCAGCACATGCTTTTTAAGATTTAAACCTAAGTATTTAATTTTTCAATATTTTTTTTATTTTTATAAATTTTATTTTTATATTCCCCATACAATTGCAACCCCCTTATTTTGACCCCAATCCCTCCCCTCCCTGCAAGCCCACCCCTCATAGAGTGTCTCTGGTTCATAGTTTTTGTTGATTTTGAATTTTACTTTCTTATACTTATTCATTTTCCTGGTCCCTTATTTAAGTTTTCTAGATTCCTGCTATGAGTGAGACCATCCGGTATTTTTCTTTTTCTTTCTGGCTTATTTCGCTGAGCATGATCCCTTCCAGCACCATCCATGTTGTTGCAAATTGCATGTGTTTATCTTTTTTGAATGCTGAGTAATAGTCCATGGTATATATGTACCACATCTTCTTGATCCAGTCATCTATTTTTGGGCATTTGGGCTGTTTCCAAAGCTTAGCTATGTAAACAGTGCTGCTATAAACATAGGGGTACAGGTACTCTTTGGAGTTGATGTTTCTGTGTCCTTTGGGTAAATATCTAGGAGTGGAATTGCTGGATCATATGGAAGCTCTATGTTTAGTAGGTCCAGAAATCTCCACACAGCTCTCCATAGTGGTTGGACCAGTTTGCACTCCCACCAACAGTGCAGGAGAGTTCCTTTTTCTCCACAACCTCGCCAACATTTGTTGTTGCTAGATTTTTTAATATGTGCCATTCTCACTGGTGTAAGATGGTATCTCATGTTAGTTTTGATTTGCATTTCCCTGATGACAAGTGATGTTGAACATTTTTTCATATGCCTGTTGGCCATTTGCATTTCCTCTTCAGAGAAGTTTCTTTTTAGCTCTTCTGCCCATTTTTTGACTGGATTATTTTCTTTGTTGTTGTTGAGTCTCATCAGCTCTTTGCAGATTTTTGTGATCAGTCCTTTATCGTTAGTGTTGTGTGCAAAAACATTCTCCCAGTAGGTGGGGTTTCTCTTTGTTTTTGTTATTGTGTCTTTTGCTGTGCAGAAGCTCTTTGATTTGATGTAGTCCCAGCTGTTGATCTTTGCCTTTACTACCATTGCTTTGGGTGATGTGTCTGTAAAGATGTCTTTGATGTGCATATCACATAGCGTTTCGCCTATATTTCCTTCTATGTATTTTATGGTTTCAGGTCTTATGTCCAGTTCTTTAATCCATTTTGAGTTGGTTTTTGTGTATGGTGTGAGGTAGTAGTCATACTTCTTTCTTTTGCATGTAGCAACCAGTTTTCCCAGCACCATTTCTTGAACAAACTTTCTTTGCTCCAATGCATATTCTTTGCCCCTTTGTCAAAGATTAGTTGACCATAAATCTGTGGGTTTATTTCTGGATTTTCTATTCAATTCCATTGGTCTGTGTGTCTGTTCTTGTTCCAATACCATGCAGTTTTGATGACTATGGATTTGTAGTGTAGTTTGAAGTCTGGGAGTGTGATGCCTCCATTCCCTTCTCTTTTTTTTTTTTCAGGAGAGCTTTGCTATTTGGGGTGATTCCATATGAATTTCATCAATAATTGTTCTATTTCTTTGAAGAATGACATTGAAATTTTTATTGGAATAGCATTGAATCTGTATATTGCTTTTGGTAGGATGGCCATTTTAATAATGTTTATTCTTCCAATCCATGAGCAGGGGATGTCTTTCCATTTCTTTGTATCTTCTTCTATTTCTCTTAACAGTGTTTTATAGTTTTCTTTGTATAGATCCTTTACCTCTTTTGTTAGATTTATTCCAAAGTATTTAATAATTATTTATTAAATAAATTTAATAATTATTTATTAATATTTATTCCCAAATATTTAATAAAAGGGATTTTTTTTTATTTCTTCTTCAGATTTAAGGCTTGTGTATAGGAAGGCTACTGACTTTTGCATGTTGATTTTGTATCCTGCCACTTTACTGAACTGATTGACGAGTTGAATTAGATTTTCTGTGGAGTTTTTGGGGTTCTCTATGTATATTATCATATCATCTGCAAATAGTGACAGTTTGACTTCTTCTTTTCCTATTTGGATTCCTTGGATGTCTTTCTCTTGTCTTATTGCTCTGGTTAGGAATTCCAGTATTATATTGAAAAGCAGTGGTGAGAGTGGACATCCTTGTCTTGTTCCAGATCTTAATGGAAATGCTTTCAGCTTTTCACCATTGAGAATGATACTGGCTATTGGCTTGTCATATATGTCCTTTATGATGTGGAGGTATGTTCCTTGTATCCCAAGAATTTCGAGGGTCTTTATCATGAATGGGTGTTGCACTTTGTTGAACACTTTCTCAGTATCTATTGATATTATCATGTGGTTTTTATATTTCTTTTTGTTGATGTGTTGGATAACGTTGATTGATTTTCGGATGTTGAACCATCCTTGTGTCCTCCCTGGAATGAATCCTACTTGGTCGTGGTGAATTATCTTATGGATACATTGTTGGATTCTGATAGCTAAAATTTTATTGAGGATTTTTGCATCAGTGTTCATTAGGAAGATTGGCCTGTAGTTTTCTTTTTTTGTGTTGTCCTTGTTTGGTTTTGGTATTAGTGTAATGTTGGCTTCATAGAACGTGTTTGGTATTATCCCTTCCTTCTCAATTTTTTGCAAGAGTTTGTGAAGGAAAGGCACTAATTTGTTTCTGAATGTTTGGTAGAATTCATTTGTAAATCCATCAGGTCCTGGGATTTTTTTGGGGGGGAGGTTTTTGATTACCATTTCAACTTCGCTGCTTATAATTAGTCTGTTTAGATGTTCTATTTCTTCTTTATCTAGCTTTGGGTGATTGTAGAGTTGCAGGAATTTATCCATCTCCTCTAGATTGTTGAACTTGTTTCCATATAATTGTTCATAGTAGTTACTGATTATTCTTTTGATTTCTGCTGTGTCCGTTGTGATTTCTCCTCTTTCATTTATGATCCTGTTTATTTGTGCTTTCTCACTTTTTTCCTTTGTGAGCTTGCCTAGGGGGTTGTCTATTTTATTGATTTTTTGGAAGAACCAGCTCTTAGTTTCATTGATCTTTTGGATTTTTTTTTTAATTTTGATTTCATTTATTTCTGCTTTGGTTTTTATTATTTCTTTTCTTCTACTGGTTTTGTGTTTTGTTTTGTTTTGTTTTGTTTTCTAGATCTTTGAGCTTTGAGATTAGGTTGTTTCTTTTAGTTCTTTCTTGTTTCTTGATGTGAGCCTCTATTGCTATATATTTTCCTCTTATTACTGCTTTTGCTGCATCCCATACATTTAGGATATTGGTGTCTTCCTTGTCATTCAATTCAAAGAATTTTTTAAATTTCTTCTTTCATCTCCTCATTAGTCCAGTGGTCTTCCAGTAGTGTGGGTTTCAATCTCCATGAGGTAGAAGAGTACCTTGCCTTCTTTTTATGTTTTATTTCTAGTTTGATGCCTTCATGGTCAGAAAAGATGGTTGGTATCATTTCAATTTTGGTGTATCTGTTGATGTTTGTCTTGTGTCCCAGTATGTGATCAATCCTGGAAAATGATCCATGTGCGCTAGAAAAATGTATACTCAGATTTTTTTGGGTTTAGTGTTCTATAGATGTCTGTTAAGCCCAAGAGCTCTAGATCCTTATTTGGAGCTTTAGTGTCTTTACTTATTTTTTGTCTCGTTGATCTATCCATTGTTGATAGTGGTGTGTTGAAGTCTCCCACTACATATGTGTTTTCTCTTATGTCTGTTTTCAGAGAGGACAACAGTTGTCTGATATATTTAGGTGCTCCTTCGTTTGGTGAATATATGTTAATGGGTGTTATTTCTTCTTGAAATATTGTCCCCTTGATCATAATGTAGTGACCATTGGGGTCTCTTTTTACCTTTTTGAGTTTGAAATCTGTTTTATCTGATATGAGAGTAGCTGTTCCCACCTTCTTTTTTGGTCCATTTGCTTGTAGGATTATTTTCCATCCTTTAACTTTGAGTCAATTTTCATATTTTGTAGCTAAATGTGTTTCCTGGAGACAGCAAAAGGTTGGGTTTTGTTTTTTAATCCAGCCTGCAACTCTGTGTCTTTTTTTTGAAGAGTTTAGTCCATTTACATTTAGAGTTAGTATTGACATGTTAGCATTTTTATTTGCCATTGTGTTTGTCTTTCCTTTGATTTTATTTATTTATTCTTTTAATAACTTTTTTTTTGGCCTTCTTTTGTTGTTATTCATCTCTCTGAGGTTTCTGAGGTTCTGGCTTTGGACTCCTTGTAGTATTTTTTTGGAGTGGGGATTTAGTCGTTATGAAAGTCTAGAGTTTCCGTTTGTCTGGGAAGGTCCTTATTCTTTCTTCATAGAGGAAGGAGAGCTTTGCGGTTTAGAGTATTCTTGGTTGGCATCTGTTTTCTTGGAGTCTGTTGACTATGTCCCTCCACTGTCTCCTTGCCCGTAGTGTTTCTTCAGAGAAGTCTGATGTCAGTCTGATTGGTTTTCCTTTGAGTGTTATCTGTTTCTTCCCTCTTGTCAGCTTCATTATTTTTTCCTTGTCTTGGAATCTTGGGAGCTTTACTATTATGTGTCTTGCTATATTTTTCCTTTCATCATGGAAGTTTGGTGTTCTTCTTGCTTCTTGTATATCAATTTTCAGCTTCTTCTTCACATTTGGGTTGTTGTCTTCAATTATTTCCTTGAATATTTTCTCTGTTCCTACATCTCTCTCCTCTCCTTCTGGGATTCCTATAACTCTTATATTTCCTTTCCTCACGGAGTCAGATAGTTCCTGAAGTCTTTCTTCGGTCTTTTTCCTTCGTGCTTCTCTTTCCTTTTCTGTTTTAGTTCTTTTTATTTCTGTGTCTTCAAGAGTACTTATTCGTTCTCCCATTTCATCTATTCTGCTTTCATTGCTTTTCCCAGAGTTCTTTAGCTCCTCCATTAATTCTTTGATCTCCTGTATTTCTTTTACTTCCCTCTTTAGGGACTCAATTTCATTCTTCTGATCATTAATTATTTTTCTCTTATCATTGTTTTCCTTTATGAGTTCTGTCAGTTTTTTAATCATGGCAATTTTAAATTCTCTTTCTGGAAGGCTCAGAAGTTCTTCCAAGTTACTCTCGTTGCGATCTGGTAGGTGGTTTTCTTTTTGTGGTGTGCTTTTTTCCTGAGGAGTTGCTGGGTTGCATGTGGTTTTTCTACTCCCTACTGCCTGTTTTCTAATTTGCCGTATTCCTTGGGACACTGTGTTGCTGGTACTGGCCGGCATCCCCTGTGCGCCTGGTCTGCCCCAGGGGTGGGTGCCGCTCCCCTCTGGGCTTGGACTGCAGATCAGAAGGGGCCTGGCCTGGGTGAGCCTCCCAGCTCACCTCTGGCTCCTCTGGGAGCCTTCTGCTGGTTTCAAACAGTCTCAACCAAAGAAAGGTCCCTGCTCCAAAATAGCGATGCCAGGGACACGCTCCCCTGGGCGCTGGGTCTGCCCTGGTGATGGGTGCTCACTCCCCTCTGGGCTCAGACTGCAGGCCAGAAGGCTTTAATAATTTTAGTCTCCAAATTTTTAAATTGCTAGTATATAAAGTTACAATTGACCTTGTTCATTTAACTTGATCTGATACTACTGAATTCATTTATCATCTTCAGTTATATTCGAGTTTTTTTTTTCTGTGTAAATTGCTTATAATTCAAATTCATGCCACTTACAAATAATAATCATTTTACTTTTCTTTGCAACTGTATGCCTTTTCTTTTGTTCATTGATTCACTACTTGCCCTTACTATTGCAGAAATTCTAACACAATGTTGAATAGACATGGAGAAGCAAATATCCTAACCTTGTTCCTGATGGTATGAAGAAGCATTTATTTCTTTCTATGAAATATGTAAGGTATAGAATTTTTTGCAGATATCCTTTATCAAGTTAAATATAAACCCTCCTGGGGCATCCCTGGTGGTGCAACAGGTTAAGCACCACACTAAGGAGCAATCCGCAGCCTCTGCAGCATGAGTTCAATCCTCGGCTGGCAAGGGAGCTACCCACATGGCGCAGCAGATCTCTCCTGGCTCACCTGCTGCTCCCCTCATCAGTGTATTTCAGTCAGTCTGCCTGTTCTTTTCCCTACTCTGTCTCTGGTAACCCTGTCGCTCCCTGCATCTCTGGCCTGTACCCCAGCTCTTGTATGCATAAATAAATAAATCTTAAAAAAATAAAATAAATAAACCCTCCTAGTTCTAGTTTATTAGATAATTGTTATCATGAATGAAATTTGAACTTTGCTCAGTACCTTGTCTACATTTTTCATACGATTATAATTTTCTCTTCTGTATTCTGTTAGTATGGTGGACTACAATGTTTGGTTTTCAAATGCTGATACAGATTTGCATCCCTGATATAAACTGTACATGGTCATATAGTTAATATTCTTTTTATGTATTGCTGAATTAGATTTCTTAATATGTTAAGGATTTTTACTTATATATTCACAAGAAATATGGGCCTGTAATTTTGTTTTCTTGTAACTTCTTTGATTAGTTTTACCACTGGGGCATTACTAGCCTAATAAAGTGACTTTAGAGTGTTCCAATTTTTTTTTTTTTTTTTTTTTTTGCTTTCTAGAAATACAATGCCTACTACTTCTAAAATGCTTGGTAGATAAGCCATTCAGGCTTGGGGTTTGTGATTTGTTGGAAGTTTTAAACTACACATTTAGTATCTTTAACAGATGTAGAGTATTCAGAACATCTATTCACCAATGACTTTTTTCAACAGCTTTGTTAAAGATAAAAAGTCACATTCCATACAACCCACCCATTTAATGTTTACAATTCAGTGATTCTGGAAGATTCAAACAGAGTTGTGCATCCACCACTACAATTTTAAAACATTTATTCTTCCAAAAAGAAACCCTGTACCCCCTGACTATCACTCCCAAACCCTTCCATTTTAACTACTTTTTGTACAAATATATTTGCCTGTTGTGTTATATGAGATCATATAACATTCCGTGCTTCATTTCCTTCACTCAGCACATTTTCAAAGTATATTCATGTTGTAACATATAATAGTACTTCACTCTTTTTACTGCCAAATAATATTACATGATATGTATAAATTGCATTTCATTTATCCATTAATTGATGATCATTTGGGTGTTTCCACTTTTGAAATATCATGATTAATGTTGTGAGCATTCATGTACACAATTTTTTGTAGACATGATTTTCTATTTCTTGGGTGTATACTTAGGAATGGAATTGCAGAATCACGTGATGGATTCCTATTTTGAACTGTTTGAAAACTGTCAAGCTACTTTCCAAAGGAGCATCACCATTTTATATTCTCACTAGTATCATATAAGGATTCCAATTTCTTCACTTCCCAACATTTGCTATTACCTGTTCAATGACATTTAAATTCTACAAGGTCTTGGTTCATTTCATTTAACTTATCAAATTTATGTGCATAGTTGTTCATAATATTTTATTATTCTTTTAGTGTCTGTGCTTCTCTAAAGTTATGCTCTTTAATTTCTGATATTGGTAATTTATGTTTTCTTTTTCTCTTGTTCAGTTTTCAGGGGCACTTGCTGCTATCACCTTAGGAGTGTCCTAATCATACATAGGACTAAAAGAGTAAAGGAGTTTGATCCTATACTCTCACCCACATTTATCTGTCACTTAGCCTCAGAAAGGGGGCTTTTCTAGAATGTTTCTGTCTGTATTGGTACAAAATTCCCATATTTAAATTGTCCAAGATGAACCAGGCAAACATGGGATGAGGGTGGGAAGGAAATGCAGGGAGTTTATCATTGTATGTCATTCTTCAAGTTCTGATTTCCTCTCCAGTTTATTGTTGTTTACTTTTCAGATTTTCCCAAAATATGCTTGTGGTATTATGTCCAAAATTGTAGATTTATCATTTGGAGAGACTAAAAGATATACTTACTCCATTTAACTGGGGCTGGTTCCACCACTTATTCTACCTTACCTATGACTTATTGTGAGAATAAACACACTGTCCTATTGGGAAAATCTACTCACTTTCCTCCAAACACACATTACTCTAAGGAGGATCTTGAAAAATTCTAAGAACCCAAAGTATCCTCTCAATCAAACCATGATTAACTTATCTTTTGTGTGTTTTTAATTCTCTCTGATTACTTTGTAATGCAATATAATTATTTTGACTTTTTTTTCCTAGCATGAATGAACTTATCACTTTAAGTAATATTCAGGTTCATATTTTCATCACTATTTTGTCTATGTAGTCTTTTTGAGATACAAAATTTATACTATTTTTATTATTCTCTAACTTACTCCTACTTATATTACTCACTTGTCCCTTTATGTATTCATGTAAAAAAATAATCCTGTCATTTAATGTTTCCCAAACTATAACTAAATACATAAAAAATCTCGACCATGCTCTATTTTTCAGCATTTAAAGTAATGCTATATTGCAGTAAGTAAACAGCAAATAAGTTTTGACTGAAAAAAAAATTAGCAAAGGAAGCTGTACAAATTAGGCCTCTTAGCTGTCTGAGAATATCAGAGATTAATTGGCTATAATTAAGTGATGGGGTTGATAAATAAGTTGGTTGCTTAAATATTCAGCTCCTGAGTAGTTATCCTAATTTTCTTTAAGTCAAGTATTCTTTACTTGCATGAAGTCACCCTCAGACAACTGAGTCAAGAACAAGATACTGTACACTTCTGTGGTCCTTTTTTAATTACAAATTTTCTATTCATTATTCCCCAACTGATTTGTGCTTCTAGAGAAGAAAAATTATATATTATTTATTTTTACTCAGAATTTGATAGGTATAAGATTATTGTATCAATGTGGGACAATACAGTTTTGTTAAAGTGATTTCTAGGCCCTCCCTGGTGGCACAAGGGGTTAAGACACAAACTATGAGGCTATCCACAGCCACTGAGCACGAGTTTGATCCCCGACCAGGGAGATACCCACATGGTGTAGCAGACCTCTCCTGACTCACCTGCTACTCCCCTAAACAGTGTATTTCAGTCAGTATGCCTGTTCTGATCCCCATTCTGTCTCTGCTGAATCCTCTCACCACCCCTGCCCCCACATCTCTGGCCTATACCCCAGTTCTTATATGTATAAATAAATAAATCTTTAAAAAATAAAGTAATTTCCAAATTTGTACCTGAATACATGCCATTGTGTTGCCATTTTTAGCATACATATGTATTATCATTTGATTGTATGCTTGACATTTTTGAAGACTTTTAAAACACCACCCCTATAATGTTAAAACACTTCAATTAAAAAAAATTCTTTGTCACTTCTCATCTTTCTTATGATGTAACTTTATATTCTTAAGTATACATACATTAAAAGTTTCTTGTTCCTGCCAGTATAAGGGAGAAACTATGAGTAGGAGATTTTCATATCTCATTACTTGCATGACTTTATTAAAGAGCAATAATAAACTGAAATGCACTGTTACCCATTTATGGTAGGAAACCATTGTTCCCTATAACTGAACAAATACCCAGATGAGCAGTTGAGTATGGCATCCAAGTAACAAACTTATCACAAAATTTGATTTAAAAACATGGGATTTTGATTTGCATTTCCCTGATTACAAGTGATGTTGAACATTTTTTCATATGCCTGTTGGCCATTTGCATTTCCTCTTCAGAGAAGTTTCTTTTTAGCTCTTCTGCCCATTTTTTGACTGGGTTATTTTCTTTGTTGTTGTTGAGTCTCTACACCAGTGAGAATGGCACATATTAAAAAAAACTAGCAACAACAAATGTTGGCGAGGGTGTGGAGAAAAAGGAACTCTCCTGCACTGTTGGTGGGAGTGCAAACTGGTCCAACCACTATGGAGAGCTGTGTGGAGATTTCTGGACCTACTAAACATAGAGCTTCCATATGATCCAGCAATTCCACTCCTAGGTATTTACCCAAAGGACACAGAAACATCAATTCCAAAGAACACCTGCACCCCTATGTTTATAGCAGCACTATTTACAATAGCTAAGCTTTGGAAACAGCCCAAATGCCCAAAAATAGATGACTGGATCAAGAAGATGTGGTACATATATACCATGGAATATTACTCAGCATTCAAAAAAGATAAACACATGCAATTTGCAGCAACATGGATGGCGCTGGAAGGGATCATGCTCAGCGAAATAAGCCAAAAAGAAAAATAAAAATATCGGATGGTCTCACTCATAGCAGGAATCTAGAAAACTTAAATAAGGGATCAGGAAAAAGAATAACTATAAGAAAGTGAAAATCAAAATCAACAAAAAACTATGAACCAGAGACACTTTTTGGGGGGTGGGGGCCGGGAGGGGAGGGATTGGGGTCAGAATGGGGCATGTGCAGTTGTATGGGGGAATATAAAAATAAAATTTATTATTTAATAAAAAATAAATAAATAAATAAAAACATGGGATTAATCTAAAATCAAATTATGTTGAATTTTTTGGAGTGCTATTTGCTTTTATAATCCTTTTCTATTTTCTACTTCTACCTTTACTAAAGTTTTAAAAGACATCTCTTCATTGCATTGGGTGTACACTTTGAGTAATAATTTATTATCAGTCTTTGTTAGATCAGAAGAGATTTGTGTGATAACACTCAATTTTCACAAAAAGTTAGAGAACACTGGTCTTGCTCAAATCAGTAGTTGTCATAAAGCATCTCAGAGATATACAAAGCTATTGAAAGCTAATTTGATAATTAGTTAGCTTTAAAGAGTCCTTCCAAATAGCTTTGCTCATAGAGTTGTGTGACATGTTTATTCTTAAAAAACTGGACAGGTTTTATATAAAAAGATGCTCTCAAATTTGCTTTCACATTTAAAAAATATTAAACTGCCATTAAAATGGCCCTGCATATTAATTAGGTATTCTTGACTCCTTTTTAATTCTCTTACAGAGTTACTATTTCTGAAAAGAAAAAAAAATCCTTAAATTAATGCCTTCGCTACAATCTCAGATGGATTAGATGATTTAGACATTCACTATATTACTTATAAAATAGACTTTTCTTTACTATTATGTTCCTTAAGCATATGCAAAAACATTACATTAAATAGAATTAAACGAAGTTACTAAAGAAAGGAAAAATCATCTTTGCTAAATTTTGGTTGCTCAAAATTTGAATTTTTTGTATTTCTCTTCAAAATTATTTTACTTTGAGGGAAAGACACCAACCATTGAAAACTATATCACAAAAAACAATAGCAGAAAAAAAGTATTTCTGGAAATAAGAGTAATTTTAGAGGTAAAATTTTATGAGAATTAGAACACAAACCTCAGTTATATTTGTTGTTTTCTGTAATTCACATTTTATTTTCTAGTATATTGGTATTTTCTATTTTAGTCAGAATGTAAGTCCATGAAATCTAATCACCATGTACTGTTCTACTATGTTTATATCTAATAATTATACTATCAACAATAACATTAAACACTGCTAATATTTACTGACATAAGTCTGTGGACCAGGAATATCAAGGGATTTGTATAAATTGTTTAATAGAAACCATTACAAACTTTTAAGTTTGATTATTCATATTCTATAGATGACAAAATTAAAGTTTAGGCAGGTTAAATATTTTCCCTAAGGTTATAGTGTTAGTCAGTATTGGAGCTGCCATTCTAAATTAGCCTTATCTACAAACATTATTTGCTTACTTAAAAAAGCAACAGATCTCTTTGTTCACTTCTGTTCCTTTACACAAATCAGATACTTTATTCTTAATTTTTATTTTCAGAATAATGACTTCTGGTCATTAGACTAATAACAAAATATTCACTACAAAGATGGATCATATGCCCAGTTATCCGAAGGGGGGAAAAATACTTGAATTGGCAGCAATCTCAAACAATAAAATAGTAAATAAAAACCTCTCAATTATATTTTAGAAATTTTCTTCTTCTGTTATAAGGATGTAGGATTTTGAAAACAACTGGAGTAAATTAATTCATGAATCATGTCTAGAATGCAGACAAATGACTTGTATTTAAAAAAAGAAAATGGGGCCTCCCTTGGTGGCACAGCGGTTGAGCGCTGGGCTGCAAAGCTTCTGGTTCTATCCCCAGCCACCGGCGAGAGACCCACATGGTGCACAGACCTCTCCTGCCACCCTCTGTTCCCCTCAGCAGTGTGCTTGGTCAGTCTGCCTGTTCTGTTCCCTGCTCTGGCTCTGGGGAATTCTCTCACCCTCCCGTGCTTCTGACTGTACCCAGGCTTGTATAAATAAATAAATAAATCTTAAAAAAAAAAAAGAAAGAAAATGATAGGTGAAGTGGTGTGTCTAAGAACAGCAGGCTCTTCCAGTTCATTCCTCTTTTAGCAGTTGAGGATAAGGGGGCTATTCAGTTTAAGGAACTTTTCCAACTGTATCATGACAAACCTAAGTCTTGAACATTTTTTTTAATCTCTTATACTTTTCCCACCTGACCAAGACACATAAAGTGATATTTAGAATAACATTGTGAACCTGTTCTCAGTGCCTCTAAAAGTATAAACCCATTTAGCATGAATTAATCATGGAGAGGATTCTTTTTTCCTTATTGTTCTGCTCTGTGAATCAACACAACTTGTTAAAAGTTCCCTTGAGCTCTAAACAGTAGTATTTATTCACCTACTTAACATATATTTATTGAATGTTAATGTGTGCCAAATCTTTTGCTGTATTTCCAAAATTAGATGAAAGCGAATGGGACAGAGAGATATAAACACCCAGAGATGCATAATCTATCTGAGGACATGAAAACAGATGGAACATTTCCAGAACATAAAACATTAAGAAGTTGTGGTAAGCATTCTATAAAATAACTTACTGACCTTTGCCTCCTGATAATTATATCCTATCTTTCAATAACTCAGTCACCTCCTTAATTTAGTAACTAACTTCTAACAAATTACATATAGCAATAATGGTGATATACCACATTAGAAATTAGTTATAAAAAATGTTGGCTTTCATCCTAGTCTTTCTCTCTTTCATTCTCTTGTTTGGATTGTTTGCTCTGAGGGAAGTCAGGTACCATCTTTCTAGAATATTCAGGCAGCATATGGAGAGGCCCAAGTGGCAAGATACTGAAATCTCCTGCCAATAGTCATGTGGATGTGTTTGGAAGCACATCTTTTAGAACCAGTAGATACTTGGATGAGTGCAGCCTTGGCTAAAAGCTTGACTGCAACCTCATTATAGACCCTCAGCCAGAATCATTCAGTTAAGCTGTTGAGATCCCTGACTCTCAGAAACTGTGAAGCAATAAATGTTTGTTGTCTTAATTTGCCAAGTTTTAAGGTAATTTGTTATATAGCAATAGATGAGTAATATAGTTATTTGTTATTGCTCTGGAATTTTAAGGACGAGGGGTAATGAAATAGAAATTTTAAGGAAGAGGGGTAATGAAATGGAATTTTGGCAGATCACATGATTGGAGAAGGAAACTGATCATAAAGTCAGTACTGATGAAAAAGATTTCTCACTTACTTTGAGGTGTAATGTGTCATTCAGTTACTCTATATTAAATGAAATTTTAGCTGCTATACTTTCACAACTTAGAAAGACCTCAGTGAAAAATCAGGAGCCAGCAATTTTGGATGCATAATTTGCAATTATGAAAGCTTACTGAGAACTTTCAAAAAAGAAAAAAGAAAGCCATTAACAACAAAACCTAATGTAACCACTGGCCACAATCTATAGAATTAAAGTAAACGTGTTTGTGTGTGTGTGCGTGTGTCTTGTTCTTGGTATCTTCAAATATTGCAATAATAGCACAAGTTTGGATAATTAAAAGGTCAGCAAAATTCTATAGACTATAATCACGTAGACTTATTATTCAAGATAAAGGACTGAGCAATGTGAAAGAAGAATGTGAGTTATCATCAGGACATAGGAGATTTGCGGGTACACCTAGACAGAGTCCTTCTAGTCACACAGTATGTATTTCATCTCTGTGTGGTTTTAGGAGAGTTCAGGCAAATGATTGCAGCAAAATCTTTTAGGCCTCACTGTTCATATATCCAAGCCAAGCTATGTAACTAGTTATATAGATATAAGTCATCAATCTACACATCTCTGAATAATTTAAATAAGCTGACCCTGGATGCCATCAGGGGGGTTTCAAACACATTATAAATGACTAGTTGGTTCACACAACTTTATCATAGCCAAGAGTCTACACCAGACTTCCAGATAGCCTTGGAGATAAGCAGAGAGATACACCAGACATCTGTATGATAATTCTATACAATGATTACTTTCAACACAGAAGAAATCAATCATACATATAATATTTGTATAATATGTGTACTATATATGTGTAGCTATACTGGTATAACATGAAATAATTGTGATAAAATGTACCTATTATTATCAGTACATATATATGTATGTATATGTTATTCATACATACATGAGTTATATGAATATATATCTTTATGTAGAAATTGATAGATTATATTAACCATGTGACATGAAACCTGGTTTGTTAACAATGCCAATAGACATTGGACGTATAGACAGTAAACAAATATATAAAGTTAAACACAAGCTGCTAGCAACACAATTTTAGAGTTTTAAAATTTTAGAGTTGGTACCTGGGTCATGATATTCTAAGCCAACTAGGTGGGGCTTTTATACTAATATCTTTCAGAAAGAATAGTGAATACTTTGTTTATCATATGACCAATCATTCTGAAGCTATTCAGATCAGAATAATTGTCTGAATCCTTTTAGAACTGTGTTTATCATGCAGTCCATTGGCTTTCTGTTCAAATTTGTTTCATTCACTTTTTAGACCAGAGTTCTGCCCTCTTGTCCTTGTTTTTCATCACATTCGATTCACTACTTTAGTTTTCCATGTCTTACTATTTTATTTTATCTATGCAAGTTAAATAGACTGGGTTCTTATGCCTATGGAAATTTTGTTTATTTTGTCACACACTTTGGATGAATATGGTATTCTAACATTAAATTAGTTTTCTCATTGAATGCAAAATCATTGCTTCATTGCATTCCAGAATCTGGGGTTGCTGATAAGTTAACATCATTCAAGATGGACCCTTACCTCCTTGACAGCCTCTTCTTGTATATATTTGCAGCATTCACTGCTCTCTTTTATTTATTTCCACATTTCCATGGAAGTAAAAAACACATTCATCAATAAACACAAATAATGAAGAGAGAGCAACTATTTATGTAAAGAAGTAGTTGGTAGGTAGAAAATAAATAGGGTAGGAAAATGTAAGAGAAGTATAATATTTTAATTTAATTTAATTTATTTACTGCTTCTCCCTTCAAAAATAATTTGTATCACTAGGAATAGTCTAATTCCTCTTTCCAGTTACATAAAAATTTCAAGGCAACTGGTATAGGAATGTGCATAACCTTTCTTAAATCACTATAACCTACAATCAACATAGACTTAAGAATCTGAAATCTTAACGAAATACTGCCATCAGTGTTTATAATAAACGATACATTTAAAAATCCCTATCTCAGCAGAGAAATTTTATAATATAAATTGTTCACTTAACTTTTACTGCTGCAGATTTTGTCAGACAGTAAAATTAAATGGTGGATGATCACCAGAATATATTATATTTTCCAAGATACCACTGGGTTGCTAATACATTGCAGGAGAAGAAATTTGTTCCCAGGTGTTATGTGGAATTGGTAAGCAGTAATATTTTCTTATGTAATTAATAAAAGAGAAAGTTGCAAATTACCATGAGTTTGAAATTTTAATTGTGAAATGGAAACATACGTCAGCAGAAATAAGCACGGGCACATGGCGGTAAGACATTCCAGTTGTCTAAAGTTCTTTGTTTTTCTTAAACTACCTCTGTCCTCGCTGAGCTGGTTAAATTCAACACTTCATTGATGTTTACAGATGCTCTCTGGTCCACTTGTTCTACTCCTAGCATTGTTCTCCCATGATGGCTGTCATTTAAAATATCCTTTTCTCCTTCAATCATTTTTCTTTATTTTTTTTTAAACTGCTTTTTTTTTTTTTTAAGATTTATTTATTTATTTATACAAGCACTGGGTACAGTCAGAAGCGCAGGAGGATGAGAGAATTCACCAGAGCCAGAGCAGGGAGCAGAGCAGGCAGAAGGACAGAAGTACACTGCTGAGGGGAGCAGCGGGCGGCAGGAGAGGTCTGCACGCCATGTGGGACCCTCCTCCAGTGTCCAGGGATCAACCGGGGATCGAACCAGTGCTACAGAGGCTGCGGGCAGTTTTGCAACCCAGCGCTCAACCGCTGCGCCACTGGGGAGGCCCAATCATTTTTCTTTATTAAAGATCTTGAAATATCCACCATGTTTTTAGTTTTCCCTCACATGAAGAGATAAAAATAATCTTTAACACATCCACTCATGATAAATGGCTTATTGATGTCATTGAAGAAAATATTCACATCTATTAATAAAGCTTGTAGATACCACTGTCATTTGAAAATGATCCTCTGTTAATTTGTTTTTCTCTTTATGATAATATGCTCTGTCAACTTTGCTTTCATATTCATGAATTCTATTAGCATAAAGGTAATACTGCCTTATTTTGGCATCAGCTGTGGGTACTGTTCATATTAGAAATGCTTAATTCTCCACTTATTAAAGTAGTTCTTATTTTGGACACTTGGCAATATCATCATGTACACTGTAACTATCAACCAGGACTACAGTTGAAGAACCCCAGAACAACTGACATGAAAGAGAGTTTGGAAGGAGAGGCTGGAGAATAAATGGTTAAAACTATAGTCAATTGAACTCCACTGTCTGCACCAGACACTTAACACCAAAAGAAATACAATCTAATTTTGGATTCAGATTTACATGGTTTAATGCTCTTTCAAAACCAAAAGAAAGAAAATCTGAGATATATCATCGCAGTCTATTTTCTAGATTCAGTGACCTTGAACCTCAAATTTAGTTTTATAAATGAGCATATAAAAGTTTTACCAGCTCCAATCAATAAATATAAAACCAGACTTTCCAAACCACATGTAAAGATCTCTAAAAAGGTAAAATGAACTGTCTTTACAACTAAGGACTATTAATACCTGAAATAAATACTTGTAATAACTGAAAGGAGTTATTTCACTAGTTTCATAAATTTGATTTTTCAAGATGGACTCTATCTACTGCCAGAGATTTTCTACATCTAAAATAAAACATACACTACACTATAGTTTATTATACACAATCTAAAAGTTTAGCACATACCACCCTATGCTGTAAGATGTTAGCAATTCTATTATAGAGACATATGGTTGATTTATCCAGAAGATATTTGTCTAATCCAGAGTTTCCTAACAACTGTACTGTGGTATGTGGGTGTGTTTTAATGGGTAAATGTGGTATTGAGATGTTGATCCTGGTGTCCCTGAGGATAGCTGGGAAAACCTAGGACATATTAATACCCCAACACCCTCAATACCTTCTGGCCTTGAAAAGTCACATCACATTTCCCAACCCATGTAAACATTATGAACTTTGAAGACACTCATCTATGCTGAGTGTATTTGTAACAACAAATAATCTTTAGCACTTAGTAATCTTGAAATGAAGAAAGACAAAGTCCCCATCCCTTTGGATTTGAAATTATAGTGATACAATATAACTAAACATTTGTCACTATTGCTTTTAAAGAAGAGAAGAAACCACTGAAGGAGACACTCATACATTTGTGTTGTTGTTTTACTTTTTCACGAGACATTGAAGATGAAGGCATGTCTATCCTGCCACTGTCTTGGCAAAAGTACCATATTCACATCATATAATCAGTTTGGCACTTCTTCCCTGGATTTTAAGTGGCATCATTGCACCTTATTTATGGGAATAAAACATGCATTTTGGGTATATTTTTTTGGGGAGGTCTATTTTAAACACTTCATAAACCCATCAGAAAGATTGGGTTAGGCAAGAATTGGATTAGGCAACAAGGCCCTGAAAAGCAGTGCACCTGATTGGGTGGTATATGTGCAAGTGTTTCCATTACCCCAACATAGATAGGGATTAATCAAGTTGATAAAATCACTCCCCACTTTCCCTTCTACGGTCCTTTTACTCTCTCGTTGATGCTCCTCCTCTCTCCCTCCTCATCACCCCCATCATCCTTTGCTCACACAATCCAAAAACCCTTATATGCCAAGAATGTGTCTCCTAATACAGCAGAGACTGTCTCCATTGAAATTCAAAGGCCCAGAATGCCACCACCACTGTCCCCATACTGACAGTCAAGGTGTAGGCACATGATTTAAACTATGCTTACATGATTCTCAGTCCAGGAAGTCAAATTCAAAGCAAATGAGGCAAAAACAGAGATTAGTTTAGGATTTATTCCAGTGGTGGTAGTACACGGAATGCGGTGGCAAATGAATATACCATCTGTGAAGTCCAGTGTCATAATGTTATGATGCCAATAATGGCATTAAATGTTCAGAGAGGACTGGAATGGCACCTCAAACAGCTGTTCTTTGGGATGATTGACTGGGTTCCTATATGCCTCGACCATTGCAATCTGTCTGTTTTCTCTTCTTGTTCTCCAGCTTTCCAGTGTTTATTTTTCTGCTTAATTTGCTAGAGTTGGATTCTGTTGTTTGCAATGCAGAACTGAACAAAGACTCCATGTCTAATTTTTTTCATATAAAAGCGATTTTTCTTCCTACTTATCCCAACCACATGAAGGACTATAAAATTAATTTGAATTAGTTTTTTTTTAACAGATAATATGTAAAAAATAGGATCAGAATAAAAAGAAGCACAAGGAGAAAGAAACAAACAGAAAAAAAGGTGTGAACTATTTCTCTTTCAAGACAGTTTCATTTTTGCTTGGAGAACATGGCTGGTCGTAGGAGTTTTAGAGTTAAAGATGCTACAAGACCACTATATATTTGCACTGGTGAATATTCACACAGCAGGTCCACATTCTCCACTTCCTTTACAATAATTATTGCTCCATTTAGGCCACAACAACTCATCACTTCTATCTTAGTCAATTTCTCATTTATTATCAGCTTGAAAGTTCTGTAGTTTATATTTTCTAGATGTTTCAGGCCTTCTTTATAAGTCTTTTAAATGCACACTTAAACCTTCTATATTATTTCCTCTTTCGGCATTAATATTTCTATCAAACTATGTTGCAATGTATTCTTTTTATTAATAAGAATATTACAAATCATGACTGTTTTAGATTATTACATGTTACATCTGTTAGGATATAACCATACCAAAAAGGCCAAAACTTCTTTGTCTCACACAGTACATTAAAAAGATTTCAGCTTTTGGGCCTCCCTAGTGGCCTAGGGGTTAAGTCTCAGTGTTATCAACACTATGGCTTGAGTTCAATCCCAGGCCAGGGAACTAACCCATTCCATTCTCACCAGCTGCTCCCCTCAGCAGTGTATTTCATCATATCCACCTGTTCTGCCCCTACTTTGTTGCTGGTGAATCCTCTTATCCCCCGCACCTCTAGCCTATACCCCAGTTCTTATATGCAAAAAATAAAGTTAAAAAATTCATATTTTATATTTTTTGACAAGTTTATATTTCCATTCACTTAAAGTGACAAGATAAGAAAGTACCAGCCCTTCAACTAGATCTGGTTCCCATTCAGATTTTCTTCTTGGACACTTGGAAGCTATAGTAGCTGCTTTCTTCACCTCACAAGGTTCATTCAAGGTCCCTAATTGCTGTGGCAACAAAACCACTTCCAAAGTCAGGGCTTCTTACCATTCTTAAAAGATATAAAGAGCAGGTTGGCATTTAACTTTTGGCTTGGGCATCACCAACATGAAGACACTAGGCTATCAAGGTAAGCCAAAGGAGTGGCAGATAGAAGCTTCTTACTAATATACTCTGTGTTCAAGGATGTCAGATTAGGGCCAAAGTCAAAAGTAAGAAAGTACATGAGTTAGAGGTCTGTCTCAGACTGCTATAAGGAGAGGCAAGTTTGCCAACAATGGTTTCTGTATTTGAAGGCATGATTGCTGTCCCTTATAAGGATTTGCTGGAACCATTAGTGAAATTAAGTTCCATGAGTTCTTTCGACAGATGCAGTTCAATGATGTTTCTTGTAAGTAATTGAATACACAAAAGTCATGATCTCTTGTTCAAAAGCCTGCTGAAGAACCTTTTAAAAATCTGACCCAAGTTTTCTGGAAGTAGCTAATATCTAACTTTGGACAGTAATGAATCACTTCCCTGATCTTTTCTTTGCCCCAGGTTTTAACAAAGTCTACTTCTTTTGAGTTACTTTTTTCCCCCTTAACTGAGATTATAAATTATTATCTTGCTTAACTGTATTAGAAGGTGTCATAGAACTTCATGGTAATGAATTTTAGATTTAAAGTTAGGAAAAGACCTTTTTACTATGTGTGAGAAGTTACTGTGAAATACAAATAGTGGGGAATCTGACTTCAGGCACATTACAATCTAGTGAATGAAACTTGTATGTAAATGGATGATTGTGATAAAAGGTAAAGTTAAATAAGTGTTAACAAGCTCATCCACGCTAATACAGATAATGGGACAATAGTTCTAATTGAAAAGGAAGTTCCTTTTCAAAGATGCGAGCATTTGAGAAGTGCTGAAGAATATAATTACTGAGGAGCAGTAGAAAAGTCATTTCACTGCTGGAATAGAATTAGCAAAGGCAAAGAGGCTTGGTTCAAAAGTTGTTTTGTCATCTTTTAATTGAACACTATGCAAGATGCTATGGTAGTTTCTGGGAACAATAGAAAGAGAAATGATATGTGTATCCTTTTCTCCTGTAGCTTACATGCTACTTTTAAAGGAAAGACATTTCTATTTCAGTATATACTTGAAGATTTCTACAATAGCACATAGTTCTTAGGAGCTATATAACTGAGCAGCAGATTCTTTGAAATCTATAATATATAAAGCAACCAAGAAATCATTATTGTCAAAGAAAGTAACAGGATGTTTTAAGAGGACATGTGATACGGACTATTTCTTGAAAGACAGATACAATTCAATGTGAAAGAAAAGGGGAAGGATATACTAGATGACAGGGACAGAATGATCAGACCAAAGTCAACAATAATCTTGGCATATCCAAGTAACTGAAAACAGCAACTTAGATGAAGTAGTGATGCCTTTTGGTCAAAACCAGAAAAAAAATTAGAACTACATGTTTGGGTGAACTCAAATGTCTACAAAACTTGGCAAATTAAGTGGGAAGAAGACTGGGCATAAAAATGTGAGTGAGTGGACAAGGATAGGCTAATGTGAAGACTATGACCCAGACTCAACAAAAAAGAACACCAATAAGTGCCAGTCATTTGATACATATGCCATTAATCTGTATGTTTAAGGACTAGAAACATTCTTAAGACATAAAATCATGTTGGTTAAAACTCTAGTAGAAACATAAAAATTCCTTGAGTCATATTGAGTTAGACCTATTATATGGACCACTAATTTTCAACCTCCTCTAGACTGTAAAGGGCAAAGACTGTAAGAACTAAGCATTTGTATTTTAACTGTCAATTATGGTTATAAAACGGAGGCACAACAAAAGGAGAGTAACATTTTAAGCAGGCTACAGAATAAAGATATTCACACGTAAAAAAAAACATGAATTGATAGGAGTTACTGTTATTAAAGTTTTTAAAGTGATTTTTAGATGAAATTCATCCTCAAAGTCTGTTAAATTGGTCACAGTAAAAATTTAAAGCAAAATTTTGGGAATATTCATTAGGAGAAACATTACAACTCTGTGATTCTTCTCTAATCTAATAGGGAGAAAATTGGGCATAGATGCTTCAGTTTTGCACCTGAATATACGTGTACTTGACAGATGACTCTTCATCTGCCATCATTATCAGTTACCAGTGGTGGATGTTACCAGGACCTCATGACCTCATGGTTAGATTTATTCACATTTCTGTTCTGGGGTTTTATCCCCAACCTTGTATGAAAGGTTGATAATAAGAATATGACTTCTAGAGACCTCCCTGGTGGTGCAAGGGGTTAAGATGCAGCACTATGAAGCCATCCGCAGCCACTGCAGCACAAGTTCGATTCCTGGCCAGGAAGGTGACCCACATGGCGCAGCAGACCTTGCCTGTCTGGCCCGCTGATCCCCTCAGCAGTGTATTTCAGTAGATCTGCCTGTTCTGTTCCCCACTCTGTCTCTGATGACATCTCTCACCCCTTACATCTCTAGCCTGTACCCTAGCTCTTGTATACATAAATATTTAAAAAAATATAACTTTTAAATCTTCACAGTATAATCCAGAAAGTTCATTATTTAAACAACAACAACAATAAAAGCCAATATATTTATCTCCCCTGTCAAGAATTCCAGACAGGTAGAGGAGTTTAGGAACAAGGAAGAACTGGGCAGAATAATGAATTTCACATGGAGATTACAATATTATGACTCTGTCTGAATGAAATGTAGGATTCCAGATGTCGCCTACATTTCACTTAAAACCAACTTCTAGGATTTATGAACAACAAAAATCCCTGATGTAACAGGACAACCCTGCTTCCTAAGATTGAGAAACACTTAGAAGATCATCAAATCTTGAAAATGTACTAATGAGTATCGAAGTCTGATTAAAATCAATTCAGTGTTCTCAAAGCACTCTTGGTGATTTAGAGTAAGTATGGCTTAGGTTTCATTTTGATGAGGATATTTTCAGGCAAATTTTGTGAAGACAAGGAAGTCTCAGTAATACAATTAAGTAGTTTTCAGGAAGCAGGGTTAAGCAACCCAAGGATAATATAAAAGAAAGGAAGGAACTAGGAAAGAAGGTAGAGAGGGAGAGAGGAAGCAGGGGAGGGAGGGAGGACACATATACATAGACCAGTCACTTGTTAAACTGTGAACTATTCAGCCTCATAACACAAAGCATGGCATATCCAATAAATTAATTTTACGAGTATTTGTGAATAAGTCCAAGTTATTAGCAGATGTGAAAAAAGATGAACACTTTCTGACACTTAATTGAGGAACAGAATAGCTAGAAATATTTTTCATACACATGCTCATATTTTTCAGTTTTGGTTAAGATCAAACTGATCTGTTAGCTTTATTGTCTAATTTATTGTTTAGAATTCCCTTTAGTAGGACATGTTTTTGGTATATTTCAGGGAAAGTTATTTGGAGAAATGTTTGAAGTGAGATATATATAATAAAATGAGTAGCTTTCTCTAAAGATAAGTCAAAAAACTGAAAAACTAGGGGCCTCCTAGTGGCGCAGTGGTTGAGTACGAGGCTGTAAGGCTGCCCGCAGCCTCTGCAGCATTGGTTCGTTCCCTGGCCGCCGGCGAGGGTCCCACCAAAAAAAAAAAAAAAACACTAAAATTATAAAATTGGAGACATAAACTATATTTTATAGTAATAATAATATTCTACTTAAAATAACTCAGAATTATTTTATATTTATTATATTTAGAGTATAGCGCATAATTTACTAGGAAATTTTAATTGCATTTGTATAAAATTAATTAGAGGAAAAGGACATTTTTTTTCTTCTGATTGAAGGATAATCTACCCATATTGGTTAGTTATCTTATAAGTATAAATCTTATATGTATTGACAAGTTTGCAATTAAATGTGTTAAATAACTTGATTCTTTTTTATTTTCTATATCAGATTATAAGAACTGATTATGAACAAGGTATTCACACAACACTCTTCACATTCAGGACACTTTAGAATTTCATTTATACTTTTATGCATACGGCAGATATGGATTCTATAAAAACACAGTGTGACCATAAGAATGCTTCACAAGATCTTACCAATGTTACCATACTGAGACAGAGACAAAATATAGAAAAAGTCCTAGGACAATTTAAGTATTCAATTTCCTACAGGAAGATTTCATTTATCTAAACAGAGGACCCCTACTGTCTCCTCTTAATTACAAATATTTCATTATGAGAAGGTTGGATAAAATCAGATAACTCTGTACTTGATTTTGTCCAGCAAGAAAAGAATATTTAAATGAACGAGGGGGAAGAGATACCGAATTGCCATAACATAATCATTTTCTTAAACAAGTAAATGTATTCCCATATTTAATTGATAAAGCAAATATCACGTGCCGTTTTGCGACATCAGTGGCTTTTGATGAATGGCTACAGAAATACAAGTTTAATATCAAGATATGCAGATATATTTCCTCTGCCTTTCCTTAGTGTGTCCTTCAGTGTTGGAAACTATTTTCTGGCATTTATCAAGGATTTTCTGTATCAACATACTAGGACAACAATGGCATTAACCAGTAAGTCTCCATAAACTGTGCTAAACTTATCTGATGTTTAGCTCTTTAGAACTAGTTCCTAATAAAGGTTGTTAAACTGGTAATGTTTCTTAATCAATAAGCCATCCCCCCAAAAAAAAAATTATTCATCCTCATCTCTTCTACCCTTTCACAAGAGTGTACACACCACCTAAATTGAATATGACCTATTCATAGTATAAAGGACACATCTCTAGGATGATTTAAATAAGAAATTTTAAATATTTTATGAGCATGAATCTACCTTCACCCTAGTGTCAAGAGATTTTTTTTAAAGATTTAATTGTTTATTATTTATACAAGAACTGGGGTACAGGCCAGATGCGGGAGGGTGAGAGAATTCAACAGAGACAGAGCGGGGAACAGAACAGGTAGACTGACGAAATACACTGCTGAGGGGAGCAGCAGGCACGACAGGAAAGGTCTGCTGCACCATGTGGGACCCTTGCCAGCTGACCGGGATGGAACCAGTGCTGTAGAAACAGTGGACAGTTTCACAGCTCTACGCTCAACTGCCTGAGCCACCAGGGGAGGCCCTCAAGAGGTTATTAATAAGAAAAATTCAACCCGAAGACCTCACAGAGCACAAGGGTTTCCTATCATCATGATTTATGAAAATAGTTTGTTGCCCTCATTTCACGAATAGCCACTGTTTGCAAATCATATGTACTTAAAAGCACTGGTAAGTGTCTTGGAGATATGTTAATATTAGCATTAAAATAAGAAAACCATTTTGTTGAGTTATTCAAAAACTAATCAGGTACTAGCTGATTTTAGAAAGTATTAACTTGGTTGCTACAATCCAAACAAAATCCTGGCTCCATATTTCTAAAGAAATCGAAGACATGTGCAAGAACAAAGTGTTTGTTGTAAATAAACTACAAAACAAAGTAAAGAGCATTTCTCTGGAAATAAGATACAAGTCTGTTTAAATAATTTAAACAAAAACCTAAGGCTGCCAAAGATAGAGCTAAAGTAATTTTGAAAACTATTACAGACTATCACATTGGCCTAATTACAGCTCCTAATAGCTCTGGTCCTAATAAACAATCAAAAGGAGCTACAACCTCTGGGTAATTTATATAATGCATGTATTTATAAAAGACCTCTTTTCCCCAATGGATATATTTACTTTTTAGAGATAAATTCCATCACATCACGGAAAGATGCAAGCACCAAGCATAAAGTAGAATGCTCTATTTCAAAACAAGCCACATGGGTTGGGATCCTTCCACAATTATGAGTATTTGTTAGTTATGTAGATTCAAACACCAGGAACACTGCAACTGCTACTGGGGACTGAGACTTACCAGTACTTGTGAGGAAGTTAACATTTCTCATCACACCTTCAGTGTAAGCACCAGGTTCATAGCTGTCCATTTCACCTGTGACAATGTGAGCGACTCTTGCTGCCCTTCCTCGGATAGCGCCTGCAGCACGGTCTAAATTATCAGCATCCTGGTCTCGCAATGCAATGATACATTTGTTGACATCTTCTAGGATATGGCTTTCTGTAATTAAACAGATCAAATTAGTTTTGTGGCTTTTTTGTCACACAAATCTACCTTATTGTTACCTTCTTTTTTTTTAATTCTTTTAAAAAAATTGTTTATTTATTTATACAAACACTGGGTATAGTCAGAAGCGCGGGAGGGTGAGAGAATTCACCAGCGCCAGGGCGGGGAGCAGAGCAGGCAGAAGGACCGAAGTACACTGCTGAGGGGAGCAGCGGGCGGCAGGAGAGGTCTGCGCGTCATGCGGGACCCTCCTGCGGTGGCCGGGGAGCAGCCAGGGATCTAACAGGCGCTGCAGAGGCCGCGGGCAGCTTTGCAACCCAGCGCTCAACCACTGCGCCACCGGGGAGGCCCTTAAGTGTTAACTTCTAACCTCTGATGGGATGTAATACACCGTGGTATGGAGGACACCGACAATTAAGAAGGAAAAATTAGGGTCTCCCTGGTGGCGCAAGGGGTTAAGCACCACACTGTGAAGCAGTCTGCAGCCTCTGCAGCACAACTTTGATCCCCGGCAGGCCAGGGAGCAACCCACATGGCGCAGCAGACCTCTCCTGACTCGCCTGCTGCTCCCCTCAGCAGTATACTTCGGTCAATCTGCCTGATTTGTTCCCCAGTGTCTCTGGTGAATCCTCTCACTCCCCCACATTTCTGGCCTGTACCTCAGCTCTTGTATGCATAAATAAATAAATCTTAAAAAAAGAAGGAAAAATGAAAACATGTATCAGTTTGTATCTAATAGCAAAATTTTGTGACATGTAGAATTCAATATTTTTACCAGCAATTTTTATAGATCTATTATTATTTTATAGATCTCATTTTATTTTATAATCTCATTTTTATAGATCTCAAACCAATATATTAGATTTTAAATTTGAGTGACATATAGGTGGAAATTAAGGAAGGCTTCTAGATTAGAACAAAAATAAATATATATGTAATGTTCAATTAATGTTCATTGACTTACAATGAGATTCAAAAATTACAGAAATCTTATAAATTTGTGGATAGTGAAAATGTAAAATAAATAATTTTTATATTGTAAAGAAGCAACCTCACTAGGTCTGTGAACACAAACACATATACATATACACACACACACATACACATACACACACATACACAGGCTTTAAAAGCACTGAAGCAAATGGGTTGCAGAGAAAGTTGCTAAGTTCAGAGAGTATATCCTTTTCTTCTTCCTCTTTGAGCAATTAGAGTATGAAGACATCAGGATGTTAGGATAACACAACAGAGTTTAGTTAGTATTTCCAGATCAAATTAATAAGACCAGAAGAAGTATGTGCAATATTAAAAGCCTTGGCAATAATACTTATAAGAAATTAAAGAATATTAAAATAATGTGCTTGACTTCAAGCTTTATCATGTCAATTCCCACCCAAATATTTATAGACAATCTTAAAAATGTATATTAACTATGTGTATTAAAAAAACACATAGGTAAGTTTTCAGTAATCCCAGAACACATTGTCATACTGTTAGCTATTGTTGTGTTGAGTATCTGCAGGTAAGCTACCAAGAGTAGGTGTCTATAAAGAAACATTTTTGCTGTGTTATAAATTTCACCTTTCATGTGGAACATAAAATCTGAGCTATCAAATAAAAGAATACGGTGCCTAGTGATCTTAGACCTTTGTCTATCATACCTTTGCAGGACCCATATGATATATTTTATTATTTCCTATCTCTAACATGTTCTTCCATAACTTTGTTCCCATGAGCAGATTAGAATCTAACCTAGAGTGCCAAGCCCTTTTGTTTGCTTGCTCAGCTGCTACTGTTCTTTCAAGACACTGGTCAAATGCTTCTCCCTCAGCAAATCTATCCTCACTTAGAACAACAGAAACAAGAAAAAAATTGTTCAGGATCCCCATAAAATAATTTATGTTTCCATTGTATCTTCTTTTCATGTTTTAATGATATAGTAATGAAACTCTCTCTCTAATACACTGTGAAATATAAATACAGGGATTTTATCTTATTTCTTGAGGTATCATAGCTAGTATAATGAATGGTACCTGTTAACAAGAATGTTTCTTGAATGAATAAAATAAGCCCTCTTATAAGATACAAATGGAAACAGAAAAGTGTTTCATCTAAATTCTAAATCATGGTTTATGTACATAGACTAACACATTTCAATCCCTTAAATTTAGTGAATTTAACTCATGTCAGAAACACATTATTTTCATGAGGAAAAGATTAAACATTGAAAATCATTATAAACTTACTAGAGTTTTAACCTAATTTGTCACATTCACTTATGAATGTGTCATTAAGGCCTATAATAAATCCAGACATGGTCCCATTTCAACAGAAAGCACACGTGTATCATCACCATCATATTTCCCCTGCAACTGAATACAAGTTTAAATGTGGAGGCATCATAATCATCAGTTTTTTTTAAAAGTCCTCAGATGTGCACTATAATAACAAATTAAGAAGCTTTTATTTTCCAAGTAAGTTAGTATTTTTTTTAAACAAACACTATATGTATGTATATAATGGATGTTTAATCTGTACTCACTAAAGGCATTTAGTATTACAGAATTGTTTTCATAAGTCTTACAAAAATGAAAAGACATAAAAGGAAAATATATTCATTTCTTGAAGATTGTCTAATAAACTGTATTCTTTGTACTTAAAGGTGAAATCATAGCTGTCACATATGTGTTTTTTTTTTCCCTAGTGAATACTGCACAGGAAAAAATATATATAAAGCATACCAACAATGGATTAAAAACATTCACCTCTTCAATAGAACAATAATATGCAGCCCCAGCAATTCCTTTTATTATTTAAAACAGAGGATAACAATAGCAAGGACTTTCTGGTTCTCTCTTGCATAGAAGTTTCTCTCTTAGAGAGTTTGTGTGGTTCACTGAGATTGAGCAACATAGTGTTTGTTCAAAAAGTACAGAGTTAAGGTCAGATATGGAAATGTAAGTCTGACATGAACTTACACACTAAAGAAAATAACTGAAAAAAATGAAAGAAGCAAAGAACCAGACACTATGTGAAGGTACTATGTTGAGAATTTCAGAGGTGATTCACTCAATGTTCCTTTAGAATTACTAAGATTAAATATAGCACTAAGGCATTAGGAAAGGTTTGCAAGATTCCACTACTGTGACAGTTTTCCATTACCCTGAATTTTTCACAAAATACCAGCAACAATTATTTGCATGCGATTCTAAACATAGAATACCAAAAAAAAAAAAAGAAAAGTAAAATGTTGGGCACCTCCCACATATGCACAATAACTAAACATTAAACCAATTCCTTAAAAACAATTATTTGTTATTCATGTATCAGGTGAATTTGAATAATTAAAATTATTCATCATAGCTCGAGTTCAAATGTCTAGCTATGTATCCTAAACCTTTAGGAAGAAAGAAAACACCAAATATCTTGCATTAAAACCTCCTACTAATGCATCTTTGCTAAAGCAATAGTCATTAGTATCTCCAATTTATTTTTTCTCAACTGTACCTTAACTGGAATTCAACAATCACATCATTTAAAAAATGAGATTTAAAAGAAAAAAATTTATAAAAGAGCATGTTCAGAATGTATGTGTTTGGGAGGGTAGAATGAAGATTTGTCTTAATAGCTTCACCATCCATTCCACTTATGATTTGGGTGCAGGGGAAGGTACTGCTGCTGTTACTGCAAACCCTGAAGTACATTTTAAGAACAGAGATTGCTGATCTACTAACAATTTCTGTCAACCATTTTATTGCTATCCTAAGATGCAAGGGTGATTTCTATAAGTTTGAAACCAGAGCCTCCCTGGTGGCTAAGGGGTTAAAGACAGCGTTATCAAGCTATCACCAGCCACTACATTACGAGTTCGATCTCCAGCAGGCCAGGGAGCTACACACAGCAGACCTCTCCTGTCTCACCCTCAGCAGTGTATTTCAGCACATCTGCCTGTTCTGTTTCCCACTCTCTGGTAAATCCTCTCACCACCAGCACCTCTGGCTTACACCCAGTTCTTGCATGCATAAGTAAATAAATCTTTTTAAAAAAGAGTTGGAAAACAGTAATCAACAGGACAACAAAGGAACTGATCTTGGACTAAAGTTACTTCATTTGTTGCAAACTTCTCTGCTAACTCCACATTCAGTCACTACACCAAGGGTAGCACAAGATTTTGAAATTAATTAAAATTGCTTTCTACAATTTTTCCCTAATTGTTAAGTTTTCTACAATTAAAGCTAGATTTTGCCTGAGGGAAAGTAGATAACAATCCTGTGAGAAAAAGTTATTTTATTGATTTTTGACCTACAAGCTCAATTTTATATATCTGCAGCCTGAAGAACAGCCTGAAAATAGCAGCACGTTTTATTTGTAAAAGCCAGACTCTGTTGCAAAGTAAAAGTTGTCTTTTAAATCCCCAAAGTGGATTTTAAATATATCAGTAATAGAGCCTAAAGAGGTGGATTGTTGGGCCTCCCTGATGGCGCAGCGGTTGAGCGCTGGGCCGCGAGGCTGCCTGCGGCCTCTGCGGCACTGGTTCGATCCCTGGCCACTGGCGAGGATCCCACATGGCGAGCAGACCTCTTGTAGGATAAAGAAAATGTCAGGCTTTTCTGCCCTCCACCATCAGGATAGATGATGGATCCTTGAGGTCCTGAATGCATGCCTGATGGCGGACACCTGGAATAGGGTGTGGGCATAGGTACATGGGATTCAGCTGGGCTAAGACTGTGCTTTTAAGGGCGGCGTCACAGGGAAGCCAGCAGAAGCTGAAGAGAAGTCAAGAGAGAAGTAAAGAAGCAGAAGCAGAGAACGCCAGAGAGAGTGTGGATTGCTGGGGGCTGGGAGGACTGCCAGCCTCTGGGCCCCCCAGCACCCCTGCCTGCCGTGTACTGGTAATCCCAATAAAAGCCTGCAAAACCACTGAGGACTCTGACTCCTCCTTTACCCGGTCTTCATAGGATCAGAAAACCTGCCCTGTGTCCGGTCCTGCCTTACACCTCTCCTGTCTCGCCTGCTGCTCTCCTCAGCAGTGTACTTGGTAAGTTTGTCTGTTTTGTTCCCCGCTCTGTCTCTGGTGAATTCTCTCACCCTCCCGCACTTCTGACTGTACCCAGTGCTTGTATAAATAAATAAACAAATAAATAAATTAAAAAAAAAACCTTCTAAAAAAAAGAAGTGTATTGTTTGCTATAATCCATTAAGTGAGAAATAATAAACCACCGTTTCCTCTCCTGATACCTGCATAGTTAAGGAGAAGGAAAGGATTAAAGAGACAGGGATATTTTTCTAAAGAGAACAAGAATTCTAGAGAAAGAGTTATAAGTTAAAATGCCAATTGCATTTCTTAAATTGGCAAGAATAAGGTGAACTACACACTGTATATTAGTTCAGAGAGTTAAACTAATTCTAATTATAAAAAACAAACATTCCATTCTTGCGCACCTGCATCTATAGCTGTAAATTTAAAATTCATTACGGCAGCAGTTCCACAAATGTTCAACAAATAAAAGCATACACATAGTAATATTTCTTTCTCCTTTATCAATCATGAAACTAAAAAGCTAATGGAATACACCAGGAGGGAAGATCATAGTTGTTGACACATCTACTAAAAAACGGTCAAAATTTCTGTTTGAGAATTTGATCATGATTTGACTACAAATTACCTGATTCCCTGCTTGAACAATTCAGCAAGTACTATTTTGAGAATGAAGCTGAAAGAGTGCTATGGGGGTAGGGGTCCATGGCGTCAAAAAGACAGTGCCCAGTAAGGGCCATGTCACTGAGGGTTCTCACCTGCACCCACAATTGCAAGACCACTCAGGCTCAGAGAACACTGGGGTTTATTTAACAAATGGGGAAAACAAAGATTTCTCAAAGCCACAAGTGATGGTCTATCTCACCCAAATAGGGTCCACAGTGTTCAAAAGTCATAAATGAAAAGCCATTCATCCAAGATAGCGCTGCCTCATCAACAAGGGCCTGGAGCTCATGGCACACCAGCAAGCAGTGGGCCAGGATCCAACTCACCGCAGCCAGAGGTGCTCACAGTTGGGGCTGCTGAGATGCCAATGCAGCAGCCTGCAGTAACTGTCTGAAAGTCAGGATAGACAGCACCAAATACTGGACCAGAGAGCAAGGAGGCAGCAGCACCAGGAGGTGGTGCCAGATGATGAACAGGTCTCAGAGGTGACCCAGTCACGTAGCGCTGTTCACTTGTCAACAATGCTGGAAAGCACTGACCATTAGTGCCAACCACTAGGAGGTGGTGAAGATACACCAGCATGAGAGCTCTTTGTGAGATGTTGGCCCACACCAACAATACACAGCTCTTTAAGACATTAGGCCCTTTCAAGCGGTGCCAGAGGCAGGGCTGGAGGGCAGCAGCTCCTGGCCTCTGCACAGCTCTTTAATTTCTCTGTGAGCCTTTTCTGTGTCTCTTCTTCCCTTGGAGGTTGGGCTGCTGGATGTTTTCTTTATTTGGAAACCAGTAACCAAGTCACTGATAGAATCTGAGTCTCCTGAGGCCAGGAACTGAGAGTCAGAGTCCCAAACTGGCTGCTGACCTGCCTTCTCTCCTCTTTCAGGGCCCCCCACCAGGAGGTCTGATTGGACCATTTTCAATTTCATAGCTGATTGGACCATTTACCAATCAGCTCATAACTCACACCTGATGGATTCTTTCTACACTCCAGGCACCAAATTCATGGCCTCTCTACAACCTATAGCTGGAGGGAACTGAAACATTAAAGCTGGCCTAATGGGGCCCCATGCTCCCTCCTGCAGCCTTGAATCAGTGGCTGCATGCCCTGGGGTGGTATGATAGGATAACCACTGCTGGCCTCTGCCTGCAGCCTGAGCCCCAGTGGAGTCACTGGTAGTAGGGAGTAAAATGCCTGGCACTTGCACTGCCCACAAGTAACTTCTGGGGTAAATGCCAGGGCCTGGAGGAAGGTGTCTCTGGTTTCATTCATATATATATATATATATATATATATATATTTCTTGGCTTTGGACTTGCATTAGGGACTTGGGGTATTGGAGTTTTTAATTATACATATATTTAATTTATGTCTTGTACAACCTTAAAAATTTCCCATCTCCTCTCCTGGACCTAAGTATTACTATGTGTTAGAAAATGTACATGATCTAGTAGATAAGGGAAATTCCTGCCTGAAAAGGGCCTATAAGCCAGTAATTAGAAAGTATTATTGTGCTCATTGCCTTTTACTTCCCAAAATACCAGTCAAAATTATTGTCATTTTATAATGTGGGTCAGTCTTTCCAAAAAAGTTTGATAGGCTTTATTCAATATGCCCAGAGTAGCGCCCTTCCAATAACTGTTGCCTTAATGTGAACTAATGATCACTGTAGGGTAAGGAAAAATGTTAGGCTTTTCTGCCCTCCCGCCATCAGGATAGATGATGGATCCTTGCGGTCCTGAATGCGTGCCTGATGGCGGGCACCTGGAATAAGGTGTGGGCATAGGTAGATGGGATTCACCTGGGCTGAGACTGGGCTTTTTAAGGGCGGTGTCACGGGGACGCCAGCAGAAGCCAAAAGAGAAGCCGAGAAAGAAGGAAAGGAAACCGAGAGAGAGAGAAGGCCGGAGAGCCCAGATAGAGTGAAGACTTGCTGGGGGCTGGGAGGCCTGCCAGCCTCCTGGCCCCCCAGCACCCCTGCCTGCCATGTGCCTGGTGAGTCCCAATAAAAACCTGCAAAACCCCTGATGGTTCCAGAACTCCTACTTTACCCGGTCTGCATGGGATCAGAAAACCTGCTCAGTGGCCATTCCTGCTCTCTACAATCACTTAACACCCTGTGAACCTTGGGAAGTCTATTTCCATTACTTAAAGAATGCAAAGTATTTTAAATATAGAACAGTGAAGGCCTAAGAGCTTTTTGTCTTTTGCCCTTTTCCCCGCTCTACCTAGAAGAATGTAGTTTGAGGAGTATCATTCAGGTGTGTAGGTTTTATCAGTTAACTTGTCCTCTCTGGCTGAGAAGGTAATCTTTAGTCTCAGATGTAACCACACCCTTGTCTGTCTTATGAAGTCTCCCCATCTCTCTCCTGAATGCTTCAGGTCCCTAAATACAGAATAAATGTCCCCTTATTACTACGCAAACTGAGGCCTTCTCCCCAGGCCCCCCAGACTTGCATGCTCTAAAGGGATCTGGCCATCCATGCACACAAAGACAAAGCTTACTTACTGCGAAAGAACATTAATAAGTTTAGTGTGCAGGGATAGAGAGAAGAAAGGATAATAATTTCCCAATAAAACACCAAAGTTACTCATCCCCTCACAGGTAAATCTCTCAGTGAGTTGCTGAGGCCTCAAAGCTTGCCACAAGTCTAAGGCACCTCTGGCAGGAAAGTATAGGAAGGGGGTAAAAGAGCCAGGTGAGTCTGTGATGCAAGGAGCAAAATCCAAGTACAAATCAAGATAAAGGCTGCCATTGTCAGCCTCCCAATAGGTCTCTCATCCACCTGTATCTTTCAAGTGTCTCTACGTGCCTCTCCTGTGTCTCCTCCGATACCCCAAGTCCTTAGTGCAAGTCCAAAGCCAAGAAGTAAGAGAGCCATTCTTCTTCATTTTCTCTCTCTTTTTGAGCCTACTTGGCTTCTCCATTCTATCTATAGTTAAGTAGGGCAGGGGATATGGTACCTCCCTCTTTTATGGATACATCCATTACACCTGGTAAACTACATTAGTCTTTATAATTTATGACAATGTAAGTTCTCCAGATATATGCTGTTTGATATATTTATATATACATATATATATTTTCTTTTTTGCTAACCCACCTGATGCTATTTTAATGATTTGTCCAGCCCAAGAAGAACTCAAAGTGGTGGGAAATTTCCCCCTTCACAGTAACTTTGAAGTTTTATTAACCTTTATCACAAAAGTTCCCTCAGTTTCTTTGTACTATAAAATGTTTATTTTTCATTGGGCTTCAACCAGCTCAGACTTACCTGACCTAATTCTGATAACAATCAAAAGTAAAATAAAGTTTAAGATAACTTTTTAAAAACTAGTTCTTATAGAAACTAATAGGAACTCTTATACAAGCCCTTAAAAGATCTCTGCAATACTTATGGAGACACAATTTTATAGATATAAACCCACAAAAATAAAGCCACTGAAGCCTTCATATTTCTTTCAATATATCTTAAGTTGGTTTTTATTTCCTCTATGAAGTATTTCAGAAACTTATCAAAAGCTTGGAGGCAGATAAGAAGTACACTATTGCTAGTCTTTTCAGTAGCCTGTTTGGCAGTGTAAAAGCACACATATCTACCACCTGAAAATAGATCTTGACAAAAGATCATTTCATTGGAGGGGCTCTGAATATTGGGTAGAGATTGCTTTAGAAAAAGATATTTACATATAAACTTCTGTAAAGTCATATTCCAAAAGATTTAATCTTTTCTCTTTTAAGTGAAGAAGGCAGAACTTAATCTGCATGCTTTTGTGCCTTCACCTGTAACTTCATTAACATCTTCCCAAAGTACTTCTGTCCTACCTACATTATTTAACATGGAGTCCAAAGTCACATGGGCAACTTATCAGTCATCTTGGGTCTCTCCAATAAATATAGGAGGTATATGTTATTAGTGAATAACTTGAGGGGATCATTTTTTTTCTCTTATCAAGGTATCTTGATAAGTACTTGTCTGACTATTCACAGGCCTAAAAAATGTAGAGGAGTACAGGATAATTGCCTTTGCACCCCCATAGCCATCATTGTAAATCAGGTCTACAGGAAGATGTCTAATTTTCCAAGTAGTCATGACTTTGTTCCACTCATTACTCACTATTCAGATATTTCACAACTCAATGGGCGTAAATGTTCATTTCGTTTTTAATATTGTCAAGTAGTAATACAAGTGAATGTTTACCTGCTAGAGTTGGAAATAATTAGAAACAATAATCCTGAAGGTTACATTTTTTTTTAAACTCCATAGGCCATTAACCAGCTGTGCTCAAAATTATAAAACTATAAATATTGCTCAACAATTATTTTCAAATTTTTTCTTAAGCTTTATTGTTTTGGTTGATCTCAATAATGAATTTTTGACATATGCTCACTTTAAATTTACATAAGTCTTGCTTTCAACTTTGGAAAATTATCTTTTGACAGTGTGATTTGACTTGAATGTATGACCACTAATATATAGAAACTCTTTAAAATAATGTAAAGAGACTAGGAAAAAGTGTCTCTGAATTCCAAAATCAGCAAATGACAGGACCTACCATAGATTGCTTCTCCCAGGAGAGGTGATGTTGCTTCCTCACCAGAGGTCCTGAGAGAGAGGTACTCCAGATACCTAGGTAGCATGAATTTATGGAAATGAACATGGATCTTGCCATGAATGTACTTTCCAATTTGCCCTCTTTTAGATCATTTATTTTTGAATGAACACATTTTGTTTTCAGACTAACTGGTTGCTTTTGTTTGAAATCAGCTGAAGTTACAAATTTTTCAAGTATTTTTTTTTTTCTATCTAGGGAAAAAAATATGTAAAGAAACAATTACATGGTCAACAATTACATGGTCAACTACAGACATGTTACAAGTACAAGATCATAAAGAAACGAGGGAAAATCTAGGTGACCTTTACTTTGAAGATAAAAGGGAACACATTTGTATCCCCAAAAATACCTTTTCAGCATAAGGATTATTTTTGTTGGTTGGTTATTTTTAAGAAACAGTGACTTAGGAAAAGTTCTGAACATCAATTAGAAGATACTCTTTTATAAGAAACATTTACATTTTTTGGGCCTCCTCAGTGGTGCAGCAGTTGAGCTCTGGGCTGCGAAACTGCCCACAGCCTCTGCAGCATCAGATTGATCCCCCGACACTGGCGAGGGTCCCACATGATGCAACAGACCTCTCCTGTCTTGCTCGCTGCTCCCCTCAGCAGTGTATTTCATCAGTCTGCCTGTTCTGCTCCCCGCTCTGGCTCTGGTGAATTCTCTCACCCTCCCATGCTTCTCACTATACCCAGTGCTTGTATAAATAAATAAATAAATCTTAATTAAAAAAAAAAGACATTTTTTAAGGAAAATTTCCATTTGAAAGTCTATCTCCTTCTCTGTACCAAAAAGTGGAGGTGATAAAATCTCTAGAATCTCTTATCCTTGGAGAAAGTGGTTATTTAAATCTACATAAAAACCATTACTGTTATTTCTATAATACCGTAATGGTGGAACATGCCATTGTACATATCTTGATACCCATAGGATATATTACAAATAGTGAACCTTAATATGACCTGTTGTGTTTGCTTAATATATTAATATTGGTTCATCAACTGAATCAACAAAGTGTTTCTTTAAACATTCTAGGGGCCTCCCCAGAGGCGCAGCCGTTGAGCCCTGGGTTGCGAAGCTCCCTGCAGCCTCTGCAGCGCCAGTTTGATCCCCGACTGCTCCCCAGCCACCGGAGGAAGGTCCCATATGGCACGCAGACCTCTCCTGCCGCCCGCTGCTCCCCTCAGCAGTGCACTTCAGTCCTTCTGCCTGCTCTGCTCCCCGCTCTGGCTCTGGTGAATTCTCTCACCCTCCCGCGCTTCTGACTGTACCCAGTGCTTGTATAAATAAATAAATAAATCTTTAAAAAAAAAATTTATACTCTGTGTACTGTTCACTTCAGATCTTTAATAGGGCTGTATTTAGCATCTAAAATTGGAAGAAAATTAATAACATTTAATCTTTATATTTAATATTATACACTACTACAGATGTCTACAAATATTGAATTAAATACCTTTAACAATCTTAATTTTTTCGAAGAATTTAACTAAGAAAATGTTTGATTTCTTCCTCAACTCCCTTAGCTTTCACAAGTAATAAATCTGAAGCTCAATTATTTTGTTTAAACATTTAACAAATAATTTTGGAGGTTCCTATGATTTTCTAGTCACTGTGTTAACCAATATATACATATTATTTTACTTCTTATAATAATCCTAAAATATCTTACATTTCATTGTTATAGATGAAGAATTCTAGGCTCTGAACAGATAGAAATCATTCCAAAATACAGTTACAGTAACTGAGCATTACTAAAAACAAGCTAATCCTAACCTGCTCAGGTCCTATAAATACTAACTTTTCATTTGACTTTACAATATAGTGATTCTATAATTATATCATTCACCTATGCCAAATGTATAATGATGTTAAAAAAAAAGAGAAAATGGGCCCAAAATAGTCACTCATGCCAATTCCAACTCTCAAAATTAAGATTTAATATCTATTTTAATTGCAGTTTTAATTCCTCCCCGTTATGTGATCCTGAGCTGTCCAGGTCTATAATAGCAAGTAATCTGTATGACAAGACCCATCTGCCTTCATAAGGGAATCAACCTTGCCACAAGCAAACTTTTCTTTGCTAAAATATCTTGTCCCACTCTTTTTCGGATGACAAAATCTTTTCATTTGGTAAAACTTCTCCCAGCTACTCTGTTTCCTAGATGAGATGTTACCCTATTCTTGAATCATTGAATAAAGCCAGTTAGATCTCTGAATATATTTGGGTGAATGTCGTTTATTAACACTGGAAAGAGAAAACTGTAGGTTTAAATTTTGCAAAAATGGTTCATAAATATTGTTTATAGTACTATATAGCACGATGCATTATAAGTTTTCACATTAATTTTAACTCGGTGGGAAATAACATCTGTGCATATTTAAAGTGATAATTTCAATTCAGCAAATCTTACATGGACTGGTTCTAGAAATGTTAATATTTTGAATCGGGATAGAGCCACATAGCCAGAGGGAATGTAAATTATTCTGAAGACATCACTAGAAAACATGGTCATAGAAGGAGAAATTAACAAATGAAGTTTAATACGTAAGCTATTAGCTATTCTGGTGAAGGAGCAAGTCTAAGTTGTTGAATTTTATGTTGTGCTTATTTTGATAAAATAAGCAAACAAGAAAAAGTAAACCAAAATTCAGCATCCTCATTCAGCTCACACTTTCTTCCATTGACTCCTCTCAGATTGAGCTTTTCGATGTTAATTGTTCCATTACATCCTCTCCCATAGACCAAGAACCTATTAGCATCTAATATCAAAGTACTGGGTAAAAAAAAAAAAATAGCTTTGAGGATATTACCAGATTGAACATCAGGACAGTCAGCAGGAACAGACAGTACTGAGCAATTCTCCCATATTATGCAATAAAAACACTCAATTCCTGCACACTGGATGCTAATGTTGGATGCCTCTGTTGCTGGATACTCTCACAAAAAACAGTCAGTATTCATTTGGGTGTTATCCCTGTTTATAGCTCAAAATACAGAGCAACTCAGTATCCAATTATGAAATTTGTACTTTTGGGCATAAAGATAAGAAAATTCTGGCACTATTTTAAATGACTTCCTTGAGGTATATGACACATATCGTAGAATGGGAATCACAAGGAACCTAATACATAAAGTGGCAAATGAACAGATGAAATTATGAACAAATGAATTCTTACAGTCTGGCAAATTTTATTTATTTTTTTTCAGAACACTAAGTATATAGTTCAATTATTTCAATTACCCCCTAAAAGGATAACAATATATCTGCACATTAAAAAAAAAAAAAGCTAACAATAAAAAAACGACAAGACTGTTATTGGATATATGCCTTTGGGAGATTTACTTCCCTAGTCAAGATTTTATTTCAAACTCCGTGGCAATGTCCTTTTGTTGAAAATTATATTTCTTTTACGTTTTGCTTTCAGATGGAAAAAAAAAATAGAGTAGTTGTTTTTCCATGAGACTCTCCCAAATTTTATTAATTAGTCCAGGAAGCAATTGTTCCCAAACTATCTCTCTCAAAGTAGTTACTCTTTTAGTAAACTAAGAATACTGCCTACACATTCATAGGTTGATGGACTTATGTGATAAAATTTATACTGCAACTACTGAAAGAAATAACATCAACTAATGAGTTTATTTTCAGACTAACCACTGGTAAACATAAATAATGCCATTTAATAGAATGCTATAAAACACTAACAAGATTTACAAAATAAAGTGCATAAAATACTTACGAAAACTTTAAGTGAAAAATTAGGATATATATGTCTACTAAAATATGATCCCTTTGTTTAAAAATCATATATTTGTACACATATGTGCACACATGTGTGTCTGTGTACATATATATATATACATGTACAAATATATAAATATATATTTGGTTATCCATAATATACTACAAATTTATACATCTTTCCAGAAAAAGTATGGAAATAAATTTCCAAACTCCTAATAGTGATTTTTAATAGGTAGTGAATTATGGATAATTTGTACTTTTTTCTAAAGCTTTTATTATTCATAGAATAATTCTGCATATATTGTGGTAATACATAATTTTTGCTATTTTAATAATTGTTATTTTAATTTATACTCTATCCTTAATTAACAATGTTATTAAGGAATGAATCTTAATAGTTATGACAATACTAAGCATACCACCATTTATTAATTATATGTTGCTGAAGTAAATATAAGTTTTAATATCCCCAGATAAATCTTAGCACCCTTAATACTTTCAAGGTGATTTTTATTTTTCTCTTTCTGCCTGAAAACTAGCAATAATCATTAACAATTTTTTTCAAAAATTTTATTCAACCAACAAATATTTACAGAATTCCCTCCACTAAACATTTTGCCAGATATAAGAAATGACAAGATAAATAAAACTGTCTTTGTGTTAAAATAATGCATAATCTAATAAGGGAAATAAGCACCTAAACAATTAACTCCAAGGAATAAGATGAATCACATAATATCCATCAGCAAAAAAGGCTAGACCATTTTCTTTTCTAATAATGAAATGTATTTTCTTTATGTTTGCACATCATTGCATCATATTCCAATGATTGTTCCACGGAGATCAGATTCATGACAATGTCTTTGTAAAATATTTTTTAATGTTAATTGTGTATTGACAAGGTTCTTGAGGATTGTGAGAGTAGGGTGAAGTATGTTTCCTATCAAAATGATAAATATATGCTCAGCACACATTGATGTTTGCAATTATAAGAGCCTAAGTATAATAACTGATAATACAACAGAAGGAATTATTGCTAGAGTGATTGTTTTATGTTGCCTAACCAACTTATAAATATCATTGTTCACATCTTTTTTTCCTTTGCACATTTGAATTGTTTTTGGTTATTTCTTTCATGTCTTGCAACATATCATTCATGACCTTTGTGTATGAACATATGAATTCAACTGAGAATCAACTTAGGAAAAGAGAATTTTAAATGTAAAGCTTTCTATTTAAAGATGAAAAGTTGGGCCTCTCTGGTGGCGCAGCGGTTGAGCGCTGGGTTGTGAAGCTGCCCGCAGCCTCTGCAGCTCCAGTTCGATCCCCGGCTGCTTCCTGGACACTGGAAGAGGGTCCCGCATGGCACATAGACCTCTCCTGCTGCCCGCTGCTCCCCTCAGCAGTGTACTTCAGTCCTTCTGCCTGCTCTGCTCCCCGCTCTGACTCTGGTGAATTCTCTCACCCTCCCATTCTTCTGACTGTACCCAGTGCTTGTATAAATAAATAAATAAATAAATAAATAGATAGATAGATAGATAGATAGATAGATAAATCTTTTAAAAAAAATAAAGATGAAAAGTTAGTTATTTCATTTCCTAATTCTGTGCCCAAGAATAAGCTTTAATCTCATAGAAGTATTTCCAAAGCGAAAATTGTCACAAGCAGCAGTAATATGACCAAAAATTATAATGACTGCATAGGACTTGTGCAATATAGTGTAACTAGAGGAACTTTTAGCCAAGATTCAAACATGAGGAAAGATAGTACATGGGACAAACACCCATATAATGAGGATCAAGGTAGTGAAACTGGTGAAGGTACTATTATAATGAGGCCAGTAGCAATGAAATCTGGAAGAAAGGTAACATGATAGCCAAAACTTATGATAATAATGAAAAGTGAGCTAAAAAAATGTGTGTGGGGGTTGGGGAGGAGTGAGCTGTTGAAGCTAAGGCGAAATGAAAAGCAAAGAAATTATATTTTTGTTCAAGATATGGAGTAAAGATATGGACTTTTTTTTTTTTTAAATGTAAAGAGTTCAATTGGCCTGCACAGCTTATTCTCCTATTAGTCCCAAACCTCTACTGTAGACCAGCTAATCAAACCATTTTGAACAAATTCAGTGTTATTATCTCAGCAACCTTGCCTGGAAGGCCATTCCTCGCATTTAGGCATCTCTGCATGAAAAACAGATTCACAACATCTGGTCTGATTTTCTTTCCTTTAATTTTCATTTTGTTGCCTTTACCATTTTATTTCTGCTTCTAATCATGTTTACTGAGCTGCACATCATTTTTTACTTGTATATGTGATCTTTATTTCATTGTCTAATTTTTAAGATTAGTGGTCTACCTTGTTGCTCAAGGTTCCTATAAAATAATTTGAGATACTGTAATTACCCTACTCTTCTCAGACAATTTTGGAAAGTTGGCATAGCTTTATTTTCTTATACTACTATCCACACCAACAAAACACCTGAGTAAAAACTAGCTGTGAATATTTTCTCAATGTTATATAATCATGGACTCTTATTTTCCTTTTCGGCATCCAGTTGTTTCTTAAATCTTCTCCCCATAGTGAGTCCTCAATACTTTATAAAAGAAACTGATTAGTTAGAAAAATATCATCTTAATACAGAAAAAAATCACAGATGATGTAAAATAGTATAGCCTAAATTATAAACACAAAGCTTGAGTTTGACAGTTAAAAGTAAATAAATCCAAATGTATGGCACCACACATTTGATCATAACTTTGGAGTGTGGTACATAACTGGGACAATGAGGTCATCACACAAAAGTATACAATGACATTAAAATTTAAGTAAGAGGGCCTCTCTGGTGGCACAATGGGTTAAGTCTCAGCACTATCAAGCCAGCCACTACAGCAGGGGTTCGATCCCTGCCTAGGGAGATAACTCACATGATGAAGCAGACCTCTCTTATCTCACCAGATGCTCCCCTCAGCAGTGTATTTCAGTAGATCTGCCTGTTCTGCGCCCCACTCCATCTCTGGTGAATCCTCTCACTTCTCTGCACCTCTGGCCTACACCCTAGTTCAATGCATAGATAAAAATATAATCTTTAAAAATATTAAATAAGAACTGGACTATTTTTCTAATACTTAATGTTTACATAAAACCTTAGACATGACATTATTAAAATGTTATCTATTATCAAGGATTACAAGCTAAAATGCATAATTTCTTTGCTCACTATTCTGTCTTAATACATACGTATGCTATTATCTGAAGAAAACTGTTTTATGAACCCTAATATTATCAAACTTTCAATGAATTCAGTTATTTGTGTTGAATTTACTCTAACCATATATTAACTGTTTTTCTCCACAATGGACATACCTTTAATCCTTCAAGTGTTAATTATGATGTAATCATACTCATACTTGCTTGACACCAGGTGCCAAGAAAGGAGACATTTTCCCTGATACTAATAATGCCACTTCTAGGGCCTCTCTGGTAGCACATGCAGTTGAGCACTGCGAAGCTGTCCGCAGCCTCTGCAGTGCCGGTTCGATCCCCACCAGCCACGGAGCAACCCACATGGTGTGGCAGACCTCTCCTGTCTCGCTGGCTGCTCCCCTCAGCAGTGCATTTCAGTCATTCTGCCTGTTCTGTTCCCCACTCTGTCTCTGGTGGGTCCTCTTACCCCCCACACTCTGGCCTGTACCCCAGTTCTCGTATGCAAAAATAAATAAATCTTTAAAAAAAATATGCCACTTCTACTCCTTAACCAACCATCCTGTCATGGAAATAAGAGAACTTCTTGGAGTATTATATCAGAAACATGGGACAGCCACGATTCTGAGAAGTCCACAAGTTATGTCAAACTGCAGAATAGCAACAGGACACAGAGGCATTAAAGCAAAGGCAATTTTTGTGCCCTTACTATCAGAATCCTGGATTACAGTTTCTGTTCTTGTACTTATTACATCTATAAACTTGGAAAAAGTAATATTCCTAACTCTTACTTTTTTCATTAATGAAATAGAATATAAAATCAGACTCTGAATAAGGATTCAATAAGAGATACATAAAAAGTACATAACTTGGCCTCTAGTAAGTATGCAAATACTGTTTGTATTTTGACATAACTCTTGCAAGTTGGTCCCACTCCTAAATCATCACCTTTCTTTTTTATCTAGTGGTAAATAGAATAGCTCAACCTATACATTTACTTATTTATTTTTTATCATTAACATCCACTCATCTCTTTAATTAAAATTTGAAATAAAATTTGTATATATTTAAGGCATATAGCATAACAAAGACAGACACATGCATAGTGAAATGATTGCTCTAGACAAACTAATTAACATCATAACCTCCTAGTTCCATTATTATGAGTGGGTGACAGTACCAGAAATTTACTCTTTTCAGGGTTCATTACAGTATCACTAAGTATTGTCATTTGTCCATACATTAGATCTCTAGATTTATTCATACTATATAACTGCAACTTTGTATACTTTGATAAACATCTCCCCATTTTACCCCCTTTCAACTTGCCCCATGTAACCATTGTTTCTCTTGGCTAAATAGTATTCTGTTGTTGGTATACCTCACAACTCCTTTATTCATTCATACATCAATCAAACAGCCCTAAGGGTATTTCCATATCTTGTCTATTATGAAAAGAGCTACAATTAACATGGCAGTATAGATCTCTTGGAGATCCTGTATTTACTTGTTTTGGCTGTATATTTAGAAATGGGATTACTAGAACATATACATTTTTATTGTTTTTGAAATTGTCATATTTTCCATAATGGCTTTATCAATTTACACTCTGACCAAAAGTGTATAAGGGCTGTCTTTTCCACACATCCTCTCCAACAATTTTATATTTTTCATGATAGCCATTGTAACATGTGTGAGATGGTATCTCATTGTGGTTTTGCATTGTGATTTGCATTTTCTGTATTAGTGATGGCAAGCAACTTTTTAAGTATCTGTTGATCTTCAGTATATCTTCTTTGGGGAAATATTTATTCAGATTATATGCGCATTTTCAATTTTTTTGTGTTATTGTGTTTAGTTTCTAACATAGATATTAAGGCCTCTCTGGTGGCGCAGGCGGTTGAGTGCCTTACTGTGAAGCTGTTTGCAGCCTCTGCAGCGTGGGTTCGATCCCCGCCCTCCGGCGAGAATCCCACATGGCGAATCAGACCTCTCCTGTCTCGCCTGGTGCTCCCCTCAGCAGTGTCTTTGGTCTGTCTGCCTGTTCTGTTCCCCGCTCTGTCTTTGGTGAATCCTCTCACCCTCCCACACATCTGGCCTGTACCCCAGTTCTTGTATAAATAAATAAATCTTTTAAAAAATAATATAGATATTAATTCCCTATCAGATGTATGGCTTGCTAATATTTTCTACTATTCTGTAGGTTATCTCTGTGCTCTGTTGATTATTTCCTTTACTGTACAGAAGATTTTAGTTTGATGAAATCCCATTTGTCTACTGTTTTGCTTTGACAGCCTAAACTTCTTGGGTCATATATCATTGTCCAGACCAATATAAAAAAGGCTTTTCCTGATTCAAAAAACATTTTCCTGTCTTCATCCACCCATTTATTTATTCATATTATTAGCTTCCTCAATGAAGTACATTTAAAAAGGCAATTAAAAGACTTCTAAACATAACAGTAAATGATTTCACATCATAAATGAATGTGAAGTACCTCAGATAAAATTCAAGTTATAAACAGAATGTCTGATTTAATGCAATACTATAATGGTACTAATAACTCAGGAAACATAAGAAGGTAACCACCAACCCAATAATATATAGTATTAAACACACATTAATGAAGTTAATCATTTAAATTTTTGAGTATAAAAAGAGAGATATAATTTTGATTAGATATACAGAATTTATTAATGCTTCACATATTTGTATATCTTTTTACATGTTCATCTTTCTTAACAATGAGTTCCTTGATGGAAAACACTACCTTTCCTCATATATTGAATCTTAAATACCAAGAACTTAACTCAAATATGTTAAAGCACTCAATCAAAGCTGTTAGAATGAACAAGTACTGTACATTAACATGTATTCTATCAATTTTATTCATTTTAGTCTATCGATTATTTAACTAGTAATATTCAATTTACTCATATGTTTATATATTAACAGGTAACAATTAACATAAACCTGAAGTACAGGTCTTGTATAATGTTTCATTTATATACTTAGCACATTATTTGTTGGATTTCTATTATGTGCTGGGAACTTATGCATTATTTGTTGGATTTCTATTATGTGCTGGGGACTTTGCTAATTTTATTTATTTTTTTAAAGATTTATTTATTTATTTATACAAGCATTGGGTATAGTCAGAAGAGCGGGAGGGTGAGAGAATTCACCAGCGCCAGAGCGGGGAACAGAGCAGGCAGACTGATGAAATACACTGCTGAGGGGAGCAGTGGGCGGCAGGAGAGGTCTGCGCACCATGTGGGACCCTCGCCGGCAGCCGGGGATTGAACCGGCGCTGCAGAGTCTGCGGGCAGCTTTGCAGCCCAGCGCTCAACCTCTGTGCCAACAAGGGAGGCCCTTTGCTAATTTTAAAGTAAACTAATAATATATGTTTTTAAAGTCTTAGCTGTCTTGAGAATAAATTACATAGAAGTTATAAATTAAAAGATACTAAATAATATAATAAATATAAAAATAGCATATTGCTAAATGATATCTTAGAGAATAAGGTATGAATACATTTACAAAGAATGATTAGAGAAGGCACTTTATAACCATGAAAAATAGCTGGAGGCAAAAAGATTTCAAAAGGTGTTAGAGACAGGAAGTAGGTGTGATGCCATAACACCTAGGGAAATTTGGTGGGATTTTGTAAAGATATCCTGCCCTTTTTCTTATTATATAAAAGACAAAGAATAGGGAAGCAACTGTCTAAGGGACCTGTTTCAATGGCATGAGCAAAACAGGTTTAACATTATGATAACAGACAAGTAATGAGGCTTTTTATACAAATTTCAGTGAGTTCATAAAGATGAAAAATGTTTTTGAAGTTAAATAACCATGGCTTTACTCCTTGTTACTTAGTTCTAGCTTAGACCTAACTAAACTTTTCAAGAATATTCAACATGAAAACATAGGGTTGTAGTGTTAAATTAGATAATATATATTAAATGATTTGTCTGAAGTCTGGCACATGCCAGATACTCAATAAATTATTGTGTTGTCATTTAAATAAAAAAGAAATTAATTAAAATATTTACTAGGATAAGCTCTAAATTATTTTTTAGTAAACAACTTGATAGTTTTCAAAATTCAAGTGTTTGCTACTTTTTAAAAAATCTCCTTAAGGAATCGGTTATTTCTCCATCTGAGGAGAGTCACTTGACTAGTTAAAGTAACTCTCATTATTGTTCGTTGTGTCCAACATTCTCTTCCTGTAGGAGTTATGCAGGAATTTCTATGCATTCTCACTCTAAATAAAAAAAAATTGTGGAACATTTTCTCTGACATCACCACTTTCAATAAATAGCAGCAATACCCACACATTCTATTCCTTTACTGCTCTCCACATTTGAGCATTCTAAGGCACTGGATACATATGTACTGGGTTCCTGTCTTGTGCTTCACTGCCTTTGCTTATCTCTTAAAACAGACTTTAACGAAACTTATTTCTTTCTAGCATGGCCTAACACTACTCTTTTACTCGGATTATAGGTGACTGGATATGTTATACTTGTTCCTCCCAGCTATACTAACCACCATGGCTGTGTGGTCACATAGAGTAAATGTAATAGCATCTTTTCAAGCCAACACATCTGCTTATGTAGATACTTTAACTCTAGATTTACTGCACAGTAGAATAAGACATCTCTACAACACTGATTTTGAGAGGCCAAAGCAAATTTCTCTGCAAGTACAAGCATCAGTATCATCCTTTGTTCAGCAGAACAAGAAAAGGACAATGAGTCTAGAAAAGACCTAGATTACATCAGATGAGGTTCTTTGCTTTGCTTCCAAAAGAACATTTAAGGTACCCACACGGGTACCACACCAAGACAGTGCCAAGCTTCAGGCAAAACTAGAACACCCAGGAGGCATCAGAGACCAACAGAGAATGCACCAGATTACACAGAGGAGATTCATGTGTCACTGAACATGAGGTAGGTGGAAAGAAATGTCTGGAGGCTATAACAGTGGGAATGGTTGCTGCTCGGAGTATGACCTAGAGAGGAGAGCTGAACAGCAAAACCACTGAATGATGAGAAATATGAACAGAGAAGCTGGGTTGCTCCAAATGGGCCAGGTTTTCACTGGGGGGAAAAAAAAAAAAGTATCCAGCACTGTGCTCCCTCTCCCCACCCTTAGGAGGACCACCATGCACAATTAAGGGCTCCTAGATCATTCTTACTAGGACAAAGATGACACAAGGATTAGAAAAACTGTAAAGTGGACAAAGATTCTTTTTGGTGTCCTTTCCTTGTCTCACTTCCTAAAATCCTTTCTTGCAAACCTCAAATTTTAATTGTTCTTAAGCTATTCAAATTATACCATCTAGGCCTGCCATAAAGATCTCTCTGATATATAAATACTCCTACCACTCCCCATTTATGCTTTCAAAAATACTGTGACTCTTTAGTAAAAATACCCTTGGCAACGAACATTTGGATTAAAGAAATTCAAACTAAAATGTCAATGATGGCAATTCAGATGTCTAATGATTATTTTAAACACTTTGAAAGAAGAGTGTGATAACCTAGCTGAAAATGAATGTATAATTCACAGGCTGGTATTGGGAGGTAATTTTCAATCAGAAATTCCTCTTGCCACTCCTTTTCTATATTAGCATGGGCACAAGCACTTATATCTCATACTCTTGATACATCAGAAGAACAAATTGTGCCAACAGATTCTTGATTCATGGGGAAATGGAATATACAAAATAAGCTCAGAATATGTCAACATTTCTCCTTTCCTAATAGTTACATCATTCCAAAACAAAATTATGAAATCTCTGGAATTATCAAATTAATTATGATTATATCTGATCTATTTCTATTGTCATTTTATGGGTGTTCTTGGTGTCCTTTTTTTTAAAGATTTTATTTATGCATACAAGAACTGGGGTACAGGTCAGAGGTGTGTCCTTTTTATATGAAATAGTTAATTTCCTTCTAAAAGACATGGGTAATGAATATGACAACAAATGCAAAAGTCTGATTAATGAAAAGAGGTCAAAGGGAAATTTTCTGGATATGAGAATTTATAATGTTGCCCTTGACTTTGTTTTGTGCTCTTGGGTTTCCTAGTGTTTTCTGAATTGACACCTTAATTCATCTCATTCTCTTTAATCTTAATTCTGCATAGACTATCATAACAACCACAGGGAACATACAAAAGGGTCAGGAATGAACTTCTAGGGTTAGCAGTTCTCATGGGGAAACCAGGAGCGATAACATAATCATGATAAAATTGTATAAATAAACACACTGTTTCATAGATATGAAATATTTCATCAAGTTCAATTTTTGTACAATTTAATTTGGTGACACTTAGGGAAAACCAGAAAGCCAAGGATAACTTTGATAGCAGTGAGGCCATAACCATGTAGTAGATCATAATCCACTCACCCCAGATTCACTTAAGAGACAATTGCTTTACATGTAATATAAGAAAACAAAACCCTAAGACTGATAGTTTTTTTCCTAATTTTAATAGGTTACATTCCAAAATTTTAAAATGTTGTATGTAAAATCAAGTGTCTGATTATTCAAAATTCTAATCAGAGACCTTCTAGTTTATCTTAAGTAAGCCCTTTTAGGTTGTTCCAATACTTTCAGTTCCATTACACTCTTGGAAACCACCATACTCAGGAATTACTGAGTGCCCCAGATTTTTCCCACTTTTCTTTCCCTACCACCTATGTTTTCCAATCCTTTAGTGGCCTGAATTGCTCTCTGTTATTCTTGTTAAGTAACCTGTGCTAAAAACAGGCAATGAACATACAGATAAATACATTTGTATTTTTAAGACTTTCTGAAGAGACTGCCCTAATTACAAAACACTGCAATAGGATTATTGAGAATTTTATAAGCAAGTAACTAGATTTAAGGATGACTGAGACTGTATAATCAGACAAATCAGAAAAAACCTAGATGAAAATAATTATCCTTCAGGTGGTGTCAAAAATCCTAGAACTACTTGTCCCACAAAAAATACTTTTATCTTTGTAGGATCACTCTCTCCATCCATCTGTATTCATATATGCAGAAAATCTAAGGAATCTTTATTTGATTAACCTTGCAATCCAGTAATAAATCAAAAGTATGTTAATCCCAATCTGATGTCAGACCCTATAGCTAGCAAACAAGATTTTTGCATCTTGATGCTATAACTTGATCTTGTAGTATAGTTGCTCATCGAGAATGGGTTCTACCTGGTCCCTGATCCTTAAACTGAGACTGTTCTAAGTACTGACAAACTGTACTAGGCTTCCCCCAACCTCTCCACATAGCAATCTGAACCTTGGTTCTCTGTCAATAAGATCTCCTCCCTTCTAGAATAATCACATTTTACATGTCACAAATCACTTCCCCATATTTCTGCAATTTGCTATTTTTACTATCAGCAGATACTAGACTACCCTGATTTTCCAAGACTCAACTTTATCCTTGTAATGGCCTTACCCTGTCAGTGAATACTTAGAACAAACTGGATTCTTGAGAACAGTGGCGCTTTCTTATCTTATATAAATAGAAGTATGGAGGTCTGACAGTTGAGGTGAATCATCCAAGATGGCATGATTCATATCTGAACAGTGCTGATATTAAAAACCCAGTCTCATGAGTCTTAGAGTGTGGACTCATTTCGCTACACAAATCTGATTATTAAAGGACAGCCAGATGCTTTGCTGTCCCTTGACTAAGGGCTATGAGAGGGATCAAAAGAAAACATGTTCAATTGCCTGACTTAAGAGTGAAAAAAAGTATTAATTTTACTTTTTCCAATTTATTAGATATGTGACACTAAGCAAATATTTATTTTCTCTCAGCTTCAATTTCTTCTTCCAATTTGCAAATAATGCTTGAAAATTTTAAAGATGTTTTTATGTGCCTGAATTTTTGTCTGGCATAAGTAGACCTTCAGTAGGTATTTTCTGTCCTTAATCCTTCACCATACCTTGAGTAAAATTTGTGGTTTTTAAACATAGACTAGAATATTAGCAAAGTAACATTAAATAAGTACATACTAAGTTATCTGTTTATTGTAATAAAGCTGTTGTATATAGTCTTTTTCTAATTTTGTGTTTTTCTTCTGTTTTCCTTTTAGTACACCACAATTCTAATATTTACCAGTAAATTAAATTCATATCATTACTTATGCATTTGAGAAATTCTTTCTTATGTAGTAATTATGAATGTGATCATTATTCTCCACTGATTTTTACATAAATACAGAATTCACACTTTTAACAAAAATTTATAAGATTCTGGTTAAAATAGTTTTGGTATTTGAGGTGCAGTGTGAAAAAGGAAAGACAAAGTCTTAAACCAAGAGAGCCTATATTCTACTTGAGAGGAATAACAACAATAAAACCAGAACAAATATGTGTGTGTGTGTGTTTGTGTGTGTATTAATCACATAACCTAGTCTCAATGTCATGGAATGGAATGTCTTCACTTCCAATGATCTTCTACTTAAACAGTATCATAGTCATTCATCCCAGTGGTATGTCTGAGTGTTTATGGCTTCCACATTTGTAGTGGTCATGGAATATGGCTTATGGAACAATAATTTCAGATGACACTATTGTAAACAAAAATAAGCCAGGTAAATAATGGAGAAAAATATGATGGTGTAATTTTAGATGGGATAAATTGTAAACTGGTTCTGGGAAACATTTTTTTAAATTTATTTTTATTTATTATGCATACAAAAATGGGGGTTTAGGCCACAGATGTGGAGGGTGAGAGCATTCACCAGAGACAGAGTGGGGAGCAGAATAGGCAGATAGACTAAAATAAATTGCTGAGGGGAGCAGTGGGTGAAAGAGGAGAGGTCTGCCCTGCCATATGGATTAGTTCCCTGGCCAGAGATGGAACTCATGCCATGGAGGTTGGCAATAGCTTGATAGTGCTGAGACTTTAACCCCTGTGCCACCAGGGAGTCCTAGTGGGAAACATTCTTAATCTGAAGAGCTACATGCAGTTTTGTTGAGGAGTTCTCCCAGAAGATAAACCTAGGCGAAAATGAGAATGGCAGATCTGTACAAAAGGAGAAGTTGACTCGCTGAGTTCTCAAATGATACCCTGAGAAGTTCTGGTGTCTTTAAGAATTTTCTGAAATTGAGACAAGGAAAGAACATATCCTCATAAGACATTCACTGCATACCCTCCAATTGAAAGTGAGTGGTTACATAACTGGACAAGGATGTTTCCTACAGTGAAATCTAATCCACAGTGAGGAGTATAGTCATGTCATTGGCAACTGATGTTCCAGGTAGTAGGGGGTAGACACTAAAGAATATGAGCTAGTAAATGAAATGATTGACTAGATGAGGAGAGTCTTTAGAAGGACGGAGGAAATCAGGAGTATCTGTTTCATCATGTTAATTTTGAGGTGTCCATACTCATATAGCAATATGTGAAGATGTCAAATAAGTAGTTGGATCTACAAGTCACAACTTGAAGAAAAGGTTGAGATGAACACTAAAAATTTTGGAGCCAGCAATATTCAGACACACCACTGGGATGAATGACTATAATAATGTTTAAGTAAAAGATCACTGAAAGTGAAGGCATTCCATTCCATAACATAGAGGCTAGATAAATCATCTGAAAAAATGTAAATAGCACAGAATAAAGGGGAAAAAAGTAATGGGAGGGAAATCAGAGATATATTTATAAATCTTTTAAAGGTATAAAGATTTGTCAAATGTAAACCAGTAACTTCTTTTATTTTTCATGGAGCATTATTTGGTAAAATTTGAGAAAACAACTCCATCACTAAATTATTTAAGGACTGCTGAGTTTAAAGCTATGGAGGAATAGTTAATAGGTGTTATAGATATTACACCTATAATTAATAGGATGTTAATTCTAGGATTTCATGAAATGTTTAACATATTACTATTAATATTTTATATAAACAGAAAGATAAACTTTATAAAATTTCTCAAACTCATTTATCTTTTTCACTAATTATTTCATGGAAACAGCATTACAAGGAACATAACTAGGAAATACTAATCAATACAGAATATCAATTCACACAAATCTTGAGAATGTCATAAAATTTACATGTATTCTCCCTTGAAAATAAACTACACATACAGAGTGGAAATTTCACATAGTTCATGCAAACCTTGGGACTCCTACATGGATCCTAGGGAACAAAAATCTCCCCCTTGATCTTGCTACCAGCACCATGAATATTACTTGAGCAGCTGTTAGACATACAGACCCTTAGGACTCATCCCAGACTTAGTGAATAAGAGTCTACATTAAAAAAAAAAAAATTCCCAGATGATTGTGTCACATTTATATCTGGAAAACCTTCTCTAGAAAAAGGTCATAGTTAATTTCCACACTCAATAAAAACTGTCTTATATTACTAGCTGATTATATTCTTCTAAATTTTCTCCACATTTTTACACTGAGTCAAATTGACCTTAACCGCAACTGGGAGTGAGCTCATTAAATATTTTGTCACTTTTGTAAAACAAATAACAGTAAAATGATGTTAGCCATTAATTATTTGGCTGGTGCAAGCCACAGAACTTGAAAAGGTATTCTCTTATATCTTAATACCACTAATTTATGATGTGTAATAGAACAGAAATGCAATCTCAGGAGTCTTCATATTTTCTTAAATGATTAAACAACTATGTAAATACATTATCTAGAAGGTTAGGCAGATCTGTCACTGAAAATGTCCCATAATGGAGAGTGCCAATTTGTAATAACAGAACACAATGTCTTTCCTTGAGAGATTTATGTTTGATTGCAATTTTCCATGTCCTGATACCCACAATCAACAATAGTTACTACTTTATCTGTCAAAGTAAAATTTCGAAATATGAAGAGCACAGATGTAGAAAAGAGTGAAAAGATATTCCCTATGCATTAAATCTTCACAGTTAAGTCCTGCTGTTTGATATAATGAATCTCCTTTCTTTCCTTCAGACTATACTTTTAAAGAGAAAACCCAGTAATTCTTTTATTTTCCAAAATTCATTCCACCATTTTCGTTCACTGGAGAATTACTAAAGCATTTAAATATACAGTATTTTCAAAGCAAATGATGCTTTAATCTGGCAGCTTATTTCAAATATCATTTTTAAAATTCATAAGAGGGTCATGATAAATGTGATATGGATATGAGAAAAAATGGATTCAGAAACACAAAGCTGAACTGACCCCTGCTGGTTCCAATTCTTTGTAGAATAAGTGGGGCATGGATTATATTTTTTCAAAGTGGAATTTCCAGAAATTGCCATTTCTGGGGTCCTGACTTCATTCAGTCTATGTGTAAACTATTCAGTGTTGTCACTTTTTGACTGATTTGAAGAGGTAACTACTACACAAATACATCATTTTATAGTCACTGCTTTAGTTAAAGTAGTTTAGTTGTGGACTTTTTCGCAGCTGAGTTATTTTTCTTATAATGTTAAAAATTAAACTGGTAAGTAAACTTGAAAATGTTTATTAATATCCTCCCATTAACACTTGCTTGATAAAAAAGAAATTAATTTCCTATGAGTGCCTCATTGAGTCTGTTTTCTATCATTTTAATATTTTTTCCTCTATAATATCACTTCTGTTGCTCTGTAACTCTTGCAATAGCAGAGTATAGATGATTCTCAAATAAAAATCTGATCAGTTGCTATAGACAAATATGAATATTCTTTACTACTTGTAAATCTATATCATGTGTAATATTGATGTACGATTATTTTTAAACTATTTTTCCAGGGTCTGGGAACATGAGGGAAGAGTGAAGATGCCATGTTCACCTCGTCCACACACCCAAAGATAAATAACGTCCACATTAAGAGAATGGTCCTTTGAGAATGACCGAACGACTCTCATATTTACATAAGAAAAGCAACACAGCATGAAAGTTAGGAAGAAATGAAATATAATTCTGTTTAGAATGCTGCTGGGTAGTGCAGCCTATGAGAGGAAGACATGGCTGCAATGCAGAGCTTCTCTGCTGTTGACTTAAGGTTCATACGTACATCAGGGACTTTAGAACCAGTATGCAAAATGGTGGTGCACATCTCTGGAGAACTACAGGAGTCGCAGAGCAGAGATCCATGATAGAATTCTGGGAGACCTGTCTACAAATTATTGTTATATTCTTTGTGGATTTTTTTTTAAGATTTATTTATTTATTTATTTAATACAAGCACTGGGTACAGTCAGAAGCATGGGAGGGTGAGAGAATTCACCAGAGCCAGAGCGGAGAGCAGAACAGCAGACTTGACGAAGTACACTGCTGAGGGGAGCAGCAGGCGCGGCAGGAGAGGTCTGCATGCCATGTGGGACACTCTCCCGTGGCTGGGATCGAACCGATTCAGCAGAGGCTGTGGGCAGCTTCCCAGCCCAGCACTCAACCGCTGCCCACCAGGGAGGCCCTGGATCATTCTTTTCGAAAACATCTCCTAAGGTTTTCCCTTAATTCTTTTTGTCTGGTGTTAAAATTTAGATGCATAGAAGCTTCTATATTTTCCTGGTATATATAGGTAATATCTATATTTATTTGCTATATATATATGCTATGATATCTATATCTAACTTTTACTATAATACTTATATGTTATAATAACTATATTTAGCTATGGCTATAATATCTATTTTTTTGACTTTTTATTTTGAGCATTTTTTTGTATGAGTAATAGTTGCTGTTTGTATGAGTAATAGTTTTTGTATGAGTAATAGTTGCTGTTTCCAATATATATAAAATAATCATTTTAACATATTTTCCGGAAGCTTTCATCAATTTACATTTATTATGAGTACTAAAAATACTGATAATACTATACTGATTCTTAATGTTTTACTTACTTTGTTTGTTTTGCTTAATTTGACTTTTATTTCTATGTCTTTGTATGTGTGTGCTTTCTCATTTCCTGCTAAGTGTGATTTTCATGTCCTTGTTCTTCTTCCTAGTCTTGTTGTCACTCTAGTATGAATTTGTATTCTTTTAATCTCTCCTTACATTTTAACATAAATAGCAAACTATATATACTCATATATATAATTTCTAGCAGACATTAAAGTTAAGTACTGTTGCCTTTTCTATACATTTTATTTTTATTAAAATATATATAAATAAAGAGAATATTTGTTGGTACATACTTTTATGAATTATCAGACACCAAAAAAATATAAAAAAACCCTCAGAAAGGAAAAACAACAAAAAATGAAAAATATAAAAAAAGAATTTTCACAAACCAAATAAATACATATGATTAGCATCCAAAGAAAGAGATCATAAACACTTCCTCCAGAAACTTCTCTTTGCCTTCAACTTTAAGTTCATTTCCCGGGCCTCCCTGGCGGCACAGGAGTTATAGACACGGAACTATCACACTATCTCCAGCCACTGTAGCATGTATCAGATACCTGACTGGGCAGGGAGCAGCCAACATAGCACAGCAGAAATCTCCTGTCTCTCCAGCTTCTTCCCTCAGCAGAGCATTTCAGTAGATCCGCTTGTTCTGCTCTCCACTTAATGGTGAATCCTGTCACACCCCTCACCTCTGGTCTACACCCCAGCTCTTACATGCATAAATAATCTTTAAAAAAGAAAAACCTCATTTCCCAAAGATGATCACATCCTGATTCTACTAGTATAGAATATTTTGTTTTGTTTCTCCAACTTGTGATTACTCTTTTTTTTAAAGATTTATTTATTTATTTTATACAAGAACCGGGGTACAGGCCAGATGCACAGGAGGGTAAGAGGATTCACCAGAGACAGAGCAGGGAACAGAACAGGCAGACTGAAGAAACACACTGCTGAGGGGAGCAGAGGGCACGACAGGAGAGGTCTGTGCCATGTGGGACCCTTACCGGCTGGCCAAGATGGAACCAGCACTGCAGAGGCTGTGGGCAGTTTCACAGCACAGCACTCAACCACCTGTGCCACCAGGGGAGGCCCTACTCTATATGTCTTTTGATGATCACATATGTCCACTTCTGTAGAGTATATAACTAGGAATAGAATTACTGGGTCATAGGGTACTCATTCAGTTATAATTAATAGTGCTAAAGTGCTTTCCACTTTAGTCTGTTTTTTTTTTTATTAAATTTAGATTTAAAGTCAATTATGTTTACTGATTGTATTTAAAGTCAATTATATTTACTTATTTCAAAAATTTTGGGATTGCCAACTTTTTTCTTTTACTCTTCTCACTAAAGAACATACAAATAATATCTGCTGGTTGTATATTCTCTTATATGTGAATTTTTTTTTTTCATTTTTGCCCTCATTTTTGGGACAATTAAGCTACATATAAAATTCTATGCTAATATTTTCACATAAAATTTTTAAGTCATTAAGCATTTTAATTTATTTTACCAATTTTTTAACATGAGGGATCATTTTTACTTCCTAATGGCTTTTAGAATTATCTCTTACCATTAGCATTTTTAGTTTTATTATCATATGACTAGATATGTACTGTGTTTATTCTGCTTGGCTCTTAATATGGTCTTTTCATTATTCTACTCTTAAATTCTACAAAATTTTTCTGTTGTTTTTTTTTGTTTGTTTGTTTGTTTGTTTTAAATGTTTTCTCTTTGCAGGAATTCTCTAAACTGCTTTGGAAGTTCTTGATCTCTTCTTAACACATTTTTTTCCTTCATATTTTACATTTATTTTATCTCTTTCAGTTGCAATATTAATGAAGTACTAAGTTCTATCACTCTATTTTATTGCTACTATCTATTGATATATATTCACTTTATTCATAATTTTAATAATTTTAGTCTTATTGTCTAAGACCCCCCCTTTACCCATCTAAGTTTTTATTTTTTTATTTTTTTATTCAGCCAGTGGGATTTAAAAACTATAACTCCAGTCTTCAGTACAACGTACCTTGCTCTAATGTCCTACCACAAATGTAAACATCTTGAATTATGGTGAAAATAGGAAGTTAAAAACTCCATCCTGAATTCCTGTCTATCCTTGGCTTTAGCTTACTCTCACTGCTGTATATATTAGTTTTGGTACACCAAGATTTTAATCTTGATTTTTATATCATTGCTATGTATTATCTCTGTTAATACGTTATTGTTGTATTTTCAATATGTACTTAAAGTGCTTTATGTTCATTTTATTGTATTTGTAATTTTATATTAGCTTTCCTTTGAGCCCCTTAGGGTTGGAATTGTATTATTAATCTGCATGTTGCCATTAAGTGAGAACAAGAAATTTATAAAGTAGGTAATCAATAAAAGTTTATGGATTAGATCAATGAACTTTAGCAATAGGTATGTTTGTCTAACTAGAGGAAATATACCCACTTTTCCATTAGTAATATGGGATTCTGAGGGAATTGATATATTTTTCCTATTATATATAGTGGTAAAGCAACAATAAACCATTTCAGCCACTGATGATGCATTATCATGTGCAGTATATGATTGCTCTGAAATGTTTTTTATTATTTAAGTCTGTTTTGATTAATTTAAAGTATGTCTGGCCACAAATGAGAATTAAATAATTAAATATGTGTAGAATGAATCTTAATTTTAAATATTTTTAGTTTACTAAAGTTCTGATATTATGCATCTTAACATAACTAAATCTGTTGTGATGCTGCAAGGTTTGGAAAAGGAAGATTTAAGGCTTCCAAGGAGTGTCATGGAAGGGAAATCCTCTAAATTCTTTTGACTGATTAAATTTCTCTTTTGATATATACTTAGGTAAATAGTGAATAACACAAATGATAGTATTTTATTTAAAAGTAAGTTGTTATTTTGAAAAAGATGACAACGCATTGTCAAAATTTCATGATCTGTAAGATCATGTGGAAATTGTATGCACTAATTTCAGAAATCACATAATCATTCTTATCTATAGTTATTTACACTTTTTATTCTAAACACTGCTAAAAATTCTCAGCTATGCAACTTATGAATGACAATAAGTAATGTATTTGATAGAATGATATTCCATAACAATTTTATTTAGGACATCATGTCATCTCAGATAAGGAGTATTTATATAAAATGTTAAATTATTGTGTTCATTTTTAATGGACTTATAAGTACTTCAAGAAAAGTGCATTTATTTCATGAATTCCATGAATTTCTTGGTGCCTTGATGATCCTCAATAGTTTATTTGGCTTAGTAATTTCATAGGCATCTTTTACAAAGAAATCAACCATTGATTATTTTAATAATAACAAATTAATTCAATGCCTGATTATATAATTTAAGGACAAAATAATAGTACCAGTAATAATAACTAACAAAAATAATAGTTAACATTTATATAGAATTTACCATACACAGAGTACTGTTTTTAAGCACTTAGTTAATTCATTTAGTACAGACATTTAATCTACTATGACATAGACTCTCTCATTCTTTTCCATTTTGCAAATGAGGAAAGGGGAACACATGGAGATTATTAAGCTAATAAATGATGCAACCAGGATCCCAATACACGTGATCTCCCAATAGAGACCCATGTGATCATACAACAGTCTTCTCCATGCTTATGTGCCTTTAATGCATTTGTTTCATACAGACAAATTCAAAAAACAATAATTTGAAAATGACAAGTTGACAGTGTGCTATAATAATTCAATTATTTTTCAACTTACATGAAATAGATGACTTCTCATGGTCTAAATAAAGGTGAAAATTTCGAAATTGCATTTGGATAACAAAAAAAAGGCTTTCATAGTATAAACAGTGGTGAGTTTAGAATAAAAAAGCAAAACAGTTGCAAAGGAGAAAACACAAACATTTAATAAGTATGTGGGAAAATAGTTGATCTCAGTAATCATTTAAATTTTTTAATGAAAACAACAATTAAGGATGACTTTTTTAAACCATGACTTTTTTGAGACTGTACAACTTGGTAATATCCAGTTAAGGAAAGAATATGGAAAAACCAGTATGATCTCATAGCACTGGAACTTATTTAACGCTGAGAATAATTTATACTCTTGAAGGAGTAAATTCATTTCTTGGAATCCGTGATACAACTTTAAACATTGAGAAATGCTTTATTAAAACATTATATTACATACTCAAATTCACTCAAATTTTGAGTATCTCAAGATGTTGAGAAAAATATTATTTATTCAATAATTGGCATAGTACAAAACTTTTTAAATGAGTGTTATAAAACTAATTTGTAACATGAAACATTTCTGTGTAGAAGTGCTATGTCAGTAAAACAACATATATAGTTTTTAATACAATGAATATAATCTATTACTCTTTTGAATTATATGCATGGGGAAAATACAATAAGAAAGTCAATTTAGAATAGCACTGTTTGTATTTGGATAGTGAGATTATGGATGGAAATTTTCTGATCTCATTTTTATTAAAAATGATCCGAGAAAATAATTCTACCCTTAAAATAATGATCTCATAAAGAATGGGGGAAAAATGAAAGGGTATCATGATAAAAACTAAAGGATTTGAAATATTATGAAGAATTTTTCAGTGTATTTTTAAAAATTTTTATTTTATATATTTTTTACATCATTTTTGGGTACAATTTTGGTTATTTTCATCTTGGTTATTGTCCCCATAAAATTACCACCCCCCTTCTTTTGATCCTACTCCCTTCTCCCCCCACCCCCAGTGTGTCTCTGGTTTATAGTTGCCTGTTGATTTTGATTTTTACTTTATTATAATTGGTCTTTTTCCTGATCCCTTGTTTAGGTTTTCTAAATTCCTGCTATGAGTGATATTTGTTGTGGCACTATTTACAACCCAAATGCCCAAAATTAGATGACTGGATAAAGAAGATGTGGTTTATATACACAATAGAATATTACTCAGCAATCAAAAAAGATAAACTCATGTCATTTGCAGCAACATGGATAGAGTTGGAAGGGATCATACTCAGTGAACTAAGCCAGAAAGAATAAGAAAAATACCGGAGAGTATAGGTATATTTTAAGGAGCATAACATAGTAGCTAGAGTACATATATTTCCGGAGGTTTTAATTTTCAGATTCTATGACAGAATCTTATAAGAAAGTAACTTGACAAATTAAAAAGCCAAAAATTAAAAATAATGCAATTTTTGTAGAGCACATATGTTGAACATTAATCTAGCATGTTGAAATATAAGATTTTCTGACTAATCAGAATATTAAGTATGCGAGTGGCTTAAATTTCTTCACTGTAGGAGAGTAAAAATATCACAAAATAGAACATTATTTTCACCTTAACAAAAGGAGAGGACATAGTTTATTATGTTCCACTTACTTTTGAAGGAATAATAATAAGAATATATATAAAGTTTGCTCATAAAAAAGCTTTAAGTCATAGTATTGTATCACTACAACTTCACAGAAACAGATACTGGCCAAAGTCTCACAGAAATCCATTTTAGAACTAGGTTAAGAATTAATATTCTTCTCACTTAATTGTGGATTTATTTCATTCCCTTAAAATCAAGTGAAAGTATAATTAAATGTTATAATTAATATAACCTCAGGCAAACTTCTCAAACTCTCGGAATGATACTTTGTTATAATTTTATCATATTAATAGCATTTACATTATTGTTGGTTTGGACTATTAAAACAATAGCCTATCAACATCATGGTACATATATCTTTTATAACTAGATCTCTACTATACATATGGGAGGATGGAACTTGTGATAGCAAGCTTGACTCTATGTAAACTGGACTCTAAGTAACTGTCATGAAAAAGAATACCACATTATAATGAAACCTATTTTCTTTGATTAATAGTAAAGCTGAGGATACACATTTTTATTTATTTACATTTGCAATTTTTAATCTGCTAGTTGTCTGTTCACATTTGCCCATTTTTCCAGTAAATTATTTTTGTTGATTTGTAATAATCCTTTTTAGATGAGTCTTAAAATTTTAACCAGAGTGCCTGTTTTATGCAATATTGTCTCTGAGTCTGTACTTGTCCTTTCACTCAAAGTTTATATTATTTTGCTCACATGAAAATTTAAATACTGGCAAGACAAAATCAAAGCTAATTTCCCCCTAAACTTCTGACTCTTACATGAAGATTAAGAAGACCAACTCTCAGGTAGATTTGATAACTTATCAGTACCTATCCCAAAGTCTCTGAGATAAGAATATTAATAGTTTAGTATTCAAGAGCATCTAAATTCAGATTCTCTGGGTTTAAATGCCAGATCACCCAAATCTAACTAGCTTTGTGATCTGAAGTGAATTGCTCAACTTTCCTGGGTAAAATTTTCTCACCTGCAAATTGTGTATATGTAAAGATTTCATAATGGGGCCTGGCACATAATAAGTGTGATTTAAATGTTTGCTAATATTTTCACTCCAATCATTTTCTATGTAGATGTCTCTGTAAAAACTCCAACAATGGAATTTTTATATTGATTTTATGTAAATTGGCTTTTATTATTTTGATAATTATAAAAAAGTACATACTATGTAACCTCTCTGGCAGCCAGTCAGGACTAGAAAAATACATTAGTATGAATTATTCATTTTCTCATGAAGCTTTCTGTCTAATATGAGAGAGTATAAAATTGCAACATGACAATTGGTAGGAGAGATAAAATTGCTGTGATGGATTTGATCTATTCAAATTTGGGAAGTTACTTCCCTGAGGAAATGATGCTTAAACTGAAATCTAACTGATGAGCAGAAATTATTCTGGAGAATAAGGAAGGTCATTCATACAAATTTAACAAGGTAAATGCACAGTTATATTGTTAATTCATTTTAAGTTAATTTTGAAAATAACTAGTACTTTATAAACAGAAGTTTTAAATATTGCTTTGTAATTCAAAGAGTAAATATTTAATAATTCTATCAACTTTTGTTATTTGTGTGCATTACATAACAAATATTTGTAAGATGTTTTTAGAACTTTTAAAACCTCTAATCTTGAATTTAGTTTTCCATAGTTAACCCTCTTGCCGACATAAACTTTATATACTTTAGAAAATTCATATTTTCACTATATAAAACACTGTGCAAAGTTTCAATATGCGTATTGTTGGGAAAAAAATAGCATATTGGGAGAAATGTCCTTTTGTAAGGAACAGATTAATGGACCATGTATTTTCTGGATTATAAGTCAGGCTAAACTTCCAATATCTGGAGATATTTTAGAGAGTAAAACATAATCGAAAAGTCTCATAATCAATTATAGAGGTTTAGATTTGTTCATTTTCATTCTAAATATAGACACTTGACAAAACATAACAAAAACTACCTCACCCCCCCTTTTCATAACTATTTACATTGAAAATATTAAAATATCTATACTGTAGGAGTACAGTATAAACTATATTCCTAAATTAGAATTGCTTTTTATTTTTTAAGTTCTTGCTAAATTTTTCTTCCCAAATATGCTAAATTAAACCTACATAAGTTCTCAATTAAAATAATCATAGAAATATTGTAGCAATTCCAAGACTTGACATTTTCCATTTACAGACCCAAAGAACGAACTGTACATAATGATTGGTTACAAAAAGTAGATTCACTTATATAAAATGAACAAGTTAGCACCAAAAGAAGTTGACTGGATGAGCAGGAAAAGCAAATACAAAACCAAACCAAAACAAAACAAAAAAACAGCCTTATTCTCCCGCTACCTCAGCACTACTAATGGCAGAAAACTAAAATTAAACTAATGTTCTTTTGTTCTTTTGATATGCTGTCATTTCCTCTGTGTTTATTTTATATTCCTCAGACTTAATAGAAATAATGATCAGATGGGCTTGCCTAAGAGAGTAGATGCAGTCTCTTTATCATGGAAGATTTACTAGTTAATTTATTTTTTTAAATTTTGGAACTAGATTTTTGCTCATCAGAAAGTAATGGAGAAATAATGATAATCATAAGTACAAGGAAACTCTCAGCATCTAAATTAGGTGTCACTAATTGTAACAATTGTGAAAAAACGAATTCAAAGTCCTAGAAAATAATTGTCTTAAAATGTCTAATAAAATGAAAGATAGGATAGAGGTGATTAAAGATATTGGGATTACAGTTATCAATATACAGTGGTGGTATTCACAAGTTATAGGAAAATTCAGTGATCATTACATAGCATATATTTTCTTCATTTTCCCCTAGTGCTGATTGGAAATATGAAGTCTATACAATCACCAACCAATAAAAAAGCCAGAGAAGACAGGGGTGAGGAAACCAAAATGTTGAACACCACAGGCACTGCGCTGGGTCCTTAAAAATTACATGAAGCATGTTGATATATTTTTCTGAATTTCTTGATTTTGATATTTTGACAATTGTAATTAAAATTAAATTTGCATAGTTACAGTTTAAATTTAATAAATAATGTTAGGTGAAAAATCACAAATGAATGTCTTTGGAAAGCTTTTTCAATTCCAGGAATGGCTTTACTTTTTGGCTAATACACATTATAACCCTTAGCAAAAGGCAGTAACTACTGCATTACCAAAGGGCATTCATCCAGCAAATCTAGACTCCAGACAGCATGATCATCTTACAAAAATAATTTAATGACTAAAAGCCTGGCAATATATATTTTAAAATAATAACATGTACTAAAGAATATTCATCTAAGAATACACGCATTTGTTTTAATCCTCTTCTACACGAAAATGGACCAAAATACTAAAATACCCTAAATTCATAATAGTTTCCATTTGTAAATAGAAGATAACATTGGCTTTGTTTATCATATTTCCTACTGGGAAATATAATTAAATTATTTTGTTATTCATCATAGGTCATAGTCTAAGTTCATACTCATTTTTTATAGGTAATTGCTATAATAAATAATTTTTAAAATCCATGCTAATTACACAAAAGTGAAACCTTCTTCCACCCTGTGTTCCATTCCTTAGTTCAGAGAACAAGGAGAATAATTAACAGTTCAACTTATCCCAAATTATTATACACAAGATCAGCCCAACGTCTTAAAAACATAAGCTATTTTTAGAAAGTTTTGCAATTTTAATTTATTTTCCTTTATTATTATTCTATGGTGATATTTAACACACATGCTAGAAGATTTCAGTACTTTTTTTCGGAGTTAAATATTATTTTGTTTAGAGTGCTATTATAAATACAATTTGGTTAAGCAACCTGTAAGTTGAAGGAGAATTTAATCTATATAAATAACATTTTGCTGTTCATTGTTCTAAGTTTAATACATTTTTCTTTAAACCAATAAATTCTTATTTTTTTAAAATGATTTTTTTATTTGTGCAAGCACTGGGTACAGTCAGAAGCGTGGGAGAGTGAGAGAATTCACCAGAGCCAGAGCGGGGAGCAGAACAGGCAGACTGACAAAATACACTGCTGAGGGGAGCAGCAGGCGCGGCAGGAGAGGTCTGCTGCGACATGTGGGACCCTCGCCGGTGGCCAGGGATCGAATTGGCACTGCAGAGGCTGCGGGCAGCTTCCCAGCCCAGAGCTCAATCGCTGTGCCACCAAGGGAGACCCTTAAGTTTAATACATATTAATGGTAAAGGGCCACCATACAGTGAAACACTGCATCTACTAAACATAGAGTTTTGCATTTTCGGGTATTTTAGAAATAAAGTAGTAGATATTCATTGCACAGTGAATAAGTAGATAGGGATAACATGAGGGAACATTGTTGAGTATAGCAAATAATTATATTTTACAACAGCTCAGAAAACATTCCTTAGAATATTTACGCTTAAAAGAAAAATCATATTCTATTGATAACACCTCTAAAAGAAGAAATGGCAATAAAAGCAAAAAGCACCAGCTTAAAATTCTGTTGTTGTAGTATTTAATATGCTGCCTCATTTTGGGCCTCCCTGAAGGGGCAAGGGGCTAAGTCGCAGCGCTATGAAGCTATCCACAGCCACTGCAGCACAAGTTTGATCCCCGGCCAGGGGATCATGTCTGGCCACATGTCGGGCCTGCTGCTCTCCTCAGCAGTGTATTTCAGTCAAAATGATGCCTCATTTTTCTTACACACTAGAGAAGCTGCTTTTGCACAAAATTAATTAATTCTTCTTTTCAAGTATATTTCTGAAATACATTTGTAAAGATTTCTTATTAACACAATCACTCCAACCTCAGCTCCCTCTCCAAATCACAAATCTAGCTTTTACGAAAAGTAAAACAAGACGAGAAAATTTTTTTTTCTAATTTTAGCATGAAAACGCCAGGCTAAACAGTTGTTTGCTGTGTCTCAACTTACTCCAATATAAATGGACTCACAATAGTTACATATCACACAGAACTTGTATACATAAATATCTATATATAGATAGATAGGTATACACACATAGGTAACACATACATGTACACATGGTCAAATATGTAAATATGTGCTAATTCACATTGAATAAATTTCCTTGTAGGTGATATTCCTAGTCAACATTTGTTTAGAATGAATAACAGTGGTAGTTGCAGTAGCATGGACCCTATAGGATATATAAATCACTCACTCAATCAATCAGTGAATAACAGATTATATGTAATCACTCTTAGGATGTGCTGGCAACTTTACAATGATGGTTATAATAATAACTTGTATTGAAATTGTATCCCGGCCGGGCATGCTGTTTTTTTTTTTTTTTTTTTTTTTTATTTTTTTTTTATAAATAATAAATTTTATTTTTATATTCCCCATACAATTGCAGCCCCCCCCCATTCTGACCCCAATCCCTCCCCTCCCGCCCCCGCCCCCCTAAAAGTGTCTCTGGTTCATAGTTTTTTGTTGATTTTGATTTTCACTTTCTTATAGTTAATCATTTTCCTGGTCCCTTATTTAAGTTTTCTAGATTCCTGCTATGAGTGAGACCATCCGGTATTTTTCTTTTTCTTTCTGGCTTATTTCTCTGAGCATGATCCCTTCCAGCGCCATCCATGTTGCTGCAAATTGCATGTGTTCGCTGGTTTTTTGGGGGTTGATGCCTGCTGGCCCATTGTGTGGCTCCTGGGCTGGCAATGGCCGCTGTGAAAGTGGCAGCAGCGGGGGGGTAGTGTTTCACAGCCCCAGTGTAAGCAGGCTAAAGGGGCTCCAGCCTCTGGCTCAGTCCCCTCAGAAGGGGGCAGCAGTGGTGGGTGGTGGAAATTCCTGCCTGCTGCCTTAGCATGCTGCCTGCAGACATCTTCTGCCCAGATGCCAGCAGGGTTTGAACATCAGAGACAAGGAGATCTGGCCACATCTGCTTAAGTAGCAGCCGTGGGTGTTTCCCTGCCTACTACCCCCAATACAAGCTGCCCTGCTGGGCCTCCAGCAGCCAGCCCAGAACACACTGAATATGGGCAGCACACAGGAAGCTCTGATCAACTGGCACAGGCCCCTACCCCCTTGCATTGCTATATCTGGGTCCACTGAAGGGGACCCCACCAAGCCCACTCCAATATCATTTTATTTAATCATCAAAAGAGTATAATGAGCTAAATACTATTCTCAGCTTTATGTTACAGATGAAGAAAACTGGGGCATAAAGAACTAGATTAGCAAATAAATGCAACATAGGGAGAGAGATAAAAGATATATGCTTTAGAGTGTAATAAGTTAGAGAGAAAAAATATCTTTTAGGTGCCTAAGAGAATATTAAAGTTACTCTAAATTTAGAGGCAATTTGCTAATTAAGTGTAAACATAAGGCTAATTATTGAAAATATATAGGTAAAATATTTCTGTAACACTTCAGGAAAAGACTTTTCTTAACTCCCGGGTTCAGAATAAAATTAGAAAACAGTTGGCTGATAGCCTATCCACAAAGTTTCAACATTTTTCTCAGAACATAAAGCTAATGGCTGTTAGTTATTTTCTTTTTAAAGATTTATTTTATTTATACATACAAGAATTGGGGTGTAGGCCAGTGATGTGGGTGGGAGGGGTGGTGAGAAGATTCACCAGAGACAGAGAAGGGAGCAGAACAGGCAGATCTAATGAAATACACCCCTGAGGGGAGCAGCAGGCCACAAAGCAGAAGTCTGATACACCCAAAGTCAAGCAGCTGTTGATAGCTTGATTGTGCTGAGACTTTAACCCCTGCACCACCAGGGAGGCCCTCCTTTTGTTTCTTTTGTTCATTTTATTTATGTATAAACTATACCAGTCTTCATTTTTGTACAATGTATGCTTTCTCCTCTCAGGTGTAGTCCCCATAAAATTCCCACCACCAATTCACCTGTGCACCATCATCATAGTTCCTTGTGCTCTTCCCTCCCATGTTTTGAATCTTCTTCCTTCCCCTCCCCTGCAGAATGTCTCTGATTTATAGTTGCCTGTTAATTTTGTTTTATTTTTTTATTTATTATAACTTTTTTCCTGATCTTTTATATTTGGCTCCCCTATATTCCTCCTAGAAGTGAAACCATCTGATTTTTTTTATTTTTCCTTCTTATTTCACTGAACATAATCCCTTCCAGCTCCATCCATGCTGTTGCCAAAGGTAGGACTTTATCTTTTTTGAGTGAGGCTACACTACTACTTCACATCATGCACAAAAACCAACTCAAAATGGATAAAAAAACTGAACATAAGACCTGAAACCATAAAATATATATAGAAGAAAATATAGGTAAAACACTACACGACATACATCTCAGTAACATCTTTAAAGACTTATATTCCAAAGCAAAGAAAGTGAAGGAAAAGATAAACAGCTGGGATTACATCAAACTAAAAAGATTCTGCACTGCAAAAGAGACATTAACCAAAACAAAGAGAAACCCCACTGATTGAGAGAAAATCTCCTGTTGTTTCTCAAGCATGCTGACAATGCCAAACTGATCCTGCTTTCCACCATACTCTCTGCAAGCCTGTTTCTCAGATTAGTTGAAAGCATCTCATTCTTATTCCATATTTAAATAATTCCTGATTTACAAATGCCTAAAAAATGAAACCCTGTACTTTATCATATAAAATATCTCCTTTACTTTTTAATTTTTAACTACCAAAAGTCAAGCAATACAAATAAATAAATAAACAAATAGATAAATAAATGATGTGAAATGTCAAATTTTTAATTTCCTCCATTGGCAATAGAGCCATACTTACCACTTTGTCACATATCCTTCCAGTTCTTTCTCAATAGTATCTTTTAAAAAATAAAATAAAGTGCATATTTTTAATATTTTATTCTTTAACAACTTTTTTTCACATATCAATTATATACATGAGTGATCAGTACCGATAGATCCACTGTACTATAATTTTTTTAATTTTCCTTTATTCTGATGTTATTTACATTTTTGTTATTATAAAGAGTACAATTATGAATTTTTGTCCATATGTTAAAATATGTTTTAAGATAGATGCTTAAGAATGGAAATGCTCAGGGCCTTCCCTGGTGGCGCAGGCTATCTAGCTGTGAAGCTGTGAAGCTGTCCGCAGCCTCTGCAGCACCAGTTTGATCCCATCTGGCGAGGGTCCCACATGGCGCAGCAGACCTCTCCTGTCGCACATGCTGCTTCCCTCAGCAGTGTATTTTGTCAGTCTGCTTGTTCTGTTCCCCACTCTGTCTCTGGTAAAACTTCTCACCCTCCCGCACATCTGGCCTGTACCCCGGTTCTTGTGTAAATAAATAAATAAATCTTAAAAAAAATGGAAATGTTCAATCAACACACCCTCAATTTTGATCATCTGCCAAATTGCCTTCAGAGAAAGTTTTCACCACTTTACACAATAAAGTAATGTTCTTCTCAACAATGAACATCTTCTATGCTGTGTTAAATAATCAGTTTTCACTTTTTTTGATCAAATAATGGCAAAAACCAGTATCTAGTTACTTTTGCTTCTGTAGGGTATTTTTTATATTTTTCTACTGTATGTTCAACCCCAAAAGAATTTTGAATTTTTACATTTGTTTATTTATATGTAATTGGTATTCCTCATATTGTATTCATATCCTTGCATGTATTTTTCTTCCGAGCATTTCATCAATGCAGCCTACACCCCAGGAATAACTGTTGGATTTGTGACCCCCCAAATTGGGATGAATGTACAATGCTTTTATTTCTCTCTGTTCTTCCACCACTTACCCTTACCCCAGCTGTAGAAGTCTTTAGCTGACACAAATAGATGAAGACTCAGTTTTGTGGTTGAACAACTAACTAGGAAATAAAATAAATAAATAAATAAATAAATAAATAAATAAATAAAGGAACGAACGAATGAATGAACGAATGAATGAGTGAATAAATAAATAAATAGAACAACCTCAAAGATGGCGGAGAGGGAAGTGTTGGGAAAATGACCTATAAAGTTGTCAACTCCTAAACTGAGTCAATTCACAATTATTTGGATTTAATCTCAATCAGTATAACTGAACTAGCAGATAGGCTTCCTCTCAGACCTGAGTCTACTGCTAGGTAGCACAAAACATTTATACATCTGAATAGCATAGCAAAGTGTTTAAAGATTGAACTGATATTAGAACCTTAGCCAACAGAAGGTGAGACAGAATTTGTGCCTAAATCTTACAAGGTCAATTGCCTACTAAAACAAACAAAAAATAAATGTCCTTTATAGGAGTTAAACAGAGTCTCTTAACATATTTGAATCTGTCAAATACAGTGGTAGACCAAATAATAGCCTCCAAAGAAGGCCACATCCTAATCCTTAGATACTGTGAATATGCTACCTTGTGTGATAAAAAGGGTTTTGCAGATGTGATTAAGTTATAGACCATGAGACAGGCAGATTATTCTGAGTTATGACTCATAATAGCTACAAAGAAGAGAAAAGCAGAAGAGGCAGACAGAATGATGCAATGAGAGAAGAATGGAGTCCACTATTTCTTGCTTTCATGATAGAGGAATGGGGAAAGATCGAAGGAGTACAGATAAATTCTAAAAGGCAGGTACATAGATTCTTCTTCATAACATCCAAAAGTAAATCCAGCCCTCCTGACACCTTAATTTTACTCCAATGCTAGCAGTTTTGGGCTACAGAACTGTAAGATAATAAATGTGTATTGTTTTAAAAGACTAAGTCTAGTAATTTATGCCTATACCAATGAAACCAAAAGTTGTGTCTTTTAAATAGCAATAAAATTGAAAAAAGTATAACAAGGCTATCAAGAAATAGAGATAAATTTAAATTACAATATCTCATGAAGTGGGGAATTCTCACCACAGAACCCAAGACATTGAAAGAATAGTGAGGAAAAACTGGGATTATGGCCATCTGAAAAGAAAAAACTATGACCATCTGAAAAGAAAGGGACCAGTTCCTTTAAAGACATTGATTACCTAAACTCAACAAAGAAAAAATATATCTCTAAAAAGTTTTATATTGAGGAACTTGAATTAATAATCTAAATCCTTCCCCAAAATCATCTCCAGGGCTATATGTTATCTTTTGTGATTTTTATCTATATGTTATCTTTTGTGTTTTTATCAAACACTTAGCTATAACACTAAGTATATAAATCTACTCCAGAAAAAAAAAGGACATAACTCTAAGCAATTTTTTATGAGACTGGCATTACCTTGATATCAAAGTCAAAGACAGAAAGTGCACACACCAAGAAGAATGATGCAAACATCCCTAAAAAATTTTTTGCAAATATGCATAATATATAGGGTTATATTAATTAGTGTGTGTGTACATATACACCAGTGTATGTATTTAACACATATCACAATCAAATGTGATTTTTTTTCTAGGATTGCAGTCTTGATTCAATATTAAAAATCAATGCAATCCACTCAACAATCTAAAATAAATGAAATGATCATTTCTATTGATGTGGAAAAAATATAGCAAAATTTAGTATCTATTAATAATTGGAAAAAAAACAAAACTCAGCAAAGTATGGACAGTAATAAACATTCTCAACCTGATAAAGGGCATCCTATAAAAACCCCTTAAAGTGAAACAATATGTGCTTCCCTTATAAGATTGGGAACAAAACAAAGATTCTAATTTCAACTTCGAGTTATAAGTTCTAGTCATTATCTTAAGGCTTGAAACAGTAATATAAGGAATACAATTGAGTTTGAATAAACACAGTTGTCCTTATTCATAAATGACATTATTGCTTACATAGAAAATCCTTAGGACTCCACATGACTCTTAAATAATTGCTTAGCAAGGTCACAGGATACAAGCTGATACATGCATACACATTATTTTATTTCTGGATAACAGTAATGTACAACAAAAACTGAAAATTTAAGAAGAAATGCAATTTATAGTACCTTGAAAATATTTGAGTATAAATCTAGCAAAACATGCACAAGATCTGTATGCTGAAAACATCAACATGGCTGATCAAAGATACCAAAGAAGACCTAAATATAGAGCTTACTATGCACCTGGATTGAAAGACTCAACATAATAAAATGTCAGTTGTTGACAAATTTAGATTTATTGCAATTTCATTCAAAATTCTAACAGGATTTTATAGACATAAACAATCTAATTTTTAAATGCACATGGAAATGCAAAGGAACTAGACTCAAACAAAAACAAAAGCATAAAGTTGGGGGAATCACTCTATCTAAATTTAAGATTTACTGCATAGATATAGTCACCAAGACAATGTGGCATTAATGAAGGGATAGACATATAGATCAAAGACACAGAATAGTCTAGAAACATATGGTCAGTGCTTTTTCACAAAGTGCAAGGTGAATCAATGGGAAAAAGTTAGTCTTTTCAACAAACTATGTTGGAAAAACTGGGCATCTACTTCAGTCAAAATGAATCATGTTATAAATATGAAATTCAAATTCATAAAACTTTAAAGCACTTATAGGAAAAAAAACCCTTATGACCTGGGGTTAGGCAAAGCGTTCTTATACGTGATACCAAAAATTCATTCCATAAAATAAAAAGAAAAAGAAAAAGACTGAATAGATTTTATTCAAATTTAAGACTCTTGTTCTTCAAGTCACTGTTAAGAAAATGAAAAGACAAGTTGCAGAGTGGAGAAAATGTTTGCAATTCATATATCTGATAATTGATTTATATCCAGAATATATTAAATAAATCCTCAACACTGAATAATTAGAAAACAAGCAACCCAAATTAACAACCTGGCAATATCTAGTGTTGGTAAGTGTGTAGAGCAAGTGGATTGCTCATGGGAAGTTTTTTTGTTTACTTTAGCAATACTTTCCTTGACTTTAGATAAATAAAAGTTTATGTTCAAAGAAAAAAGCATCCCTCCATATATGGAGCAGTTCATGAATGCTAAAAATGGAGATTAGCCAAAATTCTGGCAATCAAAGTGATGTGACTGAAGAATCAAAAAGCTCCTACAGGATGCAGATGATTTGTTACTTACCACAGCAAAAGGAATATACATAAAACTGCAGCTCCCCGTATCACTGGCCCACAGGATGGCACTGAATCTGAAGGAGCCAAATAACATGGTAATGTATGAAACATAAGCAGCAGGATAATCTTTGCTGAGGGGCTGGCCAGTTTCATGTTGAAGGTAAGTAGTAGTATAGCTTGACATTGTATCCTATGGGCAGTGAGACGAAAAGTCTCTACTTCATCAAAACAAAGAGGTTGTAAGAAATTAGCGACAACCTCCAGGAAGATATGTAAGCAGGTGGAAAATGATCTAGTAGCCATTCTTCACATGACTCTTAGACTCTCATGTTCTAGAAGGTCTCAGAGCATTCTACCAAGGCTAAGATCTGCTGTAGTTAGCATTTCCCGCATGACCTCTGTGGAGGCATGCAAAGCAGACTCTTGACATATGCTTCAGAAGCCCAATCCAGGGTATTTATCTTAGAGAGTTAAAAATTCTGTTCACATAAAATCTTGCACATGAATAATTATAGCAATTTTATTCATAACCATACAAACTTGAAGTAATCCAAATGTCCTTCAGCAGATGAACAAATTGTAACACATCTATCCATGGTATACTGTTCAGCTAGTAAAAGGAGAGAATCATTGATATACTCAACTGCTTATTTAAAAACACTATGTTATGAATTCTAGATATGTGTCTTATTTGGCAGAATTTCTTCACTTAAAACTTATACCTGTATCTTTATCTCATTCCTTGCCAACTGAATGGTTTCCATCAAAATTCATATATTGAAGCCCTAACCTCTAAAGCGACTGTATTTGGAAAGAGGTTCTTTAAGGGGACCATTCATGTGAAATAACTTTGCAATGGAAGGGTCATAATATGATAAGACTGGTGTCTTTATAAGAAGAGATGCCCAAACTCTCTGTCCCTGCATGGAGAGGAAAACCAGGTGAGGACACAGCAGAAAAGTAGCTATGAACAAGCCAGGGAGAGAAGCCTCACCAGAAAACCAACAGTGCCATCCTCTCGATTTTAAATCTGATGACTCCAGAATTGTGAGAAAATAATTTTGCATTGTTTAAAATCACTTACTCTGTAGTATGTTGCTATGGCAGTTCTAACAGATTAATGCAGTAAAATAAGAAATTTACATTTTTGTAATAAAGTGAATAATGGACCTAACGTTCTTTTTGGCCAAAACAGCCAGTTATCAAAATAAAATGTATTAAATATTTTCCCAAATGATCCAAAATGCTACTTAGATTAGATTAAATTCCTACTTCATATGGATCTGATTATAATTTCTTTTTTTTAAGATTTATTTATTTATGCAAGTTCTGGGATACAGACCAGAGGTGTGGGAGGGTGAGAGAATTCACCAGATACAGAGCAGGGAGCAGCACAGGCAGAAGGACCAAAATACACTACTGAGCAGTGGGAGAGACAGAAGAGGTCAGCTGCTGCGTGTGGGAATCTCCCTGGCTGTCCAGGAATCGAACTAGCGCTGCAGAGGCTGCTGACAGCTTCACAGCACTGAGCAACACGCTGTGCCACCAGGGAGGTCTGATTATAATTTCTTTACAGTTTTTCATAGATATATTTGCTTATCCCTGTGCCAGAATTATACTGATTTAATTAAAATGGCTTTTTATGTTGAGTTTACGATCTGATACAATAAACCTTCACTCATGTTCTCAAGTCAAAGTTTTAAAAATTATTTATTTTAATACTGTCCTCAGTTCTATGTCTATACAAATGCTATTCAGAGTGCCAGTCCACAGAGAGATAAGAAGCTTGTACCAGAATGCAAATTAAGTACAGCACTTAGTGCTCTGTTTATATTATCTGACAGTTTTCACAGTATGACTTTTTCTTGAACCAGTGCATTGATTTAATTCTGACACATTTTAATAATGAAATAATAAGCTGGTTGATAGATGGAGGAGGGAGGGAGAGAGAAAGGATGTGGGGGGGGGAGTTATATAAATTGCTCATTAGTGGCCCACACTTTAATAACACTGGTTTAGGTTTTTCTGTCGTAGGATAGTCCAAAACAAGGACAAGATGTTTGATATAGAAGATTTTTACCAGTTCGTTTAGGGCACAAGTCCCTGTTATTCTTTCATTTTCTCTCCAGTGTTTTGTTGACTTTCTCATTCTCCCAGGCTGAAGTCCAGGGAAGCATAGAAACAGAGACCTTCAGTGTTGGAAAACTGCTCTGACTTCAAATTCTGTATTCTTTCCTGCTCTATTATTTATACTATAAACCCTGACTCCATGAAAATCACAAATCTTTTTTTTTTTTCCCCTCAAGAAACCTCTCTTACAGGGCCTTCCCTGATGGCACAGGTGGTTGAGCCCAGAGCTGTGAAGCTGTCCACAGCCTCTGCAGTGCGCGTTCGATCACGGTCGGCAACAGTCCCACATGGCGCAACAGACCTCTCCTGTCACACCTGCTGCTCCCCTCAGCAGTGTATTTCGTCAGTCTGCCTGTTCTGTTCGCCACTCTGCCACTCTGTCTCTGGTGAATCCTCTCAATCTCCCGCGCATCTGGCCTGTACCCCGGTTCTTGTATAAATAAATAAATAAAATTTCAAAAAAAAAAAAGAACCATTAAAAAGAAAAACTCTCTTATAATAAAGCCGTGGTGTCTAGCCTATTATTTCGGTTAGTTGACTTAAAACAGTTTTCTTTTTGTGTTTTAAATTCCTCAAGCTATCCTCAGCACTTGAGGGGGAAGAAGTGTTAAATATTAGCATGAGTTGTATTTAATGGTATTGTGATAAAGAGGGAAAAGCAGTAATATGAAGAAAAGCACAATCTGGCAAAAATTGATCAGCAGGTGAGTCTAGAGTTGGAGGAAAGAGTGAGAGGATATAAACATAAAACAGACAGGTTTGTAGGACATGTGTATTTCCCAGGGACCAGTGAGAAAACTTGAGGATGGAATCTTATAAACTCTAGAAATGGTGCACTCAGGGAAGATAAGTCATGGGCAGTCAGACGATCCTAAATGATTCTTAAAGAGAAGGTGACTCCAAGTGTTCAAGAATTTACAAATGTCCAGATTTCATACATGTATTAGAATTTTATAGGTAGCTAACATATATTGATATTTTAAAAGCAGCTCCTTATTCATGGCAATTACAGTCTGTGTAATAAAATAAATTTTAAATAGTAATAGAGTATGCTGCTGAATGTTTAGGTGATATGTTCTCTATGAAAACTGATTTTCCAAGAAACTGATTTTCAGTGACACTGATAAGTGAGAACTAAAGTAGTTCAGGGGCCTCCCTGGTGGCGCAAGGGGTTAAGCACCGCACTATGAAGCAATCCACATACTCTGCAGCACAAGTTCGATCCCCAGCTGGCCAGGGAGCAACCCACATGGCGCAGCAGACCTCTCCTGCCTCTCCTGCTGCTTCCCTCAGCAGTGTACTTCAGTCCATCTGCCTGTTCTGTTCCCCACTCTGTCTCTGGTGAATCATCTCACCCCCACACCTCTGGCCTGTACCTCAGCTCTTGTATACATAAATAAATAAATCTTAAAAAAAAAATAAAGTAGTTCAGGATGTGATCCAGCCTTTTGGGTGATGCTTCATTAACTGAACCTCTAGCAGGACAGATCTACTGCCTCAGAATCTCATCTTTATAACTTTTATTTCTATTGTCATCTTACCCCTTATCGTGAGTTGTAATATTTCAAGAGTATTACAAATGTTACCTCATCTCAAAGATTATTTTTCCCTTCTATGACAGAGGTAATATTGTTGTATGTCTCATGTTATTACTCTAAGGGATAAAAATTTATTTCATTTAAATTCCCTGCACATGGATAACTTTTCTACTCTGCAAAAATATATACACTTAAAAGAGCAAGAATGGGATAAACTGGTTTTACATGTCATTTATTGATAAAAAAGGCCCCAAATAAAGTTTGGGACTATAAGTTTCACTACTATATATAAGAATTCTCTATAAGACTTAATTTGTTATTTTTTGGTAACAGATAAATTTTGGATCTTTTAACTTTATAGTTGATTTATTATTAATATCTTTTTATTTTTAATATATGAAATTGTCTGCCATTTTCTTTCCCAAGTGTAGTATTATAATTATAATCTCATTAGTTTACTAAAATGCTTCTTCCTATTCTATGTATTTCTATTTAACTTTTTCTTATTCTATTTATATTACTATCCTTTCCTTCATTTATTCTTATTTTGCTTTGGGTACATCATGCAATCCCAGGTCAGATTTTATCTGACACTGATACTAAAAATAATGACAACCAACATTTATTGAAGGATTATAGACTGCACTCCTTATTTTAGGCATCCTCCCTCTCTCTCTCTCTCTATATATATATATATATATTATATATATAATATATATATAATATATATATATACACACACATAAAAAATTTCATTTTATTTGTTTTATTTCTTAAGCAGTCGATAATGCAAATGTTAATAGATTCTTTGTTTATGAGGAGACTGAAACAAAGCGCTTGAGGAGTTTCACTAAGCTCCTAAATATCTTGACATGGAAGGACATGAACTAAAGTCTTACTGAGTGCATAATATCATTAAAAATGGAAATTATTCTTTGGAATTAACAATTTATATTTTATAAAACTCTTTTGTTTTCCAAAAGTTTTGAAAAATGAGATCCTAAAATTAAAATGCAAAATAAAATAACATATTTGTATTATAAAGCATAAATTAATGCTAGGTAGTTCCTTTGATTGTCATTTTCTATTATTATTTCTGATTACTAAATTGTTATTTACTATTGTGTTAGTCTTACTTTTCTGTGTTCACATGTCTTCTCTTCTGCATTTATGTTACTTGGAAATTATATAGTTGATTTTTTTCCAATTGAACAACTTTGCAAATTGAAGACTTCAGACTAAAATTTGAGTAGAAGAATTTGAAGAAAAATTTACTTCTGAAACTCCATAAAAATAAACAGGAAATCACTAACATATGAAAAGTTATTCTCATGACCAAAATAAACTATGACAGTCATGAAAATCAAGTATACTCCATAATCTGAGCAGAAATTAAGTGATCCTCAATGCTGACAAGCAGTTAGAGAAAATGAGCTATTTCCTTCATTGATTCTGGATGAGAAAAATATGTTATGAAAGAGCTAAAAGTCAAAACACAGTGGTATTTGGAAAAGCTATGAAAGTGTGTGTGTGTGTGTGTGTGTGTGTATGGCCTTAACAGAAAGATAATTTCACATTTTTTTACAAGTCATCATAAGGAAGGAACAATTTTCAACTAAAGTAAGTTGAACAAATACTGAATATCTTGGGGGACAGGATCTCTCGGTTCCATGCACAATCAATACCAGAAAACGATTCAGAATTTATTAAAAACCTTATTCATACCTCAGTTATAGGTACTCCTAGGATTTATAAGAAAGGGAAAGTATGTTCAGGCAAAATTCTGTGAAAATAAATCTAAATAACTGTGATTTTTGTTTCAGGTTTCCAAAAACATGTATCATATTGAAATAGAAAAAAAGAAAAACTAAGAGTACTCATAAGAAGTTCATGATAAGAGGCCTAAATTTCTCCTCTAAAGGATCCAAATGGCCACAGACCAACCCACATGGTGCAACAGACCTCTCCTGACTCACCTGCTGCTCCCCTCAGCAGTGTTCTTTGGTCAATCTGCCTGTTCTGTTCCCCACTCTATCTCTGGTGACCACTCTCACCACCCTGCACCTCTGGCCCATACCCCAGCACTTATATACATAAATAAATAAATCTTAAAAAAAAATAAAGGATCGAAATACCATTTCTTATTCAACAACTACTCTTCCTCCTGCAGGGCTGATGCTACTGAATCAATTCATTCTTTTCCCACAACATTCTCACTCACACTTGCTTCGCTGTGAGCCATTGTCCCATTGACATGGTCTCTATTTCTGCTATAGGGAATAAGATTATCACAGGAGGTAATAGAACCAATTTTTTTTTTCTTAAGCTTAGAAATATGAGTTTAAAACTGGAATTAACAGCAAATGAGGAAATTGCTGATTGCTAGCTGATTGGAATGATTTTATTTTTTCTGATGGTAGCTACCCATATATTTTTAAAAAGCCTCAAGCAGAACATGTTTTTAAATATAGCCTCCATACTCAATCATACTCCAAATACAGTCTTATAGCATAATGCTGATTTCTCCCTTGATTCCATATATAACTGATATTGAGAATGAATGAAATAGGTACAGGCAGGAGAAACAATAACAGAAATGCAGAAGCAGAGGAGACCATGTGTTGATTAAAACAGATTTCAGACCTAAAATTATACTACAAGTAAATTGCTCCTCAGGAATTAAAAAAAAAAAACATTCATAGAGATATACAATAAAAATCAGCCATATACTGAACATATTCAATCAATGGCAACTCATTTTAACATTTAGGGCAATAATAACTTTTCACCAAATATAATTACAAATAAACAATGGAAGTTCCCTATTGGGAACTTGTGTATTCTTAAAAAGAAACCATCTTTGAGGACAAAGTCAGTAGTAAAAATTTCAATTATTTGAATAAGGTAAGTGTTCAAACTTTGGGCTCACTTACTACCTTTCTTCCTCTTATTCACATTATCCAGCTACGTTTACCTCCGAAGTCAGTTTCTATTCTAAGACTTTGCATGTGATCTTCTTTCATAGGATTTTCTTCCCACACAAAAGTCCAGCCCTGTATTTCACTCAAGTCCCTGTTCAAATATGTTGAGGAAGGTGATCCAAAGAATGTGACTACCTATTGACTGGGGGCGCTTGTTTGTTCTACTCCTAGAATCAGCCCAAGGACTTGCTGCAGGATAAATGTGTTGCGATGAACATGTGGCCTGCGCTCATGATTAAACACAATTAAACCCTGTTAAGGATTGGTGAAGAGACTGTGGAAAACTACTTGTCTTGCAGTAACCCAAGACAAAGCCTCTAAGCAAATTCCCTAGGTTATTAAAACTTCTGAACTCATCTACTTTTTTCTTTGGTATCTTCTTATCCTCCATGTACTAATGTCAGTTTTAGATTATACCTGGGTTATGACCAAACAAAATAACACCCTAAAGCCTCACAACTCAAAAGGAAGGTCATGAACCACAGGACTGATATGGATCAACATCGTCTACTCACTTTTTTCTAAGTAAACATTGATTTTTATGCAGTGTTTATTGGAATTCAATTTCCTCCAAAAATAATTTTCTTTACATTATACACCATATTCAGTCTCATGGAGCAGGATCTGCTTGTCCAATGCAACAATGGCAATATGTTTTTACTTTATTGGCGACTGATTTTAGAATGGGTATGTTTTATTTTTCACCAACACATAAAACTATTGATAGGCTTGTAGAGGGGAATAAAATGATCCAACTCTTTTTCTGCCTCTGTAAATATTTGGTGAGAAAGTGTGATACTCAGAACTGTTACAGTCATCTTGCTAATAGCAAAAAAGATGAAGTTAGTCAATATAAAAGGATTTACAGAAACAGAGAAATATATTTAGAACTTTTATTATCCTACCCTCAGATTTTTTAATCTTTTCTCAATATAAGTGAAGTAATATTTGAGTCAAATGAATTTAGGGGTATCTTTTTAGGTTGATGATTTTAGTAACAGCAGAGCATTATTACTAATAAGAACATATACCTCTATACTAGTTGAAAAACAAGAGTGACATAAGTCTTTATATAGTTTCTTTTCCTCCCCACCCAACAGTAGAAACAGAGTATTTAGTATAATGACAAGTAGTTGGCCCTTGAACATACAAAATTTGTTACTGGGCATTAGTAAATAAGCATTTAAAAACAGTATAGCTATTATACTGTAATTGAAAGAATTTTAATTTTAAAATGCAAAAATGGGCAGAAGAACAAATTTTTCTTCTTCTCCAAAGAAACCTGTTTTCCTTGGAGTAGAGATGCCCAATAGATACATGAAAAATGCTCATGTTCACTTATCATCAGGAAAATTCAAATCAAAGCTCCAGTGAAATTCTCACACCTGTGAGAATGGCCTACATTAAATGTTTGAACATCATTCAAAGGAATGTTGTTGTAATGAGATGAACAGGAAGAGAGAAAAAAAGTAATGTCTTCTCAGAAATTCTACTATAATAAATATATATCAGGCATGAAGGTAGACTAGTGAGACTATGCAAGTGTATTAAGAAATGTTTATTATTGTAAAAGAGTTGAGAAATCTGAGACCAAAAGATGAGAACAAGTTAGAAGAAGGTGGGAGAGTTGATGTTTAAGACAAAGAGTAGAGAATTTAAGAGAACCTAGGAAGGCAAATTCATAAATGAAGTATTTGTTTAGTTGTCATTCAGAACAAAGGTGGGAATGGCATAAGCAAAATATGGAAATATAGTATGACATCCAATCATGAAATTCCTTATAAATTATCGTAAGAACAAATTTACTTTATCAAAGAATAAGTTATTAAATATTAAATTGTATTATACCCAGTAGGTATATAAAAGGGATATAACTAAGGTATGTATATACAAAATTAAATTTTGCATTTCAAAAAAATCCCTGTGCATTGTCATCGATGAAATAGAAATGCACGAAAGTGAATATTGGTACAACAGTTGAAGCTTATTACCATGATCTAAATGAGGGCTAAAGGAAGTTTCAACTTAGGTGATATAGAAATTAAGGGAAATAAAGATATATTTAGGAAATGGAATTAACTAAATCTAGTAATGGATTTGAGCCAAGGAGGAATGAAGAGAGTGAGGCTGTAGAGAGAATGGTGATTTGGAATGAAAGACTATGAATTTAATTTGGACATACTAAGTTGAAAGAAGTTTTGAAATATCCAAGTAGAAATATCACTAAGGTAATTGAATGCATACATATGAGGCATAGAGAAGAGACCTATAACATAGACTTTTAAATAACCTGTGTCTAGTGATTAAACTAAGAAATAACAAATAAGATTGCTTTATTAATTTATGGAAAAAAGAAAGGATTTTGAGGTAGAAAACATGGTGCCTTATTGGACATCTTAAGGTTTGAGAAGAAAATGGCTTTGCAGGGCCTCCCTGGTGGTGCAAGAGGTTAAGCACAGCACTGTGAAGCTATTCACAGCCACTTGTAATGTGAATTCAATGCCCAGCCAGGGAGGTGACCCACATGGCACAGCAGACCTCTCCTGTCTCACCCGCTGCTCCCAGTCAGTGTATTTCAGTCAGTCTGCCTGCTCTGTCTCTGGTGAATACTTTCACCCCCGCAGACACACACCTTGGCCTGTACCCCAGTTCTTATATGCATAAATACATAAATCCTTAAAAAAAAAAAGAAAGTGACTTTTCAAAGGAGTCATGACAAGTATGGTCCAGAGAAACAGAAAGAGATGCAGGAAGTGTGGGCTTATGGAATCTAAGGGGAGCATTTAAGTCAAGAGGAGAGCAGAATAGCGAACACTATAAATTCTAAGAAATCACAGAAGTGGAAAACTGAAATATATATGGGCTCTAATAATATTATATTGTTGTTGAATTTAAGAAGAGCTATTTATATGAATTAACCAAGACAGAAGTTAAAGAAATGAACAAGAAGAGAGGAAATAATTTCTTTTGAGAAGTGTAATTATAAACAAAGGGAGAAAGAAAGTAAGGAAAACTATAGTTGGAGGAATTCTTATTTAAGTGATTAAGACTTGTGTATGCTAAGATATATGGGGTGGATCCATTTTTAGTAGTTAAACATAAGCAAAAAATAAAATTATATTAAGTTAAGTAAGAATCTTGAGAAGACAAGAGCAATTTGACAATGTAGGCTTTGGATAGAAGGAATAACAGCTCTTTTACTGGGCCATGAAGAATCCAGAATATGGTATATGTGTTGGGTGTATGGGGTTTATAGAATATATTGTTCTTTGTTGTTTTATTTTTAATATCTGTAATAGGACATAAGGTTATCTGCCATGCGTAGCTATGGAATACATTAGTAGAAATTTTGAAGAAAGTACATAAGGTTTGAAATTGTAATTACAAGAAGATAAAGATAGACAGAAAATTTCTACAGGATAAGACAGGCCAGAAAAAGAGTCTGAGAAGTAGACAGAACAAGGAAGATAACCAAGAGAGTTTAGAATGATGCACAATAAAGTAAAAGTTAAGAAAGGTAATTAGTCACCAGTGTCAATTAAAGAGAGATTTGGATTAAAATAAGAACTTAGCATTGAACATTTGACAATTAGAATGCCTTTAATATTCTATAAAAAATAGATTGGATGTGATAGAAAAAAATATCTGAGGAGTTAATAGGCTGAACAAGACAATTTCAACAAGTCTAACCCTGGAAGACAGGAGTGGGAGATGCTTACCATCATTTTAACTTTTACCTATTTAGAACAGATTTCTCATTATTCCATTTTAACCCTTGAGGATACAGAGAAAATAAAAAGGGAAATTTGTTTTAGTTAGTAATTATAATTTTCCAGTGGGGAATGAAATTGGAAATATGAAAAGGTTCCTATTGCCTACTGTTTATGCTTTTCTACTTTTTGAAAATTTTCACTGAAAATTTTTGTAATATAAAAGCAACTAAAATTTTTAACATGGCTTCTATATATATTGGTGTTTCAATTGTAGTATTTTCCAAGTTTCTATTTTCTACATTTTTTATAATGATTCTAGAAGAATACAGGTAAAATAGACATGTCTTTAGATATGTTACCTGTTACCAATTCTCTGTTATTTAGATTTAATTTTTGAAAAGATCTTCAATATAATAAGATTTTTGCCTTCTGTTTCACACAATTAAAATAATCCAAAACTGACTTCTAAACAGTTTTCCTTTAATTTTATTTGTGGATATCATTTTTACTATTTCTTTTACATCAACAATTTCCACATCAATAAATTCAATATAGCTCTTTACTTGATTCATGAATATTCCTCGGTTGTGTTTGAAACTGTTTTAGGTGATTATATTATTTAATACTAATCTAATAAAACATGCTCACATATGTAAACATCCAACATATATTAACATTAAAATCTAAACTAAACTACTGTTTTACTAAATACATGTTTCTATTCCAACTTAAGAGATGATCATAAGATCATCTAAGTTGGTTATTGTTGTTTGCATATCTATTTAGTCCTGGAAAATCAGTAAAATGGTTTCCCATACTGTGCTTTTACTGATTTTAATTTAAGTTGCTTTCTACCTGATGCAAACAAACAAACAAACAAAATCCTTACAAATGCATATTGATTACTGGAAATGCTCATACTCATTTTGAACAAATTCTAAACCATTTAGAGATTGGATTTTTGTTCTTTGCTCAATTCCATACTGACATATATAAAAGTATAATAAGAATTTGTTATTTAGTCCATTATGTAAAAATGAGCAGGTTGTTTAGTATTTCAAAAGCTTCCTTGCTAGGCTTTTAACTAATCACACGGTCACATGAGAAAAGCTGAAAACAGAATATGATGCTAGGCTATACAGATATCATGGAAACTTGATTTTGGCAAAATATCTTGGCAGAAGGAAGGGTGTTTTTATCCTAGAACAGAACAAAATGAGATGAATTTCCCGTTTTTTAGGAGAGCAAAGTGTTATTTATAGAAGAGCCATTGAGTCCAGGTTGAGATTTGGATAGCACTTTCTACAGCAAAGACATTTCCCCTGTAAATTCTGGAACATGCTGTATCGACTCATCATGTAACAGATGACCAGCCATATGGTGATGGGGGAAGGGCGGGGGCCAGAATCAGGGAGGTAACAATGTACTGTACCTGTAAGTGCTTGAATGAGAAAACAAAGGTTAAAACCATATGTGGAACTGTGACTGGTTTTCAAGTTTTATTTAGAGGTGGTTTTATTTTTTATGGCATTTCTTGGTGTATATGAATATATTTTAAAAATCATATTTATATACAAAACTTTCTTTTAAGAATAAATTTTTGAAGTTTTTTCATAGTAGCACAATTGGGAAACAGATTTAGGGTCAATTATAAAATGTAATCCAAGTATGCTCACTCAAAAAATCTAGGCTCCCAGAGACAATAAAAGATATTTTAAAATATTTACATGAAATAGAATAATTCTCCCAATTTGTAACAAATGTAACTAGTTATTAGTTACCTTGCAGAACTGTAATTATGCTTTCAACATTCAAAACACAAAAATACTGTGTAACTATTTTAATGTCACCTCAGCCATTTAAAGTCAAGCTAGTTTAAATAATATCTCATTTAATATGCTTTGAATTATTATTTAGTCATATAGCTTAACATAAATAATGGGAATGAATGGATCTTAATATTAAGGTAGCCAATAATGGCTTTTCTACATTGGTAACATGATTAGAGACCTGACGAACAGAAGGTGTGAGCCATAAAGAGCTCTAGAGGAAGAGCTTCATAACTTGAGTAATCATTTGAAAAAGTTGTTCTTTTCTGGGAAAAGCAAAGAGGTCAGTGTGGAAGCACAAACAGGTTTGAGATTAAAAGAGGCAGTGGAAAACAGACCAAGTTGGGTCTTTGGCTTTTATGTTGAGTAATTTGGAAGCTAGAATAAGATGGTGAGAAATAGATTGATATTTTCTGACTTGGAATAATAGATGGCCTATGGACCTAGTATTGAGAATTGAGGATAAGGATGAAAACAGGTAATAACAATCTAATATCTGCATGGTACAACAGAGGCTAAAACAATAATGATGTATTAATGGTAGTAAAAACTGGAAGGATTACAGATATATTGATATGTTTTCAATGTATTTTCAAGTTTTGCAGATGAATGTAGAGATATGGAAAATAAAAAAAAAATGAGGAGAGACAAAGATAATTCCACTGATTTTTGTTGAAACAACTGGAAAAGTGTAATCTTTTACTGATATTGGGAAATGCATGAAATGAAAATGTGTAAGAATTGTTAATTATTTTTTCCAAGTAATATAATGTGATTTTAGCTATCAAATTAACTGGACCACTTACTATGTATATCCATTAAAGAAGAAAATAATTCACATAGAAAATATAGAAAAACAGGCATCTTTATCTTGTTTCCTAAATTACTTCAATTAATGGAGAAAACTAACTTCAGTTAAAAAAATACAATCTAGACTATTGGTTTCTGAATATCAATGAAAAAATCACAATGGACTTTTCTTCATCTTTATTATGAGTAAAATAAAGAATCAGTATCTTAATTTTAGAATTCTGATTGACAGTAACTCGTAAAAACTCAGGATACTCAGACATTCAAATAGGTAAGAATGGAAATTGAGTCCTTGTACTAGGAGTTACTGGTTTTCAGTTATTACAAGACCTGAAAATCAATTTAAGCGTGAAAGGCCTAGAGCTAATACATTTAGGGACCTTTATCAATATTCATGAATATAACACAAAGCCTTATAGCAACTGGAGAGAAGATAATGATGTAATGAAAGATAGATTAGATGAGTAGAGGATGCAATCATTCTTAAAGCCAAAGTTGCCATAATCAAAATAGTTTTTCATTCCCAGTAAACTTTTAGCAATGCTTCCTAACCCCACTTAATTTAAGAAAATATACAAACCTTTAAAAATGTTAAAGAAATTGGGAAAAAAGATCAGATTTGAGATCCTGCTTGAATATATACCTAAGAATTTCAGGAGTTTTTGTGAGAGACCTTGTAAAGTTCATGGGTCAAGTAATAATCTGCATTTTGTTCTGTTTCAATTACCATGGAAACTGAAGCCAATGGCATACAATAGGCCAATGCTAAGACAACATATTTACTTTTTCCAATTCCTATTTAAAAATAGCAACTGACATTTGTATGGTATATTATTGTTTTCAAAATACTGCCACATGCCTTAACTCACTTGATTTTACAACTTAGATTCAAAGATAAAATTGAAATAGTAATCATTATAACTAGTAGAACATAAGCATTGGCAGGGCACACGATTTATGTATGTCTACATTTTATTCTCTATTTAAGTAAGAACTGCCCAATAGTTTGCAGCAACTTACTCTTAGTGGATATTTGCTTTTGCAACTACACATACTTTAAAGACAAGTAATAGACTCTCCCCTGATGCCATCTTTCTCTTTGTCATGACAAGAATCTTTGTGAAACACCTGTCCATGACCCTGATATAACATAGGATACGTTATTTAACATTATATTTTTTTCTCTTTATCAAAACGTGTGCTCAAGATCATAGCCACTCCATATGATATACAGATGAAGTGGATGAATTTCAGTTTCATCTGCACATTTCATTTTCAATCTTTCCACCTTTCATCCAGTTTCATTCCCAATTATCTATAAATACCACTACACTCAATTTTGCCCTGCTCGCCAGTCTTCCAAAAATCAAGCTCTTGATTTTGAGTTCCTACCAATAATGTTTTTCACCAACCCCTCCCAACTGTCACTCTACAGTTTTTGCCTATTTCTGAGACCCTACTCTCTGCTTCAAAAGTTTTTTTTTTTTAATGTATACAATAAAACAGAATACAGCGGTGTCATAACACTCATAACATGAAAATTATTGCAAAACAATAGAGGGAATTCCAATCATAAAATCTATTATTAAAGGAGATATATTTGGTGATGTTACACATGAACATTGTTTTTCATGAATGGAAATACTGTATATATTATTATATGAAATTCAGTTATCAGAGATCAAAAGCTGTTTACTCAGGCCAGGTATAAAACCACAGCTCACTGGAATTGTTGATAATAATTAAAAAAAAAAAAAAGTTAAAAAATGCCTTGTGGGCCTCCCTAGTGGCACAAGGGGTTAAGTCTCAGCACTATGAAGCTAGCAGCAGCCACTCCAACACGAGTTCGATCCCAGCAAGGGAGCTCAACCACATAGCATAGCAGAGCTCTCTGGTCTTGCCCACTGTTCCCCTCAGCAGCGTATTTCAGTAGATCAGCCTGTTCTGCTCCCCACCTGCCTCTGGTGAATCATCTCAAACCCTGCACCTCTGGCATGGCCTACATGCCAGTTCTTTTATGCATAATACATAAAAATAAATCTTTAAATAAATAATACAGTATGAAGCACCAGAGATATTAGAGCAAAATAAGCATCTTTAAGCAAATATGAGACGGAACCATCATTAACACTATTTAGTAAGTGAAGTAGCTCTGGAGGTTATGCCTATATTTTGTCCAAGTTGGTAAGTGGTAGTTAGTTAAGAGAACAGGATTTGTATTATACATTTTGAGTGACAAAGTCAATTCCATTTGTAACTAAATTTCCTTGAGCAAATTAATTATTATTTTTGAGGTTGTGTTTCTTTAGCTCAAGAATGTAGAAAAGCATAACTTTTTGACTCCTGTGAAATGAAATATCTTAATTCAGGTAAAGTATTTGGCATAACATTCAACACAAAGAAATCACCCCAGGAAACTTGGCAGTGACTTTTATATTATTTATATGTAATCTTTGTTCACCAATCAAAACCATATATTACATAAAATCATGGGGAAAAGAAAAAAATATGTCTTCTCTTGTAATTTTACATTTAGCTAAGAGCATCTTTTAACATAATAAATTGCAAAGTAAACTACAGAATCTTTACTTGCCCTTACCTACCAAATCTCAACTCAATTTAGAAAGATTACTAGACGCGTAAATTATAGACTATTGGATATATTGATACTTGTCTTTGTGAAGTCCTTTCATACTTATAAATCAGAACTAGATTAATTTGTCCTTAAAATTACTTAACAGTAATGGCCATTTAAATCTTTATATCTGGGCCTCCCCTGGTGGCGCAGCAGTTGAGTTCTGGGCTGCAAAGCTGCCCACAGCCTCTGCAGCGCCGGTTGGATCCCCTGCCGGCAAGGGTCCCACATGGCTCAACAGACCTCTCCTGCTGCCCGCTGCTCCCCTCAGCAGTGTTCTTCATCAGTCTGCCTGTTCTGTTCCCCGCTCTGGCTCTGGTGAATTCTCTCACCCTCCCGCGCTTCTGACTGTACCTAGTGCTTGTATAAATAAATAAATAAATCTTTAAAAAAAAAAAGGTACTTAAAAAATAAATAAATCTCTATATCTACTGTTATATATCTTCAAGGGCATACCTAATATATTTCGTGAACTTAGGTTTCATTTCCAAGAATTGCACTAACTTTAAAATATTCATAAAATAAAGAGTATTTGAAAATACCACTATGATATCAAAGATTTTACTAATTTTTTTGTTATTCAGTATCACAAATAATCTTTCTCATTTTAAGCCATTCAGAAATGGAATGGGAGAAACATAGAATAACCTCTCAAATAAACTAAGATTACTTAGTTTTCCCTGTGGATGCTGCAAGTACATCAGCTACTCCGTACCCTCGGCACACTTGAAACTTGAAAACCAGAAGAGAATTGTGATATAATGCAACTCGAGCTCATAGAACTTGAAAAATAAAATGGGTACAAAAGCCTATTATAGCCTTAGACTTGAAAATGAAAAACCTGAAATGGCTTTTTCATGTTTATTTGGGTTTATTTTACCTCCTCTAAAAGCAAACTACATTGCTGTATTAACTTCAAAATATTGAATACAATATTACTAAATTTTCCTGCATGAAGTAGTTTCAACATACATTTTTTTTAAATGGTGAAAATAGCTTAAGAGGACAAATGAACGTATGGGTTTCAGAAAAAAAAGGAACTTTTGGGGCCTTCCCGGTGGCACAGCAGTTGAGCGCTGGGTTGTGAAGCTGCCCGCAGCCTCTGCAGCGCCGGTTCAATCCCCGGCCGCAGGGTGAGAGTCCCACGTGTTGCGCAGACCTCTCCTGCCGCCCACTGCTCCCTCAGCAGTGTACTTTGGTCTTTTTGGCTGTTCTGCTCCCTGCTCTGGCTCTGGTGAATTCTCTCACCCTCCCGTACTTCTGACTGTACCCAGTGCTTGTATAAATAAATAAATCTTAAAAAAAAGAAAGAAAGAAAGAAAGGAACTTTTTGAATTTATATATCTGAAATCCATACCTTTTAGTATATACACCTAAAAGATAGAAATAAATAAGTGTTTTCAAACACACAGACATAGAATGGTCCTTACATCTGCAGAGGTGTGATCCAATACCTCTAAATGAGATACAGTGATATAAAGCAAAGTTACCTTAATTTGAAACATTAATATGTTCTTTATAGCTGATGGGACAGAGTTACTATATCCAAGAATGCTACATGTATTGGTTATTTTAAATTGCATTAACAAATCAAGGTAGACTACTTAACAGAATTGACTGGTGTCGGCCAATAGGATTGAAAAAAGTTCAGAGGTTAAATGATAAAATTTTTGCTCAGAAGCTATTAATTAACCTTTTTTTATGAATAATCAATGGGAAAAAGCAAATAAATTATTTATTCTTCTCTTGTTCATAAGATGTTCATTAGGAGAATGCTTTTTAAAAAAATATTTGTTGCATGAAAATATACTGAGAGTTTATTGAAGGACAACTAAATATTCAGACACTGTGTGATTCAGGTTGTGACTCATGAAAATAGGTGTACTGGAAGAAAAAGGTTTTTAAAAAAGTCAACTAGAATAGTTACAAAATTATAAAGGGAAAATAAAGGCATAAAGAGATAAAGAGTTAAAAATAATCACTCACAATATTTTTCTTCTTGATACACCTCAACTTTATGCACACGAGCATACACATACACACATACAAAATGGCCCTATCGACATAAAGACTTACCCCCTTTTTTGCCTCTTGCAGAGGTATTCATGTATACATTTTTTTTTTACGGAAATATGGAGAAATGCATTGTACTTTGCAGGATCTCTCAGGAATAGCCAGAGCCTCCAAACCACTGGATTTTTTGTTAATGACTACCAATTACAGGATATTGGGGCAAGATATTATGAAAGTCAGATATGTCATCTTCACCCACAGGCTCAGCTAGTAAAGAAAACTCATTCAAAAGATCTTTCATCTATTGGGCACACAATATTCTGTAGGCATAAGAAATGTTGGTTTTCATTTTTTGAATAAACAACCCTGTTGAGAACATTCGTTTTCAGCATATAGTAAAACAACTTTGTTTGATTGTTTATATCAAGTCAGAATTAGAAAATGAATAATCCTGTTGTTTTCCATATTTATTTATATGGATAAATGTACATATTCCAATTCTGGTCTACTTTTTCCGCCTCATTCAGTGGGGACCCTCTTCTGACTTTGGAGACAGTTATAATCTCTGAAGCTTTTACCAACTTTTATATTTTTGATGTTAACAATTTCTGCTCTATCCTCTATTAGAACATGAGCAATATAATACTCTTATCATGTTTCTCACAGAAAGTAGCTTATATTAGGCTAATATTTATTTCAAGTTTGTAGGATGCCATTTGGGAGGAATATGACAGCAGTATTTACAATTAGATATGATGAAGAGGAGATAGGAATTTGTTCACTTAATCTGTAATGTTTGGATTCTTTCAACCTGACAGCTTTTCAAAATAAAAAAAAGCATTAATATAGCTGAAAATAGCATGAATAGTGGATGAACAGTACAATCTAGATCTAGATGTAGACAGATACACTTAAACACGGTGTGATTGATAAACAAGATTATTTTCCTATGATCTCATAATCAAACCTAAAGAAGTCTTTATATTAATTCATGAATAATAGATATTATTAAATAAAAGATATTTTAGAAATATATCTGTGGTGTTATTAGGGCAATTAACAAATGTCAGTTCCCTCACATAATTAAATTTCTTCACCCGTTTAAACTCAGGTGCCAGAATCATGGGAAATGAAATATAAGAAAATTAAAAGTATGTGGTAAAAGTATGTGGTAGTTTCCATGTTCTCTTTCCTCAGAAACACATGTAGTTCCCATGTTCTCATTCCCTTGCCCCTTTGCCTAAGGAAGCTTATATGAAGAGGGTTCCCCCATCAGCATGGTTTTCTGAATCACTGCCCCAAGCAGCCACTCTGCTGACTTGCAATAAACATTCAACATGTAATATAGTGAGGATTAAACCTTTTCATTTTAAGAACTGAAATGTTCTTAAACATATCTACAAGTGCATAACCTAGCTTGTCCTACTGGATATAATTCCCCAAATTTTATGATGCTGATATTTTGAAAATTCTCAATGTCCTCAAAGACTTCAGAGGAAAAAGGATGGGATTAAGGGATCATACAGGACTGTGGACAGCTAAAGACTTCAACCATAACTACTTTGCTTTTCACTGTTTTGTATGGAGAACTTCTGGAAAAAACAAACAAACAAAAAAAAACAAAAACAAAAACTGAAAATAGCATGAACAGTGGCTGAATAATGCATGACACAGAAACCATAGAAAATAAAAACCATATGAAACATTGCAACTAAAATAATCCAAGAATAGCTTGATACCAAAGGAAAGAGATTCCTAATTTTGTCACTCACTGAAATAAGAAATGAACACAGTTAACAATGCAGTGTATAAGAAGCACCCACAATGTCTTTCTCTTTATTGTGATTGCCTTTCTTCTTCCCCATTGCAGTCTTTTAAGTGGCTTTCAGCCTTCAAGGCCCAAAATCTACTCAATTTTTTTTCTTTTTGATTTTTTTTTTAAGATTTATTTATTTATACAAGAACTGGGGTACAGGCCAGATGTGCGGTTTGAGAATTTTTTTTTTTAAGATTTATTTATTTATTTATACAAGCACTGGGTAGAGTCAGAAGCGCGGGAGGGTGAGAGAATTCACCAGAGCCAGAGCGGGGAGCAGAGCCGGCAGAGGGACCGAAGTACACTGCTGAGGGGAGCAGTGGGCGTGGCAGGAGAGGTCTGCTGTGTCATGTGGGTAGCTCCCTGGCCAGGGATCGAACTCTTGCTGCAGTGGCTGCTGATAACTTCATAGGTTACATCTTAACCCCTTGCACCACCAGGGAGGCCCTTAATTTAGTAACTTTAACAGAAAATACATTCTGAATGTAGGAAACTTAGTTCTTACTGAATTCACCGTTTTCTTTGCTATTCATAAAATTTATTAAATTTCTATTTTGGAAATTTGCCAAAATTCAGAAACTGATGATAGTAACCACCTATGTTTTCTTCATTTTTGGAAACTGGAAGAAACATTTCCCCTTCTTCAGTCTTCTAACACTGCTGTTATTTCCTGTAGTTCTGCAAAAATTATTGAAAGTAGTTCTACATCAATATCTGCCAGTTTCCTCAGAATTCTGGGATGTGATTTGTCTAGCCAGAGGCCTGAAGTAATTTAAACAGTCAGGTACTTTTATTATACCCTTGGGCTTCGATCCCCTTAACCATGTTTGCTATACCCCATCTAGTTTAAAGATCATTTGCCTTGATAGAGAAGGCAGAAGTAAAATAGGAGTTGAATCGTTCTGCAAAATTTCCCCCTGTCATCTGATTTCTCACCATCTGGACTAAGCAGTTGAGTTGAGCTTATTCCTTCCTTGTTCTTTGACAAGAAGAGGGGATTTTATGACTTGGGTTGAAAAAGGAATTGAAAACTACTGTGAACATACCAAATGGTACTGAAAAGCACAGATCATCTTTAGGGCAATATAGTGAGAATATTACAAATTGCTAGATCAAATTTAAGGAGACAGAAATGAGGCAAGGGGACATTATATTAATCTTGAACAATTAAAGATCAGAGGTGAATATAATTGTAAAACAGGAAGCTAATGTTCTGAAACATGTTTTTCCCTTCAATTAATAATAATTTATTTTGCAGCACAAGTTTCATTTATGTTGTAAAACTACAATGAAAAGCAGACCAAAAAGATGGATAGAACACAACAAAAGCAGTGCAATGAGGAGGGGGCGGAGCAACATGGCGGCGAGGAGAAGCTGCGAGTAAGATCTCCCATTAAAAAAAGTTAATAGGGAGGAAAAGCGGCAGGTCCCAGTGAGAACTGGGACACGGAAGATAAACGGACGACTCCAGCAAACTGCCCGAAGAAGAAAGTTGCCATAAAAGAGGACTAGAAGGGAGGGAAGCGCAGAACCCTGCTCCCCTCCCCCGCCCACAGAGGCGGCACTCTCCGACCGGCAGAGACAAGGGAAACAACAAACCAAAACGCCCAACAAGAAAAACGGATGCAGCAAGCGGGACTGTGAGTGGAAAGGAACTATTTCAGCCACCACACCCCGTGAACGGGAGCTGAGGCGAACCCTGCAGGACCCGCCGCGGAGGTGAGCTCCAGCCGCCATTAAAGAGCCCCGCCCCCCAGGAGGAGACCAGCACCAGCACACAGCCCCGGCCGCCCGGTAAGCTTGCGCAAAAGCGGCGCTCGGATTGCAGCTGCCCAGGGCCCTGCGCCTGCGACCTAGGCTTGCGGGGAGACAGTGGAGGCCCTCCCTGAGTGAGCAGGAACAAGGTGCCCAGGCAGGGGAGCGGGATTCAAAAGGCGCCATTCCCGCGCCACTGATCTGGGCTACAGCCCGCGTCCTGGAACTGAGGGCTTTGGAACTGAGACCCGGGCGGAGGCCCTCCCTGAGTGAGCAGGAACAAGGCGCCCAGGCAGGGGAGCGGGATTCAAAAGGCGCCATTCCCGCGCCACTGATCTGGGCTACAGCCCGCGTCCTGGAACTGAGGGCTTTGGAACTGAGACCCGGGGCACGAAATTAGGGGCGTGGGTTCCCCAAGACGGTGGGGCACAAGGCAGACACAGCACCCCAAAGCCGTTGAGGTGTACCCTACCATCCCCGCTCTGCTCCCTGTCCCACGGGGTGGAAAATCAGCTCCCCAAGGGCTCTAGGAGAGATCTCTGGTGCCACCTAGCGACTTGACCCCAGCACAGGCTACTGAAGGAGCTAGTGGCCAGCTGGGGAGTTAGCCCACACCGGGCCCCTTCTGAACAAGTAGTCTAAGCCCACAGGGAGAGCGAGCACCCACAGCCGGGGCAGACCAGGCGCGCAGAATAGTGTGCCTGAGACCAGAAGCGCAGGGAGTGTGTCCCACATCACCAATTTAGAACAGGGACATTTCTTCAGTAAAGACTACCTGCAGAAGGCTTCCCCAGGAGCCAGAGGTGAGCGGGGGAAGTTCGCCCACGCCAGACCCCCTCTGGCCTGCAGTCCAAGCCCAGAGGGGAGCAGGAACCCACCGCCGGGGCAGACCAGGCGCACAGGGGAGTGTGTCCCCACATCGGCATTTTAGAACAGGGACCTTTCTCCAGTAAAGGCTGCTTGAAACTGACAGATGACTCCTGGAAGAACCAGAGGGGAACAGAGAAGCCCACCCAAGATGCCGGAAAGTCCCAACAACACAGTGTCCCAACGCATACGGCAAATTAGAAAACAGACAGTAGGGAGGAGAAGAACCACACGCAACCTAGCAACTCTCCAGAGAAAAAGCACACCACAAAAAGAAAGCCAGCCCCCAGATTGCAACGACAATAACTTGGAAGAATTTCTGAGCCTTCCAGAAAGAGAATTTAAAATTGCCGTGATTAAAAAACTGACAGAAGTCATAAAGGAAAACAATGATAAGGGAAAAATAATCAACGATCAGAAGAATGCAATTGAGTCCCTAGAGAGGGAAAACAATGGTCAGAAGAAAGAAATTGAGTCCCTAAAGAGGGAAGTAAAAGAAATGCAGGAGATCAAAGAATTAATGGAAGAACTAAAGAATTCTGGGAAAAGCAATGAAAGCAGAATAGATGAAATGGAAGAACGAATAAGTAATCTTGAAGACACAGAAATAAAAAGAACCAAAACAGAGAAGGAAAGAGAAGTACGAAGGAAAAAGAACGAAGAAAGACTTCGGGAACTATCTGACTCCATGAGGAAAGGAAATATAAGAGTTATAGGAATACCAGAAGGAGAGGAGAGAAATGTAGGAACAGAGAAAATATTCAAAGAGATAATTGAAGAGAACTTCCCAAATATGAAGAAGGAGCTGAAAATTGATATACAAGAACCAAGAAGAACACCAAACTTCCACGACGAAAGGAAAAATACAGCAAGACACATAATAGTAAAGCTCCCAAGAATCCAGGACAAGGAAAAAATAATGAAGCTGGCAAGAGGGAAGAAACAGATAACATTCAAAGGAAAACCAATCAGGCTGACATCAGACTTCTCCGAAGAAACACTACGGGCAAGGAGAGAGTGGAGGGACATAGTCAACAGACTCCAAGAAAACAGATGCCAACCAAGAATACTCTATCCCGCAAAGCTCTCCTTCCTCTTTGAAGAAAGAATATGGACCTTCCCAGACAAACAGAAACTCCGGAATTTCATTGCAACTAAACCCCCACTCCAAAAAATACTACAAGGAGTCCTAAAGCCAGAACCTCAGAGCGACGAATAACAATGAAAGAAGGCCAAAAAAAAAAAAAAAGTTATTAAAAGAATAAATAAATAAAATCAAAGGAAAGACAAACACAATGGCAAATACAGATGTTAACATATCAATATTAACTCTAAATGTAAATGGACTAAACTCTTCAATAAAAAGACACAGAGTTGCAGCCTGGATTAAGAAACAAAACCCAACCTTTTGCTGTCTCCAGGAAACACATTTAGCTACAAAAGATAAAAATAGGCTCAAAGTCAAAGGATGGAAAACAATCCTACAAGCAAATGGGCCAAAAAAGAAAGCAGGAACAGCTATACTTATATCAGATAAAACAGATTTCAAACTCAAAAAGATAAAAAGAGACCCCAATGGTCACTACATTATGATCAAGGGGACAATACTTCAAGAAGAAATAACACTCATTAACATATACTCACCAAACGAAGGAGCACCAAAATATATCAGACAACTGTTGTCCTCTCTGAAAACAGACATCAGAGAAAACACATACGTAGTGGGAGACTTCAACACACCACTATCAACAATGGATAGATCAACAAGACAAAAAATAAGTAAAGAAACCAAAGCTCTAAATAAAGACCTAGAGCAATTGGGCTTAACAGACATCTATAGAACACTAAACCCCAAAAAAACGGAGTACACATTTTTCTCAAGCGCACACGGATCATTCTCCAGGATCGATCACATACTGGGGCACAAGACAAACATCAACAGATACACCAAGATTGAAATCATATCAACCATCTTTTCTGACCATGAAGGCATCAAACTAGAAATAAACCATAAAAAGAAGGCAAGGAACTTTCCTACCTCATGGAGATTAAAAACCACACTACTGGAAGACCATTGGACTAATGAGGAGATCAAAGAAGAAATTAAAAAATTTTTTGAATTGAACGACAAGGAGGACACCAATATCCTAAATGTATGGGATGCAGCAAAAGCAGTAATAAGAGGAAAATATATAGCAATAGAAGCTCACATCAAGAAACAAGAAAGAACGCAAAGAAACAACCTAATCTCGAAGCTCAAGGATCTAGAAAAAGAACAACAAGAAAACCCCAAAACCAGTAGAAGAAAAGAAATAATAAAAACCAAAGCAGAAATAAATGAAATTGAAACTAAAAAAACAATCCAAAAGATCAATGAAACCAAGAGCTGGTTCTTTGAAAAAATCAATAAAATAGACAAACCCCTAGCCAGGCTCACAAAGGAAAAAAGGGAGAAAGCACAAATAAACAGGATCATCAATGAAAGAGGAGAAATCACAACGGACACAGCAGAAATCAAAAGAATAATCAGTAACTACTATGAACAGTTATATGGAAACAAGTTTAACAATCTAGAGGAGATGGACAAATTCCTACAACTCTACAATCACCCAAAGCTAGATAAAGAAGAAATAGAACACCTAAACAGACCAATTACAATTAGCGAAATTGAAATGGTAATCAAAAACCTCCCCAAAAACAAAAGCCCAGGACCTGATGGATTTACAAATGAATTCTACCAAACATTCAGAGACGAATTAGTGCCTATCCTTCACAAACTCTTCCAAAAAATTGAGAAGGAAGGGACAATACCAAACACGTTCTATGAAGCCAACATTACACTAATACCAAAACCGAACAAGGACAACACAAAAAAGGAAAACTACAGGCCAATCTCCCTAATGAACACTGATGCAAAAATCCTCAATAAAATTTTAGCTATCAGAATCCAACAATGTATCCATAAGATAATTCACCACGACCAAGTTGGATTCATTCCAGGGGCACAAGGATGGTTTAACATCCGAAAATCAATCAACGTTATCCAACACATCAACAAAAAGAAATATAAAAACCATATGATAATATCAATAGATGCTGAGAAAGCTTTCGACAAAGTGCAACACCCATTCATGATAAAAGCCCTTGAAGTTCTTGGGATACAAGGAACATACCTCAACATCATAAAGGCCATCTATGACAAGCCAACAGCCAGTATCATTCTCAATGGTGAAAAGCTGAAAGCAATTCCATTAAGATCTGGAACAAGACAAGGATGTCCACTCTCACCATTGCTTTTCAATATAATACTGGAAGTCCTAGCCAGGGCAATAAGACAAGAGAAAGACATCCAAGGAATCCAAATAGGAAAAGAAGAAGTCAAACTATCACTATTTGCAGACAATATGATATTATACATAGAGAACCCCAAAAACTCCACAGAAAAGCTAATTCAACTCATCAATCAGTTCAGTAAAGTGGCAGGATACAAAATCAACACGCAAAAGTCAGTAGCCTTCCTATACACAAACAATAAATCTGAAGAAGAAGAAATCAAAAAGACCATCCCTTTTGTTATTGAAACAAAAAAAATCAAATATTTGGGAATAAATCTAACAAAAGAGGTAAAGGACCTATACAAAGAAAACTATAAAACACTGTTAAAAGAAATAGAAGAAGACACAAAGAAATGGAGAGACATCCCCTGCTCATGGATTGGAAGAATAAACATTATTAAAATGGCCATCCTTCCAAAAGCAATATACAGATTCAATGCTATTCCAATCAAAATTTCAATGTCATTCTTCAAAGAAATAGAACAATTATTGATGAAATTCATATGGAATCACAAAAAACCCCGAATAGCCAAAGCTCTCCTGAAAAAAAAAGAAGGGAATGGAGGCATCAGACTCCCAGACTTTAAACTATACTACAAAGCCATAATCATCAAAACTGCATGGTATTGGAACAAGAACAGACATACAGACCAATGGAATCGAATAGAAAATCCAGAAATAAACCCACAGATTTATGGTCAACTAATCTTTGACAAAGGAGCAAAGACTATGCATTGGAGCAAAGAAAGTTTGTTCAATAAATGGTGCTGGGAAAACTGGGTCGCTACATGCAAAAGAATGAAGCTTGACCACCACCTCACACCATACACAAAAATCAACTCAAAATGGATTAAAGAACTAGACATAAGACCTGAAACCATAAAATATATAGAAGGAAATATAGGCAAAACACTACATGATTTGCACATCAAAGACATCTTTACAGACACATCACCCAAAGCAGTGATAGTGAAGGCAAAGATAAACAGCTGGGACTATATCAAATTAAAGAGCTTTTGCACAGCAAAAGAGACAATAACAAAAACAAAGAGAAACCCCACCAACTGGGAGAACATTTTTGCACCCAACACTAATGATAAAGGACTGATCACAAAAATCTGCAAAGAGCTGATGAGACTCAACAACAACAAAGAAAATAATCCAGTCAAAAAATGGGCAGAAGAGCTTAAAAGAAACTTCTCTGAAGAGGAAATGCAAATGGCCAACAGGCATATGAAAAAATGTTCAACATCACTTGTCATCAGGGAAATGCAAATCAAAACTACCATGAGATACCATCTTACACCAGTGAGAATGGCACATATTAAAAAAACTAGCAACAACAAATGTTGGCGAGGGTGTGGAGAAAAAGGAACTCTTCTGCACTGTTGGTGGGAGTGCAAACTGGTCCAACCACTGTGGAAAGCTGTGTGGAGATTTCTGGACCTACTAAACATAGAGCTTCCATATGACCCAGCAATTCCACTCCTAGGTATGTACCCAAAGGACACAGAAACATCAATTCCAAAGAACACCTGCACCCCTATGTTTATAGCAGCACTGTTTACAATAGCTAAGCTTTGGAAACAACCCAAATGCCCAAAAATAGATGACTGGATCAAGAAGATGTGGTACATATATACCATGGAATATTACTCAGCATTCAAAAAAGATAAACACATGCAATTTGCTGCAACATGGATGGCGCTGGAAGGGATCATGCTCAGCGAAATAAGCCAAAAAGAAAAAGAAAAATACCGGATGGTCTCACTCATAGCAGGAATCTAGAAAACTTAAATAAGGGACCAGGAAAATGAATAACTATAAGAAAGTGAAAATCAAAATCAACAAAAAACTATGAACCAGAGACACTTTTAGGGGGGCGGGGGCGGGAGGGGAGGGATTGGGGTCAGAATGGGGGGCTGCAATTGTATGGGGAATATAACAATAAAATTTATAAAAAAAAAAAAAAATAAAAAAAAAAAAAAAAAAAACAAAAGCAGTGCAATGAAAGGAACATCTAATAGCCATCTAAAACCTAAGAACTATAAAAACCCTCTACAGCTTTATCCATCTGCTCTCTCCTACAAATATGCTCAAAAGGTTAAGAAAGCAGTAGTTTGTATCTCCCTTGTCATTTAATTTATTTGGAAGTCGAAGTCTCTGAATTTTCAAATCCAACTGGTAACTTTCACATGTTTTTCCTTGGGTTTTGGCTATAAATTTTATGCAAGAATTTTTTCCTACAGAGTTGGAGACACTAGTCAAAACCCAATAACCTCTTAGGCCACATAGAGTAATATCTTCTCACTGTTCCTTAAGACAGGGGGAAGTAACAGAGTAGGAGATGGAAGAAGAGACATATCCCATTAGAAATTAAGATTGATGAGATATTTGGAAGATTAAGAAACAGGAAATATTATAACTCCTACACAGAGAATAGAGGATGATTCAAAATATTCATTCTTTTTTTTTTTTTATAGAGGCATGCTTTATTTATTTGTTTGCTGGTTTGTTTGTTTGTTTTGTTTATACATGCACTGGGTATAGTCAGAAGCGCGGGAGGGTGAGAGAATTCACCAGAGCCAGAGCGGGGAGCAGAGCAGGCAGAAGGACCGAAGTACACTGCTGAGGGGAGCAGCAGGCGGCAGGAGAGGTCTGCGCGCCATGTGGGACCCTCCTCTGGTGGCCGGGGAGCAGCCGGGGATCGAACCGGCGCCGCAGAGGCCACGCGCAGTTTCGCAACCCAGCGCTCAACCGCTGCGCCACCGGGGAGGCCCTCAAAATATTCATTCTTAAGAAACTTTTAGAACAAACCGAGATCATTGAGAGGACTTTTTCTGTGACAAACATCCACTATGCGCTTTTACAACTATTGTCTATTTAGTTTCAAGATTACATTATCAGGTAGGGATAATCACTCCAATTTTACAGAAAAGGAAAACAAAAAATATTAGGCAATTTGTCCAAATCTGAATAGCTGGTTAGTAGGCGAAGTGATAGTCATTCCCTTTTCAAGATGAGGGGTAGGAATATTTGATTCTGTGTTAAAGGGCAAAAGCAAAAGAAAAGGGTTGAATGATGCCCATTTCCTTGTGCTACATCACCAATTTACCGATCTATAGCAAATATTTGCCATTCTGTATACCTATACCTACCACCTTCTAGTTAAATTGTTTCTATTTTTTGGTGTACCCATGAGATAAAATTGAGTTTGCTGTGACCAATGGGACATGAATTTAAAGGGACTATGACTGGGCATTTTATTTTTTTTAAAGATTTATTTATCTATCTATCTATCTATCTATCTATCTATCTATCTATCTATCTATCAATCTATTTATTTATTTATACAAGCATTGGGTACAGTCAGAAGTGCAGGAAGGTGAGAGAATTCACCAGAGCCAGAGGGGAAAGCAGAGAAGGCAGACTGACGAAATACACTGCTGAGGGTAGCAGCAGGTGGCAGGAGAGGTCTGCGCACCATGTGGGACCCTCCTTGGCGGCCGGGATTGGGGGATCGAACCGGCACTGCAGAGGCTGCAGGCAGCTTCACAACCCAGTGCTCAACTGCTGTGCCCCCAGGGAAGCCCTGACTGGGCATTTTAAAAAGCTATTATTTACAAAATATTCCATCAGTATCTGGAGATCAGTGGCAAAGCTGTGGCTCTTATCTCTCTAACCATTTACAGAACATAAAAGTGTCTATGTAATGGGAAGTTCAGCTAAATTTCATTGTAGAGGAAAAGAAAAAGACACTGAAAATCATTATGCTTAGCTCAAGTGTAGAAACTCTTCCCACCAGGCAGTAATGATAGCAATCTAAAGAAACTTTTTAATAACTACATCACACAGAGTGACATATAAGAAGAGATCATTTGATTTCTGTTTTACCTAATTTTCTATTATCATTTTCACATTCTCCTTCAGTTAACAGAACACTTAGCTAATTTATATGCATCATATATCTTGTATGTCACAGTGAAATTCACTAAGGAAAGAGCTTTAAGTGTCACCATATCTACCCTGAAAATCATGTTAGTACTAAATTTGAATATTTGATGTAGTTTTTAATTCCAAGGCATAATCTGGAGGGTTTTTAGATGCATACAGAAATTATTTAACTATTCAGAATTCAAAATAATACAAAAATTATAATTTAATGTTTTTAATGTTATTTTTACATAAATTATGATAATGAAGTGATTTCATGTTTGATTAAGTCACATAATCACTACTTTATTACCACAAAAATTAAGAAACAAAAGTAAAACTGTTATAGGATTATTATCAGTGTTAAGTCAATGGATAATCAGAAGACTTACAAAATTGTCCTTATATGTCAATAATAAATCAGTTTCATAGGACAATAAAATATCAATGTCTGAAAAAAGAATGAATATTTAAAACATAATTGCTATTTTTTTCTCCAACATAAATAAATCAAAGAGGGAATTCTTAGAACTCCTCCATTTCACAGAAATAAAATGTTTGCAGTGAAAAAAATATGTAGGAAATCAACTTAATGACCTTTATTGAGACACTATTAGATAGCTGGTATTTGAACAGAATAATATTTGTATTAATTTGTTAGGACTACCATAACACACACCAAACAAGGGGGGTTATACAATTGAATTTTTCACAGTTCTGGATGTTACAATATTGAAATCAAAGTGTTGACAAGGTTTGTTTCTTCTGAGTCCTCTCTTCCTAGTTTACAGATGACTATGTTCTCCCTATGACTTCATTTGGTCTTCTAACTCTGAACATGTCTGTGTCCTACTTTTCTCTTCTTGTAAGGACACCAGTTATATCAAATAAGGGATCATCCTAATGATCTCATTTTATCTCCTCTTTAAAAACCTTATCTGCATAGATAGTTATATTCTGAGGTACAGGAGATTAGGACTACAGTGTATGGAATCAGGAGGACATAATTTATCCAATAACGAAAGCATTCCTATCTTTATGCTAAGCAAAAGGAGCCAGGAGAAAGATGAGTACTATATGATCTCTTTTGTACATAGAATATAGAGAAACCAAACTAAGGGTGAGACAAAGACAAACTTGAAAACAAATCTTTGAAAACTGACAGCATAACCAAGGCATCTAGAAAGGGAGGAGGATGAGGGCTGAGAAAAGGGTAGGGAGAGAGCACAACAGACTACAGTAGAGGACTATGGGTGCTTTGGTGTCAGGCACAACATGGTGACTAATGTTTTTAAAAACTAATATTTCAGTACCACTAACAATGATGTTAAGCAATGGTAACTCAATGAAATCTTTTTAAAATAATAGAACTAAAAATATTGTAACAGAGATAAAATACACAGAGTTAACTGTAAGTCAGAAGTTGATAAAAATCTATGATAAAAATTTGAAACTTCTATCAAGCACAGAAAGACTGAAAGGATAAAGTGGTTTTCTCAGGAGAATTTCAGCATATTAAAATAAATATGGGGAAAGTACTCTACTTGGCAATTTTTCTTTTAATAATCAAATCTTACTCTAGTTGACATGGCATATCATGTACTTAAGATAATGATGCCCATTTGTTTGATAGTAGCAGAGTATAAATACAAAATTTTATTTTCTTCAGTTTTCTATGGAAACTATATCACAGGTCAATATGTAAGACACATTAAATAATTCTCTGCCATCTGCCAACATATTATTTGTACTTAAGGACATTGTTTTAAAAGAAATAGAACAGGGAGAGAATTGGAATGAATTCTCCAGTTGTAAACCAGAGAAGACAAGGATAATAAAATTCCAATAGTGATTAGATTATCCTTGTGGAAAATCTATATATCAAAAACTATGTCTGTAAGTCTTTGTTTTGAGGGTCAGTTCCCAAATTCATGTGATTCAACAGTGTTTCAAATTATTTCCTATAATCATTGAATCCAAAAAACAGTCCAAATGTGACATTTTATTACCAGTTAGTGAAAGCTATATTTACCTGCTCAACAATTATTCTTAGTGCTGTTTGATGAGGAACATTTATGACAACAAAATCTTAATAATGTTAATTTAAAAAGCACAAGAGAATAAGAAGAAACTCACACAAAATCCCTTTTATATTTTCAGAGAAGTAAAATGCCAAATTTTCAACCACAATTAAATGTGTGATTCCTTATAATCTCTTTACATGTCACTGTCAGATAAACTGAATTTTTACCTCTTAAAATTATGACAATTCAATAGCACTCAACAAGGTGACATCAAAAATTAGGACAAAAGTACTGGATTTTCATTTTTTCACAGATATTTTTCCAAAGGCACACTGAAGTTTCTCTTTTAGTGCCATAGCAATGATTTAGGTTCATGTCATAAAATGTTTGAAAGATATAAATCTCACATGTTGTATCACTTGTTAGTGCTTAATTAAGCAGAAAAATTTAAGTTCAGTGAATAACAAATTGAAATCAAACCACATCAAATTGTACATTAGCAAATAAATACCTTGGCATGCCAACCTTTAGCACTGCAGGAAATGAGATTCATCTTTAGCTTTGTGAAAGGTACAGATTGATCCCTCCAAGCAATTATACAACTAGGCGAAGCCTTGATTTGGAAACAGTACTATACCAACAAGGAAATCTTTCTGCATAGCTGCACTTAATTTTTGCAGTCTGCCTACAATAGTTATGCTACATATACATTCTGGTTTTGCCCTGAAGCTTGTGTTGGGAGGCTCTAAAATGTAAACAGAATAAATTCTGCCCTGGATCACTTGGAAGTTGCTCCTGTACAAATCAAATGAGAGTAAATTAAGTAAAATAGATTTTATTAAACAAATGTTTATTAAGTATCTGCAGTACACTAAACACTGTGCGAAGCACTGCAGTGGAGTCGAACCTAATGGCCTGTACACATTGTGGTTGATGACTGCTTTTTTCTTTGACTTTACTTTTTACTAATTTGATAATTTAAGTATCTTTTTTTCCCACATTTAAATTTCCCTCTAGACTCTCACTAATTTCAAATGAAAAAGAATCATTTCATTACACAAATCATATTTAGTCTAGCTTAAAGGGATAGTTATTTTGCTTTATTGTCATCATACAAAATTGTCCTACTGTGTCCACATGGACAGCCAAAGATTTATAAAGGAAGGGCTTAAGCTTCTGGTAAATATTTGATTTAAAGCTGACTGAGTAACAAATCTGAAGTCAGACTTAGGAGTTAGTAATTTATTTTTTCCTAAATCGAGAAATTTCCAGATGAAATTACTCAGTATCATGGTCTAGCCACACCCTCCATATTTTGACATTAAAAAGAAAAGTAGGTAGACACTGATTTCAGAGAATACTAGCCTGGCTTGAGTAGAAAGTATATAAAAGTAACATCATTATTATTTATTGTCTTAGAGAATTTGAGCAATTCAGGAATTCTCTGTGTCAGGTGTTTATCCATAAATGTGAATATATTAGCCAAATTAATTCTTGGAGCAATATGTGAAGAAACATCTGTGGGCCTCTCAGAGTTCTTGGAGTAAATGTTTCCACACTCATTAGTAAGTAGTTCTTTTTAAGAACAGTTTAAATAAAAACCATATACTTGTACAAACATGGGCACACACACAGACATACTAGAAGGAAAATGTCTATTGTGCAGATTTCTATAGTAAGAGGCAAGATTCCTTGCCAAAATCTATAGTGATGGGAAAATTGTAAAATCCTTGGCAGGGCTAAACAAGGGACTTTAATTATACATATAATAACAAGTATTACAAATGTTAAAATTTAGTAAATTATTGATGATTACATTGTCCATTATTCTATATACTCTAGCCTTTGAAATATCCACAATAAAATTATTTTTAAAAATTGTTATCTTTTTTCCCTACTCCCACCACAAAACAAAGATAAAAGCGTAAAATCTTACCAAATATTATTTCATCAGTCTGACCCAGGGTGATGAAAGCTTAAGTATTTTTTACTTTTACAAAGCATTTTCTTATACTGTATTACTTAGATTCAAGTTCAAGAATGTTGTATGATCACCATGTTAGTAGAGCTTCAGGAGTTCATATAGGTTAGCCTGAGAAGATATCTTTTACTCTAGGCAGATAAGCATTCATGCTGATGTCTTTATATCATGAGATTTATGTCTTCTTTTTATAACTTTTATTATAAAACATTAGGCAAAGTAGAAATCACAACATAATATGATAAAATCTAGTAAATAATCTACTTCAATAATAAGACTGATTTTTCATCAGTCCTCCTACATTACTTTTAAATAATAGAAATATAATTATGTAAAAAAAATTTATATTATAATTTTTACATTACAATTATGTAAAAAACATTATAAAACTGAAGTCCCTTATGTACTCTTTTAGTCCTATGCATTTCTCTCCATCTCTAGAGTTAATCTTTTTATGTGTTTGTTCCATATGTCATTTATGGCATAGTGCCATTCGTATTGTGCTAATTGTTTGTTTATACCACACTGCTCTTTAAAATATGTCCTATTAACATGTAAAACAAATTTATTTCTTTTAACTTATATGGTTGTAGTTGTTTACTCATTCTCCTATTGATGGGCTTTTATGTTATTCCTAACTTTCACTATTTAAAAATAGTCCATAATGATCACATCTGTACAAGTTTTCTTTATGACTGCATACATAAACTTTACCAATATGTACTTTTTGGTAAAATAATCCAGGTATCACACACTGATATTTTTTTTTCTTTCAAAGAGATTACAACAGTTTACATTCCCAGAAGCACTGTAAGACACTACTTATTTTACTGTGTCTTATCCAATATTTGACATTATAATATTTAATGGTCTTGTCATTTGATAATCACACACCATACTTTTCAAGATACTTCTCCAGTTAATTTGGTAAACTATAATGTACCAACTGCTGGGTTAGGTTTAATGAAAGATTAAAGGTGGCCGGGGATCAAAACGGTGCTGCCGAAGCTGCGGGCAGCTTAGCAGTCCAGCGCTCAACCGCTGCGCCACCAGGGGAGGCCCTTAAATATGTCATTTTATTTAATTATTTCAATCAGTAAGAATATGAACTCTAAGAGGGCAGGGAGTTTTGTCTGTTCTAATGACTTTTATCTTCATGATTAAAACAGTCCTATCACCTATTGAGCACTCTGTAAATATTTGTTGAATGAATGAATGTGACCTAGCCCATTCAGGCAGCTATAACACAGTAACACAGATTAAGTAGCATATAAGCAACAGAAATGTATTCCTCACCGTTCTGGTGGCTGATAAATCACATAACACAAGGGACTAAGAATCACTGTAGTATCTCTTCCATGGGAATATTAATATCATTCATGAGGACTCTACCCTCATAACCTAAAACTCCCAAATTTTATAGGATTTCAGTATATGGATTAGGATTTCAGTATATGGACTGGGTGGGGGTGCGGGGTCACACATACATTCATACTGTTGCAAAATGTTATTATCAACATTGCAGAGGAGGGCATTTGGTGAGTCAGAAGATAATTTATTTCCCAAAACTCAGAGACCTGGTAGTAAATGGTAGAATTATCATTCCTAGACATACTCAATCCTCTCCAAATATACTCTTCTTCTAGGCTTTTCACACACTCTAGATTCCTTATGTCTAATCTATAAGAGTTCCTTTAGTGGTGAAATTTTAGTATGAATTATTTGTACTTTGTAGAAATGTAATTCTTAGTTGCTTTTCTCAAATATATACAAATTGCTCAGCCCAGGCTTTGGAGTCATTCTGTAAGCTAAGGTTTTTACTGATTTGTTAAAATTCTCCAGGATTTTAACAGATGCCTAAATTAAAAAAAAAAAAAAAACTAAAGTTATGATAACACAAACTTGCAAGCTCAACTTATGATTTCTTATTTTCAGATCTTGTATCTGCACCTACATGGATAGCAGAAGGGATGTTTCTAGGTTCAGAGACCTTAGGAGAACATGTGGGTAGGAATCATCCTGAATTTCCTATCTAAAAACCCTTCATTTCTAGATGAAGTCTTTAGACTCTCAGAATGCCAAAAGCATTCCTTAAATCCATTAGTAGGTGAAGGGGTATTATATGGCAAGGAGAAGCTTTTTTTCAATCCCTTGTCAAAACTATAAAAGTCCCACAGGATTCAACATATTAAGGATTTTTTTTTAAGTTACAATGTTTGTTATTGAATTTAAAAGTCAAAAAGAATTCTTTCACAAATCTAATCAAATATAACAAAGAAGGAAAAAGTATAAAACTGCTGACATTGAATAAAGTGCAAAAACATATGTGCTAAAAACAAAAATTCACTATTATACTTGGAACTTTTTGTCATTTTGCAGTTATAATGAAACAAAAATTTATGCATGAAATCAGGATTCTGCATGTGAAATGATTATATAGACTCTTTGGAACAATAAACACTATTATACCAATATTTTATGTTCCAAATTATACCTATTAAAGACATAGGCTTAGAATTGAGATACTGCCCAGAAATAAATAAGTAGAAATGAAATAATGAGACTCACTCAATTCTTTGTTTTTGGTGAGACTCTGTCAATATATTTAGATATGCTAAGTCGTGATGTATATGATATATCATTAAAACAAAAATGAACAGTGATATAAAATACATATAAATAAATATAAATAATGATATATTAATTTTAAGAAAATATTTTATTAAAGGTCTATTTTATCATCTAAAGCCTTTGTTAGGTATTTACCCAAAGGACACAGAAACATCAATTCCAAAGAACACCTGCACCCCTATGTTTATAGCAGCACTGTTTACAATAGCTAAGCTTTGGAAACAACCCAAATGCCCAAAAATAGATGACTGGATCAAGAAGATGTGGTACATATATACCATGGAATATTACTCAGCATTCAAAAAAGATAAACACATGCAATTTGCTGCAACATGGATGGCGCTGGAAGGGATCATGCTCAGCGAAATAAGCCAAAAAGAAAAAGAAAAATACCGGATGGTCTCACTCATAGCAGGAATCTAGAAAACTTAAATAAGGGACCAGGAAAATGAATAACTATAAGAAAGTGAAAATCAAAATCAACAAAAAACTATGAACCAGAGACACTTTTAGGGGGGGGGGCGGGAGGGGAGGGATTGGGGTCAGAATGGGGGGCTGCAATTGTATGGGGAATATAACAATAAAATTTATAAAAAAAAAAATAAAGCCTTTGTTAGTAGATAGCTAGTGCTTCTGCAGAATTAAGGAAGTATTGTTATCTTATACAAGTCTAAAATGTAAGCATTTAGTGCTATTTGTTTCATCAGTAATATTACTGATGATTACTCCAGCTCTACCTTAAATTTGGTAAAAAGAAAATTAATCTCAAATCTGACTTAACTTCCCAAAATAAAAAAAAAATCTAATTATAGCTGTTGTAAACATCTTATTCATAATATTAAAAAATAGTCCTGCAGTACAACTATTATTCATTCATATGATGGCAATTTGAGTGAATTGTCTGTTAGTACATGGAATGTTGGATGATAAATTCAAGCTCACATGTCTAAACTACTCTTCAGTCATGTAGGTACAGGCAATAATTCAAGACATAAAATAGAGCACTTATGGATTTATTTATTTATTTATTTTATACAAAAATTGGGGTACAGGCCAGATGTGCGGGCAGGTGAGAGGATTCACCAGAGACAGAGTGAGGAACAGAACAGGCAGACTGATGAATTACACTGCTAAGGGGAGCAGTGGGCGAGACAGGAGAGGTCTGCCACACCATGTGTGACCCTCCCCACCAGGCTGGGATCGAACTGGCGCTGCAGAGGCTGCAGACAGCTTCATAGCACTGAGCTCAACCACCTGCGCCACCAGGGAAGGCCCTAATGGATTATTTTGTGTGTCTATTCAATCATTGTTAAATACATGCATTCTCCCTGTCTTTCTATGACATCTATAAAGCTGCATATGCAGTTTCTCTGAAGTCTCCACAATGATCACTAGGCAACATACCATCACATGAAAATGCAATCACAGAAGACTCAGTGGGGAGAGAAAAATTTATAAACGTGACAAGATTCGCTCTGCTCTTAATTTTAGCCAATAGTAAAACTGCAAGTCATTCCCAGATTATGCTGATAAGGAGTAGCTTCTTTTCTGTGTAAATGGGCACCTGGATTATTCAGCCTTAGCTAGGTTCAAATCATCAAACTGCCTTTCACTTCATTTGCCTATTGTTACATCTTATGTCAATCTTGTGGCTTAATTTTTTGGAACTCAGATGGAGAAAGTGAGGGAACACCTGGCTTCCTTTCTTTCTCACATCTAGAAATAAGTAAAGCATTATTCAACACTATCTGCTTTTATGGGAATGGATTTTAGCCTCTGGAGTCAGTATTCCAAAACCCGGATGTTGTCCATGACACTGCTAGTTAAATTTTTATATGATTTATATTTTCCTACAGTTATTCAGGGTTTCCTATAATGCCATCTGTTGTCTTTCTTGAGTACAGTATCGGCCCAGATAAATCTTCTGTTCCGGTAATACTGGTCAACCTGTTGTTCCTCAAATTCATGCATACTGTCACAAATTTTTCTTTCTATTATGTTATCTGATTTCTTCAATGTTCAATTTAACAGTTCAGTTTAACTGCTATCTCCTTAGGATTGTTTCCTGTAATACCCTGACACTCCAGCAGCATGAATTGTGTAGCATTTTGTTTATATAATCATTATAATCTTTTGGAATTTCATTTATATACATTAGATTGTGAGATCTTTGAAAGAAAATATAATGTCTTTTCTTTAAATTCTTCTCCATTTCACAGCATACTACCTTACAAATAGTTAATATTTAACATACTTTTATTGAAATTCAGCTTTGCAGAGTGATTTAATATCTTAAATTTAAAAGAACATGCTTGTATTGAAGTATTTTACACTATGATGCCTTTATCAACTTAAATTTTAACAGGTGTAGGTTGAATAGATAAATAAATGCATGGCAATAGATAACTGGTTATATATAAGTATATAATTTATTTTTGTGTGGATATGCACCCTATTGGTCATCTTTTATTCCTGTTCCCATTCAAAAGCTTATATTGAAATTCAATATAATGATTAGTGTGTGTAATTGATTTAATATTTTGATCTCACAAACAATATTATGTGTTTAGTGTGAACTTATAAAAGTTAAAATCTATTTATGTTTAAATTCCTTTGTCAAATGATTATGACACAACTTTGTAAAACACAAACATGATGTTCACTTTATTATGAGTACTGAGAACATTGTTAGTTCATTTTTGATGGCAGTATCATAACTATTTTTTAATTGTTAAGTCAAGGTCACAAACATGATGATTAATGCTTAAAGTTATTTTTCATAACCTGAAGATTTGTTTAAATATTCATTCTAACACTGAATACTTTTAACAAAAGCATAAGGCATAATCTCACAAATTAAAAAGGGAAATAAATACTTAAATTCATTTAGCAAAACCTGTTGAAATATTTCAAGCAAAACTCTGGGAGCAGATGGCTTAAGTAAAAAGATTCCATAGAAATTTAAATAAGAAAAAGTGACTTGAACTGAAGTGATAGCAGCAGATATGCAGAAAAGTGGAGCTATTAAAGAGAAATTTAGGACATGGAATAAAGATGAATCTTTCATTATTATAATTCAATGAAAGTCAATATGATATATTTTTAAAATGAGAACACTTTATAACAAGGAAACTACAATGCTAATTTTAATGGATAAAAAGTCACCTTCATCATAGATTAGCTATCATTTTATGTGTGTGTTTACTTCAGGGCTCTTAATACTATTCCACTGGTGTGTGTGTCTATTTTTGTTCCATGACCAGGCTGCTTTAATTGTTATGGCTTTGAATATAACGTGAGGACTGGAAGTATGACACTTCCATTTTCTTTTGCTTTTTGAGGTCTTTTGTGACCCCATATTAATTTCAGTAATATTTGGTGCTGTTCTTTTTTTTAAAAATGCCATTGATATTTTTATTGGGATTACATTTAATTTGTATATTGATTTGGGTAGATGGTGGTTTTAGAAACTGTCACTTTGCTAAACTGATTAACATACATTGGAACAGGGATACTCTTTTCATTAATATTTTTAGGGAAGCTGGAAGTTATCTGAAGAAGAATGAAACTAGACCACTATCTCACACTGTACACAAAACATCAATGTGAAAATGGATAAAAGACTTGGATATAAAACCCAAAACCATAAAATACATAGAAGAAAATATAGGCAAAATATTTCATGACATAAGATTTAGTGATGCCTTTAGAGATTTTTTGCCAACAACAAGGGAAACAAAGGTGAACATAAACAATAGGACTACATCAAACTAAAAAAAAAAAAAATATATACAGTGAAGGAAAACATATCTAAAACAAAAATTCATCTTACTGAATGAGAGAAAATATTGTAATACCTCTGACAAAGGACTGATATGAAAGATACAAAGGAACTCATAAAACTCTATACAAACTAAGCAACCTAGTCAAAAAAGGGCAACAGAAATACACAGACACTTCTCCAAAGAAAACATTCAAATAGAAAATATGTACAAAAAAAGTGTTCACCATCACTTATTATTAAAAAATGAAAATCAAGACCACAGTAAGATACCATCTCACACATATGATAATGGTCAATACCAAAAAGACCAGAAACAAGTTCTGGTGAGGTTGTGAAGAAATGAGAAATCTTCTACACTGCTGGTGGGAATGCACTGGCCTAACCTTTATTGAAAGCAGTATGGATGTGTCTCAAAACATTAAAATGGATTTGCCATTCAACCCAGTAAATTCCACTCCTAGGCATCAACCTTAAAATTTCAAAACCACTAATTTGAAAAGGCACTTGTATTCCCATGTTTATTGAAGTGTTATTCACTATAGCTAAATTATGGAAGCTGCCAAAGTACCCAAAACAGATGAATGGATCAAGAAGATGTGGTAATATACACAATGGAAAGTTATTCAGTGATCAAAATAGATAAACTCATGCCATTTGCACCAACATTGATGGAACTTGAAGGGCGCAGCAGTTGAGCGCTGGGTTCCGAAGCTGCCCCACAACCTCCGCAGCGCCAGTTCGATTCCCAGCTGCTCCCCAGCCACCAGAGGAGGATCCCACATGGTGCGCAGACCTCTCCTGCCGCCCGCTGCTCCCCTCAGCAGTGTACTTCGGTCCTTCTGCCTGTCCTGCTCCCCGCTCTGGCTCTGGTGAATTCTCTCACCCTCCCACGCTTCTGACTGTACCCAGTGCTTGTATAAATAAATAAAAATAAATCTTTAAAAAAAAAGGGATAATACTAAATGAAATAAATTAGAAGGAAAAAGATAAAATACCAGATAGTGTCACTAATATGTGAAATATAAAGCATCTAAACTAAGAGTCAGATAAAGACAAGGTTAAAAACTAACACATGATAGCTGACTATATACTGAAATGAGAAGGTGGGGAGGGGCTGTAAGAACAAGGAAGAAAGTACAATGGACTATGGTGGTAGATATGGATGAATTGGTGGGGGGTGCACTATGGTATTAATACCTGATGGAGGCATTTCAATATAAACTGCAATTAAAAAAATTAAAATCAAGTTCTCTTTTAAAAAGTTAGAAACTGTTGTCAGTGGTGTTCTCCCTTTCCTGTGTGGTGTCTTTTCTCCAACAATCCCTGTTATGGCAATTCTTTTGCAGTTATCTCTTCTAATTTTTACTCATTATGCAATCACCGGTACCTTATGTAGGTTTAGCACTTAAAAATACGCAATACATATTTAATGAAAGAAGGAAGGAATAAGTGAGAGATAGTGCATATCTTCAAGAATATTCACATTTAATCAGTTCTTAGTAATTGTTAAATCATTTTTATGATTAAGGTAATCCCTCCTCTATGAAAGTTTATTTCAAAATTCAGTCTCTTGAGATTATAGTTCATTATGAATCAATTATGAAATAGTTCAAAAGGCTGGTGCAAGTGTTAATATGTTTCCTCTTTCAAATTTGCATCTTAAACAGAGATCTTGAATGTTTTATACTCCCAAGTGAATAAATAATACTAGAGATTTCAGACACCACAAGTTGAAAAGACAGAGCTTTTTAAACTTCATGACATAGGTTCATGTCTGCCTATACATAAGACAGACCCTGGTGTGTTCAAATGTGTTTCAGAACAGTCATTTTCTTACAGATGTTTGTTATACATATTTTCAGAGAATGACAAAAGGCATACAGAGTGGTATGGGGATAAATCCTCAATTAACGATGAACAAAATGTTTATGAACAAATGCATTTTGAAGAATTTTTTTTCTAATTACATGCAAAATGAAACTAATAGTATTGCATGAATAACATTAATCTAAAAGAACCACAAAAGAAAATTTAGTTTTCCAAACATCTTTTCTTTTGGAAATGGGTTTTTGGTCCACTGTTCCATTTTATTTTTATACATAAAAATTTAAAATATATAATGTATTGGAGAGGTGTCTATCTTCCTTATGATTTTCACTGTGTGGAATTTCCTATGTATGGCAAGAGACAAAATAACTTAAATATAGCTTCTGAAAAATAGTATCTTAACTTCTATATAATGATGAATTTGGTGACTACATAAACATACAGCTTTAAAATAATTAATGGTATTTCAAAAGGAGCTAGTTAATAATGGCAAATCTAATCACTCTAAACATAAGGTAAAAATTTTACCGCATGCGATGTATTCTAATGACAACAAAATAGGACTATAAAAGTCCAATAATCCATTCTCACTGATATTAAGTTGTAATTATAGTTTATATTTTAATGTAATGAGTTGATGTTCTGAAAATATTTTACAACTGACTCAGTGGAAATACTTTCATGACCCATATTCTTTATTCTTATAAAAATAATTAAAAGAATTGAGAATTGCTATCAACTACTGAAAAAAAGTTCAAGAGAAAGATGAAATGTTTACATTTTGAAAATATAATATTTTCTAGGTACATCACAATTCAGATACTCTATGAACTAACTTGTCAGTTTTGTCCTATCTGGCAAACACAGTAACCAGAAGTATGTGAATATAAACAATATATTCCAAAAGAGAATTACAAAGTAGTAGCTGAAAAGTTGTTCATTGTTAATCATATCCACACCTTTTTCTAAGGCACATATGCCACATATAGAAGTGCCAGATTATAACAGTTCCCATCACATCTATTTGAACTATGATTAGACAGCTATACAAAAAGGTAACCCAACCATTGATTGATCTATTATCTTGGACCTAGAGCTTTTAGCCTAAATTAATTCTTATGTATTCCACTGGGAGGATTTTAAGAGAAGATGCAATTATCTCTGAGAGCAAATGCATAAAAATTATGATAAAAATTTAGATGTAACAAGAAGCGTCACTAGAGCTCATGCAAATCTAATACAAGGTAAACTTCTGAAGGCAAAAAAATCTGAGAAAGCAAAGGGTACTTCTTAGAGTTTGGGGTAAATATATTCTGTTCTCCAGTCAAATTTCCCCTTCTTTTCTGCTGATAAAACATTTCTATAGTAAGTGACTGGTTATAAAGGTTAAATTTTAACTGATATAAGCACTGGTCTGATAAACTATATATACACCAATTCACAAGAGCTGTATTTCATGCATCTCTCCCCAATTCAGAGTCCAGTGATATAACACTGGTAGCTTGCAGTCTGCCAATATAGCTGTATTTACACCACAGAAATCAGCAAGTGCAAGAAATTTGGACTACCTACCACTCTTTCTAGTGGCCACTGACATCATTTATCAGTACCTATGCTCAATATGAAAATCCCTGTTTCCATTCGCCAGTTATTGATCCAGGAGATGGTATAGAACTATGTTCTGACTGACAAGTAAGAAAAAGACTGATAGAAAGCATCCGGGAAAGATTTCTTCTTTGATAAATTAAAGACAACAAGTCACCTTGCCTTCCTGCTTTAGGTGGCATTGTCTAATGCTTTGAGGTTTTACAGTTTGAGATCCAACCATGAGGGAAGGCCAAAAGAATCTAGAAGTGCTTAATTTGGTCATGAATAACCTCAAAACACTACTAACAAAAGCATCCAAAGGTCAGGATGTATAAGAAATAGTAGAGTTCATAGTCTCTCGAGAATTTTAAAACAATAATACAATACACTAAATATTGATGCACCTTTTATTATTATCCTATACAAATAATTAGAAGCAATGACAGTGATAAGCTACTCCACCCACATATTAGATTATTCCTATCCAAGTCCTCTGGTTTGCTAGGGCTAGTATGTCCAGAATCAACTATCTTAAACATCTATTTACATGATAAATTAAATATTTCTATTATTTAATTTGCATATTCATTTTCTGTTTGCTGTGAACAAAACACTCTGAAGTGTTGAAATTGCTCATAGAAACAGCAGATTCAGAAAATTCGATTAGGTTAATCCAGGACTAAAAAGAAAAAAAAAACAAAAACACTAGCCTCTTCTTTGAGGATACACAAGTTGGCAAGATTTCTAGAACTATTGCTCAGGATAAAAATGCATACATATTTTAAAGTAATGAATCCAAAAGGTTAGACAAGACACATCAGGAAACTTTAAAAAGATAAAATAATGTTAGAAATTAATGAAAATTTATATTTTATATAAAAAAATCCCAGGAAACTAAGTCTCCCTCTCTCGAGACTAAATATTGTCAACAAGTATCTAGTTTCTTGTTGTTACAATAGTATAATCAAATACTATCAAATCCTGAGTTATTCTTCAAAGAGTGTATCCTTATAAGAGTAATTTCACAATCCTGTGATATGTCATTCTAATCTGTAAGGAGAGAATCATCTGAGCTTGACATGAAATTTCAGGCTCTCATCTTAATGATGTAGTTTGATACTTAAACTTGTTTATTTGATTCTTTATATCAACATTATTAAAGTATTCAATATACACATATTGGTAGTTGAAATATGTACTATATCTGAAATAAATGAAGAGCTTCCCATTAGCATATATATTACTTACATTTTATATATGCATTCTGTGTTGAGAGAAATTCAATTGGAAAATAAGTGCAAGGAACTCAAAATATGTGAGTACATTAAAAGGAAGGAAATAATGAATTATTTGAAAAATCAGAAATGTTTACTGTTTTCAACTATACTTTGACCATGAATAGGAATTTCTTTAGGGATACAGTATAGATTGGTATGGGGTAAGGATTATAAGGCATGAGATTTATTATCCAAAGTATCAATAGGTCTTATATAGTAGTACTTTGCTCTCAGAAAGACTACCAATAAAAAGAGTCCCATTATATCACGTAACATTAATTTTGGTATTATCTTATTTTAGAAAATTGACAAGAGCAAATGTATAAGTTAAAAATATCAAAAACATACCAGACACAGCAAGGAAGTCATCAATGCTTGTAATGTCATCTACAGCTTCAGTGAGGACATGGATATGATTCTCCCATGTGTGCTTGTACATTTCCATGGTTTTTTTGACCACTTGACTTTTGGGTCTTGAAGCCAAAGCAAGTGCAGCATTTATAATCTGCAAAGATATAGGATGTTCAGTTATTTCTTGGGAATAGTTACCGTTGTGCAGATGGCAAAAGTTCATTTTTTAAAAAATTAGATAATTTTATCTTTAACAACAGAGAAAAAGGAAAAATGGTGTCACATGTAACTTCCACTTTGCTTTTGATATTAATTTTATTTTTGGAAATAATTCAATGTTACACCTATGAATGGAGTGTCAGTGTACTAAGATTGCAAATGATATAAACATCATTGGCATATGTCTTTAAGAAGTTTGTATATTTCTCAGCATATGGACAACATATAACTATGATTCAAATTAATATGTAGTATGTACCATATATACAAATAATGGTCAATAGGATTTTGAGAACAGAGAGATCATTTTTAGCAGAAGGGTAGAATAACATTTTATTACTTTTTTTAAGATTTATTTATTTATTTATATAAGCACTGGGTACAGTCAGAAGTGTGGGAGGGTGAGCGAATTCACGAGTCAGAGCAGGGAGCAGAGCAGACAGACTGACGAAATACACTGCTGAGAGGAGCAGCGGGAGGCAGAAGAGGTCTGCGCGCCATGTGGAACCCTCACCCGGTGGCCAGGGATCGAACCAGCACTGCAGGCAGCTTCGCAACCCAGTGTTCAACCACTGCACCACCAGGGAGGCCCTAGAGTAACATTTTAATTGGTCATTTAGATTCACATTGCACAACTGGGTAGTAAATGCCCACATGCAAAAATCACTGAAATAGAACTTTAATATCTTTGAAGATTTGTACAACTTCACCAGGAGAGTCATAATTAATTGATCAACAAGTTGACTAGGTAAATAACTAGTTAATGTACTCAACCATCAATATTTCAAAAATATTCCAAGTATCTTTTGTGTATCAAGCATTATTCCATGTTTTAGGATATGACAATGGACCACATACAGACACAGGCAAAAACCTTCATGGAGCTTGTATTTCAGTTAGGGAAGACAATTAGAAAGCTAAATATGTAAAATATATGGTCTATCAGATGGCTAGAAGAACAGAAAAATAGAGCAGGGGAGGAGAGTAAGAAGTGGCATAGAGGTGAGAGTAGTAAAGTTTGCAATTTTAGGAAGGCTTCACAATAAAGTGGACATTTGAATAAAATCTCTAGAGGGATAGAATATAGGGACAGAGAAGAGGCATGACTCAAAAGGTAAGAAAATAGGGAGAATTCTGTGAGCAAGTGTGCAATCTCACCTGATGGCTGGGTATATAAAAAAGATTAACAGGAGCACTTGAATATCCTGTTGAGGACTGTGACCTTATTTGGAAGAAACCAGAGAGTCATTTTGACTTCTGAGCAATTTGCCCCTAGTTCTGGGCCATTAAAAAAAATTAGAAAAATTAATTTGGCATCAGAGCCTACTTCAATAGGTTAAAGGAATAAGAAAAAGCCTGGATTGCAATAGAGGAGGAAATGAAAAGGTTTTCAACAGGACTTTCAATTTATTAAAAGAAGATCAGGATAGGTCAATTATTGCAGTCATTGGGAAATCATGCAGTCATTAGGAAATCAGTGGAAAACAACATTTAGGGACATAGAAATACAATCACAATCATGCAATAGTAGTAGATTGTAAAACATTATGTTTGTAGGATTCTATTTCTATATACAAAATGCATGCAAAAATGCTACAAATAGGGCCTCCCCGGTGGCACAGCAATTGAGTGCTGGGTTGCATTGCAAAGCTGCTCGCAGCCTCTGCAGCGCTGGTTCGTTACCCGGCCACCGGGCGAGGGTCCCACATGGCGCGCAGACCTCTTCTGCCTCCCGCTGCTCCCCACAGCAGTGTACTTCGTCAGTTTGCCTGTTCTGCTCTCCACTCTGGCTCTGGTGAATTCTCTCACCCTCCCGCGCTTCTGACTGTACCCAGTGCTTGTATAAATAAATAAATAAATCTTAAAAAAAATGCTACAAATATAAGTTAGATACTGAAACAATCAACAATGCTCTCCTAGAATAGAGGAATTTCCTGTACTGTTTATTTCATTTTGTGTGTAACTGATTTTTTTTCAGATTTTCTATGGTGAATATACTTTAGTTGCATACTCAGAATAAATGAAGTCATTCTTCAAGAAAGATGATTACTAAAGCTATTCCATTAGCACTAGAATGATTATAATACCGATAAAAAAGGAGAGGTTGGAGGTTAAAAAGTCAGTCGGGGTTGCAGAGGCAGACATGTGCAATTGTTTTAGCAGATAGTGTTGATGAGGGGTATGAATGTCAGTTTTGCTACTACAGAGGTTGACACAGAAGTGACTCTTCTTGGTTCTGCATACAAATTACATAGTGGGAAACTAGAGACATGGAATTGCGCTCATAAAATGTTGTCATTCATTTTCTCATTATTTGTTCATGCATTGTTGCATGCACTATAGCAACAATTGTCAAATTCTACACTGGATTTTATTGTAGTTTCTACACTAGACCATAATATAGTAAGGGAATTTGCCAAAAGCCAGGTAATTACAATATATCAGCAATTCACAGACTTTAACCAATATCAGAATCATCCGGTAGATTTGTTAAAACACAGATTTCTGAGTCACACCCTACAGTTCCTGATTCAATTGAAGTGCCCTGGGGCCTGAACATTTGTATTGCTAACAAGTTACCAGGTGATTATGATGCCACTGATCTGAAACTCCCACTCTGAGAACCACTGCATTACATAATAAATGCCACAACATGAGGTCTATTATAAAGGAAGGCAAAAGATGCCTTAGAACTTATGGGTGTGGGACCCAGTTCCATAAGGAAATGTCTCAAAGACTGAAATCTGAAAAAGGTGATAATGTTTGGGGAAGAGGCAGTAACATATGCAAAGAACTAGAAGTGAGACAGAGCCTAGCCTCACCGTCTAGCTAAAAGGCAATAGAGGCAAGATAACAGAATTGGAAGAAAGCCATAGAAGATAACAGAAAATGGGAGGAGGGAAAACAACTTGGAAAGTGCCAACATATAGGAGGAAAGGATAAAGTAGAAGAGAAAAAGGTCAAAAAGGAAATGTAAAGAAACTAGAACACTAGGTATTGCAGAGTCAAAATGAAGAGGAAAATTCCTTTCAAAAGATCAATTGTAGGAGAGTCAAGAATAAATGGGAGTAAAAACAGTCTTTGAATTTGGAAAATAGGAATCACTGGTGTAGCAGAATGTTGGACACAGGATTCAGATTTCACCAAAATATAATGGCAACTGTGAAAAGAACATTTTTCTACTCACTAACCTAAAAACTTTATCTTACTTAAATGACTTTTCAAGATATTTTGGAGCTTGAGAATGAGAGAAATTGGTAACATAAAAATATTACATTGATATTATCTTATTTCTTGCTTTATGAAAGAGGAACATATTAAATTTTAAAGGAAACCCACATTACTTTTAGAAATAACTGCTGTACAATATTCTTTGACTTGAGCTTTTGAGTTTGATTTACTTATTTATTCACCAAGTACATTTGTGCACATTGCCAAGGCTCTGGTCTCAAGTGCTTCATTGTCCCTGCAACTGGATAAATGTGTACTCATGTGATTGTGCTGAAATTATACTTTCATAGAGAAGCATACTTTTAAAATACTGGTATAGAACCCTCAGTGGGGATATAGCATCATGAATATATTGTCACATGGCTATGTTTTGTAAGAAAATTTTCAGTTCTGCTGTTGATCCAATTCATCTGCTTCAGCATGGCACAGTATGAGAAAATTTTATCCTACTTAACTCTCCTGATATTTAGTTTTATGACAGAAGAAAACTTTATCTAATGTTACATTCCTAGCATTTTAGCTATATAAAGAAAAATCACTATTTTTAAATCTTCATATATAACTAAAGATTACAGAAATAAATGATATTTATTTCTTTTTTTAATTGTATTTTTTCTGAGGCATTTTTCTTTAGAATATAATTGGGCTATCAGTATATAAAATTACCCTTAACCTTATGAATCATTTCATCAGTTAGTTCATCTTTGAAACAGTCTTTTTTAACTTTTGAGTTTGGGAACTTATTATATTTTAACAAAGCTATTTTAATGACCTTTCATTTTTCTAATTCTATTCCCTATTTACTCAAAGCCATTCTCCTTACTACAAATACATTTCCCTCTGAAATGCATAAGTGATTAGTCCCTCACTTTCTGATAACATTTTATAGAATTTTAATTCTACAATCCAAATTTCTTATCACAGATTCACTTATCCAAAAACCTCCATAGACTGGTTACGTATAATTCACTCAACTGTAATAGCCCTCTACTATAGCCTATGTTACCCCATATCGTCATCAGATCCATTTCCTGGTCATACTTTTCATCTTCATAGCTTTACAGTTTTGCTCACATCTGAATCTGCCTTGTGGTCCTTGTCCCATTCCTTTCTCTGCTCTGGTGTCTCTGAGGAATATCAGCAAGCCTAAGGAAATGTCAGTTCACACTTGAAACCTGCCCCACTCCCTCTATCTAGGAAATTAAGTCTTCAGTGTTTTAGAAGTATTGCGTCCATACAATCAAACAGTAGCTGTCATATTGCATGATCTGCTCTGTATGAACCTTTTCACAAGAGGAAGTGCATCTTATTCATCTTATTTCTTGGTGTACTAAGAAGTTAATCATAATTATTGTTATATGCATAAACTATAACAGACACTACTCATAGTTCACGCTAAAAAGAGGTTCACTGAGGCCTACATTTAGGATCATTTTCTTCCTTTTACCAACATTTAGGTCATAGGCTGGCACCTAATTTCAGGATAACCGTCCTGTAGACTGTACAGATATTGATCATGGATATGAGGCAAAGGGCTGAGCTGTTCAAATCTCTCTTGAAAAATAAACTATGACTCTTATGGAGAAACAGCAATGAAATTGAAGAAAATATACAGAGAAAAGTAATCTAATAAATTTAGAACCAGAGGCAATTGATGGAAACTAGAGCAAGTCAACATTCTAGGGAAGCAACAGCTACTGAGTTTCTAGAAGATATGAAGTACACAAAAGAAACAGAAAGTAGAGTAAGATAAGCCAGTGGACTGAAAAGAGATAATGAAGAAAATATGTAAAGAGAGTAAATGCACCAAAGGAGAAGAAATGATACACAGAACAAAAATAGTGCAGGGAGTTGACTCTTTTTGAGTGCATCCTATTCCAGGTTTAAAATAAAAACAGCAATAATCATTAATACTAAAACTCAAAGTTCATATATTGTTCCAGACACTGTTTCAAGCATTTTATATATAAAAGCCCAAATAATTTATGCAACTCAGTGAGGTAGGTGCTATCATTATCCTCATTTTTTTTAGATAAGACATCTAGCTGGTTATTAAGAGGAGAAGTTGTCAGTCTCACACCATCCTATATTCTTCACTGCCCCACCATTTTCTCGCCTGTAGAAGTCCTATAATAATTTATGATGCCATGAGGGAATCTATGATCCTTAAAACCAAGGGAGCCCCACAGAAGATAACAGTATACTGCTTATGCAGTGGAGAAAAAAACTGTGTCTGTGTGTATGTGTGTGTGCATGTGCCAAAAAGCATTTAGCATAAATTTGATCATTGTCTTAGCCTTAGTTATGCCTGTTCCTCTTTTTTTATATTAAATCAGTGTAGGGTAGATGATTTTCAGGCTTTTCTACCCTTCTGCCATTAGGATTGCCCTGCCTGATGGGGGCACCTGCATTTTGTTACAGTGCTATAACTTGTATTGTTTACTTCTGTGGGCAATGGCAGCACTTCTAAGATATTCCCCAAGAGAAGCAGAGGCAGGAGAGAAGGGGAGAAAGAACTTCAGGGAGGCAACAGTGAAGATTTGCTGGGGGCTTGGAGGCCTCACCCTCGGCCTCTTGGCCCCCCCAGCACCCCTGCCTGCTGTGTACCTGGTTGCTACACTACATGTAAAAGCTCAATAAAAGCCTTTGAAAGCCACTGAGGGCTCCGGGACTCTCCTTTACCTGGTCTGCTGGAATCATAGAAAACCTGCCTTCCTGCCACTACAATCAGAGAGGGTGTTTTATTATATCCTACTTTTATTTCCCTTGGGAAACTCTAAAACATTTAAATCAAATTTAAAATATTTAAGATTTCAGACTTCCTCAAGGCTTTCTGTGCTTCCCACTAGGTATCAAAAGTTGTTTTTTTTCCAGGCCTGTCACTTGTGTAGGTCCTATTAAAGACTTCAGGAGAAGGTTAGAAAGATGATGGCATGGTTGTTTATTCTAGTAAAATATGTCACAGGTATTGTGGGATACCACTAAGGGAAGATGGGTCGAGGATCATATAACTTGTGTTTAATAGTCTAATTTTAAAAAGTTTATAGTTCATTTAATTATATGCCCTTTATATTATGATAGAACTTTTGTCTCTCCTAATTGCACATTCCCTCTTTCCTCACATACTCCTAAACAAACTGTATGAAAACCAAGACTGAATTTTCTTCTAGATTCACTCCAGAAAGTGATATATTAGAAAATAAATTGTGGAAACTTAAGTGATGAACAGAAAGAAAAAAGAGAAAAGAAAGGAAGGTTGGAAGGGAGGGAGGGAAGGGAAAAGAAAAAAAGTTTCATGTACACATGTCTGGCAGATAATTAACACAAATATATAATTCTTCTAGATCTTTGTTGTGATATTTTGGTATTTCTCAGCATTTTAAAATGAATAATTAGCTATCATTTAATTTGGCATTTTAAATATTCACTAGCCACAGGCAAACAATGTGTTTTTCATAAAAAGCTACCTATAATATGAATTCATAATATGAACATAGATTCTACTGCAATATTTTATCTGAACTCTGTCTTCATAACAAGGTGTTGACTTTGCTTCCTTAGAGAAAATAGCTGTAGCAGATAAAGAAGACTTTTTAAGTATTCTGCAATATTTAATTCTTAGTGGAGATAAGCTACTGTTTACTCTCTGCCTTTCATTTTTGACAATTTTTTTCCAAAGAATTTCTGTTTTATTTCTAAAATATGATTGCAAATGGCAAAATAGTGTAGTAATAGAGGACTAATATTACTAAAAACCTAAATGGGTCCAGGGTCATTTCTAAGTACTTTATTTGCATTAATATTTTTTAATTCAATGAGGAAGAGGCAATGAGAGCAGAAATGAATTAAATCATTTGCACAATTACAAAAGAAATGCTAAATTGGAAACCAAGGGGCTGATTATTTACTTCAGACTGATTATTTACTCACAAAAGAGTCACATTACCTCTCCCAAGTCTTCCTTCCCAGTAAGATATATGTGTACACTAGTGTGGGGGTGGGGGTGGAGGTTGGGGTGGGAGACTATGTTTAAATGAACTGATCTCTTTCAGTTTCCATCAGATTTAAACATTCAGATTTAGTGCTATCCTCTCATGGATGTACTTCTTTTGAAAGATTTCGAAAACAATTACTTAAAAAGTGAAAATAAATCTATGTAATTTAATTTTTCCTCAGAGATATTTCAATATTGGCATTGATGCAAATAATCTTAAAAATCTTAGTGATATAACAAAAGCACTTTGTGGATTAAAAAGATGAGTTATGTGTAAGTACCTATAGGTCTGATTACCTCAGTGTCATGGCATGTAGAGAAAATTAAAATAACTAGATATATGATACCTCAAAATACATCTGAGCTAGTATGTGAGGAGAATTTATATGACATCCACTTAAATTGGTAACACTGTAATAATTTTAGAATTCTATCAACCATGGTTATGACATCAAATTTCAATACTGCAATTCTGTGCAGTTGCTTAAATGGTATTTTACTACTAAAATCTCACTTTCTATGCTTGCTTCCCATATTTTCTTCATTTTGATACATTTTTCTCTTTCATCTTCTCTCATATATAATTTATTTCATGGGAAATCACCCTAATATTTTGTACTAAAGCTAAGCAATGTTTGTCATGAATGTCCATAGTCACTTTTATGCTAAACAGTGATGGAATCTCAGGGCTAGGGAGGGGGTGGTGGTGAGGAGACTTGACTTGTCATGGAGTCCCTCAGATTTAAACATGATTAATTAGAATGCTTTCCATCTTGGCTTCACAATAATGTAATCTCCTTACTCCATGAAGGGATGATCCCTGCATGATAGGATTACTCACACTGTAATGTCTTATGAGGCTTCAACTTGCCTCATAAGATACACATAAAGAAACTGAAACAACTTACTCCAGGCATTAGAAATAGTTTTTAAAAAGAGACTAGGGGCAAAGCTGATTTCTTGGAAAGTTATACACACACACACACACACACAGACACACACACACACACACAGGAGGTCTATAAAAAGTGTTGATCTCACATGCAGACATTTTGGATAAAAATACAAAGATAAAGGGCCTCCCTGGTGGCAAAAGGGATTAAGATGCAACCTATGAAGCTATAGACAGCCTCTTCAGCACAAGTTTGATCCCCGGCCAGGGAGCTATCCACATGGCACAGCAGACCTCTCCTGTCTCGCCCGCTGCTCCCCTTAGCAGTGCACTTCGGTCAATCTGCCTGTTCTGTTCCCCATTCTGTCTCTGGTGAATCCTCTCACCCCCCTGTATCTCTGGCCTGTACCCCAGCTCTTATATGCATAAATAAATAAATCTTTAAAAGATATACAGAGATATTACAGAAATTTAAACACTATATAGAAACATACATAAACACAGACAATTTTGAGATCCTAGTTAGAAAAATATACCTTGTTGAAATAAGTATGAATTTAAGGAAACTGAACCTATATAAATAATCTACTTTTGTTTTTCTCTTTTATGTAACATTAAACTAAAATAAGAAAAAAATGCCTTCAAAAAGACAAAAATATGAGACCAATAATTTGTATTACAATTTAGGTAATGCGAAGTACTTCACTTTACAATGATGGAAAAACAAAAACAACAGTGATTTTTGGATCCATTATAATCTGTCACTCAGAAGTTTAATAAATTTAAAATCTGGAGAAGAAGAATATACTATCTTCCAAATCATTTGGGTTCAAGTGGAGGAATTAAAAATGAATTTGACATCTCTGCCAAATTAATGTATCCCCATTTTTTAAAAAATGCATTTTATGTCAAAAACATCCACAAGGTTCCTTTTAATACACCATCCAATTTCATGAAAACATAAAGCCAAAATGCAAAGCTATTAATTAAATATGTTTTATAATAAGAAGTTGGGAAAAGTTTAAAGGGAACAAAAATAACCATTCATTTGCAATGTTAGATCACTTATATTAAAATACTTTCTCCATAAATTTGGAATTTCTAAAGATTCAACTTGGTTTTACCACTAGAAAGAGATCATGTACCATTAGGAGATTTGTTTTTAATTGTCAAAGAATTTTGCTTTGCACCTACTATGTGTCTAAGGTAGAAAATATTAGATAGGATAAACTCAAAATATGTTGAGCCACTAATAAGTATATGATATCCAGATCATGTCCCTGAGCTGCAAATATGTGTTAAGAAGATATGTATAATCTGAGGTGGGTAGAGTGGGGGCAGGCAGAGGAGAATGCTATACTGTCCAAACACTAGCAAGGATATAAAATAGCACTTCAATTATGATATAAAAAATTTAAAAATGTATATAGGGTATAGGGCTTAAATAGACAAGGTCTCTCATCTCTCTCTCTCTTCCTCTTTTCTGCCTTCCCTCCTACTTTCTCTTTGGCCTTGTTCTCTTTCTCTCTCCTTCTAATGGATTCCTGAAAGATAAATGTCCCTAATGTCCCTGACCTAGAATTCTGACTTCTAGGACACTGTATATCACTGCCACAGAGTTTGGATGATATTCTAGTGGAACAATTGAGGTAGCTTAGCTCTGATCCTAACCACTGTACAAAGTGATATTTCCAAATCATAAACCTCATGAATCTCCTGTCTCCCTTTTTTTATTGTGGGATGAAAGGAAAAATACTTAGCTTGGCCTAGTGTTCTGAAATATGTGATGACTATTAATCTCTCAAGCATCATTTACTATCTGTTCCCTTAACATTTTGTTCTTCTTCCTTGTCTGAGTTTATTCATCTCTACTTTTCCTTCTGTATAGATATACCTCTTCTTAGGTAACTAATTGATCCAACTCACTGTAAATATCACTCCTCAGGGAGCCTTATAAAAACTAAATTATATTACTTGATTACATGCTGTCATAGAAAAATGTCCAGAGCCTCTCTGGTGTCATAAGGGGTTAAGTTTCAGTACTAAGAAGCTATTTGCAGCCACAGCAGCACAAGTTCGATCCCCGGCCAGGAAGCTAACCCACATGGCACAGCAGACCTCTTCTGTCTCACCCACTGCTCCCCTCAGCAATGTATTTTAGTAGATTCACCAGTTCTGTTCCCCACTCTGCCTCTGGCAAATCTTCTCACCCCCTGCAACCAGTTCTTTGGCCTGTACCACAGTTCTTGTATACATAAATAAATCTTTTAAAAAAGTGTCAATTTTCTTTTGAGTATCTATCTCATATATAATGGGATATTCATGAAAGTGATCATTTTGATTAATATCATTTGATCCACACTTCTCTTTTCACTGAAAAGTAGGTGCTTTACTGTTATTTCCACAGGGTATGTGGAGAGTATAAAGGGAATGTTTTTCTCATACAGCCAGTATCCATTCCAAAGTTCCTTCTAATTGACAGGTGTACAACAAGTTTATCAAAATATTTTTCCAGGTGAACAAATCAATCCTACAAGGAATTTTTATACTAGTCCCTAAAATGGTGAAAATCCAGATTGTTTAATTTATAACTGAACATTGCAGTACAGAAAAAGCAGGAACACAGCACGTGTATATTTAACAGACAAAGTATGGTCAATCATTATATTAAGATATTCAAGGGCTATTCCAAGTTGAGGCACATCCGCATATATATTGGATCACCAATTAAACATTAGAGTTAGAGAATGGTAAATATTAAAATGGTACTTTCCTCCATTCAATTGTATACTCAAAGATTTGCCACTTTGCTGCTCCTTCAGATTTTGACTATATGACTTTGTTATATGGAGGTCTGAGGAAGAAAATAATCTAAGCTGAAAAGTCAATTCAGAAATACTATATTTTGCAACCTATTTAGGATAAAAGATAGTTTAACAATCTAGTCAAATTGTTCTAAGATGGCAAAAGCAAAATAGTTTATTACCAATCTATAGATGGAAAAGTAAAAATATAGTGTAAGAAAAATATTAAAATCTTACCAATATAAGGAAATGTTATTGAATTTTTCTCAGCTAAATATTTATAAAAATTCTCTCTCTCTCTCTCTCTCTCCAAGATTGTATAAATATAAATCTATTTTTAGATAAATTAAGCTATCTATAAATAAATAGAGGGAAATAAAATTCCCTGAGAATGAGCAGTGTTGCCTTTCTCAAAGCAGGAGCTTTGCACATGGTTTGAGCAAGTCATTCTTTGTAGCTCTAATTTGTCAATTTTGGAATATAATAACTAGACTATAGAATTTTTCAGAATGGAATAGTATAGTACATTGAGGATGATTTAAAAACACATAAAGGAATTATACAAACTTAAGATGTTATTATGCTTAAATTTTGTTCCCTAATTTTTAAAGTTATTATGATTTAGAGATTGGGGAAATATATTTTTTATTCTTGAAACTAGACGCAAATTTTTATTCTAGAAACTACAGCCTCATTTCAGACCCATGTGGTGAGGGACATGTTTCTTCATTAAAAATTTACTACTACATTGGAGAAAATTATTGATCGCAACACATTGAAAAGTTCTGGGTGTTTATTTCACTCTCCAGGACCTGGATTCCTTAACTGCTGAAGCTTATTCATGGGTGTGTCCAAAGTACCATAGGGATTCACTACTTATTGTAATTACATAGTGGTGAAGCAATGGCCTACATTCAGGAGGGCTCTCAAGGACAATAAACAATCTGATTCCTTAGTTATGAAATGAGTAAGTTCATAGATATTAACTTAAGATGATACACTATATACTGGAAAATAGCTCCTCTTTGTTGAGTGCAAACCTGAAATAACTTTTTAAGTGTTATTTATTCTGTGTTTGGTAGCCGTATCATGCATAGTAGACAATAAATAAGGCTGTGGTTTTTAATTACAGACTTGAATATACTAGGCTATGTATAGAACGCAGGAATAAAGTACTACTGCTTCTTGGGAGTTGGACTATGTAAATTAGATTGAGTAGCAACACATAGAGCGACAAACAGGAGGAAACTCTCTCTGGGGAAATATAGGTGACAAACCTACAATGACTTTTAGCAGCTGGCAGGTTCTATTTGAAGATCTAATATCATTTTATGTAATGGATTAGGAAGAACTGGATGTTCTCCATAAATCAGGCCAAGCATAATTTCCTTGATGACTGAGTTTTCTGACATAACAGACATGATAATTTTCTTTGATTTCCTGCCTCATTTCAGACCCATGTGGTGGGGACAGAAGAGAAAGGTTTACATTTCTTCATGGTCAACTGAAGGTGTCACTGTAGTGAAGGCAAGATTCCTGGAACATTTAATGTGCAGAATTAACAAAATTATGTCCAGCTGAATGTGAGGAATGAGAATTAAGAAGTCATGGATAGTTTTCAAGTCTCTGACTAGAATTATTCAATTAATAGTGGTCGTAGTGATGGAAATAAGACAGAGGGTAAGACTTGGAGCAAAGTTACAAACTGGAAATATTCTAAGATCAAATTAGAGCAAAATACTTTATAGGGAAGACAATTTTTACTCAAAAAAGACACAATTAGAAACAATGGGTAGCCCGTTTAGTGTTATAAGGCAGGTATTTTTCTTTTATTGAAATTGTTTCTAATTTCAAAACAATTTCATCAATTTCTTCAGCTTAACAAATGGTTACAAAAACAAGTTTGCAACATGCCTGATTATTAACTTAAACAAATCATAAAAACTAATGATTAGCAGCCGAAAGGCAGAAGAGGATTGAGACCACAGTCACAAAGATCAGAGCACATCTCTGTGTCAGAGGACAGAGTCCCCTTACTTTCAAGATTTAATATTTTGGAATACAAAAACAAGATGAGTGGTAACACAGAACTCAGTGGGTATAATGGTTTTATTCATTAACTGGAAAATCCTCCACTGAATAAGACTTTTCTTATTTTATCTATAGCTTATCTATATTTATGTCAAATAAATTCAAAGCATACATTTGTGACCCTATTCATTTCCATTTTTACAGTGCTTTAAGAAAGGGATTGTAGCTATGACGCTAATGAAATTAGCCAGAAGCATTAATATTCTCCTCAAGGTAGAATAAAAGGAACATCTGTTCTCAGATCTTTCTTTTAAAATACTTTTACTTTATGAAAGAGCAAAAGATGTAACTCATTCCTCTCAACATATCACCCCCAACCTCTCAGTGTATCAATCACAGATAATTTAACATTAAATAACATACTCTTTCTCACAGACTAGCATCTAAGTGTAGGAACATGCCTTTGGTCTCACTGCCTCATTATCATTTCTTTGCTAACTACCCATTAGCATAAGCAGAATGGCTATTTCTAGGAAAGTTGTGTTTCCAGAGCTTTAATGCTTATAAATCTGCTGTCTGGAACTGGTATATTTAATATTTAATTTAATCTGGTATTTTTAATGTTTTGGGGCCTAATGCCTTTGAACTTGAGCAGTTCTTCCTGTGGGAAATTTTAAGAATTTAAAATAGTTATAGTGTCCCAGCATTATAAGTGATAGAAAAGAGCTTTCTTCTGACAGTTCAGCCTGTGTGCATCTATAGCAGGCATATGACTCTACTGACTCAGGTATTTGAGATTTTATTGATGAACCTTTAAAATAATTATCAAAAGGTCACTTGCATATGACACTGGATAGGATTGAAAGCATAAAGAAAACTGCTGATTTGAAGCATCCTGTTGACAGGAGCTGCAGTGGATTTTTAAAAAAGATAAATGTCTTCAGTCACCATAATGTCCTAATGTAAACAAAATCCTTCCTAGCTAGAGTTTAGCTGAGTAGGGAAGGAATATTTTGAGATAGTTAATACATTTTAGCTCTTCAGTATTGCCTACTTTATTATAGTGGCCTTCACACTCAGCTTTGTATTTTTTTCCTCAACATATTTTTATTGCTCACGCATGAGCTCTATTTTACCCACAGAATCAAACTTTTGTTCAAGTAAGTTGATATATACTAAAGCTACTAATGTTATCATCATCAGTGCTGTTATCATAACTATATTATCTCACAGCCTTGTTTAATACCTTGTTACTGGTGGCTTAGTGGTTAAGTCTCAGTGCTATCACTGAGAGGGTGTGCCATAGTCTGAGTTTGATCCCTGGCCAGGGAGATAATCCACATATGGTGCAGCAGACCTCTCCTGTCTCACCCACTGCTCCCTTTAGCAGTGTATTTCAGCAGATTCGCCTGTTCTGTTCCCCACTCTGTCTCTGGTGAATTCTCTCACTTCCCACACCTCTGGTGTACTATACCCCAGTTCTTTTATTCATAAGTAAATATATCTTAAAAAATAAATAAAATCTTGCTAATCTAAATGTCATTACCCTCTAGAACATCAGTATTACCTGAGAACTTATTAAAGTTCAGAATCTTAGGTCTCAACCCTGATCTAGTGAATCAGAATCTGCATTTTAACAAGATACCCATGTTATTTGCAAGTACATAAAATAGTTTAAAATGCTTACCTAAAGATTAAAATTACTTAGGCAATAGTTTCAGCTGATGCTTGCAAAATGTTTCCTTCCCTTCCTAACTAACTCAAAAGATGGATTAGTCTATTTTCTCTTCACTTTAGGAAGCTACCATTTTTTTTTTAATATGTATGTGTTATTACCACAAAAATAAATAAATAAAAAGAACCACTATCATCACAAAAACTAAAAACCAAAAAAGGCATTAAATCCCTAATGTTTTAAACACTGTGGATATAAACTGCTAAAATAAAAAAAAAAGAAAGAATAGAAACCACAGGCCCAAAGTGGAGTCTTTCATTGTAGGACCCCACTCCAAGACTTAATACCTAACCTATCAATAATTACAGTTTCAGCCTCTTCTAAAAGTGGAATTCTAAACCAGGACATCTGTGGTTTCCTGGTTAGCACTAGTGAGATAATCTGCATGATAACAACCTCCCTTCTTCCCCTGAGGGAAAGTGGCTCTGCTTGAAATAATATTTCTTTTCTTTTGCTAATAACCTGTGCCACCTCTTTCTGACTAAAAACCTTCCATTTTGTGAAAGCCCATGCAGATCTTTTCTACTTGCTAGATAGGATGCTGCCCCATTCATGAGTCATTTAATAGAATCAATTAAATTTCTAAATTTATCCCAGTGAACCTTGTTTTTTAACTAAATACTACCCATGATGCCTTAACTAGAATATGTTATCTGCTTGGATGGCAGGCATTTACATAGAAAAGTAAAATGTGAGGTATCTCTGTAAATAATGTTAAATTTTGGTCTGTTTGTGAATATAGCATCACAGAAAAGTGACTGGGTATCTGGTATTTTTGGAATGATCTCACTTGAATACAGGTTATGTATTGTATATGAAATCCATTTTGGTAGTTTCTAGTTTAGAACAGATCACATCCCAGGAAGTTAGATGGTCAAATTGAGATAAGAAGAAAGTAAATACAAGAGTTAACATTTAATCAATAATTGAGAGAGACATGGCAAATGCATCTGCTACTTTGGACAAAAATGAAATAGAAATATTTTTCTTTTAAAACAAAATCTTTAGGGGCCTCCCCGGTGGCGCAGCGGTTGAGCGCTGGGTTACGAAGCTGCCCGCAGCCTCTGCAGCGCCGGTTTGATCCTCAGCTGCTCCCCGGCCACCAGAGGAGGGTCCCGCATGGCGCGCAGACCTCTCCTGCCGCCCGCTGCTCCCCTCAGCAGTGTCCTTCGGTCCTTCTGCCTGCTCTGCTCCCCGCTCTGGCTCTGGTGAATTCTCTCACCCTCCCGCGCTTCTGACTGTACCCAGTGCTTGTATAAATAAATAAATAATTCTTCAAAAATAAATAAATAAATAAAACAAAATCTTTAAAAACACACCGAGACAACCATCTCTTTGGAACAGCCAGAGTTGGAAAAGGGGGTGGGGGTGATTGACAAAGAGACTGAATTCTAAGTTGTAGCTTCTGAAATTCTAAGTTGTAACTTCTGAATTGCTAAGATTGCCTTCATCCCTTTATATACTTTCAAAATTATATGTATTCCCTGTCAGGTTTTAGCTTTTAAAATGGATAATCTGCGTATTGAATTCTTCTGATTATTTTCCTGAAGTTTACCTGGGTCATTTTGATAACCCACACCCATTTCTTTTTTAACCAATGTGAGAAATTAGATCTTTATGCAATATTTATGGAGCATGTCAACATGTTCTGGTCTTTTGCCTCTTAAACAAATACAAATTATCACAGAAATTTTTAACCAATTTGTTAAAAAAAAATCAACTTAGTGATTCCAGGGAGAATCAACTGTGACACTCAGGTTCTCTTCTTATTTTTCATCCAAATCTCATCATCATATAAGGGTGGCTTACATATTTTCTCTGAAATCTATATTATATGCATTACAAAGGAGTCTGAAAACTTATCTCTGCTCACTTTACCAGAACTGTAAATGTTTCCTTAAATTTAATCACAACAGTTCGGCATCTCTTGGTGTTTTCATTCTGTGCTTCCATGTCTGGATCACTTACAAAAATATTAGTGTATTAGAATCCCAATCTTTTTTTTCTATCCAGCCCTTATTAGTCTTAACTGTGTTCCCTGCATCTAAGTTATTTCTGCATAATATGAAAATGTTCCTGTAATAAATGTACCTCTCACACAATCATTTATTAAATGACAATTTTTTAATCCATTATCTCGTAAAATGTTCTTCTATAGGAGTCATTCAACATTTTCTCCATGATAAATATTTTCTTAAATATTCTCTAACATCAAGACTTGAATGTGGGGCCTCCTGTGGTTCAAGGGGTTAAGTCACAGTACTATGAAGCTCTCCACAGCCCCTGTAGCACAGCATGAGTTCCATCCCCAGTTGACCCACATGGCACAGCAGACCTCTCCTGCCTGGCCCACTGCTCCCCTCAGCAGTGTATTTCAGTCAGCCTGTCTGTTCTGTTCCCCACTCTGTCTCTGGTAAATCCTTTCACCTCCCCCCCGCCCTGCACCTCTGGCCTGTACCCCAGTTCTTGTATGTATAAATAAATAAATAAATCTTTAAAAAATACACATATATAAAACACAAACTTGAATGTGGTCTTGACATTCTACAAAGTCAAGATTCTTTTAAATGGATGAACTGTTTGTAAAACATGAGTTCACCCCAAATTAAATGTTATTCTTCCCCTTGGTACTTGGTGAATTCTTACATTTACAAAATTAAGAATATCAAATATATAGCTGCTAAAGACTCATTTGAGAAGCTTCTGTTTCTATGTGAAGACTATTTTGCTATACATATTTTAAAATTTTTAAATGTGCAGACTTAAAATAGAAATTCACTTTTGGAAATATATTCTAATAAAATAAAAAAAAATACATTGAAATTTAACTTAAGGGACCACAGAATTATTTCATTAATAAATAATGTGCAATGAATGACCAAAGTGGAGGTTGGTTAAATAAATTATAATGTAGGTCTCTAAAGAAACACTATATAATCATAAACAACTACACTGTAGTTCAATATTTAATGACATAGAAATAAAGACTAAAAATAGAGATGACAAATAAAATAACAGATTAAAAATAAGGCTGTAATACATTTTGGTTTTAATAGAGATAAACTACTTATCAATGAATAATCTAAATGGACATACACCAAAACAGTACTCTTCATAATTCCAGGTATAGGAATGATAAGATTTTTATTTCAAAATTCATTTTACTTGGGCCTCCCCCGTGGCACAGCGGGTTGATCTCGGTGCCATGAAGCTGCCGGCAGCCTCAGCAGCTCCAGTTCGATTCCTGGCTGGGGAGAAATCCACATGGCGCAGCAGACCTCTCCTGCCTCACCCGCTGCTCCCCTCAGCAGTGTCTTCGGTCCATCTGCCTGCACTGCTCCCCGCTCCATCTCTGCTGAATTCTCTCACCCTCCTGCGCCTCTGGCCTGTACCCCAGTTCTTGTATAAGTGAATAGATCTTTAAAAAAAAATTTTGTTGTTGAGTAGAAAAGCATGAGTTGCTTTTTTTTTTTTTTTTTTTTTATATAGAGGCATGTTTTCTTTCTTTCTTTCTTTATTTGTTTGTTTTTGTTTATACATGCACTGGGTAGAGTCAGAAGCGCGGGAGGGTGAGAGAATTCACCAGAGCCAGAGCGGGGAGCAGAGCAGGCAGAAGGACCGAAGTACACTGCTGAGGGGAGCAGCGGGCGGCAGGAGAGGTCTGCGCGCCATGTGGGACCCTCCTCCGGTGGCCGGGGAGCAGCCGGGGATCGAACTGGCGCCGCAGAGGCCGCGGGCAGCTTCGCAACCCAGCGCTCAACCGCTGCGCCACTGGGGAGGCCCATGAGTTGCATTTTAAAGATTACGTGGGGATAAAGCTCTATTCTAGCTATTCAGATTGTTCTCTTTTAGCATCTCTATTCACTAAACCTCATGTCAATTATGAGAGAAACTGTGAATAGTATATAGAAATATTGAATTCACAATTATAAGGGAATTAAAAAGTGTCTTTTCCCACTCCTTATAGTGAAATGGAGGAGCACATGAAAATTTCTAAATTATTCTTATTCAGAATTTAGCTAAACCTTTTTAATATATATATATATATGTATATGTCATTATTTTCCTTAATTTTATTGCATCAACTTTTGAGGTAAGTGGATAGCCTATTCTATTTGCCAACACCATCAGTAATTTTATTTACTGCTTAAGCCTTTGAAACAAGTTAATGCAGAAGATTTAATGGGATTTAAGGATTTACTTCACATAGAAAAGTGACCCAAGTTTTTATCAGCTGTAATGTCCTCTTGATAATAAATATTCTAATGTGCTAACTATGACAAATATAAGATGGCCACCTTCCCAGTAAATGGCTTGACTGCTAGTTAATTTCCCTCCCCCTCTTTGTACCATGAACATATTAACCTATAAAAAATCCCTTCTCTTCCATGTAGGCAGAAAATTTTTACTGAAGACTTGATGCTAATCATATTCTAAAGCTTGAAACGACCTGTTTCGGGGGGTTAAAAAGTATTACTAACCATTGTAAGCAAACTTTGAGTTGCTGAGACTGCAAATGTCACTTGGTTCTATTTTCTGTTTCAATGATTTTATTAGTATGCAATCCAAGCCAGAAAAGCATTTTAATAAATATAAACAGAATTGCTTTTTAGAAAATATAAGAAATTTCTGTCTTATATTTTATAATATACTCTAGGTTGACCCTAATAAAGCTCTTGAGCATTCTCTGTACTTATGTGACCATGAGTTAATAAGCAATAATCTCAGGATAAATGAAGCCAACTCTCAATTTATATATGTGGAGTAATTATGTTTTCTTTTTTATCTAAAATCCACAGTCTAGTTAATACAAAACTATCAAGTAGAATGTTTAGCAAACTATCCTAAGCTGTTAAATTATATTGTTAAATAATATTAAGAAATCTTCATTTTATGTAAAGAGAAAATATATATTACAGACTTACTGTTTAAAATTTGTCTAGGATCATACGAACAAACAACGTTCTATTGCCTTTTCACTGGTTTGGAAAAAGATTTATGTATCAAGGTGTTATCTTCTAGTTGGAAAGTGTAATAGATGAAGATGGCCATTCCTGTAATCAATCATACCATGGTATGGACCCTCCTCACAGTGACTTAACAAAATGCATTTAGCTATGAATCTTAAATATTGAGAAAAATATTAGAGGTGGACAGGTATAATGTTGTTTTCCTCTTGTAGGCCTTTATGCAGTGAAATAATACAGCATCAAAAATATATAAAACATAACATATAACTTTAAAGTCATCAGAGCCAATAACAAAGTTGAAAAGAGAATATTGCTGTGACTTACACATCCATATAATCTTATTTTTTGTTATCATTTTACCAGGCAAATGTGCTTTTCTAACCACTAGATTTTAGTTTTATCTGTTTCTAAAATTTATGAAAACGGGTAATTCTATGCCTGACTTCTTTTAGGCACTATTACAATTGTGAGATTTATGCAGGTTCTTGCATGTACCTCTAAGTTATTCATTTTGTTGGATTTTTCCATCATATTAATATAAGAAATTATTTCTGCTGTCAAACATTTTGTATGTTTATAGTTTTGAGCTGTTATAACTAATGCTACTGTGAACATTTCCTATGTATTTCCGCTTACCTATATGTACAAATTTTTCAGGGCATATCTATGGGAGTGGAACTGTTTGGTCATAGGGTGTATGTAGATTCTACTTTCAGAAATAATCCAAGCATTTTACCAAAGTGCCCATACCAATTGAAAGTCCCAGGAATTTATTCTTGACATTCTACACCTTCATTAATTCTTGGTATTGTTAGTCTTTCAAATTAGCCATTCTGGAGGGAACATCACTGGGGTTTCTGTTTGGAGCTTCTGTGTAACTATAGAGGTGGTTCAGATTTTCTACATGCTTATTGGATATTTGGATTTTGTACACTGTGAACAGTATGTTACTTGGTCATTCCCATTTTTCTTCTGGGTGTTTTGTCTTTGTTTATTTTAGATATCTATCTATAGTCGTTATTTTTTTCTTTTTTTAATTATTTTTTTCTTTTTTACATCATTGTTCATTTTTAAACAATATTTGCTTCCCCCTAACCCCTCAGGTATAGTCCCCATAGAGTCTCCTTCACCAATGCACCCGTGCACTATCACCTCAGTCCCTTGTGCTCCTCCCTCCCTCCCTCTGATCCCTCCTCTCCTCCTCCCCTGCAGGATAGCTTTGATTTATAATTGTCTGTTTTTGCTTTGTTGTGTTTTGAACTGTTATTATTTTTTTACACTGATGTCTTACTTGGTTCCCCTATATTCCTGCTATAAGTGCAACCATCCGATATTTTTCTTTTTCCTTCTGGCTTATTTCACTAAGCATAATTCCTTCTAACTCCATCCACGTTGCTGTGAATGGCATGAGTTTATCTTTTTTGATTTCTGAATAATATTCCACTGTGTATATATACAATGTCTTCTTGATCCAGTCATCTATTTTTGAGCATTTGGGTTGTTTCTAGGTTTTACCTATTGTAAATAGTGCCGCAATAAACATAGGGGTACAGGTGTTCTTTTGAATCTATTTTTGTGTCCTTTGGGTAGATCCCTAGGAGTGGAATTGCTGGGTCATATGATAGCTCCATTTTTAGTAGACTGAGGAAACTTCAGACAGCTTTCTATGGTGGTTGGACCAGTTTTCACTCCCACCAGCAATGTAGGAGAGTTCAACATCTGTTATAATCAGGGAAATGCAAATTAAAACCACATCGAGATACCACATTACATCAGTAAGAATGGCACATATCAAAAAAACAAGCAACAACAAATGTTGGTGAGGATGTGGTGAAAAAGGAACTCTCCTACTTAATTTTATAAACATGGATATGTTTATTTTCTATTTGTATGTATACTGATATCTCTGTATCTTCTGGATGTGAGCCCCCTGTCAGTTACATATTTTGCAAGCACATCTTCCCATGTAGAAGTTTATATATTCACTCTCATTTGTAGTTTTCATGCAGTAAATTATTTTTAGTGCCCTTTTAGTAGCCTATTATTTGTTTTTATTATCCCAACCTCAGAAAGATATTCTTCTACACTATCTTCTAAAATGTATGCTTTGCCTTTCACATTAAAATACTAATCCTGGGCCTCCCCGGTGGCACCGCGGTTGAGCACTGGGCTGCGAAGCTGCCCGCAACCTCTGCAGCGCCGGTTCAATCCCCGGCCGGCCGGTGAGGGTCCCACATGGCACGCAGACCTCTCCTGCCGTGTCCGCTGCTCCCCTCAGCAGTGTATTTCATCAGTCTGCCTGCTCTGTTCCCCGCTCTGGCTCTGGTGAATTCTCTCACCCTCCCGCACTTCTGACTATACCCAGTGCTTGTATAAATAAACAAATAATAAATAGATAGATAGATAGATAGATAGATAGATAGATAGAGAAATAAAATCTTAAAAAAAAATACTAATCCTCATGGAATTGTTTTTGTGTAAAATATGAGGCAGATTTAAGTTTCATTTTCTTTCATAAGCATATAATTGCCTCAGTATCACTTACCTTAAAAAAGCATATGTTCCCCAGTTCTTTGTATTTTCAAATGCTCATAATAAAGGTGTATTTGCGTATCTGTATTCTATTTATTTATCTAGTACACCACTCTTAGTTATTGCAGCTTCATAAAGTGTTGCTAAGTTTCACAGAGCAAATCCTTCCATATTATGCATTGTTTCAGTCAGGACAGATTACATTTAGCCACACAGTAACAAACTATCCAGTATTGCAGAGACCTATAAGGAGTTTTTGTTTTGATTTTCTGCTCGCCCTTTATATCCATTTTGCATTATCTAGTAACCCACTCAATTTCTCATCATCAGCCTGATTGAGCAGCCATCTCTTGCATATACTGTTAACTAACTTGTCACCAGGAAATAGAGAGTGCAGTGAATTACTGGCTCTTAAAGCTTCCACCCAAAAGTAACACATGTGGCTTTCACATTGCATTGACAAATAATTCTCATGAATATTCACCAACTCAAGCAGAAGGAAAGGAAATAGCTTGTTAATGATGAGCATATTATTTTTAAGAGTATATCACCTGTGCCTGTTCTTTTGTTTTTCCATATTAATATTCTGCAAAGTACAATGTAAAAAATCTTTAAGCTTTTGATTGATGCTTCATTAAATTTATATGTCAGTCTGGGGATACTTGGCTAGCTCTATAATATTGGTTCTTATAATCCAAGAACATAAATATAAGTCTATATCCATATCTCTCTCCTCTATCATCTATCTCCATCATCCATCTATCTATATATATGAGTCTTGATGACCTTCATTTTTCATTATGCTTTTGGTTTTCTGCATACAAGTATTGCAAAATTTTGTCACACCCAGGTATTGAATATTTTTGATGCTATAGTTTATATTTTATAGAATTTCACTTCTAACACTTTTTGCTAGTACATAGAAATACAATTGATTTTTTATATTAAACTTATATCCATAAACCTAGATTAACTCACCTATATATTATATTTTTATGATTCCTTGTATTTTACATGTGTGCAGTCATTCCCAGCAAACATTCCTTTCTTTCCAATTCCTACACCTTTCTATTCCTTATCTTTCTGAGTAGAACTTTGAGAACAAAGCCAAATAAAATATAGCAAGAACCTTTGTCTTAGTCCTAATTTCAAAGGGAAGAATTTCAAAACATAATTATTAACTTGGATGTTTGTAGGTTTGTTTCTTGAAGACATCCTTTAGGATGTGAAAATCTTTCCATTTATTCTTAATTGGCTAAAATACTAACTTTATTGGAATTTTTTGCATATATTGAAATGATTATATTTCTTTCATTTAGTTGATATGATAAATTACAATAATTGATCTTCAAGTGTTATAACAAAATTGTTATTAGTGAAATAAATACATTTTTCATGTGATGCAGTGTTTAAAATGTTTCTAGTTGGTGATAATGTATTATCCTTTTTTTACATATTATTGGACATGGTATGTTAACATTTATAAAGGATTTTTCCTCATATTTGTAAGGAACACTTCACTATAATTTACTTATTTTTATGATTTTTTTACAAGGTTCTGGTATTAGGATTATGCTTGTCTCACTTGGGCAGTGATCTCACCTCCATTTTTGAAATTTATTATTTATGAATTGTGTTAATTTTTCCTTAAATGTTTAGTGGAATTTACCAGTGAAACTGTCTGGAATTAAAGTCTCTTTGGTAATAACCCCTTTTTTATTCCTAATATTGATAATTACTCTTCCTTCTCTTTCTTCTCGATTAGGCTATCTAGAGGTTTGTTAATTTTCTCTTTTCAAATATTAAGCTGTTGGCTTTATCATCTGGTTTGTTTTCTATTTTATTGATTTCTACTTAAATCAACATTATTTAATCTACTGTTGTTTTAATTATTTGTACCTTGTTGAGGAAGAATTTTAGGTCAATCCATTCACTGAGTTCACAATTTCAGCTATCTTCTTTTTCACATCCTTTTTGGGTCATTTTTTTTTAAATGCAGCATATTACTTTCTAAAAAATATAGTCATTATATTTTAATCTGATTGTAGATAGAAAGTGTAAACTCCATTTATTTATTTATACAAGCACTGGGTAGAGTCAGAAGTGCCAGAGGGTGCGAGAATTCACCAGAGCCAGAAGCAGAGCAGGCAGAGTGACAAGGGACACTGCTGAGGGGAGCAGCGGGCGGCAGGGGAGGTCTGCACGCCCTGTGGACCCTCCTCCGGTGGCCGGGGAGCAGCCGGGGATCAAACTGGCGCTGCAAAGGCTGCGGGCAGCTTCGCAACCCAGCGCTCAACCGCTGCGCCACCAGGGAGGCCCATCTGTACCTTCTTCTTTCTTTCCTCCTACATTCTTCCTCTTGGCTTCATACTTTCTTTTTCTCATGCCCTTGTGTTTCTACATTGTTTTTTATTGTTTTTCCCTCCCCCATTATTTCTTGCTCGTATCATTTTAGTTTTTTTGTCATGTTTGGCTCTTTGATTGTTGTTGGGCAATTTAATTAAATAATAGTTGTAAAAATAATTTGAGATCCAGATAGATGATTTCATCTGAAGAATTTTCGTGGATGTTATTAATTCAAGATTGCTTTACCCCAATCTCAGAATTTGAAAAATTTTATCTCTTCAATTACTTACTATGTTAGGGATGGCTTAACTTTGCTTCAATGTAGTACTCCAAAGTCCTAGCCCCAAAGAAGTAGTGCCCTTTCTGCATTTGGTAGTTCTGACTATAACCCATGGTCTTGAAATGCTATAAAAAAATTCTGCTCAACCTCTAAGCTTTATTTTCTAGAACTGTAATTGTCCTAAGTTAGGGTTGTCATGTTTAGAAAGAAAAATATGGAATTTCTAGTTTCGTATTCTTAGATAAATGTTGGATACTTTTTTTATTTTTTTTTTTAGTTTGAGTATGCCCTCATACTCAAATTTCTCTGAAATTCAAATTAAAATGGACATCTTGTGTTTTATGTGACACCCTACCTCAGGTCAAAAATGACCAAAATGACTGGATTGTTTCTCTGGATTTCCATTTTCACCTACATGTCAGTTCAGTCCATCATCATTATTTTCTTGGCATTTCAATAATTTAAAGAAGATAGTTTAAGTAATTTTCCCTTTATATTAGCTATCTTCAGTGAGTAATTTAGTTCAATTTATCTAGTCTTCAATCAGTAGAATCAGAGTAACATCCCATTTTTCCAGGTGGATTTAACATCAAATATATACAAGATTATATCAAGCATTTAAATGAACACAATACTTTACAATTATTTTGGATTTTTATTACTATAAAGTACCTACTAATTACTACTTTTATGATTTGCTTCAGAACTAACTCTCTAACAATCAAGTTTTTCACTGGATTGAACAATGTGCAATTTTTTTGTTTTTCACTGGATTGAACAATGTGTATTTATACATGAATATATAGAGAAGAGCATGCATATTACAAAATGACAGAAAACAAAATGTGTCATTATCTCTAGCAGATAAATTTTCCACAATTTTTCAAAAATTAAAGACATCCTAAACAGGGCTCAACAGAGGTATTGACTAAGTGACTCCCCTGAATAGGTTATCATTATCTACCTTTCAGGCATAACTCACAGATAATTGTGTCCATCATTACTTATTCTAGATAAGGGCACAAAAATTGATATAGACTACGTTTAATCACTGGTCATCACACATAGTATGAATATATGGAGCATACTTCATGGTTAGAATTTGTTAAAATGGTAAAAAGACATAGAATGATGAGCAAATTTTCTACAACAGTGGGGTTTTTGTTTTTCTCAACTTGCCATATGATAGATAGCAATGTTTAAGTGAAGTACTAGACAAGCATTATTTTTTTCTAGCTATTTCTATTTCACATATGAAAGAGTACTGTCACAATAGGAGTCCCCACATTTATCTCCTTAGTTTGCAAATTTGCTAAATTACTTCTTTTCCTGATTTTGAGTGAAATAGTCTTCCTTCTTTATAAAACAATCAGCTTCAGAATATTTTGATTGTGGTTGAAAAATAATTCACTTAAATTTTCTTCTATTACCAATTTGGAGTTGGTTTTATTTGATTAATTTACTTCTATGATTGAATACCAGGAAAAAGTCATAACTATTCCAATGGGCAAGTAGTTGAGTCAATTCCAGTACATATATTCTGGAATTATGGAAAAGGAAGTAAATATACATATAGATAGATGTAATAAATAGAATTATTATAACCTTCAAGGAATTATACTACTTAGCCTTGAGAAAGACATTATCAGAGACAATTAAGACTATCAGAGAGCTGAGAAAAGAAGGTGTAAAATGTGAAAATAAGTACTTGGCAATCCTAGGATACAGATAAGCAAATGTCATCATTTGGATAAGGTTTGGGGTATATTTGGTCAGAGCACTAGGTTTCTGACCTTGACCTTTCAGGTCCTGCTGTCAAACATGAAGCCTTTAGTTATGCTTGTAGCAGCCATCTATCTATCAAATCCAATCTTTTACTAGAGCCAAAGCACTTCCACCTTTCTATATGAGTAATGGTTTTAATTTAACTGTCTTTCCTTCCTACTCTTGCCAGTTTTTTTCTCATATTCTAATTTTCTTTGGGGAAAGAGAAGAAATAACTTCTTTACTGCTTAAAGAGGAATATTAGATATTGAAATCATTGACAATTTTCCAAGATTCACTTGTGCTCTGAAGAATTCTGGGTAACAATTTAGATAGTACTTTTACATTATGATAATCATTAGGTATTCATAAAATACATATATTTTATGGATTTCTTCTGGAAATAAGCACCAAAATGAATGATTCTTTCTAGTCTCTCCTTTTTATATTTCATGTGTGTGTGTTTACACATAGGAGTATAAGTGTAGACACACACGTGAATGTATTGTGCAATGTGTTGCTTTCAAAGGATAAATATGGATAAATATTTAAAATATGTGACAACTGACAACATCATCAATGTTTACGCATATTTGACAACAATTATCTGGAAAAAAATTTAAACTGCTATGGGAAAAGTGACTGCAACTTTTTTGAGAGTAGAGGGAATTTCTTACCTAATTTTACATCCATAATCTTAATTTATATTTACTCACATCTTACTAAAACAATTCTTAGTATCTCCTCTGAGCTTCAGATCAATATTGAAATGTCTTATAAATATCTAATTAAAACATTAGAAAAGTCACTCAAAAACAACATGATCTTAACCTCTACATCCATTTTTCTTTCTGTGTTTCATACATCAGTAAATGAAACCATGCTCTTCCCGTTCATACAAGTGCAAACTAAGGATTCGTCACTGACACCCCTACTTCCTTCAGATTTGTTATAATTAGCCCAAATATTCAAGTTTATTGAAATTTTTGTATTTGAACCAGAACCTCCCTATAAACATGTATACTGGGCCTCCCCGGTGGCACAGCAGTTGAGCGTCGGTTTGCGAAGCTGCCCACAGCCTCTGCAGCACCGGTTCGATCCCCGGCTGCTCCCCAGCCACTGGAGGAGAGTCCCGCATGGCGCGCAGACCTCTCCTGCTGCCCGCTGCTCCCCGCAGCAGTGTCCTTCGGTCCCTCTGCCTGCTCTGCTCCCCGCTCTGTCTCTTGTGAATTCTCTCACCTTCCCGTGCTTCTGACTGCACCCAGTGCTTGTATAAATAAATAAATAAATGTTAAAAAACAAACAAACAAAAAAATGTATACTTATTCAAATCACCTCTCACCTCCCCTTATTTTCCTTTCATTTATTTGAGCCTTGTTTCAGCTTATTCTCTGGAACCATACTGACATTTTCTATGAAAATCGGGTCTTCATGTTCCATTTTTTGAAAACCCTTTATTGGCTTTCTTTCAATCCCAGAATAAGAACAAAAATCCTTGATATGACCAATAAGACCACACATGAATTGCCCCTCCAAACCTATCTGACACTTTCTTCATAAAGGAAAGAACAAATTTTCCTCCTTGCAAAGGTGTTTGGCAATGTCTGGAACATAGTTTTTTTTTTTTTTTTTTAATTAAATAATTGTGATAGGAGACTTAATAGTGGATCTAGAAACTAAAGACCAGGGATGTTCTTAAATATCCTACACTGCATATTAAGCCTCTCATCAAAAATAAATAAATAAATAATAAATATCAAAAATGCTCAGACTGAGAAACTTTGCTCTGTGGGATTTACCTATAATCCTTGTGATATGATGATGTTTTATTTAGATCTTCTTGCAAATAATGACATGTTAGGAACGCTTATTAAATAGGTTTACCTGTCAATCCTGTCAAGGATTGATTTCCATAGCTGAAGAGTACCTCTTCGCACAAGATGGTGCCCTTCCCATGACAGTCTGAAGCCAATGACTGAGGAAAGCAATGGTTTTAAAATTTGGCTAGCTCAGCCTGACCCTCTAGTGGGCCATATTTGCTCTATAGTTCTTATGAGGTCAACTTGACTTCTCCTTCCCAATTCTGCTTTTTCCCTTTCCACTTTACCAGATGTTAATGCCAAAGGCAATTCCTAATAACTATCCTATGCTCTAATCACTATCTCAGATGCTGCTTTCTGGAGAATTCAGTCTGCTGCAGTGACGTTCTTTTAGCTTCTTGTGTCAACATGCTCCCCTATCTTAAGTCTCGGGGACTTTACACAAGCTCATCTTTGTATAAAACGCTCTTTCTTCATTTACCTAGTTAACATGTATTCATCCTTCAGGGCACAACTTACACAACTAAGGCCCTTTTCTACTCTCCCTCAATAGATCAATGCAGGCACAAAATAAAAAGTGTATTAAGAGAGAAGGATGGATTTTGTGTCACACAGAGACTTCTTAGAAATGTTTTACTAAGAAATAAAACATATTTTTAACATTTTAAAATGTAAATTCACCAAAAGGAAATCATTCCTTAATAGTTCTACTTTTTAATAAAAAAGATCTTTATAAAAACTCCCTCCTTGTGTTCCATTTCTAAAGAAGCATGATTGTAGGATTTTAGGTTTTGGAATAAGATTGCTTGGATTTAAATTTTAGTATAGAGACTTAAGCAAATTTCCTAACATTTTTTGAGCCTCACTATTCTTAACTATAAATCAATAACCTAGCACATAACACTATTATAATTTGAAAGCTCTGCAAAACAGTTGACACATAATAGATACATAATTAGTAGCTTACTATTATTATGCTGATCCTAACCCACAAAAGATAAGAAAATTCTCTTTGTATCTTTGCATTTCTTGGCTTGTGCACAAGGTACTGCAGTAACCTTATAGGGGGCATAGCTACACCACAGCTATTGTATCATCATGACTTGTTGAACTTTTTAACTTTTGAATCTATAGCTGTATGTCTTACGTTATTTGTAAAGCTAAAGCTATATCATTTTGTATATTCGTCACTTCAATAAGACTACCATCTGTACAGTCATTTATAACACAATGATTCTTTAAAAAATTAAACTCATGAAGGAAAAAAATGCCACACAGACATATCATTATAAATTAAACATTAGCAGTTAGGAAAGAAAGAGCTTCAGAGAGTTCTTATTTAAAATCTAGAGTTTTAGAATACTGAAATCTACCCATGTAGGTCATTTCCTTAATTCCTTCCTTTCTTTAAATCTAATATGCGAATGGACTAAGAAATTTAGAGAGTCATGCTCACTAGAAAAATAAGTGGATTTATGTGCTATGTAACAGTCGTTATTAAGCATAATGTACCAAACATTTTACACAGTGCCATGAAATTAACTATCACAGGAAAGACATATTAAAAGATAGTTATTTTCCATGTTTTTCTTAGATACATGAATAAACTTACCCATTTTCACTTGCCTATTCTACAGGAGAACCAAGGAATCAACTTAGACTTTGTTAACCTTTTTTTTTTTAATTATTTTTATAAAACCTTGCTGATGTAATACAAATTGTGGTAAAAGAAAAAGAGATTCTGTCACAGTAATGATCTGTGGAACAATAGGATAGATTTTCATAGTGTGCCCTCCTTTATAGGGTAAACAAAATAGACTACAGTCATGTTTATATTCTAAGGGAGATTTGTATGTCTTAATAAAAGGAAGAAATCATTATGTAAAGCTTCCTTCTTGAAAAGTGACTGCAAGGGAAAAGAAGGTTTAACTAGGGATAAAAAAGGAGTTTCTGATTATGCGAAGATTGGACAAGAGTTGGGAGAGACTGCATAATACAGACAAGATTAAGAGAAAAGGCTAGCGGAGGCTTACAAACCATGAAGCAAGGAGATTTTGTTCATCTAGATAAAAGAACTGAATAGAAAGAAACAAAAAAAGCTTCAGGACTTTAAAAGTTATCTGGGAATGGAACTTTTGGGAAATTTTCAGTGCTTGGGTAACTATAGAATTTATAATAGATTTTTTCATATCCAATTTTTAGCTGTTTGCATTATCCTAAAGTTTACATATTCCTATATGGTTTGCATCATTCTATATTGACTAAACCTATATATTCATTGATGGCTGAATGGATAAAGAAAATGTGATAATGGATAAAGAAATGGATAAAAAGAAATGTGTCTACATGTATCTCCATCTCTCTATCTACCTACCAACTATTGGAGTGATATTCAGGCATGTAAAGAAGGGAATCCAACCATTTCTCATAAACTTGAGAGCATTATATTGAGAAGTCAGACAGATAAATATGAACTTATTTGTGGAATTTAACAACACTGAACTAACTCACTGAAATATCGTAGAATGATGGTTTCCAGGAGGCTGGGAGATAGAAGAAATAGGGAGATGTTGGTCAAAGTGTGGAAACTTTCATTATGAAAATGAATTAGTTTCAGAGACCTAATGTACAGCATGGTGAGTAGTTAACAATTCTGTATTGTAAATTTGAATGTTGTTATGAGAGTAGAATTTTGATGTTCTATTCATAACAACAACAACAAAATGATAATTAGTTGAGGTGAAAAATGTGTTAACTAATTTTACTGTGATAAGTATCTCATGATATCTACATGTATCAAATCTCCTTTTGTACTTCTTACATTTACACAATGCTAAATATCAATTACAACTTGAGTAAGGGGAGAAAGGACAAAACTTGGAATAAAATATTATCACGAAAGCACAAGACCTGGAACTTCATAACATTCATATATACATTGTGCATCTCACTGAATGTTGCTGTTAGAACAGTAATTGAAGTCACTTTTATTGAAATCTTACCAAGAAAGGAGAAATTTATAGCTAAAAGTTCAGAATTGCAGTCATATATAAGGTAATTCATAAGTTGCTGTTACACATTTTTTAAAAATTTTTTAATAAGTCTTTTTTTATATATTTATTTACACAAGAACAGGGGTACAGATCAGAAGTGTGGGAGGGTGAGAGAATTCACCAGAGACAGAGAGGGGAACAGAACAGGCAGACAAACCAAAATACACTGCTGAGGGGAACAGCGGGTGAGACAGAAAAGATGTGCTGCATCATGTGGGTATCTCTCTGGCTGGCCGGGATAGAACCTGTGCTGCAGAGGCTGTGGACAGCTTCACAGTGCAGCGTTCAAAACCCGCTGCGCCACTGGGGAGGCCCCCACATTGTTTTTAAACCTTACTAAAATCTTATAATGTAGATTCTATCACCTATTTTAAAGTCAAGAAACTGAGCTGAGATAGGTTAAGCAATTATAACAAAGTTAATTCAGGTAACTACATAATCCAATGGTGATTATAACCCCCAGTCCAGTGTAACTTTCCCCATACCACATATTCAACTCCTTAAAAAATAGAGAAGTCTTCTTCACCCTTTACTTTTCTGAGAGACTATAATATAATCTTTTGAAGAAAATTGTAAAAGGTAAATATCAAAAGCAACTCCAAATTGTACTACACTAATTCACAACATCTATGAATACTTTAAATAGTGTCAAGTATAAAACAGTTTTCCCTTGTCACTGAAATACAGAAGATGCTCAGTCTTTGAGATGCCATTGCATTTTGTGGTATACTGAACAGAGATCACTTTAGGTTATTTCCTTTAGTTAACTAATTATAAAATATTTTAATAGCTATAACAGAATTTTATCAAATTTAATATTTTTATCAAAATTAATGTTGTTTACAAGTATAAAATGTTTGTATTCTGCTCAGAAGTTTAAAGTATTTCATTAAAAATATCTTTATATTTTTGATCAATAAACTCATCTCTCACACTCTTATATTTCATTTTAGCTCAATATAGTATAACTATGAACAAATATGTCTACTGCATTTTTCAAAAATTAAAATAACTTTCTTGAAAATAGGTATCATGATCCATATACACGTTTTGAGGGAGGATGGCGCCGTGAACACTCATTACCTTCTTTTGTTATTTTATATGCTGGTGCAGCTTTGTCACCACACTGGAACACAGCAGGTGACCTGAGAGCACTCGGCCTCCCTTAGTGTTCTGTAGACTACAGGAGACTTATAATTGCAAAGTTCATAATTATATTAAATAACACAGTATAGAATAACTACTACCCTTTTCTCTCAAATCTCTATCATTAATAAACATCCCAGCCCTCCACATCAGCCACAAATGCATTAGGCAGCACAGCTGTTCTAGACTGGAGCTCAGTTTTACCAACACAGAGGAGCAAATCAAATTAAATAACCACATCTCTTTTATTTTGCAAATTACAGAAGAATTAAAAGTAATTATTCTTAACAAAGATTTATTTTCCTCTATGAATACAGGCATTCCAAATTCTGATTTGGTTTTCTGTGCTGAAAATATGCTGTCATTTTGCAACTCATTTAAAAAGATGAAGCAAGAAAAATTGTTGCGTTCTAGGGAAAAAAAGATTTTATAAAAACCTAATTATATAATAACTGCTAGTTGTGTTGAACTTTCCTCATCAGAAGAATTGATAGCATTTTACCCAAACATACAATGAGAACCCAGTTAATCATGCTCCTGTCATAGAGACTTTGCCAAAAGTTATCTACTATGTTCAAGCTTGTAGAGCAGCAAGGCTTGTACTGGCTCTGAGTTAAATATTGACAAAGGCCCTTACTCTTTGCCTGTGACCTGACACATGGAAGGTCTCCAGTCAATGCCAAAACTGCAAGAATGTAAGAGTCATTCCAATGAAAAAGAGCTCTGCCATCCAGGGCTAAGGTAGGTGGTGGAGTCCAGGGCTACACTTCTGCACTCCCACCCTGGGCTATCTTCTTCACCCAGAATCCAATTCTTTTCTTCTGACTTCTTCTTCTTCTTTTTTTTTTTTTAAAGATTTATTTATTTATTTGTTTGTTTGTTTGTTTGTTTGTTTGTTTATTTATACAAGAACTGGGGAACAGTCAGAAGCCCGGGAGGGTAAGAGAATTCACCAGAGCCAGAGCCCGGAACAGAACAGACAGACCGAGGAAATACACTACTGAGGGGAGCAGCGGGATTGGCAGGAGAGGTCCTTCTGGAAATGCAAAGTAATACCCTAAGGGTCTGACTCTCCCCCTGCTCAACTAGGAGTGGGCATAAAAAGAGTAACAAAACAAAAGCAATGATTCAAAAAAATACCCGTACCCTATGTTTATTGCTTCACTATTTATAATAGGTAAAACCTGGAAACAACCCAAATGCCCAACATTAGATGACTGGATCAAGAAAATGTGGTATATATACACAATGGAATACTATTCATCAATCAAAATAGATAAACTCATGCCATTTGCAGCAACATGGATGGAGCTAGAAGGAATTATACACAGTGAAATAAGAAGGAAAAAGAAAAAAATATCAGATGGTTTCACTTATAGGAGGAATATAGGGGAATCAAATATCAGGGAAAAAAATAACAACAATACAAAACACAACAAAACAAAAAGAAAGAGATAATTATAAACCAGAGATATCCTGCAGGGGAGAAAGAGGGAGAGGGAGCAGAGGGAGGAAGGGAGGAGCACAAGGGACTGTGGTGACGGTGCACAGGTGCACTGGGGAAGGAAATTCTATGGGGACTACATCAGAGGGGGGCAGGGGAAAGCAAATATTGTTTAAAAAGGAACAATGATGTAAAATATATATATATATATATATATAAATAAGAAAAAAAAGAGTAATAGATCAAAAATGTTAAGTGAGTCAATGAGTGGATGTCATGTTGTGAATGCTATAGCCTCCCATTTTCAGTCACCTAGTCTTACACTCAAATACTGACCAAGTTGTCTAAAATGCCTCTACCCTGCAGGGTATAAGGGAAGAGGGAGGGACTGGAAGCAGAGTTATCATGTAATAATGAAAATAAGTTGCTTGTGTTTAGTAATTTATGTATGCTATGCATTCAGTTCCTAAGATGAATGCACAAGAGAAGTACTTGTGTTTTATATTTCAGCTGAGAGAAATGAGTTGCTTTTAAGTGAATACACTTTTTCAAATAATAAAGCTAATAAAAGATATAAATAGCACTAAACCCAAGTACTTTGGCTATTTCCATTGGACTGCTCAGCCAACCAGTATATATACATCAAGAATTAAGTACATCCTACCTTCCTTCCCTTTAGGGTAATGCATTCCAAGTTTCAGACTACTAAATCATAAACAATAATTGAAAAATTTTAGTTCTTTATAATGGGAATTTCTTATAATAATACCATTGTAAAAATCCATTTATTATGTAAAGCCAATAAAATTGATAGCATCTATAAAACACTCTACCAATTTATGATATATAATTGATGAATACACTGAGTTCCTACTGTTCTAGCATGATTTTAAGAATACACAGAGTTTAAGAGGTGAGGAGAGAACTACAGTTACATGTCAGTGTAGCATTGAAGTAAATACTAAGGAATAAACTAATCCATATAAAATAATTTGTGATCTGGGAGATGAAAGCTAGTAATTCTTCCAGTTCTTGAGGTTCAAGAAGAGGGCCATAAATAATAAGAGGGAAGACTGTCTAGGTAATTTTTGACTTGAATCTTGAATGATGAATACTTCATAAAGCAAAAAAAAAAAAAAAGGGGCAAGATTGATAATTAAACAGAAGGTTTTACCAATGTTAGAAGTAGGAAAAGTCTGGGGCAAATTCCCCAGGAAACTCTCAGCAGGACTAAGGATGGTAAATTGCCTGTTGCAGATTGCATGGGGTTTTTACTAGGTCACTACAATTCATTCTCCAGATCTCTACTTTTGCAACATAAACTCCTGAAACTTCTCTGTGCTCCAAGATGAGGTCACATACCTCAGGTATATGATGTTCTAGGTCTAAATTCCTCCTTTTCATAGTGCTGATCTTTGCTTGTGTGTAATATTTTCATAATTTGACTATATGTTCCCTTCCCCAACTAGCAGTAAACATTATAAGAAGAGGAACCCTGTCTAGTATTGTCTTTCATTATATCCCCAGCACATCACCAACATATCAGCATGCACTCAAAAAAAAAAAAAAAAGTCAAATGAATACATGTTGAAAGAAATCACAAAGATATGACCAGTTGGTAGAAGACAAAATGCCAAGGGATTAATGGATAGTGTCCTGTGGACAATGAGAGCCACTGAATTTTGTTCATTTTCATCAAGAGGTTAATATGATCAGGGCTGTTTTAAAGGCTATTTTTGTTCACAAAGTGGAAGATCCCTTGCTGAGAGTAGAGCCTGGGGGCAATAAGACAGGTTAAGCTAAAGTTTCAGTATTCTCCCTAAAAGATAAAGAGGCCCCAAACTAGAATAGTGACTGGACTAGAGGAAAAGGACATGTATGACATATATTCAAATTATTGGGATTTGGTGATTGTTCAGGGATTGGCAAAGGGAGGAGACAGTGATAATTATGACTAGTGTCCTAGATCTTCTCAGTGAATGCAATATTGTTTAAAATTTAAAGAATAGGGCCTCCTGGTGGCACAGTGGTTGAGCGCTGGATTGCGAAGCTGCCCGCAGCCTCTTCAGCGCCGGTTCGATACCCAGCTGCTCCCCGGCCACCTGAGGAGGGTCCCACATGGCGCGCAGACCTCTCCTGCCGCCCGCTGCTCCCCTCAGCAGTGTACTTCGGTCCTTCTGCCTGCTCTGCTCCCCGCTCTGGCTCTGGGGAATTCTCTCGCCCTCCCGCGCTTCTGACTGTACCCAGTGCATGTATAAACAAAACAAACAAATAAATAAATAAAACATGCCTCTATAAAAAAAAAAAATAAAAATAAAATTTAAAGAATAGACTGATTTTTTCAATAGAAAAGAGACATTTGTTGATAAATATAAGCTCAAAGTCATAGGCAGCTTAGCTTACAAAGCTGAAAACATCACACATTAAACATTCAAACAATTCAAAATAAAGTTCAAAAATAATTCTCCTGAATTGAGTGGGAGAATTTATTTTTGGGTTGCATAAAAATGGTTTTGAATAGTTAACACATATTAAGAAAAATATAGTAGAACAGTGTATATGCTGTAAAAAATGAATTTCCAGCCCATCCCTGTCTTTTAGTCTCCTCTGTGTTCTACCCAGAGGCAAACCCTGTTATCAATTGCATATGAATCTTGAGTAGTGGTATTACTAACCATCAGAAAAAGGTCAAAGGGGAAACTAAGGTGAATTTCTTTCCAAATCTGTGATTTGAGATAAATTGCTGGAAATTATTAGTGAAAATGAATAACAGCATATAATTCCAAGCTACAAATACATCATACGTTTCTGTTTTACATCTCTTTCAAATCTGGACATAAATAAATACACCTAGGTAACTTTAATCCTAGGCTTCATTTTTTTTTTAAGATTTATTTATTTATGCATACAAGAAATGGGGTACAGGCCAGACATGTGGGGGGTGAGAGGACTCACCAGAGAAGAGTGGGGAACAGAACAGGCAGAATAACTGAAATACACTGCTAAGGGGAGCAGTGGGTGAGACATGAGAGGTCTGCTGTGCCATGTGAGTAGCTTCCTGGCTGGCCAGGGATCAAACTTGTGCTGCAGAGGCTGCAGATAGTGCTGTGCTTAACCCCTTGCGACACCAGGGAGGCCCACTAAGCTTCATTTTTCAATATCAATGTCATGTTAAATCATGTTTAGGGAATTCACTGGCCATTTAGGGACCTCGGAAAGGCATCCTGAGGATAGAGAAGAATAGAGAGGATGGAGTCCTAAGGAGGAATATAAGAGATGATATTATTTATTCTCCAGATGCCAACAGCTCCAAGAGTCTTGTTTTGCATTACCTGACATCAGAGTGAAATTACACCCTTTGTGAAAGGGAATCTTTTGAAAACAGTTGCAACGACATTGAAGGCCAGACAACATTTCCCTTGATGACAAAATGTATCTACTCTATATAAATTTATAGTGTTGGCATTTTACTGAGCTATTGTTTTCCTATATTCCTCTTTTAGGTTATTGCCACTCAACCAATATTCAATTTCCCTAGTTTCATCTCAGCTGGCATCTACCCATTGTGATTGATGATTCATGTTTTGGCTTATAGACTCAGGGCCCTACCACAGCAGTTCTCCATGTTACAACAGTTAAATTTTAATTTACTCCACTGCTCAAGCAACCTGCACCCTGAAAATATTATAACTTACACAGTAGTGGTGTCATTCATTTAAATTACTACACAGAAACACAGGAATTCTTTAAACATTCTTACTTCCCATGTACACTGTGGTTTTAATTTTATTCACCTCTGTTTTCCTTCACTTTGCAATGAGGCAATCAAGTAGCAACAGTTACTAGATAGGGTCCAATGAAATATTAGTCAGAAAAGGGATGGTTCACAAAATTTTCCAAACATATGTGTAGCAGGAACCTAAAAAATTATCTTTCCTTTCTAAATCGGTACTTGTGTGAAGTAGTAGCTGAAAGAGCTTCACTAAAAACCAATCAGATACTAACCTGATAGTAGACACAGGCTTTTCAAGAGAACTGACAAGTAATATATCTCTATATTGATAACGTTTATTTGCAAAGGTGAAAGCACTATAGAAATGTCCAACTAGCATTATTAGTGCACAAATTATACCCACTACATTCATGTACAACATTACTGACTGTGGATATCAGTTCCCCTAGGGTTGTGGCTGTTACAGGGCAGTGAGAGGGATGCCACAGAACCCCCAAAACTATCTGCTCTAAATAGGTTCTGCCAGGACCTGATGGATTTACAAATGAATTCTACCAAACATTCAGAGATGAATTAGTGCCTATCCTTCACAAACTCTTCCAAAAAATTGAGAAGGAAGAGACAATACCAAACACATCCTATGAAGCCAACATTACACTAATACCAAAACCGAATAAGGACAACACAAAAAAGGAAAACTACAGGTCAATCTCCCTAATGAACACTGATGCAAAAATCCTCAACAAAATTTTAGCTATCAGAATCCAACAATGTATCCATAAGATAATTCACCATGACCAAGTAGGATTCATTCCAGGGACACAAGGATGGTTTAACATCCGAAAATCAATCAACGTTATCCAGCACATCAACAAAAAGAAATATAAAAATCATATGATAATATCAATAGATGCTGAGAAAGCATTCGGCAAAGTGCAAAACCCATTCATGATAAAAGCCCTTGAAATTCTTGGGATACAAGGAACATACCTCAACATCATAAAGGCCATCTATGACAAGCCAACAGCCAGTATCATTCTCAATGGTGAAATGCTGAAAGCATTTCCATTAAGATCTGGAACAAGACAAGGATGTCCACTCTCACCACTGCTTTTCAATATAATACTGGAAGTCCTAGCCAGAGCAATAAGACAAGAGAAAGACATCCAAGGAATCCAAATAGGAAAAGAAGAAGTCAAACTATCACTATTTGCAGATGATATGATAATATACATAGAGAACCCCAAAAACTCCACAGAAAAACTAATTCAACTCATCAATCAGTTCAGTAAAGTGGCAGGATACAAAATCAACACGCAAAAGTCAGTAGCCTTCCTAATACACGAACAATAAATCTGAAGAAGAAGAAGAAATAAAAAAAAAAAATCCCTTTTATTATCAAAACAAAAAAAAATCAAATATTTGGGTATAAATCTAACAAAAGAGGTAAAGGACCTATACAAAGAAAACTATAAAACACTGTTAAAAAATTGAAGAAGATACAAAGAAATGGAAAGACATCCCCTGCTCATGGATTGGAAGAATAAACATTATTAAAATGGCCATCCTACCAAAAGCAATATACAGATTCAATGCTATTCCAATAAAAATTTCAATGTCATTCTTCAAAGAAATAGAACAATTATTGATGAAATTCATATGGAATCACAAAAAACCCCAAATAGCCAAGCTCTCCTGAAACAAAAAGAAGGAAATGGAGGCATCACACTTCCAGATTTCAAACTATACTACAAAGCCATAATCATCAAAACTGCATGGTATTGGAACAAGAACAGACATACAGACCAATGGAATCAAATAGAAAATCCAGAAATAAACCCACAGATTTACGATCAACTAATCTTTGACAAAGGAGCAAAGAATATGCATTGGAGCAAAGAAAGTTTGTTCAAATGGTGCTGGGAAAACTGGGTCGCTACATGCAAAAGAATGAAGCTTGACCACTACCTCACAGCATACACAAAAATCAACTCAAAATGGATTAAAGAACTAGACATAAGACCTGAAACCATAAAATACATTGAAGGAAATATAGGCAAAACACTACGTGATTTGCACCTCAAAGACATCTTTACAGACACATCACCCAAAGCAGTGATAGTGAAGGCAAAGATAAAAAGCTGGGACTACATCAAATTAAAGAGCTTCTGCACAGCAAAAGAGACAATAACAAAAATGAAGAGAAACCCCACCAACTGGGAGAACATTTTTGCACACAACACTAATGATAAAGGACTGATCACAAAAATCTGCAAAGAGCTGATGAGACTCAACAACAACAAAGAAAATAATCCAGTCAAAATGGGCAGAAGAGCTAAAAAGAAACTTCTCTGAAGAGGAAATGCAAATGGCCAACAGGCATACGAAAAAATGTTCAACATCACTTGTCATCAGGGAAATGCAAATCAAAACTACCATGAGATACCATCTTACACCAGTGAGAATGGCACATATTAAAAAAACTAGCAACAACAAATGCTGGCGAGGGTGTGGAGAAAAAGGAACTCTTCTGCACTGTTGGTGGGAGTGCAAACTGGTCCAACCACTATGGAGAGCTGTGTGGAGATTTCTGGACCTACTAAACATAGAGCTTCCATATGATCCAGCAATTCCACTCCTAGGTATTTACCCAAAGGACACAGAAACATCAATTCCAAAGAGCACCTGCACCCCTATGTTTATAGCAGCACTATTTACAATAGCTAAGCTTTGGAAACAGCCCAGATGCCCAAAAATAGATGACTGGATCAAGAAGATGTGGTACATATATACCATGGAATATTACTCAGCATTTAAAAAAGATAAACACATGCAATTTGCAGCAACATGGATGGCGCTGGAAGGGATCCTGCTCAGCAAAATAAGCCAGAAAGAAAAAGAAAAATACTGGAAGGTCTCACTCACAGCAGGAATCTAGAAAACTTAAATAAGGGACCAGGAAAATGAATAACTATAAGAAAGTGAAAATCAAAATCAACAAAAAACTATGAACCAGAGACACTTTTTGGGGGGTGGGGGGCAGGAGGGGAGGGACTGGGGTCAGAATGGGGGGGTTGAAATTGTATGGGGAATATAAAAATAAAATTTATTATTAATTAAAAAATAAATAAATAAATAAATAGGTTCTGCCATCCACCATATCAACATAAAACATACTCTAGTGCATAAAAACCTCAATTGAAAGGCACTTTAATGCAATCAGTGGGCAACAAAGAAAAGACAAAAAATGTAGTTTCCAAAACAAGCAACTAAAGTTACCCATCCCCTCGTGGGTAAATGCCCAGCCAAACAAGGTTGGCACAAAACAGGACCACTGAGGCCCAAAAGCCTGCCACAAGTCTTATGCACTTTCTGGAGGGGATCCATAGGAAAGGGGCAGAAAGGGGCAGACAAGTCTGGAATGTAAAGAACAAATCAAAATCAAGAAAAAAGTTGCCATTGTTAACCTCCCTTTGGTCTCTCACCCACCTCTGTTTCAACCAGTCCAAGACCAAGAAGCAAGTACAGTTTCTTCACACTTCTCTGTGTTCCATGTGCCTCTTCCTGGTCTCCTTCTTGTTCCCCATCATTCTTTCCTTCTTCAGTCTCCTCTCTAATCCCTTCCCCTCCCTGCTCAGCTCCACCCTTCCTTGAGTGCAGCAGGGAAACTGGAACCTCCCCTTTCCCTGGGAACCACCCTGTTATAGTTCCCCTCAACCTTGGAAGTGACTTAAGAATTCATTAATGATAAATTATTGGGGTGGCCATTTCTATACATAGTTTGAGATCTTGGAATCTGACTCAACAGCCCTTCATTGTACAGTTGAGAAGATTTCAACCCAGATAGGTGTGAGGGACTCACCTGAAGTCATAAAGCCAGGAGCAGCAAAACCAGAGCTTAACACCAGCAGGTCTGGCTGTAGCTCTAGTCTCTTATTTTAGTTTCTTCTACTCATTTCAATGAGATGTTAGCAGGAAGAAATGGCACACTCAGAAATGGGGACCACATTGAGAGCAACAGGACAATTTATAGACATGACACAAAGGTAAGGGAAACCATTATGGGAGGTGAGTCTGCCAGTGCTAAGAGTGGAAGAAGACTTCATATAATGCTGCCTCTACTTCTGGAAAGAATAAGAAGTGGGAAAGGGTTACTGAAGTCTGAAAACTATTCCATTGCAAAAGCCCTGAAGCAGCTGAGGCTCTAGAATGGAACATAACCTGTGATAAATTGTGGCTCTGTCAGGAAGAAGCAAGGGAATAAAACTTTTCTCACATCCTATGTCCCACTTGCCCAACCAGTATACAGATGGCAGAGGAGCCACACTGATGCAATCTGAGGAAATGTAGGGGGGCAAATGGAAAATATCCAGCATGGAACTTCCTGGCATTATCAGATTTTTGCTTTGCAATTTTATCTTCCTTATTACCATCTCCTTTCATTCACTGAGACAAAAATTATCAAGGTTAATGAGTGACGATGGTCTGTGTAAAAACAGTATCATATTAAATGATGGACTTTATCAAAAATTTACACAAATGTCACAGATATCTGTACATGGAACATAATGTGTGCCAGGTAAACTTTGCGATAAACATAATTAACTTCAAAATAATCACTTCAGTATTATGATTCATTAGCTGGAAGAAAACACTGTAATAATATGTTTTCTGCAAAGAATAATTTCAATTAAAAAGCAGCACATATTTATTCAAAAATTATAAATAAGACGTGATTATTCTCAGTACATGAACTGTGAGGGTGGGTGTTAGCATTCTGTTGAGTTCCAGAGGATGAATTTCTGGATATTAAACATGATTGCTTAAAGCAATCCATTGTATCAAATATATCAGCCTTGTGCAATCAGCCATTATCTACACTGATAATAGGAATCACCCATACCTGATTTCATATCTAAAATTACTTCAGTAAGATATTATGAGCAATATTAGATGTAGGTGGTATAAAAGTCATTTCAGTAATGAAACAGTTCAAAAAATTGATTCACTCCAGCAATATTACTAATAAAATGATATAGGTTGTGTTTCCTTTCTTTTTAAAAGCAATGCTATGGAGAGGTAAGTATAGCGACGTTTTCTGAAAGCCTCATATTTCTCTGATTTAGCACATGCAGGTGTTAAAAGTGACTGATTTCTATCCCTTCCAAAATGGGGTAATTGGGAGTTACTCTGTTAAGAACAGGAAAGATAATACAAAAACAGTCTACTTGAGATGGGACTTTCTAGAGGATACTTTTATTAGAAGGTTTTGCTCTCTACGGGTTCTACACCCCATTACCACTGAGAAAATCCAGGATTGCCTTTATCTGAATTGTCAATAGATTCTGTGTCTTCTAAGTTTTTACATGCTATATATTTAAGAAGGATAAACACATCAGAATAGACTACCTGGGCCTCCCCGGGTGGCACAGCAGTTGAGCGCTGGGCTGCGAAGCTGCCCGCAGCCTCTGCAGTGCTGGCTAAAGTCCCACATGGCACGCAAACCTCTCCTGCCACGCCCGCTGCTCCCCACAGCAGTGTATTTTGTCAATCTGCCTGTTTTGTTCCCCACTCTGGCTCTGGTGAATTCTCTCACCCTTCCGCACTTCTGACTGTATCCTTTCTTGCATAAATAAACAAACAAATAAATATTAAAAAAAAACGAATAGACTACCTAACAAGTGTCAAAGTACACCTGAATTATAGACAAGATTTTATGTTATCTGATAAAAGTATTTTCTAAACCACATGAGCTAGTAAAACAGATCCTTTACCCTATGAAAGAAGAGAACCAAATGTTTGCTAGTAGAACAAAATGCTCTAAGCAAAGAATCTGTGAACATACATTTTTAATTTCCTCACATGAAAACATTTTTGGGTGCGGGGCTCTCAAAAAAGCATCCTTCGGCCTCCCCTGGTGGCGCAGCGGTTGAGCGCTGGGCTGTGAGGCTGCCCGCAGCCTCTGCAGTGCTGGTTCATTCCCTGGCCACCGGCGAGGGTCCCACCAAAAAAAAAAAAAAAAAAAAAAAAAGCATCCTTATGTTCTGCTAATATACCGTGAAATAAAATCTCCTAAATGCCGAAATTCCCTTAGCTTTTGGGTTGCATTCCCAATTGATCTGGCTCCAAATGAAGCATTATTGAAGCAAGATAATAATTGAGGTGACTGGGAATCTTAAAAATTACTTCAGAACATGTACTAAGGCTTAGCTGATGAATATTTATTCTCTTTCCATTATTTAAGAGTCAGAAATAATTTCTCCATAATTTAACTTTTACCGAAGCACTTTGTCTGGAACTTTCTCATGCATTAGCATGTTTTACCTTTAATAGAGTTTCATGTGTAGGTGTCCTATCACACCTGCTAGACCATAAGAAATGAGCCCACATCAGTCATTCCCTTCTTTTTAGGAGATAAATTATCTCTAAAGGTTTTATAACTACTGCCGTTGCATTTCATATATTTACATGTTTTCATATACATGATGTCATTTGGTCTATATAAGGAAAACAGTGCAGAATCACCCATGGATTATTATTAATTGCTCAGCAGTTATTTCACAGCTAAGGGAAGCTTAAGAGAGCTATAGCTGTTTACTCAAAGTCAAATTCCTGAAATTTTTATGGACCTGTGACTCATAATTAGACCCAGTTAAAATGAACTTTAAAATCACAATCCTTAATCTTTTGGGTACAAGAATTGGGACAGATGGTAGAATAACATAGAAAGAAAACTAACCTCTTTAAAATGTTCATTATTTGGGTGGTGTTTTTATTAAAAAAATTTTAATTTAACTCCATAACAAGTCTTTGGGGTAATACTATTGTCATTGTTATGATACAGATGAGGAAGCTACAGAGGTGATCAACTTAAACAGAATCACTGGCAATTTTGATTTGAGAAGTCCACATGTTTAATGATTATAGTTTAGAGATTCCAAACCCTATGTGCAACTTCTCATTATATTACATGGTCTACTGTGACAGAGTATGAATAATAATGAATATGAATCTAGGCAAAACCCCCATTACCCCCACCCCAGAAGCATAGACATAGAGACATAAACCACATAGCTATACTATGTACATCTCTCTATATGTATATACATATTACACCAAGGAACTTGAGAGTGATTGATAATCTTACTGTATATGGTTATCACTCTATATTGTTCAGCATTCAAGAAGAAAAAAACCTAAATGAATGAAATAAGTCTGAACTTTAACTTGGGTGAAAAAAAAAGAAAGAAAAACTTCCCACATTGGAGACATAACTCCCCACATTTAATGTTCAAAATCTTCCTTTAGATGCCTTTGTACTTAAAAGAATCTATTAGCCTTTGCAAGGAGAGAAAATAGACTTGAAGATGCTCCCTTCTGGTGACTCAGGAGACATGCATCTTCCATGCAATGCCTTCCCATCATCTGCCAAAGATGTGTGTGCAAATATCAGTCTTGCAAACAGACAGTGTTTGCACTACATTGAGGCTAACTTGCCATCTGGTTATCAGATGTTGGAGTCCAAATTGTACAGTTTCCCATGTGTTTCCTCTAATGACAAATGTAATGATGAGGCTCTGATAACAAGCCTCTATGCACTGGACTGATACTGCATCCTTATGGAGAGAATAGGAACATTGCATGTAAGAGATATGACATGTCTTCTATTGGTTTTAAAAAGATGGCAGTATTTTTATGATTCAAGCTGATAAAAAAATCTCCTAATAGAATGTGATGTAGTTTTTTTTCAGAATTTGGAAAATCCACTGATGTTCTATATAGTTGTATTTCAGTGTTAGGTTTAGCATAGTGCATCAAGTAAAAATGCAATCACAATAAAAAATTCTAATGATATGCATTATTTCTGAATAAGCAAATGCCAACAGCACAATCCCAACATTATTTGAATGATGTGATTGACTACTAGGATTGCTCGCAGCCCATAGCTTCAGGTAAAGCATCTGTCTCCCTCCATTAACGAGAAAAGAGGCAGCATTTTCAGTGTAGAATTAATAACTGTAACATTCCAGGATTATAGAAAAATTTCTAAGTGTTTCACACAAAGTGCTTCACAAAATTTTACTGAAGCTCGACAAAATGATTACATAAAAAATATATACAAGAGATTCTTCTTTATGGCTTATTCTACTGAATTGCCTATTCATTTTCACTTGCCCAGAATCTATAGTATTCAGCAAGATGAATATGAACAAAAATAAAAACCCCATTCTATTTTAATATTTCCTGCTCTCAATTAAAATAGTAATTTAATGTCTTAGAAATTTATTTATAATGGACTAGGTATAAATTATATTATTTTGTATAAGCAAAGCTTTTATTTTTTTTAGCAACAGGAAATAATATTCATTTCTAATTCAGGTTTTATTTTTTTTTGGATGACTTTGAATGCCGGATCACCATCAGCAACATAAATAACATTGTTCTTTGAAGAATTGTAATACTAATGTACTTTACAAAGACTGGTAGTATAATGCTTAACATAATTTTCAAAATTAACAGAAGTAAATGACACTTCAGGAATTTTCAGTTGAGAGGCTATTAAGATTATCATTCTTTTCAAATACCAACAGCTTTCTCCAAAAGCTATTTTGTCTGCTTCTAGATTGTCCAAATAGTTGAACACAGATAAACTTTAATACCCATATATTTTGCTTAATTTCATTTCCTGTTGCTACCCTCAAGAGGGGAATTGAACTAAGAAATGCCCCCATAATAGGATGATAATTCATGGTACAGTGGAGCAAGATCAAAAGGAAGAAAAAGAAAAGGGTAAACAGTGACAATGAATGGTTCTACCAAGAATGAAGTGAAAAATTCAATCATTACTATGTTTTGGTCAGTGATCATTGAAAAGTCCAAGAAGATACAGAATGAGAACAATGTTTCAGTTATTTTTTGTGAAGAAATAATGTCTACTGACATATTAGAGGGAAAAGGAGTAAAAGAGTACTTTTACGTAAGAAGAAAAATAAATCTTAAAATAAGAAATCAAAACAGGGGGAAAAAGGGAAATATGTTTCTTTCTAAATATGGATACTATTTTGCAGTAATAAAGTATAAATAGCAGACCTATTATCCAAAAAAAAATCTCCCAATTCATTTTGAGAGAAAAAAGGTTGAACAAAAGCTCTATAGTATGTTACTTTTCATCCTAGAATGTTATGCTTCAATAAAATCATCATCTCTGAGTACTATGTAAAGTATAACCCACTTGAGAGCTAGTATTTTCCATGATTGCTATGAATTTTCTACATACAAATTTTTTCCATTGATTTTTCTCTTTTAAAAAATATGTAATTCATAATTACATTCCTAAGTATCTACCTGAAGAATGCAAAAATAGTAGTTGGAAGGGACATACACACTCCTATGTTCATTGCAGTATTTCTTACAATAACCAAGTTATGGAAATAACCTAAGTGCCCACAGACTGATGAATGAATTAAGAAGATCTGGTATATATACACATGTAATACCACTGAGCTATAAAAAAATACGAACTCTTGCCTTTTTCAATATCATGAACGGAACTGGAGAGGATAATGATACACAAAATAAGCCAACAAATATCAAGTAATTTCACTTTTATGTAGGACATAAACAAAACAAAAGGTTAGTGATAACCAAACCAATTACAAACCCTAGAAACCTGTCTGTGGAATTAAGGCTAGCAGAGGAGGAAGGGCACAGAAAAGTGTGGAGAGGGACAAAAGGACTATGTTGAAGGATGACTATGAACGCCTAGGTGGCGGTGTGGTGTGGTATCCATCTGTATACAGCAATATACATCTGAAGAGGTGAGATTCTAATGTCTGAATTAAATACCGTTTGGTAAATCAATGTTACCTCAATAAAAATAGTGAGAAAATAGATGCAGTTTATGGTTTCACTGAAGCTCATGCCAAATTCTAAGTTCAAGAGAGGAATCTTGGTCTATAATTTAGACCCAACTAGAGTCTAAAAGCACTACTTCCATTAATTTAATGTTGACCATACTTAATGGGTTGGATGTCCTACAAAGACACTTGACTATATAATTTTAAATTCAAGAATGTAGAAAACATGATAAACAGGTTTCAAGAATAATCACAATCATGATTTGTAGACTGGGTTCCTCTGACTATATCAATCATTTGACAGCTGCATTTGAATATCAGCATTAGCCAGAATCCAGTTGTAAACCCAAGTACTGCTCTAGACAGTTTCAGTATTAGGGAGGAAAAGAGGGCTGGGGAGGTTGAAGGTGATAAGGTAAGGAGAAAAGGCAAATTTTTTAGCATCTTACACCAATCCTGTGTAAAAAAAAAAAAAAATTACTATTCCTCCCTTTATGAAAATATGTCAAAGTCACAGAGGTAAGAAATATTAGGACAGGTATTATTGCCTAGTAAGTATTAGGAGAAGAGTATGTGCTTTCAAATTCATGTTAGAGCTGCACAACTGATAATTCTGCTTGGTATATTTAAGTATTATTAGTAATAATACACAAAAATGCCTGTGTTCCTGATTTTGTGCCAAGTCTTTCTTCAATTTGAAAATAATAATGGTTGCAATTTATTGAACCATTCACCATTTGTTTGAATCATTTTAATTAATTTTGACAGTGCTGGCCTACAGAATATTATAATCATTTTAAAGACAGGGCTAAAGAGGTAAAATAACTTGCCTCTGAGAAGAAGCAGAGGTGGAATTTACATTAGTTCTCTCTGAACTCCACATCCTGCGATCTCCTCGCATGTAAGCACTTTTTCAGGTATATAAATGTCTCATATAAGTAGTGCATGGTCAAGCAGAGATTTGAACCCAAGTCAATTGGGCTATTCATTGTACCCTGTAAGGAAGGGTAAGGAAAGAATAAAAAAAATGAGTGTTTCTCAAGGCAACATATCTGTGCTTTAAAACTGCCATCACAGCTGTGGAATCAAATGCTTGAACCAGGTTGAACAAAGCCCAAAATATCCTTGTGAAAATAATTTCGCGTTTGGATGCTGAGGATAGTGAAGTTCAGCTGGAAACCTTGCCTATTAAGAAGTGCTAGGCTGCAATGGACAGAACAGCAAAGGAATTCCATTAGAAAAGGCAGAGAGCTGTGGGAGGAAGCCTACCATTAAGCCTTCCAGGTGTAGCTGAGAGGAAGCATGCGCACTTTGCCCACAGTTGGCATTAATAAAGTTATTGCTGTGGGCCTTAATTCTAGCATGAAAAAAAATCACCTGGACATTTGTTAATAATGATTTTGTGCCATCTCATCTGAGTTTGATTTAGCACGACTGTGGCAATGCCCAGGAATCTGCATTTGCAAATATTCCACCTGATTCTGATGCGATTGGACTGTAAACTATCAATACATTTTAAAGACCTTGATTTTGTAGATGGGTGAGTGTTTGAAGTTGTCAATATCAAGGTTAAGTCTGGTGAGACGAACACTAGGTAAAAGGTTTTATAAATCAGGAATTTAGATTTCTCTATTGTTTCATTGATACTGGCACTATAGATTGTTAGAATATTAAAGTCTAAAAGAAATGGATCAAAAAAGAAAGAAAATGCAAGAACAAAACACTTTGCAGAGAATTATTTTACTCTGTTCACCAGAAAGCATTCATTTTTATCCCTTTATTGTCACAAACTTAATTCAATGAGTTATTTCTTAAGTTAAATTCCAAATAACCAGGAGAGTGATTTTCTTATTGTTGGTTGGCTGGTAAAAATATTATTTGAGTTTTCTTTCATTTTAAAATGTCTTGACATACTCTTCATTCTTGAAGGATATTTTTTACTGGATGTAGGATTCTGACTTGACAGTTTTCTTTCAGTGCTTGAAAAATGTTGTGTTATTTTCTACTGGCCTTCATGGTTTCTGGTGAGAAATCTAGTGTCATTTGAATTGTTTTTCCCTTATATGTAACATGATGTTTCTCTCTGGAAAGTTATTTTTTTCTTTGTTTTTAGATTTCATAAGCTTGACTATGAAATGCCTTGGTGTAGAATTCTTTGGGCTTATCATTTTTTACATTTCCCGAGCTTCTTGTGTATATAAGTTTGGGGGGGGGCTTTTTATCTATAAAATCTGGGAGCTAAATTTGGGAATTATCAGTCAGTATTTCTTCAAGTCCTTTTTAAACAGCCTCATCTCCTTTAGAGTTCCAAGAGCTCCAAAGTTAGATTTGTTTTTTTGTTTTGTTTTGCTTTTTTTGCTGCATAGCCCCACACATTTACGTGTGTGTGTGTTTCAATCTATTTTCTTCCTATTGTTCAGACTGTGTAATTTCTGCCATTTTTTCTTTCAGTTGATTTACTCTTTCCTCTGTATCCTCTATTCTATTCTTAATTCTCTATATTGGAAGCTCTTTTTTATTTTAATGTCATTTGTTTTTCAGTTCAAATATTTCTATTTAGTTCTTCTTTGGTGATGTCTAGGATCCCCACTCAGCTTTTACTGGCATGGATGGGGTGGTGCCACCCCACCTTCTTCTTCTTTTTTTTTTTTAACTGGAGCAAAGTGTTTATTGCTTAAAAAATGTCTGTTTTGCTTGATTGTTCCTTTCCTAATTCTTTGGCTAAAAAAATGAAGGCTTTATTGGAGTGTTGTTTGTTTCAGGACTTTGACTTACTCAGCACCAAGTATAGGAAACAAGAAGTATAAAGAGAGGCCAGGGATCTTACCATGTCATTCCTTTGAACTCCAGACCCCTAATTAATCTGCCTTTTCAAACTATCTTTTAGAGTTTTCCTACAGTTACTTTATATATAATGTCCAGAGTATTTCTTCTCACAGAATGGAAAAAAATAAAATGTAAATACTCTATCTTTTCTGGAAGCAGATTTCTTCTAGCTAGTTGATTTCCATTAAATATTTCAATTTCTAACATATTCCTTGATTATCAATGACGATACCATTATATACTTTGACACTTAGCAAATATCTAGGAGATTTTAAAGTTTATTCTAAAATTAAAATGAAGGAGAGGACTTACCAAAATCATAGTTTCCTATGAGTTTCTTTTTTGGCACATGGAATCCATAGTTGGTTCCAAAATATAAATTCATTTTTTGCTTCAATTTCATTTTTTCATTAAATATTTGCTTAGAGTCATGTGAAGAGTCCTTATTGAACATAAGTCTAAATAAGATCGAATAAGACGTGCTCTTGTGTTCCTCTTCAGCACACTTATTTTACTGGAGATGTAAAATTTATCATCCATTCCTCCAATACCTCCCAACCTTCCTTGTCTGTTCAGATGATGCCTCTGCTCCTTGACCCATTGTGCCCTGGGTTTTCATGCTCTATTATATCTCAATTTATTTTGAGTTTTCTCTAATGTTAATGCTGTAATGTTCTTAAGGACAGAAACCTTAACTTTGTGGCATCATTTCCAATCGTATCACCTTATATAGAGAGTTTAGACAAATCTTTTCAATAAGAATAAATGAGAAAGAGGAACTCAATGAAGCCACTAAACCCATAGGTCAGATTCATCTTCTCAATAAAATTCTTAAAACACCTGAAACTTAGCATTACTTCTTCACTACATTAAAATTGGGTACATATTGGGGTATGGGATTGAAGATGAACTGGTTATTATTGATATATTAGCCTTATTTTGCTTGTCTAATTTACCCAATATTCAATTCAAAAAGCAAACATCAGAGATAGGAAGGAAGGAAAGGAAAGAACAACAGCACATTTAGATAAGAAATAAGAGCTCTTGAGCATAAAATATCAGGGCCATGTATATTGGGTGATCCAAGGCACAAAGGGGGAGCTATACATTTAAGAATGGACAAGGGTAAAATGTCTTTTTAAAGTTAAAGGTATGGGGGTAGAGGAACAGTCAAATGAAAAAGACCTTTGAAGCAAGCTGTTCTCTTCACATCACTTTGGGTTACAAGAGAAAATTCAAATAGAATAGCAACTAAATAAATTTGCTAGTTCACTTAACTGAAAAAATTCCAGATAGAAGTGATTCTTCAAGTGAGGACTGATGTGCCAGTTCTGTAATATCACTGAAAATGTGTTTTTCTTTTGCCCCAATTTCTACCGCATTTTCTGAATTTCACTTTGTTCTTAAGTTTTGTGATTTTTTGTGGTTTCATGAATTTTAGATCTAAAAAGAATCTTAGTAGCTAGTTCAAATCTACAAAGGAAACATTATTGAATCCAAGTTTATGGTTCAAGTGAACTTACTTAATGTCACATAGTCAATTAATGGAGAAGACTAGAACATCTGTTTCCAGAATCAAAGTGCAAAGATCCTTTTAACATATATCAAATATGAAAATAGGGAAAAAAATGAAAATGAATTAAAAAGTCAATGATTTATTGATTTGATGAGAAACATTGCATTTATTAAAATTGCCACAGCATTTTCTAACATAGTCATGAAACATGGGGGTAATGTTAAAAGTATAGTTTAATATAGTTCTAAGGAATAATTATAAAGGCCATAAAATATACCATTTTTTAAAAGATTTATTTATTTATTTATTTATGCACACACTGGGTACAGTCAGAAGCACAGGAGGGTGAGAGAATTCACCAGAGCCAGAGTGGGGAGCAGAACAGGCAGACTGACAAAGTACACTGCTGAGGGGAGCAGCAGGCGTGGCAGGAGAGGTCTGCACACCTTGTGGGCCCCTCGCCGGCAGCCAGGGATCGAACAGTCACTGCAGAGGCTGTGGGCAGCTTCACAGCCCAGTGCTCAACCGCTGCGCCACTGGGGAGGCCCTACCATTAATTAGTGATGCATTTGATCAGCAGGGAAAGGGGGAAAAACGGTTTATACATGTACACATATTAAAAGGGAAGTCATTGTTAACCTGTCTGAAGCACTTAAGTTGTTTGTGGAGATAAGAAGCACACAAACTGAATCCTGTATGCAGAGTACAACGCAATATGATATTTAACTGTGTCGGAAGGGTTTCAAATGAGAATTATGTTCCAGTCTTCTCTTAAAAAGAAACTCACAAGAACAGTTTTGTCCTAGTTTGCTGACAGTGGTTTCTACAGTGTGTTTTTTGCTCAAATGGGAGAGTATCGAACATCATCCGAATTATTTTAAGAATTTGAGGTGGCTTCTAGACGCATTTATAATGGTTCTTACAAAAGAGATCAGCCTCAGTAGTTTGTGAAACTCCTAATCAGTCAACAAGTGTTTACTGAACACTTGTGCTGTGGTCAGAACAAGACTTAGGGGAATATAAATCATAACACTGCCCTTTTTCCTCATTGGAGGACATGCAGTTGGAGGAGGGATGTTAGAGAATAATATCTCTGAACATGGAAGGAAGAACAATTAAGTGCTTTCATTATGAAGTGTGGTCCATCAGTGCATTTAAGTAACAGTAGGGTAGGGGAATTATTTTTAAATAGAGTAGCTTTAATGCAAAGAAAGATTTTACCAAAATCCTCAAAGATGGAAAATGCTTTCCTTAATCATATTCAAAGATGAGATGTCACCTGTTTCCTGAGACTGTCCATTCTACTGTTGGACTGACTCCAGGAAAGTCATTTCTCTTTATATTGAGCTGAAATCTACTCCTCTTTAATTTCCATCCAATCTGCCTGCATTTTGCTCTCAGTTGCTCTAGCATTTCTTTGTGGAACATTTCCAATGCAAATAATAACATACCATTGAATAGTGTTTTTATCCTGTCAACTATGATAAAGATACAGTCTGAGTTTCATCACTTTATACACTATAGTTTGAAAAAATCTTTTAAAATATAACATCCAAAAATGACACAATACTCCAAATGAGTATTAACTAATAACACACAGGAAAAATAATTTTCCTTGATCTAGACTCTATATTTCTATAATTGCGAAAAAAAGAATATGTAGACTTTGTTAGCATCCATACTGCAATACAAGTTCATATTTAGCTTTAGAGAGTTTTATTTAACCTCTCTCATGACCTACAGATGAGGAATTCTGCAAGAACTTATAAATATGATAGATGCATTTAATTTGAAAATAGATTTTATAATTATTGCTACTAAATATGCCTTGATTTTTGACTTATTCTTCTAGTTGACAAGATATAGTGACTCACAAATTGGCCATCTATAACATTAGCTTTTTCTCTCAAATTTATGTTAACCACAAATTTGATAATTTAGATTTCTGGGTTTTCAAGGGCCTCACACAATGCCTCTTCATGGATTGCTGGGAGAATGCAAATGAGTAATGTAAATAAAAGGCTTATTTCTGTGCTTAGAAAACAGATATTCAATAAATGTTACCCCTTTTCCTTTCTAAGAAATAAGTGTTTGAAACAGACATAAATAAGTATAGAATCTCCTTGAAAATAAAATTGATCTTCTTACTGAAGCCCTTTGTGTTAATCTACTGCAATTTTCCCTAATTATACTAATATTCATTGCAGTTTTTATGCCTTGATTGCAAAGATTTAATTGGAGACCTTGTCAAATATATGTTGGCAAAATATAGCACTGAGTTGGAATGTGTAGGACAAATAGAATATATATGGAGGCTCAAGACATATCTAAGGAAATGAATGTGGCTCAGGTATCCACAGTGTTATGAGAAATAGCCTAGACAGAGTAATAGGGTACGTGGATCCAAAAGATGAAGGAATATATATATGTAAGTGTGAGATGAAAAACATCTTCTAATTAGTGCTGGAGTTTTGAGTCTGGAGAGGAGATTGGAAGTGATGCAGGAAGAAATTATAGCCATTGAATTAGGTAGGAGGATGATGACATAAGAGGGAAATTATCAAAGGGTCTGCAAGGGTAACTATGTTCAGTAAGAGAAGATTGCCATAGAGCTAAGCTATGGTAATAATGGAGGTTATAAGCAATGATGATCTAGATTTAAATAATGCTAATGAAAATTGGGTGAAACTTGTGTCTGAACTCACTACTTATAGAAGATGAAGATAATTTGAAAGAGAATCTTGAGGATTGTACAAATAAGAAGTGTATAAAAAGGAAGGGAGAACATTTGAGTGGTATGAGAGAATAAAACAAATTTTGTTGTGATAATTCTCAAATTATGGTGCCAGAGTCAGTAGCATTAACATCACCTCAGCATGTGTTAGAAAAGTAAATTTGCAAGATCCACCAAATATATCAATACTATACCCTGTCCTAGGCCACACTAGCACACCCCTGTCCCAGGTGAATCTGTAGCATGCGTCAGAATTACCTGGCTGACTTGTCAAAACACAGGTAGGCTAAAACACCAGCATAGGGTAGGGCCTTAGTATTTGTATTTCTAATAGCTCCCAGGTGGTGCTGGGAGTACACTTTGGGGTTCCCTTGGGCCACATTATTTAAACATTTAATTTGCATATGAGAATAAATTATTAAAGTTCAATCAGAAAAAATGGTGTCTATTACATTGGTTTGTAACCAAAATCCAAAGAGCAGTTTTGCGACATTTTCCTTATTGAGGGACATGCAGTAGGAGGAGGGATGTTAGAGAATAATATCAGCAAATCAGAAACAATAAATCATATGTTACACATTCCTTCTTGAATTAATTCTCTTGTTAGCCACTTTTTATCGTCTCATGGTTTTCTTCTTGCTCTCTGGCTACTTTTTTTCACATTGGTTTTTGTGGGTTTTTCTTTTACTTTTTGAGCTGAATGTTAGAATATCCCATAATTTTAGCTGTCCCTATTTCCTCTCCTGGGGCTAAATTCTTCTTCTGTCATCTCATCCAACAGTTTGTGATATTATCCATGTTAACAGTTCCCAAATCTCTTGAAGTCTCTTTTCTGAATTTTACACTAGAAATTCCTCCTCCACTGAACATTTATACTTGACAGTCTCATTTCTAATATTGACTAAATAGAACTCATTATTCCCTTCCCCAAATGACATCTCTCCATATATTCCAAGGTCAATAAATGTGACCACTGTTGACTCTGATATTTACTCTGATATCTGATCATGTTCCTTTTTACCTACCACATACAATAAACCATATTACCACTTTTTCAAAACATTTCATAATACTACAGGTTTTACTATCTTCACAATCACCAGAGGTAAAGTCACTGTCATTTGTACCTAGACAACTGCAACAGACATGTAACTCATTATACTTTTTCCAGTCCTGTTTCCCTTTAATCCACTAATCTGATCAAATTCATCCACTAGTACTATACTGCCCACATTGCATGGTTCTATACACTCTAACTCTTGATCTATCCTTTCCCCTTCTCCCCGAACTTGCTTTACTCAGATTTAGTGTGGGGATTAAATGAATTAATATATAAAATATACATAGAAGTGATCTGGTATATGTAAGACCTATATAAGTATAAGCTATTATTACTCAATATTATCATTATGTATTTATAGACATGTTTTTGTCTCTAACTCTTACAAATAAAATCTCCAAAAACAATGGCACTGATTTCTGTGTTTACTACAGTTTTCTCAGTGCCTAGAAATGTACTCAGTAAACTTTTGTAGAATGAATGAATGGGTCTTCTGTGTTAAGTGGAAGACTCCTCAAAAGACAGTTGGATGCTATCTTCATGAAAAGTAGATTAAAAACAAACACATCCCACAATGAGATCTTTCTAGCAACCATTTGTTATGAAAATTCTCCCTAAAGAAGACTACAAACATTTGGAACAAAAGACCTCACCTCACCCACACTTTTGTTCAGGATGACTTTCAAATCTTTGTCTTTTGCATTTCATGATTTATAAGAAACATCTGGCAGAAATAAAATTATAATTATAATTTACTGACAGTTGATAGTATACTGAGTACAGGGTACCATTAGGGTTTCACTAGGAGGATGGCTGTTATTGCTTTATTAACTTAACAACAAAGCGTAGCGAATAGGTATTGTCCTATCAGGTCATACACATAAGTGTTTGCTTAAGACCACAACCATGAATTCTTCTTGATATGCTGACAGGGTAATTTGCACACATGAGTTGTGATAATCCCTTAGATTTTTTACTCATTTCCCCTGCAATGCCTCACAGTAGGGCATGCTTTCTTCTCTGAAGGCTCCAACTCCCATAGATGCACCAGACCTATCTGGAGTTCGAAGACTCTTTCTTTAAAATGGTTTATTTCACTTTTGTATAAGCCAACAAACATTTCCTTCCACATTAAACTACTTGAAAATGCAATAATACCTACAGCAAATACAAGGCTATAAGTAGGAAGAAGCATCCAATTTAACAAACATGAAGGCTAAAGGTGTTACTAAGACTGAACCTCAAACTTATTTTGAACTCACTTAACATTGTTCTTACACATTAAATGAGTCCAAAAATCCCCATGCCAAAAGACTGTTGCAAAAGGTAAGTATGATCACCCTGATAAAACATTCGCACATCACAGATGCATGAGAGATGGTTGTCTCTACCTTAGTGGACTTTGTTACCAACTGTACATGTACTCTGCACAGAGGTGTACACATATTCAGAGATGTATATATGTTTAGATGCAGATTCAGGGATTCAACATAATTTTCAAAGAGCAGGGGTTAAAGAAAAAAAAATCACAGATTTGTGTATTTACCTCATGTTGGCTTCCATTAAGCAGAGTAGAATTTTATTGTAGTGTAAATAGAATGACATGTTTCCGAATAAGTATGCCAAACAAAGATTACATTCACTTCAAACCATGTAAACTATACAATACTACATTGATACCTTGCTACTTAGTAGAAACAATTCTCACAAATTCCTCAGACTTGATTCATTCTATTTCATAAAGCAGTGGTCTTATAGCTTCTGGATTTTATCCCTTCCTATATCATTGCCCTATGCATTTTATATTCCAATATAAAATTCTAATATGGAGGCCGTCTGCTGGTCCCACATGTCTGGCTCAGTAAGGATAAGGAATTGGAATACTTTCTCACTGAAAACACAGACAATCCCTCTGAATCTAAATCAGGAAGAATCTAAAAGGGTTCAGTAGCTTTACTAGTTATAACACATAAGAGAGTTTAGAGTCAATTGTAGGATTATGATTTGGAATCTTGGTTAAGGATGCAAAGAAGGAACAAGACTGCTCTTCAAAATAATACTGGAGGTCGTAGCCAGGGCAATAAGACAAGAGAAAGCAAAATACAGATTCAAAAGCAATATACAGATTCAATGCTATTCCAATAAAAATCCCAATGACATTCTTCAAAGAAATAGAACAAACACTGATGAAATTCATATGGAACCACAAAAAGCCATGAATAGCCAAAGCCCTACTGATGAAAACAAAGAAAAAGGAAGTATCACACTTCCAAACTTCAAGCTATACTACAAAGCCATAATAATTAAAACAGTTTGGTATTGGAACCAAAACAGACACAGACCAATGTAACTGAACAGAGAGCAAAGAAATAAAGCCACAATTATATGAACAACTAATCTTTGACAAAGGAGCAAAGAATATTCAATGGAACACAGACAGTTTGTTCAATAAATGGTGCTGGAAAAACGGCCTCCACATACGAAAAAATGAAACTAGACCACCGTGCACAAAATTCAAATCAAAATAGATAAAAGAACTGGACATAAGACCTGAAACCATAAAATATATAGAAGAAAACATAGGTAAAACACTAGAAGACATACATCTCAGGAACATCTTTAAAGACTCATCACCCAAAACAGTGATAGTGAAGTTAAAGATAAACACCTGGGATTACATCAAACTGAAAAGCTTCTGTACAGCCAAAGAGACATTAACCAAAACAGAGAGACACCCCACTGACTGGGAAAAAATCTTTGCATTCCATTCAACTGATAAGGGACTGATAACAAAGATATACAAAGAACTCACAGGACTCAACAAAAACAAAATAAACAATCCAGTCAAGAAAGGGGCAAAAGAACTCAAAAGACATTTCTCCAAAGAGGAAATGCAAATGGCCAACAGGCATAGGAAAGAATGTTCAACATCCCTTATCATCAGGGAAATGCAAATCAAAACCACACTGAGATACCACCTTACACCAGTAAGAATGGCACATATCAAAAAAACAAGCAACAATAAATGTTGGTGAGGATGTGGTGAAAAAGAACTCTCCTACATTGCTGGTGGGAGTGCAAACTGGTCCAACCACCAAACACCGTGGAAAGCTGTATGGAGATTCCTCAGTCTACTAAAAATGGAGCTACCATACGATCCATCAATTCCACTATTAGGGATTTACCCAAAGGACACAAAAACAGTGATTCAAAAGAGCACCTGTACAACCTATGTTTATTGCAGCACTATTTACAATAGGTAAAATCTGGAAACAACACAAATGCCCAAAAATAGATGACTGGATCAAGAAGATGTGGTATATATACACAATGGAATATTATTCAGCAATCAAAAAAGATAAACTCATGCCATTTGCAGCAATGTGGATGGAGCTAGAAGGAATTATGCTCAGTGAAATAAGCCAGAAGTAAAAGAAAAATATCGGATGGTTTAATTTATAAAAAAAATAATAACAACAGTACAAAACACAACAAAGCAAAAACAGACAATTATAAATCAGAGACATACTGCAGGGGAGGAGGAGGAAGAGGGATCAGAGGGAGGGAGGGAGGTGCACAGGGGACTGTGGTGATGGTGCATGGGTGCCTTGGTGAAGGAAATTCTATGGGGACTCAATACGAGGGATTGGGGAGAAGCAAATATTGTCAAAAAAATCTAAAAAATGATAAATGTTAAAATAAAAAATAATAAAAAAAAGATGCAAAGAGAAGGAACAAATTACTTAGATTTACAGAAAGTGTTTTGACCAGTGAGATGTGTGCAAGATAGGCTACATAAAGTTTCAAGATGTATAGGTAAATGTACTATTTACCCTTCTTTCTTCTTTTGGTTTCTAGTTTCATACCACTATGATCTGAAAATAATCTCGATATGATTTCAGTTTTCATAAATTTATTGAGACTTGTTTTGTGTCCCAACATATGTTACATTCTTTAAAATGTTCATTGAGCATTTGAAAAGTGTATGTCTTCTGCTGTTTTGGATGGAATGCTCTGCAAATGTCTATTAAATAGTCTGTCTAGTCCATTTTGCCACTAAAAACCATTGTTTGCTTGGTGATTTTCTGTCTGATTGTGCTGTCCATTGCTGTAAATTGGTCTTAAATCCCTACTATTATTGTGTTGCTGTCAATGTCTTCTTTAAGTCTGTTAATATTTGCTTTATATGTTTTGATGCTGCTATATTGGGTGCGGGAATATTGATGATGATGCCTTCTTGTATATTTATCCCTTTAAGGTTCTATAATGTCCATCTTTATCTCTTGCCATCTTTTTTTTGGCTGGAAGTTTATCTAAGTATAGTCCAACTATTGTGACTTTACCACAGTGCAAGGATTATTCTACTCAAAATGCAAAGCTTCCTTATTAAGAACAATATACCTTAGATAATTTCAATACTTTTTTTCCAGTTTCTGTTTTATACTTTTCCATATCCTGTGCCTAGAATGAGCTTTTCATATTTCCCCAAATATCCAAACCCTTCTTATACTTTAGGGCCTAAAGAAAATGTCACTTCTCTGAGAGACCTTCCTGAATCCTTAAACTGTTGCGTATCTTTTTCTAACTTCCATAACATTTCATCTTATTGTTCTCTAACATCATATTGCTTGTACCTTGGATAATACCTTTGTTTCTATCCTTCCTAGTTGACTTTTATTCCTCAGAACTGCTGAAGTTTTTGTTTGTTTGTTTGTTTGTTTTTTTAAAGATTTATTTATTTATACAAGAGCTGGGGCACAGGCCAGATTCGTGGGAGGGTGAGTGGATTCACCAGAGACAGAGCAGGAAACAGAACAGGCAGACTGATGAAATACACTGCTGAGGAGAGCAGCGGGTGAGATAGGAGAGATCTGCTTCACCACATGGGACCCTCACCGGCTGGCCGGGATCCAACTGGCACTGCAGAGACTGTGGAAAGCTTCACAATGCTGCACTCAACTGCCTGTGCCACCAGGGGAGGCCCAGAACTGCTGAAGTTTTCCAAGAATTCCTGCTACCCATCTCTGACTCACCGTTTCATGCATATTCCTAGTGAGTGGTAAGCAAAAATTGTCAATTGAAGAAATTCTTGTACAGAGAGGGAGGGACTGTCAAATTGTGTAATTGGAACAGGATACAGAAAAATGATAATGCAGTATTTCAGAACTTAATTTCCTGAATTGGAAAGCAACTCTGTTTATATCTATACCTGTGTACCATCTCCCCACATAACCAGCTCGGACTTACAGGGAAAAGACTATTCATAGGCTATCGACTGAAATTATCCTACATAGTTGTGAGAATCAACCATTCAATCATATTAAGTTTTAAGACAAAAATCATCTCATTTTAGATGTTTTATAGCCTCATATTCTTGGTCTCCAAAATCCTTGGAAAAGTAAATAAATTAGGTATAATTGTAAAAATTCTGTCACAACTCTGATACGCACACCATGGACTCTTAAGGAATATGATTATTTCAAACTGATTATTTGAGGCCTATATTGTTTATTTGCAAAAAAAAATCATCTATCACCATCTACAAAAGACATTAAAAAAAAAAACAAAACTATCTGTTTCTCTAGAGCATGATACTTAGAAAATTAAGTGCTTTCAGTCCAAACATATGACAGTTTCTCAATCACAAAATCAAAACAAAAACAAAATGTACAGATCAGGACATTTCCCTGTTTAAAAGTGATAGTCCAATGTCCTTATTGAAAGATACACTAAATACAATAACAAATCAAATCTTAATCAGAACAAGCTGCTGTTACAACAAAACAATCCTGTCTATCTAGAAGGAGATAATGCCAGGCATTTCATTTGACTTGTACTTCAAGCAGACAAAGTGTCATATTAGAACCTTTTATTACTTTGGTTAGAAATTGAGAATTTCTTACCTCCCAAAGAACAAAGAAAATTGATAAAAAGTACTGTTTTTCAGCATCCAGCCACCAGTGTCAACAAAACAAAGTTCATTCAGTGTTATTATCACTACGTAAATATGTCTTAAGTACATAAAAAGAGTCAGAAATATTCTTAGGATATATCAGTGAATCAAAAATTCCTACCATTGTGAAAGCTATATTTTTTCCATGTTTAAATATAAATATAGGTGATTTCCAATACACACCCTCCTCCCAAAATTTCTTTTTCTTTTTTTAAAGATTTATTTATTTATTTATAACTGGGTACAGTCAGAAGCACGAAAGGGTGAGAGAATTCGCCAGAGCGGGGAGCAGAACAGACAGAGTGAGGAAGTACACTGCTGAGGGGAGCAGCTGGCAGCAGGAGAGGTCTGCATGCCACGTGATACCCTCGCTGGTGGCCGCGATCGAACCGGTGCTGCAGAGGCTGCGGGCAGCTTTGCAGCCCAGTGCTCAACCGCTGCACCACCAGGGAGGCCCAATTTCTTGTTTTTATATTGCACACATTTCTGTCAGTGACAACTTTGACTTTTCTTTCAAATTCTTTTTTTTTTTTAAAGATTTATTTATTTATTTATACAAGAACAGGGGTACAGTCAGAAGCCCGGGAGGGTGAGAGAATTCACCAGTACCAGAGCGGGGAACAGAACAGGCAAACTGACGAAATACACTGCTGAGAGGAGCAGCGGGCACGGCGGAAGAGGTCTGCACACCATGTGGGACCCACTGGCGGCCTGGGATTGAACTGGTGCTGCAGAGGCTGCGGGCAGCTTCGCAGCCCAGCACTCAACTGCTGCGCCATGGGGGAGGCCCTCCTTTCAAATTCTTTACATACACAATATACAAAACTTTTAGAAAGTTATAGATTTCCAATAAGCAACGTGTGAAAATATATTCCCAAGCACAATCCTGAAACTATTTACCTCTGGAAGCTGATTTAGTTCTGTGAGTTCACTGGATATCTTTTGATAGGATGAATTAATAACATGTGTAAAAAAGCATTACTAAATATTGATTCAAATGTGACAGTGATTAGAAAACTATTCCTGATGTTTAGATGTTTTATAGGGAAAATCTACGCATTTGTGAGATACTGCCTAATCGAGTATAAGTGTACTTACCATATGGAAAATATCCTAGGATTTCATTATGATTTTTATTAATTAAAGAGTCTTACTTATAGAAAGATTTAAGACCATCTAATCCCCGAGCACCTAATAATGAAATTCCCTTTTCAATATCTTCGACAAAGCACAGCCTATTAACTTTTGTTTTAAATATTTCCAGTGATTAAGTAATAGCTCATGATAGTTTAAAACAATTCATTATTTTTCTGCCTAGTCTTTTTTTTAATAATAAATTTTATTTTTATATACCCCCATACAATTGCAGCCCCCCCATTCTGACCCCAATCCCTCCCCTCCTGCCCCCGCCCCCCTAAAAGTGTCTCTGGGTCATAGTTTTTTGTTGATTTTGATTTTCACTTTCTTATAGTTATTCATTTTCCTGGTCCCTTATTTAAGTTTTCTAGATTCCTGCTATGAGTGAGACCATCCGGTATTTTTCTTTTTCTTTTTGGCTTATTTCGCTGAGCATGATCCCTTCCAGCACCATCCATGTTGCTGCAAATTGCATGTGTTTATCTTTTTTGAATGCTGAGTAATATTCCATGGTGTATATGTACCACATCTTCTTGATCCAGTCATCTATTTTTGGGCATTTGGGTTGTTTCCAAAGCTTAGCTATTGTAAACAGTGCTGCTATAAACATAGGGGTGCAGGTGTTCTTTGGAATTGATGTTTCTGTGTCCTTTGGGTAAATACCTAGGAGTGGAATTGCTGGATCATATGGAAGCTCTATGTTTAGTAGGTATATACATATTTATTGTGGGACCCTCACTGGTGGCTGGGAATCGAACCAGCACTGCAGTAATTTATATACTTGAGTCATTTAAATTATTACTTTAAATTTATGGTGATTTCAGGCTACACATATTTTTAAAAGGAGGTAGAGGAGAATGAAAAGTAATTGACAAAGGGGTAGAATTTTTTTTAGTTTTGCAAAGGTATAAAAATAAGAAAATCTATTACCTGTGAAAGCAGGTATTATTATTTCATAAATCAAATGGCTTTTATTCATAAAAAAGTAGAAAGAATATCCATTTCAAATAAAAAGGTGGATAAATTTTACTTTTTGGAAAAAAAGGTTAAGTACATGATCTAATTTGTTAGATTATATTTGTTAACTATTGTCTGCAAAAATGTTTTCATGGAACTTTGTAACAAGTTTGTTTTATCTCCCAATGCCGTAGGTGCTTTTGTGCAAAATATTTTATTTAACCTAAGGCCCATATTTTCCTTTATTAAATTATACTTTATGAGTTGAAAAATATTAGTCCAAACACTCAAAATTATTCTAGAATATTGAATTCTTTCTTTCTCTTTTTTATGACACATACAAATATAAAATGTTTACTTTTAAAATATCCTTCCAAGATCTTTTTTAAAATGGAACAAGGGTTAAAATCTATAGATAGCTTTATCCTCCTGCTCGGGTAAGTTAAAACAGCTTTAATACTCTAGAAATGTAATCTTTCAGATCACATTTATTTCTTTTATATTAAAGATAGATTCATTATGGAATCTCAGGGTCGGGAATTTAAAACATATATGCCAACTTCTCACCCATGACTTATATCATTTATATAAAGTTTAGTCAAATGCTCCCTCTTCCTGTGTTTAAATGACTCTGGCATCGAGAAACTCCAAGTCTGTCCTTAAAAAAGTCAATCCCTTTCAGGTTAGCTCTGTTAGAAACTCATTCTATATTGAGGTGAAATCTTTATCCTCCTAGCTTCTGCTCAGAGTTTGTAGTTCTGCCCCTCAGGGACTTTCCGAGTAAGTCTTTCACATCATAGCCCTTTAAACATTTGATGACAGTGATCATGTCTCTCTAACTCTTACTTTTTCCTGACCAAAAATTCCCTGTTGCTTTTATGAGTATTTCAAATGGCATAGCTTCAATTCTTGTCACTATTTCATACATCCTCTGTTAATATGCTCCCAGTGACAATCCTTTTTTTTTAAGTGTGACACATGTAACTGGGAGAAGCATCACAGCTGTACTCCTTTAGGCACTATAAGAAACAGGGTAAGTCAATTCACTGAAACCTAGGTGATTCAATTATATTAAACAGGAAGTAAATGTTGCCAATCAGTTCTTCCTGATTTGGTGTTTTATCAACCTAATTCACTCGAGAATCAATCTAGGATTTTTTTTTTAATTCCTTGGACTTTATGTAGATATTAAAACATACTTTTTTTCAATGAAATTTATTGTCCTAAAAGAAATAACATAGAACGCAAAATTATTATTCCTTGTTCTTTATCTTTAGTCTCACTTCTTGGAAGAAAACATTGTCAACAGTCTATTAAGTGTCAACACTGTTAACCCTTTGAAAAATGTTCTATAAATACGTAAACATATAACTCTTATATCTCCCCCTTTTTTCTTACATAAATGACATAATATACCGTCATTTGAAATTTGCCTTTTTATATTATTTTATGACCATTCTGAAACATATATTGAGCTGGCTTATTACTCTAAATAGCTTTTGACATTCTCTGCTAAACATTCAGGTTGGTTCTAGTTTTTCCCATTACAGAGAAGTTGCATAAAAATCATTTTCACAGACTTCTATGCATGTGCACATGTGTGGCTATAACACCAACTGCTGGAAGTGGAATTAGTAGACCTAAATGTGTGTGCATGTTCTATTTCAATACATATTGTGGCAAAGTGAAACACTGAAAAAGATGTGTGTACACACACAGAACTAAGGTACCCTCCAGATGTGATAATTTAGAAATTTAGGGTGTGTTGTATAAACAAAATTACCACTTTAAACCACTTAAAAATAATTTTGAAGTATAGAGAAGGTTGAGAATAAGTTTTTAGTACTTATTCTTTGGTGGGAAAATGTTCAATCATATTAGTTTTTCTTACTGTTAAACCAGACTGCTGATTTGCATTAAGATAATTATCAACTAAAACCTCTAAGTCTTTTGGAGGTTAAATTTTTACTCAATCATGTTTCTTCCACTCCTTATTTTTGAAATTTGTTTTATAGTGTTCAATATGTGTGGCTTAATATTTATATTTATCATATTTCACTTGGAATATAAGATTTACTTCATATTCTTGAATATCTGAATTCATTGTGGGTGAATTTTTTCATTTAATATACTTTAATTATCCTCTTATATTTAACCTAAAAATTTAATAACTTTGTTCTATAATTTTAGCATTAGTAAGACATGGAAATGAGCCTGGACAATAACAGATCACTATAGCCCACCAATGGAAGTTTGGTTAGCAACTGTACATTGATCAGTCATTTTATGGATTTTTTAAGATCGGATCAATTCAAACTAATTATACTATCAATATTTTCATGTTGTCAAAGAGAGGACATATTATGTTAGTAACAGGATGACAGAAGAGATTGCAAAAAGCCTTTGCTCTGTCTCTATATACAATCATTTATCATCGTTGGTACTCTATTATTTATTTATATAGTGGACAAATGTTTATCAAACATCCAATAAAATCTGAACTTCTGTTAGGTATAGGAAGTATAAGTAATGAATAAAAAAGACCAAATAATTTCCTTCATGGTGTGAGGAATGTATACTATAAAATAACAAAATAATAAAAAAGTTTTAGGATATGATATAGATTTTTAAAAGAAAGAAATATAGTGGTGTATTAAGGTCTAGCTGGAGGAATGATTTAGGGAAATTGATCTCTGAGAAGATAATATTTGGGTTTTCATAATTCACTGTAACAGAAGCTGTCCAAATGACTGTATGGAGAAAGAGCACTGGGAAATTACCCAATACAGCTAGTATTTCTACTGGAAAGGAACTTACACAGTGTTCTAGAAACAGAAAAGTCAATATGTAGCGATTTAAGGGATGAAAAGGAAAAAAAAAATCGGGTAGGTTTGAAAGTTCACAGTAGGAAGTTCATAAAAAGACTGATTAAGCCATAAAAATGTTTGCATTCTACTGGTAAGTCTTGGGAAAGCAATTGCTTTGATAAACATCTTTGAAATTTCACTAAGACTTTTACGTAGAAGTAGATTAGAGAGATAGAGTATAAGGCATATAAAACACACAGGATGATATTTCTGTAGTCCAAGATAAAGATGATGGTGGAATAAGATAATATCCTGACAGAAAAGATGTAGAAAAGTATACAGATTCAAGAAAAGCATTTCTGGTGAAATTGACAGGACTTGTTAATGGATTAGATAGGTGTAAAGGTCATTAGATAGCATAAGAATAGAACTTTCACAAGGGCATTTTTGCATCTGTTTTATTTACTTTTTTCTCTCTAGTTGTATAATCAGTGCCTACAATGTAGTGTATTTTCAATAAATATTTACTACATGAATGAAAAGGAAAACCTTTAGGTTTTTTTCCCCAGAACAACTAGGTAAATGTGACACCACTCACTAAAATTGGAAACATGGAAGAAGTAGCAAAGTGAAAGGAAACTAGGGTAATCAGGAGTTCCCTTTGGCTACTTTAAGTTTTAGAAGTCTTCTAGATATCAAATGGAAATGGAACTTTACATATTTGAGTCTAGTATTTAGGGGAGAGGTCTGGCCTGTAGAGAAAAATTTGGAAGCTATCAGCATATAATCATGGAACTTATTGTAGTAAATAATAAAATAAAGAGTATCCCAAGAAGACTTTAAGAAAATACCTGATTGTGGAGATACATCAAGTATGTTTACTAATGGAAAAAATCAGTATCTTAAAAAAATAAATATTCCCTAAAATAATCTAAAATTCAAAGCACTTTAATTATTTCAATAAAAAAATCTAACAGATTTTCATGGAACTTTACAAGTTGATCCTGAAAGTTAAATGAAAGAGCAAAAAATAATAACAGTAATAGCTTAACCAAATATGCCAGTTTGCTTTAATATACCAAAGTTTCAGATAAGCCCATAATTAAGACATTGTAATACTATTTCAGGGATAAATAAGTGGAGTAGAACAGAGTTCTCTAAAACTTGTGTATCTTGAAACATACTTCAACGTTTCTGTCAATCTATATTTACATAAGGAATAGCAACAAAATAATGGTATGTTTATATATATTAGGTAATTTAATATGCATATCTTATTTGTTAAATATGTAGAATATATTACAAAAAAATTGTGCATGTATTGTATATGTAAATAAGTATACACATATGTGAATACAAATATATATATATATATGAGATAATGGAAACATTTTAAAAGGATGTGTGTGTGTGGGTGAAACAATAGCAGCATTTCATATTAATATTAAAAATATTTATCCATGGTGGATAAATCTATGATGACCCAATGGCTAGCACTATAAATAAAAATAGAACTCTACCTCATTTTAGACATAAAAATAAATTTCAGATAAAGACTAAAATTTGAATAACAATACTTCATTCTTTTTAAAAGAAACTATGGGGAATATATAAATTTTTTCTTGGACAAATTTTCTAATAAAACACAAAATCATAAAGCTTGGCACAGAGTAAGTGATCAAAACATAGTTATAGAAGGTTTTAAAAAACAGATCACATGCATATATTAAAATTTTCTTTGGCTAAATATTATTTAAAAAGTTAGAAGTCATCATCACAGAAGATCTTTTTAATAAACTTAAGCAATGCAAAGCTAAGTAAGCAAATGATACACAATCCAACTAAAAGTTGGTAAAAGGTTTAGTCAATACATAGAATTATGCAAATTCTTAATAAACACTTGAAGAAATAATCTCTTCAGTAATGAGAAAAGCTATAAATTAAAACCAATGAGATATATTTAATATTCTTAGGATTCAAAAGACTTTTAAAAAATGACAGCATCAAGTATTATCTATGATATGGAGACATGAGAGCACATAGGTTGTTGAGAAAGGCATATAAGTGAGTGAGCAACTTTAGAAACCTTATTGCAGTGTTCTGTCCCTGTATGACTTCATAGAAAACTGACAGTGGTTGTGTGATCTCAGTTGCAGGTCTTCTAAATTCTATTTCTCCTGCCAGTATTTACTTGTTAATAAATATTAAGCCAAAAGAAGCAATTTCCTGTACTGCTTCTTCAATATGTTTAGAAATGAAATTGTCAGAAAGACAGATCAAGAATTTACTCTATTTTTCATAGAATAAGAATCTTAACTGATGTCCACAGATTTGAACTTCCAAATCATTATTGTATTTCATATCTCTACAATACTGGTGGTTCTTATTAGGAAATAATTAATAATAGCATGCCTGGCTTAGACTAAAACAAGATGTTTAAGAGTGCTCTTACATGTATCCTGATTCATGACTTCAAGGCTACTAATCATCTAGAAATAATTACCTAAAATATGTTATTCAGATTTTTTGAAACTCCTGAATTATATCAAGAAATAATTTCCTGTCATTTCCAAACGTATGCCCTCTTTTGATGATTGTAAAAAAGAAGTCAATACTTTCATGCTATTTAAGATTTCAAAATTAAATAAATTACTAAAAAAAAATTAAATCTGAAATGGGTATCCTGGTAGTGGGTGTAGTGTGGTTAATATTCACCTGAAGAGGTGTGATCCTATTTATCTCTCAATCTTACAATGTTGTAACCCCATGGTACCAAAATAAATAAATAAAATTTGTTGTACAAAGTGCTACTTTGATTTCAAACTGTGCCCCTTCTCTCACAAGATTCTCATATGATCCCTTTGGGAACATTATAAGAACCAGGAGCTAAATGAAGAATTATAGTAGGTCCTTGGTAAAGAACATGTCATTACCTTAGGGTATAGTTCTCTGTGTTTGAAATAAGTATTTTAGCATATTTCAATATTTCTAAAATTCTGAAGCAATATATATAAATTTTATAGCTAGTTGAATAAAAGAGACAGTAACTTAGTTATCATACCTGTGGACACAAGGTTTCCAGGTGACAGGCTGCAGTTTTGACAATTTTAATCCCATCTTCATTTGTTGACATGGAACAAGCAAGATTCGCCACCTTAAATCAATCCAGAATAATGAATAGAAATTATTTCAGATTATCAGGGAAATGTAGAAACACTTGTTACCTAACCAAGTAAGAACATGTATGCTAGTCATTCAAAATCTCTTATAGCAGGAATATAGGGGAACCAAATAAAACATCAGTGTAAAAAAATTATAACAGTACAAAACACAACAAAAGCAAAAACAGACAATTATAAATCAGAGACGTGCTGCAGGGGAGGAGGAGGGAGAGGTATCAGAGGGAGGGAGGGAGGAGCACAGGGGACTGAGTGATGGTGCAGGGGTGCATTGGTGAAGGAAACTCTATGGGGACTACACCTGAGGGGATGGGGGGGAGAAAATATTGTTAAAAATGAACAATGATGTAAAAATCAATCAATCAATCAATCAATCAATCAATCAATCAATAAATAAATAAACAAACAACAAAATCTCATTGACAAACATTCTCAAAATTGCCACTAGCAGCTGTTTCATACAAGTATTCATAGATCTGTTAAAACAAATAATGACAAAGGGCCCTAGAAGACTGCTTAAAACAAAAGGAAGCTGAATGAGTGAATCAGTAAACCCTACACAATTTTTCAGTGTCAGTATCTAAACAGCAAGAAGCTAACTAATATGGTTTCCCATGGGACAGGAATAAAATCTTATGGATTGAACGCTAATAGGTTATTGGAATCTCATATGGGTATGAATTATTTTGTCATTGGTTTATTATTTCCCAGAGGTCTATTAAGTACACTTAAATTGTATTAAATATGACTGTGTCCTTATTCATGTTTTATTCAGTATCAAATATACTACAAAGCTGGACAAATACAAGGTAATTAAATTCTTTTTCCTGCTCTTGATTTTCTACTATAATTTCATGGGCACCGCTTGCATGCCAGCAGTTGATTTGATTCAAGTGTTAGTGACACTCAAGTTCCTTTATTCATTCTGCCTTTTTAAAACATACACTCTTTTTCCAGTGAAATGGGTGTTTTTTCTAAATCATTACCCTTTTGTCCATTACATAAGGCCAATGTTACAAATATTGCATAACACGAAAGGACTATTAGATAGAGCCTGGGATACTTTTCCTTCTTTGAACCTCACTCTCATTCACCATTTCTCTTGCCAGCAGTGAGTGAGTATGTACACAGGCAAAATTTTCTCATCTACAAAATAGGTGTTTATCTCCATCATTGCAAAGAGATCATTTTTATAGCAATCATTTTTCTAACTTTCTTAATGTCTGTTATCATGTACTTTTTAACACATCCTAGTTTTTAGTGCTCACACTCAAAATGTATTCAGATTTGGATAAACCACGTTTAGATGCATTCAGTGGAAGCCAACAACAAGCATATTTTTAGATCACTATTTGAGGAGTACCATAAAATGTTACTTAAGTGGATTTATAGTCTTTGTTTTTTCTCTGTCATTACTTTTAATATAGTAGACTGGACCCTTGGTTTATATTTACATATAATGAAATAAAAGCCATATATTATTTAAGTGTGGAAGGGCATGGTTTATTTTATTAATGGACATGGAAATGGCTTACGTGAAAAGGTCTTTTTTGGCTTGAAGGTCACAATGCCACAACTTTCACGTCTGACATACAATTACCACAATTGTGAATTATCTGAAAAGGGCAGTGAATTTCTCACTCACCCCAAGTCTAACTCACAGAAAGTGAAATTCAGCAGTCAAATTGTCTTAATGTCTTATAATAACTTGCACTGCATTTGCAGAAAATATCTATATGTAAATTTGAGTATCATTTATTTTAGGTAAAACAAAAAATACTGGCTTAATCTTTCTGTTACATCAGAAGAATCCTGATAAAACCAAAGTTTACGAATTATAGAATGAGGCCCCAGGAAGACATAATTTTACATTATTTTTTAATTTGTGAATTTCTTTTTTTTGTCCTTTTCAAAAATAAACATTTTTGTAGAATGGGTACGCTGGGTTTATCCTAAGTGAAATAAACCAGATACCAGATGGTATCACTTACATGAGGAATATAGAAAACTAAAGGGTCAAAGATAAACTTTAAAACCAATCCTTGAAAACTGACCATAGATATTTGGCTTTCAGAGAGAGAATGAGAGGGGTGAAAATAAAGGATTGGAGGGGAAAACACAATAGATTATGGGGAAAACTGTGGGTACTTAAGCAGTGGGAGGATGAATGTCAGTACACCTAGGTGGAGTAGAATCCTCTGCTATCAAAACACTAGCAAAGCTATAAAATGGTACTTCAATAAAAATAAATAAATAATTGTCTGGGACCAATGTGGACAAATTTTCCTGAATTGTATTTCAGGAAGGTAGAGCAAGCAAAATATAGATATAGATATAGATATAGATATATAGATATAAACCTTCATTTTCAACATTTGTTTGCCACTATGTTTAAGTTAACCCAGTGATTAACATAAGATAGCAATCATCCTAAACACAAATTTCTATTACATATTAGCAAACTTAAGTTTTACAAAAGTACCAATTGAAAATACAACACAACTTTTTAATTAGTGAGAGTACTGATAGTAACTTTCTTTCAATCTTCCATTCCTGAACTTCTTACCAGAGCTTTTCTATGTCAGACAAACCTTGTAGGTAATCAAGCACTCTTCCATACTATGGCATGCAAATTTTCAGTGATATTTTCTAGAAATAAATTTGAACATATAAGATACTAGTATTCTGCAAAAAACAGAAAAAAATGGATGCTAGAAATCAAATTTCTTAAATGTCTATTTTGAGTGATTTGTGATATATTTTCCAAAGTCACATCAATATGTAAATGAAAGTCAAATTGCTTCTAACACAAATTGTTCCTAAATTCTGTGTGGTTCTTTTGACAGTCAAGTATGTTCCTGAGCACAGCTTGAAGGCAACTTTCTACTGGTCATAAAGACCAGCATGCAAATAAGATATTTTGCAGTATTTCAAAAATTGTGTAATGCTTCTTTGTTCAGGAGAGCCTTACAATTTTTTTTTCCACTAAGGGAAATGGGTATAGGAGGTTTTAGAGGTAAACCGATAAGGGTTCGATCCTGACTTCATCAATTAATTAAGTTTCTGACCATGGGCAAGATAACATCTTTGAACCTATTTTGTCATCTGTAAAATAGGTCTGATATTATGTAATTTACTGGGGCATTTTGGAAGATTGTGTGTGAAGATGACCTGATATCAGGTAGCCTGAATATATGAATTCCCTTCTAGCTCGTTTTATCCTTTTAGTGATGGGGGAATGGAAAAGAACTTTTACCCTCTCAAGTGGTATTATAGAATTTTTCTCATCAGGAAAATTTAACAAAATGTTTACTATAAGAGCACTTAACTCAAACATTTTCAGTAATTAAAACATAGAGACTATATTAATTCAGAGACTGGAGTAGGGATTGAATCCCCAGGAAAACATGAGGGAATATGTCTACTTAAAGGTATTAGAACTCATTAAAGCAAGATAAAATGAATGAAAAATTCACTGCCTTGAGATCAATCTAATAATCTTGATTTATTTTTTAGTTCACAGGACATCAGAGTTTGTGAACTCTGACCCCAATTCTCTAATCCTCTACTGCTTATATAGGAAAACAAAATCAAAGAGGGATAAGAAACATATTTAAAGCAACCACTGACAGAGAGGTCATCAATCAGGGTTATGTGTGTGCTTTATTTTAAATTAAATAATACTAATTTCATTTAATTTTACTTTGTTTTAATTAAGATTTTGATATCTTTTCCACACTGAATTAGTGTTGACAAAGTTTCCCACATTGAAATGAATGAGCTGACATTTTTGTGACATTGTAATATATATTTAGCTAGGTCCAAGTCTCAATTAGCCTAAATAAATAGAATTAATGATATTAAGGTAGTTTCACACTTTTTTTTTTAAAGAAGTCTGTGACACAATGTTCTTTCATTTTACAGAAGCTTAAATAATTAAGGTCATTATTAATAATATATTCAATAATTATAAAAATCAAATAAAAAACTTCAAATATGGACAATTTTGTTATTGAAAGCTGAGTGATTTTTTTCATCAGCACTCCTCCTGTGAGTCTCTCCCCTTATCACCAGTTCTTCTGTCCTCTAAGGTGTATGATTAATTTTTGATTCTTTAAACGTGCAATCTTTCAGGTTTTTTTCATTATTATTATATCTGTGATGGTCATCTTGTTACATATGAAAATGATCTTGATGTTACTATTGTAATTGTTTTTGGGTCATCTACTGTTTTAGGCCATAATCACACTTAATCTATAAATTTGATGTGTTCAGACTGGCTATGAACTGGCTGCCCACCTATTGCTGTCCTCCTTGGTCCTATTTCCTGAAACACAACAATATTGTGTATCAGGCTAATTAGCAGTCATACATTGACTTCTAGCTGTTGGAATGAAAGGAAATGTTGCTCATCTCTCATTTCAAATCATAAGTTAGAAGTGATTAAAGTCCATGAGGAGAGTGTCTGAGGAGTTAAGATAGGCCGAAAGCTAGGTCTCTTGCATGAAATAGTTAGCCAAGGTGTGAATGCAAAAGAAAATTCTTGAAGGAAATTAAAAGTGCTACTCCAGTGAACACACAAACGATAACAAAGCAAAGCAGTCATATTGCTAACATGAAGAAGTTTTGGTGGTCTGGATAGAAAATTATAACAGCCATAATATTTCCTTACGCTGAAACTTAATTCTGAGCAAGGTTCTAGCTCTCTTCAAAGCTGTGAAGCCAGAAAGGTAAGAAAACTGTAGTTTCAAAAGCTTGAAACTAACAGAGGATGGTGAAATTTAAGGTAAGAAGCTGTCTCTATAACATAAAAGTCAAGATAAGCAGCAAGTACTGATGTAGAAGCTGCAGGCCTAAAAGCTTCAAAGGGCAGGCTGACTCTTGCTAGGAGCAAATGCAGCTGGTGAATTTAAGTTGAAAGCAATACTCATTTAGCATTCTTAAAATCGTAGATCCCGTAAGAACATAGCCAAATCTACTCTGACTGTGTTCTATAAATAGAACAACAAAGCCTGGATGACAATACATCTGTTTACAAGATTATTGACTGAATATTTTAAATCCACTGTTGAGATCTACTGCTCAGAACAAAAGATTCCTTTTCAAACTATTACTTCTTACTGACAGTGAACCTGTTTACCCAAGAGCTCTGATGGAGATGTACAAGTAGATTAATGTTGTTTGCAAACCTGCTAAACAACATCCAATCTGAAGAATGTGGATTAATGTGTAATGTTGCCATTCAAGTCTTATTAAGAAACACATTTCATAATGCTACAGCTACCATAGATAGTGATTCCTCTGATGGATCTGGGCAAAATCAGTTGAAAACTTTCTGGAAGGGATTCATCATTCTAGATGCCATTAAGACTATTCATAATTCAAGACAGAACATCAAAACATCAACATAAATTGGAGTTTGAAAGAAGTTGATTCCAACCCTCATGGATTACTTTGAGAGATTCAACACTTCTATGGTAGATGTGGTAGAAATAGCAAGAAAACCAGAATTAGAAGTGGAGTCCAAAGATCGGACTGAATTGCTACAATCTCATGATAAAACTTTGGAGGATGAGGAATTGTTCCTCGTTGATATGTAAGCCATTCCTGGTAAATATGCAGTGAACATTGTTGCAATGAAAACAGAGGATTTAGAAAGTTACATAAATTTAGTTGATAAAGTAATGGAGTGATATGAGAGGAATGACTTCACTTCTGAAAATTTTATTGTGGGTATAATGGTATACAAATAGAGTTACATGTTACAGAGAAATTTTTTTTTTTAAGATTTTATTTACTTCTGTGTAGAACGGGGATGTAGGCCAGAGGGGCAGGGCAGGGGGGTGAGAGGATTCACCAGAGATCCACCAAAGTGGGGAGCAGAACAGGTGGATCTACTGAAATACATTGCTGAGGGGAGCAGCAGGTGAGATAGAAGAGGTCTGCTGCATCAAATGTGGGTTAGCTCCCTGGCTGGGAATTTAAGTCAGGCCATCACATTGATAGTGCTGAAACTTAATCCCTAGGCTACCAGAGAGGCCCCAGAGAAATCTTTTAAGTAACAAACAGTCAATTGATGCACCAAACTTCATTGTCTTATTTTAAGGAATTACAATAGACACCCACTACCATCCTCCTTGTTCATCAGCTACCAACACAGAGGCAATTTCCTCCACCAACAAAAAAGAATATGGTTTGCTTAATGCTTAGATAATAGTTATCAGTTTTAATAATAACATATTTTTAATTAAGGTGTGTACATGAGCTTTTAGATATAATAGCATTAGTATTAACATTATTTTTATATGCACTGGTAAAAAAATATGTATTTGCTTTATTGCAACATTCAATTCATTGTGGTGGTCTGGAACCAAATTCACGATATCCTTAAGGTGTATCTGTATTATGCTATGGTGTTAACTCTGCTTTTCACCATTACTTTGTTCTGATTTGCTAAAGATTTGTATTTTAAGGTTACAGGATACCAGGACACACCATATTTTAACATTCTAATATTAAGTTTTATGTGAAATCACAGGAGCACTAGTTGTCCTCTCAGTCATCTTAGAAAAATGAAATGGCATCATTTGCTAGGAAAATGTTCACTATTTAGACAGCAGCTCATTATATATCATTTAGTCTGTCACTTACAGAGTTATCACAAAGATATTTAACACTCAAGAATATGAAGCAAACTGTGGTGAGATTTCCATTGTCACACATTCATTCTTTATATAGTCCATGTAGTTAATGGTATTATCACATCACCATGTATATCAGCACTCTATATGGGAGAACGGTCACTGTCTCATTTCCATTTATTTTTCTGTCAGGCAATGGTCATGCAACTCCTGTGTAAATACTTGAGAGACAGTGAATTCACCATTTTCAAGGCAGCCAATTCTCATTGCTGGATAGTCCAGCATTACACAAATTACTTTTAATAAGGTGAAATATCTCTCTCTCGACAACTTTCTTATATGTAGTCATAGATCCAGAAGGTCAAATAGCTTCAATAATAGGAACTAGATTGTGTCCATAGCAAGTCTGTAACAATAGAACTTAACTTTTTGGATAAATTAGATGATGAGAATAATAAAATCCCAGTAAATAGCTATTTAAAAGAAAAGTCCAGTTTCCTTCTGTCAAGATATTTTGATGGGTATAAGAGGGGTGTAAATAGTTTTAAAGAGTTGTTCAGGTGATTCTGATACCCTCCACCACCACCACCACCACAACCCCCCCCCCACACACACATGCACACATACAGAAACATATATAACACACAGATCTATTTTCAGACTGTGGGTTGATTTTCATTTATTTGTCTAGACACTCCTGAGTGAAGATTAATGTAAAGAAACTGTGAGTTTCTACTTAGAAGAAAAAAGAAATAATAACTTATACTACTACCTGAAAAATAGTGTTTAGTCCATTCAGGTTATTATAACAAAAATATCACACTTCTGGTTACTTGTAAAGAGCAGGAGTTTGTTTGTTTGTTTGTTTGTTTGTTTTTCATGTTCTAGGGACTGGAATGTCCAAGATCGGAGACTGGCAGTGTGAGGGTGGTACCTGCATCCTGGGTTATAGAGGACATCTGCTAGCTGTTACTCTTCATGTCAGAAGAGGTAAATGATCTCTTTAGGACCTTTTTATACAGGGGCACAAACTGTGTTTATGAGTGTTATGATCTCATGACCCATCCACCTCCTAAACACCCCTCCTAATACCATCACCTTGAAGTTAGGATTTTAGCATGAATTGGGGGGACACAAACATTTAAACTATAGCAAATAAAGAGATGTTTAAAAATCAAAATGCCTGGGAAACAAACAAACAAAAAAAAACAGAATATAGAGGAAATTTGACATTCTACTTAGAATCCATTCCCCCCTCTGTTAATAACATTCAGATACCTTTTGGAGAGCTGTTGTTCTTGCCTCCTCGAACCCAATGGTGTTAAGTCTCACTGTGATAGTTAATTTAGTCCTGTGACTCTAGCCTAGCATATGCATCACATTTTATTTCCTACAGTCCTGGAACAGATCTAGTTCCTGCCCACTTAGCATAAATGCACTTTGCATTTATTTGCCTTTACTTAGGTATAGTACCTGTGTCTACCAATGAAGTCTCTTTTGTTTTCTACTTAAGTTAGATTTATTTTATCATGCATGCAACCATAACTGATTATATTATAGAACCAGACATTTACACACCAATTATGTCCTATTTTCAGATGGTTACTTTTAGCAAAGTTAAATGCTGGCAACGCAGTCCATAATTATTTCCGTGGAAGGCATCTTCTAATCAAATGTCTGTTTCTGGATTTTGGCAATGTGATTGACCTAAATTAGTTTCAGGGAAAAATGCAGGGAGGAGGTGTTCAGTTCACTCGCTATACATATGTATTAATGTGTTTATAATTGCCATCCTCTAAATAGCTAGTCCTTCAATGTCCATTAGAACACCTTATTTATAAGGCAGTACAGAATACATAATTCTTGAATAAAATAGTTGATCATTTTGGGGTTAAACATTTTGCAAGCTATTTAATCTTTCAAAAGCATATTTTCATATGTCTTAGAAATACATACCTATATATCAAGGCCTGGATCAACGATCATCTCCTTCACAAACTTTTCTCAGATGTCCAGAATAAGAATTTATACCACTACCTTTCGTACTCCCACAATTATTTCATCCTTCCTTCACTAATATATGTATATTTCAGATGGTGAGCTGCTAGAGTATAAAGACAATAATAATCTTTTAAAATTATTTTTTATCAAGCAAAGTATCCAAAAATGTTGTTTCGTTCAAAATATAATTTATCTTTGTCCATCTAGAAACTGAACTATCAAGAATACCAATGATTTTCTATTGCTTCTTAAACTAATATGTTCAATGTATTGTACTTTTACAGGTCTTAGAGCAACTTAATTTATTCATTGGAAGCTGTGTTCTTCCTCTGTGCCTTCCTTGTCAAAAAAAAAAGAGAAGCTCCTAATTAGGTATAATATGAGCATAAAGGTAAGTATCATTACTTTAATTTATGGAGGAAGAATACTTGAGAAAAGAAAGCCCATGGGCCATTAAACTTAATTGCCCTGAGTTGATTTCAGTCTGACTGTGTATGTTTATTAGGAACATCAAAATATGACAAAACTGTGGCAAAGATACAAATGAACACAGGAAAACTTTGAGTAAATTTGAGTAAGTAAGCACTAAAACAATATAGCTGAAATGAATTCTTTATTTTTAACTTGGTATTTGCAAAGGAGATTTGGATTTTTCTGAATTTATAAAAGAATGAAGGTTCACAAAAACTTGTGAAGAGGCATGATTTAGAAAAAGAAAACCCCATGCCCTTTGGACTCATGAGTAAAAAGGAAGAAGAGAAGGAATACAAGAAGTTCTTCAACCAGACTTGATTACTTGAGTTTGAGTTGCAAATGATATATATAAGTAGACACACTCAATAGGTAGTTAGGTAAATAGTTAGGAGGAGTCTCTAATGGATACTAAATTAGGAAGTCAATACCTTATCAATGGTAATTGGATGTGATTGTTTAGGGAGCAAATATTCTTAGAAAAATATCTAAGACACCACTCTCATATAGGCAGATAGAAAAGGATATTCATACAAGTCATAAAAACATGGCCAGAGATAGAGAGGTTTACCCATCAGGAATACTCTGATGTCACAGAGGTTGGGGCACAGAAAGTTTAAAGAAGATGATTTCAAATATCAGAGATGTCAAGTAAGTAATCCTTGTAATTGTCTATTGATTCAATAACACAAAGGACATTCTAGAGTATTTGGGTGGAAGATGCTGGTTCACCATAGCTAAAGTGAACAGAGGACAGAGGATGTGGTGAGGTAGCTCCCCTCATGTCCTGTGATGCAAAGCAGGGACCTAGAGCCTGCCCGGACAATACTGACTCTCCTATTTCCTCATCTATTCATTTCTTTTGAGATTATTTCTCAAACTTCTCCTGTCATCTATTTTTCTTTGCTAACCAATGTAGTCAAGCTTACTGTTTTATCTAATTTTTTTTTAAATTCTTGTGTCAAGTTTAAGTTTTTATTCTTAGTCACTGCACCTTCTATACAATATGTTCACCACAGTGCAGCTCACAATGTTTTTCAAATACAAATTAGATTCCCCCATCATCATCTCTCCAGACACACATCATATTCACTTCTCTACAAGGTCCTGTATAGTCTGCTCCAAGACTCATCATGCATATATTTCCTCCCTCTCTTTGTTTCAGCTATCTCAATGTATTTCCAGATATTCAATGTTTTCTTCTGCCAGAGGACAATGAACAGGCTGTTTTCTTTAGTGTGGAAAGTGTTCCTCCTCCTCTTTCACAGCCACCATTGTATAACTTAGACCTGCTAAACTGCTACTCATCAGCTTTCTGCTCAAAAGTAATTCATCGGAAAAATTTTCAGCAACATCACATCCTTCACCCATCCTTGAGATTTCTCCCTACCAAAGTCAGGTTGTTCCTTAAGAGGATGATCCTCAGATTGCAAATACGTTAGCTAAGGAGATTATTTGAATAGCGGCCATTGCCTTTGTTTTATAACAGCTAGGGTCTCCCCTGTGTTTGCTTATTACTGGATCCTCACTTCCCCAGTACCTCATATGTGGTAGCCAAACAACAGTTTTTCAGTGACTGAATAAATGGAATCATGAATTCTTGAGTTAGTATGCTTAAGAATGCATCATCCACACAAATGGAGAGAGAAAAATGGAGTTTAAAGGGAGGAGACAGCAAAATCAGGACAAATAAGGAAAGTAAATGAAATTTCCCTTTGAAATTCATTTGCAATACTCCACAAAGACTTAGACAGCTGGCCTTAAAAGTAATATACTTTTCTTTTAGTCTGGGCATTATATTTAACAAAGCTTGGGGAATGTCTTCTATCAAGTTTTATTTTCACTTAAGATGTCAAATTTGGGAGCAACTGAATAGCTCCCGATTTAACTTTTAATTGATTTTATTTTTCATAAAGTAAAATAATTCCTCAGAGGGCCCCAAGCTGGCTGCCAGCTACTGGTGAGTATGGCAGATGGAAAGAGGCATGGTAATGCCTGTCAAAAAACCCAGGAGGTCAGTGTCTCCAGCAAAATGTAATGTAACGCCTGCTGTGCTTCCAGGCAAGCTTAATGCAGGGGTCTGGGAATGAGTCTGAGAAGAAGATGGCTGTGATCTCCCAATATTGGCATCCAAGTGACCTCTGGTTAATAAAGCCAGCCCTTCTATTTCTATTTCTACTGGTTAAACAATGCTGTTCTGCAGTTCCTTATAGAATGCTGGCCATGAATTATTAGTTTTGTAAAGTACCTAATAGAACTGTGTTACAAACATGCATAGGAATGTGCAAGAAAATAATTTCATCATGTAATAAAAAATAAGCACCAATTATGTGGGGTTGGAACTTTCAGAGAAATCAAAGACAATGAAAGCAACATTCAAGAAACACAAACTATTTAAGAGGACTTAGGAAAGAATGAGAAAATAAAAGTATGGATTTTTAGCACAGTAGAAAGTTAGAGATAGGTGAAGCTCAGAAGCATCTATTGTCAGGGTGTTTCATGGAAACAAATTATTACCAAGGTATTTCACATTTTCTTTGATTTTATATCCAAAATCATCTCCTAAACTACATGAGTCTTAAATCATACAACCCTTTCTCTGATGTTGGTTTTGCTAATGTAAACATTTACCTCTCTTCTTGGTTATTCATCTATAAGACAAGCAGATTAATTATTTGATTTCTAGGCCCTGCACCATTCCAATAATTACAAACCTGATAACACAATTAGACAAGGAGCAAAAGCTACCAATTTCATTGTTAATTTAAACATAAAATTTCTAAATAAAATATTAGCAAATTAAATCCAACAAAATAATAAAAGAGTGATAATACAGCAAGACAAGGTAGTTTTTCCTAGAAATAAACCAGTGGCTCATGCCCAGGATATCAAAAAGTGATCCCTTTTTTTGTTCTATTGCAACAGATTTTAGAAGATCATTTGGCAGTAATTTCATGCTGATTCTTATTAAAATAAAATAAAGCTAAACTAAAGCAAACAAAAAAGTCTAAACATTAATGAGCTATAAATGCAAAGAATTGTTTTTAACCTAAAACAGGTCAAATTCTAGAAGTTTACATCAAATATCCTCAAAAGCCAAGATTAAAATAAGCAAATCCACTATCACTGAGGTTAATTAATATTTTACTCAAGATTCTAGTCAATGCAAATGAACCTAAAAAATAATTGATAGTAAATAGAGGAAATATTTGTACTCTTGAGTGACAAAATTGTATACCTAGAGAATGCAAGATAACTATCTGAAAAGCTGTAATTACTACTGCGTAATCAATTTCATGGCTTAAAACAGAATGAATAATGTTTAACTTTTATCAGTTACCATCAAAATGAGTTTTAATAATAAACTCTATCATAATAGCACTTAAAGTTATAAGCTTCATAGTATATATGCATTTAATGGCATAAGTTAAATAATCTGACTAATTTACATAATTTTAAAATTATAATACAAAACTAAATGAATGGGGAGGAATATCATATTCCCAGATGGCCATATTGAACACCATAAAATAACATGTCAACTCTCAACTAAATTTTTCTATTAGTAGATCTCAATTGAACTAAGTTTCATTTTAATGTACATCTAGAAGAACATATGAATGCTAGCAAATATGATTTCAAAAGAGAAGAAAGAAGGGAAATACAATGAGTATTCAAAACAAACAGAAATTCATTGTTTTTTTAGGATGGAAAAAGTAATGGTGATGGGGGCCTCCCTGATGGTGCAAGGGGTTAAGCATCACACTATGAAGCAATCCACAACCTCTGCATTACGAGTTCGATCCCTGGCCAGCCAGGGAGAAACCCACACTGCTGAGGGGAGCAGCTGGCGAGACAGGAGAGATCTGCTCCCCTCAGCAGTGTATTTCAGTCAATCTGCCTGTTCTGCGCCCCACGCTGTCTCAGGTGAATCCTCTCACCCCCTGCATCTCTGGCCTGTACCCCGGTTCTTGTATGCATAAATAAATAAATCTTAAAAAAAAAAAGTAATGGTGATGGCCCATTTGACTCTACTAGGCTGGGCTGTGTGTGGGCAAGAGCTCAATGTACGTAGCAAGACCAGCATACAGGACTATAGAAAATTTTAAATTTCAAAATAATGAAAATTTATACTGCAAAATGCAAAAGCATTATTAAATATAACTCAAAAGGGTTATTATCTACAAAGCACAAATAACTATCAACATCAGTATGGAAAAGAGACAATTAGAAGTGCACAAACTATTTACATATATAGATCACATTTGAAATACAGTTAGAAAATTCATGTAAAGATGCACCATTTAACTCTTGAAATATCACATGGTAAATACAATTAAAATAAGAAAATGACATCTTTTGCTTGTCATATGAGCAACAATTAAGAAGTTTGATGTTATCCAAGGGTATTAGGAAGCAAAAGGAAGTTAAACTGGAACTTTTCAGAGGGAAACTTAGCTTCATCTATGAAAATTTAAAATGTGCAAAACTGTAGCAATTCAACTGAATGTAATCTGTCATTCGAAGTACTTGCATATGGGGACAAACATACAGCCACAAGGAAGTTCTCTGCAACTTTATTTGTAAGAATGAAAATTAATATCATATAAATATTTATCAGTGGAGAATAAATTGTATAATATGATTCAGTATAAAAGGCAAAATACTTTCCACTGACCTAAAATATTGCTAATGCAATTTTAAATGAAAATATTGCAGAGTATATGTAAGTCTGTTCTATTTAATAAACTGTATATGTGCAGTTATGAATAAATTCAAAATACAAAGTTTTCAGTGATAAATCTTGTTAATGTGAATTACATATGGGAAAGGATTTGGAATTACTTTTGCTGGGAAGAGAATTATCCTATTTTAACTATGTTCTATATTGAGTGAGTTTTCCAACTTTGTTCTCACTATAAAGTGAACCAATTATTTAAAAAAAAAGGTGATTGATGAAATTCCTATTTAATGCATTGTTATGGGGAAAATGTTAATGAATAGTATAAGTTTATGGATTGTATGACATAAGTTATTAAAGTTGTTGAGTGGGTGTGTTTGTGTGTATATAGGTGTATGAAAGTGTGATATCTGAAATGTTGCTCACCAAAATGATAATTGAAGGTATCTCTGAGGAATAAGAGTCAAGGAAATTCCTACGTCTTTCACAAAATTTATATATATATATATATATATACACACTCTGGATTAGTATGAGACTGAATAATTTTTATAAGCAGAAAAAAACAATAAAATAATTTCCATTTTGAAGAGAATAAAAAGTTTTCTCTATATTTGAAATTTTAATACAAATTATCAGGATCATATTAATTATGACACTGCCTAACCTAGGAATTCAGAACCCCTTAAAAGCAGGTCTTCTATAAATACATATATATAATGATTAAGTAGTGCTAGGTAATAGTCTTTATTATCTCATGTGCTGATATATTTAAAAAGATGATTAAAATAACTGCAATAGGGGCGTCCCTGGTGGTGCAGTGGTTGAGCGCCACGCTGCGAAGCTGTCCGCAGCCTCTGAAGTGATGGTTGGATTCCCCGCTGGCCAGGGAGAACCCCACATGGCTTGGCAGAGCTCTCCTGCCTCACCCGCTGCTCCCCTCAGCAGTGTCTTCGGTCTGTCTGCCTGTTTTGCTCCCCGCTCTGGCTCTGGTGAATTCTCTCACCCTCTTGCGCTTTTGACCTGTGTCCCAGTTCTTGTGTAAAATAAATAAATAAATCTTTAAAAAAATAAAAAAGTAACTGCAATAAAAGAACTAGGTTCTGGTTTTAATTTGTGTTTAATATAATGGCAAATACCAAATTAATCAAATCCCACTACTAGTAACACAATCAGAACACACAAAGGTGACCTTCATAACAAACAACTATTTAATTGTTTGGAATGCTAAACGTACTCCATGCATTGTAGGTACAGGTGTGTCTATAGTAGATACGAAGTGATGATTCTTATGGCTAAACAACTGTGACATGGTCCTATATTTCCTTCTTATTCTGATCTTACCCATGTCCTCCACTCTTAAAATTTGCATCTGAGTTTCTTATTTCTTTTCAATAACTCTTTAACGATGAAAATATTCTTTTAAGTGGACATGCAAGAATGTTGTCCTAAAAATTAGGCATTATATGCTGTGCTAGAATGGATCATCACAAAAGAAACAAATGAGGTGAAAGTAAACATGTATACACACATACATACAAAAACACACAAACACACTCACGTCCCTAAGCAGGTTTAGGTATTAAGACTTTACGTTCTAATAAATTACCTGAAGTACATGTTTCATAGCTCAAACTGAGATCTAGAAAACATACAGATATAAGAATCCCATTTTACCAAATTCTTTTCTCATCTTTTATTTTGGAACAATATATAATTACACATGAATACATGTGTGCCATATTGCTATGCAATGTAATTTATAATGGTTTCCTCAAGGCCCCTCTCTAAATAAAACTATTGTTTATCTCAGAATTACCATTCAACGGAGAAAAGTATGATCACCTGACAAGTCAAAGTAATTTATTTAATTAATAGCAATAAATAAAAAATCAATTTTACTGTCAAAAAGACAAACCAAATCTAAACTAGAAATTATAAGAAAAAATCATGTACTGTCTTATAAACTAGTGATATATTCTGTTATATCCTGAGAGTCAAGCATAAATATGAAGCATGCAGACCAATAAGTCCTAAATATAGGATCAATGTGTAAAGGGCAGAAAATACTATAATTGTACTTCATTAGCACTGAAATCAACATCAAATTTCACAGCAAGTTTATGGCCAGTGAACTGATCTCTTAGATGGATGAAAGAAAACTGATTTTCTTAAAGAGAGACAGAATGTGCTAGCACCAAATATAAAGCTTTCAGTTAGTTTAATTTTGAATCAACAGTTTTTTGTACACGTCACTGTTTTCAAATGTCATCTTGGAAACAATTTGCCCTATACTGCAAAGTTAATTGAGTCTTAATGTACAAACTTTGTGGATGTGGATGAGACAGTCAAAACCATCTGATCCCCTAGGTAATCAAGACATCCACTTTGTGTCATCCAGATACATTCACACCCTGATATAGTCCTTACTTTCATAAAAGAGGGGGTATATTAGTTGAGTAACATTTGGCAATCATTTGTCTGACAGCTTTTTTAAAAATAGAGTATAACAACAACCTGTGCAATTACTATTTTCCTTGCCGGCATCTACTATGATTAAATTCTGACCTTGAGGAAAATAGGCAAACAAGCTTTAAAATTACTAGAACAGAATCCTGGAGAAGGACTCTTGATGCTCAGTAAAAGTAGCCCATAGGGAGTAAGATGAATTGAAAGAACACCATGCATGTGTGTAAGAACGTATGTATGTGTCTGTGTGGAGAAGTGAGAATAGAATAGCATCTTTGTTTGTGTGTTTATAAAGGATCCAGCAAAATATGGAAATTAATATGATACTTTGGAACATACTAAACATATATTTTTTAATATGATCCTCATTTTTGGATCTTGTGAGGGCTGCCTGGATGGGTCCTAACATAAATTACATGACCTATTTGGGTTTAATTAAAGGATGTGATATAGCATGAAAAGAAAATCAGAGACTTTGGCTTTTGTAAATTTGGCAAATATCTGAGTCATTCTATGCTTAATGTTAACTATCTATAGTACTATAGTTAACTCCATAGCACACTGGAACGTTGGGTCCATAATGGGAGTAGTGGCTGTTATTAGAGAACATGATAATGATAAGAGAAGTGACTTGCTACCTTGGCATAATTCTTCACATTACTAAATGGTTCCCAATGGCTTTGGAAGGCAAGAAGGAGAAGGAAGGAGAAACATACCTTATTTTACCAACCTTCATTAATGAGAATAAACCAACACTTAATTCTGTCTGCATAAGGTTAAATAGTGGAAACCTGGAACAAATCATTGCACCCCTCTTTGTAATTCTAAGACTTGCAAGCAGTGATGCTTAAATCTTTGTCAAATTGAAAAAAAAAATTAAGCCAGTATCATAAGTAAAATATTTATCACATTGTCTTCTCTACAAATGATTATGGTTAACTTATTTAGAAAGGCCTAAAGATGTCAACAAATTCTACCAATAGGCACCTTAAAGACATCTTTACAGACACATCACCCAAAGCAGTGATAGTGAAGGCAAAGATAAACATTTGGGACTACATCAAATTAAAGAGCTTCTGCACAGCAAAAGAGACAATAACCAAAACAAAGAGAAACCCCACCAACTGGGAGAAAATAGAAAATTTTTGCACACAACACTAATGATAAAGGACTAATCACAAAAATCTACAAAGAGCTGATGAAACTCAACAAAAACAAAGAAAATAATCCAGTCAAAAAATGGGCAGAAGAGCTAAAAAGAAACTTCTCTGAAGAGGAAATGCAAATGGCCAACAGGCATATGAAAAAATGTTCAGCATCACTTGTAATCAGGGAAATGCAAACCAAAACTACAATGAGATACCATCTTACACGAGTAAGAATGACACATATTAAAAAAACTAGCAACAACAAATGTTGGCGAGGTTGTGGAGAAAAAGGAACACTCCTGCACTGCTGGTGGGAGTACAAACTGGTCCAGCCACTATGGAGAGCTATGTGGAGATTCCTCAACCTACTAAAGATAGAGCTTCCATATGATCCAGCAATTCTACTCCTAGGTATTTACCCAGAGGACATAGAATCATTAATTCAAAAGGGCACCTGCACCCCTATGTTTATAGCAGCACTATTTACAATAGCTAAGCTATAGAAACAACCCAAACGCCCAAAAATAGATGACTGGATCAAGAAGATGTGGTACATATACTCAGTGGAATATTACTCAGCAATCAAAAAAAGATAAACATGCAGTTTGCAGCAACATGGATGGATGGAGCTGGAAGGGATCATGCTCAGTCAAATAAGTCAGAAAGATAAAGAAAAATACCGGATGGTCTCACTCATAGCAGGAATTTAGAAAACCAAAATCAGGGACCAGGAAAAAGACTAATTAATACAAAGTAAAAATCAAATCAACAAGCAACTATTTATCATGTTTATTTTAGATACTCAAAGAACAGAAGGGAAAACCATTCCAGAGATTCAAGAAATCAAAGATTTACAGACTTGATATTAAATGAGTAAAATACCTATTGTTAATGTGATTAAGAGTAAGGAAACAATTTAAAGAAATGTAACCTTTAAAAAATATTAGCTGAGTTATTTTAAAGTATCTTAAAGTTTCTATATATCAAATGATTTTAACTATGCTTAGAATGATCTTGCTAAAAAATGAATGTTACTGGGAAACAAACATTTTAATAAATCCTAGTTTTAGAAATCTTCTGGATTAAGAAAAATCAGCAATAAAAATGAGATACAAATATCTATTAGGTAAGAATAGTAAGTGGTCTAAATGAAAACTAATGTTATTTCAAAAATTAAAGTTAAATTTTACGGTTTTCCATTTCTTTCTTTACAATACCTCCTGTGTATTTAGATGCTTTCATTTCTTATCTCAAGCAATGTAACACTTGACTCAAATACAAGAAAGCCTGAATTGAAGGCAGCTCCACACACATCAGCTACATGGCACCATGTGGCTGCAGGAGCCAGAACTGGATTCTAACCAGCGCTGCTTCAAGGTCTTGAATCAAAGCCGCAGGAGTTGGAGGGCATTTTACATCATCTAGTCCAGTTCTTGACCCTGCTTCAGGAAGCTGGCTTGCTTGTACTGCACCTGGAGTCTTTCAAAATGCTGTCAGGCGCAGCCTCTGAAGAAAGAAATCCCACAGTGTTCTGGCCTTGCTCAGTGTGTGCAATTTTGTTCCAGAAGTCAGAAGACAGGTTGCTTCCTTTCCTGGCTCTTGGGGGCAAAGGCTAGGCTTTCTCACCTATGAGATGGTAATCTTAATGAATGCCTCCCTCTTGGGACTGGAAGGAGAGTACAAAGTGCCCTGAATAAATATAGTACAGTATAGTTTTTGCTGCTACAGTCAGAGTCCGGTTCACCTTCAGCTGCTGACTACTCTGGGTTCCTCCTGCCTGGGGCTGTCAGGCTTTGGAAAGCACACCTACACCTTGTGTCTCTCTCTCCTGTTGGTTAATTAACACTAATGGGCAGCTGTCATCCCTGCAGAAAGCCACAGCCAGTGTTGGTTTACTTGAGGGCTAATTACGTTGTTTGTCCAGGCCGTTTCTCTTCCTTCCAGCAGCCTAGCCTTTGGACCCTTATTGTTCAAGACAAGACTGTCAGCATCACCACTTACATTTCCAAAAAAGGCTTAAATCTAACTAATGTAGTTGTGGGCTTCCTCTGCAGGGGGTTTTCACTCAGCACTCCCCCATCCCATACTTTGTAATTATTGTTCATAATTCCTCCCTAAATGCTGAGTTATATTATTAAGAGCTAGAAATCTCTTCTGCAAATGACTCACTTTTAAATTTGCTTTGCAGACATTTCTAAGGCTCACTGGCAACTCAAGTGCATTTTTTTTATCTCCTCTCTCCCAGAACATCCTATTCACCCTATTCATTTCAATTGAATATATTTTTCCCTTCTTCCTTCAGGATTGGACTTCAAAATTTACTGTTGTTCCTTAGACTATTGTCAGTCCCCACCGTCTTCCTCCATTCATCTGCCACAACTCATCCTCCTTTTTCAATGCCTGCCCCATCCTCTTCCCTTTTCTTAAACCAAACTTCTCACTCTCCACGTAATCGATATACTGTCACAATCACAGCTGGTCCTTTCTGGAATCTCTTGGCACTTCAGTTGAGCTACCTTTATTGAATTCTGGACTCTGAGCAATCATTCTTTCTCCTTTCCTCCCTCCTTATTCTTGTCACAAAATTTCTTTCCCCTCTCACCAAGTCATCTACCTTATAGATCCTAAGATCCATGCCCACTTTCACTCTCATTCGAATTCCTCTTTTCATATCACTCTTTATGAAAGTGAAACATAACATAAAAAACAATATGGATTATTTTCCCTTTGTACTTGAGAGATGTTTTTATATTTATCTGCTTTCTCTCTTGGTGAATAATTCATTTCCTGCTGTTTTGTTAATAGAGTCTATGAGCCAGGGGCCAGTTTTACATCTATGTTTAGTAAATTGAATAGTAGAATATTTTGACATAATGTGGCACGTGTACTGGAAATCACTCTTTTGGGAGCCAGGAAGTCCTAAGGGGCAAGTCTCAAATGCTGTGGTAGATTAGTTAAATCATAGAAAAAGTAATTAATTTTAATTGCTTATCCAGTTAAATACTGAATTACAGTGAGCATTTAAGCTAGTTGCAAAAAATTTCTTTTATTTCAAGACTTGCCTGACTTTGACAGTGACCATTTTTCAAAAGTAGTTCTAATAAAGTACTCAAATTTTATTTTCACTATTAATAGGTACAGGTGAAATGAAGGCTGTTCTTTGAAAATATTGAGTCCCAGGACAAGTTAGGGTTAAGTAGGCAGCTGCAGGGACAGTACAGACAGGGAATTTGGGAAAGTTAAACTGGGTTGTGAGATAAGGACAGTAAATTCTAGGATGTGCTAACCAAAATATACTCCAGAGATGAGGTCAAAAAGTCCAGGAGGACTAAACAAAGACAGTAAAACTTGAGAAAATAATACCTTAGACAGCAGAGGTAAACTCTAAGATAAGAGCTGAAAAAGTGGGCACATCTGCCCGGAGGAGTGTGGCCACTAGGAAAAAGAGCCAATCACAAAATAGAATGATGAGATTTTAAAATAGAGAGAAAAAAAGGTTTAAATACCCCTAGACTTTATCCCACAATGGCTTCCTTCCTTTCTTTATTTTTTTAATAATTCTTTTTTTTTTAAGATTTATTTATTTATTTATTTGTTTATTTATTTATTTGTTTGTTTATTTATACACGCACTGGATACAGTCAGAAGCACGGGAGGGTGAGAGAATTCACCAGAGCCAGAGCGGGGAGCAGAGCAGGCAGAGGGACCTAAGTACACTGCTGAGGGGAGCAGCGGGTAGCAGGAGAGGTCTGCGCGCCATGTGGGACCATCCTCTGGTGGCCGGGGAGCAGACGGGAACCGAACCGGTGCTGCAGAGGCTGCGGGCAGCTTCGCAACCCAGCGCTCAACCGCTGTGCCACCGGGGAGGCCCCTTACTTTCTTTCTTTAAATAAACTTTACTTTCTTAAACAAAGTTTCTCTCTCTCTCCCTCCCTCCCTCCTTACTTATCTAAAATGTCTGCAAATTCCTTTTAATGGCTTCATGAGACGCCAATCCATGGTGGTCTACTGGCTGAGACTCAGCACTGACACTGCAGCCTGGGATCCATTCCTGTCTGGGAGACTAGGCCTGAAAACTTATATATATATATAATGGAATGATTTGAAAAAATGGCAGTGTGAACATTTATATCCAGAGACTGAACTCTCCCTGCTATCATCTTACATTTAACATATATCTGCCATGAAGATGACTCACCTCAAAGGTATCATTACCAATCTAAAATAGTGCTTTCAAATACATCAAACTGGTCGCTCTACAAAGTACATCTTAAGAGTATTCTCAACAATGTAAATATAAAGCAGTCTAACTCACTCTTTCAAAATCTCCAGGAAAAAAAAAAATCAAGTTCAAAACATCTGCTTAGAAGTTACTGTGCCTATACTATTCTTTTTTTTTTTAATAATAAATTTTATTTTTATATTCCCCCATACAATTGCAAACGCCCCATTCTGACCCCAATCCTTCCCCTCCCGCCCCCCACCCCTCAAAAAGTGTCTCTGGTTCATAGTTTTTTGTTGATTTTGATTTTCACTTTCTTATATTCATTTTCCTGGTCCCTTATTTAAGTTTTCTAGATTCCTGCTATGAGTGAGACCATCCGGTATTTTTCTTTTTCTTTTTGGCTTATTTCGCTGAGCATGATCCCTTCCAGCGCCATCCATGTTGCTGCAAATTGCATGTGTTTATCCTTTTTGAATGCTGAGTAATATTCCATGGTATATATGTACCACATCTTCTTGATCCAGTCATCTATTTTTGGGCATTTGGGTTGTTTCCAGAGCTTAGCTATTGTAAACAGTGCTGCTATAAACATAGGGGTGCAGGTGCTCTTTGGAATTGATGTTTCTGTGTCCTTTGGGTAAATACCTAGGAGTGGAATTGCTGGATCATATGGAAGCTCTATGTTTAGTAGGTTGTGCCTATACTATTCTTTCGGAGTTGATACCTATTTTATAAAGATACAATCTGGAACAAGAATCATTCTAACACTGTGTATCATTTTATAGTTAAAGAAGTATGTATATGAAAGCAACACTGGCCCTGATAAATTTACTAAGTCAAATTTTCTAGTTCAAATATGTCACTTTTAATTCATCACTGTAATCATGTGAAAGTCTTTGGTAATTCAAGAAAAATTTGTACAGTATTTATCACACTATGTCTCTCAATCTTGGCACACCTCTTTTCAAAATTCAAAACTTAATGATTTTAAAATAAGTATGTGTTTAAGGAGAACTTCCTCCCTTTCTTTTTTTTTAATTTTTTTTAATAATTTTTTTTTTAAGATTTATTTATTTATTTATTTATACAAGCACTGGGTAAAGTCAGAAGCACGGGAGGGTGAGCAAATTCACCAGAGCCAGAGCAGGGAGCAGAGCAGGCAGAAGGACCGAAGTACACTGCTGAGGGGAGCAGCGGGCGGCAGGAGAGGTCTGCAAGCCATGTGGGACCTTTCTCCAGTGGGCGGGGAGCAGCCAGGGATCAAACCGGTGCTGCAGAGACTGTGGGTAGCTTCGCAACCCAGCGCTCAACCGCTGCGCCACCGGGGAGGCCCATGTGTTTAATGTAAACTTTAAATGTGACATTAATTCTCCCTTTGGGGGAAGCACAGTGACACATAAAAGAGTAAATGAACAATATCAGAGTGGATAAGTTTGCTGATTCAATTCCAACTTTCAACAACTCTTTACCCTTTCTCTAGACCACTCTAGTGCATACTAGAACACTTCTTCTGAATAAATTCACACAACTCCAAGCTACCAGAAATATCTACTGTTGAAAGTATGGCTTAGTCTTTACTAGAAGCTGCCCTTGGTTGTAACAAACTACCTTCCCCAAAGTGATGCCCTTTCCCAGGAGTAATCATAATTGACAGCCTGAATTAACCATTGATACAAAGGCTGTCCCCTTACTTTAATTGATGACAGTTCTCAAAGGCCACCTGAGTCCCAGAGCATCTAATAGATCAGGTAAGACGTTAGTAGCAAACACATTGTAAGTTAGCTTCTCTCTATCCATTACTGCCTTTTTCTGTCCCTGACAGGTTAATCTCCCAAGATTGCATCCCAACAAAATTCCTATATGCAACTTTCTTTATCATAGTCTGTTTGCAGGAACTTAATAAAAAAAAAAAAAAGCAAAACCATAGAACAACCAGAAAACAAAATACAGACTTTTTTGTTTCCCTTATTGATAGTTTTGATCATGTGCCAGTAAGATTAGGAATAATTCTCCAAATAAGGATTATTTTTTCCCTCCATTCACAGTCAAGATTCATTAGGATGTTTATTTTACCTTTTCCCCTTTAGTCCTTTTCCTATCTTGAATATAGAAAATCTACACAGAGGGCCACATATAAAAGCTAGAAAATTAAGAATCCAAAAGGATTCCAGACCCTTGAAAATATTGCTGAGCAAATGAACTTATGCCAGCTGTCAGCAACCACTAAACTTTTGGATAATTGCATAAAAAAGCAAAACTTTTGGTAAGTTTATTGTTACGTGCAGCTAAATGCAATTCCTAAATAACATAATTAAGGAATCATTAGAAATATATGTATTTATTCAGTAGAGTGTCATTTTGTCTAGAAATATATCTGCATGTATAGTAGAGTGTTACTTATAACAACAAAGAAATAGTAAGGTTGTGTAAGTGGCAAATTGTAGTCTACACTTATGGATAAAAATTACAGTCATTAAAAGTATTCCTTTTAAAGCCTATTTATGTTGTTGAAAGCACTCTTGGTGCCATATTAAATTTACAGATATAAATCCCAATCTATACATATACACTCACGTGTTTGATGACACCACATTCTGTGAAGACCATTTATACAAAAATAAGTGTACCTGTACAGCATATTGTGTTTCCAAAGATGACCACATTAACATATATCATCTCATTTGTTCTCAAAATGGGGCTTTTCACAGAGGGGCAGGGTTTATGTTCCCTAACACTTGAATTTGGACAAGGGTTTCTGACCATTCCCAAACCACAGAAAAATGAAACAGATAATAAATGATTGTTGTTTTCAGTCAGTAAGTTTTGGGATGATCTGTTACGTATCACTAGATAATGGGAACATCTCTGGATTATCTTAGTTATGTGTATCTGATATTAGTATCTGAAATAGTATTTCTAAAAACTCTTAAACACTGCAAAAAACTATGTAACCTTATTTGAAACATATTTAACATAACGTCTATTGCTAATATTGATTCTGACAAAAAAATCAGAATAGTTTAGGGTTAGTTTGCTAGATGGTGCAATCAAGGAGCTTCTCCTAGAATTATTAATGAGTCCTTGATCTTGAAATTACATCTGGAGAAATTATAGTGGTCAGCATCATTGTCCACTGCTGAAAGTATTTTTAATTGTATGATATTTTTCTAATCAGCAAGCTTCTAATTACTTGTAGGGACTCTGTAAACAAAGGACACTACTTCAGAGCACGTTTGGATTTATGAGTAAATGTGTACAAATGCCAATTCTAGAGTAAGGTTTAAGAATATAGAGCTTACTTGAGCTGGTTTTTGTCACTCTCTGTGAATAAAGTAACTTGGTAGACAAAAGGGCAGCAGATATCTGCATTTCAGGGCCATGATATGCAGATAAAATACAACAAAGACCAAGAAAGCAGCTTACTTCTAGATGTTCTTTGGATCAGGCTCATCTATCTCCTAACTTCCCATATGTAATTTCAATTCCCACAGCATGAGATAAAGATAAGTGAAATTCTCATTTCCTTTAGAAAAGTCTCCAATAAGATGTTGGTATTTCTGTAAAATACACACACACACACACACACACCCATGAAATAAAATCTTACACTGCCTCCACCCAGAAAATATGACTATTTCATTTAAGCAATACCAAATCTACTCACAGAAAATCATCAAATCAGGTAGAAAATTTCTCAATCTACACACCAGTTGTACACAATGTTGCAGGACCTGAATTGCTGCCAAGATTGTTGGCATTGGCATATCTCCACTTTTCAATTTATTACAATGTACTTAACCTACCACTGTTATTCAGTGTTCTATAACTGTAATACAAGAGCCTGTGTGTTCACCTGAGCTCAACTATTCCCTTAGCTAGAAATATTTCCAAACAGGGTGATAAATATAAATGCTTGTCATTTTCAAAAGTACTTATAATAAACATTCCTAAAATACTTTGAAAGCCTACAGTTAACAATCTTTTGTGTGGTCATGCATTATTAAAAATAAGAGTCAAGGAAAACTTTATCAGCACACTATTAACTCCTCAATTTATTATTTCTGCAGTGACATTCTGGCAAGATATTTTCAATAACATGAAAAAATCAATATCTCAGTTACAAAAGGCCCTGCTTTAGAATCCCAGGGGTATATCCAGACATATTCATGGAAAAACCTGTGTCTACACCCAACTCATTAAACAGACTATTCAAAAAACCTTTTTCAAATCTTAGAAGTAAAGGGCAGGATAGATGGATGGATGCAAAGGCAGGAAGATACATAGGTAAATAAGTAGATATCAGGTGATAACAAAGATCAGATGATAACATGAAATCACAAGTTTTCAGTTAGCTAATGGACATAACAAATCACACCAAAATTAAATGATTTGAAACTACAGTACCAACATAATTTACAAGAAAAACTTGTAGATTTTACCACTAGCTATCGGAGTCCACTGTATCCTTATATCTTAACAACATTCTACCTGTCTGTCTGTCTGTCTATCTTTTTTTTTTTTTTTTTTTGGTTGGCTGGGCTGGGAAAGGCTTTTGGTCTTTAATTTTATTTTCATCTATATGAATTTTTTTTAATGATAATGTATTCTTTTAGTTGTAGTAACATTAGGATTCTCCCAAGCTAGTATCACCACCATGGGGTACTCGCCAACAAATCACCCATAGTCCACCACCATAGTCTTTTGTGCTTCCTTCCCTCTTCAAAGCACTTTATATCCAAGTAGAAAATTCTTTCTTAACTCTATGCTGATTTGAATGCAATATGTCCAGTCATAGACATTAAGAAAGCAACTTTGCTTCTCTGGATAATTGATCTTGTTTGTGTATCTAAGCATATTAATGTATTTCAAATTTTCATTCTTTAAATCTACCCCTTGTCAACATTTGGCTTGGAACTTGAAATTTTGGTAACTATAAATGTATTTGCAGCATAAGTTCTAAGTGTGAGATTATTTATTGGTATCTTCTTGCCTTTAATACAGTTGATACCATTATTACCAAGCCATGCAAATGGAATGGTTGTTTACTGTAAAACATATCCTTTGGTAACTAGTTGACAATTTCCCATGATTTCTAGTTCTATTTTTGTATGTTGTAGCACATTAAAAGTCTAACAAATATGGGCCTCCCTGGTGGTGCAGGTGGTTGAGTGTCACGCTGTGAAGCTGTTCGCAGTCTCTGTTGCACCAGTTCGATCCTGGCCATCTGGCGAGGGTCCCACATGGCACAGCAGACCTCTCCTGTCTCTCCCGCTGCTCCCCTCAGCAGTGTATTTTGGTGTTTCTTCCTGTTCTGCTCCCTGCTTTGTCTCTAGTGGATTCTCTCACCCTCCCGTGCCTCTGGCCTGTACCCCAGTGTTTGTATAAATAAATATTAAAAAAAAAAGTCTAACAAATATATTAGGTAATTGGAAACATCTTTTCATTCAACACCAGCCAGAATTTTTTTCTTTTTCATCAAAAGTATAATAAATTGACACTAAGGACACGTTTGCAGTCGGTGTTATTTAACTGTGTAAGTCACAGTTTCCAAGAATATACCAAAAACACCAATATCAAGTGAAGATTTACTGTACTTTATCCTAAGCTTTTACTGTTATAAATCAATGTTTACTAATAATGACAATTACAAGTATTAATTCTCTGTCCTCACGAATTCAAAATTCACTACTGTAAAAAGATATGTATCACATTGTCTTTATTACACATTAATTTTAACTATAGTTCTACTTCCAAATATTTTATTACTAGATAATGAATGACATATTCATATAAATTGTATACAAAAAAGGAAGTATAATATGTATATTAGCCCCAATAGAGACTATTTCGACTACTGCACAAAAAGAAGATGACAGAATCTTGGTGTGCTCACATAATATGGTATGTAGTTATCTAAAATAAATTTTAACTCAAATCTTTGAGAAAATTGTAAATTCACATGCAGTTACAAGAAAAAGTACAGAGATAGCCTTTGCACACTTTACCAATTTTCTTCCTTAGGTATCATTTTCTAAAACTATATTACTAGGATATTAACAATGATCTAATCTACATATCTTATTCATATTTCCACAGTTTTACTTGCATTCTTTATGTGTGAGGTGAATGTGGTGTGTATTAATTTATATACAATGTTGTCCCTATATAGTTCCTGCATTCACCAGTCCAATCAAATTATGTAACATCTCAACACAAGAATCTTTGCCCTTTCATAACCATACAGAATCTCTTCCTGTCCCAGCATTCCACAAATCACTAATCTGACCTCCATATGTAAATGTTGTATTTTGAAAAATTATATAAGTGGAATAATATATTATCTAACCTATTGGGATTGCTTTCTTTTTATACAGAGCATAATTCTTTGAAATTCAATTTATTATGTGTATCAATATTTCATTTATTTTTATTACTGAGCAGTGGTTTATGTTTATGTTTTAATGCAATTATATGATGCCATTATGTAGCTTGTATATTTACCCTTTTCACATGGACTTTCACAAAAGTTATTAAATTTGTTAGGTTCAATTTATCATTTTTCTCTTATGGTTAATAATGATTGTGGCATCACGTTTAAGAATTATTAGCCTAGGCCTAAGATCCCAGAAATTATTTTTTACTGAAAGTTTTTTTTTTTGCATTTGACCATGATTCATTTTGCATTTATTTTTGTATATGGTGTGAGACTTAGTTCAAGGTTTTTTTTTTTTTTCCTCATTGAATGTCAAATTGCTATAGAACAATTTGTTGAAAAGGCTATCCTTCCTCTATTGAAAGGTTTCTACTTTATCAAAAAATCATTTGAGTGTATTTGTGTGGGCCTGTTTGTGAATTCTATATTTCTGTGTCATTGATCTATGTTTCTGTCTACCATGCCACACTGTTATAGATATAGGGTAAAAACTTTATGTATCAGGTAGAATAATTCTTCCTACTTTATCCTTTCTCCATTGCTTAGTCTTTTAGCTATTTTAATGTTTATGCCTTCCCATATAAATTTGGTATATATACACACATTGATACTTAATATAGAATATAATATACACATACACACACATATATAAAAGCTTGGTGGGATTTCTAAGGAATTGCATTATGCTGTGAATCCTTATGGGGACTATAAATTGAAAATGGAAAAGGAAATAAAAATGTTCTAGCATCACAGTGCAAACCCAGATAATGTTATGCCACTGGAAGAAAACTAATCAACTACTTCTTGATGAACAAAGTGTGTAAACATAGAATATCTATTTACACCATACTATTGGTATGTGTATATGTATATGCATGCACGTCTGTATAGAAAAGCAAAATGATGAGCCAACAAAAATCCACAAAATGAGATGGTAGCAGAATATATATAGCCATCTCAAAGAATTGTTAGAATGAAACTGATAACTTGGATATAGCAATAAAAGGCTTAATTTTGTTAGAAAAATATTGCCTTATTGTATATTTTTGAGGGGATGAGGAAGGAAGGAAAGGAGTTATGAATAACTAAATTCCTGCAGGGAAATGAAAATACACACATCTTGTATTAGGAGTCAACTAAGCCATCTATTTTTAATACCTCTGAAGTGTAAGAAACAACATCATTTGTTAAAGAGGTTTATTTAAATATAACTGATATTTGAAAAACTGTATGTATTTCATGTATACAACTTGGACATATGCATTCTGCCATCACCACAAACTAAAAGACATAGTCATCACCTCCAAGTTTCTTTCTGTCCCTTTTATCCCTATATGTGTGTGTGTGTGTAGGGGGCAGGGTTAAGGGCATGTAATACTTACTCTCAATATATTTTTAAGTGCAAAATACTATATCGTTTACTATAGGCATCATGCTGTATAGAAAATCTTTAGGGTTAATTCATAACTTGCATAAATGGGAGGAGGAAACAGATAGTTATTTAACTGATATAAAGTCATCTACTTTGGGGTCTCCCTGGTGGTGCAGCAGTTGAGCGCCTTGCTGCAAAGTGTCGGCAGCCTCTGCAGTGCCGGTTTGATTCCCCACTGGCCAGGAAGAACCCCACATGGTGCAGCAGACCTCTCCTGCCTCACCCACTGCTCCCCTCAGCAGTGTCTTCGGTACATCTGCCTGTTCTGCTCCCTGCTTTGGCTCTGGTGAATTCTCTCACCTTCCCGCGCTTCTGACCTGTATCCCAGTTCTTGTATAAATAAATAAATCTTAAAAAAAAAGGCATCTACTTTTAAAGATAGGAGAGAGGAAAATAAATGATCTTATTAAAGTGTACACTAAACTGCTAAACAAGAATAAGGAAAGGGATGTGATTTTTTTATTTTTTTAAAGATTATTTATTTATGTGGAGAAGAATTGGGGTGTAGGACAGAGTTTCAGGGGATGAGAGGATTCACCAGAGACAGAGTGGGGAGGGCTGAAGAACAAGCAGATCTTCTGAAATACACTGCTGAGGGGAGCAGCGGGCGAGACAGGAGAGGTCTGCTTCACTGTGTGGGTTAGCTCCCTGCACAGGTATCAAACTGAGGCAGTAGCAGTGATAACGCTAAGACTTAACCCCTATGTCACCCTGAGATGTGATTTTTCTGATGGAGACTCTGAAAGTGGAACAAAAGAAGCACAAAATAGAGACCTGACATTCAATCACTGGATTCCCACTGTCATAAAGAATCCTTGACAAATCTTGACAAGATGGAAAGGCAGTAACAAGAGAAGTGCTTTTCCAAGCCCATGCTAACCAATCAGATATATTGTGGATACCCTGAGCAAAACTACCTTGTTATTTTAAAGTTTGTAGTAGTCAAAAATGTGGAAATGTTGAATTCCTCCCAAAGTAATTAAAAATAGAAGGATGATTCCATTATCTCAAGTTCTATGAGAAACTTTTCTGTGGAAGAAGAAAGTTTGAGAGGGCTTGAAAAAAAATACATCCAGGGGTCTCCCCAGTGGCTCAAGGGGTTAAGACGCAGCACTGTGAAGCTATCCACAGCCTCTGCAGCATGAGTTTGATCCCTGGCCAGGGAGGAGACCAACATGGCACAGCAGACCTTTCTGGCTCACTGCCTGCTGTTCTCCTCGGCAGTGTATTTCAGTATATCTGCCTGTTCTGCACCCCCACTCTCTGGTGAATCCTCTCACCCCCTATACCTCTGGCCTGTACCCCAGTTCTTGTATGCATAAATAAATAAATCTTTAAAAAATAATTCAGTGATGCTAAGTAAGAAACAGTACAGAAAAACGATACCACAAATGGCAAAATTTAGAAAAAGCAAGTACCAAGAATAGGATTTTATACATAAGATGTATTCCATTCATATTTTAGTAAAATAATGAATCAATTTTATAAAGCCAAAGATAAAGCTATAAAAGTTAGATACTATAAGCCATAAATGTCAAAGTATACATTATCTATATACTTGGTCATTCAATCTAGATATATTTATTGAACATTGATTATGTACCAGGACTTTATACTTTAAAGTATCTCACAGTCCACAGTGAGAAACTTTTTTGCATGGGGGGGGGGATCAAATATATGAAAGGAAGTACAAACAGGTAATTGTTTAAAGAGCTTTGGGAACAGGCAGGATGGAACTATTAATTGAGCTTGGGTAAAGGAAGACTATAAAGGGTTTTACACTGCAGTTAACATTTAAATAAGCCTGAAGACAACTGAGATATGCAGAGTTTTAAAAAAGCATTTTCTATAAGTTAAAAAATGAGATGTACTTTAAAAAAAAAACAATAGTGAAATGTTAATAAGCTCAGAAAAAAAAAAAGACAAAATAGTATGCATAGTGTTTAGAAAGCTCAATTCCACCCTTCCTGATCAGTTTCAAAGATGCAAGCACCCTAAAATAGTGGGGGTATCTAGAACTACAAAGTTTGAAAAAAACTTACCTTTGGTGTGATTCTTTTCTGTTCTTTTAAATCCCATGTTTCCATTCCATTGATTCCTTTTTTTATGTGTCCTTCCCTAGACTAACAATTCTCAACCAGGGGTTTTTAAACCATGGCCATTAGAATCACCAGAAGAGCTTTTACAAAGGATTTCTGCCTGGGTTCATTCCCCAGGGATTTTCATTCAATTGATGTGGGCTTGGGACTCCTGTGCTGCCAGCAGTAGCTGATGCCTTTCAAAAGCTCTGCAGGAAATTACTCTGGCTTGCCATGGTGAATGAGTGTCCAACAGAGGAGGGTAAAACAAACACCAGTAAGAAAGTATTAATGCCATGCAGTTCCACACGTTTGGAACTTAATGACTCATATGCCATCATACAGATAGAATTTGCCCAAGATAGCTCTGGAAATTATAGTCAGAATCTTTAAGAAAGAGTTGAACATGTAAATGCTACCTAAAGTTTGGAGCCAAATGACTCTTATTCTAAATTTATTCTAGGTGCAATGGGGAGTCACTGAAAAGTTTTCTGGAGCACATCCAGGATTTAAGATGTGTATGTTACGAGAATATTCTAGCTAAAGCCAAGAAATTTTATTAGAGAAATGCAAAGATGATTCCCAGTCATTTGGTTTGAAAAACCAACAGAACATAGACACCATTAACCTACAAGTAAGAAAGGGGTAAAAATGCATGTTTGGCACAGACATTAAAAGGGAAAATGACAAGTATTTCAACTTACTGACTTAGGAACTTCAGGAGAAAAATCCAGATGGGAGCTATGTATTTGAGATCCATTTACATACAGTTGAGTTTTAAGGTGTATGACTGAATGACCTGGGGGTGGTTCTCACTGCGAGAAGAGATTGTAGGAAAGTACTTAAAAACATTAAAACTGGCAATAGAAAAAAGCAGTTTACTAGGAACCAGTCAGAAAAGCAGAAGTAAAATCAACAAATTGAGATATAATGGGTGCCAAGAGAAAAGAATATTTATAGAAGGAATGACTGAACAAGAGTTGTCAAAAGTTGCAACAGTTTTAAGAGAGGGTAGGGCAAAAAAATCTGACATAATAGATTAAAGAGTAGGTGGGGGGTAAAATAAAATGTGGAAACATCAATTGCAGTTAATTTCTATGAAGATATTTGCAAGGTAGATTAAAAAAGATGTTTCTCCTATCCTTTTTGAAGAATAACATGTATACACTATGTTTTTGAGTTTAAATATTTTCATAAAATAAAGAAACTTGAACACTTTATTCTAAGGAAGGGGGTCTAAAAGAGAGAAAGATGGTGAGGCTACAGGAGAGAGAAATAATAATTATTAAAACATAGCGAGGTACCTGTAAAAACAGGGCAGGAGAAGGGATTCATCTGATCTTTGCTCTGTGAAGAAGGAACATTTGAGAACAATGGACAGAGTGGTAAAAAGCATGAGCATGGATACTGGGTGATTGGAGGTTTGCTGATAAGGAGGTTGCTCTGGACTAATGGCTTTGATTTTCTTGTCAAAGAGGAGATGTCTGATAATGAAGAAATAGGAGAATTCAAGGTTTGTGGAAGTGGAATGGATTTGGAAGAACTGCAAAGAAACTGAGGGAGAGAAATGATTGAAAATTAATAAAGAATTGATAAGGAGCACTGTAGCCCTCCAGTGTTCTTGATTTAGAAAAATAACTGTACAATTTTAGAAGTAGTGATACATAAATGACAGAAAGCATATAAATGCTATATGAACATTCACTTAATGTACGTTCACTTCCATCCAATATATTGTTGGAAGTCATAAGAAAGCAAATGATATTCATGAACAGAAGTACATTGATGAAAGCAAAGGACATGGGCCTCATATCCACCATAACAGCAGTGTTAGTGATAACCATGTATGAAATTCTTAATGGTTATTCTTTGTTTTAACTGCTTTACATAGACTATAGTACACAACTGATAGGTGCTGTTATGATATTCAGTGTTCAGATGAAGAAACAAAGGCACAGAGAATTTGAGTAATTTTCCCAATACAAGCAGCTACAAAGTTTCAATGGTTTTGAATAACAAATATGAGTCATGTCCAGAGGAAAGTGAGCTGGACAGCAAAAGGTCCAGAATCTCTGAACATAAGCAGTCTTTGGAATTTGAAGTTATTTTGCCTAAATAAGATGGACAGCAGCAAATAAAAATTACTTCAATATTTTAATAGTTGCAGATGGCAAAGGAATTAGACTTTAATATTGTGTAGCTTCAGGGAGAAGGAAAAAAACTAATATGCAGAAGTTATACAGAGATAGAGTTCAGCTGGAAAAATAAAAATTTTTGTGTCCATGAGAAATATGGGTAAAGTAGAAGGAGCAGCTTCACACGTGAAGTTCCAGTGACTGAGGAGTTTGAACTAAGGAAAGGAGTTGGGAAGGGGTTAGATGTAGAGGCAGAGAAGACTAGCCAGCCTAGATGGAGTCTGACACCCTCTTAAATGAGCAAAGTCTGCTCCTGGTGTACATTTTATTAACCCACAATAAACATTTACCTTTTTATTTTCTCCCTAGAGTAAGAATATTTGGCAGATGCATAAAACATTTGGAATATAATAGATAAGAAATAATGCTGTGGCAAGTCTGCTAGGTCTAGGCTTTCAATTGCTTTAGGAGCTCTAATAATTCAGATAGGAAAGAGAAAAGGGGGGAGACGAGAAAGCAAGGGGGAGTGAAAGAATCATTTTAGTATGCAATGTAACCTCTTCGCAAGCACAAGCAAATAGTCTACAGACAATTGAAAACTGTTTTCTGGCAAAATTATTTCTTTTGAAGTGTTTTAAAGATAACCCATATTTCTCCCACACTTCCTTCTGTATTCTTGCATGTTTATGGAAAAATCTTAAACAAGATCTTGAAGCTTTTCTTTGTGCAGAGACCAGTGTTTCAGTTTAAACAAGAGGATTTTCTTTTATCTCTCTCTTTAGAGCAGACACAAGAGGCACACGCTAAAAAATAAGAGGGTCTCTTCCTGGAACTGATGCCAACGGAGGGCTGTGCTATGTTTTATTTGACATTTTTACTCTTGATTTGGCTGGCAGTCTTATAAAAACATTAATTTTCTTTACAGATTTTAGATAGGAAGTTTTAAGGTTTGATCCTGGCCTGCCTGAAGAACCTTTCCACATAATTATAGTAGACCTTGTCTTTTGATCTTACAGCAAATGCATTGCAATCTTTTCTCCCATTCTTCATTGGGGTGATTTCTGTTTATCTGTCAGTTTATCTGTCAGTTTGATTGGGATGTTAGGAAACCACAATTAGATACAGTCATTATGCCAAGACATCATGATCCATGGAAATCATATGCAGCCACTGGTAAGTACAGAAAATGTTGCAAACATGGCCAAATATTTTGAAGCAAATGACAAATTCTTCCTGATTCCATACTTCAAGAGTTCCTTTTCTTCATGTGTCTCCTTCCTCAGGAAGGTTATTGCATGCTATAACCATGCAATTCTTAGATTTAGCCCCATCTTACTGAAAGGTACAATTGAATAATCTATAATAATAATTAATGAACTATGCATGCCTGTTTCTTTATCAGTTTTATTAATTGAGAAGCAATTTATCCTCTTCCCAAGAGAAAGCAAATATTCTACAGATAATTGTAGAGTATTTCCACCATTTGTCAATAACATAACATATGGCAGTCCTAGTCACCAAACAATGCAAAAAAACACCCACACAATTTTTCTCTAGAAATCAGGTTGTTTTATTTTTCCTTTCAAGTGACTGTATGATAGACACAGTCATGCAATTAGGTCCTGGTTATTAACAATTTTGAAAGTGAAATTGCCTATGGCAACATCACAGCTGAAATATTTACATTGTGTCACCATCCTTTTCTTGCCAATTGTTGGAAGTAAATTCAATCAGGAATTTTGACAGTGACTAACTGTAACATAAAACAGAGAGATGCATATGCTCATCGTGGAGCTGTGTATCCTTTTCAATTTATATTAATCTGTCTGATGAATACAGAAAAATGCATTACCATTTTGTTTTGGCTTTACAACTTTAATCTTACACTGGGTAATGTGTCAGAAGCTCTGGGCTTGAGTCCTGATTCTATCACTTGTCAGTATGTTATTAACAAACCGGTCTCTACTTATGAGCCCCCATTTCTTCATTTGTGAAATCAGCTACTGGATTAGAACATGACTAAAATCCCATCCATTCATGTGAGATGAGATTTTAAGTTTCTATGAGATATTATTTCTAGATGAGCAATCGGAACATGAAAAAAAAAGTAATATGATAATGAAGAATATGTAACTAAAAGGATGTGGGAGAATAAACTTAAATCCATGAACAATTCACTGGAGTTATTCTACCTTATTAAAAAATATATGAAAGTAGAGTTCCTATCATGTTTTTATTAGAATTTAGTATGTTAAATGTTCAGCACAGTTCCTACCACATAGGAAATATCAAATAGCTCTAATTATTAAATACCCACTGAACCAGGTGCTCATTTTCTTTTTTTACATTTTAAACAACTAAGTAAATCCTATTATAATATGCATATCACTAATTTCAACTTACCCAAATATAATGCTGTTTTTATTTTTTAAATTGTTACAATATTTATTTTAATCACAGGACAGAAAACTTTATGAGGCAGAAAAAAGTAAGCCTTTGGTAACAAAAGGATACTACTTTGTCTCCAGGGTTTTGATAAATGCACCAAAGTAAAGCTGTACACACTGGTCACCAATGGTAGAAAGTTCACTTGTTAATGCAGCCTTTGTCACTGAAGAGATTAATGTAAAACAACTTAGAGTATGCCAACAGGGCAAATGTTCCAGAGAGACAGCAAAGGCATCAAGGTAGGAGATTTAAGTGTGTCAATATTTCTTATTATTTCTAAGCAAAAATGTTAAATAGTCGAATCAACATTTGGCAGATTTATAGTTCAGCTCCGGCGTTAGTTTGTGAAAAATCATACGTTTAAGGAGTCTGGTTTCAGAATGTGGTACAATGCCTGCCATCTATATGCGTAATGTAGTAAGAGTCCAGACACCACAATTGACCCCCACATTCATAAACTGATAATCCTTGCATTTTAACAAGTAGGGAACATATGCCAAATATTCTCCATTATTTATTTAAAATTCAAATTCCACAGAGTGTGCTATATTTTATGTGGCAGCCCTAGTCATTGGAAAATACATAGTCGCAAAAAATTCTGCTGTTAAAATATTGATTTTAGTTTCCTTAGAGTGATAGAAGTATTCGTATCCATAACATCAATCAATTAATTGTTGATAAAACACACATTTCTTACAATAACCAAACACATAAAATATTTGTTGATTGGTCTCTTTGAACTCATGATTGCCAACTTTAAAAGGACACTAAGGTAGGCCTGCAATGCTATTATATCTCCCTGAATCTTACCCTTTCCTAGATGACCATACCCTTTCTCTTCTCTCCTTAAATATTTGACAGCCCTACCATTGTCCTTTGTCTTTTCAGGTAAGCATGTTTCCTATTTCACTAAGAAATAGAAACCACTGGCAGAGAACAACCATATCCTCTCTTCACCTCTATTTATACCCTCCTGTGTCTATGGCCATGTATGCTGTCTTCTTTCTGTCTCAATCCCATTGAAATCCAAGTCCAACCCCTTCTTTTATGTACTAGATGCCCTTTTGCATCTCAGGGATATTTCTAAAATCAGCTTTCTCTTTTCAAATGGTTTATTTCCATCAGCGTTAAATCACATAGTAATATTTTCATCTAAAATGAAGAGGGAAAGGGAGTAAGAAAGGAGGGAAGGAAAAAAGGGACGGAGGGAGGAAAAAGACTTCCATTACTTATCTGTTCTATTCTGTCAGCTTAAGTAAGAAGTGACATTCCCTCCTGGTTAATATTTTGTTCCATTTAATGTAAGATTAGAACTTGTGTAGTTACTTCGACATACAAATTCAGCCTACACTTCTTCTGCCAAATGTCTCCAGTACTAATTTTATATTTGATATTAATTTTTTATCATATACAAAAGGTTAATCTTTTATATAAAAGGGTAATCTTTATTCTCTGTCCTGTTGAATACTTATCAGAAGTTTAATCTCCCCCAGACAGTTTCCTATGAATATTTATAGGGTTGTCATTGAATAAGAAAATGAAATCCCATGATACTCTTGGTCTGTCACATTTCAAATAGTTAAAAAAATAATAATAAGTGTCAGTCACCTCTTTGCACTAACCAGGTCACACATTTGAACATGGCTTGAGGATGGGAATTGAATTTAAGCTCCTTCGTGTATACAGAAAGGAGGAGCTCTTAGTCTATGAATCAGTTCTGAAGTCAGATGAAACTGGACTGGTAGTTATGACCCTTGCCAGGTCCTTTGGGAAACCACAGATCCAGGATGGTCATCATTGGTGCCATGACTACAACAGGACTAGTATCTGGGAACATGACACTTAACTGAGTAGAATTATTGAAGTGTATTCTGCCTCAATTGATTCCTCATGTTGGGGGCAAAAAACAGCAATCAGACCAGCCACTACTGTCACTAGGAAGAGAAATTCTATAGAAAAGTTATCTTCCATGTTTTCCCTTGGGACATGATCACTTCACGAGCCTCACAATATTATTCAATGTTGTTCTCACAATAAACCTATAACTTCACTCTTCAATCTTGGCTCTACATTTGAGTGACTCAAAGATATTTGAGCCTGTAACTCCCAGAACAGATACTATTTAAACCCCTGCTTTACCTCAATAAATATAATTTGGAAAAATAAATAAAAATTAGGTTAAGGCATAGACATCTCTGATTGGTAAGTACTCTCCCAGTGATTCCAATTCATGATAAGGATTAAGTATTTCATAAGAAAGATGGACTAGGCCAATATTGTAATTATGGTTTATAGATGATGAAAGAGAGATTAAGTAACCCTCCCAGATTACAATTCCAACATAAAGGCTTTTTCTTTCCATTATATCATGACACACCTTCCCAACTTTCCAATCTCCTTTAGTACACATAACTTTTCTAACTTTTCAGTCATTGATGCATATTTGAGTTACAGGAACAAAGTTGGACTAAATTGGAGGTAGATAAGGCAAATGGAGAATAATCAATAATTTGTTACATTATGTTTATGTTATGTTATATTTCTGTTAATTATGTACTGTTATGTTATAGTCACCCAAACCTTCCTAACCTCAGACAATATTGCAGACTGTCAGACTCTTCAGAAAATGAAATTGAATTAAGAAAATGAGGCAAACACTGCTACTGCTGCTGCTGTTACTACTACTACTACTACTACTACTACTACTACTACTACTACTACTCCACTTATGGATGTTTTGTATTTATGATGTTTTGCATGAAAATTATGTGTACATTGTAATTTCAAAAATAATTCCTACAAATGTAAATACCACACTATTTTATCCTAGACTTTTTAAATATGTCTTTTGATTTCAGACAGTCAGGTATCTTCACTCAATAAAGAGTTTGGGAAAAAAAATCCACTAACAACTTCTTATGAGTTGTTTCTGATCTTTCAGACTCACTTTTACTCATACTTTTTATCACAAAATATCTCTTTGGCTAAGGATGTCTCCCTCCCTTCCATTCTCTCTGAGATTACACTTTCTAAAAGGTGATATTCATGACAACTCAAGGCCCACATTAAGTAGTTTATGATTGACAAACACTGTGATTTTCTTGAGTTGATGGGAAAGTTTGGACAATAGGAACAGCATCTCCAACCACAAATTACTGAGCCATAGAATTTTAGATTCCAACATCAAGATTTTCAGAATCAACAAAGACAGATTTAATCTAATCTAAATATAACACACTACAGGTAAATATACTAGTAACTAGTGAATTTTGGACAAAGCAGATAACAGACACCAAGTCTGCATATGATAATTCCCAGGTCTAGGAAGCCAGAATGTTTATTATGGAGCATTATATTCTCTAATTTTATCTAAACCTATCTTTTGCTTCAAGGTCCACTTCATCTCCCACAAACCAATATCACAGCATCAAAGGGATACTATGGATACTAAATAATAAAATAAAAGGAATAAAAGGGATACTAAAGTTATATTGTCCATATGGTTTTAACCTAATTCAGTTACTAGTACATTCATTATTCTTTATAGCTCTGATTATTTGTAAATTATCTAGATTTGTAAATCATCTAGATTGCTCATGCTAGTAAACTGTAGAAGTAATGTTGAAGAAAAGCCTGAGAATACTGTCCAACAAGAACCTTCTCCATTTTGTGTTAAAGTATTAATCACTAGGGCCTCCCTGGTGGCTCAAGGGGTTAAGACGCAACCTATGAAGCTATCTGCAGCCACTGTAGCATGAGTTTGATCCCCGGCCAGGGAGCTACCCACATGGTACAGCAGACCTCTCCTGACTCACCCGCTGCTCCCCTCAGCAGTGTATTTCAGTCAGTCTGCCTGTTCTGTACCCCACTCTGTCTCTGGTGAATCCTCGCACCCCCCACACCTCTGGCCTGTACCCCAGTTCTTGTATGCATAAATGATCTTTTAAAAAGTATTGATCACTAAGTTTGCAATAATCTGTATTAATCCAGTTATTAATATGAATAGTTATATATTCCCAAACATGAAATACATTGCTTTCTGTTGTGCTCATTTGTACACTATGACAAGCCTCTTTTAATGTCTCTCACATATGTAGATATCGCGGCTCTATTACACTTTTTGACAATCTCGTAAACAAAGCAAAAAGAGAAATAAAGCTTGATCTGTTTTTTTCTTTAATAAGTATATGCTACCTCACTGATTACTTTTTCATTTTCTCTAAACATCTTAAAATCTTATTTTTAATAATCTCTAAATCCACTGCTGTGCATTAAATATTCTATTCATTTTATTTTTCCTTATAACAGTATTTGCCAGCTAAACTCAATCGATGCTTGCTGTGTTATTTTCTGTTTTCATGGATATGTCTTAAGTTTCCAAAAAAATGACACATGCCCAGGGATCAAGCCTATATTTCCTATAATTGCCCTTGAAAATCATGGAAGATAACATAAGTATACTGTTTGATTAATTAATGATATCACTTGGTTTCTACTCACTCTCAAATCAGATCAACAAAACAATCATAAATCACAAATTTTGGGGCCTCCCTTGGTGGCACAGGCAGTTGAGTGCAGTGCTGTGAAGCTGTCCACAGCCTCTGCAGCATGGGTTCGATCCTGGCCGGCTAATGAGAATCCCACATGGCACAGCAGAGCTCTCCTGACTCGCCCACTGTTCCCTTCAGCAGTGTATTTCAGTCAATCTGCCTGTTCTGTTTCCTCTTCTGTCTCTGGTGAATCCTCTCACCCTCCCACGCATCTGGCCTGTACCTCGTTTCTTGTATGCATGAATAAATAAATCTTTTAAAAAATAAATAAATCACAAACTTTAGATGAGGTTTACAATGTTGTTTTAAATATCTACACTAACAATAATATATAAAAGGAATTTCCTTCCATACTCAACTCTCAGTTCACTAATTACTCACTAAGAGTGAATGTTTTCAATAAGTACTCGGGAATTTTAAAACTGACAATGGAAAAGCAAAAGGGAATTAACTATATATGCAAAAAAATACATAATGTTTCTTTAGGGCTGGGAGTTTCCTTCCACTTACACAAATGAAAATCATGAAAAAAAAGGCAAATCATTAGACTTTTCCTAAGACATTTTTTCTAATGAAAATAAAACGTATGTGTACAGACACTTTTAATTATTGTGAAACTCTGTGGCTAAGGTGTTCAAAGTAGACATTTTTACTTTATTATAAATGTATCTACTGCTTGTTTGAAAATTGACTTACTGAATTATCTAAATGAATCATTTGTTATAATTTGTTGATAGTTTATTTTTACATCTGCATATATTTGTTCTGATATTTTAAATCTGTAACACATTTCAATTACTTGAAACAGATATTAAATAACTAAGATGATATTCTTTAAAGATATTTACATATGAGCTTCTTGAACTTCACTTATCCATAGACACACTGAATGGGCATACAAAATTAACTACACGTGGAGTAATTACCAGAAGCCGGATGAGTGAGCCTTAAGCAAAGAGTAAACATGAAAATATCCACATCAAAACAGATTGTTAATGGGTATGAGCACTTCTGGCTCTCACCATAGGGCTCAACATGGAGAAAGAAAACAAACAAACAAAAAAAAAATGGCTATTCCAAGACTGTCCCTGAAAGGAGTCCACTCGCATACTTCATATACTATCTGAGCATCATGCCTACAGTTTAACACACCTCTAAATCATGAAAGTCTGCAGACGTGTCAACTCTCCACTCTCTCCTGACCAGTTCAAGCAACAGTATCTCCTTGGAATGAACTTCTGCAGACTCTGTGCCCCAGTTGTGCAGCTGCCACTGGAGATTTACATATTGCCTGATCCTAACAGTCAATCAGGCATAGATTCGGGAGTCATATAGGAGTAAATCAAATAAAGAAATCCTTAGTAGGCAAAGAAGCAAACATCTCCCCAAACCCCAGTCATGACTAATTACAAAACGAGGCAAAATATCTACCAGGCAAAAATGACCAATTCCCAGTTTATCCCCAGAACAGACTTAACTATATTCATTCCCAGCTGATGTCGTAGGTTTCAGTTTCAAACTAGCCCACAAGGAAAACTAGGTACTGATTCAATCCTCCCATTGAGGACAATGAAGGGTCTTGGCAGTCTTTCAACTAGTGGAGTCACTAAGAACCAAGGCAGTTGTTTGAATAATTTTCAAGGATGAACAGAAAATCATGAGCATAAATTGGCCTTATCTATGAATTTCATCTCTAACACAAGACTAATCCGTCAAAACTGGGGAGGTGGCTGTTTAATTAAATGTATAGAAACACGGAGAGTGAAGGAAAATGAAGAAACAGAGAAATATGCCCCAAATAAAAGAGTAGGATTAAAATTCCAGTAATAAATCTTAATGAAACAGAGATAAGTGATTCCCCTAATAAAGTTCAAAGTAGTGTTCAGACACTTCTCTAAAGACAATATACAGATGACTAACAGATTTCACTCACATATGATCAACAGAGAAAAAAAAGTGAAATAGTATCTCAAAGCTCTATCTGCACTTACATATTCATTTAAGCATTATTCACAATAGCCAATATATGTCCACCAATAAAAGGGATAAAAATTTGGTTGACACACACTATGATGATTATTTAGTCATGCGGCAGGTATTCTGCCAGTTGTGACAACATATGGAAACTGAGAACTTATTCACTGTGAAATAAGTCAGACAGAGAAGGACAAATACTATATATTACTTATACACGGAATGCAAAAAAATTGAGCTTGGAAAAAATGAGAACAGGGTGGTGGTTACCAGGGAATGGGAAGTCAAGGAAATGAGATGTTGGTCAAATGATGCAAAACTTCATTTACAAGGTGACAACACTAGGATAATAGATTTTAAATGTTCTTGTCACAAAAAGAAGAGTAATTATGTGATGTGATGGAGATGTTAGCCAATGTTAGTGTGGTAATAATTTTCCAACATTATCAAATATCAAATCAATATTTTGTATACCTTAACCCAATTCAACCTTATATATCAATTATGTTTTAATAAATCTAGAAATAAAAAAGAATTTTTAAAAAATTATGCAAAATTAGAGACCCAGTATTTTTAAAGATGTTTTAAGTTGTTTGATACTAACACAGATGTTAATAAATTATTCTCAAAGTATAGTTTTGTGTCTAAAATATTATATAACAAAGTATTTATTAGTTTATCTATAGATTGTGATATCAGAATATGTTTAAAAAATCAACATATAATCTTTAAAGTTTTTATTTACTCTTTCATCAAGTTCTTCTATTTACCCTCAATAACTCTCTTCCTGTAGCTGTTTACAGCTGTGGGAAGGAGCATTCAATGGAGGATAGTCTAGCCACACTTAATCCTGAAGACTCTGTAAATAGCAGTTCTCTTGCACATGTATCTTCCAAAGACTCAATAATGGAATGAAGAAATGAACAGAAAATTAATATTAAAATTATGGTCATCACACAGTAAATTAAATGGAGGTTGATACCTTTAGAGATGCAGAGTGCTGTTTTTTTGTTTGTTTTTTTTTTTTTGATTATAGTCAGTTATACTTCAATGAAGAGAGGGGTGCATATAACATTTTGAATTAGTGTTTTCACATTCCAAAGAAACAAATGTTTTATATAGTTCCAAGAGAAAGATATTGAACAGTGAGCAGCTCAAGCTTCAATCAAAATCTGAAAATCTTGTTTTCCATTTGTCTCTTTCCAAAGACCTTCCAGAGAGATACTAATTTAAAAATATTTTTCTTTTTCCCCCTCTACCAAACCATCCCTGCCCATACCACAATTGCCTCTCTTCTCCATTCCCTCCACCCTTTCTCCTATTTCCTTGTTAACTATTATCTTCTTTTTCCCACATTCAAATGTGTATTCCTTCCATCATTTGTGTTTAAATGTTTTTAAGCATCTATATTACTCAGACGAGAGAAACCATTTGAAATTTTTCACTTTTTGGCTGGGTTTACTCAACATAGTCACCTCAAATTCCATCCATTTTTTCCCAAATGCCACCATTTCATCTTTCTTCACAGCTGTGTAATACTCCATCGAAAATATTCTCTACAGCTAATACATTCATCTGTTGAAGGGCACTTCACTTGTTTTTGTTCCATGATTTGGAAGTTGAAAACAGTGTTGATCTGTACATAGGCATAGGTAGATATTTTTATATTAGATTTTTCAAATTATTTGCATAAATATCTAATAGCAGTAATGCTTTTACAGAATTTCTTTTTTTTTCCCTTGAGAAATCTGTAAAGCTTGCATTTCTTGTGAAATCTCTCTGTAGCAGCTTGCATTCCCAGGAACAGTGCCTGAGAGTACCTTTTTCACTACAACCTTGCCAAAATTTGTTATTTTTTTTAAGCAGTAGGAACATTCATTGTAACTTAACCTGGAAACAACACAAATGCCCCCAAAATATATGACCGGATCAAGAAGATGTGGCATATATACACAATGGAATACTATTCAGCAATCAAAAAAGATAAACTCATACCATTCTCAGCAACATGGATGGAGCTAGAAAGAATTATGCTCAGTGAAATAAATCAGAAGGAAAAAGTAAAATATTGGATGGTTTCGCTTATAGGAGGAATATAAGGGAACCAAATAAGAAAGACATTAGGAAAAAAATAATAAAAATACAAAACACAACAAAACAAAAACAAACAATTATAAACCAGAGACATCCTGTAGGGTAGGAGAAGGGGGAGGGATCATAGAAAGGGAGGGAGGAGCACAAGGGACTGTGGTGATGGTGCACAGGTCCTTTGTGGAATGAAAAAAAAAAAAAAAACAACATTGTTTCAAAATGAACAATGAGGGCCTCCCCGGTGGCGCAGTGGTTGAGCGCTGGGTTGCGAAGCTGCCCACAGCCTCTGCAGCACCGGTTCGATCCCCGGCTGCTCCCGGCCATCGGAGGGTGGCCCACATGGCACGCAGACCTCTCCTGCTGCCCACTGCTCCCCTCAGCAGTGTACTTCAGTCCTTCTGCCTGTTCTGCTCCCCGCTCTGGCTCTGGTGAATTCTCTCACCCTCCTGCACTTCTGACTGTACCCAGTGCTTATATAAATAAATAAATAAATAAATAAATAAATAAATAAAATAAATCTTAAAAAAAAATAAAATGAACAATGATGTAATATATATAAATTTTAAAAAATCAAATGTAAAAAAAGTAACTTAAAATACATTTTCTGTAAGCTCTTGCTTTAGAATCTAGATTCTACAGCACGGTTAAAATATTTTCTAGCTATGTAAAATAACCATCTATTGTAGTTTTCATGAAGCTTATCCTTTCAGTCAAGAAGACTATGATCACTGTGGAAGTATACCTAAAGAAAATAGTCCTGGTTAATGAATTACAATCCAGGTATCTTCACATAAGCATAGAATATTCTTGCAACTCCAAACTCCTCCAGCTATCTGAGGACAGAGTTCAGCACCTCACTTAAATGGTTGGTGGATGACTTATGAGACTGGAAAAATATACCTCAAAATTCCATGGCCATCCATAGCCGAGCTAGGAGTACACATACACCTTCAGCAACTTGAGGTGCACCCAGGTAACAAAGGCTTCACTGAAGTGCATATGGAGCTAGCATAACAGGAGACCCTCAACCTGGCTCTGTTTCTCTCCCTGGTTATCTTTCCCAAATGGTGCCTATCAAGATTATCCAGCAGGCTTACCTTAACCTTGTGGGTTTGACACTGCTGTTTCTTATCAGAGCACAATCTGATCATCCCCTCCCATTCCCTTTTAATTTCTTCATCATAGTAAAATTCATGGATGTGAACATTTTGGTTTTTGGTTTTGAAATCATGGATTACTTTTCAAAATGATCATGGTGATGAGAATTTCATCAGTGCTCAATCAAATTTGATGGAGGAACAACCATTTTGGAGAGGGATTCCTAAGTTTTTTGCACTTGTGTGTAGCTTCATATGGGAATGATGATGAGAAGTGTGACTAGCCACTCAGAAATTAAAACAAAGTCACTCAGTGGGGCCTCCCTGGTAGCGCAGCAGTCGGGTGCTGGGCTGTGAAGCTGCCCGCAGCCTCTGCAGTGCTGGTTCAATCCCCGGCCGCTGGCGAGGTTCCCACATGGTGTGCAGACCTCTCCTGCTGTGCCCGCTGCTCCCCTCAGCAGTGTACTTCCTCGGTCTCCCTGTTCTGCTCCCCGCTCTGGCTCTGGTGAATTCTCTCACCCTCCCGCACTTCTGACTGTACCCAGTGCTTGTATAAATAAATACATTTTTTAAAAAATCACTCAGTGTCTTAATGAAGAGCTTTCCCAGAGGTTTCCTCTCATTTTCTCCAAGTTTGTTTTTCAGTATTGTAGGTGGCAGTAAGGGATTTCAGGTCAGACTCAATCTGTGCCAGTTATTTTGCTAGAAAGTCCACTATGCTCACCAGCATCTGTTTTACAGAATATTTGGCTATATCCCATTCAAAGTGGGTCATGAAGAATGTTCCTCCTGAACAGGAGGTTCTCCTGAACTTTCCCTTTTGTATCTTCCATTACATGGACCACATTCTGAGCCATTTGCTTTCAGCAAAGATATGAAGTTTCTCCAACTCATGAGGCCAACAAAGAATTCAAGTTTTCCACCTTGAAGGCAGGAATGGTGAATTTGATATTATAAGACTGGTTGGACTTGGAGGTTACTGTATTTATTCTCTCACAGCTTATAAATTTTCCTTATCAACAGGGGCAGCAATTAACCAAAATTATGTTATGTTTCCCTCTTTCATCTAGTTGTGGGAGCTAGCAGGGTACATCAATGAGACTGCAGGCAAGAGCCAGGTGGGAGCACCTGGCCGACTCCCAGCAGTCAGCAGCTCCTAAGGATTTATGTATTATCAGCAGGACAGTGACAGAGTGGAGAGCATACAAGAAACTGTATGAAAAAGTAAAAATAGATTCTGAGATTTCTCAAGATAACAAGCTGATTCCATATTGAAAACTGGGAAGAATTTTGAGAAATACTTGAATACATAGTATAGATCTCCTAATCTGTATCTACCAAGAACAGCTATCTATGAGTAACATGTCCGTATTTGGTTTTGAATATGCATTAATTTTCTGTTGCTGCCATAACAAATGACCACAAATTTATTACCTTAAAAAACACAAATACATCATCTCATAGTTCTGTAGGTCAGAAGCATGGGTGGATTTAAGTTCTCTGCTCTGGTACTCAAAAGGCCAAAGTCAAGATGTTGGCAAGCCTGGGCTCTTCCATATTCATTCAAGTTATTGGATGGATTCAGTTTAATGCTACTGCAAGACCAAGGTTTCCATTACCTTGTGGTTCTGAGCTAGGGGTCTTTGCAAGCTTTTAAAGACTGTCTATGTCTTTGACTCATGGTCCCCTTCCTCTGTCTTCAAAGGCATCAACAATGGGTTGCCTTTCTCACATTTCAAATCTCCCTGACCTCCTCTTCTGCTTCATCTATCCTATGCTGATTTTTTTTCTGCTTCTGAGGGATTAAGTGATTACATTGATCCCAGTATTATCCAGGATAATCTTTCTTTTTTTTTCAGGTCAGTACATTAGTAACCTTAGTTATATCTACAAAAGCCCTTCACAGCAGTACCTAGATTAGTGTTTGATTTTAGCAAGAAATGGGAACCTTGTGGAGATATCTTTAGAATTCTGCCTACTACAAAGTGTAACCACCAGATTCAAAGGGAACTAGAATTACAAGCAGTGTAAGACACTTAAAGAGATTTTTTAATGGAGTAATGTTTCTAATACTCCATTTATAAATGATAAACATGCGTGCATGCATGTGCATACACACACACACACCATGCCACTTGATCCCTTATTGTTTTCAACAAACTGCCAATTAGGAAACCAAATGATTTATATTTTTACAATCTATAAAGCATGAAAGTTTATCTAAATGAAGCATTCTCAAAGCTAAATTGATTACTCAAGTGTATAACTTCATGGTTAATGATGAATCTTTTCCATTCGAAGTTTCAATTAAGAATGCTTTTATTGGTATTATTCTTATGTTTTTAAACAGGTCATGTATTTCTTCAATGAAGCTGTTTGAACAAGAGAACAAGATAAAGGGTATTCTGTGATTACAATTAGAGATGTCTTTTTGTAAGAAGCAATTATCAGAATAAGTATCAAATTGCAAATTCAGATATTCTTAAGTGTTTACTAGAGAGACATTATTTTTAACTGCATTTATTTTGAAAATTAACCCTGTAAGAAATGTCATAATAGAATGAATTATTTTTAAATATATGCAATAACATGATAAAATCTAACTAATCCATATTAATTTTATATAATTGCTTAAAACTATTAATTCACCTTAATTTTTGAATTGAAATGCATTAGGTTACTCCTTTTAGAATTTATGTGTGACCAAAGAAAGAATAAACCTTTTTTTAAACATTAACTAAATGAAGATATTCAATTAAATTTTAAAATCTGATGTTTCAAATTCTACCCTGTAGTGAATTTACTTGTATATTTGAAGCATTTTTGAAATGATGGAAATGAACAATCTTAAAATAACTTTGCACTTCTCCCTTACTTTTCTTGCTCAACTCTAATGAGTTGCAAAATTTGTAATGAAAATGCTTTTAATTGCTGATTTCCACAAATGTGGCAACTGTTCCATTTCACAGTTGTATGTATTTTGCTGACACTTCATCATGCAGCAAAAGGAAATGATTGAGAACACAGGTGTCGACAGACTACTTGATTTCAATCCAGCTCTGTCACTTCTTACCTGGGAGTCCTGAAACAAATTATTTAGACTGCCTGTATCTGTTTCCATCTGTAATGTGGTCATTAAAGCACTACCACATTCCTTTTAGAATTCTTGCAATAATGATATAAAGCAATGCATGTAAAATACATATGAAGTTGCATAAATGCTCTGAACTTAGTATGCATTCAGTAAATTTTAATGATCATTTATTTTTGAAGTGCTGGCTGTCATAAGGATCCAAACTAACAAAGAATTACACTGTACAAATTGATGTACTTTTAGAACATTCAAGTATCTACCTTGGGCTTCAGTAAAACTACCCTGCTATGGACTCAGCTGGTGAACTATGGTCCTTCACTTATTTGTCAAAAAATTAAAAGGTGGGCCTCCCTGTTGGCACAGGCGGTTGAGCGCAGCACTGTGAATCTGTCCACAGCCTCTGCAGCACAGGTTTGATCCCAACTGGCCGGGAAGATAACCACATGGTGTGGCACACCTCTCCTGTCTCATCCACTGCTCCCCTCAGCAGTGTATTTCAGTGAGTCTGCCTATTCTGTTCTCTGCTCTGTCTCTGGTGAATCCTCTTACCCTTCCATACATCTGGCCTGTACCCTGGTTCTTATATAAATATAAATAAAAATCTTTAAACAAAAATGCTTTTAAAAAAAGGTATCCATAATGTTACAGGCTTTATGGGATGAAGACAGAGATGACTATGGATGGCTTGTCATCATGGAGTTCACAGTCTTGAGAACCCACACTGGTTGCTCCAAGCCATCCATACTTATGACTCACTGTTTTGAACTTAGATAGTGACTTTCTTATTTGAAGTGATAAAAATTTTGAGGGTAGTGTTGAAAATTGCATCATTAGATGCAGAAGTTGAGATGTTATTAATGCTTTTGGGATATGTAACAAAATTCAGTGAAAGTGTTCTCACCACATTGTCACTCACATTGTTGTTATAACAGACAGCTGTGAAGAGAATACACAGTGCTTCCAGTTCATAAAAAATGTTTGCATATAGCAGAAAAAAGGAACTATAAATTACCTTTTTACTCCCACATACTCACAAAAATTCTCCATCACCCCTGCACTTTGTCTCTCCTATGCTTAACCACTATCTCAATAGCAGGGGCTGTATTATCAATGGAGTTTAACTATTTCCAATTTAGGTTCAGGAAATTTCAGAAGAGTCCTTTAAGAGTAGCAGTTTAGTTCCAAAATCTCTTAAGATTGACAGTTTTCTCTCATGCAGCTGAGTTCTAGAGATAGTATAAGGGTTTGGAAAGAAAATTTAATATTTCATGTAATTATTTCCTTTTCTGCATGTTTGAATAATTTTCCCAAGCCCAAACAGATGGTTTGTTGCAAAGCCAGAACTGGAACCTCAATCCCATTCCTATTTCAACCTTTGCCATATCAGCTTGTTTTCTAATTGGATGTAATGGTCATTTACTATTGCCAAGGATAGATTCTAAACTAGTGATTTAATCCATGGTTAATGAGGCATTAAGTGTCTACAGCTGATAACAAATAGCATGCAAAATATTTGAAAACTGAATTTATCATCATTTGCCATTACTTTAATCAGATTATATACCACCTTTGTTTACATATTTCATCATGCTTATCTCTCTGTTTAAGGTTTCTACTCATTGAATTATCATACAGACAAATTACAAATATTAATGAAATTATAACCTTGAATTTGTGGTTAATGTAGCCAAAAATTATTGGGAAAAATAATGAAAGATTTATTAAATGATGCTAAATCATTTCATTCTATGCAGTGTTTCCCCAAAACAAAAGAAACAGTCACATTGCAACATTGCAAAAGTAGTGATCACAAAATAATATGACAACTCCTTAATAAACCAGGCTAGACTGCTTATTAATTTTTTTCTTTTAGTTCAGGATACAAAAACTTCTAAATATTTGTTTATTAACAATTTGTCCATTGATATAAAATGATATACATAGCTTTTAATTTTTTAAATTAAATTTCTGCAATTAGATGTAGAAAATACTATTACACCATCAAAGAACATACTGCAAAATCTTGATGGAAATACAGAAGTATATATGGGCCTTATTATATTTCTCATTTTGAAATAAACATCAAAAGACATCTGAATGAAATAAACAGGGACATCTTTCTGTTTATTTTAAGCACTTTCCAAATGCATTTTCTAGAGTGTCAGATTGGAAGTTCAGTGCCAATTAGATTCTTGCCTTTGTAAATATTTTTGCATTCTATCAGGAAGCTAATACAGTTTTCTCTTTATTATTGAAGTTCAGAAGTCTAATAAAAATATTCAGGTGTGATTCTTCTTTCACTATTATGGACTTGATTCTTGCTCAATTTTATTTGGTGTGAAGACTTAAGTTTAACCTACAGAAATACTTTTTTCATGTGGTAAATATTTCTCTGCCAATCAATTCAATTATTCTTGTATTATATGTATTGGGATTTTGTGTCCAAATCCCATGTTTCTTATATTTACTAAGATTTTTCTAACTTCTTGTTTTTGAATTTGTGATATGGAATAATTCCTTGATTTCTGGTTTTTGTTTTTTGGGGTTTTTTGGTGGCTAGTCTGCTCTTTTTACTTTTCCTATTAAGTTTCATTGTTTTGTTGTTTTATTACTCCTTTAAAACTAGAGTCATCCTCCAAAGTGTAATAATTAAAGACATGTGGACTCAGTTCCTTTTGAGCCTTGGCTTCTCATCTTAATAGTTATTAACCTTGGGCAAAGTGTATTAACTATGCCTCAAGTTCCTCATCCCACACAAATAATAAAAGCACATTTTTTATAGGCTCATAGTGAGGGTTGAAAAACATTAAATATGTAAATATCAGCAAACAATGCATGGAATATAGCAAAATTGCCCGGTTGCTCCTTCTATATAACATGGTGCTATTTCACAGGGTGAAAAGAAGAAACAATAGTTCTCAAATGTCAAAGAGAAAATTAATTAGAATTTTCAGTAGTTCTGGTTGCCTGTGATATCTGTGTTTTATCTGTTGTATTGGAAATAATTGTTCTGATTCCTAATTTTTCCTTTATTCACCCCAATGCCTAGTCATACCTTATTATCTGTTCATATGTAGCTGTGCAGGATCAGAGGGCCTGTACTTGTGACTGGCACAGGCTTACTATGCTTAGGTCAACATTTAATGTCATGAACTTCACTGTTCAGAGACTAGTAAACAGAAACGCTGATTTTCTTCTAGGTACATGTACTGAGAATGAACCTGACAAATTTATTCCAAAGAGAAAAAGTAAGAATAAGGGTGCCAAGCACAGTTCCAACTGTGATTAGGATGCTGATGACACTAATTGGAGGAAGCACATGGCACACAATTTGTTCAACACCTCTCTACAGAGTTCTGACAAAATCTAGAATTTCTATTATGTGATTCCCACAGATACCTCCACTCTTCCAAATGAAGTTTAAATAATGTTATAATTTTCCACACTTCAGGTAATGTCAGTTTTCTGTTGGAGAGAGTTTACTTGCCTCTCAAGTAAACTCAAGTAAACCTTCCTTACTTTGCTTATACTGGGCATTTAAAAATAAAAGCCCCTGACAGCTTCTCAGTAAACCCAATAAATTCACTTCATTTTTAAAAAATAAATTATGGAAAGTATCAGTTTTATTATAATATTATTCTTCTCTGTTTCACAGAATTATAGAGATTTTCTTTTACTCATTTGGTGCATCTGTAATCAGGTCCTTGAGGTTAGAGTGTACAGGCAAAGAAAGGACTATGGGTTGTTTTAATTCCCCAACCTAAAACTGGAAACCCTTCTTTCAGTGTTAAAAATAAGTCTTGTTTTTTTTTTTTTTTTCCTTTGGCAATTGGGTTATCTGAGAAACAGAATCTGCAAAATAATTTCAAGTTACTTATTTAGCAAAAATGATACAGAGTAAATAGCTATCAACATGATTAAAAATATTAGAAATATGAATTTGAGAGTGGTGTTATATTCTTCTTCCAACCTCTTAAACATTTAATTAGTAAGATTTACTTATAGTTCATCTCTAAAATTCCTAGGCTTCTGGTCAAGAGTAGTGAAGTGGACAACTCCAAAGAGAAAACCTGAATGATTTTTATTGCACATAGATCTATTCTATGACTATTTGGTTCCAGTTTGCCTTCCAATTATATTATCTTTAGGCCAATATGAAAGCCCTTGTGCTATAATCCAGAATATCCTGATAACATCTGGAGAACAGAAAGGCTAAGCCAGCCAGGGACTTGAATATACAAACACAGAGGTCATGAAATGACCAAAGGAGCCAAAGACAGTGAAAGATTTTGGAGTTATGGTTTAAGTAAAGCCACTCATGTCAATATCATTGGTAGAAAGCACTTGTTAAAATGGATTTTTTTTTACTATTAGCATTAATAATGACAATTTATACATGTTGGAATTATCACCTTATACACAAACACAAATTACAATTTAATATATCTTATTATTTTCAGCTTGTGAAATGGAATGAAAAAAAAAAGCAATGACAGAGAAAAAGGTTAGTCTGACTTGTTCAGGTGTGGGCAGGTTGTCAAAACCTCAGCTGTGATAGGGAAAGGGAAAGTATTCAGCTTTATGCAAAGAAGAAGCTCTATAGTCTCCCCCTGAGTGAGGTCGAATGCTGGGCACCCCAATCTACTTGCTGAAATAAATAGCCAGGTGTTATGCCAGTTATGTACCTTAATCATTAATTATGACTGTGGCAGCAGGAGAGAGAGAAAAAATACTAGGGCGCATGAGCTGAGGTGATAAAGGGAAAACATCAATCATGCATGACGGAAAGCCAAAGATATACTCTTTCTGCCAGGCACACTTTCATTTGTGACTCTGCAGATTTTCTCTCACAGATTTCAAACTTCCATTTCTAATAGACTGAATTATTTTTGCTACCAACCAACCTATGGTCACAGAACTCAGATGGATGAAAAAACACATTTGTTAACAATGCTCATATTTACAAGGTAGTAGCAATAGGCCCTAAATTATAGGCAATTTTCACAAACAAAATGGTCATCCAAAATATATATATTTTTTTTTTCAAAAAAAGTTAAACTATAAAAAAAGTGGGTTTGGGAGTTAACAGTTTATAGACAGAGGGGAAACAAAGATAGGTGGCACGCTTTTTCATTATGTGACAGTAAGTGTATTCCATAGATAATCCTAATAAGGTGGGCAGAGCAGATGTCTCCAAGTATCATGCTCAATGGAATCTAATAGAAAAATCCAGAAATAAACACACAGATTTATGGTAAACTAATATTTGACAAAGGGGCAAAGACTATGCATTGGAGCAAAGAAAGTTTGTTCAATAAATGGTGCTGGGAAAACTGGGTCGCTACATGCAAAAGAATGAAGCTTGACTACTACCTCACACCATGCATAAAACCAACTCAAAATGGATTAAAGAACTAGACATAAGACCTGAAACCATAAAATACATAGAAGAAAATACAGGCGAAACACTACATGACATGCACCTCAAAGACATCTTTACAGACACATCACCTAAAGTAGTGATAGTGAAGGCAAAGATAAACAGTTGGGACTACATCAAATTAAAGAGCTTCTGCACAGCAAAAGAGACATTAACCAAAACAAAGAGAAACTCCACCAACTCGGAGAACATTTTTGCACACAATACTAACGATAAAGGACTGATCACAAAAATCTACAAAGAGCTGATGAGACTCAACAAAAACAAAGAAAATAATCCAGTCAAAAAATGGGCAGAAGAGCTAAAAAGAAACTTCTCTGAAGAAGAAATGCAAATGGTCAACAGGCATATGAAAAAATGTTCAACATCACTTGTAATCAGTGAAATGCAAATCAAAACTACAATGAGATCTCACACCAGTGAGAATGGCACATATTAAAAAAACTAGCAACAACAAATATTGGCGAGGTTATGGAGAAAAAGGAACACTCCTGCACTGCTGGTGGGAATGCAAACTGGTCCAACCACTATGGAGAGCTGTGTGGAGATTCCTCAACCTACTAAAGATAGAGCTTCCATATGATCCAGCAATTGCACTCCTAGGTATTTTACCCAGAGGACACAGAATCATTAATTCAAAAGGGCACCTGCACCCCTATGTTTATAGCAGCACTATTTACAATAGCTAAGATATGGAAGCAACCCAAATGCCCAAAAATAGATGACTGGATAAAGAAGATGTGGTACATATATACCATGGAGTATTACTCAGCATTCACAAAAGATAAACACATGCAATTTGCAGCAACATGGATGGAGCCAGAAGGGATCATGCTCAGCAAAACAAGCCAGAAAGAAAAAGAAAAATACCGGATGGTCTCACTCATAAAAGGAATTTAGAAAACCTAAATAAGAGACCAGGAAAAAGACTGATCAATACAAAGTAAAAATCAAAATCAACAAGCAACTATAAACCAGAGACACACTACTCGGGGGGGCAGGGAAAGGAAAGACTAGAGTCAAAATAAGGGGGGGTACAATTTTATGGGGAATATGACCAAAATGAAAATGCATACATTGTGCAAAGATGAAAAAAGATGTAAGAATTATATAAAATAAAATATTTAAATTTAAAAAATCAAAAAAAAAGTATGAGAAGCAGAAATCCAAACCCCATTCTTAAGATACTGAGTGATATAAATAGGACATTCACAAACACTGAGAATGAGAAGATGACATTATTTTGGTGGGGTGGAAGGAAACTGAACATCAGATTCTAATTTGCTAGGGAATCTTGAAAAGATTTCTTTACTTCTCTAGTACTCTTACCTGTAACTGACTGGTTTTAGTCATACTATAAGTCTTGAACCTGAGATCCACTTTTGAGCTTCATAAGAAACTCAAATTGTATAGGAAAACATATTTCTTCACCAGATTTTTTAACAATTACTGAAAAGATACCTGCTAAAAAAAAAGGAGTTTGTGTGCAATGAGAAATCATTATTTAAAATATCCAATCTGTCCTGAGTCAAAACTTTAAGAACCAGACCTAGATTTCTAAAGGAAATCTAGATATCCTTACCTCCATTCTCCCCAAGCTTCTCCTACCCAAGTCATACAATCTATCCTGTCTTTGCCCTCAGAACAAGACAAAGGGCCATCTTCCTTAAAAAGGAAGACTGTAAATAATAATGATGATAACAAAATATGTTTCCCCCAGTCACTTGTGATTACTTATGATCCCTGAACAGTAAGGGCAAAGAGGAAGGAAGCCTGCGGAGAACCATCACAGAGCACAACATCTGCTGCCTGACCACCTGGACTCCCCTCCTTTGTGCCTCTCTGTTCACATGATTATCTAAACTCAGAATGTCTTTTTTTTTAAAAGATTTATTTTTTCATTGATAAAAATATTTTATTTTTCAATTTTTAAATTTTTTTTATTATTTTTTTAAATAATAAATTTTATTTTTATATTCCCCATACAATTGCAGCCCCCCCATTCTGACCCCAATCCCTCCCCTCCCGCCCCCGCCCCCCCTAAAAGTGTCTCTGGTTCATAGTTTTCTGTTGATTTTGATTTTCACTTTCTTATAGTTATTCATTTTCCTGGTCCCTTATTTAAGTTTTCTAGATTCCTGCTATGAGTGAGACCATCCGGTATTTTTCTTTTTGTTTCTGGCTTATTTCGCTGAGCATGATCCCTTCCAGCGCCATCCATGTTGCTGCAAATTGCATGTGTTTATCTTTTTTGAATGCTGAGTAATATTCCATGGTATATATGTACCACATCTTCTTTATCCAGTCATCTATTTTGGGGCATTTGGGTTGTTTCCAAAGCTTAGCTATTGTAAACAGTGCTGCTATAAACATAGGGATGCAGGTGTTCTTTGGAATTGATGTTTCTGTGTCCTTTGGGTAAATACCTAGAAGTGGAATTGCTGGATCATATGGAAGCTCTATGTTTAGTAGGTAGAGAAATCTCCACACAGCTCTCCACAGTGGTTGGACCAGTTTGCACTCCCACCAACAGTGCAGAAGAGTTCCTTTTTCTCCACACCCTCGCCAACATTTGTTGTTGCTAGTTTTTTTAATATGTGCCATTCTCACTGGTGTAAGATGGTATCTCATGGTAGTTTTGATTTGCATTTCCCTGATGACAAGTGATGTTGAACATTTTTTCATATGCCTGTTGGCCATTTGCATTTCCTCTTCAGAGAAGTTTCTTTTTAGCTCTTCTGCCCATTTTTTGACTGAATTATTTTCTTTGTTGTTGTTGAGTCTCATCAGCTCTTTGTAGATTTTTGTGATCAGTCCTTTATCATTAGTGTTGGGTGCAAAAATGTTCTCCGAGTTGGTGGAGTTTCTCTTTGTTTTGGTTAATGTCTCTTTTGCTGTGCAGAAGCTCTTTAATTTGATGTAGTACCAACTGTTTATCTTTGCCTTCACTATCACTACTTTAGGTGATGTGTCTGTAAAAATGTCTTTGATGTGCAAATCACGTAGTGTTTCGCCTATATTTCCTTCTATATATTTTATGGTTTCAGGTCTTATGTCTAGTTCTTTAATCCATTTTGAGTTGATTTTTGTGTATGGTGTGAGGTAGTGGTCAAGCTTCATTCTTTTGCATGTAGCGACCCAGTTTTCCCAGCACCATTTATTGAACAAACTTTCTTTGCTCCAATGCATATTCTTTGCTCCTTTGTCAAAGATTAGTTGACCATAAATCTGTGGGTATATTTCTGGATTTTCTATTCGATTCCATTGGTCTGTATGTCTGTTCTTGTTCCAATACCATGCAGTTTTGATGATTATGGCTTTGTAGTATAGTTTGAAGTCTGGGAGTGTGATGCCTCCATTCCCTTCTTTTTTTTTCAGGATAGCTTTGGCTATTTGGGGTTTTTTGTGATTCCATATGAATTTCATCAATGATTGTTCTATTTCTTTGAAGAATGACATTGAAATTTTGATTGGAATAGCATTGAATCTGTATACTGCTTTTGGAAGGATGGCCATTTTAATAATGTTTATTCTTCCAATCCATGAGCAGGGGATGTCTTTCCATTTCTTTGTGTCTTCTTCTATTTCTTTTAACAGAGATTTATAGTTTTCTTTGTATAGGTCCTTTACCTCTTTTGTTAGATTTATTCCCAAATATTTGATTTTTTTTGTTTCAATAAAAAAAGGGATTTTTTTTTTTGATTTCTTCTTCTTCAGATTTATTGTTTGTGTATAGGAAGGCTACTGACTTTTGCATGTTGATTTTGTATCCTGCCACTTTACTGAACTGATTGATGAGTTGAATTAGTTTTTCTGTGGAGTTTTTGGGGTTCTCTATGTATATTTTCATATCATCTGCAAATAGTGATAGTTTGACTTCTTCTTTTCCTATTTGGATTCCTTGGATATCTTTCTCTTGTCTTATTGCCCTGGCTAGGACTTCCAGTATTATATTGAAAAGCAGTGGTGAGAGTGGACATCCTTGTCTTGTTCCAGATCTTAATGGAATTGATTTAAGCTTATCACCATTGAGAATGATACTGGCTGTTGGCTTGTCATAGATGGCATTTATGATGTTGAGGTATGTTCCTTGTATCCCAAGAATTTCAAGGGCTTTTATCATGAATGGGTGTTGCACTTTCTCGAAAGCTTTCTCAGCATCTATTGATATTATCATATGGTTTTTATATTTCTTTTTGTTGATGTGTTGGATAACGTTGATTGATTTTCGGATGTTAAACAATCCTTGTGCCCCTGGAATGAATCCTACTTGGTCGTGGTGAATTATCTTATGGATACATTGTTGGATTCTGATAGCTAAAATTTTATTGAGGATTTTTGCATCAGTGTTCATTAGGGAGATTGGCCTGTAGTTTTCCTTTTTTGCGTTGTCCTTGTTCGGTTTTGGTATTAGTGTAACGTTGGCTTCATAGAACGTGTTTGGTATTGTCCCTTCCTTCTCAATTTTTTGGAAGAGTTTGTGAAGGATAGGCACTAATTCATCTCTGAATGTTTGGTAGAATTCATTTGTAAATCCATCAGGTCCTGGGCTTTTGTTTTTGGGGAGGTTTTTGATTACCATTTCAATTTTGCTGCTTATAATTGGTCTGTTTAGGTGTTCTATTTCTTCTTTATCTAGCTTTGGGTGATTGTAGAGTTGTAGGAATTTGTCCATCTCCTCTAGATTGTTGAACTTGTTTCCATATAACTGTTCATAGTAGTTACTGATTATTCTTTTGATTTCTGCTGTGTCGGTTGTGATTTCTCCTCTTTCATTGATGATCCTGTTTATTTGTGCTTTCTCCCTTTTTTCCTTTGTGAGCCTGGCTAGGGGTTTGTCTATTTTATTGATTTTTTTCAAAGAACCAGCTGTTGGTTTCATTGATCTTTTGGATTGTTTTTTAAGTTTCAATTTCATTTATTTCTGCTTGGGTTTTTATTATTTCTTTTCTTCTACTGGTTTTGGGGTTTTTTTGTTGTTCTTTTTCTAGATCTTTGAGCTTCGAGATTAGGTTGTTTCTTTGAGTTCTTTCTTGTTTCTTGGTGTGAGCTTCTATTGCTATATATTTTCGTCTTATTACTGCTTTTGCTGCATCCCATACATTTAGGATATTGGTGTCCTCCTTGTCGTTCAATTCAAAGAATTTTTTAATTTCTTCTTTGATCTCCTCATTATCCAGTGGTCTTCCAGTAGTGTGGTTTTTAATCTCCATGAGGTAGGAAAGTTCCTTGCCTTCTTTTTATGGTTTATTTCTAGTTTGATGCCTTCATGGTCAGAAAAGATAGTTGATATAATTTCAATCTTGGTGTATCTGTTGATGTTTGTCTTGTGCCCCAGTATGTGATCGATCCTGGAGAATGATCCGTGTGTGCTTGAGAAAAATGTGTACTCCGTTTTTTTGGGGTTTAGTGTTCTATAGATGTCTGTTAAGCCCAATTGCTCTAGGTCCTTTATTAGAGCTTTGGTTTCTTTACTTATTTTTTTGTCTTGTTGATCTATCCATTGTTGATAGTGGTGTGTTGAAGTCTCCCACTACGTATGTGTTTTCTCTGATGTCTGTTTTCAGAGAGGACAACAGTTGTCTGATATATTTTGGTGTTCCTTCGTTTGGTGAGTATATGTTAATGAGTGTTATTTCTTCCTGAAGTATTGTCCCCTTGATCATAATGTAGTGACCATTGGGGTCTCTTTTTATCTTTTTGAGTTTGAAATCTGTTTTATCTGATATAAGTATAGCTGTTCCTGCTTTCTTTTTTGGTCCATTTGCTTGTAGGATTGTTTTCCATCCTTTGACTTTGAGCCTATTTTTATCTTTTGTAGCTAAATGTGTTTCCTGGAGACAGCAAAAGGTTGGGTTTTGTTTCTTAATCCAGTCTGCAACTCTGTGTCTTTTTATTGAAGAGTTTAGTCCGTTTACATTTAGAGTTAATATTGATATGTTAGCATCTGTATTTGTCATTGTGATTGTCTTTCCTTTGATTTTATTTATTTATTCTTTTAATAACTTTTTTTTTTGGCCTTCTTTCATTGTTATTCGTCCCTCTGAGGTTCTGGCTTTAGGACTCCTTGTAGTATTTTTTGGAGTGGGGGTTTAGTTGTAATGAAATTCCGGAGTTTCTGTTTGTCTGGGAAGGTCCATATTCTTTCTTCAAAGAGGAAGGAGAGCTTTGCGGGATGGAGTATTCTTGGTTGGCATCTGTTTTCTTGGAGTCTGTTGACTATGTCCCTCCACTCTCTCCTTGCCCGTAGTGTTTCTTCGGAGAAGTCTGATGTCAGCCTGATTGGCTTTCCTTTGAATGTTATCTGTTTCTTCCCTCTTGCCAGCTTCATTATTTTTTCCTTGTCCTGGATTTTTGGAGCTTTACTATTATGTGTCTTGCTGTATTTTTCCTTTCGTCGTGGAAGTTTGGTGTTCTTCTTGCTTCTTGTATATCAATTTTCAGCTCCTTCTTCACATTTGGGAAGTTCTCTTCAATTATCGCTTTGAATATTTTCTCTGTTCCTACATCTCTCTCCTGTCCTTCTGGGATTCCTATAACTCTTATATTTCCTTTCCTCATGGAGTCAGATAGTTCCCGAAGTCTTTCTTTGGTCTTTTTCCTTCGTACTTCTCTTTCCTTTTCTGTTTTGGTTCTTTTTATTTCTGTGTCTTCAAGAGTACTTATTCGTTCTTCCATTTCATCAATTCTGCTTTCATTGCTTTTCCCAGAATTCTTTAGTTCTTCCATTAATTCTTTGATCTCCTGCATTTCTTTTACTTCCTTCTTTAGGGACTCAATTTCATTCTTCTGACCATTGTTTTCCCTATTTAGGGACTCAATTTCATTCTTCTGATCGTTGATTATTTTTCCCTTATCATTGTTTTCCTTTATGACTTCTGTCAGTTTTTTAATCACGGCAATTTTAAATTCTCTTTCTGGAAGGCTCAGAAGTTCTTCCAAGTTACTGTCGTTGCAATCTGGGGGCTGGTTTTCTTTTTGTGGTGTGCTTTTTCCCTGGGGAGTTGTTAGGTTGCGTGTGGTTCTTCTACTCCCTACTGTCTGTTTTCTAATTTGCCGTATGCGTTGGGACACTGTGTTGTTGGGACTGGCCGGCATCTTGGGTGGGATTCTCTGCTCCCCTCTGGTTCCTCCAGGAGCCATATGTCAGTTTCAAGCAGTCTTTACTGGAGAAAGGTCCCTGTTCTAAAATGCCGATGTGGGGACCCACTCCCCTGTGCTCCTGGTCTGCCCCGGCGGTGGGTTCCTGCTCCCCCTATGGGCTTGGACTGCAGGCCAGAGGGTTTCTGGCATGGGCGAACTTCCCCCACTCACCTCTGGCTCCTGAGGAAGCCTTCTGCAGGTAGTCTTTACTGAAGTAATGTCCCTGTTCTAAAATGGTGATGTGGGACACACTCTCTGCGCGTCTGGTCTCAGGCACACTCTTCTGCGCGCCTGGTCTGCCCCGGCTGTGGGTGCTCGCTCCCACTGTGGGCTCAGACTACTGGTCAGAAGGGGCCCGGTGTGGGCTAACTCCCCAGCTGACCACTGGCTCCTCCAGGAGCCTCTGCTGGTTTCAAGTCGCTAGGCGGTGCCAGAGATCTCTCCTAGAGCCCTTGGGGAGCTGATTTTCCACCCCGTGGGACAGGGAACAGAGCGGGAATGGTAGGGTAAACCTCAACAGCTTTGGGGTGCTGTGTTTGCCTTGTGCCCCACCGTCGTGGGGAACCCATGCTCCTAATTTCGTGCCCCGGGTCTCAGTTCCAAAGCCCTCAGATCCAGGACAAGGGCTGTAGCCCAGTTCAGTGGCGCGGGAATGGTGCCTTTTGAATCCCGCTCCCATGCCTGGGCGCCTGGTTCCTGCTCACTCAGTGAGGGCCTCCGCGCCTCTCCCCACAAGCCTAGGTCGCAGGCGCGGGGACGTGGGCATCTGCGATCCGGATCGAGTTTGCTTTTCAACCGCACTGCTTTTCTGCGAGATCTTGATTCCGATCCGCACTTGGTTTTCCAGCGCGCTGCTTTTCCGCGCAATCCCGATCCACGTCTGCTTTTCCAGCACGCGCTGCTTTTCTGCGCAAGCTTACCTAGCGGCCCAGGGCTGTTTGCTGGTGCTGGTCTCCTGGGGGGGGGGGGCTCTCTTTAATGGCGCCTGGAGCTCACCTCAGCGGCAAATCCTGCAGGATTCTCCACAGCTCCCGTTCACTGGGTGTGGTGGCTGAAATAGTTCCTTTCCACTCACAGTCCTGCTTGCTGCGTAGTTTGTTCTTGTTGGTCGTTTTAGTTTTTTTTTTTTTTCCTCCTCTCTGCTGGTCGGAGAGTTCCGACTTTGTGGGCAGGGGAGGGGAGCAGGGTTCTGCGCTTTCCTCCCTTCTGGTGCTCTTTTATGGCAACTTTCTTCTCCGGGCAGTTTGCTGGCGTCACCCATTTATCTTCCGTGTCCCAGTTCTCACTGGGACCCGCCGCTTTTCCTCCCTATTAACTTTTTTTAATGGGAGATCTTACTCGCAGCGTCTCCTCGCCGCCATGTTGCTCCGCCCCCCCATTAGTGACTCAATTTTTTAATTTTATATATATTTTTACATCATTTTTCATTTTTGCACAATGTATGCATTTTCATCTTGGTTATAGTGCCCATACAATTCCCACCCCCCTTGTTTTGGATCTTACTCCTTCCTCCCCTCCTTCCCACAGTGTGTCTCTGGTTTGTAGCTGCTTGTTGATTTTGATTTTTACTTTATAATAATTAGTCTTTTTCCTGGTCCCTTCTTTAGGTTTTCTAAATTCCTTCTATGAGAGAGACCATCTGGTATTTTTCTTTTTCTTTCTGGCTTATTTCACTTAGCATGGTCCCTTCCAACTCCATCCATGTGGAGCTTCCAAATGATCAGCAATTCCACTCCTAGGTATATACACAAAGGACACAGAAACATTAATTCAAAAGGGCACCCGCACCCTATGTTTATAGAAGCACTATTTATAATAGTAAGCTATGGAAACAATTCAAATGCCCAAAAATAGATGACTGGATCAAGAAGATGTGGTAGATATACACAATGAAATATTACTCAACAATCAAAAAAGATAAACTCATGCAATTTAAAGATTTATTTTGATACAAGAACTGGGGTACAGGCCAGAGGCACTGGACGGGGAGAGCTTTCACCAGAGACAGAGCAGGGAACAGAACAAGCAGACGGACCAAAATACACTGCTGAGGGTAGGAGTGGGCGAGACAGGAGAGGTCTGCTGAACCATGTGGGTGTCTCCCAGGCTGGCTGGGAATTGAACCTGCACTGCAGAGGCTGTGGACAGCTTCTCAGTGTTGTGCTCAACCGGCTGTGCCACCAGGGAGGCCCCAAACTTGAAATATCTTCATCAGCTTTTCACTATTTCATATTTGCAGTCTAATTCAAGATGCCTCATTGCTTTCAAAACAGATAGGCACTCAAAGCATATCTATTGAATACTTACCATGTCCGGGAAAGGATTAAAAGGGGAAAAAAATAAAATCTGCTGTCCTCCAGTTGCATTGAGTTGATCAGGTATTGTAAGTGTGGTGTGCTAAGAACCACAACTTGGTCTTCAGAGAAGGCAATACATAAGAGACTCGAAAGTTAAACTTGAGGGTCATATAGAGATTTTCAGTAGTGTTTTTGGTACTGTGTCTTGAGTCATGAGTACCTGGTGATCTGCATGTAATACTAGAGAAGTTTTATAATCTCATTAGACTGTTATGGCTTATTAATTCCCTTATCACAACATGCTTATTTTAAAAGGTATTTCTTCTCAGACAACACACTCATATTTAAGTGTACTCTAATTCAGCAAGGAAAAATGTGTTTGTGTAAATTTTGTGTATTTGGTTTGAGATAAGCCATGAATCAGGAAGAGTAGCACATGTAAACTGAATGATGAAAGGTATAAAATATGGCTATCAAAGAATATGGTAGAGAGGTTGAGGTGAGGTGAGAGATGGTTAGAGGAAGTTAAGCTTGGGTGTAGTCATGAAGTTTCTTGGGTATCATCTTAAGGATACAGGATACAATATGGATACAGAGGCTATGTTTGATTTATTGAAAAAAAATTAAATATTTATTTATTTATACAAGCGTGGGAGGGTGAGAGAATTCACCAGAGCCAGAGCAGGGAGCAGAACAGGCAGGCTGATGAAGTACACTGCTGAGGGGAGCAGCAGGCATGGCAGGAGAGGTCTGCCCGCCATGTGGCACCCTCGCTGGCGGCCGGGGATTGAACAGGCGCTGCAGAGGCCGCGGGCACCTTCACAGCGAAGGCCCAGTTTATTAAAAATTTTGAGAAAGAAGGCAATAAGATCAGTATTTTGTTAAAAAAAAAAAGATTACTCTGATAGCTTTGTTAAGGATATCTGGAACGTAGCAGGATGAAGCTGGGTGTGCCAAGAGATTCAGCTAATATTCAGGTGAGAAATCATAAAGTCCTAGACTGAATCATTAGCAGTTAGAAGTGCAAAGAATGGAACATACTGAAAGATACCAAGAATTACTGGTAATGGGGGATGCTTGAGTGAAAGGAATCATGAATGATCTTGAGGATACTGCTTGGGCAATTTGGGAAAAATTAATTCATTACCTGAAAGATAAAATGCTGCTAATAGTAATATAAGAGGAGAGGGAAAGAAAAAGAGTTCGTCTTTGAATGTGTTCAATAATTCAAGGTATTTGCAGAAAGTTTAACAAAGGTGTCTATAAGAAGTTGGAAATGGGAGTTTGTAGTTAGGAAATGGGTCTGAATTGTGGAGAGAAAAATTGGTCCATCACTTCAATAAGTCTTGCATGAGGAACTTTATTCTACTCTAATAGAATTTATTTTTCCATAATTATTGGTGCTTATATTTCCTTTAATTTCCCAAAAAGTTTTAAAAAGCACAGCAAAACATACATTTTTTCACTTAAAAGTTCAATGAAAAAGTAAGCTAATGGGTAAATGATGTAGAACAATAATAATAAATATGGACAGATTCAGAAACAATATGCAAAACACTTGCTATGGCTTGTGTCACATTTTGACTATGGGTTCTCAACTAGCAATGCAAAGGGGGAGATTACAAGTTACATATTTAATTCCCACAAAATAAAAACCAATTTTTCAAAGCATAATCATTTATGGTACCAGGAACTGAGGAAAATTTCTCCTCAGGGTGTTCATAAGACAACCACTGTAATATATATATATATATAGTAAGCAGTGTTCTTACTGATATCCCAAAAAAAGAAGAAAATGTGACTTATATACTATCAGAATGCATCGATGTAGGTTATTTTATTATAAAGAGGAATAGAATAACGGCAATTCAAAGGAAGAAAATCAAAAAGTGCAATTCACACCGTGAGATGGAGAGATATATATAAATGGACAATTACATTTCCTTCAATTATGCATCTGTAACACCTTAAATATGTTTTATTTACCAAACTTGATTAGTAAGTCCTTATCTTCTCATTGTTTAATGACCATGAATTTGAGACATATACATTTGTCTCTTTAATAAGCAATGACCTTCTGAACTAAGATTAAAATCCACAGAAGTCACACTATTTTGACAATTCTTTTAAATCCCGTGATTTGAAAAATACTTGGAATAGTCATTTATCAAACATTTTGAACAAATTAATTTAACTATTGAATAAATAAGCTGAATGATATGATAGGGGTTAATGATAGAAAAATTGAGATACTCTTTCTGCTCTCTAAGCACTAGTAATCTAAATATAATAGAATTGATAGTCCTTTCAATAAATATGAATTGAGCACCTACTTTGGGACACTTTTCTAAAATTTGATGATACAAAAAAAGACCAAAACAGATAAAATGCAATCTTGCAGCCTATGTTTCACAGTACAACAATTACCTATGCGTGTGTACAAATACACATATACAACATAAAGGAAATGCATTACACATGTGTGAATATGTATATACATGCATGTGTTTATATGTATGTGCAAGTGTTTGTGTATAAATATATTGGTATATATTTGAAGGAAATGAGAGGGCAAGTCATGCAGATATTTGGGAAAGATAAGTTCACTCAAATGGAAGAGCTAGTGCCAAGGTCCTGGCACATTGCAGTAAAAAAGAAGTGATTCTAGGGGGAGTCCTAAAAATGATGTCAGAAATAGTGGAGTACGAGAATGAAAGAGACTTAAAGGACCTTATAAGAACTTTGGTTTTTCCTTTGAGTGGTGTGGGAAACTACTGGAAAGTGTTTAGCTAAGAAATGACACACTTTGTCCTAGTGGGAAGTATAATAATTGTTATATAGATATCCAACATGATGTAAGCAGAAAAAAAGAGTCTTGGGAAATTGAGTCATAAAGAATGCTTGGAAATTATCCAGACAGGGTGGAAATAAAAACAGTACCAAGCAAATAGATATGTGGCCTGAACAAAGGAACTAAAGTGAGAAAAAGCCTGTTGTGCAATGAAATACAAACAATTTAATCAGGCTACAAGGCAAAGGATTAGGCAGAGGAAATGATGAAAAAGGATGCAAAGATGATAAGAGAACATTGAAAGGTTCTTATTTATATTCCTAATCTTCACAAATATATTTGATGCTGGGGACGGGGATCACATGTAGCCTTAGATGCAATGTAAATTTTGCATGTGACACACAAAGTTGATCTTCAGTGTGTACATAAACTTTGTACAACTTCTTTGATGAAACCATCAAAAAAGTCTGTACCATGGCTGAAAAAAGCATTTGGATGTGTATTTATTGGCAGATGTGCCATTTGCCATACGTTAGGTTTGAAAAATAACATGAGATTACATTTTAGAAGAAATCACACATTTGTACATTATATAAGAGAAAAATAGTTTTTGTGTTTCTGAGGCTTTGGGGACAAAGCCATGTTGCCATGACTCATTTTGCCATTCAAATGGAAAGCTGCCATTAGAGAGCTCTACTTCACCTCACTTGGATCTTAGTTTAGCAGCTCAAAATTCCAACAACATCATGGAATAGGTCTGGGGATATAAATTGGAAGCTGACATACTATTCCATAAAGGAATACATGTTCTAGAATATGAAATTTAACACAACTTTACTGACCCTTATATAATTCAGCCTGGAGTACATAGTCTGAAAATGAACTTAACTGGCAAACCATATTCAAAACAAAACAAAACAATGTTAATGCACCGGCCTAAACAAAGTGCTTGGTTACTGCATCCTCCTCAGTCACCTCAGGCTTTTGTACTCTGAGGACTTTTACCATTTTCAGCTGCTAAAAGATTCAATAAGGACACAATGCAATGTACCTTTTATTTAGCCAAGCAACCAAACATTCCAAATAAGATTGAATGCTTGCCAATAGTTGGCGGAAGAAGCTTAGGGATTTCTTAAAATATTTCTACCTTTCATTCTCCACTCAGACAATTATAACCTAAAAGTGTTTTGTTTTTTTTTTTTCCTTTACATGTATACAAGGTGTCTTTTTTTTTTTTTGGTTTTATTTCCCCCAAAGAAGGCTTTTTAGAGCTGCTCATTTTTTTAAATATATTTTTATTTATTTATTTATTTGTTTGTTTGTTTGTTTGTTTATACAAGCACTGGTACAGTCAGAAGCTCAGGAGGGTGAGAGAATTCACCAGAGCCAGAGCGGGGAGCAGAGCAGGCAGAAGGACCGAAGTACACTGCTGAGGACCAGTGGGCGGCAGGAGAGGTCTGCGCTCCATGTGGGACCCTCCTCCAGTGGCCGGGGAGCAGCTGGGGATCGAACCCATAGCTTTGCAACCCAGAGCTCAACCGCTGCGCCACCGGGGAGGCCCTAGAGCTGCTCATTTTTAATGAAAATTTATTGATAGGTATTTGATAGCCAAAAGGAATGTGTTTAGATCACAGGCAAATGGTAATTTTCTCCACAGTAACATAGCCACAGGCTAATGTGAGGTCACTGCATTTAGCAACCTGTAGGAATACTGGACCCTGATTGTTAGTACCATTGGCATGAACCCAATCTCTGGGTGAATTGAGAGGAAGCTGATCCTCAGATTTAGAGCATGTCAGCTCTTCAGCTTTGATACATATTCTTCAGAATTATATATTTGTCCATTTATAGTAAGAGATTATATGAAACATGTGAAATCTAAGAAGTGTTGTCTCACTCCCTTTGGAGGGAGAGCTTTGGAATTGCCCCTGGACTCTATTGATAATAGTATTTCCATATCTCTTCCCAAACTAATTGTCCTTTTCATATGGGGTAATACAATGCATGCATATAAAAACTGAATGTAAGAATTAAGAGAAAATGAACAAATGTTATTATGGAAGACATACAGAGGCTAGATCCTCAAATTTGAGTCTCTGCATGGAGAGGAGACTGGAAAAGAGGCAAAAGAAGTAGAAGAATCAATCCAATACTTCCTGCATACAAACAACGAATCAAGTTGAGTAATTATTTTATGAGGAATTTCTTTCACTACATCATTGAATTTTACTGTCTATCAATACCAGTGGAATCCTCATTCTGTAGCATCTGAATAGTATATTCTTTAAAATAATGAAAGAAAGAGGTAAATAACTTTTCAGGCAAGGTAGAGAAAAACATTATAAAATAATAGACTAAAATGTGAAGCAAAAGATTTAAATCAAGTGTCAACACTCATTTGCTCTATTACTTCAATTTTTGTGTTTCAATTTTCTCTTCTAAAAGATGGAGGCCATAACAACACTGGTCCGTCTTGTTTCAGAGGGTCGTGAAGCAAATGAAATAAAAATATCAACAATCTCCAACTCCTAATGGACATTTAATTTTAAATATGATATGTTATTCTAAATATCAGTGCACTGGGAAATTTATTTAACTCCTATGAGCCTCCATATATTCATCTATCAAATATAGTTCTTATCTTGGCCTTTCTACTTCTAATGCAATCTCATAAAAAACAAAAAATGTATTATCAGCATGCTCTTTGAAGTGTAAGGTGTTATCAAACATAAAATTTCAAACCCTATTCAAACAACGAAGCAAAGGAAAAGATTATGATTGACTAGAAATGGCAAAACCTTAAACCCATTCAATCATCTTAGGAAATAAAGTTAGTATATATGAAAAACCTGCTGATATTAAAAAATTCACCTAAAGAAAAGTAGATTAGGAGAAAGTTTCATTCTCAAAATTCTGGAACATTAACTACCAATACTATTACAAGTGGCTAAGAAACAGTAAATTAAACTTTGTAACACTTCCCCAAAGGAAGTGGAAATACACAGTCATTACTTAGAGTTTAAATTGGATTGGGAACAGTAGGCCGGCAAGCATTACTGAGAAGCAATGCTTCAGTGGTAGTGAAGTCAACCAAATGACACTGCAGATCTTTTCCATATTTAATGTTTGACAGGCAAAAATACTTGCATTAATGCAGTAATGTGCTATGGACATCCTCACCATGGGAATGCTCAATCAAAGCTTTAATACTATTTAATAAGCATCACACTATGAGAGCATATTTTCCCTTTTAAATTCAACTGGTTCAAGTCTGAGGGAATCGCGAAATTGTAGCACTTGGAAGAATCTTGCATGATATAAACAAAAAGAATTTATATTTTTTAAACATAAAAAGCAATTTATATTTCAAGTTGGTTTGAAGAAAGAAAGGAAATGTGAGATAGGCATGGGAATTTAGGAGAGTCCAAAGACAATGATAATCAGACAAAAACCCTTACTACAGAGCAAAGGTAGATAACCAGAGAAAATAATCAACATTTTGAAATAAAGAACCACAGAAACTAAAACATACATAGAGATCTGATATACACAAAAAAGAAAATGGAACTTTGGCCAATAGTAAGTTTAATTCGGGAGACCGGAGTTATGAGATATGACTCCTAAAAACAGCTGTGTTAATGGACTAGCCACACACTTGCAGTCAAATAAACTGATCTTTCTATGGTTTTGTCCTAATTTGACATTTCTAAACTCATGATTCTCTAGTGTGTGGAGATTAGAGAGGGTGCTAATAAATATCCAACAATGCATATGGTATTCCAAACAAAAAAAGCCGAACACAGTAAGGTTAACAAACTATTCTAAATTAAGATTACCCAAAGAGTATATTATAGGGTAAATAATGACCCAGTCTTTTCAGCATGAAAGTAATGTAAAAAAGTTAACATTTTATCAGTATTATTATTATTGCTAAGCTTCTTTTCCACCCGAATTTTGTTTTAATTATAGAACTCTTGGCAGAAAAATAAGATTAATTTTGATAGTAGGCTTAGTGCTTTCATTTGCATCAGCCATTTTTCCAATTAATTAACATTTAGTGGCTTTCTTATAATGAAAGCCAGAAAATGAACTATCTCCCTTAACTTTTCAGGAGAAGATATAAAACTCAATGAGATTATTAAATTCTTTTCTGATAAAGAACTTGTAGGACATAAATTTAGGTTTTTCTCCCTCAGGGATATTATTTATAAACATTTCTTGGAAGTGTAAAATAAAATTAAAAACACATATGCACAATTCTGGAAGCTAGTTGTGCTATTCACCGCTAAAACTAGAATGCTAGCACTGGAGAATTTCTTCTTGAATGTGTCAATCGAGATGAGGTAGCTAAGAGCCAAGGCCACATATTGAATCATACGTAAATCCTAGTTGTTGGATGCCCAGTTTCTAAATTATTTCTGTTCATCATAAACATAAAAAGCCTACATGAGTATGCAAGAATTTAAGTTTAATTCCCTAAAACTTAGAATGTGATTATATGAACAATATCAGAATCAGAACATACTATTACAAAGCATTTCCTTGCATCTTAAAACTGAAGTTTATCTGATCTGTCACATAGAATTAGAAAGAAAAGTGGACAGTATTTTATTAGTCATTATGTAGAAGTGAACATCTTGTGAGAAGTCTAAAGGTTTAGTTTATAATCTTTGTTGGCATTTATAAAAAAAAGAGTAAAGAAAGCAATAACTTAGATGTAGTTCATAGATTTTCTATCATGGCTAATAGTTCATGTTTTGCAAACTTTTAGTTTGAATTATTGCATTTGCTACTATAAAAATGGGAAGTTTCAAAAAGAAAATGAGTAAAATGAAATATGCAGAGGGAAAACAGAGAGAGCCAGAATGAGGCATTTAGAATTATGTGTTATTTTTTTGTAAATTGCCACTGTAAACAAGACCAAAAAAACAAAAACAGATAAAAAAAAACATTTGTATACATCCACAGGTTTCTCTTTTGAACAAAATTAAAACTCATTGATTTCTTCATTCATTTAACTATAAATAGTAGGGATTGGATGGAGAAATGTACAAAATCCCTCCAGTTCTAGGTATTTATGGTTTTATGAAACTTTTAGCTAGCTCAAAGTCTTTTGATCTACTTAAGGATATAAAAGCACTCTATAATTTCCATGTCTTTATTTCTGTAAGAGCAATTTATATGTTATGTCAGAGAAACTAACTCAAACACATTCAACTACAGCAAAACTAACTCAAGCTAGTTGAATCCAATAAACTCATTTACTAGCCTGTTTTCTACTCTCAATCACCATTTAGATCTTGTCCTCAGGAATTCAAACAGCATCCTCAATATGTGGTTTCTCTCTCCCTCTCTCAACTCTGTTTGATGCTTTGTTGGTTTAATCTTAAAAGCATACAAAGTTATTCCCTATTGTTTCAAGAAAAATTTCAAGTTCCAGTGGAAAAAAAAATGAGACTGTCTTTCTCCTTTTACTGTCCTTAGCAAGAGCATCTGACCAAGTATTCTTATCATTTTATAGTTGCTTTTATCTGATGGGGTTTAAATGAACTTTTGTAATAATGATCACAGTTTTGTAATACCTGTTACAGTTGCAGCAAACAAGTGAAAATTTAAAGATGTGATAGGAATTGGATCATATTAAAATAATGTGGTCAGTGATGTATTAAAGTTTTTGACATGTCATTGCTATTGAATTTTACCTTATATTTGATTTGGACTCCAGCAATTTTCTAAATTGTAAATAATAAGTGGAGTCAACCAAATAAGATAGTAACTGCTAGTATCAAAATATAATGTGGAGACAAATAAAGGAGAATGTAGCAAGGTTATATGTGACTGAGAAAAATAGAGAATACAAGTACCTTGATGTACCTGGGTTTCACAGGATCACATTTGTGACCAGCCCCACAAATACAATAAAAGAAGATATTGAGAAGTCAATATCCTATTCATATACATATTTTAACTACCATTTTAAAACATTGGGAAAATAAACATAGGGGAATTGGATAGCAGAGGACGAAAAGATACATAAATATTATACCCATGAAAGATTTTAAAAAGGAAAGTACACAAAAAAGACTTCAAGCTTTACAAACCATCCTTCCAAGACAAGGAGTATGTGCTGTGAACACATACATATGTGTGTGGTGGTGTATGTGAACATTCATATGTTAAATGCGACTCGAAGGACTCATTTATGGTGACTCTAGACATAGGTCACAGGTGTTAGGTTACAGTCTAGCAAAACCCTTTTTGTCAATATTGAGTTTTGAATTTCTTATAATTTTCATGGATCACAAAATGTATTCATTTCCACACTTTTGTAGCCATTTAAAACAATATAAAAACAATTCTTAGGTTGCAAGACTTACAAAAGTAGGTGGATTGGAATTTATGGGTGATAATCTGCTTTGGCTATATAACAATAGTGTATCATAATCCACATCTGTGAGTTCCAAAGGATCACAAAGAGCCAGGACACAGTAGCAGCTAATAACAGTAAAGAAAGAATAAGTTCTTCTTACACTGCCAATGAGATAGAAATGGCTTTTAAATTTCATATTTCCTCTTGTGCTTCATTAGAAATTACTTTAAATTCCTTTCATAATTTATTTATTATTAATGTGCCCAGATTATTACAGTATGAGATTCCCTTATTAAAGTGATTTTATTTTAAACTGAGGCAAAGAAATACATTTGGCTACTTAATAACTATAAAATATGCAACCACTGAAAAATCTATGACACTTAAAGGACTTGACTATTTTGTTATCCCCAAATATTCTGATACATTTAAGAATGCCAGAAACAATTCAGGGGTATCTTTCCTTTCTAAAAACGGACATTAAATAGGTTGCTATGTGAAGCTGGACACTTGATCTGTTTTTCCCAAGAAGGAACTGCAGACACATGGATGTTTTACGCCTGGCATGGTTATTGGAAAATAAAGTAAGACAGAAATCCTTTGGAATAAGGTATACTTGGGTTCTGCTGCTTAGAAGACATAGTTCCTTGGGTAAAATGGAGTCTTTGTTTTCCCTTTACTGAAAATTAGATCTTAGCCCTCTCACATCTAAATTGGAAACAGAAATTTCTACTTTCCAAGAGAAATGAGAGGTTTAAATAAAGTTAAATGACATGACAAAAATATGAATAATGTTCACATCACTATCACAATGTGTAGAATCTATTATTATTTCTCAAATAGCCTCTGTGGTGTACCTCGCAAAGGATACATTTGACCCAGCAACTTAGCAGGTAGCTGGGAGTAGCCATACATCTAAAATGAAAGTTGTAAAAACAGACACACAGACCAATGGAACCAAATAGAGAGCCCAGAAATAAAACCACAATTACATGGACAACTGATCTTGACAAAGGAGCAAAGAATATACAATGGAACATGGATAGTTTCTTCAATAAATGGTGCTAGGAAAACTGGACCACCACATTCAAAAAAAAAAGGAAACTAAAACACTAACTCTCACCGGGCCACAAGAATCCACTCAAAATGGATAAGAGAACTGGACATAAGACCTGAAACCACAAAATATATAGAACAAAATATATGTAAAACACTACAAGATATACATTTCAAAAGCATATTTAAAGACACATCACCCAAAGCAAAGAAAGTCAAGGAAAAGATAAACACCTGGGATTACATCAAATTGAAAAGCTTCTGTACAGCAAGAGAGACATTAACCAAAACAAAGAGACAACCCACTGATTGGGAAAAAAAAATCTTCGCACTCCATTCAACTGATAAGGGACTGATCACAAAGATATACAAAGAACTCACAGGACTCAACAAAAACAAAATAAACAATCCAGTCAAGAAATGGGCAGAAGAACTTAAAAGACATTTCTCCAAAGAGGAAATGCAAATGGCCAACAGGCATATGAAAAAATGTTCAACATCCCTTATCATCAGGGAAATGCAAATCAAAACCACTTTGAGATACCACCTTACACCAGTGAGAATGGCACATATCAAAAAAACAAGCAACAACAAATGTTGGCGAGGATGTGGTGGAAAAGGAACTCTCCAACATTGCTGGTAGGAGTGTAAACTGGTCCAACCACTGTGGAAAGCTGTGTGAAAATTCCTTAGTCTACTGAAAACGGAGCTACCATATGACCCAGCAATTCCACTCAGGATCTACCCAAAGGACACAAAAACATTGATTCAAAAGAACACCTGTACCCCTATGTTTATTGCAGCACTATGTACAATAGATAAAACCTGGAAACCTAAATACCCAAAAATAGATGACTGGATCAAGAAGATGTGGTATATATACACAATGGAATATTATTCAGCAATCAAGAAAGATAAATTCATGCCATGTGCAGGAACATGGATGGAGCTAGAAGAAATTATGCTCAGTGAAACAAGCCAGAAGGAAAAAGAAAAATATCGCATGGTTTCACTTACAGAATTGGGGAATATTGGGGAATCGAATAAGACATCAGTGTAAAAAAAATAATAACAGTACAAAGCACAACAAAGCAAAAACAGACAATTATAAATCAAAGATATCCTGCAGGGGAGGAGGAGGGAGAGGGAGCAAAGGGAGGGAGAGAGGAGCACAGGAGACTGAGGTGATGGTGCAAGGGTGCATTGGGGAAGGAAACTCTATGGGGACTACACCTGAGAGTGTGGGGGAAAGAAAATATTGTTTAAAAATGAACAATGATGTAAATTTTTTTTAAAAATTAATTAAAAAAATAAATAATGGGCCTCCCTGGTGGCGCAGGCAGTTGAACACAGTGCAGTGAAGCTGTCCACAGCCTCTGCAGTGTAGGTTCCATCCCGGCCTGCCTGGGAGATACCCACATGTGTGACAGACCTCTCCTGTCTTGCCCACTGCTCCCCTCACCAGTGTATTTCAGTCATTCTGTCTGTTCTATTACCTGCTCTGTCGCTGGTGAATCCTCCCACATATGTGGCCTGTGCCCCAGTTCTTGTATGCATGAATAAATAAATCTTTAAACAAACAAACAAACAAACAAATAAATAAAATGAAAGTCATTTCTAGAATTTGTTGCAAGGAAAGAAGTGGTCCTGTCACAGACATATTAAAACACACAGATGTAAGAAGGCTAAATGTATTTTTTCAATATTACTGTTGGGTCACCTGATCTTAAAATTCAGATTATTTCTTAAAAACTGATGACTGGGCCTCCCTGATGGCGCAGCAGGTGCGCCTCACTGTGAGGCTGCCCACAGCCTCTGCAGTGCGGGTTTGATTCCGGAAGGCAAGGGAGATTCCCACATGGTGCGGCAGACCTCTCCTGTCTTGCCTGCTGCTCCCCGCAGCAGTGTCTTCTGTCTGCCTGTTCTGTTCCCCACTCTGTCTCTGGTGAATTCTCTCACCTTCCCACATCTCTGACTGTACCCCAGTTCTTGTATAAATAAATAAATCTTTAAAAAAATTTAAAATAATAAAAACTGATGACTAATTCAAATAATATAATAGGAGAGGTTGTTGATTCTCAACAGAATCATCACAGTGAGAATTCCAGGTTTGTTTGTTTTTTTTCTTTGTCTAGTTAAAAAATGATGGAAATAGTTGCACACATTGAAAATAAGGTGAGAGGGAAATGAAAAGGAGACATTAAAAATGTTATTTTTTTTCTAACTAGATTTATAGCATCCTTATTCCAAAGTAGAGCAGCAACATTGCCAGAATTCCAGATCATTAAGAAGTTGGGCTAGCATGACAACTAGTACATAAAATATGGCCACTTCTGAACTATGTCCAAAAAATAATTAACAGGTATATGAAAAATTCTTGAAATGTCAGATCAGATACAATAAAGCAAGCAGTTTTATCAAAATGAAAGCCACTATTTTTTTTTTTTAGCAGAAAAAAGCAGTAGGTACATTAATTTCACTTCAACCTTTAAGTGCAAAAAGCAGTATTTGGTGAATTTTGTACATGTCATCATTATTTCAAAAACTGATTCTTTTATTTTATAAGAAATGTTATGCACTACATCACTTTCCAGCCTCCCTAATAGACATATACTCGTGTCAGAAGGAGATGGAAAAACTGGAAATATAATATCTCATTATAGACTATCCACTGTTTAAACCTCCAGGCTGGCAATATGTATTTAAATAATATGTCATAAAAACCTCTTGGTACATAATGATGTAATAAATATGAGAATGCCTCTAAGGCTAACTAACTTATTTTCCCAATTGGTAGGTTACACCCTGCTATGATCCCATCACCAAGTGAAATTTTAGGCATATTCCTTTGGGCAAAAGAAATAGTGATGGAAGAAAAAATATTACTAATTTTAGCTGGAATGAAAAAAACAGTCCAGTCTCTTAATCATCTAAAGTGCTTTTTGTGGGTTAGATTTTTTTTTTCTGCTTAGGTCAATTCAACTACAAAATTCTCAGTGATTTTTTTTTAATGTTCGACCTTCCAAGTTATTTAGGTGCAATTGTTAGGGAAAAAGAGAAACAAAAACTATCCATCTGTAAAGTATACCTGGAGAATCTGAGATTTTGTTAACAGCATCTAAAAAAGGAAACAAAAATTTCTTCCTCTCAGAAGAAATTTATTGTTTATGCATATATATGCATATATAAATATATGTATGTGTGTTATGTGTATATAGATATAATTTCTACATCAGAAAGTAAACTTACCTTCATTGGTCAGATACAGTATTGGTAAAATTGTATTGGGGTTTGGGAAATGAAGGCAAATAAAAGAAACTATATATAGTATATATAACCCATAAATAAGTTAATCTTGAAGAAAAAATGTATAGACAAAAACATCCATACACAGATTATGAAGACTAATAGTATAAACATATACACACACACACACACACACACTCTCACAGGTTTACCAAACCCTGGAAAACTAATGCAAAGGAGTAGTTTCAGAAAAAATGGCAGGAAATATGATTATGTTACATAGTTGATAGCTTGGAATTGCAATACTTTTTTTTTAAGATGTTTATTTATTTATACAAGCACTGGGGTACAGTCAGAAGCGCAGGAGGGTGAGAGAATTCACCAGAGCCAGAGCGGGGAGCAGAGCAGGCAGAAGGACCGCCGTACACTGCTGGGGGGAGCGGCAGGCGGCAGGAGAGGACTGCGTGCCATGTGGGACCCTCACCTGGAACCGGCGCTGCAGAGGCTGCGGGCAGCTTCACAACCCAGCACTCAACCGCTGTGCCACCGGGGAGGCCCAGAATGGCAATACGTCTAATGATCTTAAGATTTAGAAATACCCAATGAGCTTCCCTATGAATTTAAATATAATTATAAATTAAAATTCATTAAAAATTTTCTCCACATTTTACATTAACAGCAAATGAAAAGACATTGCCCTGAGATCACCTCTTGGAAGTAACTTACAGGGATTTGTGAACGAATATTTATTGTGAGTAATAAATTAAAAGTGTACAAAAAAGGCTGTGGTTATAAACTGCTAACATATCACGGATCTTTGATTCCAAACACATCATAAGCATTGCTACACTGGCTCAGTCCAATGTTCATTTTAAATGATGTTTTTATATCCATAGACCATTTATTCTATTAGAACATAGTCCATTGTGGAGTTCCAGGTGACTATTTTGACTGTCATTTCAAGGAAATGGTCCTTCTGATTTTAAAAAAAACCTGCAGACAGACATATTTTTCAATTATGTGGAATATGTGGAAATCAGCAGTGCTTTTTACCCATATCAGAATGCAGTATTAATCTTAATGATATATATTTTTTAAGACTCAAAAGCCAGTATTTATAAGCATTCCCTTAAACAGATGCACATAGGTTCTGAATGAAAAATCTTCCATATATCAGTCCAGAGCATAAGTGAGCTCTATAAGCACTGAGCTGTTGATATGTGGTCAAGTATTTTTCTTAGTGCTAAGGGCAGTTATGCAGAGAAACAACGCGGCTGCTTTCGTTCACAGGCCATCCCCTTTCTGATGAGATTTTTTATTCTTGGCAAATTTATCCAAGAACTTAATTCAGTCTTACAATGTGTGCATATTCTTATCCCTTCTTATCACCTTCCTAAAATATCTGCAGGAAACATCAGAAATGAGCTCTAGAATACCTAGGACAATAATTACCCAAAAATGTTATGTAGGATTTCTCATGGTGTGAATGGGGCAGATTCTTGTTTAAGATTCATAATTCTCATCAGTGTCACACTCAGAAGACAAAATTGTAGCAATTCTATTGATGCAATAGAAGAAATTATCCAGAAAAAGCAAAAGATAGCTCACTTAAGAGGCAAAATCTTCTGGCAAAATTAAAATTCTGAACTAACAAACAGATACGTAAAGGCATTAGGCATTAAAGTCTGTATTACTGACATAAAATGTGGGAGACAGAAACGTAGAGATAGGGGCATTGATTAAATTTATGGTTATATTAGCTAAGAAGAAAACACAAAATGATCCAAGAAACTCATCAAGACTTATGCTTCAATCAATGCACTAATATCTGAGACTATCAAGATATGAAAACATTAACAAAGGTATTATTCCACTGAATTACTTTAATAATTCCATTTTTTCCCAATCAAATAAAAATTAACTGCACTGGTCTGAGTAACAGAAGAATATATGTTGTACATATCACCTGTGTAAGTCTGTAAGTCTAGAAACACACACACATAAAATCACATATTCAATATACTCTGGCCCATCTATACTTTACATGGGTAGTTGTAAGATTATTTTTCAGTAAATAAAAATGAGAACTGTCCTTTCCCAGTATTTATTTATTCATGCTTACTTTACTATGGACAGATGCTAGTCAAATGGCTTTATATATGTTCATTCAGTTCCTCCAACAAACTTTGAGGATGTTGCTTTTATTATTCCCCTCTTAAAGATGAAAGAATTGAGGCACAAAAGTCTCGGTAAGTTGGTGAGGGTGATACAGATAGTGTCTGGCAGAGCAACTATTTGAGGACCAGAACTCTGACTCCAGGATCTCTGTCCTTTGCACCTTCACTGCTTCTCAGAAGATGCAAAAAAAAAAAAAAAAAAAAAAGAGAGAGAGAGAGAAGGAATTAACCAAGTGAGTCAGAAAGAGTGTGTTCAGAAGGACCTGAAGGCAGAGAAAATTGGACTGCTTCCAGATATTCCTCTCAAGCTTAAAAAGTTAAAAATATAAATATCTATTTTAGAGAATATACTATGAAGCAGAAAGTTTATAAAGATGATCCCAGAAGAGTTAATTTTTTTAGTAAATAGTTATATCTTTACTCAACAAATAAATCCTTAGATTCTGATAGAATCAAATATATCTTTCCTTTGTTGTGGCCTAAAGGGAAGTCTAACAAGGTCATGATAGAAACACATGCCAACCCCCTTTTGAAAACATCAGTCATTCTTTTAAACCACTTTGAACAACACAGTGAGAATCAAACCAACATTATTGGATTGAATTTGGTGTCAGCATGGAAGAATATTCCAGGATACAACTATTCCAAATCCTTGCTAAACTAAAACCCATATCTTAGTAGTCTACAATGGAAACTATTTCTGACAATGATACAGAGAAGCAGTGAGTAAAAATTGAGTCAGCTAGGTTATCAGGCAGGCCTGAAGGCAATCATGTCAGAAACAAGTTAGAGAACACTCCAGAATAACACACATGAGACTGGGCAACTTCAGTCAGTCCCGTAAGCTATGAACAATGTATCTTGATAACTTTCAGAGCCTGGTAATTTTAAGCTAAACACTCAGATATAATGAACTCTTTGGAAAGAAATCTTCAACCATAAGGTAAATTTAATTTTTAGAAAACATTTACTGTAGTGCCTATTCTTTTTTTTTAAAGATTTATTTATTTGTGCATACAAGAACTGGGGTACAGGCCAGAGGTGTGGTGGGTGAGAGGATTCACCAGAGATAGAGTGGGGAGCAGAACAGGCAGATTGACTGAAAACACTGCTGAGGGAAGCAGCGGGTGAGGCAAGAGAGGTCTGCTGAGCCATGTGGGTTGCTCCCTGGCCAGGGGTCGAACTCATGCTGCAGTGGCTGCAGATAGCTTCATAGGTTGTGTCTTAACCCCTTGCACCACCAGGGAGGCCCCTAAAGTAGTCTTTTTTTTTTTAAGATTTATTTATTTATTTATACTAGCACTGGGTACATTCAGAAGCCGGGAGGGTGAAAGAAAGAGCCAGAGCGGGGAACAGAACAAGAAGACCGATGAAATACACTGCTGAGGGGAGCAGCGGGCATGGCAGGAGAGGTCTGTTGTGCCACATGGGACCCTCGCCGCCAGCCGGGGATTGAACCGGCACTGCAGAGGCTGCGGGCAGCTTCGCAGCCCAGAGCTCAACCACTGCGCCACCAGGAGAGGCCCCTAAAGTATTCTTAATGAAAGATGTACGGCCAAGTAATATGGGACTTGGTAGACATAACCTTTTCAAGAAACATTAGCAAGAAAGAGAACACAAATACATCTTAACTTTCAGCTCCATAACTTCAAAGAAACATTGAAACAATATAAACAAAGCAGTTATATATCATGAAATTTAAGAAATGTATAAATTTAAGCAAATGGCCCTCTAAAAATGCATCATACTAAGGTCTCACATTTATATCCTTTGTCATCCATTCTGTTTTTGTTTTTCTTGCACTTCCTTACATTGTTTTCCCTGTTTAACATAATTAAGGTAGACTTTACTTTCTATTTTCTTTTCTCAGGTTTTTTCTCTTGAGGAAAGTATTTACTTAATTGCTTCATTCCTACTCCTAAACCTAGCCATCTTCTTTCACCTTACCCATCTTTGCTAGGCCAGAAGAGGGCATTTTCCTAAATCCCACTTGTTAGGGTCCAACACTGGTATAGCTGAAAGAAACCCCATGGAGACATTAGTATCTCTAACTTGATAATTTTAGCCACAAATCTTAGAAAGAAAAGGATGCTGTGGAATTCTCTGAAGACACTCAGGTGCTACATAGTAAACATGTAATACAAACTGAGATTCACAATGAATGCAGGGAATATCCAAAAACATATGAACATCAAAATCACCTTAGTTATTTCCCCTAGGATGTTCAGAGCACAAGATTTTCTAATTCCTAATGAGAAAAGATGAGAGGTAAACACATGACTGGCATATTAAAAATGTATAGTCTGAAAGAGCTGCCTGTGTCTCTGATATTTCATTGCATTATTATTGTTCAAGTAGATAACTAGCCTTTTTTTAGTAATGTGTAATTTTACCTCAAAATTATAGCAATTTTTCCTAGATATCAAAATGCAGAGATGTTGGTAATGTCAGACTAACCAGTAAATCAAAAATAAAAATCAATCTCTCCCTCTCCCTCTCCTCCCTCTCCCTCTCCCTCTCCCTCTCTCTCTCTCTCTCTCCCTCTCTCTCTCTCACACACACACACACAGAGCCCCAACAAACCATGACAAAAGACATCTGACTACATGTCAAGTCTCCTTGACCTACAAACACTATAAAATTCCACAGTGGATATCTTTGCTTTGGAGCTCTATGATAGCATACCAAAAACCTTGCTTAAAATTGAGCAACACATTTTCAGGCTGAATGACTTTATTTTATATTTCCTCTGATACAAATAGAAAAGGCATTTCACATTCAACTTCTTATGCTAGACTGCACCACAGATAAGTACATACCTTCAGTTGTGTCGATATGGTAATAAAATTGTGGTAAGCATAGAATTATCCATATACTCATTTCCTATTTCTTTTCTTTCTTTTTACCCAGGAACTACTCTCCAGCCAGTTTCCATGGGGCTAGGGGAAAATTTGGGTGATTGGATAGGAAACTCTGGGCAAACTTTTACTATAGTGATACCATGACTAATGAGTCTTCCATATGCTTCAACTCCTACCAAAATCCTCAGAAAGTTAACTTCACAACAGGTCTGAAAATCAAAAGCTAGCAGGATGCTGTGATCTGGTCCCTCCCTCTCCCTTGCCTGCCAATATCTTATCTACTCTCCTTACCAGACATGAAAAAGGTGCAATGTCTTTTTTAATTAGCTCCATCTCCATCAATATTACCCAGCAGGAATCTTGCCTTGGTTCCTGAAATTACAATACCTCTCATCTTCTTCTAATCACGTTGGCTTTTTTCCTTTTCGGTTTTGTTTCCAAAAATAATTTAAACCAAAGAATATTAAGCAAATTAAGAATTTTAAGCAATATTAAAATTTTTCAATAATTTCTATAATTGAAAATATCATACTGAGTTGGAAGCTCAATTTACAACAATGGGTTGTCAGTCCTCTACTGATAAGTTATATCCTGGCAACAACGTCATTACACACCACCACAGAACTATTCTGGGATCTTCTGGGTCCCCTACAAGGAAAGTCTCCCACTTCCCTTGTTGTTTTTGGACTCCAGACTCATGGTCATGAAGTCCTCCTGGTCCCATTCTTGTCTACCCAGAGTCTATTTTCCAAAAGTGTCTGAATCATTATTTAAAAGGCAAATCAGGGCCTCCCCGGTGGCGCAGTGGGTTGAGCGCCAGGCTGTGAAGCTGTCCACAGCATCTGCAGCGCAGGTTCGATTCCCAGCCAGCCAGGGAGATACCCACATGGCACGGCAGACCTCTCCTGCCTTGCCCGCTGCTCCCCTCAGCAGTGTCTTTGATCCATGTGCCTGTTCTGCTCCTCGCTCTGTCTCCTGTGAATTCTCTCACCCTCCAGTGCCTCTGACCTGTACCCCAGTTCTTGTATAAATAAAACAAATCTTAAAAAAAATTAAAGGTAAATCACTCCTCTCAATAAAATCATCCATGGCATCCTGTATCATTACGGATACACACCAGACTTACAAGACCCTGTTTTAGCTGACCTTTGGTATCCCTCTGTTCTCAAATCATATTACTCTGTTCTTCCTTCATTTATTTTTTATAATACTGGATTCTTTGCTCTTTCTTAAACATGCATCAGAAATTGCTGTCTTTTCCCCCCACGCTCTTCATTTATCTTTCTCTCATTCTCTTCCTTCTTTCCTTTGCCCAGTCTCCTTTCTTCTTCTCCTCCTTTCTCACAGTTCCCCACTAGATACCCAGGTAAGGTCTTTTACCTGCTGTACTCTCCCTTGTCAGATCAACTTCTCTAACCTCCTCTCCTACTCTCAGCTTCAGTCTCCTTGGGGTCCTTCCTTAATTGTGCACTTTATACAGAATACTTTAATTGTGCAAGGAATTTATTCATTTTACTTCTCTAATTTGAATACCTACTGAGAGCACCTGCTCTACGAAACAACAAATATTTCTAAGAGATCAAACTTTGTGCAGAGGAAGAGAATCAAATGGAAGTTCCTGAGAAAAAGAAAATAATATTTTAGTTTTTTTTCACTTTAAAAAAAACATAAAATACTAGTATTAGTACTTGGTATTTAAAGGCCTTTTAGTATGCCTTGCCATTTATCCCTTGCTATATGGAATAGCAATCTGTGTCCTTCGACATCGGTTTTCCCAAGTAATAACACTGAGGCAAGAGTGAAATGTTTCTCAACATGTGTTGCTCATTTCTTTAATGTCTCTAAAAGAGGGGGTGGAGTGGGAATGTGCCTACATGAAAGTTTGTTTCGTTGGTTTCTGGGTTGATAAAGGACACGGCTTCCTAGTGTGGAGGAAATATGAACAATGGAATGAATGCTTAGGGGAAAAGATAAATTAATGGTCTCATTAAGTTATTCTCTCAGATGAATGCAATATTTTCTTGCATTTGCTATTGTTTTCCAGGTGTGTAGACCACACATTTCCTTTTTTCCCTTCTTGTTCTAATTCTTTGTTTCAAAAGTGTTTATAGTGTTGCAATAGTTGCGCTTGCTGGCTGAGCAATATTAATTCATATTACTCTGAAATATATATATGTGTGTACATATACGTGTATATATGTATATATGCATGTATATGTTTGCATATGTGTATAGATGTGTATATGCATATGTATATATGTGTCTATATATCAAATAAATACATATTTGTGACATCAAAACTTTATATTATAGATACTAACAATATAAAATATCAGCATAGTGATTTAGATGAGCATCAGAAATTTCAGCTTTATTTAAGCAATTTTGATTTTAATGAATTATAATTTGCACTTTCTAAAAGTTATATTGGAAGAAAAACTTATAGAAAACAAGAATTTCTTTAAATTTTACATTTTCTTTACTATATGTTTTTGATATAAATGTTTAAATTTTGGACACCTGAATATAATGAGCTTTTTAATAGTTCAATCCCTGAAATCACTGCTATTAATAGAACACAAATGATGTAAAAACTGATAAGCTAATTAGTAATTTCACTCAAATGGCACAAAAATATTATGGAATTAATGCATGACATGCGTGAGTCATGCCTGTCTACATTTTGTGACTCATCGAATCACCACCAGCCCATCCATCAAAATCCAAGAAAGACGAACAATTATAAGCAGATGCAGCCAGGTATACATGGTTAAATTTAAATCATATAAAAAATACAACCTTATATGCATTTTTAAAGTTTGTTGTTATGAGGATGTATTTATGTGTGTGTGTGTGTGTGTCTGTGAAAATAAAGGAATAGAAAATGTTTTATCCAAGAGCTTGAATACTTGATTTATATTTACATATTCAAAGAAAGGGGTAGCTTCCATTTATATTTTTGCCCTACTCCGTTAAAATGGTGAGCATGAGCCTATCTAATCTCCCCCCTGTGAAAAAGAATAATTTGATTAACACTAAAGTAATATTAAAAAGTCTAAAGACACAATTTACAGAGAAAAATATGAAAGCAGCATTGTGAAGGAAAAGTCCCATTCTGACACCTGTATTTTACAAGAAAGGACTAACAAGACATTTAAGGAAAACTTAAAAAAGGACATCAATCTTTAACCATATACAAGGTATGTGAAGGTTTGTTGATTATAATAGATAATGCGAATGTTGATATATTAATAAAATTTACATCAAACCCTTCCTGAAGGACCTAATGTACTCTGTGGATGAATTACCTTTCCCACTTCTTTGGTTTAGCATACCCAAAGCTAGGTGACCCAGACTTGTACGATATTCCATTAAATTCCGCCTTACAACTTTGCTAAGTGAATTAAGGCAAAAAGTGAAAGACAGTTACCTGATAGTTTCACTCATTTGTGAGATATAAGCAACCAGAGAAAGCAAACTGACAAAGCATAGCAAAAATAACATTAGCCTCTGACAAAAATATATACTAATTACTAGAGGAGGCGAGAGGTAGGAGAGAGGGAATAAAGGAGGTATTGCCACTGTAGCTCTGATGGAGAATGAGAGCACATATGAAGGTGTGAAGATGTACTCCCTCCAGCAGTTGTTATGCAAACAACTGCTAAATCAGTACAATTTTTTTTTAAATTGAAAAAATCAACTAAATAAATGAATAAATTGCATCTCTACACCAATAGTCCAGAATTAAAATGGATGCTCATTCTTTTTCTCCAGTTTTATACATCCAAAGGTAAAAAAGCTAGATATAAAGTTACTCTAAACATCTCCATCTTCATTACACCCTCCAAATTAAATTAGTCATAAGTCATTATTTTCTGGCATTCCATTAAGTAGACCCTGATCATGTTTCTATAATAAAATTTGCATCATTGTTTCCTGATCTTCTCCTAGAAGATCTACTTTGTTTACACTGTGTAGTAGTTTGCCTCTCTCAACTATTCATAATCCTTTCTCCTTTAGTTGAGGATTGTTTCTGACAGTATAATTCCCACATAAGCTACGTGGCATCACTAAGGAATTTGTTACAAATTCAAATTATTAGGTACCACCCAGTTCCACTGAGTCAGAAACTCTGAGGATGGGGGCCAGCCATCTGTGTTCCAACAAGTTATCCAAGTGTCCAAGTGAATTTGTGCATTCTTTTTTTTTTTTTTAAGATTTATTTTTATACAAGAGCTGGGGTACAGGCCAGAGATGCAGGAGGATGAGAGGATTAACCAGAGACAGAGCAGGGAGCAGAACAGGCAGATGACTGAAATACACTGCTGAGGGGAGTAGCAGGCGAGACAGGAGAGATCTGCCTCGCCATGTGGGAATCTCCCTGGCTGACCAGTAATTGAACCTGTGCTGTAGAGGCTGCAGACAGCTTCACAGCACTGCTCTCAACCACTGAGCCACCAGGGAGGCCCAATATCATGCATTATAATATTCCACAACAGGGCCTCCCTGCTGACTCAGGGGGTTAAGTTGCAACCTATGAAGCTATCCACAGCCACTGCAGTACAAGTTCAATCCCTGGCCAGCCAGGAAGTTACCCACATGGTACAGCAGTCCTCTCCTGACTCACACGCTGCTTCCCCTCAGCAGTGTACTTCAGTCAGTCTGCCTGTTCTGCTTCCCACTCTGTGTTTGGTGAGTCCTCTCACCCCCCACACCTCTGGCCTGTACACCAGTTCTTGTATGCATAAATAAGTCTTTAAAAAAAAAAGAAAATTCTACAACAAAGTTTCTAAAGTGAATTTTTTTAAGGAAATACCAATCATGCCATTTGCCTGCTTGAAATACCTTTTTGATTCCCTAACATATAAGGATAAGCCCACTTTCTGAAAGATGTAGAATGCCCTTTCAGTTCTAGATTTTCAGCCCTTCTTTTTCCATTTCCTTCCTCCCACCTTGTGTTTTAGTCATATGAACATTTTGAAATATTTTAAATGCACCCTGCATTTTATGCCTTTTCCTAGTGTACATCTTCCCACACATAATTTATCCACCTGGAGGAGTTCTATTCATCCTTCCTGATCCAGTTCAAAAGTCCTCTTTTGCAGAATGATTTCTAAGGACTAATTTCAAAAGTTTATTTACAGCTTATTCCAACTCTTCCAGGTCCACCTACATAAATTTCCTGAATTAACATTTTTAGACTTTCAACTCTTAAGAAAATCTATTTATTGTACAAGGATGTAAAAACAGACAGAAATGACACTGTTCCTTTCACCTCTGATTCTCCCACCCCCTGGTTCTAGGGTAATCTCTTGGAATATTTTGTGCTTCTTAAGGACATTGATGACTTTCCCCAGTCATTGGCTCACCTGTTCAGTGGTAAGCCCAATCCTACATTTGTAGAATACAAGGCAAGAGTATAAATGTATGCTCACAGACTACCTGCCCAACTTCAAGGTTTTTTTTTTTTAATATCTAAGAAATTTCAATAAAATTTGTTCTATCATTGTGTTATCTTAAAATATAATGTCTGAATGCCAAAAAAAAAAAAACTATGGATTTTAGATGACTAAAAGCTGGAAAAACATCAAATACACTAAATTTAAAATTCAGTATACATGTATAAATATACTATTGATGAACTGGCAATGTTTATATAGGTAATAAAATAGAAGAAACATAACTTATAAACTTTATGTATTACATAAAATTTATATGCCTTGCTTTATCAAAATTATGTTGTAATAAGCAAGATTTCAATTAATGTGCATTGCTGAAAACAATGATGCAAAATATTTAAAATAAAATGTAATTTTATGTAAATGGCAATGCAAATGCACTTTGTCAAAATCAAAGTAATATTAAAACTCAAAAATAAAATTATTTTTATTTGTTTCAAAATTATTTTTCTTACATTTTCAAAGTAATCTATTAAAATTAAAAGTAACAAGTATATAATCAATATCAAACTTTAATCTCAAAATATTTGGACTTTCCTGGTGGCCTAGAGGTTAAGTCTCAGTGATTGCCTCTACAGCCTGTGTTTCCTCCCCAACCAAGGAGCTAAGCCACATATGGCTCAGCAGATAGCTCCTGTCTCACCCAGTGCTCCCCTCAGCAGTGTTTTTCAGTCATTCCTCCTGATATGCTCCCCACTCTTTTTCTGGTGAATATTCTCACCTCCCCACACCTCAGGCCTACACCCCAGTTCTACACAAAAATAAAATGTAAAAGTAAAAGAATTATTAAATTGTTATTTCTTCATATAATTTTGACTCATTTAACACTGCTTGCCATCTATCCACCAATATAAAAAACCAATAGCACACTTCATGCACACTTTCTCTAGTTTTACATATATACAAGTTCTAAGAGTAATATGAACTGTTAAATAATGAAATATGTACCTCCATCATGATGTGATATTTGCATGTATTTTCAAATCTGCCAATGAAGCATGAATAGGAGACAACTAATGACCAGCTCTGCTCAAGGAAACAATTCTTACTTATGCAGAAATTTACATCATTTATCCCAAGAGGAAAGATTGTAAAGGCTTATTATTTCTCTTACACTTCTCAAATTTCCTACCTAGTCCCCAGCACTCCAAAGCAAAATGTTCACCTCCAAATGCTGCCCATGGCAGTTCAATGTGGATGCTGTCATGGCATTTGAACTCTTCTCTTTTGCTTCTGTGATAGTGAGAGTACTTTCCTGTAGCTCAAGTCATATTAATCCTGAAAGCAAATGGTTATGGTTTCTGATTGTTCTAAGCCACTCTGAAGATGAGACACCAAGTGACAGAGGCATTGATGCTTGTGTTTGTGATAGAGCATGGGGCCCAGGACAGAGATCCTGTTTCATTTGATCTAAGTTTGGCACTACTTAGGTATTTGGTATAGTCATTTTAACTAGACATAGAGAAGTAGGGTTAGATTTTAAGGTTCTATCCTAATGTAATAAATATATTTATCTCAGAGCTAGACTTTCATAGGTTTGGAAGACTTCATTCAACTTTTATTATCAGAGCAAACTCAAAATTCTAACCCCCACCACCATCAAAAGCGGAAGTCACATTTCTGACTTAGCTGTCTTATAAATGAAGGCAGATAAAATGATCTAGTTATATTCCAAGATATATATATTTTAATGTTTTATGTTTAATATTGTTGCAAAATATGTCCATGTTTAATGAAAGAGCCCGCTTTCACGAGTGAGTTCTTTGGTAGTTAGCATGGGATTCATTATGTTTGAGTCAAAACATATTCACTGAAAATCATTATGACTTTGGTATGTCCATGGTCCTAGATGTAATGAGAATATAAAAGGAAAAATAGAAATTTGTAGGGGAATACAAATAAACAATGTGAAGGTAACTTGCACATATCACCTTGACTAGTATATGATGTCTAATTTGGTCAAACAATTGTCTAGATGTTGCTGTGGAAAATATTTTTTGTACATATGATCAACATCTATGATTATGTGGCTTTAGGCAAGAGAGATTCCCTTCAATGATGCAGAGGGATCTCTTTCCACAGTTGGAGGTTTATGAACAAAAAATAAAGTTTCTGAAGGAGGTATTCTGCATCAAGACTAGAACATAAGAATCCTGCCTGAATTTCAGGTTTACTGGCATGCCCTATGCATTTCAGACACCAGACTGTACACCGATTCATGTTTGAGTTTCTAAATAGTCTATAGATTTTGGCCACCAGCCCCAACAATTGCAAAATCCAATTCCCTCTGGACAACTCTGACTGATACAAACAGATATTTCTATCATCTTTGTTTATTTCAATCCCCAGTGTTCGATAATCATCAAGGCAATGCAAACATATATATGTACTGTATCACCTTCTCTCTATCTTCCCATAGTGTATTGGCTTCCACCCCTCAGCACTATGGGGTATTGTTACCTAATATTTTAAGTAATTGATATGACAAATATGAAATAAGCACTAAACAAAAATCTGAACAAAATGGTTAGCAAAAGTGACAAATGGATGTGTATGGAATATCAGAAATAAAAATGCCATAATAGTCTCTTTTTCACATACTCACAGAAAATTGACACCAGTTGATCTATGAAATTTGGAACCCATGATAACTCAAAAATTTAAAAGGCTGAAATATTACAGCTCATATCTGACCCCAATACAAATAGACTAGCCACTGATTCTTGTCACCCACCTCTGTTTAGTATAGAATTTCCTCAGCATCTCCTCTCCTAGTCAGCATTGGTCTCTGATGCTCAGAAGGTGCTCTAGTTCCACCCCAAGTCAGGAGATCCTCTGAATCCAGCACCACCAGCACAACCTAGATTTTCCTCTTGAATAAAAAATCCGGAACTTCCTCTGATGCTATCTTCCTCTCCTTATCTCTTATCCCACAGTATATTGCAAAAACAGTCATTAAAACTTACAGTGAGTAATTGATTTAAAAGCCTGACTTCTTGATCCAGTCATCTATCTGTGGACATTTGGGTTGTTTCCAAAGCTTAGCTATTGTAAACAGTGCTGCTATAAACATAGGCGTGCAGGTGCTCTTTGGAATTGATGTTTCTATGTCCTTTGGGTAAATACCTAGGAGTGGAATTGCTGGATCACATGGAAGCTCCATGTTTAGTAGGTCAAGAAATCTCCACACAGCTCTCCATAGTGGTTGGACTAGTTTGCACTCCCACCAACAGTGCAGGAGAGTTCCTTTTTCTCCACAATCTTGCCAACATTTGTTGTTGCTAGTTTTTTTTAATATGTGCCATTCTCACTGGTGTAAGATGGTACCTAATTGTAGTTTTGATTTGCATTTCCTTGATTACAAGTGATGTTGAACATTTTTTCATATGCCTGTTGGCCATTTGCATTTCCTCTTCAGAGAAGTTTCTTTTTAGCTCTTCTGCCCATTTTTTGACTGGATTATTTTCTTTGTTTTTGTTGAGTCTCATCAGCTCTTTGTAGATTTTTGTAATCAGTCCTTTATCATTAGTGTTGTGGGCAAATACCATGGAATATTACTCAACATTCAAAAAAGATAAACACATGCAATTTGCAGCAACATGGATGGAGCTGGAAGGGATCATGCTCAGCAAAATAAGCCAGAAAGAAAAAGAAAAATACCGGATGGTCTCACTCATAGCAGGAATCTAGAAAACTTAAATAAGGGACCAGGAAAAAGAATAACTACAAGAAAGAAAATATCAAAATCAACAAACAACTATGAACCAAAGACACTCTATTTGGGGTGGGGAATAGGGAAAGGAGAGATTGGGGTCAAAATAAGGGGGTTGTAATTGTATGGGAAAATGTGGAAAAAATAAAATAAAAGCCTGTCTTCTATTTAGATTGTGAGTTCCGCATGCACATAGACTGTTGTAGTGGCAAGTAGGCACAGGGCAGGTTCTCAATGGATCCAGGGAGATGGGTAAAGAAGAGTGCTGGAGCCCTCACTGGCTTTTTCAGGCTTTTGATGATCTTTCTACTCCACTTTTAGTGAAGCAACCAGGTACCAGACAGGCAGGGAGGCCAGGGAGATAGGGGCTGGCAGGCCTCCCAAACCCAGCAGGATCTTTACTCTTTGAGCTTTCTCTGGCATCCCCTCATGGTCTCTTCAGCCCTGGCTCCACCCCGCCCTCTGTCCCACCATCCTTATAGACTCAGACTCCAGGCTCAGGTGTGCCTATTTACGCACGCCCACACCACACTCCAGGTGCCCACCATCAGGCATGCATATAAGACCACAGGTGTGGACCATAGATGTTAGTGACAGAAGGGCAGAAAAAACCTGACAACTTCCATTTACCCTACAATTGTGTTATTCATTAATGGATTTTCTAAGGCTAGAATATGCCAGTCATTTAATAATCAATTAATAACCAGTCAAACTTGCCAAGTGTCAGAGGAGTCAGATTACCTAGTTCAGCTGGTATGTGGTAAAGAATAGGAATAAAGGATGGTGGGGAAGCACAGGGAAAGAAGATTGGGGAGAAAAGAAGTAGGCCCCCTGAAGCTGACACTCACAAGATGGTACTCATCCTCAGCTTCTCCAAGACCCCAGCAGCCTTAATCACCTCCCTCCCAGTGACTTTGATAGCTCTGGCTAAGGAACTTGGTACCTGCAAGCAATTAACTTTAATAAGGCAGCAGGTGATTTCCTTAAAAGAATGCTGAAGAGCACATTTGCTGACAACAGCTCTAGATTCTCTAGTTACTCAGCCATGGTTTCTATCTCTGCCCTTATGAACCCAGTCTGCGGTTGTTAGAAATGAATGAAGAAGTAGTGAGTGTGTGATTCTTTTCACTCTCAAACTGGTAATCAGTTTCATGGCATGATTATATGTAACAAACATTATCAAAAAGTCTTTTCAACTTATGAATATAGGCAAAAGCCAACAAGTGGTAACAATTCTCTTTGGTAAACACTTCATAGTTTCTGTAAATGAAGGGTTATGAAAATGTTTTCCCCAGTATAATGTGGTCATTTTCTTCTGTAGCTATTGCATTACCTAAGCAAAACTGGGGGATTCTGGGTATGATTCTAAGTTCAATTGCTTTACTTTACTTTCTTACTTCCTGTTAATGCAAAGACAACCCAATGGTTCTCTCTGATGTTAGGTATCAGCTGTCACCTACCCAACAAAATCACTGCTTATGTTCTATATATAAAATGCAAATAGTATTTCATTTTCTTACTCAAAATTTTCATTAATTTCCCATTACTAAATGAATATAGTGGAGTCAAAAGTTACTCAGGGTTAAATTTCAAGGAAAAAAAGGTGAAAATGATATTTTGCTCAAAATTAACATTAGATATGTTTTAAATTGCCCATCAGGGCCTCCCTGGTGGCACAAGGGGTTAAGCACAGCACTGTGAGGCTATCTTCAGACTCTGCAGCACGAGTTCAATCCCAGACCAGCCAGAGAGCTACCCACATGGCACAGCAGACCTCTCCTATCTCTCCCACTGCTCCCCTTAGCAGTGTATTTCAGTCAATCCAACTGTTCTACTCCCCACTCTGTCTCTGGTGAATTCTCTCACCCCCTACATCTCTGGTGTGGACCCCAGTTCTTGTATGCATAAATAAATCTTAAAAAAATAAATTGTCCATCAAACAGAGTTTACTCCCACTATATATGAATCCCTAAGTAGTAATACTTGTGCTTGTGTGTATAGTAATTTACAGTTTATAAACAAACAGAATGTAAGCTTCTATACGGCAAAGATTTTCATTTCTTGTTAATTGATTTAGAAACAAGAACCTAAAGTAAAACTTCTCATATAGCCCCCATCAATGAAAATTTGTTAAATGGATAAGTTAAATCATTATGAATACAATTATTTAAGTCACTCTCTCCCTCAACACATGTACAATCGAAGTAACATAAATTTAGTTTGTGTGGTGCTACATCGCTAAATTTGCATTTCTTTCTTTTTCTTTTAAATATTTGTTTATTTTTATACAAAAGCTGGGGTACAGGCCAGTGGCAGAGGAGTGTGAGAGGATTCACCAGAGACAGAGCAGGGAGCAGAAAAACACTGCTGAGGGGAGCAGTTGGTGTGACAGGAAAGGTCTGTGACACCCTGTGGGATTCTCGTCGGCCGGCCAGGATTGAACCCACTGTTGAGGCTAAGGACAGCTTCACAGCACAGTGCTCAGCCCGCTGCACCACTGCAGAGGCCCTAAATTTACATTTCTTTCCATGCACTACACAGTCTTTCATGACCTATGCCATTGTCCTGCTGGTGCATTAGGTCTTCAGTGGGTCAAACTACTCAGTGTTCTCCACATAGCCTGTGCTCTATCTTTGTACTTTATTCCCTTAAACTAATTTAAGATGTGCTCTTCCAGAACTTTGTTTTCCTCCACTTAAAGTTTTTATGACATCACATTTTTTTTATTCCCTGTGGATCTACCTTCCTGATCAGATTCTAAGAGACTTGAATGTAAAGTCTATGTCCCATTAATAATTATTTCCAGGGCCTCCCCTGGTGGCAGGGCGGTTGAGCGCTGGGCTGCTAAGCTGTCTGCAGCCTCTGTAGTGCCGGTTCAATCCCCGGCTGCAGGAGAGGGTCCCACATGGTGCTCAGATCTCTCCTGGCACGCCCGCTGCACCCCTCAGCAGTGTGTTTCATCAGTCTGCCTGTTCTGTTCCCTGCTCTGGCTCTGGTGAATTCTCTCACCCTCCCACACTTCTGACTATACCCAGTGCTTGAATAAATAAATATTAAAAAAAAAACACAACATTCATATGAGGAGGTTTTATTAAAAAAATAATAATAATTGTTTCCATAGCACAGTGTCTGGTGAATTGACAGACATATAGGGAGCCTGGCTTGTATTGAGTCTGTCTATTGATCTCTATATCTGTTTTGCTTAGCATGATCCCTTACTCAGGCTGGGTGTTCCTTCTCCTTCCATTATGGCAAGATGTGCTACTTTAGACAAGTCACTTAACTTTTCTGACATAAATTATAATCTGATAATGCCTATCATGCTCTTTAGGAATAAAAGCTTTGCTCACCTTATCTGAATAAACTAACAAATAATTTGAGGATGAAAGTTAGGCTGCAGGCAGCACTAGTCTGGTCTAATCTTCAGGACACTGTGTAGCAGCTTCAGCACATGGGACATTCAGGATATCACCTCAGGAAGGGGCTGCGCCTATAAATACTGCAGAGTGAGCAGGGTAACCACCAAGATGATCTTGGAGGATGTCTGCAAGAGTGGTACCTGGAAATGTCTTTATGTGGCTGTGGGCAAGAGGCTGTTGGAAGGAGATCAGATGGATATATTTTGAGACTTTTTCCCGTTCAAATGTGTGTGTCTGCCAAAAGGTTCTTTCCATGATTCAGGGAAGCTTTGTGATGGGAAAAAGAAGACATTTTCTTTGGCTTCACTGGTAGCAAGTGAACACTAGAGTAATTAGATATTAGTCTTTAACTGCCTGCATTTCTACTCACATTCCAGGTAGGAAGGTGAGTTCAAGGATTTCGAAAGTTTTTTCACAAGGAAGGCTAAAGGAGCAGGTGAAAGCAGAAGGGTGGAAAAGAAAAGAATAAAATTTCCAGGTAGCTAGGTAGTTTCCAACATATACACGCATACGTACATACATATACACACACACACATATATATATATATGAACAAAATAAAAGCCCAAATAAAAACACCCTTCTCAGGTATCTATTAAATTTTTACTCTGATTTGGAGGTGTCATCAACTTAGGAAAAAAAAATATTAGAATGACCTCTCTTCTCATCCTACCCTTAAAAAAAAAAAAAAAGGAGAGAAAGGTAAATGGACTCACTATTTGCTTTTTTGAATAACAGATAAATTAAGGGGCTGTTCTGAAAATGAGAAAGTAAAGATAGTCATCTCTGATGACCCCTTTTACCTTCCCTCTGGTGATCATCCACTATATTTCATTGACTCCCATGCCTAGCTCTTAGACAGCTGAAGAGCAAAGCAAGAGGGAATTTCAGCCTGGAAAAAAAAAAAAAAAGACACACTGTCCTTTCACCTGCAGCAAAGTGATAGATCTGCCTTTACCAGAATGGGAATTCAGAACATGACCTCCTAACCCTCCCCACAAATGACTGAGGAAAACTGAAGGCAGGAAGGTGAAGCATATCTTCTCCAGGAGTCTCTGAGCCCCCAGTTTCTTAGCGTGGAGGTTGACCAGGACCTGTGGTAAGTGGCTTGCTCACCACAGGCCAACACCTAATGGGGCTAATTTGAGGAAGGTGAAAGTCTCCTGTCAGCCTGGGGCCAGACTCATAAGAGTCTTTTATTTAATTGTCTGAGGTGGACTCAGATTTTTAACTGCTCCTCAGGTTAGTTAAATATGCAGACAGGATAAAGAACTACTGGGTTATAGGGCCAGCATGAGAACTGAAGTGAGATTTTAGGACTGCACACAGTGAGATTTCAGGATTGCAAACAGTGATGGGAAGAGTTGCATTTTCTGGAAGGCAACCTAGGTACTGGGTTCATGAGTGAGGTGGTTTTTCACAAAAGTGATACATTTCTAAAGCAATGGTTTTAAGGTATACATGCCTGAGATTGTACAAGATATCAAATTGGATATGGAAGAAAATAAATTAACCTATTTATAATTCCCCCCACTTAGAAAATAGTATTCTTCTGTGTATGGTTTAAAATATACACAACCAGACGCAGGTGGTGGCGCAGGCAGTTGAGCACTGCTCTGTTAAGCTGTCCGCAGCCTCTGCAGCGCGGGTTCAATCCCAGCCAGCGAGGGTCCCACATGGTGCGGAAGACCTCTCCTGTCTCTCCCGCTGCTCCCCTCCCTCAGCAGTGTATTTTGCTGCTGTTCTGTTCCCTGCTCTGTCTCTGATGAATCCTCTCACCTTCCCTCGCATCTGGCCTCTATCCTGGTTCTTGTATAAATAAATAAATAAATTTTAAATAAATAAATAAATAAAATATACACAACTGGGCCTCCCTGGTGGTGCAGGGGATTAAGCACCGAACTATGAAGCAATCGCAGCCTCTGTAGCATGAGTTCAATCTCCGGCCGGCCAGAAAGAAACCCACATGGCGAGGCAGACCTCTCCTGTCTCTCCCGCTGCTTTGCTCCCCTCCCTCAGCAGTGTATTTTGCTGCTGTTCTGTTCCCCGCTCTGTCTCTGATGAATCCTCTCACCTTCCCTCGCATCTGGCCTCTATCCTGGTTCTTGTATAAATAAATAAATAAATAAATAAATTTTAAATAAATAAATAAATAAAATATACACACTGGGCCTCCCTGGTGGTGCAGGGGATTAAGCACCGAACTATGAAGCAATCGCAGCCTCTGTAGCATGAGTTCAATCTCCAGCCGGCCAGGAAGAAACCCACATGGCGAGGCAGACCTCTCCTGTCTCTCCCGCTGCTTCCCTCAGTGATGTACTTCAGTCAATCTGCCTGTTCTGTTCCCCACTCTGTCTCAGGTGGACCCTCTCACCCCCCACATCTCTGGCCTATACCCCAGCTCTTATGCATAAAAATAAATAAATCTTTTAAAAAAATTAAAAAATAAAATATACACAACTTAGTAGTTTAGTACTATGTGATATATGTGATTTATAAATTTAAAAAATGTTTTAGAGGTATATACTCAACAATATACTATTGATAGGTATGAATAATTTTAAGTTTGGAAAGCGCTGTTCTAGAGAAGCACTGGGATTCCTTTCTGTAGGTTTTTGCTGGTAAATCTGTGATAACTGGTCACAATCAGAGGGGAGCTAGTTTCTTTCACCCAGGTGCCTAGGAAATAGGCATACAAATAAAATAATTATAAAAATAATAGTAATTAGGCAGAAGAGGACAACACGCTATCCTGCTGGGGCATGGTGGTGAGACTTAAAACAGAAGGTGGAAACAGCAAGAGGACGACTTCATCACTGGTAACAATAGCAACAAAAGGAGTGATTGCTACTATTTCATGAATCACTAGTAAGGTTCAGAAACTATGCTAGTCACTCTCCCTGAATTACTATTAATCCTCATGATGACACACTTGTTTTACAGAAAGGAAAGAAAAAGCAAATGTTTCAAGTCAATAAGAGGTGTGTGTAGGGTAAGGAAAAATGTCAGGCTTTTCTGCCCTCCTGCCATCAGGATGGATGATGGATCCTTGCGGTCCTGAATGCATGCCTGATGGCAGGCATCTGAAATAGGGTGTGGGCATAGGTAGATGAGATTCACCTGGGCTGAGACTGGGCTTTTAAGGGCGGCGTCACGGGACGCCAGTAGAAGCTGAGGAGAAACTGAAAGAGAAGCCGAGAAGCAGAGAGAACGCCAGAGAGCTCAGATAGAGTGAGGATTTGCTGGGGGTTGGGAGGCCTGCCAGCCTCCTGGCCCCCCAGCACCTCTGCCTGCCATATGCCTGGTAAACCCCAATAAAAACCTGCAAAAAGCCATTGAGGACTCTGACTCCTCCTTTACTGGGTCTGCATGGGATCAGAAAACCTGCACCGTGTCCAGTCCTGCCCTTTACAATGCGCAACAGGGATCCTGACTCCAAAGCCAGTGAGTGTTCTTGACACTAAGTCAGGGTGTGATAAGAGCATGGGTCATAAGTGACATCAAGAAATGGTGGGGAACAGACACATCTTAAGTATTTCAGGCCATTACAATTTAGCCAGATTAAATGTATCAGCATTTTTTTTTCTTTTAATTAAAATTCTTATCTGTGGCTAGTGTCTTTGAAATCAGGAACTAATGCTGGCTTCCTAGGCTATCAAATTGAGAGACTAAAATTTTAAGTATGACACCCAAGTTAAGAGAGGTGTGACAACCACTAGGAGACTCAAGTCCTCTAGTCAAATGCAATTCTTTTAATTACAAATGAGAGTCAAGTTTATCCCCCCACCCAAACATGCACAATCTACAGTATTTCCACGTGCACTGTGCACCTGTGTTCACCCTTTCTAGAGATCCTCCTATCACACTCGTGGTTCTAAAAGCAATGAGAGCAACAGTGAACTCCTAAGAGAACTTCTGTAGAACTATCTTCATTTTATTTTATTTTTTAAATTGTATCATTTTTATGAATGTAACATTGCTTTATAACATTGTATATGTGTAAGGGCAGGAACAGGCCACAGAGCAATTTTCTGATCCAGCAGACCAGGTAAAGGAGGAGTCAAAGTCCTCAGAGGCTTTCGCAGGTCTTTTATTTAGATTTACCAGGCATATGGCAGGCAGGGGTGCTGCCGGGAGGCTGGCAGGCCTCCCAGCCCCCAGCAAGTCTTCACTCTATCTGGGCTCTCCGGCTTTCTCTGCTTCTCTCTCGGCTTCTGCTGCTTCTTGGCTTCTTCTCTGCTTCTGCTGGAGTCCCCCTGAACCCGCCCTTAAAAACCCAGTCGAATCCCATCTACCTATGCCCACACCCTACGCCAGGTGCCCACCATCAGGCATGCATTCAGGACCGCAGGGTTCCGTCATCTATCCTAATGGCAGGAGGGCAGAAAAGCCTGACATTTTTCCTTACGCTACAATCTTCATTTTGAACCTTTTCTCACAGACACACAACTGTGAAGTTCAAAGGAATTTCAAGAATCGGCAGCGTACTCAGAGTCATTATATGTACTAAGGGTAAAAGGTAGCTCTTGAACATATCTAGACTTAGTATCAGTAACCTTCTTCAGGTTTGAGAGTTGAGTGACCCCAGCAAGGTCAATGTCCCTGCAATGAGAGCAGGTAATTCTGAAGGTTTTTTGTCAGCTGTTTCATGTTCATAGACTATCTCTTTGATCTGCTCCCATGCAGCAATAAGAGATAAGGAAAAGGAAAAAAAAGCATAGAAAGGAAACAACCAAACCGGTGCTGACTTTATAATTTGGATATGAAAGCAGCTATTTCTCTATGAGGGGTGCAAACTACATGACACTTTTTAGAGACATTACATTTTCTTATTTGATATTTTTGAAATTTGGGGGAAACATTCCATTTTTCATGACCATTGGGAAAATGCTGATATTGCTATTTTTGTTGTTGTTTAAATTCCAGGTATCACACACTAAGACACTAAGAGCTTGTTCTTAGAATAACAAAAGGTGACTGTAGGGTAAGGTAAAAAGTGTCAGGCTTTTCTGCCCTCCTGCATTAGGATAGATGGCAGAACCCTGCGGTCCTGAATGCACGCCTGATGGCGCACTCCTGGAGTAGGGTGTGGGCATGTGTAGATGGGATTCACCTGGGCTAAGATTGGGCTTTCAAGGGCGGCATCATGGGGACGCCAGCAAAAGCAGGAGAGCAGAGAAGCAGAGAGAATGCAAGAGAATGCCGGACAACCCAGAAAAAGTGAAGACTTGCTGTGGGCTGGGAGGCCTGCCAGCCCCCCCGGTACTCCTGTACTCCTACCTGCCATGCACCTGGTAAACCCCAATAAAAGCCTGCAAAAGCCACCGAAGACTCTCTAGGATGCCTTCTTTACCAGGTCTGCTGGATCAGAAAACCTGCACTGTGTCCCTTCCTGCCTCTATAGCGACTATTCGCGAACAAAGCTCAAAGTGTGTCCAAAAAAGTCTCCTGCCTATAGCTGGTCGCCAGCTTGAGAGATTTTGGCTTAGCTCCTTTGCTCAAACCTTCAGGGAAAAGTCTCAGCAGCTCTTTCTACTCTCAAATGGAATATTTGTTTATGTCTCTTCAGAGCTACAAATCTCCAAGCCCCATGCGAACACTTCAATTTATCTTTGCAATATCAGTCATCCCATGACACAATAAGAAATTAGATGAGAAGCAGACTTCATGTGGGCAAGTTGGTTTGTCAAGTTAACACACAGTGGGCATCTGATGATTTTCCTCTCAGTTTAAAAAAAAAAATTCTTTGTGAGCAGAGTGTTTTATAAACCAAGAAAAATTCTATCTAGACTTTATCCGAACTTCCTCCTCTCTTCAGTCCCCTCACTGCCTGCATTCCCCTTTCGGACACCCTTCTTGCCCCATCTCAGATCTTTGGTCTCTCTTCTCCCTGCTCTGCCAAGGTAACTATACTTGTGAGCCCCACCTGCATGGCTAGGCTCATTTCAGGCTCCTATTGAATCTTCACTAATTCAAAAGCATATTGGCAGTGTTGGTTTATGTATCAGCGGGACTTGGGATTCAGCTATGTTTCAACTAAGTCTGGGATTTTTAGTTCCAGTAATAGGTTTGGAGTTTCCAGGATACATGATGCTGAAACTCTGCCATGCATTGGTTCAGGGTTCAGCCCAGTTGGTCTCCTCCTAGTTTGGTTTCTTCCTATAATCGGGGCCTGCATTCAACCCAGCTCCTTTATTTTGGGTCTTATATTTTGTTCAGACTCACCTGCTAAATCTGTCCCTATATCCCAGATCATACTTTGTAGGTGCTGGTACTAATAAGTAGGGTTTATAAAATTGTTTTATCTCAACCAGTTTACTGCTTTGAATTTTAATATGTGCTGTCTTATCCATCCATCATCTAAGATAAAGACAGATTTGCTCTTTGAAGACAATGTCTCAACCTCTTGTCACAGTAAGACTCTGTAGCTTTTAGGTCCCTTCATCCTGGGGCAATAACCTGCTTCCAACATTTTTTTTAAAAGATTTATTTATGCATACAAGAACTGGGGCACAGGCCAGAGGTGTGGGAGGTGAGAGGATTCACCAGAGATAGAGTGGGGAACAGAACAGACAGATCAACTGAAATACACTGCTGAGGGGAGCAGCGGGTGAGTCAGGAGAGGTCTGCTGTGCCATGTGGGTAGCTCTCCGGCTGGGGATCGAACTGGGGCTGCAGTGGCTGTGGATAGCTTTATAAGTTGTGTCTTAACCCCTTGCACCACCAGAGAGACCTCTGCTTTGAACATTCTTAAGGCTAAGTACACTCAATGAGAAAATCTTTGTTTTTCCCTCTATTCTACTATGACAAATGTTCTTTGTGTACTTGAATCAGTAACAAATTCCTGTTCAAGTGTGACTTAACTTTGATATTAAGTATAATATATTGGTCTTCTAGGCCAGGAGTGGTACATGGAAGCCGATCTGCTCTACCAAAATATTTCTTTAGTAAATAAATTTGTAATCCTTATATATCTAGAACCATAGGCTTCACTATTCTCTATTGCCTTACACCTTGCTTTTTCAAGGAAGGCTATTCTTACTAGTTCTTCCTCCAGAGGCATTTAAATGTTTAAACCATTTTGCAGTTTTTCTAATAGCTTCTTATCACCCAACTCACTACTTTCATTTTTTTCTTTTACTTCTAACTTCAGATTCCCATGTAGCTAAATGAATTTTCGCCAGGTTGGTTAGGGCACTCACAGTGCTAATTTGAATACTATGAGAGCTACATCTATAGAAGAGATCAACTGAATTCTGCCTGTTCACAGTGAACCCCCACCCCTCCACTACCCTCCCCATGACCTAAGTACTCATCACAAGAACTATCTGAGGATTCATCAGGATTAATCCCATACAGTCCTTTGCTCCTGTTTATTTTAGTTACTGGGAAAAGCCCAGGACTCATCAGGTTATACAAACCTTTGATCTGATCCAATTTCAAACACCTCCTTAACTACTCACAGCCCTTTCACAATACCCTCTGGAAATCATTAGTAAAATCTTCTGATCATTCCCTTCACATCTTGTTGAAAAGGATATCTAGCTTCCCCTTAAAGGAAACTCCTCTGAACCTCATAAAACATGATTATTTTCTCTTCTAAACCCTTTGCTACGGCCTATAGATAGGTGGATTTTGTCTCCCTGTCCCTTCCTGAATATCTCCCTCATATCCACAGAGTTCCTTTGAATACTGAATCATTATACTTTATCGCAATTACTTCTATCTCTTATAGTCATTCACTGTCTCTGTTCTTTTCTAAACAGTGATCTTCATGAGAGAAGAGAATAGACCTGATTTAATCATTACTGATTCTAAGCCCCACCCAAAGATTAGATCTGAAAATCAAATCTAAAACATCAGTATTTGGGGCCCCCAGTGGCACAAGTTTTAAGTCGCCACACTATGAGGCTGTCTGCAGCCAAAAGTTCCATCCCCAGTCAGGGAGCTAACCCACATGTCACAGCAACCACTCCTGTCCCACCCCCCCTGCTCCCCTCAGCAGTGTATTTCAGTCAATCTTCCTGTTCTGCTCCCCACTCTGTCTCTGGTGAATCCTCTCACCCCCACACCTCTGGTCTGTACCCCACTTCTTATATGCATAAATAAATTAATCTTTTTAAAAATAAATAAAAGATCAGTATTTCTTGAATGAGTAAATATGGAACAAAATCCATTCAAATCCATTCTTTATTCTCCGAAGTCAATACCCTCTTATTTTAAAGGTCCTACTCCATTTACCAAAACCTTTCCTCCTTGAACTAAGAATAATCAAACAGCTGCTCAGGTCCATGCTATTCGTGGGTCTCAGAGCCACCACACATTTGTTGTAAGTGACCCCGCTTATCATGAAGGTAGCTCCTTTAGTGTGTATATTCTCTTAATTCTTCCTTTTCTAACTGTTCCTATTTCTCCCTGCTTTGGTGCCTTAACTTCCACTTAAATATTCTTAATGTTTTGTCTTCAGATCTTTACTTTTTTATATTTTCATTCTTTCTTTAGGTAACACCAACTACTGCCATAGATGAAATACAGATCTGTGTTTTCAGCCCCACCCTTTATTTTATGTCCCAATCCCTCATGTTCAACATGTATCCCCACCATTATTTCAGATTTAACATATCTAAAATCAAACTTACCAACTTCCTTTCAAACCTTATTTCTTCTCCTGTTTTATAACTGATAATTAAATCATTGTACTACTAGTTACTTATATTTGAAACTCCAGTTATTTTGAATTCCTTCTTTCTTTTTCTTTTCTTTAAAGATTTAGTATTATTATTATTATTTTTAATACAAGAGCTGGGGTACATGCCAGAGGCATGGGAGGGTGAGAGGATTCACCAGAGACAGAGCAGGGAGCAGAACAGGCAGATGACCGAAATACACTGCTGAGGGGAGCAGCAGGCGAGGCAGGAGAGGTCTGTCGCTCCATGTGGGAATCTCCCTGGCTGGCCAGGAATTGAACCCATGCTGCAGAGGCTGTGGACAGCTTCACAGTGCTGTGCTCAACCCACTGCACCACCAGGGAGGCCCCTTCCTTTCTTTTTCTAATACCCAATTGGTTATGAAATCATATCACTGCTGCCAATAAGTCTCTGACAATTTTTTTTCACTTTGCAATCATTCTTATACACTATTTTCCTTCTTGCAAAAATTTGGTTTTCTTTGAATACATTTTTGATTTTGCCACTTTCCTTGCTCAAAAATCTTTATTTGTCCTTCATAGATAAAATACATTCCAAACTTCTTAGAAAGTGTTTCCAAGATTCAAATACAACAATCTTTCAAAAATTCATTTTCACTAATTTTTTTTTTTACATTTACTTTCTTCTTCAGTTAAAGGTTATCACCATTATTTCAAGTTTAGGCTCATAAATTTTATTTATTTCCACTGTTGTTCTTGTCTTTTCTTGTTTGTTTTATGGTTATCATTCCTTCCTACTGCCCTATCCAATGCCCCATGCTTCTAAATCTTCTCATCCTCTAGAAAAAACGATCCAGCTTATTCATCAAAGTATGCCCTTGTACACAAGTACATGCATAGAGCACATTGCCACATAGCCACAAGAAAGTCTTAATAAGGGCTAAGGTCATCAAAACCATCCTAAATGACAGTTCATTGCACCGGACATTCTATAGTCATCTTACTTACTTTTCTTGATAAAAACAAATCCCAGTAGGAACTAGAAGGGTGACCCTGATGGTGAATAATGGCGTGCATGAAGTGACCTGCAATCGCTACCAGAAAACAACAGTGTAACTTAATAGCCTGTGTTGTCTCTTAACTGCCCATTGCCAGCAATAGGTTTTGCTCTATATAGTCTGGACTCCCAGTTTCAAGAGTCCTCACTCCTATTAGGCAGAAGTACTGTAATGAAAACCAGCCGAGAAGGGAATGATTCAGGCAACAAGCCAAAAAACAAGTTTTGTTACAACAGTCTAGCCAGGGAAGCAGAAGAACAAATAATTGAAATTAGAGGGGAAAAAAAAAAAAAAAAAAACAACGCTAGATTTTCAGTGATGGGAGCAGTCTCATAAATCAGACTTGAAAATTTAATTTGAGGGCTTTTCTCCTTCTTGTATCATATTTTTTCCCTCCTGGAGTTGCATTACAGGACTGAACAGAGGAAGCAGAGGATAATTAATCGATGTGAATCTGCTTCATTAATGGATTGCTACTCCCTGTGTTTCCTCTAGTCAAAAATGTTTTTGAAAGTGCTCTTTGGCAACAGAGCTACACAGTCTAGATAATGGACCATGGCAGGAGTGGAAACACTGAAATACTTGCATGAATAGAGCACATGTTTATTATTGAGTGATAGAGAAATTTAGTTACTTACCTCATTAAATGTTCTGCCTACAAGTATTACTCATGTTTTTTAATCAATTGACAGTTGTCCAATCAAATCTGCCTTGTCATATCCTTTAAATACTAGTCTGTCACCACAAGATAGCAAGGTGTAACGTTCCCTCTGCATTCACAAATGGTCCTAAGGCACCTAGAAAACACACATGGATGTGCATTTCCATACCCACAGCGAATATGCCATTAATCTGCACTAATAAAGGGGAACAGCAGGCTAATCATAGCTCATTTATATTTGGCTTTAGAATGTGTTATGTGGGTTTTGGCAGAAGATTTACCTTACTAATTATGTCTTACTTAAATTAATAATACAGTTAATTTGCATTCCCTTAGTGCATACCAGTTGACAGTGAGAAAAAAATCTGCTAAGTGATGAAGGAAAATCATCTTGGAATTTAAAAAGTTCTTTGAATAATATGTGTGTATATTTGTGTTGACATTATACATACATTTAGAACAAAAATCCTCAATATATGAAGAAATAAGAGTTTAAACTATGTGTGAAAATTCCTGTCATCTACTGGCTAAGTTGCATCAACATTATTAAATCTGTAGTTTCTCTTACTCATTCTGAGATTCAAGATATAAAACCTTCAATCAACATACATGTGTGTAGGACACCTAATACATGCTGAGCACTTTTCTCAGTGTTATGAAAGCATTTGAAGAAATATAGTCTATTTTCTGCCTTAAGATCTAAAAATGTAGGGGGAGAAATATGAAGAAACATATTCCTGATGTGCAGAGCTCACATTTGCTTGTTTCTAGAGATAGCCACAATCTTATAAACCATCTTCTACAGATCTGGATTGCTGATGTGGGAAGACTAAACTAATTAAAAGTCTTATGTTTTAACAGTATCAAGAAAGTTGAGATGCCCGGCAAATGATGGCTACAGGCCACAAATAATCCATATATTTTTGCTGAAGCTCTATAAAGAGAAGCTTCATAACTCTCTTTCCAAATTTAAAGTCAACAGTAGGAGGCCTCCCTGGTGATGCAGGGGTCAAAGTCTCAGTGGTTCCAAGCTATCACTAGCCACTGCAGCATGAGTTTAATTGTCAGCCAGGGAGCTAACCCACAAGGTGCAGCAGACCTCTCCTGTCTTGCCAACTGCTCCCCTCAGAAGTATATTTCAGTAGATCTGCCTGTTCTGCTCCCCATTCTGGCTCTGGAGAATCCTCTCACTCCCCCACACTTCTGGCCTAGACCCTAGTTCTTGTATGCATAAATAAATAAAATAAATCCTTAAAAAAATAAAGTCAAGAGCAAATAATATCCTCTAGTAATTCTACACTGGCACAATTACATTGCTCAATAATTCCTCTTTAGATACCTGCCTAGACAAACTCAGACAGCTGGTCATTATGCATATATGAAGACTCCAACATCATCTGCTGACTAAGTATCTTATAATGTAATGGTTATCTGTCTGTCTTTGGAAACAATCCATCAAAATTGGGAAAGGACAGTAAACCTCACTTATTTAACAATTTATCGACATTTATTTCAGAGTTGGTAATACAATGATTTTTCACATCTTGCACTTTTAGTACAAGCATTGCACAAGGCCCTTCCAAGCTGAGTTAAGAAATACCACTGAGCCCCTTCTATTATTTATTTCTTATTAATTAGTCCTTTGTGACAATATAAATTCGTTGGTCTTATTTTAGCATTGCAGGAAACAAAAACTAGACATGTCTGGATTTAGATCTCTTCTAAACTTTGTCTTAGTGCACTTGGGACAAATTATTCAATTTCAATGAGTAAAATATGTACCCTAATATCTATAACAGTGCAGTTATAAGAACTGGAAATAATGAAGTACTTTTTTTAATTAGGAATATTCCCTTTGAGCAGAGTCATACTTTTGATTCAATTTAATTGCAATGATGGTAATTTCAGGACACAAAAATCAGAGAATAGTCAAAAGATTTCACAGGTTCTTTTCATTGGCTAAAATAGAAAATTAGAAAGTATAAATATCATATAATTCAATATCTAAACCCTATATCTCAACAGCTTATTAATACATAAAAAATAAGTGCCAATATTAAGTTCAATAGAAAATAATACTTAGAATGGCTTTGGAAAGTTAGTTTAATAGGGCTAAATTAAAAAAGGACCAAGTGAGATAGTGAGATTGCAGTCTCCAAGGATACTACATTGCATGCTGAGCATCACATGCAGGAGGATTACCAAAAAAAAAAAAAAAAAAAAAAAACATAGACTGCAGAGTATTCAGAGGAGAGTGATTCTGAAAATGAAATGAAAGTGCTAAAATTAACCATTGAAAGGATTATAATATTCACCTTGAAGAAGAGTGAGTGTATGGAGTACTTAAGAGCTGATTTCAAGTATCTCAAGGGTCATCATGAATAAGTTCCTAAACATTAGACTAATGTTAGACAGACTTTTTTTTTTTTTAACGTATGTAAATGGAGAGGATTCAACTTATTGGAAAAAACCTAGGTAAGGTTGCTGACAAATCCAGTAAAAGTTCCACCTTCCACTAAAGCAGCAATGTGTCACAGAATACTGAACTCTTTGAATTTATTTTTCTAAACTGTAAATTGTGTTACCAATACAGTTAGTGCAAGTTTTAAGTAAGAACGCATTTACGAAAGTCCAAGCATAGTGCATTGAACTTAACAGATGCGTTTTCTAGCAATTGTATGTTGAAAGTATTCAAATATGGAATTGAGGGTTACAGGAGATAAGGATTTTTCATCTAAGGAGTTATTCAATAAAGGGTTTAAAAACCAATTGGAAGAATATAAATGAGGTGAGGCAAACTTTAAAACTGGAATTAGATTACTTTAAGGATTTCTTCCACTCCAAATTTCAAGATATTGTGACACATAAAAAAAAGATTTTGTTTAGAGAAAACATCAATTAAGTAGAAACAGATATATGTACAAGAGTAAGCAAAAATTGACTACTATTTGAAAATGCAGTCTATCTCCCAGTTAACTCAAGATATAAAATGGCCCATTTTATACTGGTTTAGGTGAAAAAAATAAATGAAATTACTAAAGCCCAATGCAAACCATGCTTCATTACACAAAGATCAATTCAATATTTTCAGAGGACACTGACAATAATCAAAACAATAACTGAACTGTTGTATTATTTGATATTTACATTAAGAAAATATTTCTTTTTAAGGAATGATTATTTTTAAAAGTCAACTGGTAGAATAAATTTAAGAAAGAAATGGTATACATCAAAAAATAGAAAAGTTTTAGGAAATTAATGAGTGGAATGTTGAATTTAGCAGCATGGCCTGAACCCACCTAACATATTCTGTGTATAAAAAAGAGGAAAGTGAATATTTGTTATTTGTTAGGTTCCGATAGAACAATATGTACCTCACATATTTTTTTTTTAATGAAACTGAAAGGTAAATTTATGGCTGAGGATTTACATACAAATGTATTTTTTTTAATTCAAGTGTTAAACAGTAGCTTACAGATTTATTCTGTTATAAAGGGTCATTGTTACAAAAGTTTACCATGTTTAAAGAAGGAAATTTGGCAATTGAAGAATAGGAGGGCCTTTTTGTCAAGACCTGCACTAAATGAAGGAAATATAGTTAATGAAATAATGTTACATAAGAAAGTAAAAGACAATATATAATATCTTGTGACAGAGCTATTTATTACTCATAAAAGCCAGTCTTTCCTTCCAGTAATAAATCTACAGCTCGGCATATGGTTGCCAGCATCACATTTTCCAGTCTCCCTTCTAGTGAGAAGAAGTCATGTGACTAATTTCAAAGCAAGGTAAACAGAAGAGATGTATGACACTGACAATCTTAAAATCAGTCCTGTCTTTGCACCATTGCTCCACCCTTCTTATGGGCTGGAATGTTAGAACTGTAACAACTATATCACACATCAAATATAGTGAAGACAGTCACCATTAGTCTGGGTCAGTGAGTGACTGGGCATATTCATAACTGTTATATGATACAAAATAAATTCTATCTATCCTGTTTGAGCCACTGAATTTTGGGATTTCTTTTTTTCTTTTTTTTTTTTTTTTAGTAATTGAGCATTTTACACTAATAAATACTCTGGTTAAAACAATGCAAAACTATATGTTTTTTATAATGAAATAATGAAAAGGTCCTAAGGAAGTATAAATGGTAACATCTAGATAATGTTTTATAAAGCTGTTAAAACACTTTCAAAAGATAAAACAGCATGTCTCTGGGGCATCAACTAGGATGAATCAATCAAGTGCCAATTAACCACACAATAATATTTCCATAGATTTTTGTCCTCCGAAATCCAAGAAAGGTCATATATTAAAAACAGAAGCCAATTGCTTGGACCACTCATATGTGATTCCTAATTGCACATTTACCAGAAGAAAATTTGGTATTTGAATTCAGCATTTAAATTCACTACTATTCAGCAGCCATCTGAATCCCTAAGTTCAATTAAAAAGGTCATTACCCTCTGGAACTGAAGGTGTTCTTTTAATTACAATATTGCTAATGAATTGAGAGAGAAGACAGTTTGGCTTACTTCAATTAGCACATTTAAGTCAAAGCAAGTTCTAATGAATATGGGTGATTTTCCCAGTGGATTACTTTTTTTTCTTTTTCTTTTCTTCTTTCCTCTTCCTCCTTTCCTCTCCCCCACTGTTCCCCTTTCCTTTTCTGATAGAGGGAGTTTGAATTAATCCTGGAACTGAAGTCTCCAGTCTCCATTTTACTTGTAAATTGCCACCAGAGCTATTAATAGTGAAATGTCTATATGTTGATTTACAAAACTCAAATTTATATAAATATTGAAAGAGCAGTTTGATTAAAAAATTTAAAATTAGCTTTCTAAGGTAGTGTAAAACATAAGCCAAATTTTATCTGTCTAAAAACAATAATTATCCAATCACTTTATCGCACTGTTCTATAGAAAAAGAAAAAGTGAACACATTGGCACTTGACTACCAAGTTGTTTATCAAGGTTAATCTACATTTGGAAAGATAAATTTCATTTTGACATTCCAAACAAAAGAATACTAAAAAAATATGTTCCTGTGCAGAGCTTCCCTTATCGGCTAGAACACAAATGAGCTTATTTGTAAAACTTCAAGTAAGAGATGATTTTCTCTTCAAAATAACTTGTACAACTGAGAAAATTAATTCATGTTCAGGCTAATAATAACAAAAACATTGCTATCAGATTAGATTTAAATAAAGTTTATAGCAGCTGCTTGTAACATCTGGAATTTAATTAACATCAGGGGAGATAGTTGATTTCAATTTGCCCTGGTTATTCTTTCCTTTTGCTATGCCAGTACGGGGCTTGGAGAAGCTGTCCTACAGATATCAGTCAGCTAGAATGGGCATTTATTATTTCACTCACCAAAAACACAGAGCAATACACTGAAAGTCTGAAGCTGGGCAGCTACACAGAGGAAAGAAAGCTACACTGCACACTTTCTGTAAATCACCACTAAAACCTAGTCTGAGCAAAGGAGGAACAATTTCCTCCTAATTTAGCTCCACACTCACAGACCTGAGATCAGAACCACCATCTTTTGCCAAAGCTTCTATTCATTTCTATATCCTGAGCAAAATCATATCTTTTGCATATTATTTCTTGTTTTATTCAAATGAGATAGATTCTCTAAATACACACATATAAAGGAAAATAACTATCATCTCCCTTCCTCAAAACAAATACTGCTAACAATTTTATTTCCTTTCAGATTTTTTTATCTCTTTTTCTTCTCTCATGTGTGTAGTTTTAAAAAGTTGAAATCACACTTTTTTTTCTTTGTCCTCAGTGTTATCACAAACTTCATAAAAAATTTTAATAGCAGCATATTTCATAATCTACTAAGATTTTTCTTACTGTTTTCCTCAATGGGGGTTAAAATTAGGATATCATATTGTGAAAACATTTTCCTAGAAGTACTGAGTCAAAAAATTTTACACTTTTTCCGTTGCTTCATTCAAATTTCAAAGTGCATTCCACAGTTATTGAAAGAAATCATACTCTGTTAAAAAATAAGATATTACCTTCTAACCTCATCCAGAAATATATGCATACATAATAAATCATTTACTCAAGTAAATATATAATTTTCTAATGAGAGAAAAAATAATGGCATATCATGGTTATTTTATATTTTCCCCATATTTGTAATTAAATTATGGTATTTTGTGAAAAGCTTATTCAAGTTCATCTTGTATTTGGCATTATTGATTTTTTCTGCATATTTAAATTTTCAAGGACTTATTTTAAATCAAATAAACTATGGTAAGAGAGATTCTTTTAAAATTAATTTATTTTTTATTTTTTTTAAAGATTTATTTTATTTTATTTATTTATTTATACAAGCACTGGGTACAGTCAGAAGTGCGGGAGGGTGAGAGAATTCACCAGAGCCAGAGCAGGGAGCAGAACAGGCAGAAGGACTGAAGCACACTGCTGAGGGGAGCAGCGGGCGGCAGGAGAGGTCTGCGCGCCATGTGGGACCCTCCTCCAGTGGCTGGGGAGCAGCCGGGGATCGAACCGGCACTGCAGAGGCTGTGGGCAGCTTCGCAACCCAGCGCTCAACCGCTGCGCCACCAGGGAGGCCCTAAAATTAATTTTTAAATGCTGAACATATTAAAAGTATGAACTTACATTTTATTATTTAGTATAAATATTATTCAAATAATTAGATTTAGAATTTTTAAGAGATTTGATATGCATGAACATGTACATCATTTTAATATAGCTAATTGTGATGTATTTCTCATGACAAGATGTTTTCTTTTTGTTTATTTTTCAACTTTGATAAACTTTTATAGTAGTCCTAGAAAAATCTTGTCATCCCTAAGAAAACTGGTGATTTCTTAAAAATCTTTTTTTAGGAACCTCCCTGGTGGTGTAGGGATTATAGTCTCAGTGTTACAATGATAGCCAGCCACTGCAGCATAAGTTGGATCCTAGGCCAGGAAGCTAACACACATATGGCACAATACATCTCTCCTGTCTCACCCACTGCTCCCCTCAGCAGTGTATTTCACTAGATCTGACTTTTCTGCTCCTCATTCTGTCTCTAGTGAATTCTCTCCCTGCATCTCTGGCCTAGACCCCAGTTCTTGTATAAATAAATAAATAAAATAAATCTTTTTAAAAATATTTTTTCACATTGTTGAATTTTATGACTAAATTAAAGATATTTTGATTGAGTCACCTATGTATATCTAGAACTCATGTTGTTTTGATTACTATTGCTTCATGGAATAGTTTGAAATCTAGAAGAATGATACCTTTGTTTTTTATTTGTTAGTGTAGCTTAAACTATTTGGGGTTTTTTGTAGTCCCATACAAATTTCAGTAACTTGCTGTATTTCTTTGAAAAAATGCCATCAAAACTTTGATATGGGTTCCATTGAATCAGTTTATAAGTTTGGGTAAGACAGCCCTTTTAAAAATGTTAATATTGGGCCTCCCAGTGGCGCAGCGGTTGAGCGCTGGGTTACGAAGCTGCCTGCAGCCTCTGCAGCGCCAGTTCAATCCCTGGCTGCCAGGCGAGGGTCCCACATGGCGCACAGACCTCTCCTGCCACCCACTGCTCCCCTCAGCAGTGTACTTCGCGGTCTGCCTGTTCTGTTCTCCGCTCTGGCTCTGGTGAATCTGCTCACCCTCCTGCGCTTCTGACTGTACCCACTGCTTGTATAAATAAATAAACAAATCTTTAAAAAATTTAAAAAATAAAAATAAAAATGTTAATATTTCCAGTTCATGAGCGAGAAATATGTTTCTAATTCTTTGTTTCTTCTTCAACTTCCTTGAATAATGTTTTATAGTTCGTAATACTGGTCTTTCTCTTCCTTTATTAAGTTCATTCCTAAGTATTTAATTCCTTTTCATGTGATTGTAAAAGGGATTGTTTTCTTGATTTCCTGCTCTTTTTGGATGTTGTTTTGGCAGACTGCCACTTCACTGTACTTATTTAGTGTTTTTAATAGTATTTTAGTGGAATTATTAGGTTTATCTATGTATTATATCATGGCATCTGCAAATATTGGTAGTTTTACTTCTTTTTTCAATATGAATTCCTTTTCACTTGTCTTATTTACATAGGATAATGTATACATTGTTCTACATAGGTCTTCCAATGCTATGTTGAGTAATAGTGGTGAACATGGACATCCTTGTTTTGGGCATGACCTAAGAGGAAAAGTTTTCAGTATTTTTCCATTGAGTATGATGTTAGCTGTAGGTCTGGCATATATGACTTTTATTATGTTGAAGTATGTTCTCCATTTTTTGAGGTTTTGTCATAATACTAAATTTTCTCAAATTATTTCTATATATCTATGATATAATTGTATGATTTTTATCTTTCTTTTTGTTGATGTCAGAAATTACACTGTTTACATATGTTAAACCATCCTTGCATCCCTGGAATAAATATCATTCGCATGGTTATCAGGATTCCCTTATTCATAAAGATATATAATTAGCAAAACAAAGGGATCCTATTTCAGAGCTCTCACTTTTTTCATTTGTCATTTTTACCTGCTTGTGAATCATGATCTCTAGGTTTTGAATAATTTCCCTGCATGTTATTCTTGCCTATTTTTCATGTTTAATTAGTTGGCTTGTATTTTATACCAATTTCCCCTAGCCCTAGTTTTCTACCGTTCACACATGATTTGAGAATAACATGAAAGACAAAACAATTCATTTCCATTGATATGGGATAAAGGTTATAAAATTAAAATTTGCAACATAAAATCTAGGATGGCTCAATACACAGATCAAGGATGCATTTACATATACAGTATTATTAGAGACTACCAAAAGGCCTGACTGACCTTTAATATCAAAGACTGATTATAATGGTTAATAAAATATAAATATTTTAGAGGGATAAGCCAAATTAACAAAATGCTCTGAGACATCTATATTGTGAGTTGCCATTATTGCATCTGTTTACATACAGAGTGATTGTTACTCTGTAGAGAGAGTAGACCCCTAAAATTAGTGGTAAAATCTCTAAAGAGGAAAGACTTTTACAAGTAAAACTAACAATCTTTAGACTTTTTATTAGATATAGAAGTTTGATTATATATTAAATAACCCCCATGTAAAAAATTGCAAATATATTCTAAATAAAATAAAATAAAATGAGACATCTTGTGATTATTCTGAGATGGATAATCTAAAGCCATTTTAGAGAGACACTAGAAGGTATTCCTGAAAAGACATGACATTTCTATGTCTACTCTAAGGAAAAATACAGTCAAGTGGATTGTAAAATGACTGCTTTAAAGTGCTAATATTTATTGATAAAAGAAAAAAATTGTATAGGAGGAATGCATTCAGAGAGAGTGAAAAATGAGAGCTTTTAAGGGAAGGAGGAGATAGTGGAATAAAAGTGGGAGGAGGGAAAGAGAGTAAATTGTAGGTGGGAGGGATGCAATCTCTAGAAAATTGCCTGCTATCAGAGAGTAAATCATTCTCTAAAACTTTCATCTAATTCCATGCCTGAAAAGGAAGTTTGAGATCAGATACTAGGTATACAGAGATAATACCATACACACCTACAACTGATAAGGCAAATTTGTTGTAAGTTTGCTTGTCTAGTTAATTTGTCTTAGTCTAGGTTTCCATTTCTTTGACTTAGTCAAAAATATAGTCCTTTAAGTATTAAAGACACATATTGTGGAGGACATAAAATCATGCCATTTGCACAAAACAGACTTGTTTAGATCATGAAAATATGAGGTAGAATTTAGTACTAGAGGTATGATATAATCTATTGCCACATGGATAACATTTTGCTAAGCCCATAGATAGTGAAAGTATTGGCATAAACAATATGTCTTGCCACTCAGTATGGCTTTCTTTCTCGATATTAGCAATGATTATTGATACTCAGATGTTAGTAAATAAAAGTTGTTTGCTTTCGCATATTTATTATTCAAATTTTGGCTTTATTTTGAAATGATGTTATTAAATTGGTTAATTTAGAATCTCAAATACTATTTCATAGGATTATTATCTAATACATGAATCCCAAATAAAATGTTTAACAAATGCATAATGGAAAAAAATCTGTATTTAAGCTTCTTTTTGTGTTTTGATTATGAAACTATTAGAATTCATTCTTGCATCTGAGATGCAATACTGTCTTTACAAGTTCTATGGGTTTTTGTATAAAGAGATATATTTTAATAAAGTATTTCAGAAGTCATCAACTCCAAAAAATTGCTTAATTACCATTGAAATATTTTACTTTAATTCTAAGTATTAAATTCTTGTAGCCAATCTAATAACAGAAAAACTCTATAAAAGTCAAGTCCCAATTTTGGATCCTGGCTTCATTGTTTTATATGGATTGGCACAAAACCAGTAACCTATTCACAGTCAGCTCTGCCCTCAGCACTCACGACCCTCATTCACCATGCTGTCTTCTCCATGGATCTAATCATCAGTCACAACACGGTTTATTGCTTTCCTTACAGTGCGTCAGGTTATTATCCTCAATTTCCACACATTTTCAAGTTTTGAACTGCAGAAATATCACTGCTGTAGATTCTAAACATTTTTAAATTTGATATAAAAGCTTTAGATCTACCTTGTATCTGTTGTATTTTGTTTTGTTTTGTTTTGTTTTTCCAATTTTAGGAGGCCGACCAGTAAATTTGGTTAAAAAAAAAAAATCACACCTGAAAACAAGTTCAACTGCTGGCATTAAATCTACCATTCTGAAATATATTGTCAATATGTACATAATATGTAAAAAAAATTAGATTACCTGCTTGCTCAGGTGTGTTTCTAAAGGAAGTGTTTCAGATGTGTTCATATTTATTCATTCATTCAATTAACAATTATAGACTGCCTGATCTATGAAGGATCTGATAAAGTATAAAGCCAGAATTCTCATTCTAAAGCCAAAATTCTAATTCTAAGCAGAATTTTATAATCTAAATCTAGATTATATAACTAGAGAAAGAACCCAAAGTTCTATTAAACTCTTCTGTTTGATTGGCTCCTGTCCATCAGATGTAATAAATGTGCTTTTATCATTTGGAGCAAATGCGTACACGTATTGCTAGACAACACTAGAAAAAAAATCGACTTGAAGGCTAAAATCATTAGTCAAAATCAAGAAACATTTTATGACTGGTATAAGAAAAACAAAGAAGTTTTATGGCCTTTGAATCTATTCTGTGCACACAGTCCAGCTCTGCCATCTTCTAGTTGTGTGACATCGGTAAAGTGATATACCATTCTTAACCTTCTTTTTCCATAACATGAGGCACATATCTAAATGAGATAAAGCATAGCATGTAACATTGTCTGGAATACAAAAACACTTAGGCAGGATAGCTATTACTATAAGCATTATCTGCAGAGTATATTTTTCCCATTTCTAAGCCCTTGCATGTTAACCATATAATTTTATCTTCACAGTACTCTGCAAGGTAGTATTATTCCCATTTTGCACTTGAGGAAACTGAATCACAAAGAAATTCAGCGACTGCCATAGGATATATTAGGGAACAACCTCGATGTCTCTCCACATGTAAATAGATCAATAAGGAATCTTAGGGGAGACTTTCTTTGACTCCATGAATGTCAAATTTTGTTCAGTTTTCATCCCAATAGAGTGGCTGAAGTCATAAAAGTGTAGTCCCATAATTTATAATACTTTCCTCTTACATACTGAAGAAAATGGGTTCATTATGACAAATGGTGTATGCTGGAAAGATAGAATCATGGAATTGTAATTGGTAAAATGGATTTGTAATGACATATTTTGTGTATTTTTGGTTAATAACCTCAACAATTATCCCAAAGAAAAAATTCCACTTTTCAGATATAGACGGCACAACAGAATTAACCTGTTAATGGAGCACCGTAGCTTACTTAAAAGCATGATGTCCATGGACAAGTGATAGTCCAGCAAAATAACTTAATTAAAAGGCTTTGATTTTATACCACTTGAATGTTGCTTACAAGAAGTCTGTGTCTTGGAGGGAGAAGGTATTCAGTCTCAGGCAGTTAACAAGCTCAAAAAAAAAATAATCTTCCTTATTCTAAGGGGAAAAAAAATCAATGAACTGGAAATTCTTCAGGATGGTTAATTGTGACCAAGTTTGTGAATAGGCAGTTGTGAAATCTGCATTTATGCAATTATCATTCCATGGAAGCTGTGAGACCTCTCTAGGTCTTGTACAGATGCCTGCAGGTCACACCCCTACTTCATTGCTACAATCCTTTTCTAATTTAGCAGGTAACTTTATAGTTCTGAATCTTCTGAACACAGATTGAACCATGGAAACCTCATATTCCCACCATCACATATATCTGCCAGTCACAACTCAGGTCTAATCATTATTAGCTCCCTACAGAAATTTCTGCAACTGGCAATAAATCCTAGATGTGCCATGTTGCTTTGTCTTAGAAAGGTGGTTTTTCATATGCTGGAAGATTAGAAAACAGGACTCCAAAGGGAGATTCCTGAACATATGGTGAATACCTGCTACAGTGTAGAATGTTCAGCTACAATTCTGAGGGAGGAAGGTATCCTAGAAACAATCGTAGAAATAGATGAATTTTGGTAATCCCTTGTTTTTCTTATCTTCCTCTTGGTTTATCAAATAAGTTTAGAACCACCACAAAAATAGTAAAATTAGGTACATAAGAGTGTATTATTATTTCCACTGTCATGACTCACAGGTCATATGGGGTACTTACACTAATAGTCCAGATTTCTAAACTGAAGAATTTATGGTTACAATCCATTTCTTAAAACTGCTGACTGTGCACCCTGCTGCAAGTTCTTGCCACAGATTTCTGACTCATCTCTGGCATCAAAGGTATCACCATTGGCCTCCCTAGTGGCACAAGGGGTTAAGATGCAACCTATGAAGCTGCTCGCAGCCTCTGCAACATGATTTCGATCCCTGGCCAGGGAGTTAACCCACACGGCGTAGCAGACCTCGCCTGTCTCGCCTGCTATTCCCCTCAGCAGTGTATTTCAGTCAGTCTGCCTGTTCTGCTCCCCACTCTGTCTCTGGTGAGTCCTCTCACTCCCACACACACACCTCTGGCCTGTACCCCAGCTCTTGCATGCATAAATAAATCTTAAAAAAAAAAAAAAAGGTATCACCATCACTTCATGCCAAACCTAAGCAAGAGGCTCTAATACAGAGGTGCTCTATAAACTGGAAAAGTATGATAACATAAAATGTATGCATCAGGAGGTTAAAAGCCTTCAACATTCTCAAATCAAGAATAGCAGATCCATTTGTGTATCTCCAACATTACAAAGCAATTCCCTGTTTCTTTTCACAGAATCCAAGGTTCTCTTTTTTTTTTTAAAAAAAAAAAAGTAGAGATTTTGTGTTTCTCTTGCCCTTACTAATGTTACTAAAAACTGTTGAATTTTTGAAATCAAATAAACCTGCTAATTTGAGAGTAAATGTTCCTGGCTGCTTTCATAGGTGCATTTTATGTCTGACGTGCTGCAACTTGACAGACATACCACAGTTCCTATCTATTGATCATTAATATCCTGGAGATTCTGGCTATAGTATTTATATAAAACAGTGATTTATTTTTTCTTTTTTTAAGATTTATTTCTTTATGCATACAAGAACGGGGTTACAGGCCAGAGGTGTGGGGGGTGGTGAGAGGATTCACCAGAGACAGAGTGGGGAACAGAACAGGCAGACTGACTGAAATACACTACTGAGGGGAGCATCGGGTGAGTTAGGAGAGGTCTGCTGCTCATGTGGGTTGCTTCCTGGCCAGGGATCGAACTCATGCTGCAGTGGCTGTGGTTAGCTTCATAGGTTGTGTCTTAACCCCTTGCGCCACCAGGGAGGCCCCCAACACAGTGAAATCTTATTAACTAACTGTTGATCAGTGATAAATGAAAAAATTCACTCATTAAAAATATTTTTAACTTAAAAATGGCATTAAAAATGAGATGTTAGAATTTTTTTAACATCCCAGCTGTCCATCAGCTTATAAATGGATAAATAAAAAATGGTCTAGGCATACAATAGACTTCGGCATAAAAAGGAAAGAGGTATTGATGCATGCTATATGGCCTAAGTTTGAAAATATTATGCCAAGTGAAAGAAGTCAGCCACAAAGACAACAGCTTGTACAATTCCATTTCTATGTAACATCCAAAATAGTCAAATTCTGGATAAGACAGAATACAAAGTTAGTGATTGTTCACTTTGGGAAGATGAAAATATTTTAAAATTGATTGTGATGGTTGTACACCTTTGTGGACATTCTAAAACTTATAAAATATATACTTTAAATAGGTAAATTGCAAAGTATATGAATTACATGTCAATAATGGTCTTATAAAATGTTTAACAACATTTTTAATTAAAGAAATGGAAAATAAAGGCATAACAAGATAATATCATATACATATTAGAATGCCAAAAAACAAATAACTTGACAATACCAACTGCTGTCAAGGATATGGACCACTGGAACATTCATGCATTGCTGGTAGGAATGCAAAACAGTCTAGCCATTTTGAAAACTATTTTGGCAGTTTCTTATAATGGCAAACATACATGTACCACATGACTACCTATCATATGGAAAATCTGTACTTTTTAATTCTGAGTCTTAAATATTCTAGTTCTTCCAACTCAAAAGTAACAGCTCTTTTACCATCTCTCTTGTCTAATTCAATTTTGAAACAAAAGTCCTTTTTATTCTGCAGCTTAAAGCCAATCCCTCAAAAATTTAATATTCCTATCCTAAACCAACCAACCAAGATGTTCCCATAGAACCCAGTAGCTCATCTATCACATTACCTATAACACCCTTACATAATTGTCACTTCTCTTTATTTTTTCCTAGATGGTATGTTCTCATATAGTAGAATCCACATTTCCTCTGTATATGATTTATACCCTAGCACTCAACATGGTTTCTGTTTTCTTTAAAATAAGTTTTTATACTTATTTGAAGAAAGATCACTTTTTGCAAACATACTGCAAACTCCATAGACTTAATTTTGGCTAGCAAAGGGAAATTGAAAGAATCTTAGATATTCTCCTTTGACAAAGAGTAATAATTTGACTATGCTAATAATTGGAATGAGTGAGAGAGTTAAAGTGAAGGATGCATGGGAGGAAAAGAAAGAGAATTTATAGCAATTATCGAGAAGACTGATTCAAAGTACAAAAATCAAGTGCTTTAAGAATCATTTGCTTTGGGGGAGAACTCCATGAATAATTTCACAAACATGTCAAAGAGTGACTTATAAAACCCAAGTCTCTTTTCACTTTGCTTATACTTTATACAAAATGACCCATCAAATGCAGAGTAAATTTAGCTTTAATTCTCAGTAAAGGGAGTCTGTCTTTAAAAGCATCTAATATAACACTTCCTTCCTAGAGATAATGCCAATCCTCATTATTTTCTTAGGAAAAGGATTTCCTAGACATAATATAACTAGATATAGCTTTCACTAGGTCTAACACACATGTAAAGAATAAACTGGCAAGATAGCCCTTCCTGTCTCCTCACTTCCATCGTAACATTATTAGCAAGCAGCAAAGGACATAAGTGGAAATAACTGATTTTCTCTATTCCCTTTACAATTTTTCAATTCACCTCTATTTCAAGGTTAACAACTACAGGAAATAAAATTGGAGAGAATCTACTTCTACAAACCAAGTTCCCTTCCTGCATTTTACCACATAGATGCAATACTGATCCTCACAGACAGGACATTTTCCAGGTCATATCTATATCACTCACAAAAATCCATCTTGCTGAAATGTATTTCAAAACTTGACCTTAAAGTGAAGATTACAAAACTAGTGGTCCTTGTTAATATGTTTTGGCACAAATGATGAAATTGTGTTTGTTCTTTTATTTTGTTTTCAATTGGTTTAGCAATCAATACCTATACATCAACAGATTTTTACATTAATTCTTTATTTCTAGTTTGAGAAATTGTAGTGCCTGACACACTGGGTCTACATACAAGCAGAACAACAAATGACCAAGGATGAGTAGATACCAATTATTTTTCCCAAGTCCATCCTACTGACACTTTTCACTCATTACTTTTTGTCCTTTACCTTGAGCATCTAAACGTCATGCCCCTATATTAGGGATTCTCAAAACATAAATTGATAGGGGCTGAATGATCAAGAGGGACATCTCTAAATGAATTTTAGTCAAGAAGAATATACCTAAAAAATGATCTGCAATGTTTTACTTCTATTAGGGATTCGATAGGCTTTTATGAACTATCAAGCCAAATAGTATATGTTACGGTGATTAAAAGGCAAAATTCCATGTTCCAAGCAATCAACTGCAAATGGACCATATGTAACTTGTTATCCCAAACTGATGACCAATTTCACAAGAGTTTTATATCTCAGGCTAATCACTAGGCAGTAGCTAGGTAGTTACTTAAGAGTTAGAACGAATGCATGCATGCAGTAGGATCTTATGTACATATATGTGTGTTTCTGTTTCATCATCTCTCTAGTTAAAGAAGGTGGAATAAGATTAAAGATTATTCCAAAAAAATGGAATCAACTTCTGGCACTTTTATAGCTTCATTCACTTAACATCACTTCTCTTGTATAAAACAATTCAGGAAGTTTCCTCTCACCATAGCAAGTAATTACCTTCATTTCTTTAATCCCTGCCATTGATTCCCTATTCTACCATTGACTAACTGTGTGACCTGTATAGTTGCTTAATTTCTCTCAGCCAGGGTTTCCTTACAAGCAAATGACTCTAATTCCATAATAGTATTTATCTCATATTTAGTATTGATGTAATTAGATAAACAGTATAAGGTACTTTGCTTGACATTAGTAAGGTACTTTGCTTGACATTAGTAAGCCGTTTTATCGTTTTCCTCTCCTATGCTCTCTATTATACAAAAAAAATATTTTATTCACATTCCATGATTTACTCAAAAAAGTTACTATGTTCACCATCTTTTAATATCCCTTATAGGACTAGTAGACATTCTATTTTGTTTATACACTAATTTATTCAACTGATTTATTGAAAGCTTCACTTCTATAGCAGACAAGGGAAACAAAAACAAAGGTTCTAAATAGTATTTCCAGAATCTGGTACCATAGGTAGCACACAGTAAACACTGAATATATATTTGTTTAATGAATGAGTATACTACTGTTCTCAACTTGCTAATCCTCTATACGAAATTGTACTGTTCAATGTACTGAGTACTTAAAATGGGACTACTCTTTATTAAATAGACTGTAAGTATACAAAAAATAATAAAATAATAAAAGTCAGGGGCCTCTCTGGTGGCCTAGGGAGTAAGTCTCAGTGCGATGAGCACTGCAACCTGAATTCCATCGTTGTCCAGGGAGCTAACCCACATATGGTGCAGCAGATATCTCCTGTCTTGCCTGCAGCTCCCCTAAGCAGTGTATTTCAGTCACTTTACCTATTCTGCTCCCCACTCTGCCTCTGGTAAATCCAGTCACACACACACCCCCCTCTGCATCTCTGGACTACACCTCAGTTCTGCTATGCAAAATAAATAAAAATGTTTTAAAAAATAAAAATCAGTAAAATACAAGTCAGCTATCTAAGATATAGTACAAAACGACTGCAAAAATTGTCATTAATAATTTAAACAAGGGGTTAAGATGCAACCTATGAAGCTCTCTGCAGTCACCCACATGGCGCAGCAGACCTCTCCTAACTTTCCCGTTGCTCCCCTCAGCAGCATATTTCAGCCAATCTGTCTGTTCTGTTCCCCACTCTGTCTCTGGTGGATCCTCTCACCCCCCACACTTCTGGCCTATACTCCAACTCTTGTATGCATAAATAAATAAATCTTAAAAAAAATAGTTTTTACATTGATTACATGTTGAAATAATATTTTGGGCATTTTGGCTTAAGTGAGACATTTTTGGTTAAGTGAGACATTAAGGTTAGTTTTCCTGTTTACATTTTTATTCATTTTTAGTATAGCTACTAGGAAATTTAAAATTATATATGTGGCTTGCCTTCTGTGTCTATGGGACAGTGACAATGTGATGCCTTAAAGTCAGGGGGCACTGTTACTCTCTTGCAACTTCTTTACCAAAAGTAATTTTAGTTTTCTATGATACGTGATAATAACTTAGGTTTTAAATGCAGTATTTTTTAGATGACAGTCTATGTTTATAAGATTTGAAATTACTGTTAAGGTTAGAATTACTGAAATTACTGTTAAGGTACAGACCAGAGGTGCAGGAGGACGAGAGAATTTACCATAGACAAAGTGGGGAGCAGAATTGGCACACGACTGAAAACACTGCTGAGGGGAGTAGCAGGCAAGACAGGAGAGGTCTGCCATGCCATGTGGGTATCTCCCTGGCCAGCTGGGAATCGAACCTGTGCTGCAGAGGCTGCGGGCAGCTTCACAGAGCAGCACTCAACCCACTGCACCATTGGGGAAGCCCAAGGTTAGGAATTTTTATATCCACACACAGAATCATTTATTCACAAACTCTCCTAAAATGTGACTTCACTTTACACTGTTCCTTGATGAGAAATAGCCACAGTTCTCAAAGCCCATTACTAAATCCAACTGGACCCAGTTCTATAAGGTGAAATCTAACATCTCCATCTTGGCCACTACATATTCAAGATTGTTTATCATTTCTATCCTTTCATGTTCTTGGCAATTTAACAATCTAGATTTCATTCCTACTATATTTCTGGAAGGGGAACAGATATTATTCCTTTATTCATGATTTATCTCCACTTGGAATTTTAACCTTTCAAATCCAACAATTGCTTAGTCATCAAGGTTTGAAATAAGTGTTACTTACTATTTAATGACAAACAACTATAATTCTAATTTCTAACCATACTGTTCTTTCTTTCCTCTTAATTCCAAAATACTGATAGTCCATTAAAAAAAACACACTTGATTGTGGAAAGTCGATGACCTTAATTGTATCACTATTATTTTCTTTTATTCCAGAGACCATTAATAGAACATTTATAAAGAACCGTCTAACCCTTCCAAAAACCTCTATGGAAAATAACTTATTGTGCATTCAGGTTTCACCTTTAAGAATCATGTTCAGCCATGTCTTTTAGGTGAAAGAGAATTAAGACTCTGATCAGTTTCTAATCCAGGAATTGGGTACCAGGACAACAGCACCTGTGTGCTCTATTCTATGTTAGCAAAAGCATTCCTGACTTAGCTATAATATCCCTAACCCATCAAAAGTGGAGAGCTGCCAAGATGTTCACTGAGAACAGTTGCTGGTTTGTGTACAAATGTGCAACCAGTTTGTTCTTTTTCTATGTTTTTCTTTTGAGGGGTGAGGAGGAGGAAGAATGGGATGGGATTCTAAAAGCATTCTTTATTTATAACCAAACATATCCTTATTTGATAACACAAGATCAATTAAGGCAATGCATAATGCTTGAACAGCCTGTTAAAAAAAATGAAAATATTAGAAGAGCGTATAGCAATCAGTACTTCTTGCAAACAGCAAGTCACCTCTGAAGACTTCTCTTTTGGCAATGGGACTTTGCTAAATCTGGCTCGCCATTTTGTGAGTGGGAACAATCAGCTTTGGAGATTGGAGGGAAGTATTATAATTAAATGTCCACCCACTTTTTCCTTTTTGATGAAAAGCTCACATGAAACTTACTAAAATAAGGTGCATTGAGACAGATGAATTTTTGATGAACAAGTCAAAGCACTGACAAAGCTCGCTTTTCACATGAAGAAAGTGCTCTAATTCATAGAAAATGTTCTGGTCTATTTCATTAACACTGTTACATTTGATGATAAAACCTATGGAGTAAACTGAAGTATTTACTATTTTAGTTGGTAGCAACTGTACTGTTCAGCATGAACTGACTTGCTGAGAACAAATTGTGATGTGATTTAAAAATAACAGTGGAGTTTTTAAAAATAAATTTTGAAAAATAATAAATAATAACCATAATAATAAACATTATATTTATTGAATATAAAGGCATTATTCTGAATAACAATTATTATATTATCATGTTAAAATTACACTCTATCTCCAAAGAAGAGAAATAGCTTTAAAAATTGTTATTCAATTGTTTCAAAATCCTGAGAGAGATCTGGAGCAAGGTTTATACTTTCTGCTTTTGATAACAAAAGGCAAAGACATTTGCTAATATCACTGTGAAGAATTATTTTATAGTATCCGCATAAAGTACAGTAGGAAGGTATTCTAAGTAATTGGGCTCAGGAATATACTGCAAATCCAGTGAGTAGAATTCCCCCAAGTCAGCTTTTCAGAGATAAAGGGTACTGAGTTCTTGATATGAATATGTACCTTCATTCAATATAGATGTATTGAATACTGACTCTAGATTTTGCTATTGGAGAGGCACAACAACAACAACAACAAAACATAAAATCCTTGCTCTCTGGAATTACTGTTCAATTTTATTTTTTAAAATAGATTCATGTTTTATTTCTGTTATATAATAGTTACCATTGTTGGAAGCCAGCAGACGTAATGGAGCCCTAAATCATCATCGATGTAAGATCAAAGTATTAGGGCGCATAATGCAATAAACACATTTATTATTAATTATTAATCACTATGTTTAGGTGATTTTTTTTTTTTATATCAGCCTCCAGAAACCTGACTCTCATTCCAACCATGATATCCAACCACACAAAGTAGCTTGGATGCATGCAGTAGGAAAAGCTTTGTATAAAAGTACTTAGCTCAGTATAACTAAGATCATTTTAGTTATCTTAAACATAATTTTTCTAAGATATAATAAGCCATGAGGAGCTAGGTCTCCAGTTATTGACACAACTTAATGTTTTATAACCATCATTTCACACATGTTTATTTTATAGCAAACAACTGATAATACAGTAGGAGACTTCCAACATGAATCCACTAGGGAATGAAAAAATTCAGGCACGATTTAATGGTGACTTCATTCTTTGGTGCCATTTATTTTCTATAATACAGTTTAGTTTTTCAATTATCACCCATAAAATTTCTTAATGCCTATGTTTATGCTTCATACTCAGTTCAACTTTTTACTATCTTTTTTTTTTTTTTGGTAAAAGTTACAAGTTAAGTATTATCTAAAGTGTTCTGCTAACAACATGGAATTTTTCTTCAAAGATCTTAAATCTTACAGGAATTCTTTAAAAATGGGCTTTTAAATCCATTTAAGTCTTACTTCAACAGGCTCACTGATTTTAGATTTCTCTGACATAGTTGAGGTATCAAAACACAGACATGCTGAAAATAGGTTTTTCTTGGAGTCATTTAGAATCTAAGACTTTCTCCCATCCTATGTCAAATTGCCCGGTTTGGGAATAAGATGGGTATATGTGCAATATCTGTATAGGAGTGTAGCAGGGAGGAGGGAGGTAGAGGACTGGTAAGCAATCTGTACAAAGCGAACTTACAATGTCCTCTGAAGCTGATATATTTAAGTTTTCCTGTTTCCCCAGACTCTGTCACAGATAATTCTGCCTCAATGTTTGTAGTAAAATTAATGACAATTGTTTCTGTTGCTCTGGTTAGATAGTTAATTTCAAAACAGAATTTTCTTGGGAGACAAATGAAGTATTCTTTTGTTTTCCTTCTTGACATATATAAACAACCTAGTGTGCAAGTGGTATACATGAAAACAATTTTCATTTTCTCTTGTGTCTTTCTCTCAGGAGACTAGAATTCTTTCAATTATAAAAGGTATAAGTTGGAACATAGAATTTCAGAAAATAGTGGTGACCTTCGATGTTATCTTTATTAGCCTTCACTTTATAGATAAAGCAAAAGAAGTTCTGAAAGGAAAAGTATAGAAGATGAAAGGTGGCTACAAATACTTTGTTACTCCTTCCATTGAGAGGTGAATCTCCCTCCTCCCATCCTTGTATATAGGCAAGCTCTACAGTTGCTTTGACCAATTGAAATACACTCGCAGTGGTGCTCTGCCAATTTCTGGGTTCAGCCTTTCAGGAATGTGAGATTCTACTTCTTTGTCTCTTTGCTTGTTTCTGGAAATGTGCTGTGAGAAGCTGAAGCCATGTGGAGAGGCCCATGAGTAGGTGTTTCAGTCTATAATCATATCTAAACTCCCAGTTACCAGCTAACATACACTTTTACTCATGTAAATGTGCCAACAGTTTTTCTAGGGTTCCATTCCCAGCCAATTTCTGACAGCAATAACATGAGCAACCCCAAGCAAAAATTCCCTGGTCAATAAACACACTAGTAAGAGATAATGATAAATGGCTACTTTAAGCCACCAAGTTTGGAGGTGGCCTATTATAATAAAAGTGAACTGTGGCCTCCCCTGGTGCTGCAGGAGGTTGAGCAGCACACTGTGAAGCTGTCCACAGTCTCTTTCATCTTCTATACTTTTCCTTTCAGAACTTCTTTTGCTTTATCTATAAAGTGAAGGCTAATAAAGATAATGTCAAAGGGCAGTTCGAACGCCAGTTTGATCCCAGCCGGCCAGTGAGGGTCCCACATGGCGTAGCAGACCTCTCCTGTCTCGCCCGCTGCTCCCCAGAGCAGTATATTTTGTCTGTCTGCCTGTTCTGTTCCCTGCTCTGTCTCTGGTGAGTCCTCTCAACCTCCCACACATCTGGCCTGTACCACAGTTCTTGTATAAATGGATAAATAAATCTTTCAAAAAAATAAATAAAAGTGAACTGGAATCATAAAAGACCTGGACTAGAAAATCAATCATGACAAAAAGAAAGAGAATAGCAATACTGCACTTCAAGAACCTTAATTATATTATTAAGCTATAATAATTAAAACAGCCTGGTACTGGAACACTGGAATAGAATTGAGAGCCCAATTTAGGGAGAGTTAATCTATGACATATTTAGGGAGAGTTAATCTATGACAAAGGAGCCAAGAACAAACACTGGAATAAGGATAGTCTCTTCAATAAGTGGTGCTGGGAAAAATACATGCAAAAGAATGAAGTTAGACCACTGTCTCATACCATACACAAAAATCAGTTCAAAATGAATAAAAAAACAGAAAGTTGGATGTAAAATCTGAAACTATGAGATACATAGGCAAAAAAAAAAAAATCATGACATAAACTTTACCGATGCCTTTAGGGATTCATACCCCACAACAACAACAACAACAACAACAACAAAAAAAGAGAACATAAACAACTAAGACTACACAATAAAACAAAAAGACAACCAAATGAATGGGAGAAAATATTTTATATCCCACATCTGACAAAGGACAGATATTAAAAACTCATAAAACTCTACAAAATACAAAAACTCATAGAACTACAAAAAAAAAAAACCTCTACAAAAACAAAACAAATACAATCAAAAAATGGGCAAAAGAACTAAACAGACACTTCTCCAAAGAAGACATTCTGACTACAAAAAGTCACATGAGAAAATGCCCACTGTCACAATTTTTAGGGAAATGCAAATCAAGATGAAAATAAAGTACCATATTGTACCTGTGAGATTGCCTGTATCAAAAAGACCAGAAACAACAAGTGCTGGTGAGTATGTAGAGAAAAGGGAATGCTCCTACACTGCTGTTGGGCATGCAAACTGGCTCAACCTTATGGAAAGCCCTATGGAAGAATCTCAAAACATTAAAAATGGATTTGCCATTTGACATAGTAATTCTGCTTCTAGGCATCTACCTCAAGAAATTCAAAAACATTTATTCTAAAGTGTATTTACACTGCTATGTTTGTTGCAGCACTATTTACTACAACTACATTATGGAAACAATCTAAATGTAGCAAATAGGTGAGTGGATCAAGATGTAGATATATATATATATATATATATATATGTACATAATGGGATATTAGTGATCAACAAAGATAAACTCAAACCATTTGTGGTAACATGGATGGAGCTGGAAGGAATAATGCTAAGTGAAATAAGTCAGAAGGAGAAAGACAACTACAGATGGTGTAATATAAAGTAGCAAAACTACAAGTCAGATAAAGACAAGCTTAAAAATTAACCCTTGATAGCTGACTATAGAACTAAAGTAGCAAGTAAGAGAGGGGTTGAAGAAGAGGTAAAAATGAAGTGGGAAAGAAGCACAATGGACTATGTTGGTGAACTATGTATGATTTGGTGGTGGATACACAAAGGTAGTAATACCAGATGGGGGAACCCAAATATTACCTCAATTAAAAATTAATAAATTTTAAAAAGCAATTGGCACTGAAAATGACTTAGACCAAAATTTGTTAGTAAATGCCAGAGTAAGAACTAGAAGATTCCAAAGTTAGCATAATCTTATTATAATGTCTTAAAGGAACATACAGTGTTAAAAAATTCATCATTAATCACTCAATAACTCAAAATTCAAAAAGCTTTTGTTCATTCAATATTCACACAAAGTAGAGAATTTTCAAAATATTTAAATATTTAAAATAGATTCCTACTGCTCAACATACAAAATAACAAACCATCATTTGATATAAAAATAAGGTAGCATTCTCGAGTGTTCTTTTAAGTCAGTACTTTAATAAGTGCCATTAAAGAAAAACTTCTAGGATAAACTGATAAGGGGAAATTCTGGCTTACATTAATTTAAAGAGATCTCTTTATCTCTGAATTTGGGGAAATGTAAAATCTCCAAGAGAGATTTATATATAAATAATTTATATTTATATAGATTTATATATATATATATATCGGTGTGCCTTCAACTAAGATAAGATATTTTTAGAAGAAACTTTTCACAATTAGCAGGGACTATGTTTAAATCAGTCCCTTTTATGATCTCTTTCTACTCTGCTTTCTTATTTTTCACATTTTCCTGTGTGAATAGTTAATAGTTGAGTAGATAATGAATGAGTACTTATTGGAATAAAGAAAATTAGATAAATAATAAAAACATTGAATGAGTTAGTTCAATTATAAACTGGATGATCAACTCAACTCTAAATAGCTTGGTTTGGATTTTGTAACTTTATTTTCATATAAGATGGGAATTGTAAAAGCTGACCCACATCAAGTTTCTTGAGAATTTCTAAAGAGATTTCAGTGTTGCAGCTAAAGCAACGTTAGGGCTAAAATAATATTAATATCCATTTATGTATTCACTCCTTTTACTTTATATAGCTGTGGAAAGTGGGATCCAGAAAAAGAGTTTATAGTATGAATGCTAGCTCCATTAGAAACTTCCTTTCTGGTGAATCTACTATAACGACATTGGAAATTCCTCTGTTTTAGTAGATTTCATATTGAACACTGTGATTGTAATTCAGGTGGTCATTATCTCTAACCACAAATTTTACAAGCAATTTGAGCCCCAAAACACATACATAACAAAATTCATGGCTGTTACAGAAAGTTGTGACAGTCAAGTCATTTAATAACCAGTATGGTATGGGCACTGATAATGAGAACAGATTCTAGCCAAAAACAATTTGTAAAGTAAAACTAATAGTTACCAACAGATTATTATCTCCATCACACAAATCTGATCAATCATTGGTTCCTGGTCTTGTGAATACTGTCATTTTTCTGGTGTTAGAAATTCTTTCATTCAGCACTCTAATTTACTGTGGCTGTGCTACTGATGCTCATCATACAAAAACTTACATGACTTGCCTCAGCACTTCAAGGCTCCTTCAGCACTATACACCTCTGCTCCCCAAATTACTGAGAATCCCCATGTCTCCAGTTTGTGAGCAGAGAAAATTACAGGTTTATATCTCTTCTTGCCCTTAATGGAGCATGTGCCAATCCACTCTCTCTACTCAATTATTCTGGATTCTCTCTATTTCATTATATCCTACATTCTTATTCCATGGTCATACTGCTTAACTGAATATGATTTCAAAGACTAAAGGAGTACATCCATGCTAGAGAAATAATAAAATGGAATGAGATAGACTATTTGATACCTTTGAGATAAAACAAGAAGAAAGTATGTGTATGTATAAAAGAAAGAATTTGCATTTAACTTTTTTTTTTCTCTGTAGCTCTAAAAAACACGCATTTAAAAAAAAGATGTTGGTCATTGTTTTTGAGTTTTCAATAAACTGTGTGATTTCCAAGCCAATGGGGATGGTTTAAGCTATTTGACTTATATACTTTCATATTACCCGCTTCATTTGTATAAGCTGACAAAAGCTTTTATTTGACTGCAATGCAACCATAAATGGAGAATGACAGCATCATTCTTCTGGATTTAAATAAGATTCATTTCTAGCATACTTACCTCAACAAGTCTGCTGGTGTGTTCACGAAATATTGCAGCATATTCTTTTATTTCCTTTTCCCGGCCATTCTTGGCAGCTTCAATGAGAACCAAAAGTGGGACTGTTGTATCCAGAAAGGAGTCTGACACATGATCTATAATAGCCTTACGGAGCTGAAAAAAAAAAATATAAATGTTTTTTTTCATTTCTTTTTCCAGTCAATTCAATAAATCATGCATGTTATTTCCTCTTTTACAATCTCAATAATTACAAAAATTATTTTTATAAATATTTTTGCATAATATCTAAAATCATAATATCTAAAATTTTGTGTGATATCACTAAGAAAGCTAAAAAACACAAAATATCTGAGGAAAAAATAATTGAGCTATACTTCTTTTACTCTCAAAAATCACTTTTTCTTGAGATTGCATTAAACCTAAAAATCCAATTATAAATACTAATCCATTTTCCCCTCAAAGAAACTGCACTATTGTAATGTTTATGCATGTATACAAACAGTATTGTACATCATGTATCTTCATAATTACAAAATTATGAAATGTTTTCTTCCTCATTGGGGGAACTGATAATAAATTTTGATTAGCTAAAGTGTAGACTTCATGATAATTAAACCAAGTTAGATCACTGATTATGCCTGTTGATAACAGATTAATAGAGCAAGGAGAATAATAAATGAGCTTGATGTCCAATTTTCTCCATTTGCATTAATTGTTCTTGCCCTCACACCTTAAATTATTAAACAAGTATAACATTTTGCTACAATTATTTTTAATTAGATTATGTGTAAGTTTATAAATGACAGTCAGGCAATTACTCTATCCAGCAGATAATTTCTGAAATTTAAAAAGGCATTTGAAAATTAACACATTATTTTTATATAATATTGAGCCCTTAAACATCACAATATCTTGTAATGTTTCATTAAAAAAGTCAATGACTGTAAATAGTCCCAAAGATTCTGGTCAACTCCTTCATTGAATTTTAAAAAACTCTATAAAAACAATAGAGATGAATAGCTATGAGTTATGATTCAATTTGTGTAAAAATTACATTTTACAGTGATTTTTAAACCAATACACACTGAAGTTAGTAATACATTTTCGAGGGGTTAAATGATATAACTATATGAGAAAATTATAGTAACTATAGTCTTCTGGGAGACCAATAACTCTGCCTCAGGTAGTAGAACACATGCAGGAGAACTGTGAAATTTTTGGCTACCAACAATTTCACAAACATTGTAAAAAGAGCCCCAAAGAAAGATATTGATTACCATCCAGAAATTCAAATCACTCATGGCAACTAATTAATATTTACTGAGCACATAAAAGGATAGGGTATATAGTACTAAGGTGAGACAAGGCCAGGGGAAGACCTTAAGTGAAGGAATATGTGTTTGGTGCCAATGAAGAGTGAACCAGGGAAACCAGGCAAGTAATCATAAATTAGGATTTGAGTTGGAAACTGCAAGTTGTATTATTTTTAGATTCACAAAAGAAAACTAAAGGGATCACTCAGAAGGGAATGGTTTTTAATGAAAACTCCCTTTTAATCCTTTTCTTTTTTTCATTTGTAACCAAGACATGTAGAAAGAAGAACTATGCACTAGAGATATGCAATTGAAATCCCACATGCACATGGAAGGTGATCCAAGACAAGGACTATGTAGGATGATATAGAAGGAAATGTACAGTGAAGAAACATCTAAGAATGCAATGTAAGGAAACACTACTATTTATGGGAATTATGCAGGTGAAAGACCAGAACTTGAAAAAAGATTGAGATGAAGGCAAAGAATCAAAAAGAAACAATGACCACTAACTAAAAGACAAACTCAAATCTCTGTCAGTGCTCTCTAAATGAACCTAACCTACCAAAACATATCCACACCACTGAATCTTCTTTTCTGTATATTTGATTTCATCCAACTTAGCAAATATTTCTGAATAACATTTTCTTACTTTTCCACTAAAAGCAAGGTATTGTGAGAAGTGTCAAGATGAAAATGCATGGCACCTTATAATCAAATGGACAGTGGCTGTCATTAAATATTACGAAAAAGGAAAACCAGAAGACTGACAACTATGGAATTTCAAGAAGATAATAGGTTTCATAGTCTAATTTTAAATATAAGTTAAATTAAAAGAACCAAGAATTCTCTATTGGATTTTACTACCAAGAGATAATCGATGAACTTAGTGAAAGCAGCTTCACTGGAAAGATGAGAGCAGGCATTCTATTGATATGGTTTAAAGACTAAACAGGAAATAAGGAGGTGGCAACAATGATAATAAATACCTCTTTCTAGTAATTTGTGAAAATTAATATATAAACCCTACTTAAATGGGGACAGGAAGTTAAAAGTTTCCGTACACGTGCAATCAACAAATTGCAGGACCCAACATGCCTGTCATGTCCAACAGGAAGTGATGCTACTTCCCTGCCCTAGTGAAATGAAGAGGATGAAGGAGATCGTCTTTGAATAGTTGCAGCCCTCACTAATGTACATAAGATATACCTGCTTTCATTTCCAATTTTTTGGTAAGTCCTTTTGTATGTTTTCCCCAAGAGACTTCACTTCTTGCCTTTTGGTTGATGTTTTTGAGCAAACCCATTGCGTGTGTGAAATAACCAACTGCTTTTTGTTTGAGGTCAATATATTGTCTTGAGTACACTGAGATACAGGTCTAAACTGGGATTACTTCTCATATAAAATATTTGGATGTATGTTTCCATCCTACAACTGTGCTCAGAAATTCAGACTGTCCCTTTGGGCTTTTCAAAAAAACACATTTTAATATTTCATCATACAAAAATCTAGAAAGATAGGGCAGCCTTGATGGCGCAGGGTTTAAAGTCAGCGCTATCAAGCAATCCGCCAGTAACTATGGCATGAGTTCAATCCCTGGACAGGGAGCTATCCTACATGGCACAGCAGACCTCCTCTGTCTCACCTGCTGCTCCCTTCAGCAGTATATTTCAGAAGAGACACCTGTTCTGTTCCCCATTCTGTCTGTGGTGAATCCTCTCACCTCCAGCACCTCTGGCCTAGACCTCAGTTCTTGTATGCATAGATAAATAAAATAAATCTTTCTAAAACCCAACAAAAACCTAGAAAGATAGACAATCACTATTGTCTCACATTCATCTTTTTTTTTGTAAATACTTGAATAATTATGACAATCTTCCTCAAGCAATTGCAATGGTCTGCATCTCTCATCTTTGTGGTGTTACCTTTTGTCTTCCCTTCATTTTAAAAGACTTTACTACCTTGAACTTTTTTATTTCTTAAAAATTTTCAACTATACTTTCCTGCTATTCAGTCAATCCTTCACCACACATACAAGCATTGCGACATATTAGAAAAATGTGGTTCAATGTACTGCTGATTTACTATTAATTAAAGAATAAATTAGTAAACTCTGACTAAATTTTTTTAAAATTATTTTTTAATAGAACCAAATTAGAACACTTATTTTTTTTTCTTTCTAAGGTATGTTGCCAATTATAAAACAGTAAATGAGAAAAGGTGTTCCATGGAGGTTTGATATTATATTCTGTATTACAAAACAGAAGAAATGAACAATGAGCTTTCAAATAAACTCTGTGTCTGTTTTCAAAATTTTGTTGGAAAATGGCTAAATTACCTGACATAATATAATGTAAAATATAATGAGCAAGAAGAATCTTCTTTGCAATATTTACATATGCATTGAGTTTAACAAATGCCTTTTGAGATTTCCATCTAAAAGTAAGGCACCATTCTAGGCGATCTGGGCAACACCAGGATACCAGAACATGGTTAGGTCTTAGGGAGTGTGAGATGCACAAGGAATTTGATGAGATCTCGAAAGAAGCACAAACAAATAAAAAACAAATCATTTAGAGTTAATATTGATATGTTAACATCTGTATTTGCCATTGTGTTTGTCTTTCCTTTGATTTTATTTATTTATTCTTTTAATAACTTTTTTTTTTTTTTTTGGCCTTCTTTCATTGTTATTCGTCCCTCTGAGGTTCTGGCTTTAGGACTCCTTGTAGTATTTTTTGGAGTGGGGGTTTAGTTGCAATGAAATTCCGGAGTTTCTGTTTGTCTGGGAAGGTCCATATTCTTTCTTCAAAGAGGAAGGAGAGCTTTGCGGGATAGAGTATTCTTGGTTGGCATCTGTTTTCTTGGAGTCTGTTGACTATGTCCCTCCACTCTCTCCTTGCCCGTAGTGTTTCTTCGGAGAAGTCTGATGTCAGCCTGATTGGTTTTCCTTTGAATGTTATCTGTTTCTTCCCTCTTGCCAGCTTCATTATTTTTTCCTTGTCCTGGATTCTTGGGAGCTTTACTATTATGTGTCTTGCTGTATTTTTCCTTTCGTCGTGGAAGTTTGGTGTTCTTCTTGCTTCTTGTATATCAATTTTCAGCTCCTTCTTCACATTTGGGAAGTTCTCTTCAATTATCTCTTTGAATATTTTCTCTGTTCCTACATCTCTCTCCTCTCCTTCTGGTATTCCTATAACTCTTATATTTCCTTTCCTCATGGAGTCAGATAGTTCCCGAAGTCTTTCTTCGTTCTTTTTCCTTCGTACTTCTCTTTCCTTTTCTGTTTTGGTTCTTTTTATTTCTGTGTCTTCAAGATTACTTATTCGTTCTTCCATTTCATCTATTCTGCTTTCATTGCTTTTCCCAGAATTCTTTAGTTCTTCCATTAATTCTTTGATCTCCTGCATTTCTTTTACTTCCCTCTTTAGGGACTCAATTTCTTTCTTCTGACCATTGTTTTCCCTCTCTAGGGACTCAATTGCATTCTTCTGATCGTTGATTATTTTTCCCTTATCATTGTTTTCCTTTATGACTTCTGTCAGTTTTTTAATCACGGCAATTTTAAATTCTCTTTCTGGAAGGCTCAGAAATTCTTCCAAGTTATTGTCGTTGCAATCTGGGGGCTGGCTTTCTTTTTGTGGTGTGCTTTTTCTCTGGAGAGTTGCTAGGTTGCGTGTGGTTCTTCTCCTCCCTACTGTCTGTTTTCTAATTTGCCGTATGCGTTGGGACACTGTGTTGTTGGGACTGGCCGGCATCTTGGGTGGGCTTCTCTGTTCCCCTCTGGTTCTTCCAGGAGTCATCTGTCAGTTTCAAGCAGCCTTTACTGGAGAAAGGTCCCTGTTCTAAAATGCCGATGTGGGGACACACTCCCCTGTGCGCCTGGTCTGCCCCGGCGGTGGGTTCCTGCTCCCCTCTGGGCTTGGACTGCAGGCCAGAGGGGGTCTGGCGTGGGCGAACTTCCCCCGCTCACCTCTGGCTCCTGAGGAAGCCTTCTGCAGGTAGTCTTTACTGAAGAAATGTCCCTGTTCTAAAATGGTGATGTGGGACACACTCCCTGCGCTTCTGGTCTCAGGCACACTCTTCTGCGCGCCTGGTCTGCCCCGGCTGTGGGTGCTCGCTCTCCCTGTGGGCTCAGACTACTTGTTCAGAAGGGGCCCGGTGTGGACTAACTCCCCAGCTGGCCACTAGCTCCTTCAGTAGCCTGTTCTGGGGTCAAGTCGCTAGGTGGCACCAGAGATCTCTCCTAGAGCCCTTGGGGAGCTGATTTTCCACCCCGTGGGACAGGGAGCAGAGCGGGGATGGTAGGGTACACCTCAACAGCTTTGGGGTGCTGTGTCTGCCTTGTGCCCCACCGTCGTGGGGAACCCACGCCCCTAATTTCGTGCCCCGGGTCTCAGTTCCAAAGCCCTCAGTTCCAGGACGCGGGCTGTAGCCCAGATCAGTGGCGCGGGAATGGCGCCTTTTGAATCCCGCTCCCCTGCCTGGGCGCCTTGTTCCTGCTCACTCAGGGAGGGCCTCGCCCGGGTCTCAGTTCCAAAGCCCTCAGTTCCAGGACGCGGGCTGTAGCCCAGATCAGTGGCGCGGGAATGGCACCTTTTGAATCCCGCTCCCCTGCCTGGGCGCCTTGTTCCTGCTCACTCAGGGAGGGCCTCGCCCGGGTCTCAGTTCCAAAGCCCTCAGTTCCAGGACGCGGGCTGTAGCCCAGATCAGTGGCGCGGGAATGGCGCCTTTTGAATCCCGCTCCCCTGCCTGGGCGCCTTGTTCCTGCTCACTCAGGGAGGGCCTCCGCCCGGGTCTCAGTTCCAAAGCCCTCAGTTCCACGACGCGGGCTGTAGCCCAGATCAGTGGCGCGGGAATGGCGCCTTTTGAATCCCGCTCCCCTGCCTGGGCGCCTTGTTCCTGCTCACTCAGGGAGGGCCTCAATATTAACTCTAAATGTAAATGGACTAAACTCTTCAATAAAAAGACACAGAGTTGCAGCCTGGATTAAGAAACAAAACCCAACCTTTTGCTGTCTCCAGGAAACACATTTAGCTACAAAAGATAAAAATAGGCTCAAAGTTAAAGGATGGAAAACAATCCTACAAGCAAATGGACCAAAAAAGAAAGCAGGAACAGCTATACTTATATCAGATAAAACAGATTTCAAACTCAAAAAGATAAAAAGAGACCCCAATGGTCACTACATTATGATCAAGGGGACAATACTTCAAGAAGAAATAACACTCATTAACATATACTCACCAAACGAAGGAGCACCAAAATATATCAGACAACTGTTGTCCTCTCTGAAAACAGACATCAGAGAAAACACATACGTAGTGGGAGACTTCAACACACCACTATCAACAATGGATAGATCAACAAGACAAAAAATAAGTAAAGAAACCAAAGCTCTAAATAAAGACCTAGAGCAATTGGGCTTAACAGACATCTATAGAACACTAAACCCCAAAAAAATGGAGTACACATTTTTCTCAAGCGCACACGGATCATTCTCCAGGATCGATCACATACTGGGGCACAAGACAAACATCAACAGATACACCAAGATTGAAATCATATCAACCATCTTTTCTGACCATGAAGGCATCAAACTAGAAATAAACCATAAAAAGAAGGCAAGGAACTTTCCTACCTCATGGAGATTAAAAACCACACTACTGGAAGACCATTGGACTAATGAGGAGATCAAAGAAGAAATTAAAAAATTTTTTGAATTGAACGACAAGGAGGACACCAATATCCTAAATGTATGGGATGCAGCAAAAGCAGTAATAAGAGGAAAATATATAGCAATAGAAGCTCACATCAAGAAACAAGAAAGAACGCAAAGAAACAACCTAATCTCGAAGCTCAAAGATCTAGAAAAAGAACAACAAAAAAACCCCAAAACCAGTAGAAGAAAAGAAATAATAAAAACCAAAGCAGAAATAAATGAAATTGAAACTAAAAAAACAATCCAAAAGATCAATGAAACCAAGAGCTGGTTCTTTGAAAAAATCAATAAAATAGACAAACCCCTAGCCAGGCTCACAAAGGAAAAAAGGGAGAAAGCACAAATAAACAGGATCATCAATGAAAGAGGAGAAATCACAATGGACACAGCAGAAATCAAAAGAATAATCAGTAACTACTATGAACAGTTATATGGAAACAAGTTTAACAATCTAGAGGAGATGGACAAATTCCTACAACTCTACAATCACCCAAAGCTAGATAAAGAAGAAATAGAACACCTAAACAGACCAATTACAATTAGCGAAATTGAAATGGTAATCAAAAACCTCCCCAAAAACAAAAGCCCAGGACCTGATGGATTTACAAATGAATTCTACCAAACATTCAGAGACGAATTAGTGCCTATCCTTCACAAACTCTTCCAAAAAATTGAGAAGGAAGGGACAATACCAAACACGTTCTATGAAGCCAACATTACACTAATACCAAAACCGAACAAGGACAACACAAAAAAGGAAAACTACAGGCCAATCTCCCTAATGAACACTGATGCAAAAATCCTCAATAAAATTTTAGCTATCAGAATCCAACAATGTATCCATAAGATAATTCACCACGACCAAGTTGGATTCATTCCAGGGGCACAAGGATGGTTTAACATCCGAAAATCAATCAACGTTATCCAACACATCAACAAAAAGAAATATAAAAACCATATGATAATATCAATAGATGCTGAGAAAGCTTTCGACAAAGTGCAACACCCATTCATGATAAAAGCCCTTGAAATTCTTGGGATACAAGGAACATACCTCAACATCATAAAGGCCATCTATGACAAGCCAACAGCCAGTATCATTCTCAATGGTGAAAAGCTGAAAGCAATTCCATTAAGATCTGGAACAAGACAAGGATGTCCACTCTCACCATTGCTTTTCAATATAATACTGGAAGTCCTAGCCAGGGCAATAAGACAAGAGAAAGACATCCAAGGAATCCAAATAGGAAAAGAAGAAGTCAAACTATCACTATTTGCAGACGATATGATATTATACATAGAGAACCCCAAAAACTCCACAGAAAAGCTAATTCAACTCATCAATCAGTTCAGTAAAGTGGCAGGATACAAAATCAACACGCAAAAGTCAGTAGCCTTCCTATACACAAACAATAAATCTGAAGAAGAAGAAATCAAAAAGACCATCCCTTTTGTTATTGAAACAAAAAAAATCAAATATTTGGGAATAAATCTAACAAAAGAGGTAAAGGACCTATACAAAGAAAACTATAAAACACTGTTAAAAGAAATAGAAGAAGACACAAAGAAATGGAGAGACATCCCCTGCTCATGGATTGGAAGAATAAACATTATTAAAATGGCCATCCTTCCAAAAGCAATATACAGATTCAATGCTATTCCAATCAAAATTTCAATGTCATTCTTCAAAGAAATAGAACAATTATTGATGAAATTCATATGGAATCACAAAAAACCCCGAATAGCCAAAGCTCTCCTGAAAAAAAAAGAAGGGAATGGAGGCATCAGACTCCCAGACTTCAAACTATACTACAAAGCCATAATCATCAAAACCGCATGGTATTGGAACAAGAACAGACATACAGACCAATGGAATCGAATAGAAAATCCAGAAATAAACCCACAGGTTTATGGTCAACTAATCTTTGACAAAGGAGCAAAGACTATGCATTGGAGCAAAGAAAGTTTGTTCAATAAATGGTGCTGGGAAAACTGGGTCGCTACATGCAAAAGAATGAAGCTTGACCACCACCTCACACCATACACAAAAATCAACTCAAAATGGATTAAAGAACTAGACATAAGACCTGAAACCATAAAATATATAGAAGGAAATATAGGCGAAACACTACGTGATTTGCACATCAAAGACATCTTTACAGACACATCACCCAAAGCTGTGATAGTGAAGGCAAAGATAAACAGCTGGGACTATATCAAATTAAAGAGCTTTTGCACAGCAAAAGAGACAATAACAAAAACAAAGAGAAACCCCACCAACTGGGAGAACATTTTTGCACCCAACACTAATGATAAAGGACTGATCACAAAAATCTGCAAAGAGCTGATGAGACTCAACAACAACAAAGAAAATAATCCAGTCAAAAAATGGGCAGAAGAGCTTAAAAGAAACTTCTCTGAAGAGGAAATGCAAATGGCCAACAGGCATATGAAAAAATGTTCAACATCACTTGTCATCAGGGAAATGCAAATCAAAACTACCATGAGATACCATCTTACACCAGTGAGAATGGCACATATTAAAAAAACTAGCAACAACAAATGTTGGCGAGGGTGTGGAGAAAAAGGAACTCTTCTGCACTGTTGGTGGGAGTGCAAACTGGTCCAACCACTGTGGAAAGCTGTGTGGAGATTTCTGGACCTACTAAACATAGAGCTTCCATATGACCCAGCAATTCCACTCCTAGGTATTTACCCAAAGGACACAGAAACATCAATTCCAAAGAACACCTGCACCCCTATGTTTATAGCAGCACTGTTTACAATAGCTAAGCTTTGGAAACAACCCAAATGCCCAAAAATAGATGACTGGATCAAGAAGATGTGGTACATATATACCATGGAATATTACTCAGCATTCAAAAAAGATAAACACATGCAATTTGCTGCAACATGGATGGCGCTGGAAGGGATCATGCTCAGCGAAATAAGCCAAAAAGAAAAAGAAAAATACCGGATGGTCTCACTCATAGCAGGAATCTAGAAAACTTAAATAAGGGACCAGGAAAATGAATAACTATAAGAAAGTGAAAATCAAAATCAACAAAAAACTATGAACCAGAGACACTTTTAGGGGGGCGGGGGCGGGAGGGGAGGGATTGGGGTCAGAATGGGGGGCTGCAATTGTATGGGGAATATAACAATAAAATTTATAAAAAAAAAAAAAAATAAAAAAAAAAATAAAAAAAAAAATAAAATATTAATGTAAAAATAAATAAATAAAAATAAATACATAAAAAAAAAAAAAAAAAACAAATCATGCCTAAGAAGTTTTCTGGTAAGGATAACACATATTATTTCACTTTAAAAACTGAAAAGGACATTAAGTGTTGAAGCTGTGAAGTGGGAAGCACTCATTTCTAGGAATAGAGAATATCTCAAGCAAAGAAAATAGAGAGATTCTGAGAATATCACCAGTATTTATAATGACTGAAACACAGTAGTAGAATGATGATTGAAATAAGATCTCATTAGGTACAGTGATTTCTGTTTAAAAAAAATATAAAAGGAAATACAACAATATGGCTAAAAGATGACAGGTGGAAATGGCCAGAGACTGGTGACTCGTGTTAGATATCTTTAAGAAAGAGCAAAAACCAGGGGCCTCCCCAGTGGCGCAGCAGTTGAGTGCTGGCTTGCGAAGCTGCCTGCAGCCTCTGCAGGGTTGGTTCAATCCCTGGCCATCAGGTGAGGGTCCACATGGCGTGCAGACCTCTCCTGCCACCCGCTGCTCCCCTCAGCAGTGTATTTCTTCGTCAGTCTGCCTGTTCTGCTCTCCGCTCTGACTCTGGTGAATTCTCTCACCCTCCCGCGCTTCTGACTGTACCCCAGTGCTTGTATAAATAAATAAATAAATCTGTTTTTAAAAAAAGAGCAAAAATCAGCACAGAGAGATCTTTCCCTTTGAATGTCTATCCACCTCCTTTTTTTTTTTTTTAACTTGACATAACTCTGGTTTACAATATTGTACGTGATTCAGTTCTTACATAGAGGTAGTTTCCTACACCACACCCACCAAGGCATCCATACTCCTTCCACATAGTCCTTTGGGTCCCCTCCACAATCTTTTCTCCACCCTCCCCCTACCTCTAACTAGCATCAATTCTAAAGTCAGATTTCTAGAGTTATTAGTTTGGTTCTGTCTGATGCTTTGTTTTGTTTCTCTATATTCCCCATATAAGTGAAACCATCCAAATTTGTCTTCCTCCTTCTGACTTATTTTGCAAAAGCATCTTAACCTATGCAAATAACATTGCAATTAATGCAACCAACCCACAATTTTCTATCCAGATTGTTTTGCTAATTCCTGATCATTCAGCATCCCTTCAGAGTTATAATTATGAACTATATTACAGGTTTCAGGTGTTTTTTCATTTCATCCATTGAACCAGTCTCTGATTTCAATTGTTGCTGTGGGGAAAAGTTTTGTGGCCTCAGAAAACATCCCACCTCCCATGCATTCTCTGCTTCAATTTGTTATTCTTTTTCAGGGCCTCCTCCAAGGATCTAGGAGATTTTTTTTTTCTCTCTCTCTTTTAGGTTTGCATAGATATTTAAAATAGAATATATTCAAATTTTATCATAAAAACTTTCAACACATACAGTTTGTAATGATTAACAACATATCTACCATCCAATTTACCAACTTTAGCATGTCATTTAGCAAGATTGTGTCTTATTTAATTTACATTATTTTTGTAAATTAGCAAGATTTTTTCTTATATAATTTACATTCCTTTCTTCTTTATTTGTTTTCTGAGAATTTTTTTTTAATTCCAGATATTTTACTCTTATGTACATTATTCAGAATTCTTTAAAAGTATGGACATTCTTTTACCACAAAACCATGATCAAGTCTAATACAATTAATAACATTTCCTGGCTATCATCTAAACTCAGTTCATAATCAAATTTCTCCAAATGTCTCAAAACTGTCTTTTCTACTCTTAGTTCACTCAAATTTTGAATCAAGCAATGTGAAAACACTATACTTACTTGTTATTTCCTTGTACTTTTTAATCAAGATAATTCTTACTCTCCCTTCCCCCTACCACTGACGTGTTCAAACCAATGCAGATATTCTAGAAGATTCTCAGTACAAGCACAGAGAGCTATGGGGAGTCAATGCCACTGGTATCAACACTCAGCCAATGAAAATGAGAGGTATGAAATATATTTTTCAGCCTCCATCCGTTCGTCAGACAATGCAGGAGGCATTGTGTCCCTTTACCAGGGGCAGGTATACTTGTTGCCTACAGAACCACCTTAAAAGGATATCTTTTCCTCCATCCCTGATCATTCTCTTACATGTCATGGTTCTCTTATACCTCCTTCTTGGAATCTTCTCTCAAACAAACTTCTTGGTCTCAGTAAGTATCAGGATTTGCTTTCAGAGAACTCCAATATGAAACAGGAAAGGCACATTGATCTGGTGTTAATGTTGTTTGGTCATTGACCTAGCAACAGGCTCTGATGTTTTAAATAAGCTACCCATTACTGATCACACTTTGCCACTTTTACTTTGTACACCACTGTGTTTGATTTTCTATCTCCTATATTATGCTGAATGGAAAATATAAATTATTATGAGATAGGACTAAAAAGGCTGATGTGGACAAGATATGGAAGACCCTAAATGGTAAACTAAGCAATTTTTCTTATGTTTTGACATATAATATGGAGATTTTTTCACTGAAACTGTACATTCATTTATATCTGTGTATAACACCTAAATAAACTATGTATATATATCCACATTATTTTCTTACCCAGTAGAACACTTCATTCTTTTCACTTGGATTACATAGGGGGAAAAATGTTAAAGAAGAATGCCAACATAGAAATTGGATAGTCTTAAAGGCAGCTAGAGTATTAAAATCTGAAGTTAGTGGGAGACGAATAATTTGAAGGGATGTATTTTCAATAAATAGCTGTTTGTGTCCAGGCATGAAAAATGTTAAGGTAGAAAAACAAACTGAAGAGTTTTCCATCTTTCTTACTGTGATTTAATAAAAAAACTTTGAGACATCATGTTTTGTATTTCTAACTGATGTAAGTGATTTGGGATCTCAAGTAAAATAATATATTTCTTAACAATTGAAGCCCCAAAGTGAAAGCTGTATGTGAAAACTATGAGAAAGCCCCCTGACTACCACAAAAGAATGGGAAAGAAAGAATTACATTGTGAGATAAAAAGGAAAGGAAAGAAGATAAACTGCTTCAGAAAATAATAATCTTCGGAACCCAAAATATTGTATTTCTGTATGTTAATCCTATTCAAATTTTAGTCAATAGCAAAATAAGACTTTAAAAACTCGGCTAGTAAGTAGGAATTAAGTCAACTAATAAATCATTAATACACTGAATAATTGGGACTTGTATATTACATAATATTTAACATCTAATGATAAGTATGATGAAGAAGAGGTATAAGAATCTACATGCATTTGGCGAACCCACTTCTTTGAGTGTGGAATTGGTATTACTAATAGGGAGAAGGGCTGGATATTGAAATTCATCAACTCAGCAAATAAAGACTAAATTAAGATTTTGTTTTATTTAAAGTTTGGTTTTACCAGAGTTCCATTTTATTTAACATACCTCAAATGCTTATTTTATCATTTATGAATGGCTATTTTTCCTCAATATAGTAAAAAAAATTAATCTGCTCATAATAGAATCAATTGTGTGTTTCACTTGGACAATATAGTAGAAATATAATATATTTTATTGTTTTATTTATGATGTAAAGGAGGCTTAATAGCCTCCCCCCCTTATCAAGAATTTCAGAAGGAATATAGTTCTCAAAGAAATGATGAGAAAGAAGGCTAAAAGAAGAAAGTTTAAATTAAAAAATATAAAATAAATAATGAGGAAGAAAAAATAAGATAGTAAAGTTAAAAGTTCTTAAAAGTTCTGAAGATCAATAGGCCATTATCCCTACATCAATATGGAGATTACAGATTTGGGCTGGGACTGGATGGATTTGCTAAAACCTTGACTTACCAATTACCTAGCTATTGTTCCGTTAACAAACTCACCTACAAGATCAAAACAGTGGTACTATGACATCACTTTTTACTTCAGGGATAAAAATTCATAATGTAAAAGTATACTTAGTAAGCAAATTTGGAAACATTTACTAGATGAGTGATATTGTCATAAATGGAATTTTAAGGACAAAATCCAGTGGGAATAAAAATCTATTAAAAAATGCAAGCAGAGTATGATGATTGTTACAATAGAACTACATATGTGATGAAAGCTTTAGGAAAAAAGATTAATTTCAGTTGGTGAAAATGACAAATATTCCATGGAGAGGTAAACTTTACATTACTTTTGAACTTTCTTACTTGATTAGGAATTGGGTGGAGGGAACAGGGGGAGTAGGGAAGGCACCAAATTGAACAAGTCATATATACAAAGACTTGTGTGTGTTTGAGGGGTAGGAGAGGAGTTTATAAAAAATTTGATGAATAGTAAGTAGATTCTTTAGTGAGAGGATAAATCCATGAGTGAGGGTAGTAGGAAGGAAGATGTAAGAAAAAAGGCAGAAGAGAAAGAACATTAAGAAAAAAATGGAGGTTTCTCAAAATAGAAAATATATGTCTGGCATAAGATCCAGTAATTCACTCCTAAGAACATTTATGAAGAAGATAAAAGCAATAATTCAAATTAATAGCCAAGGTATGAAAATAACATAAGTACCCAAGGACAAACTAATGGATTAAAAAAATGTAGTATATTTGCACAGTGGAATACTAGTCAGCTATAAAAAGATGAAATCTTGCCATCTGCAACAATATAGATGAACCTAGAGGGGGTTATGCTAAGTGAAATAAGTCAAGGGAAAAAGACAAATATTAGATGATTTTACTCAAATGTGGAATATAAAGGAAGAAAACAAAGGAACAGACAAAACTAAATGAAAACTAACCCTAGAAAACTGACTGTAGAATTGAGATTATAAGAGGAGGGTGGCCTGTAGGAAGCAGAGGGTGTAGGAACCCAATTGTGGAGATTATAGGTGCTTTGGTGATGAGTATGGTCTGGTAACACACATCTGAAGAGGTGCCAACCTATACCCTTAAATCATATAATGTGTTACAAACCAATGGATTCAATTTTTTTTAATAAAGAAACATGGGAATAAGTCAGAGCCAAATCACAGAAAACCTGGAATATCATGCTAAGAATTTTTTCTTCTCTAGGGCAGTAAGCAAGAAAATCAAGCAGCACTATTGACTAACTCTTGAGACATTTCATCTTGCTGCTCCAAAATGTATTATGTGCTTCCGGACAACATACATCTAAACTATCAACTTCATTCTTTGGGAAGAAGTTTAATGACAGAACACAAGCTAAAATGTTTCTTTGTTACTGATAGGCAAGACATGGATAAGCAACAGGATTAGAATGGATGGGCAGGAAGGTGGATTCGGCTTATTTCTTACTTAAAGCAACAAAAACAGATCTAGAACAAGAGATTGACATTAAATACTGCAAAATAACAGTATTTCAAGGGTAGATGTTTTCTGTATAAATAAGTATATATAAGGTGCTTAAAACAAGTTGCTTGATAAAATTTGCAAAAATAAGAAGAGGTGGAGATGACTCATGTTGCCGTTTCAACTAGTTTTTATTATTGCCAAAAGCATAAACATCAGAATGAAAAATGAAGTCCCGTTAAGGATAAGTGAGGATAGTGAGAACTAATCATAGCAACTATCTCAATGACATGGAAGGTCTTGGACATTTCCAAAAACAACTCCTAACAAGTCCACCCCTTTCTAAACACATACTACTTCTCCCATAATAAATAGAGCTTGGGGGCCTCCCTGGTGGCACAGGAAGTTAAAATGTAACCTATGAGGCTGTCTGCAGTCACTGCAACATGAGTTCGATCCTAGGCCTGGGAGATACCCACATGGCACAGCAGACCTCTCCAGACTCACCCACTGCTCTCCTCAGAAGTGTATTTCAGTACATCTGTCTGTTGTGTTCCACACTCTGTCTCTGGTGAATTCTTTAACCTCCCCTACTCTGGCCTGTGCCCAGTTCTTGTATGCATAAATAAATAAATCTTTAAAAAGAAAAAATAGAGCTTAGTTTTGTTGATTTAAGCAAAGTTTCTGACTATTTCAATGCATAGAATTTGAGGAAAACAACATTCTATTACTCTGGATCTCAGACATTAAGAAGATCTGGCAGCTTGCATCTATCCTTCCTGGGAGCCTAGCACCCTCATGTCAGAAATCAAGGCTATCCTGTTGGAGAAAGAAGCCACCTGGGGGAGCCCTTGGAGTTTAAAACCAGACAAAGAATGGAACAAGAAGGATCACTGAGGCCTCAAATATGAAATCCTCAGTACAAACAGTCACCATTTAACCATCACTACAGGGGAGGCCACAAGAAAAAACACTACAGAAATGCCTTCCTGACCCCAAACCATCTATAGAATCATGAAATATAATAAATATAATGATAGCTATTGTTTGTAGAGATTTGTTATACAACACTATTTAGCTGAAGTAATGTAGATGTTCACTTGTGAACCACAGGGGATTTCAGTATTCTATAAGATGGAAATTCCCCTAACTGTGAAGAAAAGTATTGGTAACACCCATGCTTTTTCTATCTTACTGATGGAGCTATCGTGGAAACATGTGGTAAAATATGTCAGGTTAAATTAGAATTTCAGATAAACACAACTATAATTTTAATATAATTAATTCCCATGCAATATTTGAGGCATACATGTACTAAACCATGTTGTTATTAATCTGAAATTCAAATATAACTCTGCAGTCAGGTTGTGCTAAATTCCCTCAACTCTTACAGTCCATTAGCCTAAGGGCTGACAGTAGAAGAAGAATTCAAATTAAGGCCATAAAATTGAAAGACTGAAATTTTCTCATCCTTCAAAATTGTTTTTACACAGCTAATATTAGCTGACTGGGAAACATATATTTATTTTATTTCTAAATCTACTTCTGAATTAAAGATTGCTCAGGCCATTTTACTAAAGCTTCCTATTAAACTGTAGTAATATATTGCATTAAAAGTTTAGGTTGAAAAGTTTTCATTCCTCTTTTATGAGTTAATGGTGATCAAATTAAAGCCATATGTGAAAAAGAACTCATTATTAGGTAATGAAAAGGAGCAAAAGTAAAAGTCTGAAGATAGCTAAGTATTTATATTCCTCGTTGTGCAAAATTTTGACTTCCACATTTAATGAAATCCTTTCTAAAACTATGTTTCTGATGGGTAAGAACTAGTTTTCACCAAAAATTAATTTTGAAGCATCCTGGAAAAAAAAAAAAGGATATGGGAACAAGTATGACTTCTGATTTAGTTCTTGTCCATTGTAAGCACTAAGATAGTAAACACAGTTTTTAACGTAATGAAATCAATTTGCCAACATTTCTTAAAATCTAACTGTGGCAGCCGCTGATAATGTACTTCATTCAGTCCTCAAAGTCCTGTTACACATAACTGATGGGGCACAGCTACAATTTGAATGTGACTGTCCCTGAAGCTAAATCACCCTCTTTTTTCTACTTTATGTTTGCCACAAAATTGGTTAAGATATGGAAATGCAGAAAGTATATAGTTATTACTCATGTGTTGTGTTTTTACATTAATTTTAAAAGAACAAAAACAAGAAGTAAATATCATGGAACTGGGGATAAAAAGGTTCATTTCTCATGAACCTCTATTCCCACATCTCTCTCTTCCTTCACCTGTCTGCGAAGGTCTCTTGTCTTCTTGCACATGTTGTCTATTGCAATATTCAGGGTATTACTCTTTTCCTTTTTCCCCGTCTGCAAGAGAGAAAAAAAAAATGCATAAGCTAAGGTATCAAATTACTCTTTATCCTTAGTAGTTTGCTTTCTAAATTTCCTGAAAATAGCTGCTGGAAATTTCAAGAATAGGTTTTAAAACTCTGTAATATTGCATATGATTCATGAGCACTTCACATAAGACTAAGTAGAACAGTGATTAAAGCTCACATTATTTTCTTCTTTAAGCTTCCATAATATTTCTGATACAGGATTAGGTTGTATTCAGTATGGCAGTAGGCAGAACATTATCTCCAAGAAATTCTGATCTTCATTCTTAACAAGTCGACTCTTTAACTGCTAAGCATGCAATTAGCTTAAAAGCATTAGATGCCCAATTTGTCAACTTCTGTGGGAGTTTCTGAAGTCATTTTCATGGTGTATTGTATAAGATATGCAGAGGCATATTGGAGTTTTGCTAAACATTAAATAAAATATGCAGTGCAAATTCATACAATTTGCAAGAGTTGACCACAATTTCAGCTGACAATATTCCAAGAACAAATTGTTTTAAATAAAAACTTGACTCTGTTTTTGGCTCTTTAAGATAATTTGTGCAACACCTTTTCATTCCCTCGGCAGAACAGTTCTCTCTGTTATATCCTTAACCTAAATCTTTAGGCTATTAAGCACATAGGGAGTCACCTTGGTTGGTATTTTCTACATATTACTTTTGTGGGAGACAGCTGAATTGAATCTAATCATACATTTTTTGTGATACCTTGTATAAAAGAGATTGAAAAAAATCATTATGTGATTCACCTTTAGGAAAATTGCTACTATTCAAATTAATAAACTGAAAAGAACTCTTTAGAGGAGACCTTGAAAATCAGGACATGAGTTTAATAGATGAAAGGAGCTTACAACATGGACTCCACAAAGAAGATATCAAAGTATTGTCCATTAGACACTGTATCACACATGGCCCCTGATAACAAAAATTATACATAAATTCTAGTTTAAAGTGGAAAGATTCCTTTATGGGGAGTTCCAGACTATACCAACCTTTTTAATCCTATCATGTGTCACATTATCTCAAGTACTATCATTACATTAATATTGTCATTTAATTTTTCTATATCTCCTTCCAAGTTGTTACTTATAAAAGTACCTTTTACTTCAGTGTCTCACCAAGCAACCCCTTTTTAAAATACTACCTGATTCTCAATACTATGCACAGAGTTACCTCAACAACAGCTCCAAAGTAAACTCTAACTTCCCCTCATCCTAACATCATGTTGAAACGCTGCAATATACTTTGTTATTTTCTTTGGGGCATGTTCATTATCATTATGATGCTAGAATCTTGAAAATTACATTTGCAATATGTTTATATTGTGTGTATACATACATATATATAGTTAGCTCGTTGTAACTTACTGGTAATAACTTACTGGTAATAGAGCTTACTGGATCATGTTGACTAGTTTACAAATGGACAACTTGATTGAAAGCACAAAATAACTTTATTGGGGGCTTACCATACATCAGGTAGTGTCATATTAGATTCTGGAGGAGATCTTTAGCATTTACCTGTCAACACACTGCTAAAATCCTGTATTAGCTAAAGTTGTGAGGTACCAATTTAAAACTCACATCCATATTTTCTCATCAACAGTGTTACTAAAATTTAAGATGAGGAAGATCACCATCATTTAAATAAGTTTTGCATTTATATAATGCAAAATGTTTGGCATCCATGTGCCTCTGTATAGTAAATTTCAATAACCCCGAGAAACTATTATGACAGTAAAAAATAAAAAACAAATTGGCTCTACATATTTCCAGATGTCTCCTAGGGGAGACACAATAGAGGACTTCTAATTATTTACTCCATTTTAATTTTGAGAGTGATTTTACAATGTTTGCATGACAGAGACTAGTGTAAGAAGAGAAAAGAGAGAGGGAGAGTTACGAGAGATAAAAACTTTTGGGATGTCAGAGTATAATAAAAGCAACGGTGGCCATTGCTCAGATGAATATTGTGGCTACTTGTGCAGCTCTTACGCATCATGCACCTTGTCAGCGAAGAATTGTGGAAAGTTAATTCAGGACTACGTAAGGCAATGAGAAAAACAGATGCACACTGGGTTATAAGACCATTTCTAATTTACCTAAAGAACCTAGCCTTTATTCTCTAGTTTTATGCAATATTAGCTCTTAATTGTACCTCTGTCCATTACATGAAAAAAGAGATAGTCAAAGGGGAATGGGATGAAAGAAGTCACCAAGGACTGAGTCAAAACAGAATGTCTTCCCTCCCCAAACATACATATAGGCCATCAAATATAATATGGGATACTCCTGTTGTGTTAGCCATAAAAAAACTCACAAGTTCTGTGATATGATTCATCAGAACAACTAAAAGATGCCAGTGTTCTCAGCGCTAGCAGCAGTAGCATACAAATCTTTAATAAAGGGTGACAGGAGGTGACAGCATGAAAAGATTCAATAAGAACTATAAAGATGATTTCCTAATTTCTACCCAGAGCTTAACCTTAGTTTAAAATGTTTCACTGGGGGTCTCCATGGTGGTACAAGGGGTTAAGACGCAACCTATAAAGCTATCTGCAGCCTCTGCAGCTAGAGTTCAGTCCCTGGCCAGGAAGCTACCCACATGGCACAGCAGACCTCTCCTGATTTGCCCGCAGCTCCCCTCAGACGTGTATTTCAGTCAGTCTGCCTGTTCTGTTCCCCACCCTGTCTCTGGTGAATCCTCTCACTCCCCACACCTCTGGCCTATACCCCAGTTCTTATATACATAAATAAATACATCTTTAAAAATAAAATAAAATAAAATGATTCATTGGGTCAAAAACATTTTGTACTCTAGGTAATAATAAACAGTCCCTATCATTGCAAGAAATTAAAATTCCCCCCTTCTTTTCTTTTCTCACTTCCCCCCCTTTCTTGTTTTTCACTTTCTGGTTTTTATTGGGTTCTTGATCTATTTATCCAGATTTATTTGGCTTCAGTCAAGCCATTTTCTGCCTCTTTATTCCTTTTGCATGGCATAAAAATAAATAAAGCAAGGAGAAATAGTTCCATTCTACTTAAATGCTCTCATTCCTTCTGTTTTCAAAACTTTAGCAAATCATCACACAATGAGCTAGGACTGAAGGTTGAATTGCATGTACTGAGATGAGGGACAGAAAGGGCAGGATATTAAAGCAGGACTATAGACAACAGCATGTACCTTCCTTCCTATATCCCAGGTGCTCAGAGGAGATGATGCTCCTTAGAGGAAGTCTTGACAGGGGCCATCATTAAGTGAGGACAGCCGTGCTAATGGAAAAGGAACCATTTACCGTGGAGTGTCAGGGGAAAAGACTCAGAAAACATGGCACAAATCAGCAGTGTAGAGGAAAAACAATTGCATTCATTATCAATAATAAACTTCCAGGAAAGACTGTACCAAAAACAACAGTTCTGAGCATAGACTTCATCTAGTGAAATTTCATTAAAATTGCTAATGTGTGGTATAATACATACTGCCCTAATGTGATATGGGCTTATAATCTTAACTATGACTCTTGCCACAAATTTTGTCTTACCATTGCTTCCACATAACTAACCACGGTTACTTGCACTCTCTTGTGGTTCCCTTAACCTGCCCACACATTTGGAAAAAGTCTTTTTATAAATAAACTATCCTTGAATTATCCTAATTTGAATGTTCCATCTGTTTTCTATTGGGAATGTGCTGGGGAGAACTTTCAAGTACTGCGCTGTCCAGTATGATAGCCATTAATCACATGTGACTATTTGCATTTAAATACAAATTAATTAAAATTAAATAACATTAAAAATCAATTCCCCACATCCTTAATTTAAAATGCTCAATAGCCACATGTGTCTAGTAGTAATGGAATTGTATGGCACATTTACCTCACTGCAAAAAGATGTACTGGACAGTTCTATTCTAAAACATATCTTTGTGTATTGAAATATATAATGAATTTCTACATTTATGCAAGTAAACTTTAGATGAATGAGAAAATAATGAGCAAGAAACAAATACCCCAACTCTCGAGATCTTTACCCTCTAGACAAAAAAAAAACAAAAAACAAAAAGACTTCAGTCTAATTATATCTTTCTTTTGCTCTAGAACTCTTCACTTTGTTCCCATGATGGATGGAATTAATAACAAAGTTTCAATCATAATATCCAAGACCCCATATGACTCTCTCCCATATTTACTAATCAGTCACTAATAAGATACTTTAATTGGTTCTTTGTTTTATAAACAATACAATCACAACTCAAGAAATCTGGTCAAGTAAAACTTATTTTGCCCTGTTTATCTCCTTTTCTGATTATGCACTTCTATCAAGATTCAGCTCAATTACTAACTTTTACAGCTTTTTTCATGTCTCAGTTGGAGTTAATTATACTTTCAAGGTACTTAAACTTCTTTTGTTTTATACTTATATTCTTATTCTTATACATCTTTTATCCATTCAATAAACAGTTCAATCTATTCAATCAATCTTTATTATACACTATATACCAGCATAGAGACTATAGCAAGGATCAATAACACATTAGCCCTAGTGTCTGCCTTTGAGCAGCACATATCTAGTGGCAGAAACAGACACAGACACAGTATTTAAGGGTGGCATCCAGGGTAATGCATGGATCAATGGGGGCAGCACTCCCACTGAGGATGAAGGAAAGATTCCAATAGAAGGATTTGTAAGAGTCAGCCTGACGAAGATGAAAGAAAAAGTCATTCTACAGGCAAAAGTCTTTAAAGGACATTTGGCAACTAGTTTTAAAAGTATGAGGGAAGACCAGATTCCAGAGTTTCTTGATATATTATGAAACAGGTTTATCCTATAAAAAACTGGGAGTCACAGAAAATAAGTGAGTGACACAGACAAATCACTTTTTCAAATATATCATTCAGGCTGGAGTCTGCACAATGCGTTGGAGGAGATTAACACTGGAAACAGGTAAAGGAGCTAAGTAGTCCCAGTGACAGTCCACAAAAGAAAACAAACGTGTTAAAATTAATGCATTGGCAGTCAGGATGAAGGAAACAGACAAACTTAAGGTATAAGTATGAGCAAACTGCTTAGGATGTTGACTGGCAGATGCTGGGGATGAAAGAAAAAAGAAAACCCAGTTTAGACTGTTTTCCAGATTGCTAGCAGCAATGACTGAAAAGATAATTGTGCTGTGACCTGAAATGGTCATTTCAAAGGGTAAACCAGGTCAAAACAAAAATAATGATTTCAGTTTATGGAATTGTTGAAGGGTTTATGAAGAGTTCACCTCATTTCTATTTGTCCTTCGGTTAGTTTTTTACCTGCATGCATCTCTCATAAGACTGTACAATCCTTGAGAGAGAGAAAATTCGTACACGTAGCTTATAGCACAGTGATATGTACATGGTAAGAGATAAAAAGTCTTTTGTTTCATAAATAAATGAATGAAAGACTGTATAAAGGTAATCCTTGGCAAATCCTGTAAAATTTCTGGGCCTTTATTTCTACACTCATAAAACAAAACATATGGCCAAAATTTTTCGTGTATTCTTTTCTAAATTTAAAATTCTACGAAGGGGCCATGTTCTCTAAAAAGAACTATAGATTAAGTTGTCCTTTTTACTGTAAAATGTCTTGCCTGAATAGTTGAAAATATGTTAGGGGCCTCCCTGGTGGCACAAGGGGTTAAGCACCACACCATGAAACGATCCTCAGCCTCTGCAGCTTGAGCTTGATCCCTGGCCAGCCAGGAAGGCAGACCTCTCCTGTGTTGCCCACTGCTCCCTACAGCAGTGTATTTTTGTCAGTCTGCCTTTTCTGTTCCCCACTCTGTCTCTGGTAAATCCTCTCACCCCCTGCATGTCTGGCCTGTACCACAGCTCTTGTAAGCATAAATAAATAAATAATAAATAAATAAAACAAAAAAAGCAGCAACAAAAAAAGAAAATATGTTAGAGTGTACATATGTATCAATATGTTGTGGTACAAACAGAGTTAAACATTTGAACTAGAAAGGCCATGATTCTGACCTCAGAAAAAATGTAAAATTTCACATACTAAACGACAAGGTTTAAAGACAATGAAAATTTGTTCAATTCATAATCAAATAAAAATGTTACTAGTGAAGAGAAGAGCCCTATGTGGAATTTTAACAGCAATGAAAATGTTTTTACTGTTGTTTTGTCCTTGCTTTTAAAAAATATGCTATTTCATTCAACCTTTGAAATCATATATCCCCTTCAAATAATCTTTATTTCATGGTAAAGATGTACTATGGTATCCTAGTTTAGTTATTCTTTGAAGAAATAGCTTTAAAGATTTTTTATGGCTAACACATAGCAAAGGCACAGATTCTTGTCCACATTGTTTCAGGCATAAAAGACAATGCAAATAGACAAGCATAGAAAAATGAAATCTCATACAGAATGCCACCATACTGAATAGTATGTCAGGAGACGGCCCAACAGGGTATTTTAACAAATCTATCTGAAAAGAAGGGCTATGTTATGATGATAAAACTAAAACAAACACAAATTAATGCCAAGACTTGAAATGAGGTTTTTAAAAATAACTTTATAAGAACAGAATGACTTAGCTATCAAAGGAAATAGGTTGAAGATTGTAATTATCCTGAATATATGTATTGTTTGGAATCGTAAGATGCAAAAATCCTCAAAAAATGACAAACTAGTTTTGAAAATATATTAAAAAGATCATATTGCATAAACATGTGGGATTTATTCCAGGAAAACAAGGCTGGCTAAATGCCTACAAATCAATTAACACTATTCACATCAACAAAGGGAAAGATAAAAATCTTATGATCATGTCAATAAATGCAGAGAAACCATTTGTCAAGTTTGAACATCCACTTATGATTTCCAAAATGCTAAAAAAAAAGAGGACAGAAGGAACGTACCTCAAGATAATAAAGTCCATATAAGATAAATCCATAACTAACATCAAACACAATACTTAACCAGTGAAAAACTGAAAGCTTTCCCTCTATGATCAGGTACATGACAATGATATCAACTTTACCACTGCTATTCATAGTATTTGGAGTCCCAGTTAGAGCAATAAGCAAGAGAAAGGAGTACAGAATGGGAAAAAAAGTAAGACTGTCATTATTTTCAGATGACATGATAAGCTATGCTGGATCAAGTCTCTTGTCCTTAGTTTCCCACCTATAAAAATGGGTTATTGGACTAAATGATCTCTAGATGCTTATTAGTAATCTTCACAGTAGGAGTAGCCAGTACAAACAAAATAGAGATACTAGGCCAAAGTTCACAGATTCTCAATTTCACTTCATGTTTAAAATGTACAGCATGTCTTTACTAAGATTTCAATTCCCAAAATGCTGTTTCCTGGAGTCATTGTTAGAGTTCTTAGCATATTTGGATATGGCTCATTCTGAAAATCCTTTTGACATCAAGATGTCTGACCCAGCAAGCAGCATCAGGAGAGTGTCTACTCATGATGAAAAGAGGTGTGATCCTAACATAAGACCATCTATAGGAAAGTGGAAGAATTCTTATGGAAAAGACTTTCAGGATATTCAAAACCACTACAAAGTCTTATAAGCAATTGCATGTCATTATACACATAGACCAAATACATTGTTTTCCATATTTAGATCAGACCACAGTTCTCTAGCAATTTTTTCTGTGTGCAATGCTTTGAGAGGTAGAGTACATGACACTGGTCTCATTAAAATTTTATCTTCTATCAACCCTTCAGTTTCTTAAGTCTAATTCCACCCTTTTTATTTACTAAGCCAAGTTTTCATAGTTTAATTATACTCACTATGTCAAACTTAAGCCAACAGTGCGTTTTATGGATTTTTAATTATAGACTATCTAATAAAATTTTCTCATGACCTTTATATATGAAATCTAAACCAGACAGATGTCTATCACTCTGGTTATTGTTTCCATTTTCATCATCAACTATAATCGCTGTCTTGAAGATATGTTTATTTTTAAGACTATGAAATTAGAATACAATGGATTTATGTTTTATTGATGAAAATACTTTCAATCATAGTTCTCTTCTATTGGCATTTTCAAGGTTTAATTCAGTTTCAGATTTTGCAGCATGGAGAGAAGGTAAAGACAAGTTCCACTTTAAAGAAACTAAGCATGTGAAAATTTTCCTTCAAAACAGATTAATAGGTAATAATTTCCTTTACAATTAAATTTGTTTAAAAGTGACAATATATGTAATTTATGAATATAATAAGGGTCTAAATTTATGCAGGAAAAATAAATACTGATTTACATGGTATAATTTCAGAGGTGTCAATATATCCTTCTTGAAAATATTCCTTTCCACCCCTAAACTCCCAGACTCTATCCAATAATTGTAATTTCACATTCTTCATTTCTATTAAAATGTTTAGATTAGCTTTAACTAACTCATCAAGATACACATAGGGCATTTCACACACAAGTGCTAGACCATGCTCATGGTTTTCAGAAGAAATAATTTAAGAAGTTACATGACATTGAAATCTCATATCTCTAATGAAGATATAATGAACATCAAAATGTGTAGAAACTGTAAAAGGTTTTTTGGAGAAGTTTTATATGGAGAAAGATAATCTCGAGTTCCTGTCTTTCTCCTTATTTGTTCACCCATGCAATTTTGTTAAGACTTTAATAACATTTTAAAGCATGACATGAGTCCCTGGCAGCTGAAATTCTATAGGCTAGTGGAAATTCCCTTCTAAATAATCTACCTAGTTGGAGGTGACTGTCTAGTTGCTGAATTCTTTATTTTTATACATTTTTCAAGGTATTGCATATATATATATATTTATTTATTTTTATATTCCCCATACAATTGCATTTTTATGGTCCAGATATGAGTCTCTTGTAAAAGAGAGCTGGTCTAGGGTTATCTTGGTTATTTTTCACCCAAGATTATTCCCTAGATCAGTAAATAAAGATAAGCTTAGAGGAATTATAGAAACAACTAGATTTTGAGAAGCAGCAATCAAACACAGGAGAAACTATCACTCACATCAAATATGTTGTAAGTAAATTGGAGGTGGGGGTCTATGGAATCCAAGAGATCACCTATGTCCAGTTTTTCCCTTTGCCCCTCCAGATCCACTCACCACTCTTTCTCACCATACTCTCTGCTGTTACATCTTGGATTTCATAAATATTGTCTTTCATTCCCTGTCTTCAGTTGGTTTTTGGCCAATGGGAGATACCGGAGGGTAGGAGGGAAGTAAGGTTGGCATAGTTATTTTCTGGTTTCTACTGTGAGGGTAGATTTAAAATGACTGCTTTCCTCTCCTGAAGACCTCCTCTCCTAACAGGCAGTCCTTTTAGGGTCCTTCAAACTTCTAACCTGTCAGGGTCCAGGAACTACCTTTCATTTATTCCTTCAGGCTTGGAGATGGGTCGGCTGGACTCCCTGCAGTTGCTAGTCCAGAGTCTTATTCTATCCCTTGTTGGTAACTGCAAACCTTATCTACACCTATGCAAATAAGCCCATTAATATAGTCTCAAATTACCAGCCTGGTGTACCATGTTTCCCCTTGATGGAACATTTACAAATATAGTAAGACTAGGATAAAATTCAGCTTTCAACACCCGCAGCATGATTGTCTTTTCTTACTTTTCCTTTTCCTTATACTAGGCCAGAAGAGGGAAGAAGACAAAAGAAAAAGCCAATACTTCTCTTTCCTATTTATTTCTTACATTCAAAAGACCTAACAATGAAAAACTGTGGCCCAATCTAAAGCAATTCAGGAGTTTTGACAATTACTAATTACTGATTAGAAAAGAAGTGATAGAAAAGTTCTAAGACAACTAGAAAAATTTTATGATTGCTGGATATTTCATCTAGGGTTAGTAGAATGTACCCTTCTGTATAAAATTAAAGGAATAGAGATAGATAAAAATATAATTGCTTTGGACCTCCCCTAGTGGCACAGGTGGTTGAGCACAGTGCTATGAAGCTATGCACAGCCTCTGCAGCACCGGTTCGATCCCGGCTGGCCAGCGAGGGTCCCACATGGCGCAGCAGACCTCTCCTGTCTCGCCCGCTGCTCCCCTCAGCAGTGTATTTCAGTCAGTCTGCCTGTTCTGCTCCCCCACTCTGTCTCTGGTGAATCCTCTCACCCTCCCATGCATCTGGCCTGTACCCTGGTTCTTATATAAATAAATAAATAAATCTTAAAATATATATATATATATATATAATTGCTTTATTTTACCTCCTTTTTGAACATTCTAGTGAATTTAGGTTTAAGTTCCAAAAACTGCTTTGGAAGCAGATGTCATGTTGAAAATGTGGTATCAGGAAACCAGGAGAAGGGAGGATATTATTAAGAAAAATGTACAATATTGATCATTCTTGGATCACAGGCCTGAAGATAGTATCAAAGTCAGTAGAGGAGAAAGAGGAATTTCATAAAAGAGAGGAATTAACAATAACATTTTAGAGTGCTGTCCCAGACTCACCTAACATCCTACTAAAAGAGTGATGGATATTTAAGATTCAAAATGCAATGTCAAAGAAAGAAAATCCTTCTCTATGCAAACTGATAGCTCTTTTACAAATATGTATTTCTAATTTTCCTTTTTTTATTCAGAAAACTGATGGAGAAACAAATCTCTACATAGTGATTATGAGGAGGGATTTTAAGTCCTAATTTTTTTAAAACTTATTAGGTGTGTGAACTTGGGCAAATCAAATAGTCTTTATGTGTTTAATATGGAGTGTAGGGACAGGGATTTTGGGGTCCCTTCCAGAGCTGACCTCTACATACTGAATTTTACAGTTGGGGGTATGTAGTGCTTTCTGGTTTTATTTACCTACAAGGAAGTGCATTTTTATGTCACGCTCTTGGGGGAACTACTGAAAGGGAAATATTCCCCCTTCCTTGGTCCCTCTAGGGGGAACAACTTAACCTGATAAGTGAAGTTGGACAGAAGATAGGAAGGACTCATTTATAGCCTTAAGTCTGGTGGGATTTTTTTTTTTTAAATTTTATCTCCGCTGCCATTCCCTCAATGGCAGAAGGTGAATTAATGACTGCTGAACAGTCTTTTATTTAAGGAAGAAGGAATAAAACGTCTTTTCATGAAAAGACTCAGACTCCACTCTAGCTTTGTTAGATCCCTAGTTCCCGTGAAAGGGGCAATTGCCAAGTCACAATGAAAACAAAAATGTAGATAGGCAGTGGTGGCAAAAACATTCTCATTCTCAGTCCAATCAACAGATTTAAAATGAAGTATGCTTTGGAAGGCACGCAATTTCAAAGATGCAGATTTTTGGAATGATTATGTACAACCAATGAACAGAGATTTCTAAGGTCCTTCGTAAACTTTAATCAAAGCTGTTGAACCGAGACTGGAGAACACCCACACATCTGAGTAGCAAAACTAAATACTGTATTTTCTAAAGGGAAACTATAAAATAATCATTTGAAATGTTCTTATGAATCCAAAGCAGTTACCGTCACTATTAACATCACTTCAAGTTTGAAAGATAAACTTAAGTTTGAAAGGTAAACTAGATACCAGATTTTGGTTTGGTGTTATGAAGCACTGGACAAAACTCAGTAAATTTAATTTAATCAATGATATCTAATTTGGTTCAAAGGGGACCATAGCCTTAAATATTGGGTTTTATTTGTGTAACGACCACTATTCTTTTTCCCAAGGGTCAACTTTCCCTCTCACTACTGTGCAAACTGGCCTACCAGAAGAAAAAACAGATATCTGGGGAGTCATAAACCAGCCTCTTTAAACCGAGGTGATTTGGGTGTGGTGTTATATATCAGTTCCAGAAGTCAGAGAAGATTGATAAAACAGCACACAGCTCCCAACGAAGCACAGCTTAGTTGCAAGAGATTGCTGTGATGATAATCACCAGAACAAAGTATAAATTCTGGACTCAGAATTAGAAATGACCTGTAAACATCAAATAATGGGTGTCCAAATTGAAAATGAAACTATCTGTTGCCTGTAATATTTCTTGATGTGTGGCTTAGAGAGCCAGTAACATTAGAGATAGGCATGATCATTTTCAATGGCTGCTGTTAGAAAGCTGAGGATATTAACTCCTCCTTCATCAACCTCAGGGAAACAGCTAAATGGACTAGTTGGAAATCATGAGACATAAAATACAGATTTAGCATTACGCAGCAAGAACATTACAGGTTAACAGAAAATACAGAGGAACACAAATATTGCATTTGAAGAACCATACTAGCAGGCACTAAAGGAATAAATTCAATTTACATGGATCACACTTTCACACTCACCTATATATAAAAGGTAACCAAAAAATTTGACTTTCTTATAACTAACTGTAGGCAGGTGTCGGTAAATTCATTGTGAATCTAGATTATAGGACTATTTTGAAGATAGGAGTTTGTGTATCTGGGATAATTGCAGATAGGTAATGTTGAAGCTATGCTATGACTAGATGGCATTTTTTTTTAAATATTTATTTATACAAGAACCAGCGTACAGGCCAGATGCGTGGGAGGATGAGAGGATTCACCAGAGACAGAGCAGGGAACAGAACAAGCAGACTGACTGAAATACACTGCTGAGGGGAGCAGCGGGTGAGACAGGAGAGGTCTGCCACAATATGTGGGTATCTCACTAGCCAGCCGGGATAGAACCCATACCGCAGAGGCTGCGGGCAGCTTCATAGTGCTGTGGTCAACCACTTGCACCACCAGGAAGGCCCATCGAAGGCTTTATTTATTTATTTGTTTGTTTGTTTGTTTATACAAGCACTGTACAGTCAGAGGCGCGGGAGTGTGAGAGAATTCACCAGAGCCAGAGTGGAGAGTAGAAAAGGGAGAGTGACGAAGTACACTGCTGAGGGGAGCAGAAGGCAGCATGAGAGGTCTGCGTGCCATGTGAGACCCTCACCAGGAGGCCGGGGATCAAACTGGCGCTGCAGAGTCTGCGGGCAGCTTCGCAACCCAGCAATCAACTGCTGCACCACCAGGGAGGCCCAATCAAAGGCTTTTTTAAGGTACTTTATTAAATAGTTATGAATCACATATAATAACCACATTTTTAGTTTAGTAGGAACATTTTTAAGTAACAAGTATGTTGCCTATTATGTGTTACAAGCATGTAAAAATATTTTTCTTCTACCTTTTAATAAATAAAACATCATTCTTGCTCTATTTATATGCATACTAAACCTTTGTTCTAATGAAAGGTAACTTAGTCAAGATTTATAGATTATGACTTCTAAATACACAAAAATTTACTATTACTTCTGTTAAATAATGTAAACATGTAATCCACTTAACCAAGCTTTTTGTTTTTAAAAAGACTTGTGGAAGAATATAGATACTGACTATTGTGGGTTCTTAGTACTATAATTAAGTGCAATATTTTCCATCATGATACAGGATGACATTGTGTATGAGGCAGTTAACTAGTAATGTGGCGGGGGCAGGAGTGGCTCTATTCAAAATCTTTGACAAATGGGAGTGTTTGAGCATCAGAATTTTGCATTGGCAGGAACAACTGAGGACTAGGGACAGCGGGACAGGAGCCATTGCCATCAGTATGAAAATATCTACATATTTAAGTAATCAATACTCTGATAGGAAATGAGGTTAATTGCTAGCTCAGCCATACTTCATCCTGGAGAGGCAAAGGGAAAAAATATTTAAATTCATACAAAGCAATTGCCAGGTATACAATACCTTTGTGCCTCAAATTATTTTGTGTCTCTATCCCCAATCTGATGTCCCTATAGGTCAGAAAAAGACGAGATAGACAAAAATATTATTTCTGAATTAACAAGTAAATCTATGGCCAATATTATGCAGAGTAGATATGGGAGAGATGCAAATGGTAAACAATATCAAATGTTAATAGTTTCTTTTTTTTTGTCTTTTTTTTTAAATAGAGGCATGTTTTATTTACTTATTTATTTATTTTTTTGTTTTGTTTGTTTGTTTATACAGGCATTGGGTACAGTCTGAAGCGCGGGAGGGTGAGAGAATTCACCAGAGCCAGAGCGGGGAGCAAAACAGGCAGATTGACGAAGTACACTGCTGAGGGGAGCAGCGGGCGGCAGGAGAGGTCTGCACGCCATGTGGGACCCTCCTCTGGTGGCCGGGGAGCAGCCGGGGATCAAACCGGTGCCGCCGAGGCCGCGGGCAGCTTCGCAACCCAGCGCTCAACCGCTGCGCCACCGGGGAGGCCGTTAATAGTTTCTTTCTAAAGGTATCAGTAACTAATAACTGGGGCTTCCCTGGTGGCTCAGCGGTTGAGCGCTGGGCTGCGAAGCTGCCCGCAGACTCAGCGGTGCCGGTTCAATCCCTGGCTGCTGGAGAGGGTCCCACATGGTGAGCAGACCTCTCTTGCTGCCTGCTGCTCCCCTCAGCAGTGTACTTGGTCAGTCTGCCTGTTCTGCTCCCCTGTGGCTCTGGTGAATTCTCTGGTGAATTCTCTCACTCTCCTGTGCTTCTGACTGTACCCAGTGCTTGTATGAATAAATAAATAAATCTTAAAAAAATAAATAAATAACAACTGGATCTGCGATATTTTGTGGAATCCTCTCAAAAAAACCCTGCTAAATAATTAGTTTGTTTTTGTCATAAGCAAATTGAGTTTCAGAGAAGTAACAGTTCTGCATGAACACAGAGCCTGTCAGTGACAAAGTCAAACTTTGACATAGGTCTGTTTTAATTCCTTAATTATGTTAGTGTTTCTGGGAAAAAAAATCACTACTAACTTGGTTCTAAAAATACACCTTAAGTGATCATATTGACAGATATTGATTGAAAAGAATCCATGAACAACAAAAAATATCTCAGCAAAGAAAATATAGGACAAGATCAATGTGAAACACAAAAGATGGGATGGAAATGGAATGCAATGGAAAACAAGGTACAATCTGGCCCAGAACATAAGGTAATTCCTTTGCCACCTTGATGCAGAGGAACTTGAATTTATCTAAAGAGAACCACCAGAGTGTTTATACATTTTTCAATATGTAATAATTACTATCTAATAAAATGTATATTATTAGGTTAGTAGAATGGTCATTCTAATCAAATAATTTTATTGTATTAATAGAATTTTTTAATTATGTTCTTTTATTTATATAATACTGGTTTACAACACTGTATAAGATTTAAAGGTATAGGTTCACACTTCTTCAGATGTTTGTTACCACACCACTCCCATCATCAAAGCACCCACTGTCCTTCACCAGAGTCTCCTTCCCCCACCCCCACTTTGTTTCCATACCCCACCCTTCCCTTAACCTCAATCCTGCAGTCAGATTTCCAGGATTAGTGTTAGTTAGTTCTGCCTATTACTTTTGTTGTCTCTATGTTCCACATATGAGTGAAATCATAGCCTATTTATTCTGTCTCCTGATTTACTTTGTCATAATCTCCTACAGTTCCATCCACGTAGTCAAAAATGGCAAGATTTCATCATTTATATAGTTGAATTATATGCACATACACACACATACACGTATATGTATAACACGTTCTTTATCTTCTTTATCCATTCATCATTCCTTTTGCACTTAATTGCATACTTTTGCTATTTTAAAGAATATAGCAATAAATGTAGAAGCTCATATACCCCTTGGAATTAGTGTTTTTGTATTTTTATGTTACCTACTTAAGAGTGGAACTGCTGTATCATATATCTATTTTTAATATTTTGAGAAATTTTCATACTCTCTTCCATAGGGACTGAACCAGTCTACACCCCTACCAACATTATTTGACAGTTCCTTTTTCTCTATACCTTTGCCAACACTTGTTTATTGCCTTTTTAATATGGGACATTCTCACAGATGTGAGGTTGTATCTTATTGAGGATTTCACTTGCATTTCCCTAATGATAAGTGGTGATTGCCATTTTTTATATGCACGTTGGCCATCTGTGGAAATCACAGCCCTCCTTATTCTCAGGAATATTATCTTGATGACCAGATTTCCTGCTTGTCATATAGGTGTAGGTCATGCAGGGGCCTCTCACCAAGGGCAAAGTTCCTGGTATGAGGAACATACTAGGAAACCAGTATCTACTGATAACAGCAGGCAGATATATAACAGAATAGAAACAATATGCTTAGACTGGAAAGAATAATCGTGTCCCCTAGGCAATAGCCCTTGGTCACTCCACCCTAGCTTACATCCCTAGTCCCACCACCCAGGAAGGCACATACCCTATGCACTTGTCCCACCTTTGTAATCAGTACTAATAAATACAAGACTGCCTTTGGATGGGCACTGCACAATATTTCCAGTGTAGCCCCTCTAGGCTTCTCATTGCCCCACATGAACTTTGAGTAGTCTTTCCCTCATCCCACTGACACTTCCAACACTACCACCCCTCCAGGCGACGGTCATCTGTATATCATATATTTCATACAGCTGACAAGGGACTAATATCATTGAACTACAAAGAACTCAAACAAATCAACAAGAAAACAACTCAATCAAAAAATGAGCAGATTAGTTAAATAGAAACTTTTCAGAAGAAGACATACATACAAATGCATGAACCAAAGAACATTATCACATTCAAAACCAAACTCCTAACTTTCCCACACAAAACTTACTCTAAAGGATGAGACACTCAAAATCCAGATATCATCTCATTACCTCCTTCTCTCTTCAATAGCTGATCAAGGTTTTCAATCATATTCCTGGTATACATTTTTCATCTTTATCTCCGAGACTACTTTAATTCTTTATTGCCTGCACTGTCATTGTTTTCTTTTTTTATAAAAAAAGTTTTTAAACTTTTTTTTTACAGTTTTATTTTCATTTTTCTTTTTTTTATTTTATAAATTGTATTTTTATATTCCCCATACAATTGTGACTCCCTTATTTTGACCCCAATCCCTCCCCTCCCCGTACCCCACCCCCCATAGAGTGTCTCTGGTTCATAGTTGTTTGTTGATTTTGATTTTTACTTTTTATAGTTATTATTTTTCCTGGTCCCTTATTTAAGTTTTCTAGATTCCTGCTATGAGTGAGACCATCCGGTATTTTTCTTTTTCTTTCTGGCTTATTTCACTGAGCATGATCCCTTCTAGCGCCATCCATGTTGCTGCAAATTGCATGTGTTTATCTTTTTTGAATGTTGAGTAATATTCCATGGTGTATATGTACCACATCTTCTTGATCCACTCATCTATTTTTGGGCATTTGGGTTGTTTCCAAAGCTTAGCTATTGTAAACAGTGCTGCTATAAACATAGGGGTGCAGGTGCTCTTTGTTTTCTAACTGTTCTACCTGTAACATATCATACTCTCAGTCTCCAAGGTAATGCATTCTCCTCTTTATGGTGATTGTAGTTTTAAAATAAATTAAGTAGTAATAAATTGTCTTTCTGTAACAGTTCCCTTTTTAAAACACATCAGTGATGTCTTTCCCTTTGAAAAATTCTAAACAGGAACTCAAATCCTTGTATCCTAAAGCTCTTAAAGCATGACATCCTAAGGCCATGATTTGGTCTCTGCCAAACCATCTCTCTAACCTCCATTTCAGCCACCAATTCCTATTTGTGTTCCAACAATTTAGGTTTTCCAGATTTTTAACCATATTATTCCCTGCCCCTCCACAGGACGCGATTTCTGCTGATCTCTCAAATTGGTATTCTTTTCCCACTTCACTTCCTATAATCTTATTCTGTTTATGTCCTACTTATACATATGCTCTCCATTTCAATGTTGCTTCTGTCATTAAGAATTTCTAAACTCACAACTTAAACATGCTTTTTGAAGTTTACAAATATAAATTCATTTTTGTGATTAATTGATTAATGTGTAGCTCCTCCACTAAACAGACTGGAAATACTGGGATGGCAAAGAACTGAATCACTTCTGTTTACTTCTCTCAAGAACCCAGTATATGTATGATATTTATAAGTTGTAATAATTATATTGAATAATTTAAAGAATTAATTATTTTATACAGATATGGGGTGTTTTCATAAGAATACTGATATTGGATAACAATTCCTTATTACTTAATTTTCCCTTAATAATTACCTTATTACAACCAAGGTTTTCTTGCCAGAGTAAACAGTACTTTGTGAAAAACATCATCTTAATACACTCATTCACTATAACTTGGCATGTACTTAACTACTACAACTGCAAAATATATAAGATTTTAATGGGAAAGTGGCACATAGTGTGAGAGAAAAACTATTTGTACAGAACTATTTTGTAAAATAATTTTAAAAGACTACTACATTATACTTACAAACAATAAGTTATTATAACATTTACTTTTATAATTTACTTCACAATTGCCTGTATCGCTATAACAAGTGAAATGTTAAGATATATTATTTTCTATATACATATTCCATATAGATATGTATATATAATTAACTTTCATATAGAATTTTTTTTCTGAAAATAAGTAATTTTCTATTTGGTATGGTACTGAGGTTAAAAAAGTTACTTGAACAAAAAAAACATTTACATAAACATTTAAAAAACATTTACATAAACTACTGTCATTATATTCTTCATATTTCACTATTTTCAACTTGTGACTCAACATCAATAATTCATGTAAGGCATAATTTTAATTTTTAAATGTTCCAAAGCAATCTTTCTCAACCTTCAATGTACATAAGTATCTTGCGGAGATTTTATTAAAGTGAAGATTCTGATACTTTGCATCTAGTTGATGTCTGAAATTCTGCATCACCAATAAGCTGCCAGGTGATATTGACACAGCAGGTCCATAGACCAAAACTATGACACTAAGAATATAAAGTAAATTGTAAACCCCTGTGTACATCTCACATTGTTCAGATACCCAGCATTTTCTATTATTTTTCTTTTTGCTTTGGATTCTAGCACATAATTATATATAATTAAATTAATGTTGCCAATGTCACAAACAAAAGTCATGCACCACCTAGAAATCTATCTCACCTATTTGTTTTTGAAATATCAAAATTTATCCTGGAATAGTTGTTGAAATTTTAGGCAAGATCATGGAAGATATTAGCTGAAGTAATTATAGTAAACTAAAACAAACTTTTCTTGTCACCCAAGTCTAGGTAGGAGCTTATCTAAAAGACTCTATGTAATTATCTTTTCTAGAAATGTATAGCAATGTTATAAAGGTTTTTTTTTTTTATTTATTCATACAAGATTTATTTATTTATTCATACAAGAACTGGAGTACAGGCCAGGGGTGTGTGTGTGGGGGCGGGGTGAGAGGATTCACCAGAGACAGAGTGGGGAGCAGCACAGACAGACGGAGTGAAGTACACTGCTGAGGGGAGCAGCAGGCAAGTCAGGAGCGGTCTGCTGGGCCAAGTGGGATGCTCCCTGGCAGGGATCGAACTCATGCTGCAGGGGCTGCAGATAGCTTCATAGGTTTCATCTTAACCCGTTGTGCCACCAGGGAGGCCCTATAAAGGGTTTTAAACTATGGATTTTCATTGATCAACAGAAAATGGGGAATAGAAGAATCATAGTAAACATGTAAACATGTACAGAAATCATTTCATCTTATGAAATGGGAAACTGAGACAGACGCACACCAAAATTCAACAGCTGGTTAATGATAGAGTTGGTATGAGAGTTAGGTTTGGAATCTCTCAGTGTTATGAGAGATTGAGTGTTATGAGGGTTATGAGACAAATGGTAATCCAATGTTATTTTTCTATTCTTAAATTCCCACAATGCATCTACTTTAGAGAGATGTTTAGCTTAAAGTAAACTGTCTAAATAACCACTTAATTATTCAGTATATTGTATATCTCGAACTGCACTATTTTCTGCATATGTATTTTATCTACTTTAGTAGCCACTCAGAAAGGAGAATATAATTTGCTTTTTATGGAAGAGAAAATAAGAGTCTGTGTGACTGAGTACATATTCTTTACATTATTCTATACATTACATATTTTAAAGGTTTATCAGTATTTTTAAAATATTTATTTTGACATCCTTTGAACTTGAGTTGTTATTTAGATGCCTATTAAATAGGCTCAGGACATCTGCTCTGTTGATGTGTCAGTATAGTAATATTTCTGCAATAATATAAAGAGCAATTCTATTAATTCCCTGTATTGGGATCACATCCCTGATCTTTTCATCCCTGCTGGGGGGGAAAGTATGGTTTTCTCATGAGAAATTAGTCACAAATGCAATAATATACAAGCAGATTTGGAATTTTGACTCACTAAAGATCAAACTATCCCACTCAACTTCTGTTGAGGGAATGATTTAATTGCAGGCTAGTATATTTTAATACTAAGCATTTAAGAGCAAATTACCTGGCAGAAATAGATACTGAAAAACCTGGTTACAGCAAAATTAGACCAGGGTTTAAAAGAGCACAGAAATAACATGGTAAGGTAACCCAGGAATGTAGTGAACACACCATAATACTCAAATATTTCAATTTGTAGTTTTTAGCCATTCTTTTCTTGAACAAGTTAGGCAATTGTCATGGATCAAAGTTAGGTATTAAACAATTCTAAAATATAGCAGTCTAAATGACCAAGTAAACATTAAGAATGCATGATCTCACTCATAGCAGGAATTTAGAAAACCTAAATAAGGGACCAGGAATTTAGAAAACCTAAATAAGGGACCAGGAAAAAGACTAATTATAATAAAGTTAAAATCAAAATCCACAAGCAACTATAAACCAGAGACACACTACACCAGGGAGGAGGGGTTGAGTAGGGTCAAAACAAGGGGGGTGAGAATTGTATGAGGACTATGACCAAGATAAAAATACATACATTGGGGCCTCCCCTGGTGGCACAGCGGTTGAGCGCTGGACTGCGAGGCTGCCCACAGCCTCTGCAGCACCGTTTCGATTCCCGGCCACCAGTGAGGGTCCCACATGGCATGACAGACCTCTCCTGCCACACCCGCTGCTCCCCTCAGCAGTGTATTTCGTCAGTCTGCCTGTTTTGCTCTCCGCTCTGGCTCTGGTGAATTCTCTCACCCACCCGCACTTCTGACTGTACCAAGTGCTTGTATGAATAAACAAATCTTTAAAAAAAAAAGAATACATTGTGCAAAAATGAAAAATTATGTAAAAATATATATATAATTAATTTTTTTTAAAAAATGAAACAAATGAAATCCCAAAAAAAAAATGCATGAATGAATGAATGAATGACTTGATCAATCAATCAAACAAACAAACCTCAACTACATCCAAAAGCACAAAGCTTCTGAGGCTATGAGCTATGGAACAAGATGCAACTGATCTTGGCGGGATGATTCACACATCATCTCCAGCATCTTTAACCGCATTCACATATATTCTTAAATATCTGAGGTTTTTTATTATCATCATTTTTATTATCCTTAACCATTGTCTTTTTCCTTTTGAGTTACTAGTCTTCAAATGTGTAACTAAAATCTATTCTTTGGGTTTGGTTTCTGTTCACAAAATTTCAAGAAAAAAAAAAAAAGAATTGTTTAGTCAAGAGTTTATAAATTTGTTATTGCCTACAAATAGCAAGAAAAAGAAAAGTCAATTTGCTGATGACCCTAGAGTCTCAAGTGATTGTTTTCTGTCTTTTCTTTCTGTTCACTCTAAATTCTCCAGACAGTAAAAGTTCTACTGCAGAGGAGGCATATTTCTTGAAACTAGAAAAGAATTCAAACATATCATCCTAATATTTGTATGGCAACAAATATTTTCATTTAGGGGATACCTAGATGGTTAAATTCTGATTCCCAGGATGGCAATCCTGCATTTACACCACACAAGCAGCCCCACAAAGATATAGTTCACTACCTCAATGTATGCAGCAACAAAAAAAAGGAACACATTTAAATACTAAAGCCATTGTGCATGAATAAATGGCAAAATAAAGGAAACCTTTTAAGTGTTTTCCAGCAGTTTAACCCAGAAGCATCCAATTTCCCTTTATTTGTTCCTCTTAATAACTTTTTTCCTTAGGTAAAACTGTGAGAAAACAGTGCCATTGTGACCTTGATTTTGGTACAAACCCAATAACATACCCATATTGACACCCTCAATAGCTGTGTGTGTGTGTGTATACATGTGCACCTGTGAATGATTTTCCTATTTTTAAAGATTTCTTTAAGGTAAAACCAAACTGGTAACATATGTTTGAACAGGTATAAACTTGTGTCTTTAAAACCTATATTGTGTTATACAACAATAAAAAAAGTCATGTGAATTTCAAAAAAAAAAATCTATATTGTGTTATGAATCAAAATTATCTCAATAAAATATAATGCAATGAAAATTTGGAAAAATTAAAAAAAACAATCTAAGGAAGTTTGGGGTTTGCTCTTTCTACTATTTCTATGACGCCCTTGTCTTAGACCCCAGGCTATTTATTTCAGTTCATTTTAGAGTAATGGCCAGCATTGTCTTTGAGTTGATATCTTCTTTAGCCTAGAAACTGAATTAAGCTCAAGTACTAAGGAGTGTAAGTAAAACTGAAAATTAACATAAAAATTATTTGCATATGCAAAATTCCATAATTTCATATTTATTACCTCCTTTAATATTTCTCTCAACTTTATAATGTCAATAAATCAGGTACTAGAGCCCTTATAAATTATTATCAATTCATTCAGATACATATCTAGATTGGTCTTTTATGTATATCTTACCACATATACACACACACATAAAAACTATTAACACTACACATCTATTTTCTTGTTGATATGTTTAATGGTTCAGCAGACATGAACTCTCACTTGTAGGTTAGAACTTTCAAAAACTGCTTACGTCTCTACTGTCAATGACAAAGTCAAGCTTTGAAATACTAAATCTCATTAGCTAGCACATTTTACTCAGTCTCCTCTAAGTTTCCGCTGGTATATCTAGATATAAACACATATAAAGAGACTTGAAAACTAATAGTGTTTTGGGGGCCTGCCCAGTGGTACAGGTAGTTGAGTGCAGCACTGTGAAGCTGTCCACAGCCTCTGCAGTGTGGGTTCGATTGCCAGCAGGCCAGGGAGATACATAGCACAGCAGACCTCTCCTGTCTCACCCACTGCTCCCCTCTGCAGTGTATTTCAGTCAGTCTGCCTGTTCTGTTCCCTGCTCTCTCTATGGTGAATCCTCTGGTCCATACCCGGGTTCTTTTATAAATAAATCTTTAAAAAAAAATAAAGAAAACTTATAGCAATTTTGATAAATGGAAAGAGCCCACAGTCAGAAGTTTGCATCAAAACAATGTAACATATCCATACAATGGAATACTATTCAGTAATAAGAAAAGATAAAATGTTAGCATTTACAGCAAAATAGAACGAGTTTCAGAATGTAATATATAGAAAGCAAGTCAGAGTGACAAAGAAATATACTGGACATTTACATAGTGCAGTTAACAAAGTACTTGCAAAAATGAGTGGATGCTAATAAATGAAGTGAGGTTTCTGAGCTTAGTAGGGGAAGGGAGGAACAAAAAGTTAAAGGGGCTATAAAAGGGCTAACAGGGCTTACAAAACAACAACAACAACAACAAAAAACACAACAGAAAATGCCCCCTGAGGTATTATTCCTTTCTTCCCTCACATATCAAGCATTTCACTATGCCCTTGACAAGTCTCTGCTTTCCCTGATTCAAAAACTGAGAATGTTTCTTCCTTTTTTCTTCTCTATGGCACCACGAGACTTGAGAATTCCATTATGACTAAGATGCCTTGTCTCAGAGGCCTCATCAAGTCACACCGTGTTAGAATTACCACGAGAAATGCCTTCAATAATACCTTCAATAAAGTCTTTAAAAGACTCAACACCTCTAAAAATAAATTAACCTAAGGCCTAATCTGGTAAGCATCCACTGATCTCAGGAGATGTCAGGGGCAGAATGCATTCCCCCAGTTATTATTTATTGTGTATAAACTATATGCTAATTACTATATTAGGTGCTGAAGAAAGAGAGAAACATGATCTTGCCTTAAAGGTACTTACCATCAAGCAGAAAAAACTGATAAAATGGTGCATCAGGGAAGTAAAAGGTTTATAGGGTCTCTTTCAAGAGTGCAAACAAAAGTCATTTATGGTAACTAAAAATGGTAAATAAATGTTGATGAAAGAGGACTTTATATTAAAATATCAAGTTAATATCATCTGAACCCAAAGATTAATCTAACACCTCTACAGTTGCTACAGCTAATCGTATGTTCTGCCTAATGCAATAGAACTGCAAGCACATAGTACCATTTTTAGAGTAGTATTGCAGAAAAAAAGGTACTCAAACTAATTATTTTTTGAATTTACCTATTTACAGGAAATACAGGGGTTGACTCTATTAAATGACATCAGAGGATACAAAGTAAGGAAAATTTTATGAAGCAATTTACCTAGTTTCAACAAATAATGTAAATGAAATAGCAAAAAGTAATAACTGTTAGGAATTAAGGGAGATTTAAGACCCAAATCAACCAAATGTAGTTTGTAGAACAGATTTAGATCTTCATTCAAATAAATCAACCATGAAAAGACATTTTGGGGAAAATTATATGAAATTGAATATAAATGAGATGTTTGATGATAAATGAAAAATGATGTAAATATATATATAAAAGAAAATAAAAGAAAAAATAAAATAAAATATGAAAAAATTAATTAGAACAAATCACTATCTAAAAAATGATTAACTTTGTTGAGAATCATAATGGTATTGTGGTTATGTTAGTCTTAAAGGAAAAGTGTCCTTATGCTAGATCTAGATAAGGAAGAATTGCCAGATTAAATGATATGGTATTTGGACTGACTAAAACAGTCCAGATATATTCATATATTAAATTGTGAACAAAAAGATAGTGAAAAGAAAAAAAGAGGTGTGGGAGACAATGTCTTTGTTGCTCACCATTAACATACAAAGGGGACTTCATTTAATCTCAAGAGTTGGGGTAGAAGACATTTCTACAGAAAGCAGGATACAATGATATGGACTATTGCAGGGGAAGCCATGTGGAGAGTAAGCAGAAAACCAGGCAAGATAATGTTCCAGGACCTTGTTACTCAAAGAGTGAGTCACAGCTTGTCAGCAGGGTATCTCCCAGTTTATTATAAATGCACAATCTCAGCATATCTCAAATTCATTGAATCAAAACCTGAATTTTTAATAAGGTCCCCTGGCAACTCATATGCCCATTAAAGTTTGAGACCAATTGCTATAAATGCATGCTCATCTTTTCATAAAGCTGCTTCATTATCCATATGTGAGTATGTATGTCTATGCATTGGTACATACATATGGATATAAATGAATAGGCTACATAGCAAGGGAACAATTTCCAAAATGAAAAGGCAACCTACTGAATGTAAGAAATATTTGCAAATTATACATCTGTATATGTTAAAGGGTTAATATAGACAATATACAAAGAATTCATACAATCCAGTTGGAAATAAAACAATCTGATTCAAAAATGGGCAGAGGATCTGAAAAGACATTTTTCAAGAGAAGACATATAGATGGCCAACAATACATATAACGTCCTCAACATCACCAATCATCAGAGAAGTTCAGATAAAAACCACAAAGAGATATTACTTCACACATGTGAGAAAGGCTATTATCAAAGGCAAGAAAAAACAATTTTACTTAAACTATCAAGAAAAGGGTACCCCATGTCAATGGAAATGTTAACTGGTGAGCACTGTGGAAAATAGTGTGATGGTTCCTCAAAAAATTTTAAAAGAACTACTATACCTGTGGATTTGAAGAATCAACGTTGCTAAAATGTCCATTTTACCTTAAGTAATACATATAGATTCACCACAATCCCTGTCAAACTTTCAATGGAATTTTTCAAAGAAATAGAGCAAACATTACTGAGATTTACAAGGAATCACAAAAAGGTCCCAAGTAACTAAAGCAATCCTGATCAAATGGAAGAGGAATGTAGGTATCATACTTTCAGACATCAGCTATACTACAAAGCTATACTAATAATAACGGTATTCAAAAAGGAGGGAATACCTACATATCTGGGAAAAGAAAATTCACTCATTATGTGTCTAAAAGAAATTAAAATATGTATTAACAAAAAGAATTTATACAAATATTCATAGTCATTGTAATCATAATAGATCCAAATTGAAAACAAAAGTCCATCAATATAAGGAAGGAAATTTTTTCATTATTCATTCAAAGGAATTTATGTAATAATTAAAAGTTCATACCACTCATGTAGTGGTATGAGGTTCAATTAAAATGTTCATACCACTCATGTAGTGGCATCAACATGGAGGAATCTCAAAAATATTTTGCTGACTGAAAGAAGGCTTACACCTTTAATTTAGATGAACATCTAAACTATGCAAAACTGGGCTTCCCTGGTGCAAGGGGTTAAGCACCACACTATGAAGCAATCTGCAGCCTCTGCAGCACAAGTTCGATCTCCCGGCCAGCCAGGGAGCAATCCACATGGTGCAGCAGACCTCTCCTGACTCGCTCGCTGCTCCCCACAGCAGTGTATTTCAGTCAGTCAGCCTGTTCTGTTCCCTGCTCTGTCTCTGGTGAATCCTCTCACCAACCGCCCTCCCCACACCTCTGGCCAATACCCTAGTTCTTGTATGTATAAATAAAATAAATCTTAAAAAAATAAAATAAAATAAACTGAGCAAAACTAATCATGGTAAAAGTGGTTTGAGGCACATAGAGTTTAACTGCAAGGAAACTGAATGAACTTAAAGGAGTGTTGTAAATATATCTCTATTCTATTTCTTGATAGATGTTTGAGTTTCATGAATGTATGTACTTTTCAAAGCACATCAAGCTGCCAAATGGAAAATTACAACATTTAATTTGAATATACTTCACTTTAAAAAATATGAATGTTTTGGAATCATTTGTTTTTTCTTACAATGCATAACACCTTTCTTTTCTTTTTTTTTTTTTGGTGTGTTTTTTTTTTTTAATTAATAAATTTTATTTTTATATTCCCCATACAATTGCAATCCTCCCATTCTGACCCCAATCCCTCCCCTCCCGCCCCCTACCCCCCAAAAAGTGTCTCTGGTTCATAGTTTTTGTTGATTTTTATTTTCACTTTCTTATAGTTATTCATTTTCCTGGTCCCTTATTTAAGTTTTCTAGATCCCTGCTATGAGTGAGACCATCCGGTATTTTTCTTTTTCTTTTTGGCTTATTTCACTGAGCATGATCCAGAAGAGATGTTATTAGTTCATCTTGTTTTGGTTCTGCTTTACACTTAAGTCTCTTCTCTTGTCTCAAGTTTTCAACTTTATAATTCATCAATATTAATTACTTTTAATAGCCCAAGCTTCCACTTACACATGAATTCTGCTTGAAATGTCCTTTCCTATATACCCTACTAAATGGGAGAAAATATTTGTACATCATACATATAACAAGGGGCTGGTATCTAAGATCTATAAGTAATTCATACAGCTCAACAAAAATGAAATAAATAACACAGTTATAAAGCGGGCAGAATAGTAAAATATATGCTTCTATAAAGAAGACATATTAATGGTCAACAAATATACTGTGATGCTCAAAATCACTTATCATCAGGGAAATTCAAATAAAAACCACAATAAGATACCACCTCACACCTGTGAGAATGACCTATATCAAAAGGACCAGAAGCAGCAAGTATTGGTGAGGATGTGGAGAAAAAGAATCTTCTTTGTGCACTCTTGGTGGGAATACTATTTAATACAATCCTTATGGAAAACAGTGAGGAGGTTTCTCAAAATATTAAAAATATATCTACCATAAGATTCAGTAATTCTTATCCTAGATATCTACCCCCCAAAAATGCCAAAACACTAATTTGAAGGAATCTAAGCACTCCTGTGTCCACCGAAGCACTATTTACACTAGCCACGTTCTGGGTTCTGGAAATAACCTAAGTGCCCAAGGAAAGATGAGTGGTTTAATAAAGGAGGTGGAATAGAATGGAATATACAGTGATTTTTTTAAAATAAAAAAGTGAATTTTTTGTCATCCTTAACAACATAGATAAAACTGGAATGGAAAGTGAAATAAGTCAGGAGAAACACAAATATCACATTGTTCACTTATATGCAGATAGAAAGAAACAAAACAAATGGTCAATCGAAACCAAGCCAAGAACAAACCCTAGAAATCTGCAGAATTAAAGTTACCAGAGGAGGAAAGGTATGGTAAAGAGCAAAGTGGGGACAGAGTTCCATGGCACCTAAGTGGTTGTGTATTATGGTGACATATATCAGAAGAGGTGTGATCCTCTACTTCTGAAACATATATAGTGTTTTAAACCAGTGTTACCACAATAAAAAGGTTTTTTTTTAATGTCCTTTCACACCTACTTCACCTACAAAACTTTCACTTGAAAATTTTAAAAGTTCACAGTGAGTTTAACTTCTCCCCAAATTAATGAATGAGCTAGGAAAGTAAATATCTTCCACTTCTGTTCTATTCTGTAAAATCACATTAGTTTGTACTACTGCACAATGAACATTCAGAGAATTTCTTTACATGTCTCTTTCACCATATATAGCCCTTAAGGGTGGGAAGCAGACCTATAGCACCTACTGTATAGTAGTAACAACAACATGAACCATTTATTGAATATATGTTTTGTCTCTGGCACAAAGACAAGCTTACCCATAAATATCTTGTTTCATTTCTAGCATAATTTCATTTCATAGATGGTCAAATTTAGGTATACAGAAAGTAAATATGTAGTCACAGCACTAGCACATTAAATGAAGTTTTCAACTAACGTCTCTCTGATTCCAAAATCCTTACTCTTAAATCATTAAGATTAGCTACATCTCAGATCTTGTATTAAAAATAATAAGCATTAAACTGACTTAAAAATTGTACTTTTCTTATGACAATGATAAACAAATTAAAGCCAGTTGAAATTGAAGATGTCAGCTAATCTTTTGTTTTGTACTTTGTTTAAGCAGCGTTGCGCATACATTGTTTTTCTTCCTCATTAACTGTCACTGATAGTCGTGCAAAATTTCCAGCAAAAGTGTATTCTTTGACCTCCACTAGACTTCTAATTTAATGTTGTCTTAATTACTGCCTGCTGTAATTAGCTCTGTGTATGTGAAAAATGTTTTATGTCTTAGATATGTTTCAATGATTCACCCACCGAAACAGAAAGGATATACTACAAGCTCTTAAACTGGCTCCCAAAATAATGAAAGTATTTAAAAACTTCAGAACTCCATTTTGAATTTGCTGCTTTGTTTTCTTTATTTAATTGTTGGGCTTTGTGACTTTGGCCTTTGTATCTCCAGCTGCCCTCTCCCCTCAATAATTATGCCAGCATCGGTCTACAAACTCTAATCTGTGTCCTCACTCAGTCACTTCTGGCAGCAATCTGTCCCCTGCTCTCCTAACAAGAAGAATGATACATCAAATCCTCTGTCCTCTACCTCATATATTCCTTAGTCACCATTTTGTGCCCATGTATACACTTTATTTTACTCTTTTCTTGGGAAAATCCTGAGAAATCTAGCGAAAGAATCATTCCTTTCATAAAATAATAGAGGAAGAAAATTACAATACTACTTTTTTTCCCCTAAAAGAACAGTGAATAAATTTTCAGACCTAATTCTGTATTGTGTAGTGATTGTCATTAAAACAAAATCTAAAAAGATTGTATGGATTTAGAAATATGTGAGATTTTGCTTTTGTGCAAAAGACTTAACACAGCAGGTCTAACACTAAAAAGTCTATCCCTAGAAAGTATTGTTTGCAAGGCTCGCCTTTAGCTGAAATTTCAGAATGTGAAGGTAAACAGTATCCCTAGACTAATTCCCCTAATTAATGAGTATTTCACTGTGCCTAGATATTGGGGCAACCATTATGATTTATGCTGAATCCTTAACATTCTTCTGAGAGTCTGAAATTTTGATACATGTTGGGCAGAGGGTGATTACATAGCCAACTCCAAATAAATACTTGGACTTCTAGGCTCAGCCAAGCTGGCCTGGTAGATAACATTTCATACATGCTTTCACAATTTGTTGCTAGAGAATTAAACGCATCCTGTATGACTCCACTGGGAGAGAAATTTGGAACTCTGATCCTGGTTTCTCCTAAACTCTGTCCCTTTCCTATTTTTCCATTACTGATTTAGCTTCGTACCTTCTCAATGCAAATAAATCAGATCTGTGAATATAATATCCTGAGTCCTGTGAGGCCTCCTAGCCAATCATCAAAACTGGGGGTGGTCTTGGAGTTCCTTGGCACAACTAGTGTTTACTTTTATATTTGAAAAAAGATAAAGAAAAATAGAACATTCAGTTAAAAATCTCTTCTTTGAAAATTAAATTTAATATATATAAATGGATTTTTCTCAGCTTTTGTCTCTGGATTCCTTTTTAAATAATTAACTCTTTATTCTTAGAAATTCAAATGAATAATAATGATATTTCAAAAGAAACAAAATGAAAAGAAATATATTCTGAGATGTTTACTTTTATCAGAAAATTCAAATGACTGTCTTTACAAATTTATCTGTAAACTCAAGCTGCTAAAAGGAATTGATACATTCAAATACAGAAAATACCAGTTGAACTTCTAAAGAGTTGGTTCTTTGAAAATGACCATCATCCTCAGGAAATAATGTTTTGAATCTATCAATTGAAGGAGTTATAATATTTAATTTTCCAGGAAAAGAAATGCACATCTGTGTGTTGGTACCGGAAGCTGTGAGGGAGAATGAAATGTAATCAGTGCAGCAGGAAAAACTAGGAAAGTAGGTATTGACTAAGTTCCTGTTATGTAGAATGCCAAGAAAGATTTTTTAGCTTTCCCTGAAATCTTCATTTTCTAATTTGAATGGATTAGGTGCTACTCCATTTATACCATTCACAAGGGTAATTTGGACTATCTCAAAGCAATAAAATGGCAAATTAGTTAGGAAAAAAGGTCATTCTGTTATAGTAACATGAAATGCTTAATAATGAACTATCAAATAAATAGACATTTGATTATATGACTGCGCTTGGGAAATAGAGGAGCAAAAGAGAGAAGGAAAATTTAAAATGCATTAATGCTGCAATTGGAACATGACATAAATGACAATTCCTAACACATAGCATTTATTATGTGCTAGATGTTATTCTATATATTAACTTAATTTAATTTTAACAGCGAGGAAACTGGTTCAGAGAAAGATCATATATTGAATATGGAAATTGGAATCCAGTGCTAGAGGACCTAACTCCAGAATTCAGGCTCATAACCACTATACTGTTTTATACTTAAGACAAATGACACAAAGATTTTTCAAACTAGTGATAAAAATTTTGAGCCTATTTACCACATTTGAAGTTTATAAGGAACTAGAACTGAGCAAAAAGATCAAAGCTAAATGATTCTAACTTTTCTCATAGAACCAAGAAAAGTTAAGACTTTCCTGAGGTTTCATGCTATATAATCTTTCATATCTGCTAAAGGTTTATGGATAAACATTTCAGAAAATGGAAGTCTCTATTCATACAAAACAAATCACAGGAACACTGGTATATGGGAAAGGTGTGACTGGAAAAAAGTATGGGCTAGGACACAAAGTAATTAAACAACAAATTCTAATCAGCAAAGGAAGAAAGAGAGTACTATGAAAAAGATAACTTTCATGAATAATTAAAACTATTTTCTGGGCCTCCCCGGTGGCACAGCGGTTGAGCGCTGGGTTGCGAAGCTGCCCGCAGCCTCTGCAGTGCCAGTTCGATCCCCGGCTGCTCCCCGGCCGCTGGAGGAGGGTCCCACATGGCGCACAGACCTCTCCTGCTGCCCACTGCTCCCCTCAGCAGTGTACTTCGGTCCTTCTGCCTGCTCTGCTCCCCGCTCTGGTGAATTTTCACCCTCCGCGCTTCAGACTGTACCCAGTGCTTGTATAAATAAATAAATAAATCTTAAAAAAAAAAAACAAAAAAACTATTTTCTACCCACAGAAATCTTAATTTTTTTTTGTTTGTTTTGTTTGTTTGTTTGTTTTTGTGTGTGTGTTTTCCTATTGGTGATGGGGGCATAAGACTAACATGTAGCTGAATGGAATAATTACACCAACATCTATTAGTCTAAAGCACTTTCTTTCAGTATGAGTGAAATCTCTGGATTTGTTTTCTGGGAGACAAAAAAAACTAAAGAGAGAAACAGGCTAGGCCTCAGTTTTTTCCTCTGAAAGTTAAATTAGAAAACTCTTTAAGTTTCCATATGCTCTGCTATATCTATTTGAATTTGTTAATAACAGCTGTATAACCACTTATATCCATTTTAACTTAAACTAACAGGAAACTCATTTTCAGGGCCTTTCTTTAGTCACACATTTATCACATAACCTAGCCATCCCTCTCCTACGTGTTTATTTAAGATAAATAACAAGTCTACAAACAAAATGGATATGACTATGAACAGTAGCATTGTTATATCCAGCAGTTGAAATTATAGTTCTGGAATCATAATGCACAAATAAAATTGGGAGGCTGGACCTCCCTGGTGGCACAGGTGGTTAACCCCTCACTGTGAAGCTGTCCACTATTTCTGCAGTGTGGGTTCAATTCCGGCCGGCTGGCAAGAATCCCACATGGGGCAGCAGACCTCTCCTGCCACTCCCGCTGCTCCCCTCAGCAGTGTATTTCGTCAGTCTGCCTGTTCTGTTCCCCACTCTGTCTCTGGTGAATCCTCTCACCCTCCTGCGCACCTGGCCTATATCCCAGTTCTTGTATAAATAAATAAATCTTAAAAATAAAATAAAATAGGGAGGTACACTGACTTACCAACAGTTAATACAAATTCCCCATTTACCCTATATTCCTAAAACTACTCTTCTTCCACATCCTCTATCTTTCTGAAAGAGAACACCCTCTATTTAGCCTGAAGACATGAGATCTCTTTTTCTCAGATTCCCATATCCATATTCTTCCATGTTCTGTTGATTGTACTCACTAAATATTTCTCAATTCCAGATCCCCTATTCATTGACTTATGTGGCTCCCAATATCTCTACTACATTCGCTAGAGTTTTCCGAAGAATATATAGGCTCCCATATTGCTACCATACCACCAAAATAACTCTCACATTTCAGCTAGAAACTGAGTAGGTAATTTTGTTGCTTAAAATGTTTCAACGTCTTCATAAATAAGCTATTTTTCCAATAGCCTTGAAATGGCACATAAAATCTGCATCATCTACCCCAGCCCCTGCTACTCTTTGCATCCATTCACCATTCATGTAAATCACAAATGCTGTGAAGACAGCAAACCTGTTAGTGTTCTTTCCATACTCGTTATAATATCAAATGCCCCTTGCAATTACACATGTCCTCTCATATTCCTACCTAATCAGCTTCCTGCTTACCTTGCCCTTACAATCTCCTCCACAAACTTGTGTAGTTTCCTCAAAGAAATATTTCCTGATTACCATTCTCATAGAAAGAGTTAGTCTTAGACTATTAGGTTAGTCATCTTTCTCAACCTCAACATTTTATCTCTGAATCCTCAGAATTTGTAATAGCATATTGCACACTAGTGACTCAATTAGGTTTCAATGTATATATTGAAACTTTACATGAACACAAATTGAATTGAACAACATACATGTTTTTTCAAGTTAATACTAAAGGTTAAATTAAACAGCAAAGTCACATCGGGTAGATATTACCCCATATGACATTCAGGACTAAAATCAGGACACATATTCTTTGTAAAACAGTGAATATTTATAATGAGTTCAGAGAAGTCAACTGATATGCGAGGATCCTGACAACACAGGAATATAACGAACTTTCCAAGATGTTCCATACCAAGGGATGTCTAACAAGCCAGTTGCAGGAACCTGGATTTCTAGAGATGATAAACAAAAACAGTGACAATATATTTGTCTCCAATATTTAGTCTTAACTTAGTGTTGAAAAGAGGAAAATAGAATCGAGATCACAAAATGAAGAACCAATTCTTACTTTAAGCAAGAAGAATTTAAGGAACTTTCATCCATATGACAGAATTAGTAATAAAATAGTGATAAATAATAATAAAATAGTGATGATTCTTCAGTATATTTCAATATGTGAATGGCAGCTTTGAGTGGAGTTTCTAGTTGCATAAAATTATTCAGGGCAATACAGAACATTCATACTTCAGAATTATACCCACAAAAATTTAATAATGGATCATAAAAATCATAGATATTTGGAACAGCCAAAAATGCATTACTCATTTGCAAATACTTTTAGATGTGAATGAACCACTGATATTTACATGAATTTTTTTAGAACTGTGTGCAATATTTTAATAACCAAACAACCTAGAAACTGCTATTTCCTTGCTAAGATGAAGAAATTAAAACTCCATTACTACCTGATAGATCTTTCTGAGTCAGAATGCCTGTTTGTGTATCTGATAGCAAAACAGTTTAAAATCACTCTTAGATTATATCTTCAGCTAACTGAGACTCTGTGTTAGGTGTGTGAGATGCTAAGTATTGATTTCCCTTCCAACTATTTCCACTTGTCATACCATGACATTCAGTTCTGCTGCCTGAACTGAATCTTACCACTTAATGTGGTATCTATTCCACATTAAAATAATCCATTTTGATCCATTCACCCCTGGTTTGATATCTCACTCCAGATTTGTCTGTAGAAATGTACTATGTAATAAATAGTAACATAGAGATTCTCTCCTTATTAAAATATATCAAGTAGTTTAAGCTCAGAGAAATGAGGCAACTTGCCAAATATAATAATGCAAATGAAGTTCAGTTGCCAATACTGAAATTAATTTATTGGGAATATTTAGGTTTCTACAAAAAATGTTTATATATAGAAAAAGAAAATAGAAAAATATGTTTATATGACATATATAAACATATTCTGCAAAATATCTCAATTTTGATTGCTATAAACAGACAGCCCAGAAATTTAGTATTTTGGAACCACAAAATATACAATACTCTACTATGAAAATAATGCTAACTCCTAATTTATTGATCAAAAGGAAATGAGAAACAATATAATACAATTATTGAAAAATTCAGATACTGGAGATAAAGTATCTGAGTTTGAATCCTAACTCCACAATTTATTTGGACTTTGGATAAGTTAATAAACCTCATATAATTCAGATTCTTTATATGCAGAATAGGATAATTGTAGTATCTACTTCAAATGTGTGGATTATAAAAAATTGCTTAGGATATTTTTGGGAACCTTCAGAGTTCTCTATAAAATTTTGGTATATTATGAAAGAGATGTATATTCCAACACTACCACTTGTCATCTTGGGAAAGTCATTTTATTTCTCTACATTTGCTTCCTAATCATTAAACACTAGTTTAGAAGAGCCAGTTCATAAATTCTAGTTTTACAAATATAACCCCACTGCAATATGTTTACCCAAACGTGTTTATTGTATATATTTCAATGATGAATCATAATAAGGTTATCAATAATTGGTTGCACATTTCCTTTTGAGCATTACATTAACTTTGCTTTCCATCACTATTTTGCTGACATCCAGGCAGCAGTTATTTTGGTTGTTTCTTGAATTAACTGATTGTGTTAACACCTTATGACAGTTGTTCATGGTTTAATCTTTGTAGCTGCCCACCCAAGGAACATAAAGTACAGATTGGCTATCATAGTTCTGTTGCTTAATGAGAAGGGCAAAGTATATAATGCTTGTAAATACAAAATGTTCAGAGCTTTGGAATATTCAATTGGTTAATTTCTAAGACACTTGCTCATGAAATTTCTGTTTTATGTCTTATTCTAAGGCAGTTTTCTCTGCAAAATCTACACTCAAATTGTTGCACTTTATCCTTTCATCTGCCTCTCCTTGTTTAATAAAACATACAAGTGTCTTTTTCCCCTTCTATTCATTACCACTAAAAGCATTTCAGCATCTTATTTGGTGATAAGAGGTATGAGGTGTCTGCTCAATTTGTGAAATGATAGTAAACCTATGTTTTAAGTAATGCTTGTCACCTACCTGAGCTCCCGCTAGAGATATGAAAGTTTAACTCACAAATACTGTGTTAATAAGTAAGTCCCATGCATTCAGCATGAAATAATAATTTGAGGTAAAGAGGAAATCTATATGCAATTAGTTAAAAATTCAGTAATTTTTTCTATAGTTTACTGGCTATTCTTTCATTAAAACTAGTTTCTATTATAATCTAAGCACTATCTTGAATACAAAGATCTTTGTAAAATAAGAAAGCATTGCTCTTGCTCTTGACAAAGTAAACATAATTTGATAGAGAATTATAAAATAAAATCATCTTTTGAGTTTCTAAGTATGAAGTAAGAAGGGAAAGGATCCAATGCCCTAGAAGACAATGATACTTATAGGAAGATTGTATGTGTGTGTGTTCATGTATATGTGTTTGGGTGAGAGAGAGAGACAGAAAGAGAGAAAGAGAGAGAGAGAGAGAGAGAGAGAGAGAGAGAGAGAGAGAGAACAAAGAAATTCAGGCAAGAAATTTCACATGTAATGAAGAAAGCCTAATTTAAGTCAGTGAAAATTGAGACAGAAATGGGCAGTAAAGATTGTGAAGATATTAGGATATGCATTCAATAAGACTGATGACATGTTAGATAGAGTGAAATATCAAGGATGAGGCAAGAAAAGAAACAATAAACTATGGTCATATATAAGAGATAAAGAAATTCACAGAAATTATCACTGAGGAAGCCAAGAAAAATAGCATAATGATTCAACTTAGCTATTTTAAAAGTTCAATGAACTGAAAAGTAACCATACCTAAAGAGCTAAAGAAGGTTAAGGATAATGTCCCAGAAAATAGAAATAAAAATTATTTTTTAAAAAAAATATTGAAATTTTGGAGGTGAAAAGTTCAATAACTAAGATGAAAAATTCACTGGTGGTGCACAATAGAAGATTTGAACTAGCACATGAAAGAATCTAAAAGGTTTTAGTCCATGGAATAGAAATAAGTAATTAAGAAAATTAAGATAACACTTGGAAAACTATCAAGCATGCTAATATATAATAGAAGAAGGAGAGAGGAAGGGAGATAAGAAAGAATATTTGACAAAATAATAAAGAAAACTTCACAATATTAGGAAAATGCATTAATGTACACATCTAGTAAATATGCTCAATAAACTCTACATATTATGAACTTAAAAGATCTATTCTAGATACATATCAAATTATTAAAAGCAGCAAGAAAAAGTGACTTGTCACTTAAAAAACATTCTTAACAATATTAGCAGATGATTTTTCATCAGAAACCATGGAGGTCAGAAGACAGTGAGATGATATATTTAACTGAAAGAGGGAAAGACCTACAAACCAAATAGCCTGAACAAACTATTTTTAAAAAAAGCAAAGGTGGAATTAGACATTCCAAAACAAAGAAAAACTAAGAGAATTTGTTGATAGTACACCTTCCCTCCTAATAATAGTAAGGGAAGTTCTTATGGCTAATATTATATTAAAGAGCATTTGGCATAACTTGAAACTAAAGAAAGAAATAATGAGCATTAATAGAGTAACTATGTAGATAAATATCTAACATGGTATAACTGTATTTTTATTTGTAAATCTTTTGTACTATGTGATTTAAAAGACGATGACATAAATAATGGTTATAGTAGGTTGATAGGAATACAAGGTAAAAAGATTCACTTCAGTGAGAATAAGTTGTTCTTTGGGGGGTTTATGAGGCTTCATTACAGAAGCTTAATTAAATCTTTGACCACTGGTGATGAACTCAATCTCCATCCAACTCCTCACCCCTCGCAGAGGTCAGGGGTAGGGACAGAAAGTTTCAATACTCCCTCTAATCACATTATTGGCTCCACAGACAAACTCACTCTGGTTATTTCCAAAGTTCAATAATATAACAAAAGACATATTTAATTCTTTCAACTCTTAGGAAACCCTTTGGTGAGGCAGAAATCAGAAGAAGACCAAATGTAGATAAGAAATATTTTTGTTACCTGGATGACTAAAATATGTATTTTTTTCTTAAAAATCACATTATCACAACTAAAAACTATGTAATTACACATTTTTACAGAATTGTATGATATGTGAATTATATTTCAAGTAAAAATAGATGACAAACCTGTACACATACATACAGATACATACATATAGCCCAGGCATTAATAGAGTCTTAATAAATGTCTTGGATGGCTGAAATGAGTAAATGAATATATCTGTGTAACATAAAGATTAAAAGGGAGCAAGGAGAAAATTGTCCATGTTATTGACAGATTGGTAACATTGTGAGTGGTTTCTACTGTCTGATATAATATTTTATTTCAAATTTTGATTACTTTCATAATCAGAAAAAACACCTGATAAGCATGGTTTATGTTATTTATAGAACTGGTTCTTAATCTATAACTATGACCCAATACCATTGTACAAATATAAAAGGGTCTCCCAGAAGTAATAATTCTAATAATTATTAAAAATACAATTTCAAATATTAGATCAAAGTTCCCTTTTGTATAAATAAAATTAATAATATTTTGCCTCAGTTTTACTATCAACTTACTAGTCTATATCCATCCACTACAAAGTGTTTTTATATAATAATAGCAGATATAATTGTTTATTTACTTAGAGACATAGCTGAAGCTAATTTAAATTTGTCTGCACATGTTTGTACATACACAATCATAAACACACATGTGAGTCTCTTTATAAACTGAGGTTCCTAGGCCCAGAAGCAGTAGATCTGTGGGTTTTGTTATTATGACATACTTTAAAAAATTATGATTAGAATTACACATTTAAAATGTGCTTGACATTTTAAAGCAAAAAGGAAATATAGAAATGACAAGTTAACCAATTTGAAAACCTAGAAGCCCATATAAGGCACAGCATGTCAAATTATTCCAAAATGTATAATGTTTTGCCATCAAGTCCTGTATCTTTATCGACATTTTCCAACTATAAATATCTGAGTGAGTACAAGACTTTGGACAACAGAGATCAATACAAAACAAAGCAGTGGAATTTAATAGGGATGGTGTGGGAAATGTGGTAAGGGGAAAAAAAAAAAAAAGTTGAAGAATCCATGTAACAAGAGTTCACCATGACTGAAAATTCAGAAGGGTAACAATTTGCAATGAAAGAAAACAAACAGCATTTTAACCACAAAGATTTACTGCATCCTAAAGGGAGCTATCCATTTTTGACAGGGTTGCTTGAATTCTAAGAGCAAATAATTTCTAAGTGTTTACCCTTTTTTTTCTGGAAAGGGTAAGAGCACAATGCCTGTACTTTGAAAATGTGACTTGCAAATTAAAGCAGTTAATTGCTTCCTGCTTCTGTGAAAACTTGGCTGAGTAGTACATTTATTTTTATACTTATATATTTCCGAGCTAGTTTTCACATCATGCCCTATAGTCAAAAGAAGTTCTTCAGGATAGATGCAGGAACTTACTTAGCTCTACACTCACAGCTTCTAGCACGCAGTAGTTGCTAAGTAAGTTTTCACTGAAAGAAGGAATAATTAAAGTATTGGTTCTGTAATTAACATTTGTCCTGAATATTTTATGAAGGATGATGTAATTTTTTCACACTCTGGAGTATAAATAATTAAAACAGTAATGCAGACCTCCCTTGGTGGCGCAGCAGTTGAGTGCTGGACTGCGAAGCTGCCCGCAGCCTCTGCTACGCTGGTTTGATCCCTGACCGCAGGCGAGGGTCCCACAAGGGCACAGACCTCTCCTGCTGCGCCCGCTGCTCCCTTCAGCAGTGTATTTCATCAGTCTGCCTGTTCTGTTCCCTGCTCTGTCTCTGGTGAATTTTCTCACCCTCCCATGCTTCTGACTGTACCCAGTGCTTGTGTAAATAAATAGATAAATCTTTAAAACAGTAATGCTTTGGTCCAGCAAAAATGGAAATTGTAGGGATGTCTAATATTCAACGTACAAATTGTCATTTCATTATCCCACACCATCGCAGGCATTTTAAAACAATCATGGCATTCTTAGTATAGCATTAGAATGAGTCCTCAGATTCTTCCTCTTCAGGAAGCCACCAGTTGATCAAAATTGGCACATTCCAACTGATTGTTTTTCCTGATCTACTGAACACTGTCAGAATTTTCTTTGAAAACCAATTACTTTTCAAGATTTATAATGAATTAATTAAATTTAACTATTCACCTAGCAAGAGTTACCTAAAACACACCATTATATCACTTAGGTGCCTAGAATTCTTTGCAATGCCACATTAAATGAGGCTCCACTGACATTTCTTCTAGCCTATAATTAAATGTTTTCAATTTTAGACTATAACCAACACTCTCTATTTTTAACCTAGGGCACAGGTCTCATTAAAGAAAGTTACTACTTTTGCTTCCTAAAGGGATAAAGGGAAAGAGAAGAAACATAAATGCTTGTGGATGAGCACTCTTGAATTATGTGTCTGCCAGCCAGGTGTGCTAGAAAAGAAACTGCTGCATTGGCTGTGCAGAGCAGGCCCTGCTGATTGATTTAGCAAGCAAGGAACCTTTGCATTCCTATAGCTATGGGATTATGCTCCTCCTGCTGATTTGAAGCAGGCCAACACAAAGAAAACTGTGTTCTTTAATTGAGGCAGTAACGGACTGAGCAAGAAAAATTCTGCAATGGAGCACACTGAGAAGACAACTGAAATTAATACTCCCTGCAAAGAGGATTTGAGAGTCCTGGCTGGGGGCCTGCAATAGCACTGGGAGGGTACAGTCTCAGACAAGACCCTCAGTGTCTCCAACAAATGCAGAACTGTGCCTAAGGGTCAGGAAAATCCATTAATTGACTACTTGTCATACCACTTGCTGGTGGGGAAAACTGAGCAGCGACTGAGAGAATGCATTGGTACAAGTTAGCTCCAGCTGTTATTAACCAAATAATAATAAAACATAAACTGAAATTCTTAAATATTCTACTTTCCTTGTGAATACCATGAGATCACCAAAGCAAAATCCTATATGCAAAATTATTTTATAATTAACTTATCAATTCAAGTACATATTTTTGTGGATTTTTAAAGTATCATTTCTTTCTTGAAAGAGTGGAAGCAGCTATTCTTCTGCAAGAAGAATGAATGTGGAGTTGTGGTGGGAAACTGGCTTTCAGGAAGCTGGAGGCCAGAGGTATGGGGCACAAGCCATCATGTCTTCCAAGCAGGATAAGGAGAGAATAAAGTCAAAATGTCCATTGCTAATTTTAGAATTATGGCTGACACACCCAGGCTTTTTAATTAGCTTATCAGGATAAGCATTAGGAATAGCAGCAATAACAGTTAAGTTTTATTGATTTTTTTTTTGTGTGTGTGTGTGCCAGACACTTTACTGGGCATGGAACAGTTTTCACAATGAATCCTCATATCAAATTTAGAAGATAAATATTATTATAATAAACTTTATGGATCAAAACACCAAGGTCTAGGGAGACTAAGTGGCATGCTCAATATCATATTGCTAATAACAGAGGGGCCAGGACTAAATCCAAGCAGTTTAAGTTTAGAGCAGAAAGTTGAAAACTCACCATATTATTATTCAAGGGTCTTATTATGTCAGTGTGAGTTCAATTTTATAAAGTAATCAAGTAAGGGGAAAATGTGACTCTTCTTTCTCTAGTACCAGAAGAAACAAGAATCCCACATAAATGTCAGTTGCTTATTTTTCCCTAGGGAGTAGGCCCAAGTCCATTTCTTAATATTTAAGAATGTCATGTTAAAGAAACATTACAGCATTCTTATTCACAGCACCTGTGTTCAACTTTGGCTATTGTAGTATCCAGGGAGTTTTGAGGATATAAAAGAAAATGGCATAGTGACCACTTTGACCACATCTACATCATCATCCCCACTGTACCAATCTGTGATGTGGCTGCTGGCAACTTTCATGAAGTTCAAGCTAAACCAGATAATAATTCCAAATGATTCCAGTCATGAATCAGAGCACAAACAAGCATTTAGCCTACATTACTGAACCACAGAGGTGACTGAATTTTGATTATCAAAGGCCTTAAGGTCTTAGAAGGAATTCCTGGGATCTGTCATTCAAGTTCTTAATGATTTGAGTAGACATCCTTGACTCCAAGAACCTTAGTAGGCTGAAATAATGAAACTGACACCTATGATGAATAGGTAAGGCAAAAGATAACTTGAAAATGATTTGAGAGAAGACAAGGTTTATTGTTTAAAACGAGTAAAGGTATGCAAAATTCAATCATAAAGTTAATTAAGTTTAAGTTTTGATTTGGGAATAGAACTTCTATTTGTTATTTCAAAAGCCAACAATATGAGAGAAACGACAAGCCCAGACTGAAAGAAATCCTATAAAATGTCTAACCAGTAATCCATAAAATTGTCAAGGTCATCAAAAATGATAAAAAGCCTGAGAAACCATCATAGTCTCAGAGATAGGGAGGCATGATGATTAAATCTAATGGATCTCTTAGATGAGAATCTGGACAGAAAAAGGGAATTAGATGAAAAATAAGATGAAAAAATCAAAATTAAGGCTGGAGTTTGGTAAATAGTAATGTATTTCTTAGTTTTGACAAATGTATCGTGATTATATGTTACCACTCAGAAAAGCTGAAGGAAGAGTATATGGAAACTCTAATAACCTTGTAAGCTTTCTGTAAATATAAAATTTTCTTTTTCTTTTTTAAGATTTATTTATTTATACAAGAACTGGGGTACAGTCAGAGGTGGAGGAGGGTGAGAAAATTCACCAGAGACAGAGCAGGGAGCAGAAGAGACAGACAGACCTAGGACACTGCTGAGTGGAGCAGCGAGCGAGGCAGGAGAGGTCTGCGCGCCATGTGGGACCCTCGCTGGCAGGGGATCGAACCGGCGCTGCAGAGCCTGTGGGCAGCTTCACAGCATGGTGCTCAACCCACTGCGCCACCGGGGAGGTCCCCAATATAAAATTTTCTAAAATAAAATGTATGTACAACTGTCTCTCTCTCTCTCTCTCTCTCTCTCTCTCTCTCTCACACACACACACACACACACACACACACACACACACAGAGCAGTGAGAGCCCTTCCAAATGGCCACATGTTAAACATATTTTCATCAGTACTTATACAGTGCTTAATGTATAGTAGTCATTCAATATTTTTTTGGGGGGGAATGAATAAATGAATTGGACCATTTTCCCTAGTTAAAAAGAATTTCTATTGTTATTCATATCTTAAATTTACACTCAGCCTCATTTTTAAGAGCCTCTACAAAAGGGCCAAACTCTACTTCCTACAATCATGACATTATTTTTGCCCAAATCAATGAAGTTTTCTCTCTCTGAATGAATGTATGGCCTTCCTTTCTGGTAGTCCACTTGCCCCAAAGCTGAAATATTCACCCAACTCTTTCCATCTGTTCCACACTGAATTCAAAGCTTCCTTACTTCATATTATTTTCTAAATTTTAGGCCAAAAATAACTTCAATCAAGTTTTTAAAACATTGCATGAACACTTGAGAAAAGATAGGTGTGTTCTCTAATATTGAACAGTTTGAGATATATATTTTATCCTATTGATCTGTAAAGAAGTGAGAAATTTAGTCTCTTCCTTCTAGGTATCCTGATGACCACGACTGAATTGGAAAAAAAAAAAAAAAGATTAGCAAATCATCTCAATGCCAAGGGCCCATTGCAAGTCATGGAGTCTCATCTTTGTCTAATTCTTCATCTTTCACAGCATCTGTAAGAAACCTAACTTAAACCTAAGCACTTTCTATTTTTCAATGTTCCTCTTATCCCTCAATTCCCTTTATCTGGAAACAGTGACATGACTTATGTGAATGAACTATCTCAAATTACCAATAGTTTGTCAAGTACTACATCCTGACTGCAGACTCCTCACTGGTCCATTGGTATGTAAGAAACCCCAACCTGAGACTGAAGGTAGCATGGATTGAGCTGCAACCTTCCACTGGAGGCTCAGTCCCTTTGGCTAGCTTCTTGTGTAGGACCAAGTCCCTATCTTCTCCTTTACCACTCACTCATGTCCCTTGGAATGTTTATTCTTTTTTTCTACTCATCCTGCTGGCTGCAGTACTGCCTCATTAAATATTAAATCAGCTTCACCTTCTTACCATGCTTCACCAGACCGTCCTACAACCTGGTATCATTATTAATTGACTTTCTCTCATCCACAATCTATTCTATTGAAATCATTAACAATTATGCAATTTTTGCATTTTATTACCAATCAAAAATATCACCTTTTCATTTTCATCTTTCTTTGATGTCTTTTATTCTGCTATGCAATATAGTGAAAAGATCTCTATAACTGGAGGCTGAGGACTCTCTGAATTGTGATTTTGCCACTGATTAGCTGTATTATCTGGAATTGCTTATAAAGTCTCACTTTGTGTTATTTTCTTCATATTCAAAATGGTATTGTAAGAGTTAAAAAAGAATAAGGCAGACCAATATTTTATAAACTATAAAATGCTTTACAAAATGCAAGTTATTCCAAATAGACAAGATGTATTCTTGATACATGTATATTTCTTTAAACTCTGAAAAATAAAACAAAATATTTCACTCTGGGACTAAAAGCTACTAAACCTTTCTATATATTACTGAGTAGTTTGGTACATATAAAACTAGAGATGAAAACTGTCTTTCTGAATACTAGAGCTTGATGTAGATGTGAAGCTGAGAAGAAACAAAACATAGGCTCACTTCAATATGGAGAAGTGGATAAAATTGAGGTACTAATCAAAATGTTTGAAGACTGTCATCCTTCTAAGAATAATACCATGCTTAAGAGACATGTGTTCAACATCTGCAAACCAAAAGCAAATGAGAAATTCTATTAGCTTGTACCAGAAATGTGAAAACTCAGCTGAAACTAAGACTATCGCAGGGGGTATAAATTCAAAGTAATATCAGGATGGAAATGATGAGTGAGGATAAAAGGTAAAAATTATTACATAAACACAATTTATTTTGGAAAAGCATTTAAGTACATGCAAGGCAGCAAAATTTAAACTTTCTCTTGGTAATTGAATAGCAGAGTCAGCATAGGGTTTCAAAAGGAAATCAGAAACCAAACCAAGCCAAATCAGTTTTATCTGAGAAAGTTTTCCAGATTCCCCCAGGCCAGTTTAAGTACTTTATTTTTTATGCTCTAATAGTCCCTTGTACTTACCTCCATTGTAACGACTATCACAATGTACTATAACCCTCTGTGTATGTACCAGTTTCATTAAACTGCCCTTTTTGAAAATCAGAAACAATGTCCCTTTTTCCTTTAGGTCCTCAGTGCCAATCGTGTTACCTGCCACATGACAATTGATAAATAGTAATGAAATGATGAAAAGGCTACATTTTGTCTAGTAATATGTTTCATGATGATTCTCAACTTCTCAGGACAGCAAATAAAGATACACTATTTTTGCAGTGCTTACGTGTTGGGAAATGATATATGGAAATAGTCTCATTATTTTATTGAAATCCAACTATGATTGAACAGTAACAGAGTTTTAGCAGTCTACCATTCAGAAAGTTAGAATCTGGTTGATTTCTGCTATCAGTGAAAGTAAAGTCCAGGATCGGTCCCCATCCAATTCAGACAGAGTGGTCACAAAACGTGTGGCAGGTTTTATACTGCACAACTCTATGGCGGTGCCATCCACACAAGGTAAATGTGAAGAAATGCAATAGGCACAACCCACACAACAGTACTGACATTAGATGGCTTGTTGATGATAAAACTAGCCTGTTGTGCAGGATCACATTTATCCCTATTCTCTTGGCAATTACACAAATGAGTGATTTTGTTTAAAAAATAAAGGATTAATGTCTCTGGACCACTTCCTGGCTGACTATATTTCACTGACTATTTTAAAATATCACTTATTCACATCTTATAAATATCCATCACTGAATGCCATTTCTGCAAGCTGTTATAGGTGTCTTAGTAAAAGTGGTTGAGGGGCCAAGTGAATCAGAGAAACACAGGAATAAACAAAGTTAGTCTAACCTTTCATTTAGAACATCCTAGAACCTCTAATATGTCAGTACATTAATCTACAAAATACATTATACTATACAATGTTTCTTACATGTATTTTACCCCAACCTTCAAGAAACATTTTGCAAGAATAGTGTGATCTCATTGACCATATTTAAACAAAACAAAACACTGCCCAAGATTAAAACACCTATCCCTATCTACATTAAAACTCTACTACTGATCAGAAACTGTGACAATGAGACCAGTGATTTCTATTCCTAACAAACTCCCACAGGGAATTTTTAGATGGCCAAATTAGCAGTAGTCAGTAGATTCGTGTCTGTAAACAAAAACACACTTTAGACTAATTTCTCAATGCTAAAGATTTCTATTCTCCGAAGATAAATTTCTTCTTTTATCTAATGAAAATCATGATCTTTTTAACCAAATGGAATAAAAAATGCGAATCCAAATTTCTATGGCTCATCTTTCATAGATCTCAAAGTCTCATCTGTTGTCTATAAACAAGCATGCAAAATAGAAAATCTGAATTTGAGTTTCAGATTGACTATTTTATAGGTTCAGTTTTTTGGTAATGTTAGTTAGCAATGAGGAAGTCTCACTTGTTGAACCCATAATTTCAATATTCATACTAATAAAGTTTGAAATAGTATTAAAATGTTCAAGATGCAAATAAACACCTGGAGGTTTTTTCTTCCTAGAGTTATTTACACTAGCATCCAAAGAATCACAGAAGATTAGAATTGAAAAGAGTGCCTAGAGAGGTTAAATTGTTTACCCATAGTCAAAGCGCTCATTAGTGGCAAAAAAATGAAGCTTAAATCCAAAGGTCTTTTTTTTTTTTTTTTGGTGTTCTTTCTTCCCGAAATCAACACAGCATCCAGAAATCAATGAACATCTAAATTTCTAACTAGTATTAACCAATTTCTTGGGCAGCATTTATATCCTCAAATTAGGAAGCATAGTAATAAAGAAGGGCAGAAATGATTTTCTTTTTTAATAATGACTTCAGGGCCACCCTGGTGCTGCAAGGGGTTGAAATGCAGCATGTGATGCTGTCCTCAGTCACTGCAGCATGAGTTTGATGGCCAGCCAGGGAGCTACCCACATGGCAGCACAGACCTCTCCTGACTTCCCTGCTGCTTCCCTCAGCAGTGTATTTCAGTCAGTCTGCCTGTTCTGTTCCCCACTCTGTCTCTAGTGAAGTCTCTCACCCCCCCCACACCTCTGGCCTGTACTCCAGTTCTTATGTGCATAAATACATCTTAAAAAAAAATCAATGACTTCAAAGAAAATAAAAGAAAAATTCCAAGATTTTGTTCAGATGAAATAGACAACACTCCAGAATCTTCCCCCATCCCAATCCATTGCTGTTGCTACTGCAGCATCATCATCATCATCATCATCATCATCATCTCTCACTTAGACTACCACAATAATCCTGTAATTAATGCTTCCAAGAGAGTCTATGTCCTGCAAAATATGTGATATTTTAAAAATGGAAAATCAACCTTATTTTTTTCTTTTTTTGAATATTCATCTATTTATTTATTTATTTATTCATATTTTGGTTACATCATTGTATTTCTTTTCTTCCTGAGGTGTAGTCCCCATAGCATTTCCTTCACCTTTGCACCTATGGACCATCACCGCATTTCCCTGTGCTCCTCCCTCCCTATCTTTCGATCCCTCTCCCTATCTTTTACATCATTGTATATTCCCTGTAAAATTCCCACCACCAGTTCACCCATGAATTATCACCTCACCCCTGACCTGATTCCTTTTCCTCCCCTTCCATTGCATAATGTCTCTTATCCATGGATACCTGCTAGTTGTATTTTATTATTATTGCTGTTATATTTTTTCCTGATCCCTTATTTGGTTCCTCTTCATTCCTCCTATGAGTGAAAACATCCAATATCTTTCCTTTTCCTTCTGGCTTATTTCACTGGCTTATTTCAATTCCTTCTGTCTCCATCCATGTTTTCTTTAAGACATATGCAACCCCCTCTTTGGATTCACTGTCTATAGGACTTCATAAAATCTTGCCCCTCTAATTCTACCTTTGTCCATTTTGTGTCCAAGTCTCCAGCCACACTGATTTTATTTTGTTTATTATTTTGCCTGTAATTTTTCCAGTCTCAAGATATTATTATGTTTTCACTGTCCTAGAACATTCCCTATCTCAACGTTTTTGTTTAGCTAACTCAATTAGCTTCAGCCCTTATGTTTAAAATTTAATCTGATATAGTAGACTTTGATCAAAATTTAAGAATTTTGGACTTTGGACTTCTGCTCATGAGGGCCTGCCAATTTATTTTAGAACTGATACCTTTGGAATCATAAAATCTTACCCTTAATTTTTAAAGGGATTCTATTTCTATTTTTTTATTGCACTAACAATAGTTTACAACACTGTACATGATTCAGAGGCGCAGGATCACACCTCCTCATACACATGCTGCCACACCACGCCCACCACCAAGATACCCACAGTCCTTGCATTTGCTCCCTTCCCCTCTTATTTTTTTTTTAATTTTTACTTTTTTTTTTTTTTTAAAGACTCATTTATTTATTTATACAAGCACTGGGCACAGCCAGAAGCGCGGGAGGGCGAGAGAATTCACCAGAGCCAGAGGGGAAAGCTGAGCAGGCAGAGTGACAAAGCACACTGCTGAGGGGAGCAGCGGGCGGCAGGAAAGAAGTCTGTGCGCCATGAGGGACCCTCGCCTGGCGGCCTGGGCTTGAACTGGCGCTGTAGAGGCTGAGGGCAGCTTCGCAGCCCAGCACTCAACCACTGCGCCACCGGGGAAGCCCCCTTCTCCTCTTTATTTTCACTCTCTCTCTCCATCTTGTAGCCTCAATTCCACAATCAGATTTATAGGATTTACTATTAGTTTGGTTTTGTCTCTTTGTTTTGTTTCTTTATATTCTATAAATAAGTGAAAGCATGCTGACTTGTTGTGCTAAGCATTACTGAAGGGGATGCTATTTTTGAATGTCAATTTCTTCCAGGAAATTTAACCAATGCAGAAGACAAAAAGATTCTGGGTTACCTTCTCTAGCTTTCATTATTTAGCTAGTTACTCTCAGACTGTGCATTTCAAATGTTTATTTAAATGATTCCGCTCCTAGACTGTCAGCACCTTGAAAGCAGATAACCTACTAGTAAATAAATTCTCAGTCTGCCTACTAAAGAGTAGTGATTTAATAAATACTTATGGATGAAAGAAACACAAGATAAAAGAGAAGGAGGGAAGATGGGTAGGTGAGGTGGAGGGAGGCAGAGGAGTAAAAAAATTATAACAGTACAAAACACAACAAAGCAAAAAATGGACGATTATAAATCAGAGACATCCTGAAGGGGAGGAGGAGGGAGAGGGATCAGAGGAAGGGGGGGGCAGGAGGGAGGGAGGAGCCCAGGGGACTGAGGTGATGGTGCACAGATGCATTGGGGAAGGAAACTCTAAGGGAACTACATCTGAGGGGATGGGGGGAAGCAAATATTGTTTAAAAATTAACAATGATGTAAAAAAGTTAATATAAAAATAAAAGTAAAAAAAAAAAAGAAAGAAAGAAAATTGAGGGAAGAAGAGAAGGAATCCTGGAAATAAGATGCTATCTTCCCTCTCACAACACCCTTACTGTGATGAATTTTCTTTCATCTCATGTGATTAGGGAAGAAATACTCTGATTGATTTCCACTCATTTAAGTAGTTCAGTTCAAGTTTTCAAAATTTAATAAGGATAAGGCAAGTACATATAAAATGAAATAAGAAACTCAATTGCATGGAATATATTACAAACCCTATGTCAAACAAATTACATAAAGAAATGAGTGATATTTACCAGGTGCATTAAAATGTTGAACAACATGACTCTGTGTAGCCATTCCTCCCTAAAACACTCAGCACATTCCAAAGCCTAGAGGCACTGCAAACCATTAAGTCATTGAGGATTTATACTAAAGTAATAATGTTTCTATAAGATAGAGAGAAGCAACACTCTTTTTTTTGGCAACAAAAATGACTCCATAGTTTTGATGATAAACTGTTACTTCTACAAAGTGAGGTCTGAGACCCTGTATATGTCTATAAGCATAGACAGGACCTTAATTTTGTAAGTCTCATGCTAGACATCTAAGACCACACACTGTAAAAGCACATACAGTTCAATTTATCTGTCTTGTAAGGAAAGTGAATCAGCTGGATCCTGCTGGGATTTGTACCTAAAAGTTACAGGAAAATCTGAAGTTCTAGAAAAGTCCTTAAGGTACACCAGTTAAGCAAAATAAGTTGAAAAATACATTATTTTTGAGGAGGCCATTGTCTGAGTTAACAGCATTAAATTAAATGCCACATTCACTGTGGGAGAAAGAAACAAAAATCTATATCTATCCTCATTTTAGGTCTCAGTTATTTCTCTATAATTTGGATTCTTGTCTACTAACTATAGATATAACAGTTGTCAAAAAAAAAAAAAAAAAAAAACACCCTCTTCAAAAAGGCTTTTTATGACCTAAGTCAGAATCACAGATTCTTAGAGCTGAATACAATCTCAGAAATAATTCAGTCCAAATCCTCACTTTATGTTGGAAGCACAGAAGCCAAGAAACATGAATGACCTCAGCAAGGTCACACCGTGAGATACTGACACAGTGAGGACTAGATCCCTAATCCTCTAATTCAGGAGCTCAAGTCTTGGACATCAGATCATTACAGTGAGCCTCCATATTTTTCTATTTAGCACATATTTTTTCAAAGCAAATATATCACATTCTTTTTGAGCCTATAGACATCAAAACCCCCCAGATGGCTTCAAATCAACATCCTCCAAGGCAAATCACTCGCATCCTGAATTTGCGCAACAGATTATTTTTACTTTAAATGTAGAATTTTACTTATATCTTTTTATAATTTATCTTGGTGCTTTCAGATCATTGTTCATGCCTTTGAAATCAATTTGAATTCTGAATTTATGTTCATTAGTATAACTTCCCTTCCTAGGTCTGCCTGAGCATGTCCCCTATGTCTTCATTCAGATAACAGAAAAAGACACTGAATAAGGAAGGCAGAACTACAGTCACCCGGTCTGCTAGGTGGCTTGATGCATGAATCAAGACCTACTAGACACTGAGGTACCTAAAGATTCTTTTATTCAACCCACATTTTTCTAGTCTGTTTTTAATTATATCATAAGCATAATTGTATTGACCATATTCAAAGCTTTTAGAATAAGATTTTTAAATGAAATCTTACATTTATTACAGGTTTCAAAATTGGCAAAGTACTTCCCATATACACTACGATAAAATTTCACTGGAAACTGTGAAGGTAAAAGAGTCAGGAATTATTATTTCTGCTTTGTAGATCAGGAAAGTAAGCTTCAGACAGGTTAATGAATTTATCTACCATCAAAAAGTTAATAAGTATTGAGACAGAGTGTCCCCATATACTTATTTCAGTATTTTTATGCCATTATACTTTGATGCCATAGGTAACTGTCAAATACATGACTGAGATGAATTTCAGGGCACTGTACTACAAAATCTCAAGGGCAAGATATATTTGATTTTCTGACAGCCCAACAGGGAGAGAAGTATCATTCATAAAACTCCTTTGTGTTTTCTCAAGTTGTTCTCTGTAGGACTTCAAAAATGCTATTTCAAATATTTACCATAAATGCTACCACTCAGGTGCACACACAGACATACGGACACAAACATACATATGTCATTTTGATATTTTCTATTTTGAATACCAAAAATAACCCACCATTTTGTCCTATGTTCCAGTGAGAATGCCGTCATTGTCAAAAAAAAAAAAAAAAAAAAGATACCAGTTGTCAGGCCAAAAAGTTATTGAGGAAGTACCTTATCAAACAGGAACAACAGGGAAAGCCCCCCCCACACACACACACAATAGTCTTATTTAATGACACATACACTCTACTTAGTATCTCTCTATGTTCCAGGTAGAGAATGTCAAACAAAATTCCATGGGTTGCACTCAAACCTCAGCTTTTCCTATCTCCTAAAATCTTACTTTTGTATCTCCTATCATTTATTTGCATCCATACTCAGGTTAGCTATTAAGTTCATAATCAGGTGTCAATTTGAATGTTAGTTTCTGCAGATCTATAAAGACTCCACACATACATACTTAATCCAGATATCACATCTCAAGGATCTACCATGTCCTTACCAAGATGATAGGATAAGGGAACTCCTAAGCAGTACAGATGTCATTTACTCCATTTTGTAGGTGAGGAAAGTGAGATCAGTAAGTTTAATAATCTGTCCAAGGTCACAGAATTACTGAATGTATAAGAAAAGTCTTAAACTAAGCAGCTGAGTTTCATCTGACACAATAGCGAAGTGCCAAAGCTGTAAAAACTCAAAACTGAAGGAAAAGGACAAATTACATTATGACTCTGAATAATATCTTGATATGAAATGGAGGGCTCAGTAGTTTCCCAAGCACTAAAAATCATGCCCCATATGATGTGGGCTGTATCTTCTCTGAGGAGAAATCACAGCCAAGCTAAATGTAGAACAGGGGAGAACAAAAAAAAAAAAAAAAAAAAAGAGAGAGAGAGAGAAGCAGAAATTTACATAAAAGCAGATTATTCAAAAGAGGTTGTAGAGCAGTGGTTCTCCAAGAGTGCTGCCTGAACCAGCAGCAACAAAGTCCCTAGGGAAGTTGTTTAGAGATGCAAATTATCAGGCCTTACCCAGGCCTAGCAATCAGGAGCTCTGGGGAGTGACTCTCAGCAACAATTGTTTTAACGAACCCTCCAGTTGATTCTCTTAACCCATCCAACAATATATGGTGGAGCAATTACCCTACTTACCCACACCACTTGTTTTTCAGTGGTGCTTTCAGTGGGCTAATGTGAGTACTAGATGATGGGTGGTGTGTTTCCAACTGCTATGAGCCCTAGGAAGGGTAGTTTTGATGCATCTCCACCACACTGTGGGTTCTATAAATGGCCATTCCATTTATCATATATTCTCTGAAAGCTTGATAAATATAATAGGACAGGTATGAGACAATTAACTATTCAATAGTGGTAAATATAGAATTAATTAAATGTAATTTATTTCCCCTCTCTCATTTAGGCTTTACAGCAGTACTTACCATACTTTAGAATACATCAGATTTACCTGGGATGATTGGCTTGTTTAAAGATTCCCAAGTCATGTGCCTAGAGTTCCTAATTCAATAGGTGGGGGCGAGATGAGGTAATTGTCCTATCTAACAAGTTCCCAGCTGATGCTGATACTATTGGCCCAGGAACTACACTTTGAGAACATGTGTACTAGACAACAAATTTTTAAAAATCAGTGGTTTAGGTATACTGGCTCAGTGTTGTGCTGTTGTAAAGGTTTAATAGCTGGTTTTCCACATGGGAAGAAAAAGAAAAAAAGTCACTTGTAGCATTTGTCAAAGTCAAAGTATAAATACTCCAACCATGAGCTGCTAGCTACTAACAAGTGTCACTAAGCTCAATGTTAGGAAAGGATGAACATGGACCACCTCTAAAAGCCAGCTCCACAGTGACCACCTGTAGAGTCAGGAATGACCACAGTGCAGGTTTTCTGATCCAGCAGACCCGGTAAAGGAGAAGTCCTGGAGCCCTCAGTGGTTTTTGCAGGTCTTTTATTGGGATTTACCTGGTACACAGCAGGCAGGGGTGCTGGGGGGCCAGGAGGCTGGCAGTCCTCCCAGCCCCCAGCTCTCTGCTTCTCTCTCTGCTTCTCTCTTGGCTTCTCCTGCTTCTTTATCAGCTTCTGCTGGCGTCCCCCTGATGCCGCCCTTAAAAGCACAGTCTTAGCCCTGGTGAATCCCATCTACATCTGCCCACACCCTACTCCAGGTGCCCGCCATCAGGCATGCATTCAGGACAGCAAGGATCCATCATCTATCCTGATGGCAGGAGGGCAGAAAAGCCTGACATTTTTCCTTACTCTACACCACCTCACAGTTCTCTGGCCTTGGTATGTATTCAGAACTGTAGCACCATGTGTTTCCAATTCCATAGTTTCCTAAGGAATTCTCTGGGTCAAGCAGTGTTCACTGTTAAATTTGTTTCAATTTTTTGGTGAGTAATTGACTATAGAAGGTGGGTGAGGTAAAGATTCATTTCTCACAACACTTACAGTAAATTTCTCCAAATGGAGAGGCGTCATCCTGAGTACCCAACACTCAGAACTTGATTTGGGAATGGCATTGGCAGACACTGACCAGAAAATGGGAAGAGGATAAAAGTAAATGGAAAAATATAAAGGCTGTTTTGCCAGGCAAGTCCAGGATCGTGGCTTCTAAAGTAAAATACGAATGATTTCATCTAAGGAAGAGTGCAAATATCAAATGTGGTCAGAACACTATGCAGTACACAGCAAATAGTCCAGTTCTTTTTAAAAATATGGAATAAATGCTCCTAGAGTGAAATACTCAAAAACCTGAAATAACAACCAGCAAGAAAAGATTAAAGGAAGAGAATCAAATTCTGCTTTCTTTTCCTTTTCAATACATACTAAAAATAAAAACTAGAAAACAGAGCTTGTTAACTACATCCTCACCCCACCCCCAAACTACGATTTTTAATGCAAGGTATGTTCTCCCAACTGATCAATCTTCCTGTTTAGTCAGTAATACTGCTCAGAAATCTGACTCATGTACTGAAAAACTAGCCCCTGACTGCAAAAAGTCAAGTTTGTCCCAAGTCTTCCTTGATTTGTGAAGGTATAGAAGGTGTAGGGTAAAAGGTAAAAGTATCAGGCTTTTCTGCCTTCCCCCCATTAGGATAGATGAGGGAACCCTGTGGTCCTGAATGCATGCCTGATGGCAGGTAACTGGAGTAGGGTGTGGGCATATGTAGGTGGGATTCACCTGGGCTGAGACTGGGCTTTTAGGGGCAGCATTGCGGGGACGCCAGCAGAAGCCGAGAACGAAGCAGAAGCAGAGAGATCATGAGAGAAGGCCGGAGAGCCCAGAGTGAAGTCTTGCTGGAGGCTGGGAGGCCTGCCAGCCTCCTGGCCCCCCAGCACCCCTGCCTGCCGTGTACCTGGTAATCCAAATAAAAGCCTGCAAAAGCCACCGAGGGTTCCAGGACTCCTCCTTTTGGTCTGCTGGATCAGAAAACCTGCCCTGTATCCTTCCTGCCCCTACAGAAGGTTTCTCTGAGTCACATGCAGAGAAAACACATATTAGCAAGACAGGTGTCTTTTTTTAAAAAAGTCCTTTCCTTCAAATCTATTTATCATCAGATCCTCTTAACCATGAATCTCAGTCAAAATTATGGTTGCATATGTAACATCTGGAAGTTTTACCACTATGAATAACCATCAAAAATCTCTTGCGTAAGGACAAAATGATGCCCAATTTGAATAACAACTTTCTCCAAATAACTAATGGAAGTAGTTACTTTTGACCACATTTTCATCTAGTAGTAAATGAGGAAGTTAGGAAACGGGTATAGGTAGTCAGTCTGTGTAGGAGCATGAAGTAACTCAGGTCCTTTTTTGCCTCAAACCCTCGCCTCCCCAGCATCTATGGCTGCCAACTGTGGCTTTGTTCTTCTTCCAGGTCTCATTACCCACAGATGATATCTTGCTATTTGTAGGGTAAGGAAAAATGTCAGGCTTTTCTGCCCTCCCGCCATCAGGATAGATGATGGATCCTTGCTGTCCTGAATGCATGCCTGATGGCGGGCACCTGGAGTGGGGTGTGGGCATAGGTAGATGGGATTCACCTGGGCTGAGACTGGGCTTTAAGGGCGGCGTCACGGGGACGCCAGCAGAAGCCAAAAGAAGCCGAAGAGAAGCCGAGAGAGAAGCAAAGAAGAAGAAGCAAAGAAGAAGAAACAGAAGCAGAGATCACTGGAGAGCCCAGATAGAGTGCGGATTTGCTGGGGGCTGGGAGGCTTGCCAGCTTCCCGGCCCCCCAGCACCCCTGCCTGCTGTGTACCGGGTAAATCCCAAGGCCTGCAAAAGCGACTGAGGACTCTGACTCCTCCTTTACCCGGTCTGCTGGATCAGAAAACCTGCTCAGTGTTCCTTCCTGACCTTACACTATTGCAAAAAGTGCTTGGGAGTGCGAGCACAGGACATTCATGCCTATGATTACAGATACCCCGGCTGAGTAGCGAAGCACAGGGCACATGAACCTTTAAGTACAAACTGGGTGAGGGGGATCAGGATGGAGATGATGGGAGATCATGGGGACTGGGAGGCTCAACACCTGCCTCCTTGCCTGCTGGTCCGCCTGCTGGTCTTGCCTGTGGTCCCCTGCATCAGCATTAAAGACATGTCAGATACACCTAAGGCTCCAAGATTCCTTTTCATTTGCCCAAATCAACCATAAACTTGCCCAGAGTGGGTTGCAGGACAGTTAGAAACAAAGTGTCCCAAACCTGAGTCCATTTATCAATCTGAACAAACAATGGAACCAGTTGGGCATTCCCCAAGCCCAGGTACCCTAAGTCCATTTGTAAACCTGCTCCAGGAGCCCTCCCGAGCAATTAAAGGTAGAATGTTTGGAACACCAACACAATAGCACCATGCTAAAGCAGTGGACCAAAGCTGGTTCATGAAGGCAGGCCACTTAATAACATGGGAGTCTCAGTAGATTTTAGTAGCTAAGGTGACCCTCAAGGACCAGTCAATCAGCAAGAGACACAATGTGTAGACACCCAGTGGCCAAGCCCTTATTCCTCGCCCACTATATCCACATAGGCAACTGCTCATTGTCTCCTCAGTGACTACCCACTGGGACCTCTCTCTGCTCAGAGAGCTTGCCTGTCTTTCCAACCTATCAACAAATCTCTTACTGTACTGTAACTTTGGTCTCAAATTTGAGTGCTTTCCTCCCCTGAGATATAAGCCTAGAAAGAACCCACCTGGGGTCCTTCAACTCTGGGCCTGCTCCCAATTCCAATTCAGTAGTAAGGGACTACGATTGCTGGTCCATGTGTTGCCTGCCAAAACAGAATTCCCAGGCTCTCAGACACCCTTTTACCAGGATGTTCACAGCATGAGTGACCACTCCTGCCTGAACAGCAGGTTCTTTTGGAGTCATTCAGCAAAGCTCTGTAATTCCACACTTAAAATATCTCTCTTGTTGTTGGACCATAGCCAGAACAAAAATTAAAGCACTTCCTATTCAATTTTGCCAACTGTAAGAATTCATTCACTTAAAGCTTGATGACAATGACTTGACTCAATTGCCATTCAAGAAGAAACAGTTTAGTAAAGTGTTTCCTGTCAGCAGCCCACACTAATGTCCCATTTTCTCTTTCATTCTCTTTCTCTTTTCCCCAACCACTAGGGAAGGCTATATGCTGAGAATTCTGCTCTTTTCGTGGTAATAGTGAAAAGAAAAAGTCACTGTATTCCAATTTACATACTATGACATATCATGTACATACCACCGTGTTTCTGAGAGCAGACATGGTCAACCATGTTTATAAACTTCCCTAACTGTTTACTTCCATTTGTCAGTGATTCTTTGCTCTCAGATAGTTTTCCTTACTCATAACTTTAAAACCCACATGAGGCATTCATTGTCTTCATCCAAATGCCACTGACATTATAGGTTTAATTGTAAGCATCTTTATTATTCTCCTCCTCCATCATTTATTATATCAAGTATAATACATTTTTGAAAAGAAGCTATAGAGAAAGTAAGATATGAGTGGTTTATTTGCATGTAAAGGTTCTGAAATAAAACTCAAAAGTTACAGTTTTTATGATGCATGACTTAAAAGAGTGGGAAGCCGTTCAAGAATTATGGGCCAAATAGAGACAGTGAAGCTACTAGTCACTTACAGAACAATCAGCCCCAGGGGACGTCATAGAGTTCCATGTTTCCTAAAAGTAAAAGTCCTAAAAGTCAGAACCCACTGAGTTGACATTAGATGATTCATACATAAGTAATCTTGCTTTACTAAGTATGTGTTTAGAACCTACAACTTTGTAATCTATTATTAGTACAATTGTTTTTATAATTATGTCCCTTTGTCTTTTAGCAGATAATGCAAGAAAACCACTAATCCTTTGATGGCAAAAGAAGCCTTCAATGTGCATGACAATACTCAAAGAAAAACAGTGAATGCCAGGAGAGCTATTGAGGGGCAGGAATTGAAGCCATTTCTAAATTAAGCAGAAAAAAAAATAATGTTCTCATCAATTACAGATTTTTAACAAAGGTTTGGGTAGGATGTCTTTTAGGCATTTGTCCCCTTGCCAACTCTAGCCCATCCTCACCCTACCTCCTTCTCAGTATTAGATTTTAAGTCTCTCTAAAAGAGGAAATATGCATAAACAAATGTCAGACAGACATGATAATCACCACACTATGGGAAACAGGATACATACATGTATATGCACATGTGTGCTGATAAGTTTTACACTGCTATATTACCAACCCTCGGTACAGTGACTCAATTTAGTTTATTATTTATTTATTTTTTTATTTATTTTTTTTTATGAACTATTGCATGGCTTTGGCTATTTCCACAGCTGTCAAATGAGGTACTGTTTTTAGTGGCAAAAGACAACTGTGGCTTTAATTGCAAGAAAGAAGGCACAAAATATTTTTTTTAATAAATTTTATTGTTATATTCCCCATACAATTGCAGCCCCCCGATTCTGACCCCAATCCCTCCCCTCCCGCCCCCGCCCCCCTAAAAGTGCCTCTGGTTCATAGTTTTTTGTTGATTTTGATTTTCACTTTCTTATAGTTATTCATTTTCCTGGTCCCTTATTTAAGCTTTCTAGATTCCTGCTATGAGTGAGACCATCCGGTATTTTTCTTTTTCTTTTTGGCTTATTTCGCTGAGCATGATCCCTTCCAGCGCCATCCATGTTGCAGCAAATTGCATGTGTTTATCTTTTTTTTTTTTTTTTTTTGAATGCTGAGTAATATTCCATGGTATATATGGACCACATCTTCTTGATCCAGTCATCTATTTTTGGGCATTTGGGTTGTTTCCAAAGCTTAGCTATTGTAAACAGTGCTGCTATAAACATAGGGGTGCAGGTGTTCTTTGGAATTGATGTTTCTGTGTCCTTTGGGTAAATACCTAGGAGTGGAATTGCTGGGTCATATGGAAGCTCTATGTTTAGTAGGTCCAGAAATCTCCACACAGCTTTCCACAGTGGTTGGACTAGTTTGCACTCCCACCAACAGTGCAGAAGAGTTCCTTTTTCTCCACACCCTCGCCAACATTTGTTGTTGCTAGTTTTTTTAATATGTGCCATTCTCACTGGTGTAAGATGGTATCTCATGGTAGTTTTGATTTGCATTTCCCTGATGACAAGTGATGTTGAACATTTTTTCATATGCCTGTTGGCCATTTGCATTTCCTCTTCAGAGAAGTTTCTTTTAAGCTCTTCTGCCCATTTTTTGACTGGATTATTTTCTTTGTTGTTGTTGAGTCTCATCAGCTCTTTGCAGATTTTTGTGATCAGTCCTTTATCATTAGTGTTGGGTGCAAAAATGTTCTCCCAGTTGGTGGGGTTTCTCTTTGTTTTTGTTATTGTCTCTTTTGCTGTGCAAAAGCTCTTTAATTTGATGTAGTCCCAGCTGTTTATCTTTGCCTTCACTATCACTGCTTTGGGTGATGTGTCTGTAAAGATGTCTTTGATGTGCAAATCACGTAGTGTTTCGCCTATATTTCCTTCTATATATTTTATGGTTTCAGGTCTTATGTCTAGTTCTTTAATCCATTCTGAGTTGATTTTTGTGTATGGTGTGAGGTGGTGGTCAAGCTTCATTCTTTTGCATGTAGCGACCCAGTTTTCCCAGCACCATTTATTGAACAAACTTTCTTTGCTCCAATGCATAGACTTTGCTCCTTTGTCAAAGATTAGTTGACCATAAATCTGTGGGTTTATTTCTGGATTTTCTATTCGATTCCATTGGTCTGTATGTCTGTTCTTGTTCCAATACCATGCAGTTTTGATGATTATGGCTTTGTAGTATAGTTTGAAGTCTGGGAGTCTGATGCCTCCATTCCCTTCTTTTTTTTTCAGGAGAGCTTTGGCTATTCGGGGTTTTTTGTGATTCCATATGAATTTCATCAATAATTGTTCTATTTCTTTGAAGAATGACATTGAAATTTTGATTGGAATAGCATTGAATCTGTATATTGCTTTTGGAAGGATGGCCATTTTAATAATGTTTATTCTTCCAATCCATGAGCAGGGGATGTCTCTCCATTTCTTTGTGTCTTCTTCTATTTCTTTTAACAGTGTTTTATAGTTTTCTTTGTATAGGTCCTTTACCTCTTTTGTTAGATTTATTCCCAAATATTTGATTTTTTTTGTTTCAATAACAAAAGGGATGGTCTTTTTGATTTCTTCTTCTTCAGATTTATTGTTTGTGTATAGGAAGGCTACTGACTTTTGCGTGTTGATTTTGTATCCTGCCACTTTACTGAACTGATTGATGAGTTGAATTAGCTTTTCTGTGGAGTTTTTGGGGTTCTCTATGTATAATATCATATCGTCTGCAAATAGTGATAGTTTGACTTCTTCTTTTCCTATTTGGATTCCTTGGATGTCTTTCTCTTGTCTTATTGCCCTGGCTAGGACTTCCAGTATTATATTGAAAAGCAGTGGTGAGAGTGGACATCCTTGTCTTGTTCCAGATCTTAATGGAAATGCTTTCAGCTTTTCACCATTGAGAATGATACTGGCTGTTAGCTTGTCATATATGGCCTTTATGATGTTGAGGTATGTTCCTTGTATCCCAAGAATTTCAAGGGCTTTTATCATGAATGGGTGTTGCACTTTGTCGAAAGCTTTCTCAGCATCTATTGATATTATCATATGGTTTTTATATTTCTTTTTGTTGATGTGTTGGATAACGTTGATTGATTTTCGGATGTTGAACCATCCTTGTATCTCTGGAATGAATCCTACTTGGTCGTGGTGAATTATGTTATGGATACATTGTTGGATTCTGATAGCTAAAATTTTATTGAGGATTTTTGCATCAGTGTTCATTAAGGAGATTGGCCTGTAGTTTTCCTTTTTTGTGTTGTCCTTGTTCGGTTTTGGTATTAGTGTAATGTTGGCTTCATAAAAACGTGTTTGGTATTGTCCCTTCCTTCTCAATTTTTTGGAAGAGTTTGTGAAGGATAGGCACTAATTCGTCTCTGAATGTTTGGTAGAATTCATTTGTAAATCCATCAGGTCCTGGGCTTTTGTTTTTGGGGAGGTTTTTGATTACCATTTCAATTTCGCTAATTGTAATTGGTCTGTTTAGGTGTTCTATTTCTTCTTTATCTAGCTTTGGGTGATTGTAGAGTTGTAGGAATTTGTCCATCTCCTCTAGATTGTTAAACTTGTTTCCATATAACTGTTCATAGTAGTTACTGATTATTCTTTTCATTTCTGCTGTGTCCGTTGTGATTTCTCCTCTTTCATTGATGATCCTGTTTATTTGTCCTTTCTCCCTTTTTTCCTTTGTGAGCCTGGCTAGGGGTTTGTCTATTTTATTGATTTTTTTCAAAGAACCAGCTCTTGGTTTCATTGATCTTTTGGATTGTTTTTTTAGTTTCAATTTCATTTATTTCTGCTTTGGTTTTTATTATTTCTTTTCTTCTACTGGTTTTGGGGTTTTTTTGTTGTTCTTTTTCTAGATCTTTGAGTTTCGAGATTAGGTTGTTTCTTTGCGTTCTTTCTTGTTTCTTGATGTGAGCTTCTATTGCTATATATTTTCCTCTTATTACTGCTTTTGCTGCATCCCATACATTTAGGATATTGGTGTCCTCCTTGTCGTTCAATTCAAAAAATTTTTTAATTTCTTCTTTGATCTCCTCATTAGTCCAATGGTCTTCCAAGTGTGGTTTTTAATCTCCATGAGGTAGGAAAGTTCCTTGCCTTCTTTTTATAGTTTATTTCTAGTTTGATGCCTTCATGGTCAGAAAAGATGGTTGATATGATTTCAATCTTGGTGTATCTGTTGATGTTTGTCTTGTGCCCCAGTATGTGATCGATCCTGGAGAATGATCCGTGTGTGCTTGAGAAAAATGTGTACTCCGTTTTTTTTTGGGTTTAGTGTTCTATAGATGTCTGTTAAGCCCAATTGCTCTAGGTCCTTATTTAGAGCTTTGGTTTCTTTACTTATTTTTTGTCTTGTTGATCTATCCATTGTTGATAGTGGTGTGTTGAAGTCTCCCACTACGTATGTGTTTTCTCTGATGTCTGTTTTCAGAGAGGACAACAGTTGTCTGATATATTTTGGTGCTCCTTTGTTTGGTGAGTATATGTTAATAAGTGTTATTTCTTCTTGAAGTATTGTCCCCTTGATCATAATGTAGTGACCATTGGGGTCTCTTTTTATCTTTTTGAGTTTGAAATCTGTTTTATCTGATATAAGTATAGCTGTTCCTGCTTTCTTTTTTGGTCCCTTTGCTTGTAGGATTGTTTTCCATCCTTTAACTTTGAGCCTATTTTTATCTTTTGTAGCTAAATGTGTTTCCTGGAGACAGCAAAAGGTTGGGTTTTGTTTCTTAATCCAGGCTGCAACTCTGTGTCTTTTTATTGAAGAGTTTAGTCCATTTACATTTAGAGTTAATATTGATATGTTAACATCTGTATTTGCCATTGTGTTTGTCTTTCCTTTGATTTTATTTATTTATTCTTTTAATAACTTTTTTTTTTTTTTTGGCCTTCTTTCATTGTTATTCGTCCCTCTGAGGTTCTGGCTTTAGGACTCCTTGTAGTATTTTTTGGAGTGGGGGTTTAGTTGCAATGAAATTCCGGAGTTTCTGTTTGTCTGGGAAAGTCCATATTCTTTCTTCAAAGAGGAAGGAGAGCTTTGCGGGATAGAGTATTCTTGGTTGGCATCTGTTTTCTTGGAGTCTGTTGACTATGTCCCTCCACTCTCTCCTTGCCCGTAGTGTTTCTTCGGAGAAGTCTGATGTCAGCCTGATTGGTTTTCCTTTGAATGTTATCTGTTTCTTCCCTCTTGCCAGCTTCATTATTTTTTTCCTTGTCCTGGATTCTTGGGAGCTTTGCTATTATGTGTCTTGCTGTATTTTTCCTTTCGTCGTGGAAGTTTGGTGTTCTTCTTGCTTCTTGTATATCAATTTTCAGCTCCTTCTTCACATTTGGGAAGTTCTCTTCAATTATCTCTTTGAATATTTTCTCTGTTCCTACATCTCTCTCCTCTCCTTCTGGTATTCCTATAACTCTTATATTTCCTTTCCTCATGGAGTCAGATAGTTCCCGAAGTCTTTCCTCGTTCTTTTTCCTTCGTACTTCTCTTTCCTTTTCTGTTTTGGTTCTTTTTATTTCTGTGTCTTCAAGATTACTTATTCGTTCTTCCATTTCATCTATTCTGCTTTCATTGCTTTTCCCAGAATTCTTTAGTTCTTCCATTAATTCTTTGATCTCCTGCATTTCTTTTACTTCCCTCTTTAGGGACTCAATTTCTTTCTTCTGACCATTGTTTTCCCTCTCTAGGGACTCAATTGCATTCTTCTGATCGTTGATTATTTTTCCTTTTTCATTGTTTTCCTTTATGACTTCTGTCCATTTTTTAATCACGGCAATTTTAAATTCTCTTTCTGGAAGGCTCAGAAATTCTTCCAAGTTATTGTCGTTGCAATCTGGGGGCTGGTTTTCTTTTTGTGGTGTGCTTTTTCTCTGGAGAGTTGCTAGGTTGCGTGTGGTTCTTCTCCTCCCTACTGTCTGTTTTCTAATTTGCCGTATGCGTTGGGACAATGTGTTGTTGGGACTGGCCGGCATCTTGGGTGGGCTTCTCTGCTCCCCTCTGGTTCCTCCAGGAGTCATCTGTCAGTTTCAAGCAGTCTTTACTGGAGAAAGGTCCCTGTTCTAAAATGCCTATGTGGGGACACACTCCCCTGTGCGCCTGGTCTGCCCCGGCGGTGGGTTCCTGCTCCCCCTCTGGGCTTGGACTGCAGGCCAGAGGGGGTCTGGTGTGGGCAAACTTCCCCCGCTCACCTCTGGCTCCTGAGGAAGCCTTCTGCAGGTAGTCTTTACTGAAGAAATGTCCCTGTTCTAAAATGGTGATGTGGGACACACTCCCTGCGCGTCTGGTCTCAGGCACACTCTTCTGCGCGCCTGGTCTGCCCCGGCTGTGGGCGCTCGCTCTCCCTGTGGGCTCAGACTACTTGTTCGGATGGGGCCCGGTGTGGGCTAACTCCCCAGCTGGCCACTAGCTCCTTCAGGAGCCTCTGCTGGCTTCAAGTCGCTAGATGGCGCCAGAGATCTCTCCTAGAACCCTTGGGGAGCTGATTTTCCACCCCGTGGGACAGGGAGCAGAGCGGGGATGGTAGGGTACACCTCAACGGCTTTGGGGTGCTGTGTCTGCCTTGTGCCCCACCGTCGTGGGGAACCCACGCCCCTAATTTCGTGCCCCGGGTCTCAGTTCCAAAGCCCTCAGTTCCAGGAAGAGGGCTGTAGCCCAGATCAGTGGCGCGGGAATGGCGCCTTTTGAATCCCGCTTCCCTGCCTGGGTGCCTTGTTCCTGCTCACTCAGGGAGGGCCTCCGTGTCTCCCCGCAAGCCTAGGTTGCAGGCGCGGGGACCTGGGCAACTGAGATCCGATCTGGATCAGCGCGCCGCTTTCTGCACAAGCTTACAGGGCGGCCGGGGCTGTGTGCTGGCACTGGTCTTCTCCTGGGAGGCGGGGCTCTCTTTAATGGCGCCTGGAGCTCACCTCCGCGGTGGATCCTGCAGGGTTCTCCACAGCTCCCGTTCACGGGGTGTGGTGGCTGAAATAGTTCCTTTCCACTCACAGTCCCACTTGCTGCGTCCGTTTTTCTTGTTGGCCGTTTTGGTTTGTTGTTTCCCTCCTCTCTGCTGGTCGGAGAGTGCCGACTTTGTGGGTGGGGGAGGGGAGCAGGGTTCTGCGCTTCCCTCCCTTCTGGTCCTCTTTTATGGCAACTTTCTTCTTCGGGCAGTTTGCTGGAGTCGTCCGTTTATCTTCCGTGTCCCAGTTCTCACTGGGACCCGCCGCTTTTCCTCCCTATTAACTTTTTTTAATGGGAGATCTTACTCGCAGCGTCTCCTCTCCTCGCAGCCATGTTGCTCCGCCCCTCAATTTAGTTTAATTGGATGCATTGATATAGAAGCACTAAAGTATAACCTGCACTGAAATAACACTGGACAAAATGCACTGAAATGGACAAAAAGCACAAAAATAAACACTAAACAAAATGCAGGGATTCTATGTTCTGAAGCCAGCTGGTAAAAGCAAGTATTTCTAACCATGCAAATCAATGAACTACTCCATGCCATTATTTATAAACAGTTGAACACTGGATGATCTGTAAGTCCTTTCTCAGCACAAAAATCTAACATTTCTTTATCCCTTCCTTTTTATTTATAGAAGGTATTTGCGACTTATCAATACATCAATACACTTATGCTTCAAAAAAACAGGATCAAGGGTTAGCTTTGAAAAGGATTGATGTTCAAAATAGTTGAAAGTAGTGAATGCATCAAGTAGAATGACTGTGATAATCACATTGGATGACAGAAGATTTTAAAGGAGAGTCTGGATCTTGATTTGCTTTTTAGAGCTCAGTCTCTCAAATCCGATTCTCTTCATTCTGTGACATTTGTCAGTGACCACAACTGATCACCTGCTTGACGACATTGAACTATAGGTCTATGCCGGTGATTGAAAGGAGAGGAACGGGTTGGCTGTCAGAAGAATAACTAGAAAAAGGAGATCATAAAATAAAAGAAAAAAAAGGTAAAATTCCAGTTCCCAGATGAAATATGACACAGATATGAGTATTTTGCAGAAAAGTCATAAAAATGAACCGAGTTACTAAGCATACAACTCACAGAAACACAGTCTAATAAATGTCTTATCAATGCAAAAAGACACAAAAGCCTCATAATAAAATTTTCATCCATTCTGACTATCTAGGCTAGAATCCAAAATAATACTTAATGTCCCCTAAAAGAGTACATAGACAACTGTTCAATGATATTCATACAGCAAGAAGTGTGAAATGTGAAAGCACTCAGGGTGACTCTTCAGATGTCAATCTCCTAATTTCCTCAAAAGTCTCAAAAAAGAACATTCGGGAAAGCACTAACTGGAAAAAAAAATGAAGAGACATATGGACATAGAAAGAGAACAAATAATAACAGGCAGATATCTTCCACATATAAATAAACACAAAAGCATGTTCTTCTGTCTTAAAATTCTGTATATTATGTTTCTTGGTGACAAGTTCCTGGAGTTTTCGAAGACAGCTCTAACCATAATCTAGAATGGCTCCATTCATAGTAGTTTGTGAATTTTAGATGTTTAAAGTGCATAATTTTTGGTGGTAGGTGTTCACCTATTAATGGTAAAGATAAATATCAAATTTATAAAATTAATAAAGCAATTCTAATAATAAAATCCCTTGAGTTATTTGAATTAGAAAGTTTTTAACTAGCTTTACAAACTATCCAAAATTGGCTAAATGTTGATCCTTTGCAAAAATGAAGCTGAAGAAATACTTAAATAGTATTCTGACAATAATAATGTGTACACCCTCAAATGCAAGATGTCCTATGACACAAGAATGATGAGTAATACCAGAGAGTTGGTGCAGGGGTTAAAGACAGTGCTATCAAGCTGTCACCAGCGACTGCAGCATGAGTTCGATCCCTGGCCTGCCAGGGAGCAATCCAAAAGGCTCAGCAGACCTCTCCTCCTCTCCTGCCTCACCCGCTGCTCCCCTCAGAGGTGTATTTCAGTACATCCCCTGGTCTGCTCCCCATTCAGTCTCTGGTAAATCCTCTCACCACCCCCCACACACACCCCTCTGGCCTGTACCCCAGCTCTTGTATGCATAAATAAATACTTTAAAAATACCAGAGAGTGCTGACCAATAAGTCAGACAGTGTTGTCATCATTTCCTTCACTATTATTGACATATCAGGTTAACTCTGGATTATCACAAAGGGTTTAGGTCCTATGTTAGCTCTGAGGAACCCATGATTCATGGACACACACACCAGTCTGGCTTGTGAGTCCTTCCTCAGCACTGTTGTGACACACTTTGCAAAGGTCTGTCTTACCACCAGTATTTTATTTGCTTTCTATTCTACCACCTGAAATTACCCAGAACTGTAAAAACAGAGAATGAAAATAAAATTTAACCAATGTTGAATGAATGAATGAATGAACGAAGTCTTGAGTGTAGCATGCAAAAATCTTTTGCTGAAATAGCAGTGCTCTGAATTTATTAAACTCCAACAGTTACATGAATTAGAAAGTTCAAATTATTTTCTCTCAATGTAGAATTCCCTAAGGTCCCTATATCAAAATAATAGAGTTGTTGTTTTTTGATAAACATAAAATATATTTTAATTTTCTCATCTGTTATTCCCTCTCTCCCTGCCCCTCTTTCTTTTTCTTCTCCCCTTCTTCCTTCCCCCTCCTCTATTTTATTTTTTAGCTTAGATTACTCATTTGATTTCCACCAACCACAGAATTAAGACTCAAGGACACATGAAGAAAAACCTGACTTGGACTATGACTAACCATAGTAACCACATAATGGGTCAGTTTCTTCCTCATTTGCAAAATGAGATAGTTGGAATAACTAATGCAAAAAGATCAGCTCTAGAATTCTGCAATCTTGTGGTTGGCCTAGTTTATGATATTTATTCAGGAAACAACATTTATTTGAACTACAGTAATTTGGAATGGGTCAAAATGTTAACTGAGATAATCAAACCTATTATATTATGTTTTGTTTTCTCTTTTAAAAAGAACAGAAAGCAGCCAATTAAATTAACCACATAATGAAAAAGGTTGAGGCTACTTCTACTCTACTGAGAATGAAAACTGGCCTTTAAGTACTTTAGAAGTATCTATTTACTTACAAACAATGTAATTGCAATATATGTAGTGTTGACACTGTTCAGACTAGTATTTTGATGAGCTAATTAGAAATCATCTTCATCTATTAATTAAAACTCCACTAAGCAGTGTCTGAGTAGTTATAATAGTTACAGTTATGGTATGTTCTTAAAGGGATTAAAACAAGTCTTTACAATCTAATTAGTTTCCTTCCAATTCTTTCAAATTAGGGATATTCAACTATGTTTATGTTAAATGAACCTATTTAGTAGCTGCATTAAGTAAATTACAGGAATTTTGATAGAATGTCCATTAGTTTCGAATTTCCAGATTTCAATAAAAAGAATTATAAGCAACTCCATTTCTCAAAAAATACAGAAAGCTCAACAAAACAGGCCCTTCTCAGGATTTAAGTCTGTCTACATAGCTCCACTCAGAGTGGTATTTTACTCAGTTGAAGTATTTCCTATGTGATGAGTGAATAAAGCATTATAAATAAATAATCATGTATGTAGGCTAAAAAGCGCTAGGTCTTGTGACAGTATAACATATGGGGATTACATATATAATTAATTTTTCAGAATTTGCAATTAAGCATTTACACAAGCAAACATAATAGAAAGTATGGCAAGTAAAGGACATAAGAGGTATATGGAAAAAAGGCCTATAAAATTCAAAGTTAGAAATTGGCTAGAAATCAGTTTTCAGTGCATGTGTGTTTCTTTTACATTTCCCATGTGCTATTTCTGAACATCAACCCTTCAAATAATGTATTAGTGTTGAAATGATGAAATTTCACTATTTATTTTACTATAAGTTATAATCAGATAGCAATAACAACAAGAAAAACAAGAAAAACTAATAATAGGATGTAGGCATCATGGTATCCCAAATAGGAAAATTTTAATTGAGGAGTTTCCATATTAAGAAATGGAACAGAATCAAATGGTAAGTAAAGCCAGTAATGCAGGTGGAAAGCAAAAATAAGGAAATTTTATCAAATGTAAATTGGTTAGTGTGAATTCTAACTACAGGAGAACTGACTTAACCAAGCTGATCAGAGCTACAGGTAAGCATAATAATATATGAATATATGAAGTGCTGTGTGATTAATGAGACAGGGTTTCAAAACCTGTGATTAGTAACCAATTGACAATTGGAAATGAAGTAGGATCATAGATGTATTTTTACTCTAAGTAGAATTTTTATATTATGATTAAAGGCATCAGAGATTTGGGTAATTGCAATTTAGGTCTGACTCTTTGGAAGTCTATTGAAGAGGAAAAAGATGATCCCTTTATGAAAGAGGTGAAAACACTGAGTTTGAAGACATCCAAACATGAATATCTTCAAGCTTTCCACTGTAAGATTCTATAGAACTGATCCAAACTAGCAAAAAGGATTTCAGTAGGTTGGAGAAGTGAGCTGCTGCTTAGAAGTAGTAATGATTAATGTTGTGATCGAAGCAAGATCTCAAGAAAGAGAGATTAGTAAAATCCAGAGCAAAGAGTTCCCTTTAATGGCCAATATTTCTCTCCCAGACTAGACAGAATGGGGTTTTCCATGTGAGAACTATGCAACCCAGACAGAGTGAGGTCAAATAAATACTGTCCTATTTGTAGATAGGATGTGGGTAGAACGCTGAACAAGAAGCCTTAAATAGGCAGGGAAACAGAAAGTAAGGGATACACTATGCCATGGAAGTATGGAAAGAGTTCAAGGACTGATTTTTCATTTTATAAATTAAAAAAATAATAATTTCAGAGGGATTAAATGGTTCAGATCACAAGAGATTCACTAGTTTTCAGTGTTCAAACCTAGATGTTTCATTCCAAAGTCCATGTTCTTCCACTACTGCATACTCCAGCAGCAGGCAGAATTTGAAATGGACCACTGGAGAGGATTTGAACAGATATGAAGACATCAAGGCATTAAAAGTCAAGTGCAAAACTTAGGACAGACACCATGAGTTATGATCGATAAACATAACTTTTCTTTTTAAAGACAACACTATACTTTATGACTCATCATTCAAATAAATAATGATACTAAACCATAAAAATGAATTTTTTTTTTCAGGAAGAGCTTTTAGGAAAGAGCAGCCCTCCGACGATGTAGAAGATGATAGAGGCCAATAAAAGAGACAACAGAGGAAGAAATGTTCAGTGTAAAGAGAGCATGTTGGTTAGGCAGTGCCACGGAAACCAAAGAAGAGAATTTGGATGTTTCTTAAATGCTTAAACCTCATTGTCAAGGAATAACTTCCCAACAAAGAAAGATATTATTCTTTTACTTTTCTTTGTACATTTCAGGCATCAGGTCTCCAGAAAATTTTCTTTCCCTTCTAATTATGTGCATCATTTGGAATGCTGATTTGGTGGGGAAAGGTTGCAGTATTTGTCAGCATTTTCATTAAGAAAGAGTCCATGAGATATTCTATTTTTACTAATGGATGATGAAAAATAAGAGAACAGATTGTTTACTTGTTTATTTGTTGGGTAAACAAATGATATCAAATAGGACACATTTCTTGGAAAACAATAATACCTCATTTATTGCTACCTATCTCAGGATTCAGAGTCCTGCTGTGCCCCTTGTCAGTGTTGTTTAACACTAGTCATTTATTTGGTAACAGACTAGCCTATTGATTGGTGAAGGCTTGTAAAATTAATGACTGAGAAAGCCACTTAGCCTGGTAGCATTCAATGAAATCCTAAATTCCTCAAAACTTGTTTGTAAATTATTGTATTTATGTCACTTGCCTTTACGTACATGCAACAGTTTCTTGTTTAAACATTGGAAATTGTTTCATACAAAGGTTTTTCTTCATCTCTATGACTGACTAGTCCTTCAAGGGATCTTCAAAAAGATTTATATTGAGAAGTCAGTAACTTAAGAGGTATGAAGAAATTGTTTCATGAATCAAAGTTTGTGTTTCTTTGGCAACATGTCCATGCTGTTCCTTTCCATTCCCTTATAGATTTGATGATTTACAATGTATTCCCCCTGCCCTTTCACTAGAAGAACAGAGACCTAAATTGATATTTTCTTTTTTTTTTTTTTAAGATTTATTTATTTATACAAGCGCCGGGTACAGTCAGAAGCGCGGGAGGGTGAGAGAATTCACCAGAGGCAGAGCGGGGAGCAGAGCAGGCAGAAGGACCGAAGTACACTGCTGAGGGGAGCAGCAGGCGGCAGGAGAAGTCTGCGTGTCATGGGGGGACCCTCCTCCGGTGGCCGGGGAGCAGCCAGGGATCGAACCGGCGCTGCAGAGGCTGCGGGCAGCTTCGCAACCCAGCGCTCAACCTCTGCGCCACCGGGGAGGCCCTAAATTGATATTTTCTAATAAACAATTGTTCGTAATATTTGTTTAAAGATAACTCTCTACTGTTTCTAACATCTTGAAGAGTTTTTTCCTTCTCCTTAAATGCTATATTTAGCTCATAATTAATCTGGTTTCCAAACGTAAAGACATTGGATGTTGTAAAGGAGTGATGAGAAATTAGAAAAGATTTTAAAGAGAAATTTACAGGTATTTATGCAACCAATAGATATGCAAGTCTAAACAGTACAAACAATTTGCAATAAAGGATGGAAATGGCATCCAACAAACCACTTCCTTAAAAACTAAAAATGAGTTATGAATCATAAGTAGTATTTGCATTGATGTGGAGAAATAATAATGCGTTGACATACAAGACAATGAGTAGGAAAAAAATAGACAAACTATGGAGTGGGCATGGCATATATATGAAATGATGAATATACTATCAATTATTACTACTCTGTTCTTTTAATATCTCCTATACCAAAATTATTACCTTTGCTTCTTAAATCTTTAGTTCATTTTTATGTGCTTGATGTATTAATTTCTGATACAGGATGCTAAATACTCCATTCTGATGGTTTATTGTTTATTTCTGTTTGCATTTGTCAAATTTTGTTTTACATATTTTGAAGCTATGTCATTAGATGTTTACAAGTTTATCAGTAATTAATCTTTGTATTTTATGACTTATATTTTCTGTCTTTGAAAAGGAGTGCTCTTCTCAAAGTATGAATTTACCCTGTCACAATGCCTGAATACCTTTTTTAGGACTGTGTCCATTATCTTAAGTTTCCATGAAGCCAGAAATAAAATTATAAATCGATAATCATATAATTTTAAATATATATATATTTTTAAAAATTTATTTATTTATTTACGCAAGCACTGGGTACAGTCAGAAGCGCAGGAGGGTGAGAGAATTCACCAGAGAGAGAGGGGACAGCAGAGCAGGCAGACTGACCAAGTACACTGCTTGAGAGGAGCAGCAGGGGGCAGGAGAGGTCTGCGAGCCATGTGGGACCCTCACCTGGTGGCCGGGGATAGAACCGGTGTTGCAGAGGCCGCGGGCAGCTTCGCAACCCAGCGCTCAACTGCTGCGCCACCAGGGAGACCCTAAATATATTTTAAATGTACATTTTTAATTTCTTAATTTATGTCACTCAACAAAGTACTCATGATAATTTAATATGTAGAGGTGATATAACGTAATGACTGGAAACATGAATTTCATAGCCAACTTGCTTTACTTTGGATGCTAGCTTTGTTGTGTTTGTTTGGTGAGCTATTTTATCTCTAAATGCCTTGGCTTCCTTCTCATTAAAATGATAATAAAAATAAAGCCCACTTCAGATTTCTGTTGTGAAGTATATATTAGTTAGAGTACATAAAGTGTCTATAATAATGCCTGCTCTAATAATACATCTATTTAAATTGTTTTTATGTATTTACTGTCGTGTAATCGGTGCTGAAGTATGGGAGGTATAAAGGAACTCAGTACACATGTACCGCATGCATGAATTTTGATTTGGTAAAGAGAATATATGTGAATCAACCAAGTAATGAGAAAACCTTTTTGTGTCACAGTTTCGATATCATTTTATAAATTCTAAAGTGTACTGAAATTCATGGGCGATATATTTCATAAGGAATGACACAGCCCAGGAAAATATCTTGGGAGAAGAGACTTGAGTTTAAGTAGATGAGACAGATAACGGAAAATGACATCCCAGATAAGGGTCATTCTAGATAATACAAACTGGACCATAGGAGAAGAAATGAGGGCAACGTAGGCTGGAGTTAGCGTGTGCACAGAGCAAGGCAGAGGGTTATAAAGACGAAAGAAAAAGCAGTGGATTAGCATAGATGAGACTGGAGTAGGAATGTCTAAAAGCCATGAGGAAGAATTCAGATTTTAAGTGAATGATTGTCAATGGGAAGCTAGATTGAGTGTATGCTGTGGAGAATGATAAATTACAAATAGTATTTAGACAAAATTTTTTGAGGGAGTTAAACTTAATTTATGAACAACAGACATAATTTTATGTCTAGCAGGAAACTGCTAGTTTGTGTATAAGCATCTTTGGACTTAAAAATAGGAATGATCTGCATAGCCCTGTGTAAGGAGTTATTACTTAGAGTACACTAGATCCTCGCTCTCATTGGACAGTGAAGCACACATTCCCATCACTTCTTATTTTCAATCATCACAAATGAGAAGTACAAGATCGGGGATATAAGTTCATCTAAAATCAACTTTGCATCATGACCGTGAACATATACAACACTCTCCCTGTGACTCCTAAGCATTGTTTAAGGAATGTCCCTGTTAAACACTGATTTATTGCAAATAAAATACACATCACATAGTGAGCTTATATAGGATTCACATTAGGCTAATAAAATAGAACATGTTGAAAATTGTTAAAGTTAATGAACAGTAACTTAATCCCTACTGAAGACATTTGAAACTTGTCAGAACAGTAGGTAATTTGCAACACCTTGGACAACAAATAGATTTTTTGGTGTGTCGTTGAGGAGTGTCTATGCTACAATATTAATTCTGGAAAATCACCAAATATAACTGTAATGACAATGATGCCATTAGAGCTCCACAGGATTATTTTCAGATTTTATTTCATAACCAAATCATATTTTATTATTACCCTAAGATATTTATATTGCACAATTGTGCATAAAATCCTCCACCAGAGAATTTGGGAAAGAACGAACGAATTAGAAGGAAATAATGAAGCCATCCACAAATTCCAGATGGATGCAAAGTTAATTTGAACTTTAAGGTCCTTCCATCTGTTCTTTTTATTTATTTTAAGTATTACACATTTATATACCTTCAAATCAAGAAACCATAAAGCAGATGCATTTATAACATAAGATTTTATTCATAAGGAGAAAAGACCAAAAAGCATAATTTCTTCTGTAATGGTTTGGTGGAGTCTGGTTAGATATATGATATGCAAATTTGCCCAATAACTGAGAAAAACAGGAAGCCCTAGAAGACATCAGGCAATGGGAAAAGACAAAAAGCAATACAATTCTAGCAAATTTCATAATTTTTTTGTTATTTTTAAATTCTGTTCTTATTGTGTTGTATTTCTTCACTATCTGGAAATTTTGAATACAGATACTGGGACTTATTAAACTGTTATAGTGAATTAAATAGTTTATTCCTACCTGTAACTTCAGAATGTGACAGTATTTGGAAATGGATTTTTGCAGAGATGTAGTAATTAAGGTAAGAATCTAGATACAATCACACTGGGTGAAGGTGGGCCCTAAATCTAAGAACTGTTCTCCTCTAAAAAGAGAACAAATACAGACATACAAAGACACAGAAAGGGCAGAGAAATCGGCAGAGAATGGAGTGGATGCAGCTACAAGTAAAGGACTGCTGAGAACTGCCAAGCCAAGAATTATAGAGTACCACTGGAAGCCAAGAAAAAATAAGAAGGGATTTTTCCATAGATCCTCAAAAGGAGGATGACCCTGCCAACATCTTGATTTCAGTTCCCTAGCTTCCAAAATGAGAGAAAAAAATTCCAATTGTCATAACTCACCTAATTTATGGTAGTTTGCAATGACAGGCCTAGGAAAATAATACAATTGGTAAAACTTATTGAATGTACATTTTGAAATAATTTTGTTTTTCATAATACATAAAATACTTTTATGTTTAAACATTTTATTTTAGAAGTATTTACATGTGTGTTAGATTAAAGTCACTAAGTTAAAATTTAAAGATACAGAAGCTTTTTCTGCATTGAGAAAATCTAATGCACATCAGACTCATGTGGAGAATCAATTTAAAAATTTATACATGGGGCCTCCCCCGGTGGCGCAGGCGGTTGAGCTCTGTGCTTGAAGCTGTCCGCAGCTTCTGCAGTGCTGGTTTGATCCCAGCCAGCCAGCGAGAATCCCACATGACTCGGCAGACCTCTCCTGTCTTGCCCACTGCTCCTCTCAGCAGTGTATTTCGTCAGTCTGCCTGTTCTATTACCCGTTCTGGCTCTGGTGAATTCTCTCACTCTCCCGCGCTTCTGACTGTACCCAGTGCTTGTATAAATAAATAAATCTTAAAAAAAAAAAGAAATGCCTATCAGTCTTTGCATATATACAAGTCCCCATCCTTTCGAAAGGTATTCTTCCTTTAAATTCACAGCTCTTGGTGCAAAAAGTGAGCATCTCATCACAATTTGAAACTATTCTTTTTTATTACTAGTATAAATTTTATTTTTATATTCCCCATACAATTGTGACCCACTTATTTTAACCCCAATCCCTCCCCTCCCGGCCTCCCACCCCCCATAGAGTGTCTCTGGTTCATAGTTGTTTGTTGATTTTGATTTTTACTTTTTTATAGTTATTCTTTTTTCCTGGTCCCTTATTTAAGTATTCTAGATTCCTGCTATGAGTGAGACCATCCGGTATTTTTCTTTTTCTTTCTGGCTTATTTCACTGAGCATGATCCCTTCCAGCGCCATCCATGTTGCTGCAAATTGCATGTGTTTATCTTTTTTGAATGCTGAGTAATATTCCATGGTATATATGTACCACATCTTCTTTATCCAGTCATCTATTTTTGGGCATTCAGGTTGTTTCCAAAGCTTAGCTATTGTAAACAGTGCTGCTATAAACATAGGGGTGCAGGTGTTCTTTGGAATTGATGTTTCTGTGTCCTTTGGGTAAATACCTAGGAGTGGAATTGCTGGATCATATGGAAGCTCTATGTTTAGTAGGTCAAGAAATCTCCACACAGCTCTCCATAGTGGTTGGACCAGTTTGCAATCCCACCAACAGTGCAGGAGAGTTCCTTTTTCTTCACAACCTCGCCAACATTTGTTGTTGCTAGTTTTTTTAATATGTGCCATTCTCACTGGTGTAAGATGGTATCTCATGGTAGTTTTGATTTGCATTTCCCTGATTACAAGTGATGTTGAACATTTTTTCATATGCCTGTTGGCCATTTGCATTTCCTCTTCAGAGAAATTTCTTTTTAGCTCTTCTGCCCATTTTTTGACTGGATTATTTTCTTTGTTTTTGTTGAGTTTCATTAGCTCTTTGTAGATATTTGTGATCAGTCCTTTATCATTAGTGTTGGGTACAAAAATGTTCTCCCAGTCAGTGGGGTTTCTCTTTGTTTTTGTTATTGTGTCTTTTGCTGTGCAGAAGCTCTTTAATTTGATGTAGTCCCAGCTGTTTATCTTTGCCTTCACTATCACTGCTTTGGGTGATGTGTCTGTAAAGATGTCCTTGATGTGCCTATCATGTAGTGTTTCACCTATATTTCCTTCTATGTATTTTATGGTTTCAGGTCTTATGTCTAATTCTTTAATCCATTTTGAGTTGGTTTTTGTGTATGGTGTGAGGTAGTAGTCAAGCTTCATTCTTTTGCATGTAGCGACCCAGTTTTCCCAGCACTATTTATTGAACAAACTTTCTTTGCTCCAATGCATATTCTTTGCTCCTTTGTCAAAGATTAGCTGACCATAAATCTGTGGGTTTATTTCTGGATTTTCTATTCGATTCCATTGGTCTGTGTGTCTGTTCTTGTCCCAATACCATGCAGTTTTGATGATTATGGCTTTGTAGTATAGTTTGAAGTCTGGGAGTGTGATGCCTCCATTCCCTCTTTTTTTTTTTTTCAGGAGAGCTTTGGCTATTCGGGGTTTTTTGTGATTCCATATGAATTTCATCAATAATTGTTCTATTTCTTTGAAGAATGACATTGAAATTTTGATTGGAATAGCATTGAATCTGTATATTGCTTTTGGTATTATGGCCATTTTAATAATGTTTATCCTTCCAATCCATGAGCAGGGGATGTCTTTCCATTTCTTTGTGTCTTCTTCTATTTCTTTTAACAGTGTTTTATAGTTTTCTTTGTATAGGTCCTTTACCTCTTTTGTTAGATTTATTCCCAAGTATTTGATTTTTTTTGTTTCGATAATGAAAGGGATGTTTTTTTTGATTTCTTCTTCAGATTAATTGCTTGTGTACAGGAAGGCTACTGACTTTTGCATGTTGATTTTGTATCCTACCACTTTACTGAACTGATTGATGAGTTGAATTAGTTTTTCTGTGGAGTTTTTGGGGTTTTCTATGTATATTATCATATGATCTGCAAATAGTGATAGTTTGACTTCGTCTTTTCCTATTTGGATTCCTTGGATGTCTTTCTCTTGTCTTATTGCTCTGGCTAGGACTTCCAGTACTATATTGAAAAGTAGTGGTGAGTGTGGACATCCTTGTCTTGTTCCAGATCTTAATGGAAATGCTTTCAGCTTTTCACCATTGAGAATGATACTGGCTGTTAGCTTGTCATATATGGCCTTTATGATGTTGAGGTATGTTCCTTGTATCCCAAGAATTTCAAGGGCTTTTATCATGAATGGGTGTTGCACTTTGTCGAAAGCTTTCTCAGCATCTATTGATATTATCATATGGTTTTTATATTTCTTTTTGTTGATGTGTTGGATAACGTTGATTGATTTTCGGATGTTGAACCATCCTTGTATCTCTGGAATGAATCCTACTTGGTCGTGGTGAATTATGTTATGGATACATTGTTGGATTCTGATAGCTAAAATTTTATTGAGGATTTTTGCGTCAGTGTTCATTAGGGAGATTGGCCTGTAGTTGAAACTATTCTTTCAAGTCACAAAATAATCTGTATCAGAAAGCTTACTTGCTTACTTGAGTCTCATTCCACATTTGACTAACCCCCAATAGGACAGCTGAAATTGCAACCTTGGGATGAGGTTTGCCTCAATGATTAGGTGAGAGATAAGAATGAATATCCAAGATGATCTGGAATTCAGGACTAGATTGTTTCAAAATGAAGTTCAGGTATTTTCTTACAAACATGTTTATATATATTTTGAATTAGTTACATCCAATATCATGACATGTAAAAACTATACTGCCTTGACTACATATAATTTCATGCCTATTGTTTCTTAAGCTGTCATGTTATTACTGAAATCCTGTGGTAACAGGGTTATCAGCTTGAACATGAACAACCTCATAAAAGGAATTTTCCCTGACTCTTCTCATGCTTTTGAGTACAATGTCATCTGTGATATAAAAATATTTGTTATCACATGAGTCCTACATTCTTAGAATTTAGGAAGTGATTAAATATTCCAAAGAAAACATATATTTTCACTGAGGAATATATATGAATAAGAATGAAACTTAAAATACCAAGGATTAATTCTTCAAAGGGCAATATGCAATTCAAAATGGATTAAAGACTTAAATTTAAGACCCAAGACTAGGAAATTCCTGGAAGAAAATATATGGTGTAAACTCCACATTGTTATGGTCAAACATCAATAACAATATTTTTTTGATTTAAATACAAAAGGAAACAAGTAGAACTATAGCAAACTAAAACTTTCTGCACAGCAAAGAAAACCATCAACAAAATGAAAAGACAACATATGGGAGTAAATAGCAGGACATCATGTATCAGTATCCAAAAGAAAGAATTAATATAACTGAGCACAAAAAAAAAATGAAAAAGAAAATCTGATTAAATGATTAGCAGATAAATTGCATAGACATCTTTCCAAAGATGACATTCTAGTGGACAATGGCAGATGAAAATGTGCTCACCAATCATCAAGGAAACACAAATTCATACCACAGTGAGCTACAACCTGATAGAATGGCTGTCATCAAACTGACAGGTGATAACAAGTGTTGTTCAGGGTGTGGAGAAAAGGAAAGTCTTTTGCACTGTTGGCAGGAGTGCAATTTGTTACAACCATAAGAGACAGGCACAAAGAATGCTAAAACGCATTAATTTTGTAGAATCTACTGTACTATATTCTCTAGTGTGTAGTCAATAGTAAAATCAATAATTTAAATTTACCAACACTGGTAATAGCATTGCAAAATATAAATGCACTTTCCAGCTTAAATGTTAACACCATTTTTCCTATAAAAGACACTGCTTCTGTTGTTAAAGTTTTTTATAATTAAAAAAATCAATTTATGAAAGCTTGCATTAGCAGTAACATATTTGTTTATTCATATCATCATTCCTTGTAACATTAAAAAAATCCACCACTAATCAAAATTGTCTTAAGGCAATTAAGAAATAGCTTTTTGGCTTTCACATAGAATTTAAGAATTTAAAATAGAAGTGGGCCAATTACATTCCTTGAGACAAATCTAGCAAGTTTCCAGTTTCTGTATGGTTTATGAGTTGGATTTTTTTTTCATATTTTTGAAGAATTGAATATAATCAAAAGAAAATATTTTCTGATACATGAAGATTGCATGCAGTTCAAATTTCAGTTTCCATAAATAAAGTTTTATTGGAAGACAGACATGCTCATTAATTTATGTAAAAACCTATGACTACATGGACATTATGGGGTATTTACAGCAGAAAGTGCAATTTTTTTAGTTTAAAAAACTTAAAATATTTAGTGCCTGACCTTTCATAGAAAAAGTCTGCCTAATTAGATTTCTGAAAAACAAAAAAGAGATAACTTTTATACAATAACTGATAAATTTCAAATATCTGCCTTCTATGTTCAATTAAATCAGAATATTCTTCCACAAACATAGACAGACCTAACTTAAAATCCATAACTTCAATAACATCAAAGACCAATTTTCCCCACAACATTTACTATTTTTTATTCTAATACAAATCAATAACTTTTAACTTGTAACAGAAGTAATAGCCCACTGCTCAGGGAAAACTCACTACTCTGCTGTATGGTCTCTAACAAGTACAAAGTGGTATTGCATAAAGCAAAAAGAAATCACACATAGTGGAAATCAAAATGATTTTCTAAATGTTAAAGCAAAATAATTCTTTAGAACTATCCAGGGCATCTTAAGCAATAGTTAGATTTTCACTTCTTCCCTTTACTGTATGTGAGCACCATTGCTCCTAGATATTGAGAAAAGTACATAATATCCAGTAAGTACGCTACTTGCATTAGTGTTTTCTTAATGAGTACAAAATTGCAGATGTGCTAAGTGCCCCTTAAATGCATTGAATGTGAAATTCTTCTGCATAAATGTGTAAAAGAGATGCTCCAAATAAAAGACTGCCACTGTTAAGCATTTGTGACTATACCATCATCTGACATCATCTCTATAAATGTATATGTTCTCTTGAGTTGCTTAAATAAATGAACAGGGACAGAGTAATGCCCTTATTTCTTATTTATTGGACACTTTCTTTCTATATAAAATTAAAGAATCCATAAAGTTCCATTAAAAAGCTGACACATTAGGAATCAAATCATTTAACATGAAATAGAAATCCTTCTAAATATTGGGTTATGTTGCGCTGTGTTTCATATAATATGTGCAATCAAGTTCTTTTCATGTCCTAAATGTAATTTGTTAGGTTAACTTAATCAAATTGCTTACTCTTTTCTCATTTGTGGTGTATTCCTTTAGAAAATACATTTTCAGTATCTACACTGGTCTAGATAGGGTGTTATATAGGGTGTCATACAGAATAATATATAAAATATAGTATATATGACATATATAACATATATGCCATACACACGTATAATGTATATGCATATATAACATGTTTGTTTTGTACACACATGTATGTTATATTGATATGTTGTGTATATAACATATATGTACATATATAACATGTATACATATATGCCTATACTGTATATATGATATACACATGTGTGCATAGACATATAGACATATATAACACATGTGTTATATGTGTGATATATACATATATCATATATATCACACATAAATATAGTATATATAACACATGTATAGTAGGGTGTTTTATAGAATAATAAAGATGAATCAGACATAAATAATCATGATCTCAAGAATCTCATAAACAAGAAAGCCTTGATCATATGCACAAATAACTGTAAGGAAGTAAAGATGAGTAAGTATATCTGAGAGAGTACAGATAGGGCATTTGGGAAGATCAGAGGGAGATATGATCACTTTCATTTGAAGATCAGAGGGAGATATGATCACTTTCAAGACCCAAGAGAGGGCCTCCCCTGGTGGCACAAACTGTTGAGCGCAGTGCTGTGAAGCTGTCCGTAGCCTCTGCAGTGCCGGTTTGATCCCCGCCAGCTGTGGAGATACCCACATGGTGTGACAGACCTCTCTTGTCTTGCCCCCTGCACCCCTCAGCAGTGCATTTCATCAGTCTGCCTGTTCTGTTCCCCACTCTGTCTCTGGCAAATCCTCTCACCCTCCCGCACATCTGGCTTGTATCCTGGTTCTTATATAAATAAATAAATCTTAAAAAAAAAAAAAAGACCCAGGAGCACTTTAGTGATGAGGCTGCATTTAAGCCAAACCTTAAAGGATAGTTAAAAATGCAAATTAAATTGATTGGCAAGGGCATTCTGCAAACTAACAGTATGTGCAAATGACAGATAAGAATGTGGTGGATATATGTTGGTAAAGAAGAAAATGATTTTTATTTGCTCATAGCATAGGATATATAAAGTGGAGCAAATTTAGAGATGTAGCTGTGGTCAGAAACAAAGGTAGTATATTTTGAAATGAATCCCTGAGTTCAAATAGGTCTGCATTAGAATCCTAACCCTAGGTACTGACTCTCTGGGTAAACTAAGAAAAATTACTTTATGTATAAGTGTCAACAAAAAGCCTAAAAAGTGCTATTAAACTTGCAGGGTCATTGCAAAGATGAGAAATATATAGGAATATATTTTCTACACAATGTCTGGCACATTATAGATATTGAATAAATGGTAGCTATAATTACGTCAATATTCTACTCAATAGCAGACTAAGGATCCTATATAATTCTAAAGAATGTATTGCACCAATTGTAGAAAGTACTTCAAATTTGTCAGTTTCTGGAACAAGGAACTATTTATACATATGATACTCAGAGAACTAACGGGTATTTTTAATTGGTACAGCCATTACAATCACCCGGCGATAATTGTAAAGCCTGGAATGACTGGGTCTCACCCTTGACCGATTAAATCAGAATCCCTATTTCCAGAGCTGACACTAGGTATTCTTTTAAAATCATCTCAGAATGTCTAAAGTACAACTAGGGTTGAGAACTATTAATACTGTTGTTTTCAGTAGATGTTGTTATAATCAATGTGAGAAATCCAACAAAAATATTTCATTATAATAATTTAAGAATTATTATCATTATACAATATTATGGATCACTGTTTTCTGGACTCTGTTTTTATTAATTCATTTTTTTATTATTCAAAGATCTGACTAGGACCTAACAAAGGACCTGTCATAGTAAACACCCAAAAGATGTGTTGAATGAATACTTCAATCACTGAAATTAGTTCAATTTCTTATTAGATAAAAGTGACAAGTGGTAGAATATATATGAAATGGGTACCATGTAGCAATATTTAAGATATTTACTCTTTAAACTTTGTGCTCTTTTTTTTTTAAAAAAAATAGCTATCTCATTTATTAAAAGAGCTTATATTTATATCATGGTCATAGGTGTAATTATGAATAATCAGATACATCTGAAAGGAAGTCTCATGCACTAAACCATACAAGCATAAATTCAAAATTGATAATGTACCTTTAAAATTATTACCAACAAATTCAAAGAACTGCTGTCAACAGCCTTCATTAAAAACTGCATTTCATATTGTATTTTATTTAGATTCCATACATTAAAAATATTTTTAACATTTTTGTCATTTTTTTTATTTCAACAGTCCTAACATATTATTTTAAGGAGCAATTGATGTATCATGGCTAGCTATTAAATTTGCTGATAACCCTAAAAGAAAAATTACTCACATTCGAGAATATGAATAAGGGTATACTGAAGCTCACTGAAACACACGATGGAGGGATGAGCTCTAGGTATCACCAGGGGCCTATTGTTTGTTAAAATTTGGAGAAACTTTTGAGATAATCTAAGAGACTATCTCAACGAAGGAGGAAATTCCTATCCTTGTGAAAATTAATAGTGAATAAAAAAAGCTATTTGTTCCTTGTCATATATTTAAAAACCCATTGAAATACCAAAGTTCACCTCCCACTTGAAGACCTGGATTTGGGGACTCTATTAGTGGAGTAAATGCACCTCTAAAGAACAAACTCATTAAAAAAAATTAACAAACAGATGGTAAATGCTATAGTCAGCAGAAGTAATGGGTGTATTAAAATGTTACCAGCTGGTTCCTTAATGACTCCTGTTTTGACAGGTGTCTATTCAGGTGTGTGTTTTCTAAACAGTTTCTCTGTTGCTGTGTTCAAGGGACCCTCACCTTTTTATCTATCCTATTATAGCATTTACTATATATACATAAGACAATGACAATTATTAACTGCTTCTAATCTTTTCCACTTTGGATTAAATAAATTGTATACCCTGAGAGTACATGAAATTTTTATAGGCACAAGCTAGGATTGCATCTATCCAGGTTTCCTCTCAGAAAAATCTTCTAAAATATTCAAACTCAGGTATACCTCAATGTAACTACAATGCAAGTTCCGTCTGTTGCTTTCACATAAACAATCCAGGCTGTTTGGCCACCTCATAGCCAAGAAAAGAAAATTATGATCAAATTCTAACTCTCTTTAGTTTGATTCACTTAATAGCCTTCTTTCCTCTCATAAAGGAGGCCAAGGCTGTCCAATAAATGGGACTCAGGAAATTTACTGTAGTCACATCTCTTAAACTATCATAGGTAAATTATTTCCCTTATTAGGTTATAAGGTAGGTGATTCATGCAACAACTTTCTGTTCCAGGGACAGTTTTATCCACTAAGGATAACATGATGGACAAAGGTAAAGTTACTAAAGGAAAAATAAATTAAGGGGAACAGTGAATGGGGTAGGAGATACTACCCTAGAAAGTTACTGTAGGGTAAGTGTTTTTCAGGCTTTTCTGCCCTGCCATTAGGATGGCAGTGCCTGATGGGGCACCTGCATTTTGTTACATTGTTGTCGTTGTGCTGTTCATTTCTATATAGTGTGGGCCATGGCAGCAGTATTGATATCTCCACCAAGAGAAGCAGAGGCAGAGAAAGAACAGGAGGAGAGAAGCTCAGAGTGAAAACTTGCCAGGTGCTTGGAGGCCTACCAGCCTCCTGGCCCCCTGGCACCCCTGCTTGCCATGTACCTGGTACCTGCACTACATGTAAAAGCTCAATAAAAACCTGAGAAAGACACCAGGGGCTCCAGGACTCTCCTTTAACTGTCTCATCTGCTCGAATCATAGAAAACCTGCTCTGTCCCTATTCTGCCCCTGCAGTTACTCAACGATTGCATCTTTGAGGAGACTTGGAATGGAGATGTGAAGGTACAGAGGAGGTGAGCCAGGCTATTATCAAGGGGAACCCATTCCACAGAGAGATATAAAAACAAGCAGAATGTCTGTAGACTAGAATGTGCTAGAACAAAACGAGGAAAGGTAAGAGGCCAAAGTGGCCAGAGCAGAATTGGAGTGGAGAGAAGTAGTAAAAAGTGAAATTCAAGAGAGTTGTAATGTTTATTTTTTTTTATGAGCCAATGTGACTGAGTCACAGTGATTCCAAAAACTTGGTTTAACACCATTTCTGGTTATTTCCCTAAAGTATTTTTATATGAGTCTTCTAATAATAGACTACATAAACCGGATTGCCTCCCTGATGTGGATAGATCTCACCCAATCAGTTGAAAACCTGAACATAACACAAAGATTAACTCACCCCATAGAAAGATGGAATCCCACCTGCCTTCAAGAAGGGACATGGGCTTTTCACCTGGTCTCAAGCCCGCTGATCTTCCGATTGGAATTATAGAAGCAGGAACTGAAGTCTGATTTTAGGTCTTCAGATCTAAACTGTAACTAAACTATTGACTCTCCCAGATCTTCATTTTGCTGACTCACCATGAAGATCTTGAGACTTAGCCTTCATAATCTCAAAGCCAAGATAGATAGGTAGTCAGGTAGGTAGGTAGGTAGATAGATAGATAGATACTTAGATACATACATAGATAGATACATAGATGATAGAAAAGATAGATTAAATAGATTTCATCTCTCTTTTATGTTATACTTACATATTTTGCTGTCTTTTACAATATACAATTCATACACACACAAGTACATACACAAACCACTCCCTATGGAAAACCTGACTAATATAGGAGCTTAGGGATGATATGACCTGCTTGTTATTTAAAAGAATTGTGCTATGTAGCATGGTCAGATTGGTCAGACAAGGTTAGAATCAGACAGAGCCTGCTGGATGCTCTTGAATAATCCAAGCAAGAAATAAAATGGTGACCTTTCCTACAGTGGTAATGATGTAAACAAAGAGAAGTAGTGAAAGTTAATATATGTAGTTGAAGAATAAATGAAATGATTAGCTGATGATGGACAGGGAAGAAAAGAAGTTAACATTTTTCAAGGTTTTGTCCACAGGCAAAAGTTTGGTGGAAGGGTCTTCATTTACTGAGATGAGAAAGACTTGAGAAAAGCAGGTGTATAAGGAAATTAAGAGTTCAACTCTATAGCCACTTATTTTTAGAAAGCTATTAGAAGAAGCAAGTGGAAAGGTTGAATGTGTAATTATATACCATAAACAGAAGTTCAGAGAGAAAGTTAGGGATAGGATCTAATTTGGCTCAAACCACTCTAAAGACAACATTTAAAGCTAGAGAGAGAGGAGACTCCTAGTGATCTGGAGTGGTCATAGAAGATTTCTTCAAAATGAGGGTTATCTCACAAAGCTGGCAGGGAATATTTTATGTCATAGAACACACAACACAACAATTAAATGCTGGAATTGCATTTTTAGAAATAGGTTTTTGCTGACTTTTCTCTTAATTCTGTGCTAATTTCTACCAAAATGCTACCACTTCATGAGTCACATCACTCATTTTATTAGACATATTAAACTTGTCAATTATGTGACTAATATGCATATTATAATTTTTCTATTTTATTATTGTGCTCAGATTATAAGGCTCTAATAGATATTTACCAAAGCTAATATATACTGAAGAAATTATTCTGATAATTATATTTTCTAGGATAACATTTACTTGTGATATGACTCTAGGCAATCACACCTATTTTTTTGTCTTGGTCTAGAATAATTTAATTTGGTTTCATTATCTATTATAAATGTTTCTATTCCAAAAAATTATAAATACTGCTTTGGGGTTTCTATACTAAAACTCTATTTTAAAAAGACTACTTTAAAATGGTGATAATTTTTAGAACATTTATTTCAATACAAACAAAATAAACATCTTCTAAATATACATAAAGAACCTAAAATACATGCATATAAAACCTCTTTATCCACTTGAAATTGCTAAATAACTCATATAAAAGTGATTGGTATATTTTATAATTATATTATAATATTTTTAATGTTTCTTCCCAGAAGTCAGAATTATATACTTTAGGAAGAAACCATAAAATACTGATAAAATAATAGGAATAAGAGTTTCAGCTATGTCACTTTGGGTATTATATCAAAAAATGACTTAAACATATCAGACATCATTTTTCCTTATTTAAAAAATACAGATATCAGAATAGAGATTGCTAATGCTCCTTCTGACTTTACATTAAGAATGCTATGATTTAATATCAATAGTTATTTATGGGGGAATTAATGCATATCTGAAAGGAAGTATTATTTTACTCCATGAAAATTTTCATAAACCATATTTTACAAAACCTATGTACCATAAATTTGGTCAGCAGTAGGCATTTCTTTCATCAGGTAAAAAAGGCATAAATATACAGGTTCCAGTTTCTTGTCAGTAACTAATCAAAGACTCAATCCTGAATAGTAATTTTTGGCATATGTGCTTTAAACATAACCACAATGTTTCATTAATGTGTTTTTTACATATTGAGTATTCTCAATTCCTTTAAATAAATTTTAACTAATTTATCACTTTATGCACATAATTTTCATATTTATGCTTAATTATGTTCTTGGCAAAATTCTGTAATGAAATAATTGCCACGTGCAATTATATAAAAGCTATGAATGTATTGCAAAAATTCATGGAAGGCATATTTTCACAAGTTTGCTATTCACTTTCAGTTATATATATTATTTAATATTGGTCTTTACAATTTTAATTTTTAAACCAAATCATACATATAAAAGAGAATATTTTATTTTTAAGGTAAAATTAACAAAAATTTTTTATAAAGATGGTATATTTTTAAATTACATCATAATTTGAACCCTCTAAGAAAATGTTTATATTATATACAAATATTTTTCAGGAAAAAATTCTTTTTTAATCTTAACCTTAATATTTTGATTTTTAATATATTAATATCACTCTTTATAATAAACATTCTTCTTTTATCTATAGCATTTATTGCCTATGCCTCAATACAGGGGTTAAAGAAACAGAAATAAGCAAAGAAAATAAATATAAAACTGTCTAGGTCACAACCACCTTTTTTTATATATTGGGGAAAATGAGCTACCAGTAGTTTGAGTGACTTCACATGATCTAATGGTTAACAGCTAGGATTATTAACACAGCCTCAAAATTCCTGACTTCCAGTCAGTCCAAAGATTTTTTTCTTCTTCAACTAGAGGTTATTCAGTGGAGCAGCTAAAGTATTGTATTCATATTATCTATTTTTGTCCTCTTTATTGTGAGATCTTTGAAAATAAAGACTCATGCTCAACCACTGTATTCACCTGGAACCTAGAAGAATGCCGGAAATATTAGCATAGTTGCTCAAAATGTATTTAATGATTTTTTTTTTCTTCTTTGACCTTTCTCTTAAAAATATGTTTTCCTCATCTATCAAGCTGGGTATGAAATAAATGTGGATTTAATGACAACTGGTTGAATATATACCTGTAAAATAGTTTGAAGCATGCATTTTATTTGACTTCACTAAATACACAACTTGTTATGTACATATGTAACCAAAAACTCATACTGAATACTAATTACAGGGTATTAGCTTGAAGCAACAGAGTATTATAATTCTCTGGCATGTTCATAGCAAATCTGCTTAAATTATGAACTTTTATTTATATTGAAATTGTTCTACCTTAAATCTTAGTGAAAGAAAAACAAAAACAGGTGGGAAATTTAATACCACTATAAATATATATTTATATTCTTAGCATTAACATGTACATTTTCTCTCTTAAAGAACTCTATTTAAAAACCACATGTGTTTTATTGATAATTAGCACTGGGATATTAAGTGTTTCTGGATTTCTATTATGGAAACTCCACAGGTTAGATTTGTTTTAGTTTCTAATAAAGAATTCACAAAAAAAGAGCCTCCCTGGTGGCGCAGCAGTTGAGTGCTGGATTGTGAAACTGCCCTCAGCCTCTACAGCACCGGTTCGATCACCAGCAAGGGTACCACATGACGTGCAGACCTCTCCTGCCACACGCTGCTCCCCTCAGCAGTGTCCTTCGTCAGGCTGCCTGCTCTGCTCTCCCCTCTGGCTCTGGTGAATTCTCGCACCCTCCCGTGCTTCTGACTGTACCCAGTGCTTGTATAAATAAATAAATAAATCTTAAAAAAAAAAGAATTCACAAAAAAAGTTAAAAATTGATGCCATATCAATGATAAGGTTGAAATCCAAGCAGCATTTGCAAATGGGAAGAAAGCATGACCCATGTGGAGAGTAGCTGGTAGGAGAAAGAAAGTAAGGCTTGGTTAAATCTCTCAATTTGTATGTCCTTTCTGTGGAGTGTAACTTAGGCTTCAGAATATGAAAATAGGGAGCAAGGAAAACTTAAATTACTTTGACTTCCATTCTCTGTTATCCATGAGGCAAGTAGTTCTTTTTTTTTTTTTTAAGATTTATTTATTTATGTATACAAGCACTGGGTACAGTCAGAAGCACGGGAGGGTGAGAGAATTCACCAGAGCTAGAGCGGGGAGCAGAACAGGCAGAAGGACCGAAGTACACTGCTGAGGGGAGCAGCAGGCACGGCAGAAGAGGTCTGTGCACCATGTGGGACCCTTGCCAGTGGCCAGGGATCGAACCGGCACTGCAGAGGCTGCGGGCAGCTTCGCAGCCCAGTGCTCAAACGCTGCACCACCAGGAGAGGCCGGAGGCAAGTAGTTCTTTTGGCCAACACTCAAACACGCAATATGCATCTGCCACATACTTTGAAGTCAATATATTTGTGTGGAAACATATATTTATATTTCAAAAGAATGCTTCCTCATTCTCTCCACATTTCTGCTATACATCCACATCTCACTGTTGGCTACCAAGCCAAGTTTCCACAAACACATCTAAACTCAAAAGGAAGAATCACATACATTTTGATGTTTCAAAACTGAAGTGCTTTTTTTTTTCTTTTTAAACATTTAGAATATGCACTTCTTAATGACTGGGTCTCTCAACAAATTATTTATGACAATATTGACAAAAAATTTATCACTCATAGGACGCTACCAGGCTGACTGCACAAGTGTTGGCAAGGATGGTGAGAAAAGGGGACCCTCATACTCTATTGGTGAGAATGGAGACTGAATAGCTCCTATGTAAAATAGTATAGAGGTTTCTCAAAACACTAAAAACAGGGCCTCCCCTGGTGGCGCAGGCGGTTGAGCGCCGCACTGTGAAGCTGTCCACAGCCTCTGCGGCACAGGTTCGATCCCAGCCGGCCGGCGAGGGTCCCACATGGCATGGCAGATCTCTCCTGTCTCACCCGCTGCTCCCCTCAGCAGTGTATTTCGTCAATCGGCCTGTTCTGTTCCCTGCTCTGTCTCTGGTGACTCCTCTCACCCTCCCGCGGATCTGGCCTGTACCTGGTTCTTGTATAAAATAAATAAATCTTAAAAAAAAAAAAAAACTAAAAACAGATCTACCACATGATCCAGTCATCCCACTCCTAGAAAGCTACCTGAAGAACGCAAAAACATTAATTTGAAGGGACACATGTACTCCTCTGTTCAGTGCAGCACTATTTACAATATAAAAGTCACGGAAACAACCTAAGTGCCCAGTTGACAGATAAGTGGATTAAAAAGAGGTGGTATATACCCACAATGAAACAGCTAAGGAGCTATGCTGAAACCAGATAGGTTAACTTTAAAGAACAACCAAAGACTGGTAAAGGATGTAAGCAACAGAGGAAATAAATTGAGGTCACACTAGAAAAGATTTTGGGTATGAATAGAAGTGTTTACAACTATTCCATAGCCAGATTAGAGAAAGAGAGCTGGAGGGACAGAGATAGGTTAGAGTGCATCATCTTGTGAATAAATTTAAACCACTTTGTATTGCCATTAATTATTTTGCCCATTTCATTGATGAGCATAATCCATATCCTCTTAAAAGTTATAGAAGTGGTAAGAGCCAAATATCACACGTCAGCCTCAAAGAAATACTGCTATGTTAGTAGGTTTTTAAAACTTAAATTATCAATAAACCTGGGCTATTGTTTTAAAACATCAGGAATGTATTAGAATTTTCTAATACTGGTTAATATTTGATCATTTCAATTAAAGAGTTTAAAACACTTTACTAGGATTTACCATGGCAATATCCCAACCAAGCTGCATGCCACCCAGCTTGGCCAGGCAAGTAGACCATATTTCAACTGAGAATGTTTTTTTAAATTTCATTATATGAACATTTGGTGTCTCCTATAAACTGACAATCCAGTTTGTAAGAGATACATTATGCAAATTAGGAAATTAGCAACAAACTACTTCTGATGCTAGTCATTACTAGCTTGTTCTCTACTTCAGATTTGCAGAAATGCAATAATGCAGTAAAATCCACCAACAGCTTTTTTTTACTACTATTAATCGACAATATTTTATTGCAATGTTAAATTTATTGCAAAACCTGGGAATTTAAAATAGCATATATTATTCTACACAATCTAATATAATTCAATTTCCTTTGTCCTATGAGAAAAACAAATAAAAGGCAAAATATATTGAAAACACTTTCACTTGAGCTCAAACTTTCCCATTTATTAAATATTCAGTCTAATTCAGTTATCACCCCAGAGCTGTAAAACAATTTCACATTCTTCAATGGAGAACTGAGGAATGTTCAGTCTTCACAATATTGGTGAACATTCCAAGCTTCAGCTATGCTTTCCTGTTCAATCTAATTTTAACATCTCTCCGCTGTTCATTGAATATCTTTATTGCTAATGTACATACTGATGCCAGATGCCCATTCTAGAGGTTGCAAATATATCAGAAACTATTACTATAAATGTATAGCTCATTCCCCGCCCCCTTTGCTGCACACTTGCTTAAATCTTTCTTTGTATTTCACTATGACTTTTGATTCCTCTACCTAAATTGAATAATAAGTGCCTATTTTATGAACATACTAACCAACATATTAATGTGTCTATCCTGAGCAAAAAAAAAAACTATGTAAAAAGCCCAAGGAAAACAAAATCACATATTTGTTGCATCATCACGAACTAAAGACAGAAGTTGCAAATGACTTCTCCCATGTTAATAAAACCATTCTGAAATGTACTTTAGACATGCAATTTTTGTTTGCTCATTTTGCTTTGCATTGCTGGTTTTGTTTATTTGGTTTAGTTTGTTTGTTAGCTTAGGCAGCTAAAGTACTTTTATAAAACTGAATTGTAGAAAAGTACAGAGCTAAAGCAGGAAATGTCCAGCAAAACTAAACTTCCTTTACTGATGAAAATCATACAAACCACCAAAACATCATCATCAGATAACTTACATTCTCTAACTGACTTAACTATTCTGCTTTATACAAAGAATTTATTCAACGATAATTTTTTTTTATAAATTTTATTGTTATATTCCCCATACAATTGCAGCCCCCCCATTCTGACCCCAATCCCTCCCCTCCGGCCCCCCTAAAAGTGTCTCTGGTTCATAGTTTTTTGTTGATTTTGATTTTCACTTTCTTATAGTTATTCATTTTCCTGGTCCCTTATTTACGTTTTCTAGATTCCTGCTATGAGTGAGACCATCCGGTATTTTTCTTTTTCTTTTTGGCTTATTTCGCTGAGCATGATCCCTTCCAGCGCCATCCATGTTGCTGCAAATTGCATGTGTTTATCTTTTTTGAATGCTGAGTAATATTCCATGGTATATATGTACCACATCTTCTTGATCCAGTCATCTATTTTTGGGCATTTGGGTTGTTTCCAAAGCTTAGCTATTGTAAACAGTGCTGCTATAAACATAGGGGTGCAGGTTCAACGATAAATTTTTGACGTAAGTTCATATAGCTTACAACAATCACCAAATTGCTATTTATTGTTTTGTGTTTTAGAAACTCTAAATACACAAACAATTCAAATTGTTATATTTTCCTCTGCTTTCATAAAAAAACAAACTCATCTTAATTAGTTGAAAAAGATATACAAATGTTCACTCTCTAGATAGTGACATTTCCAAACAACATCCTAGCACACCTAGAATATTTGTATTCCTCTATTGAGATATATTGTGGAATAAAAGCATAAAATTAGAACTCTGTCTTCAACCTTAACGTTTAACATATCAGAAAGGATCGTGTGTTTCTTAGGCTCAACTGGGAGCATATGAAGACACACTTTGCTCTTAAAGTCATGTGATTATATAGAAATTTATTTGGACATGTGGCTTTTGAATTATCTTTTAGTAAAGGCATTTAGAAAGTGTTAGAATTCCTGTTCTTGGGTTTCGGTATGTAATTCAAAAATGTATAAACAAAAAGTGATAAGGACTTTTTCTGTTGTTTTAATTAGCTTAGAAACTTGTAGAACATATGGGATCTCTTGAGGTTTGGGAAACAGGAATGCTATAAGAATACATTTGTTCTTAAGGAGTTTTGGTTTTAAAAAACCTGGGTCCTTCCAGAGAGAATCATGGGACAAGCTTATCAACATTCACATCAAGCACGCTATCCTTTATAGTAGTATTATATTGTCTTTTCCTATGAAGAACAAGAAAAAAATTAACTACTCTTTTTTGGTGGTAACTAAGGAGGTATTTGATCATTACCTATCACTTATACTGACACTACTGTTTGATATTCTCACAAATGAAACATTTTTATTTGTAAACTATAATTGCTAATACTTTAGAAATTGCTATGAGACATCTGGGCATGTAAAAGAAAAATATATAAATGTATCAGATGTTTGTAAATATATATATATATAAAACAAATATAAATTTTTGTTTACAAGTGTGTATCAACAGTATACTTTCTAGAAACAGTAGAAGTGACTTTTACATCACTGTGCTCTGATAAAAGAAAAAGTAACTATTTATCACTGGGATAAATAGAATAACCTAAAACACTAAAGGCCTAAAAACTTAACAGTACCATGGTAACTTACATGTATAAAACCATGCTATAGTCTCACCTCTGAGTGTTGATGAGTTAAAGTCCATTATTTCAAGCACAAGAGTCATAATTCTACAATTAGGAAAATAAATCCCACCTACTTTGTTTTTGACTATCTTCCCTGTCATAAATCTTGTCAATTAGCATCAGTTGTCAGGGCATTCAAGTCAATTGGGCATTCTGCTCTCCAGAAATGCAAGACACAAAATAATGAAACTCTGGTGAACAATTTTACCTATTTTTATAAGTAATGATAAATAATATCAATGAAATAAAAAATAAAAGGATAAAAACAATCTAGAAAAACTAAGTGATAAAAATGACAAACCTACAAAATTCAATGAATACCTTGCCAGTGAAATCCAAGTACTATTTTGGAATCCACACATTGGAAAAGTAAGAATGTTAAATGTCAAAAAGGATTCTGCAATCCATTGGGGATTCAGAAATAATTACAAATGTTAGAGTTTATGACAATTAATTTTCATTGACTATATAATAATCACATTTGATATGATAAATTTCATATATTTCATAAAAAATATTCAAATCAACAAATTCTGCACATAACTGGTACTCTGCACTCTGTCATTGTGCTAGGCACATTTTCTGATGCATTGTTTTCCACTGAAACACTACCAGCCAAATTAGTTTTGTAACACAATTAAAATATTAGGTAATTTTTTAAAAAAATCTCTTTTAATACACTTTTGTCTATCAATCTGACAATTAAATGGCCACTTAAGTTCCCAAATGCTAATATTCATGGCATTTGCTTATTTGAGGGAAGACATTACTTTGATTTTATTTTATTATTGTACACATGATCTTATTTAATCCATGATTTAATTGCTATCTATTAACCACATTTTATGTATGAGAAAATAGAATTAGCTGAGGTGAAAAACTTTTCCCATTTCATACAACTATTAGTTGTAAATACCAGAAATCAAATTAATATCTTCTGACCCTGGGGTTCATATTCTTAATTTCATATTACATCTTCTCATCAGTTTATAAAAGTTTTATTTTTCCTCTTTTTCAATTCATCTTTTCTCCTTTCCACTCATTTATGATCTTGTCAAAAGGTCCAACTCCAATTTGCAAATATAGGCTTTAATATGTCTGTTCCTTTTCCCATACTTTTTTTCTTGTCCCTCCTGATCAGCTAGGCAGGTACTAATTCTCAAAGGAAAATAGACAATTCAGCACCTTCTTGAAGCTCCAACCCTGGAAAATTCATTTTCTGCCTTATGTGTACCCTCACTGCCTTCTTTCAGTTGTCCCTGCATGTATAATCTCAAAGCCTTTATAGGGCTTCTTGATGGCATAAATAGTATGGTCCTCTGAGAAACAGATGTCTAGAATGATTACTCATGTAAGCATTTTGATCAGGGTGGCTCAGGGGGTTAAGCACTGTACTGCGAAGCAGTCCGCAGCCTCTACAAAACGAGTTCAATCCCCAGCTAGCCAGGAAGCAACCCACATGGTGAAGCAGACCTCTCCTGTCTTGCCTGCTACTCCCCTCAGCAGTGTATTTCAGTCTGCCTGTTCTGTTCCCCACTCTGTCTCTGGTGAATCCTCTGACCCACCTTCATCTATGACCTGCGCCCCAGCTCTTGTATGCATAAAGAGATAAATTTTAAAAAAAAAAGAAATTTGATCAGGTCAAGAAGGATGAGGGATATTTTAGACACCGTATCTGGTGCAGTTACAGGGAGGAAAGTTTACATGGAAGTTTCCTCACTGTTCAGTCTAAAGAGAATTCAGTAAGGCTATTAACAAGTCCTTAAGGCAGAGTCAGCCAAAGAAGAGGCCAATGTTCCAGGAACAGGTCTACTTCAGAACTTCTGCTGTTCTCCATTACTGACTAGGATAAGCCCTTGGAGAGTGTGGCCTGGGGACAGACATGGAAATATGGAAATACATTTGAGAACAGAGTAACTGGAAACCCTGGTCAATTATGCTCCTCATAATTGGGAGGCTCACTAGTTGCATTCATAATACTGCCAAAAAGAAAAATTTCCAACTGGGCCACTTATAAACTTTGTCACATTGGGAAAATTATTGAATCTCTCTGAGTCATTTTGTAAAAGTAGAACTGTCATAGGAAATAAATGTGATGAATTATGTGAAAGTACCTACTGCAGGACCACAGGCATATATGAATACAACTTTGTTTCTATTTCTCTCTTTAGAATAAAGACAATGAAATTTCATGTGTCATCTTTGAACTGATTTTTTTCCCCTGGTATATTTCAATCTACATATACTTGCTTTGTTTCCGCCAAAAGAGATACTCATAAAAGTGCAGGCAATAAATTGATAAGGCACTGCCTTTAAAAAAAGTATATATATATATATAATTGGAATAACATATATATATATATAATTGGAAGTGTTTACTTCCTGAGTTCACTCATTCATTCACTCATTCATCTGTACATTCATTCAACAAGTATTTAACTTTCTGTTTGAGGGACTAAGCTAGGGAAGCAAAAACAGATACTATACCTGTCTTCATTCAGTTTTTTACATTCCAGTAGGAAGAAAGACAAAACCCAAGATCACATAAATAAGTGTGAAATGTCATTATTCATAGTTCTATGAAAGACAGGTGCAATTTGGAGAGAGAGTTCACCACAGGGTTAGGTGGAGCTGGAATGCTCACCAACGGCTTTCTGGACATTGTGATACTCAATTGTAACAGACAAGGAATTTATAAGGAAATGAGACTAGGAAAGGATATTCTGGGCAAAGAAGCACATTATGTAAAGTCCAGTGGAGGGAAGAAGGAACTGGAGATGTTTCATGTGGACAACAAATAGAAGGGAAGCTGAATAAATTAGGAGAAGCCATGAATGAACGTAATGGTTATTTAACTGCACTAGAGGACTATATCTGAAAAACAGAACTAGATCCTATCCCTGGATTTTCATCTCAAAAAAATAAAAAATAAAAAGTAAATAGCAAGAAACAGAGAGAAAATGTGAGTCAATAGCAAATCATTTAAAATAGTATGACATTAGAAATGAGAGCAAGACTACTTTAATGGCTTCTTTCCAATTATGTGTGTGTGTGTATTTTGTTAATATATACTGTGTATATATTTGCAGTATCTGATTTAACTATTGTACTGTATGGAAGACAGTTATTCAATAATATGACAATATTATGAAACATTTCAATATAATAAAATGAGACAATTTGTTAATATTATCTCACAGAACAGAAAAATATAAAAGCATCTTTTGACCCATGAATGCTGAGATAGTCTCATTAGTACCCCATTTCAGTGCCTGAGGCACTGAATGACACTAATGCAATTATTGGACAAAAAGAGTCATAAAAAGAAGCAATCAGCCACTAGCTCAGGAACCATCATTGCTAGGAGACTCTGGATCAAATGACAACTTAAAGGGAAAAAAAAAGCATGTTTATAGAGTTTTATGTACAGTATAAACTCTTAGCTATTTTTCTTTTTTTTTTAAAGACTTATTTTTATTTATTTATACAAGCACTGGGTACAGTCAGAAGCGTGGGAGGGTGAGAGAATTCACCAGAGCCAGAGTGGGGAGCAGAGCAGGCAGAAGGACCGAATTACACTGCTGAGGGGAGCAGCGGGCAGCAGGAGAGGTCTGCGTGCCATGTGGGACCCTCCTCTGGTGGCCGGGGAGCAGCCAGGGATCGAACCGGCACTGCAGAGGCTGCAGGCAGCTTCGCAACCCAGCGCTCAACCGCTGCGCCACTGGGGAGGCCCTCTTAGCTATTTTTAATTGTCGTATCCTGCAGATTTGTGGTATGTGGCTTCTTGGCTAATGGGTTAAACACTCCAAAGGTGACATCAGGCAGACCCAAGCCTTGTTTAAGATAAACTGAGACCATGCCCTGGCTCTCTTAAGGTTGTGGAATTTCTAAGTGAGATATGTAATAAATATCTACCATCTTCCAAAAGAAATATTCAGAATGTTCCTATTTCCTGTACTGTTATATCTTCAGGGAAAGATCTAGAGAGGTGGTAAGATGGGCCATAGAGTGGTTACAATCTGGATCCTCAGAATTTCACTCTGAAAAATTATAGAATGGGAAATGAAACTCAAACTAATAAAACAGAAAACAAGTATAATATTAATCAAAGAAAAGCTAGTCAGATAAATAAATCTTCTAAAAATGAATAAAACTGAGACAAAGAACATGTGAAAATGTCTGTGTTCTAAATTTAGTTTTCAAAGCCTTAGGAAAATAGCATATTTTCTAAGAATCACAAGGTATTTCTAAGAGTCCTATTTTATTTTAAAATTCCTCTGTCTACATAATATATAATCCTCATTTTGCCTACTTCTTCAAATAATGCATTATCATAATTTGATCAAGAGTATATTGTGGGGCCTCCCCGGTGGCGCAGCGGTTGAGCGCTGGGTTGCGAAGCTGCCCGCAGCCTCTGCGACGCCGGTTCGATCCCCGGCTGCTCCCCGGCCACCGGAGGAGGGTCCCACATGGTGCGCAGACCTCTCCTGCCGCCCGCTGCTCCCCTCAGCAGTGTACTTCCGACCTTCTGCCTGCTCTGCTCCCTGCTCTGACTCTGGTGAATTCTCTCGCCCTCCCGCGCTTCTGACTGTACCCAGTGCATGTATGAACAAAACAAACAAACAAACAAACAAACAAATAAATAAATAAATAAACATGCCTCTATAAAAAAAAAAAAAAGAGTATATTGTGGATATATTCTACACACATTAATATTCAGGCAAGTCAAATTTTAGAAAATACCAGTCTTCGATCCACCTGTAGTCATAATTAAAATCTGGGCCCTATTATGAATTAAAAAATTAGAAAAATCCTAAATTCAATACAAATAAGATTAAATTTAGCATGGTAAAGAAAAACCACTCACTGCTTTTAGGTGAGAAGAAATATAAATAAAGACAAAACAGGATAATCAGGAGAACAGGATGAAGATGTTTACAGGCTTCTTCTATGCAGTAGAAAGGGTTGTTCTGTGACCTCTGAATTCCAAAGTTTTATCCATAAGATCTTGCCTTTCCCTAGAACAGTTTTTCCCTCTTAAAGACTAAAGTGAGGTACCTGGAAAACTCTGAGATGCATGATACAAAGAATACTAATTCTATCTTTTCTCTGAAGATTGCTCAGTACTAAATATTGAACTGGTTGGCCTGATTTTCTTGCCTCTGCATAACTTGGAAACCACCTTTCCCTCCCTTTATCCTGACTTCTCAGATAGGCAGCTTGTTTTGGTAGACACCCTGATTCTGTTCCCATCATGACCTCTGTATAGACTATGCGACATTAGGACTCTATACAATGTGTTCTGGCTTAATCTTAGCAAGCCCTAACCAGTAGATTGGCCAAGAATCTAAAGGTAATACCAACTGTAGATCTTTTTTTTTTTTTTAAGATTGATTAATTTATGCATACAAGAGCTGGGGTGCAGGCCAGAGGGATGGGCAACAGGGTGAGAGGATTCACCAGAGACAGAGTGGGGAGCAGAACAGGCGGATTTACTGAAATACACTGCTGAGGGGAGCAGCGGGCGCAACAGGAGAGGTCTGCTGAGCCATGTGGGTCACCTCCCTGGCCAGTATGAGGAATCGAACTCATGCTACAGTAGCTTGTGATAGCTTGATAGTGCTGTCATTAAACCCTGCACCACCAGAGAGGCCTCCCAACTTCAGAACTTCTAAAGAGGTGAGGCAGAGTATGGTGGGGATGTGGAAGAGAAGTGCCATAGAGACTTTGTTGAAATGACTCATTTGCACAGCAAGAACACAGTTTTTCATTTGAATTATGTTTACTTGAGGTGAACTGCATCTAGGGACTAGTTCTAGCTCTGAGCCTAATCACCCCACCTCTTTCATCAATGTCTTCTTCCTTTTATTACTGCCTGGCACTTATGGGTGCTTGTATGACAGCCAGCAGAGGAAAAGCACTGAAGAAATTTTTTAAGAAAATAAGGTAGATATGGTGCAGTAACATACACCTGAAGGATGTGATCCTAAGCCTCTAAATCATATATAATGTTGTAAACCAATGTTACTTCAATGAAATAATAATATAAATCCAACTTTCCTATTTCAGACTTCATGCTCATTTGCATTAGCTGATTCTGCTGATTCAGTTTACAATTGCTTCTTTATATTCTAGATCTTATATTCTTGCCTTGATCTAGAAAATCAGGAAGATATAATCTTTGGTAATTAATTTTAGATCCTTCCAAAAATGTAAAAAATAAGATTATATTTTTGCATACAAATCTAACTCAGAGATTAAGAAAGTTTGCTTATACTGAGTCGTTAGGAAAAGAAATACCAAATATCATGTGATTACACTTATATATGGAATCAAAAAAACAACAAAGAAAAAAGCAAGTTATTAGATACACAGACGATATTGGTGACGCCAGAGGTAGGATTGGTCAAAATTGGTGAAGGAGTTTCAAAAGCACAAACATCCCGTTATAAAAAATGTAAATCAATGGTATATAATATACCACATTGTATCTGTAGTTAATATGTTATTGCATATTCAAAAGTTGCCAGGAGAGAAGATCTTAAAGGTATTCAACAGAAGAAAAAAATTGGGGGTAAATATTTATGGGCATAGGACAATAACTGTAATAATTCTGATTATTTTATAAGATATAAATATTGAATCATGTCATTGTATACCTGAAAGTAATGTTATATCAGTTATATCTCATTTTAAAAATTTTGCTTATAATCTAGATCTAAATGGCTTTATAATAATTCAAAATTAAGAAAATTAAGTTTTGAAAACCTAAATAGTTAAAGCTGCTGAGGTACACATGTGTTAAGTACTTTCCCCACCTTAGAATTGATGAATTTGTAAGTGAGTAAACAAAATATAGTTTAAGAAATCTGCTGCAATTCCAGCCAAGCCCTAGCTTTTTCTAAGTTCAGTAACGGAAAAGCAGAAGCTTGAATATACTAAATGAAGAAAGCATCACCGCTCACCAGTCCCGTCCCTTCATTTCATTTTCCTCTTTCTGTGACCATGAATTTTGGATTTGGTATCAAATTCAATCTGCTATATTTTTCTTTGTGTACCTGCTGATATTTTTTTGTCCCTTAAACTCAGATAAATCTGCTAAATCTTTCAGAATACAATGGAATTTCAAATCCTCCTCACAGCAGCCTCAACTCTCAGTATAGAAACAAGGTATCACACTCATAAAAATGTATAAAACAGAATGGTGCATACAATTTCACAAGCTTTCCAGTAATTCGAAGCACCCATAAATTCCATTTTTCCCCTGCACACTGCCAGTACTCACAACAAATTAAATTCTCATTCAGCTGCTTGGCTAGGAAGCATAACAAAACAGGATTGGGCATGAACCAGTGTTGTCCTTTTATTACTTTTTCTTACTCTGTATTTCAATGCTCTAAAATGAGGAGGCCACTGTCAGTAGTCATTATGGTTTTACCTTATTCTGGAAGTTATATTCAAGATTATCACATCACAGTCTCCTCCCACAGTAAGCAACTGCAGGGAACTGTTCTAGCAACCCAATGGGTCATACAGAGAAAGATATTTTTTTATGTAGCACCCCCAGGATGTGAGATTTGGTGGTGCTTTTACAGTCAAAATTCTTTCTGATGGTGCTCCCTCCATGAATCTATTCCTTTACCTTTCTCTGTTATGCCAAAAGGCATCAGGAAGACAAATAAGGCAGACAATTTTATAATTTAGATAAAAAGTGGCATTCATACTTTCTTAAACATTCTAAATATGAGTAATACAATTAACTATTTTGAGCAATAACCATTTATAAGACATGCATTAAGTGTTTTGTAGAACTTATGTTCATTTCATCATCTTAAGAGTTGCGATGGAGGTAGATATTATAACCAATTTATAGGAAATGTAAAAAGGCTCAAAGAGAAAAGTTATAGGTTCTATCATTTGAACCCAACCTTTCTGGCTCTAAGGCCTTGCACCCTTAACTCTGTAGCCACTTCCTAATAGTGGTCCTAAACATTGATTTAAAACAGAATCCACTATCAAACATTTATTAATATACCATAAAACTTCCTGGGCCATTAATGGAGATCCTTTAAAATTCTGTTTATTAATATGTGCCCAGATGAGTGGGTAAAGAAAGATGAGTGGGTAAAGAAAGACAGATGAGTGGGTAAAGAAAGTATGGCATATATACACAATTGAATACTACTAACCTATAAAAAGTAAGAAATCTTGCCACTTTGTGCCAATATGGAAGGAACTGGAGGGGATGATACTAAGGGAAATGTCAGAATGAGAAAGAAAGATGCAAGATGATTTCACTCATCTGTGGAATATAAAGGAAAAAAAGGAACAGATAAAAGGAAACCAAAAAACCTAGAAATCTGACAGCAAAGCCAAGGCTTCCAGAATAGGGGGAAAAGTGGTGAGGAGTAAAAAGAGGAAGGAGGCCAAATGGATTTTGGTAATAGGTAGGATATGGTAATATCCATCTGAAGAAACATTACCTCAAAAAATATAGATAGATGATTTAAAATAACATTTCTCAAAAAATTCATGTATATTAACCAAGCAAAGATATTATCATTAACAATCACAATATCTATAAGACTTCTAAGTCACAGACTTCACACTATCAACATGCACTAGAAGTGAGAAAATAAATCCAATCATACCATTAATATATTGATACAAGTACCAGAGCTATAGATCATACAAAGCAAGTTAGGCCTCCATAGCCAATTATTCTGGCACACATTCTCAAATAATCTTACACATATTACTATGTGTTTATCATTTTCCTGAGATCTTTGGAAAATGCAAGAATAGATACAGCCCTTGTCTTGCAAATGATCTAATTGAAGAGATAAGACAAATGCCCATAAACAATTAGGAAGTGATGTTGGTCAGCAATGCAGAGCTGAGTGACACAAATGACAGATGGAAAGAGAGTATACTAGAGAAAGAGAAATCAATCACACTGGGCTCCTGAACTGGGAATATTTCAGAGATAGATAAAGGCAGAGGGCACAGCGAAAATAATTATGAAGTTGTAGACTTGGGCAAAGTGTGTTTAGGAGAATAGTAGTCTCTCTGGAGCTGAAATACAAGTTGGGGCCTAAATACTGGAGATACACAGTGATAAGCATAGTAGTCTGGGGCCAAACTGTGCTCTTATGTAACACACACTGAAGTATTTAGACCTTGCTTGTAATTAATAATGAGGCAAGAGTGTAGAAGATGTTTCAGCAGAAAACTGTTGCTCTTATTATGCTGATAGGTGTTATAACATTACTCTGGAAGCAATTTTTAGAATATTGCAAATTTCAGAGACCAAAGCTGAAAAAGACCAGTTTGGAGACAACCACAAGCAATCAAACAGGGGTAAAGGCCAGAGAAAGGAATTGAAGGGAATGAGGAGACAGCATGGCAGTGATATGCTGTGTTTTTACCAGGTCCTCTTTCAGCCTCCTCTGCACAGGCACACATTCCTCAATTAGTGCTGAACTAGGAGCTCTAAGAAGAACAGGTAGAAGCTCTGCAAGTCTATCTCTTTTTCCTGACACAGGAACTGAGAAACCACCTGTTGCGATGACATAGCTACAGATGACTCTTGTCGAGACACTGCTGGAAGGCACCCCCCTCCAGTGTCCTGGAGAGCCACTAGAGACACAGCAGACTTTGTATCAGCAAAAACTAGTGTTTATATATATATATATATATATATATATATATAAACAAACCTTTTTTTGTGCAATATAGGATTTCTCCCCTCCAGGTGCAGTCACCATTCTTTTCCCATCACCAAAGTGCCCACAGTACCCACAGTCTTCCACCACACTCTCCTCCTTCCCCCTGACCCCTTATCTACTCTCCTCTCCCCCAGCTATTTATACAGTAAAAATCATAATACTATATGAAATAAGTTAATAAATCATAAACTTTCTTTTAAAGAGAATAATATCAGAACTCCATAATAGCAGTTTTTCTGTAGAACTAAACTGGAAGTTCTGAAGAAGTACATATGGTCCTGAAATCACAGTCTTGTCCCCTTAAGAAGGTTTTCTCTACCCTCTGACCACATATTTGTACAAGTAATGTTGTTTCATTCAACGTCATTTCATTCGGATGTTGTTGAGAAAAAAAAGTAACTCTATTTTGTTGGAAGAAATGAATTGTTTGAAGACCCAGTTTCGTCATACACCATTTCACTTACAGTTACAGTTTCCAAGACCTCATCCAGGACTTAGGACTTACCGTAGACTGGAGGTGGAATAAAAGGGAAGGCTATAAGATACACTCTAACCTGGGTCAGCACATGGCCAGCCATGGAAGATAGGAATTAAGCAAGCAGTTTCATTCTGCCACCAATTCACATTCTATATTAATTGTCAGGCATTGTTAGACAGCATATTGGCTGACTTAGTAGCAGGTTTTCTCAATCACTATAATTACCCAATTCCTATATCCACAGGCATTTTTACAGTTGGAGTCTCTAAATGGAAGCAAACAAAATGAAAACAACATGAGCAAGTTTATACTTACTGAGTTCCAACATTACTCAAGATTGTGCACTCGTATCCACACATGTACCCTAGAATCGGAGTTACATGGTCTTCTAAAATAGACTCTGCAGAGTATATGACATGCAAAGTCTGTAAGTAATTATATATACATTTGTGCAAAAAAGAAGTCACCTTCAAGGTCCCTAGCAGGATTAAAAGAACAATCTGCAATAATTTTGAACGAAGCCAAATAATCCACATGGAAACTAAATCCATGTTGTTGGATGCATTTGGAGTGAGTTTTAACCAATAGAGCTAATTATGAGACTAGAACAATAGTCACACAAGGTCTGAATAAAAACTTGCATCTGAAAACTACATCTTAGCCTATAATTTAAGTATAAACACAAGTTTAAACAAGACCTAGCTATACGGAAAAAGATCTAGTCTGAAACAATTCTGAAAATCCTGACAAATGACCTTCTCAGAGTTACAGATGAGTGCCAAATGCCCATGCTGATTCTATGCTACATTAGGTCACTGGTATTTTCCAAGAAAACACCTACAGATTCTCCACATAGGACTCGGATATGAAAATGTCCTATACATATCAAAATATTTAGCAGCAACATGCCACTTTGGATGGCATTTTATATGGGCTTCTAGGGGTCTTTTGTGGCAAATAATCAAAGGGTGGAGATGTCATTAAATTAATCCAGATCAGCCAAAACCAAAACGTACCTCATGTGGTCAAGGAGATATTTGCTTTAATTCAAAATTAATTAAGTTTGAGTTAGAGCAGAAACGGAGTGGCCCCATAGATTTAACTGCACATATTCAATACAACACGAAGACTGGCATCCCGGTGCTTTGGCCTTGAATTTCTGCCATCAAAACCATTAGTCAATTCAGAGACAGAGCTTGAACACTTGACTGCCTACTCTCAGTACCATCTGTTAGGTGAGCCTTTGCCAATACATGGTCTGGTGTGCCAATGGCACTGCACATAGACAGTTCTTACGGAGAATGCAGGTTGCCTACATATTTCTACCAAAGAAAGAAGGTGTCACCTATCCTGCTTGAAAAATATTCTACCTAGAAGTAACACCATGAATTTATACTTGCCTACTTGTGTCTTATTTTAAAAGTTGAATATATGCTGTCAGCAAAAGTTTTTGGGCTTTGGACAAAACAAGAAGAATACAATTAGGCACTACAGAACAGATGGGTCAAAGGTATAGTGAGAAAAATAAAAGATTTATCAACGGGAAAAACAACTGACAGATCAAAAGCATGGGAAGCTAAGATTTAAATGCTTTTAGACAATTTTAACTTTGTTCTAATTGATTTAGACTATTTGTTCTAACTGATTGCTGTAGGAAGTAAAATTACCAATCTAAAGCAGCAGTTCGTAACATATTAGAAAAGTCTGGGAAGATTTTATAAACTGAAGATTTGCCTGTAGACCAATTAGACAGAATCTCTGGGTTGGGACCAGGCATCAGCATTTTTGAAAGCACTCTTGGAGATGTACAGACATGTTTGAGGATAACTGACTTAAACAAAAAAAAAAAAAAGAAGAAGAAGAAGAAGAAGAAGAATTAGCTGTTGAGGTACTTTTGCTTCTGCTCCAAGAAAGAAAGTAATATCCTTAAGTTTATATACAAGGAAAGATAATATATAAAGTCTGAAAAATTTGCCAAGGTCATAAAGCTCATAGCCAGGAACCTGCACTGACTGACATTTTCACTAAGATACACTGAAGTCTCTGAGCAGGAATCACTGAGGGGCTGGCAAAGTGGGGACAGAAGTTCACCTTTGGACAGAAGAGAGTTCTGATAAACATGTCTTCACATCCACCTGCCACAGCAATTCCCACCATTTAGAAATGTCTTTTACTTATGGCAAGGTCACCAAAAGTTCCCAGATAGAATGCAGAAGCAACAATAATAATCAACACTATCAACATTATAGTTACCAACTATTGTGAACCTGTTACATATAAAACTATCTCTGTGGTTTTATATGCACAGTTTCTGTTCTGTATTACATCATGCAAGGTAGATAGCAAAATACTCATCTAAGAGTTGATGTAAGTGAGATCTATAAAGATTAAATAAATTGCCCCAAATCACATAAGTTATACATGGCAGAATCAGGATATCAACTGGCTGTATGCTCTTGTTAAATTTCATTCTATGTTGTTCAAAGTAGCCAAATATTTTAACACAACTACTTTCAATTATTAGTTCATTAGCAGTTGCATGATCAACTAAATTCATAAGATATAAGACAGAAGAATGGAAGGAAAGGGTAGGGTATAAGTGATGTGGTAGTTTTAAAATATAGCCACCATTTCTTTGATGTTTTTGCCTTTAAGAGACAAAACCTAGTTTTCCTTCCCATCAGAGTAAGTTGAACTTAGTTACTTGCTTCCAATGTATAGAATATGGAGAGAGTGACAGTGTATGACTTCTAAGACTCAGTGATAAAATGTATCACTTGCTCTGGGAAAAGTTAGCTGCCGCATCAATAGATCTGCTAACAATAACCGTGTGAGCAAACCATCTGAGGAGCAGATCTTCAAGTCCCATCAAACTTGAACATTGGGCCTCCCCTGGTGGCGCAGGCAGTTGAGCGCAGCACTGTGAAGTTGTCTGCAGCCTCTGCAGTGCAGGTTCCATCCCTGCGGACAGATGAGGGTCCCACATGGTGCAGCAGAACTCTCTCCTGTCTCACCCGCTGCTCCCCTTAGCAGTGTATTTCATCTGCCTGTTCTGTTCCCTGCTCTGGCTCTGGAGAATCCTCTCACCCTCCCACACACCTGGCCTGTACCCCAGTTCTTGAATAAATAAATAAATCTTAAAAAAAAAAAACTTGAACATGACTACAGCCCCAATCAACAGATCGAATGCAACCTCATGACACATCCTGGGCCAGACACACCCACTCAGCTAAGCAACTCCCAAGTTCTGACCACATAAACTGTGAGATAATAATGTGTGTTACTTTAAGCCACTAAGTTTTGGGGCCATTGTTACATAGCAATAGATAACTAAAATAGAAGAATAAAAAACTGAGGGAGACAAACAATAAAATGTTCTGATTATGGGGGTCAATGATGCATAAGAGTGACTAATCCTAAGCACTCAGAGATTGCAGGGAGACACATGGTAACTCCATGATGATGTAAGAAGGGGTTGGGGCAAAGAGTGACCAAGGAGGATCATAAACTATTTATCAAAACCCTTTTTGAAGGAAACTGGTTTAAAGGTGAATTCATTTTCCCAGGTTATTACAGAGTTTGACAATACTCCATGTGACATACTAAAAGGCACCCAAGCACCTGAAGCAATAAAGCGTCATCCAAAGTAAGGTAATTTACTCACTGGCAAGCTATGACTACTGTATCACAGAGGATCAAAAGATGCCTCAAAATCTGTGGAAATCTAAGGCAGGAAAACCAAAATAATTTGGAGCAAAGCTGTGCCGCCAAAGCAGGTACAAATTCAGAAATACACTGCCTCTTTGGACATACTGCTATCCAAAGATTGCTATAGCAGGACTTTTAAAGTCCTTTTGCTATTTTACATAGTACAATAAGACAGGCAATGAGAATCTGACATTAATGAGGATTGCACTGACCCAAAGCTAAGAACTTTGTAATGCAGCACGAGTTCAATCCCCGGCCAGGGAGCTACCCACATGTCACAGCAGACCTCTCCTGGCTCACCCGCTGCTCCCCTCAGCAGTGTATTTCGGTAGATCTGACCTGATCCCCACTCTGTCTCTGGTGAATCCTCTCACCCACCCCCCAACTCTGGCCTGTACCCCAGTTCTTGTATGCATATATAAATAAATCTTTTTTAAAAAGATAAAATGTGATTTATTTATTAATAAGCAACTGCATCTATTACAAAGAGACACAGATGTTTATAGTTCAGTAACTCAGTCTTCCTTATTCAGGCTTTCATTGGGGAATGCCCGTATTCTAGATTCCAGCCCTGTCTAAATTCCACATATTTTGTTATCTCTAGTCTGTTAGGGAAACACTGGAGAGATAACGTTATATACTGATTTTGTTCTTGCCTGTAAATCACCTCCGCAGGTAACTGTTCTTATAATAAAAATGCCAGCTGGGTGGCAAATCTTTACACCAAGAAAAGGTTGTATTTTAGTTCTTTTGTGCATTTAGTACAAATTTTAAAATCACAGGAAGAGGAAAAATAAACTCCTGCTGAATAAAGAATAATAGAGGTGGAAAGGAAATAATTTTGGAAGATTTTTTTTGTAATGTACTCTGGCATTGTAGTCAATGCTTTAAAGGGCACATACTATGTGTTTTCTTAAGAAAATGAATTGATCATAACCTAATGTCAGTTTACCCACCTGAATAATAGAGCTTTCTTCACTTGATGCTAATTTATAGCATAACCCCTTTCAAAAATGTAGAAAACTGACTATTACATAACCATTCAAAGGTTATAACACAAAAGTTCCCTTTTTAATTTTCTTATTGCCCCTTCACCTTTGTAGTACCTAGACCATTTTGACATGAATGGAAGAAGGGACAGAAATGGGTTAAACAGTATGATTAGAGAGGAGACAAGGATAGAAATCAGAAAAATTAAGAGTGTCAAAAGTTTGGGTGAATTTTCTGGAATAGTTGTTTCATCTTCCCTTGGCTGAGATCTTTGACCTCCACTTATACACTCAACAAACTCACTATGATAAATCCTGCTGTGTCGTCAGAAAGGATGAACTGAAAAATCTCTGGCTCAATTATGAGCCACAGCATCAAATAAACCTGACGGTTGTTTGACTGCAGTCAAGTATCCTCAAGCCATCCTCACGCCCAGCCTGTCTCTTGATCAGCTCCTGAAACCTGATCCTTTGGTTGACTTTTGTGTTTTAGACCCTTAAGAGAAAGGCACTGAGTCACACTACCTATACCCATACTTCCAGTGATCATAGATTTCTGTTCCTCACCACAGCCTGCTCATGGATTCTCTATTAAGACTCTGCCTCCTATTCTCAAAATTATCCAACTCACTTTTCTTCTGCCCACATCCTCAATTATTCAACAACTTTAACAAATGCAAGTTGCTAAAGTAGCAGGATGTTTCAGAAAGAACAGGACTCATCCTAACACCTCATCCCCTTTAATACTTCTTTCCATTGTCTTAACTCCAGTACTTACTTCATACCAGACTGCCCTATTTACTGTAAATTATGTCAGGTCATACCCTGAGATGTAACATTTTCCTCAGCCAATGTGAAGAAATGGAAATAACTGTTAGGTTTCCTTTATCAAAATATAAACAATGAAAAGATAATTTTCAGTGCATAAAACATCAAATTGTAAGGCAAATTTGTGTGTAATTTTTAATTTTTTAAAGATTTATTTATTTATACAAGAACCAGGGTATAGGCCAGATGTGCAGGAGGGTGAGAGTCACCAGAGACAGAGTGGGGAACAGAAAAGGCAGACTGACAAAATACACTGCTGAGGGGAGCAGCAGCGAGAGAGGAGCGGTCTGCCGCGCCATGTAGGCATCTCCGGGGAACGAACCAGCACTACAGTGTCTGTGGACAGTTTCGCAGTGGCTGTGGACAGCTTCACAGTGCTGCACTCAACTCCTGTGCCACTGGGGAGACACCCCTTTAAAAAAAATGTAGGGCCTCCCTGGTGGCACAGCGGTTGAGCGCTGGGTTGCGAAGCTGCCCGCAGCCTCTGCGGCGCCGGTTCGATCCCCGGCTGCTCCCCGGCCACGGGAGGAGGGTCCCACATGGCGCGCAGACCTCTCCTGCCGCCCGCTGCTCCCCTCAGCAGTGTACTTCGGTCCTTCTGTCTGCTCTGCTCCCCGCTCTGGCTCTGGTGAACTCTCTCACCCTCCCACGCTTCTGACTGTACCCAGTGCGTGTATAAATAAATAAATAAATCTTAAAAAAAATTAAAATAAAAAAAAATTTAAAAAAGTAAAAAAAAAGAGACTTTCATTAATTAATTGATTCAATGATCCCAAACTAACATTGAGTCGCAAATAGTACCAATATTTCTAAGGGCTGCGCTGTATCTTCAAATACCAGGTGAGGGCTATCAATGGAGTTTCTCTAGTTCAAAGGAGATGTTACACACTAACTCTATGCTATATGCTCTACTGGTTTGCTAGTTAGCATTAATGCAATATATATTTACTCATTCTCCAGGTAAACATATCAAGATTGACACTTTAGTGTTAATCATCAACTAGGAAGGAAATCCTCAGGGACAGAGAAAAATATCACTGAAAAAAGATGTCTGAAAAAAATGATTGGTGCTTTCGTCTTCCCTCAGTAGCTATGTCCTCTTTCTTTGCATGGTTCTATCTTAAAATCTAACACCTCAAACTAAACAAATGGTCTAGTAATAGAGGAGAAAGCCAAATGCAGTTTCATGATCACTTTTGCTAAATCTGCATGTAATTTTTTATATGCAATGAAAGAGTGATTATCAATTGTAGGGGTGGAGGAAATGAATGTGCCCAAAACTTGTTCCCCTCTAATTCAGAAAACAATGTTGCAGGAGAACAAAGACCAACACACCAACAATGTAGATTTGAGGAAATGTAATACTATTATAGACATAATTATCAGACACATCTCTTCTCTCCAGCTTCTGTTATCCCCAAATTCTCATAGATACAATTCACGGAATCCCTACCAATGGTTTCAGTAGAACCTACTTTGAGAAGCAACTTTGACTAAATCTACTGCCATGCAAAGCCAGAGGAAGATATTCCAGCAAAAAGGCTGGGAATATGTAAAGGTTTTGAGTTAGGAAAGTGCTTAGCAATTTGAGAAAAGCAAGGAGCACACTGTGGCAGAATGATGGCGATCAAAGTAATATGAAATATGTAGTAGGCAGAATAACAGCCCTCCATAGATGTTTATATATTATGGAAATATGAACATGGCATAAGAGATTCTGGACATGCTATTAAGGTTATGGAGAGATTGACAAATTATCCTGGATCATGCTATCATCATCATGTGGGTGATGATTAGCTGTCAATATATGTTCATTAATTATAATAAAGGAAACATTATGATAGGGAGTATTGAAACTGGTAAAGTTATCTGTATGTGGGGACAGGAAGTATATTTGATATCTCTGTACCATCTACTCAATTCTGCAGTGAAACTAAAACTTCTCTGAAAATATAATCTTTTATATTAAGGATAATAGGATTACTACCATTCCTAAGTGGATTACATGCAGGGGGTAGAAAGAACAAGACATAAAAATTACGGTGAACTTTAGAGAGGTTGAGCTATCAGACTTTATAATGAATAATACATGGGGGCAAATGAATGAGATGAAGAAATCAAGGCTGGCTTTTGTGTTTAGGGCTTGTGCAAAGCGGGCCCATGATGGTGTCATTTATAGAGATAGGGAAGATTGACAGTACCACAGTTTTGAATGGAGGTTTGAAAACCAAAATTTCCATTTTGACAACATTAGGTGAGAAATAGCCTTGAGAGATGTAATTACAGATTCAGTGGCTACATACATGAATGAATCCGGAGCTCGGTTGAAGGTTAGGCAGGAGATATATATTTGAGAATAATTATCTTATAAGTGGCTTTAAGCCAATATAACTGAATGATATCACCTAAATAGAGAAGAAAAAGAAAAGAGGCTCTGATACATGCAAAGATTTAATGGTCAATTAGAGGAAAAAGCACCAAAGAGGAGCAAACTGTAAAAATATGGCTTTGAAAGTGCATGATGGAGGGCGAAGGGGGCGAGTAATTCAAAACAGTGAAGTTAGGCAACTATACCCAATACCATAAAGAAATGAGGTAAATGAAGACAAAGCAGTGGCCATTAGATATGGCAACATAAAGACTTTTGACAACAGCAATCTTAAGGGTACAGTGGAAGAAAAGACAGATTGAAATTGTTTGACGAATGACTGGTATATGAGAAATTGGAGCTGGTGCAAAAGGACTACATAGCAAAATGTTTATTATATAAAGGAGAGCAAAGTTGTTAAAGAAAGGCCCAAGGGGCCTCCCCGGTGGCGCAGCGGGTTGAGCGCAGCGTGTTGAGCACAGTGCTGTGAAGCTGTTCCACAGCCTCTGCAGTGCATGTTTGATTCCCAGCCAGCCAGGGAGATACCCACATGGCACTGCAGACCTCTCCTGTCTCACCTGCTGCTCCCCTCAGCAGTATTTTTCAGTCCGACTGCCTGCCTGTTCTGTTCCCCGCTTTGCCTCTGGTGACTCCTCTCACCCTCCCGTGCCTCTGGCCTGTACCCCAGTTCTTGTATAAAAATAAATAAAACTTTGATTTTTTTTAAGATTATTTATTTATTTATTTATTTATTTATGCAAGCACTGGGTACAGGCCAGAGGCACAGGAGGGTGAGAGGAGTCACCAGAGACAGAGCAGGGAACAGAACAGGCAGACTGACGAAGTACACTGCTGAGGAGAGCAGTGGGCAGCAGGAGAGGTCTGCGCACCATGTGGGACTCCCTCCGGCAGCCTTGGATTGAACCGGCGCTGCAGAAGTTGCAGGCAGCTTCACAGACCAGTGCTCAACCACTGCGCCACCAGGGGAGGCCCAAATAAATAAATCTTAAAAAAAAAAAAGGAAAAAGAAAAAAGAAAAAGAAAGGCCCAAGGAAGGTTTTAGGTTGTTTATTTTTTTTTTAAGATGGAAAATTTTGAAGAATATTGGTATACTGTAGAGAGAGAATGATGGTGATGCAGAGATGTTACACATTAAAGGATTGTAGTTTTTGTGAAGGAGTAAAGGTGTGAAATTCAGAGCACAAGAAGAAGAAAAATATTCATTTGCATGGAGGCCCACTTCAGTTCTAGAAAAGATCTCTGGCGAACCCCCAAGCCCTTCTCCTCACTAATGTTTACATTAAAGTCCAAGCCCTTCCCTTTAATCTTTCCTTCCTGTAAGTAGAAAGATCCTCATTTCTCCAGGCTGCATCTTAAGGCATGACAGAAATGGTTATAATAAGCTACTTAGCTCAGTGGAATCAATATTTCTCTTTCAACATTTTCTTTGGTTGTACATTGTAAGATGTTAACCATCTAGTTTATCACCACAAGAACGAATATATTTTATTTTTACATGCTAAGGTTAAACATCCAGTTTAGGGACACTGAAAGTGTATCAAGAAATTGAAAGAAAAGCTAGGTTATGTATTTCTTCAACAGTCTCTCCAATTCAGTTTAAGTTCATGATAAGTAATTCTGTTGATTTGAATAACGTCAACTCTCTCTACAGAAGGCCCAGTTCAAGAAAGTAAAACCTTTATACAAATATCAGGAAAATAATTTCAAAGGGCATTTTGATCACAACATTTACCATTTTTAATGATATTCTGAAAAACTTCAAACTTTGTCTCCAGTAAGAGTGATTTTTAGTTAAAATTATATCCTCTTAAAGAGCTTGTTCTCTCTTGTAGAGGTCATATATTCACTACTGTATGTTTTCCTCTTAGATTTTTTTTTTGCATGGACTTCAAAGAAAAATCCCACTTCTGCATGTTTTAATAATTTATTTTCAATAATTTAGTGGTAAATCTTCGCTCTGTATCTTAAAGCTGTGAAGAAATAAATTGGAATCAAAAATTCAAACTTAAGTCCTGGTTTTGCTATTTATTTGTGAACTTAGAAAATTCTTTACACTTTCTTTAACTCTGGTTTACTCATCTATTTAATGAGATGTGAGGAATTTTCCTATTAATATTGTTGAAAACTTCATATAAAGTTCTGTAAGGCTGTGTGAGACTCAGATGAGTTTGGAGAGAAAATAGAAGTTGGTAGCTGGAGAAAGGAAGAGAATGAAAGGGAAATTTTGTTTTTTTTTAATATGTATTTATTCATCCATTGCTTATTTTTTTTAAAGATTTATTTATTTATTTATACAAGCACTCAGTACAGTCAGAAGCGCAGGAGGGTGAGAGAATTCACCAGAGCCAGAGCGGGGAACAGAACAGGCAGACCAATGAAGTACAATGCTGAGGGGAGCAGCGGGCAGCAGGAGGGTCTGCGCGCCATGCGGGATCCTCACCCAGTGGCCGGGAATCGAACCGGCTCTGCAGAGACTGTGGGCAGCTTCGCAGCCCAGCGCTCAACTGCTGTACCACCAGGGAGGGCCCTGAAAGGGAAATTTTAAACCATAGAATGCTGCACAGATGTATGGTACAATGAAACCATATGGATGTATGTATGATATGTAAGTAAAACTTAGTGGAATAAGTCACTACTGAATTATACAAAGAAGTTGCCATTTACATACAGCCTCTGCACTAGAAATCTCATGTTCTATTTTCTAGGATTCTATAAATCAAAGGGTCACAAGGCATCAAATGTGTAGATAATGGAATAAAAAACTGGACAAGACATCCTGATTTTTTTTTTTTAAGATTTATTTATTCTTACGTATAAGAACTGGGATACAGGTCAGATATGGGAGGGTGAGAGAATTCACCAGAGACAGAGTGAGGAACAGAACAGGCAGATTGACTGAAATACACTGCTGAGGGGAGCAGCGGGTGAGACAGGAGAGGTCTGCCATGCCATGTGGGATTCTAGCTCGGCCGGCTGGGATCGAACCAGCACTGCAGAGGCTGTGGACAGCTTCACAGCGCTGCGCTCAACTGCCTGCACAACTAGGGGAGTCCCTAGACATCCTGAATTTTAACCCCAGTCTGTCATTGCCAAACATGTAACCTTATGCAAGTCGTTTCAGCTCTCTTATATAGATTTATTATTTTGTATATTATATAATAACCATTAACTAAAAATATCAAAACCAAAAGGTTAAAATTAATAGGTAAAACTCTTATCATTGTAACAGAATATATGAAAAATCCCAGTTAAGGTAGGAAGAAAAGCAGTAAGTACAATGGCAACTAAAATAGCAACTAAAACAAGAAGAAATTTCTCTGAAACAGGACCTTTTCATTAGAGACAATGTCAAAATACAATGTGTTCTTTTACCTTCATTATCGTGAATCTGTTTCTTGCTTCCTAATAAACTGTAGAAATAAACAGTGATATTTAAAATTAATTATGTAGCGCAATTTTCCTCCAGGAAAACCAATATAGCTTAATTTTCATTAGCTATATTGAAAATTGCATTACTCGTTTGGAAAACATTCAAGGGTGGTTTTATTTATAAACCAATAGATGAGAACTGAAATGTATTTATATTCTGTTCTGACACTTTTAAAAGGGGCTTCTATTTGAAAGATCTAAAAAGTGGAATTAAACAATGGTATTTTTCCTTCTAAACTTTAAAATGAGAAAACCCGGTATATCCTTGAAGCCAGAAATAATGATATCCAGGGTTAAACTGCAGCATTCAGGATGCTAATTAGCTAACCATGACTGTATGTATAATGAAGATATTAAGCTTTCTCTAAGAACATTGCAACTTGAAATTCAAATAACTAACATTATGGGATAACTGGGAAATATGATTAACTGATTTAAACACTACTGAAAATGCACCACAATTCTCTTTCGAGAGGAAGAACAAATATATTCTATAGACAAATGCCAAAATCAGAATTAGCAAGCACGTAGTCAAGAAAGGAGGTGACTAAGAGTACAGGGGTAACCATTTTGAATAAATCACTTTAAAGCTAGTCACGGTGTGAATGAGGATAATTACATGGCTCTCAACTCTGCTCATGTTTTTCTTTTTCAATTGCAAATCCCCTCAACTGTCATGTTTAGTTGGCTCTTTGAGATGTTACTATACATGGTAACAGATGAATCTGTTCTTCTGTGAGTTTTATAAATGATCTTAGCTCACACAGCAAAGACATTAAGCTTAGGTCAGGAAAGGTTTGACCCTTGGGTGCTTGCATGCAGTTTTCTATTGCACAAAAGCTTTACAAAGCTCTATAGAAAGATTTGAAAATACATCAGAAAATGATTTGAAGTACAGAAAGTAACCAAGATGTCCTGTACATTGTCAGTGCCTGTACTGATTGCATGTTTACTAGAAAAGTAACGAAATAAACTATTTAACAGTGATTCCCCAAAAAACAGTGTATTTTAACAAAAATGACTAACTTTGGCACTCTGTGTTCTTCTACATTGTTCCAAATAACTATGTATACCACTCTAACAATCAAGAAATCATCAATAAAAGAAATTCAAGGAAATCAGTTTAAAACATGAGTTAATGAACATACTGTCTAAAGGAGATAGCAGAGACTATTAGAAGCAACAAAATTTCATAACAGAAAAGCAACTGAACAGAATCAAAAACAAGCACCATAGAGAAATAAAAATAATAATAATAATCAATCAGACTGATAGGAATTTATACTTGTAACTGAAAGATAGTGGCTGTGACTTGTACTCACTAGCTGCTAATAAGGGTTCTACTATGATAGAGGCTAAGAAAAACAAGACTTTTGGGATAAGATTAAAGAATTCTATTTATCTCTAGGAAAACAATGAAAAGAAATAGGGAAAATCTAATACACTACAATTCAATGCAAAGCGGATTCCTTTAGTAATGAATGAAATACTCAAATGATTTTACAATAAGATTACATTCTAAGTTCTGATTAACCATAGGTATTGCCTAAAAGATCATGGCCAATCAAGACTAAATCCAAGAGGGCCCTTCTGGCAGTGGAAGGCAGGAAAACATGTGAAGTTCTTTGCAAAAGGAATACTATCTCACACTTCTTTAGAGTCCTGCTATCTAACACAGTTGGAAAAACACAGTTGGGAAAAAAAAACAGAATGTAAACAATTCAATATATGGTTTTTATTTTATTCACTGAATAACATCATTCACAAAGTATTTGTGTAGAACAACATTTTTGCAGAAAGAAAAAAACTTACTGATGGCTGCCTTAAATCATTTCTTTTTTTAAAGATTTATTTATATATACAAAAACTGGGGTGCAAGCCAGAGGTTGAGAGGATTCACCAGAGACAGAGTGGAGAACAGAATATGCAGACTGACCGAAATACACTACTGAGGGGAGCAGCAGGTGAGCCGGGAGCAGTCTGCTGCTCCATGCGGGCAGCTCCCCAGCGGGGGACCTAACTCGTGCTGCAATGACTGTGGAAGCTTCATAAGCTGTGTCTCCTATCCTTGCATCAACAGGGAGGCCCTGCCTTAAATCATTTCTAGAATGAAATACATGTGAATAAAACTAACATATTAATTAGATGCTTACTTTATCCATGAAAATACTAGTTGCTGTAAAACATTCTCGAAACCATATGAGAGGCAAGCTATATATGTAAATATTTAGAAATAAGAATTTCAGAAATGGTTAATAATATGAGAAGGGTATTGTAAATAAAGGAGATTTTCAAAAGCATAAGAGGGAGGATAAAAGAAACCATTGTCTTTCTACTTTATCACTCTAATTTATCGGAACTCTGATTTTCTGTGTTTATTTAAATTGTTCCTTCTTAAGCCTACTTTAATGAGTGTTTATTCTGTTTTCCAGATCGTTCTCCCTTCATCCTTCCTTGCAGGTATGGATAATGTTACACCAGGTCTAACCTAAAGTTTTCTTCAAAGAATAACTCTTTTAAAAAATAGTTAAAAGGTGCAATGAGCATGTAAAGGTTTAAAGACAATTTAATGTATTTAAAAAAGGGTTTGTAAACAGAAAGTTAAACAAATAAATAGATGACAAAAATAAAACATCTAAATTTAGAAGTCTTTATATCCTGACACAAAACTAGTTCTCTTTGTCTTCATATTTTAATCGAAAGTTCCTAAGTTTCAAATACTATACATCAATTTGGTTCTATTTTTTATTTGTACATGATTTTTTACAGCACAATAATTTGAAAAAGAAGACATAGGCTCTAGCAATTTCTGCATTTTATATATAATTAAAACCAGTTAATTGTGGCATCAAACCAAAAAATATTGGTTTTCTTGAAATAGTATTTACAAATGCCATGCTTTACATATGCACAGTAGGTTTCCCATTTGCTAGACTAGAAGATTAGAAAAATTATCACGGAATTGAGTAAATATTGAAAAAAATGAAGAAATTCACAATAAAATGGGAGGTATTCTATACAGCATCCATATTTCTATATAATTATGCTATCTGTGAGAGCTGTCACGTGAAACGTGAAAGCAAAAGATAAACGAGAATGACTTGTTTGGAAGTATACAATGTATCACACCATTACAAGTGAGTTCAGTCTCGGGCCTCCCCTGGTGGCGCAGCGGTTGAGTGCTGGGTTGCCAGGCTGCCTGCAGCCTCTGCAGTGCCGGTTCAATCCCCGGCCACCAGCAAGGGTCCACAAAAACAAAAACAAAACAAACAAACAAAAAAGAAAAAAACAAGTAAGTTCAGTCTCATTTTCATGATTCACTTCCAAAGGATTTAGAAGGACCTAGAAATAAATGTGATCTCTTTAGAGTGCCTCCAGTTGCTTTGGGTCTCAATGCCCTAAAACCCTTCTCCAACTCTCACTTTCTTGTGTGAGATAGGAGGCATGAATGGTAGCCCTTACTTATCACAAACCAGCTGTGTTACATATTGCAAGAACTCATCTGTCAAAGACTGGCATCAACACATCTTCACATCCTTAAAGAATGTTTAAATATTTTTTGTGAAGTAGATTCAAATGTATTCTTGTCACTAAAATCAAATAAGATTGCAATTATGGGGAAAATGTTAATGACTGAAACTTTTTTAACAAAATATTCACTCATATTTTCTTCAACTGTGTACTTCTTTTTCTGCATCCCAAACTTGGGAAGAAGTATGATATAGTCATTAAGAATGTGAACACGGGGGCCTCCCCGGTGGCTCAATGGTTGAGCACTGGGTTGCGAAGCTGCCCACAGCCTCTGCAGTGCCGGTTCGATCACCAGCCACTGGGCGAGGGTCCCGCATGGCGCACAGACCTCTCCTGCAGCACCCACAGCTCCCCTCAGCAGTGTACTTCGTGAATCTGCCTTTTCTGCTCTCCCCGCTGGCTCAGGTGAATTCTCTCACCCTCTCGTGCTTCTGACTGTACCTAGTGCTTGTATAAATAAATAAATAAATCTTAAAAAAAAAAAAAGAAATGTGAACACTGGAGTCAGACTGCCTAGTTACAAACCCTGGTAACTTCACTTAATTGATTTATGCCATAGTTTCCTCATTGATAAAATGAGGATAGTACAAGTGTTCCCTGAAAATTCAGAAGGATTAACAGAGGCGATACATATACTCCATTAGAACAGTGCCTGCCTAAGTACTACATAAATGACAGCTGTCATCCATAACAGCACACAATAGGAACACATTTAGCACAAGATGAAATATTTATTCTAAGTTCAAATGCAAATATTGCATTGTGTTCCACAAATAACTATGACTTTTAGATATCACATGTCCACTTTACCAAAGAACATATTCTGCCTTCCAGTTCTAAAATGGCTATAAATACATGTAGGCTAAGTGACCAAATTAAACACAATTCAAATTTTTGTTTCTTTGAAAATGCTATACTTAAATTACATAAAAATGAGGAGGGTTGTTATGACAGGAACTTTGTTGCTGCTTTGTGATGGGAACCCTATGAGGGACACCACAGTTGAGGAGCAGGTTTTTAAGACAAGACTCTGCTACTTGATCAGAAGTTCTTGTGCCATTTATTGAAAGCATACAGGCAAGTAAAAGCTGATCATGTGACTATAGTATGAGAAATAAAGTCCTGAGCGTGGGATTGTAATGGGACACAATGTTTCGCAAGGAACAAAGAAGGGGACACCATGACCACATGTCAGGAGACATTCGTATCATCAAAGTGTGTGATGTTATCACAGGCAATTATCCTGAGACCACTGTAGATATAGTCACGCAACCAAGTCAATAGCGTTCTCAGGCCTGACTCATGATACGGGCTATCCTCCATAGCTAGTCAAGGAATGCTCTGCTGTGATCTGCATATAGCAAATAGGTCATAGTTGCCCATGAATGGCCAGCCAGGAGCTAGCTCATAGGAACCCACAGAGGGGAAGGCCTGAGGTACTTGGGTCAGTGGCGGATTGGTTGATTAGGTAGCTGATTTACTCTAACAATGATATTTTATTCAAGGTTTGTTTTTCCAGTGTAAATTTTATGGTTGTACCTAACAGGCTAGGGTCTGATATTTATAAGCATGATTGACAATAGCATTAATTAGAAGTCATTTATTAAATTATTAAATAATAATTGTGAACAATTGAAATGTGCTCTTTCTAAAATATAACCTCAAAAGTTCTATGTTAATGCCCTTTCTTTTCTAGGTTACTGAAAATCTTCAAGGTCACACCCAAAATACAAAGACTTCACTGGGTCCAGACTCCTCTCTCCTATGTCTCTTGTGTCATCTCCCTAGAATGCTGGGGTCTGCACCCTTACTCTGCACAAACCCTCCCATCTCCATCTTGAACCTGGCCAACTACTACCCACTCTATAGGACTTAGTCCAGTGCCTCACTGACCTCTATGTCTCTACTGTGTGCTCCCTTGGCAGCATTCTGGGTGCACTTCCATCAGCAGTTACCACTGAAACATAAATGTTGACTAATTATCTACTTTAAGATGAGAAATTTATTTTTTTGGCATTCACTCTTTTTTTAAATTTATTTATTTTTATATTCCCCATACAATTGCACCCCCCCTTATTTTGACCCTAATCCCACCTTTCCCCACCCACCCCCATAGTGTGTCTTTGGTTTATAGTTGTTTGTTGATTTTGATTTTTTCTTTCTTACATACAGTTATTCTTTTTCCTGGTCCCTTATTTAGGTTTTCTAGATCTCTGCTATGAGTGAGACCATTGGTATTTTTCTTTTTCTTTCTGGCTTATAACTCTTCTGCACTGCTGGTGGGAGTGCAAACTGGTCCAACCACTATGGAGAGCTGTGTGGAGATTTCTCAACCTACTAAAGATAGAGCTTCCATATGATCCAGCAATTCCACTCCTAGGTATTTACCCAAAAGACACAGAAACATTAATTCCAAAGGGCACCTGCACCCCTATGTTTGTAGCAGCACTGTTTACAATAGCTAAGCTTTGGAAACAACCCAAATGCCCAAAAATAGATGACTGGATCAAGAAGATGTGGTACATATACCCAATGGAATATTACTCAGCAATCAAAAAAGATAAACTTATGCAATTTGCAACAACACGGATGGATCTGGAAGGGATCATGCTCAGTGAAATAAGCCAGAAATAAGATGAGAAATTTAAGTTCAATTACCGTAGAAGCATGACATTAACTTTAGAATGCAAACATTCTACTTTTATAGAGTTCTCAGTAAACTTTGTTGAACTTAGTTCCTGAATAAATCCCAAGCCAAAATGTCTGCCTTTTGTAAATAGAATGAGAAGTACTACTAAGTACTGTTAGCATATATTTTTTTTTTCAGTGAAAAGAATAAGTTGTCTTTTATCAAAGAGGGATAGGAATACATGCACATATACATGCATAGCATAATATATATAAAAGATGAACCAAAAACTGATTTAAATAGTAGTATCCAGGAAATAGGGACAAGGTAAGTAGGAAAAAAAAGAAGCTAGCTTTCTCCAAGTATGCATTACTTTGAGGCTTTGACTTAGAGACATAATAATATTTTAAATATTAAACAAAAATAATTTAGACTAAAAAAGTAATCCATATAAACAAAAGCAAAAGGAAACAAGACACTATCAGATTGGTAACTTCACCACACACAAATTATTTCTAATGGAATAATATGTAACTTGACTGTATGTTCTTTATGGGTATAAATTTAGGAAAACAACAGCTGCAAAGATCTTAATTTTTTTTTTGTTTTTACAAATCAGTTTTAATATTACTGTTGTTACACTAAAATTGCTTTTAAATTGTTGTGTATGTATAATCAAGAAACTAAGAGGGGCGGAGCAACATGGCGGCGAGGAGACGCTGCGAGTAAGATCTCCCATTAAAAAAAGTTAATAGGGAGGAAAAGCGGCAGGTCCCAGTGAGAACTGGGACACGGAAGATAAACGGACGACTCCAGCAAACTGCCCAAAGAAGAAAGTTGCCATAAAAGAGGACCAGAAGGGAGGGAAGCGCAGAACCCTGCTCCCCTCCCCCGCCCACAGAGGCGGCACTCTCCGACCGGCAGAGACGAGGGAAACAACAAACCAAAACGCCCAACAAGAAAAACGGATGCAGCAAGTGGGTCTGTGAGTGGAAAGGAACTATTTCAGCCACCACACCCCGTGAACGGGAGCTGAGGCGAACCCTGCAGGATACGCCGCGGAGGTGAGCTCCAGGCGTCATTAAAGAGAGCCCCGCCCACCAGGAGGAGACCAGCACCAGCACACAGCCCCGGCCGCCCAGTAAGCTTGCGCGAAAGCGGCGCTCGGATTGCAGCTGCCCAGGTCCCAGCGCCTGCGACCTAGGCTTGTGGGGAGACGGCGGAGGCCCTCCCTGAGTGAGCAGGAACAAGGTGCCCAGGCAGGGGAGCAGGATTCAAAAGGCGCCATTCCCGCGCCACTGATCTGGGCTACAGCCCGCGTCCTGGAAATGAGGGCTTAGGAACTGAGACCCGGGCGGAGGCCCTCCCTGAGTGAGCAGGAACAAGGCGCCCAGGCAGGGGAGCGGGATTCAAAAGGCGCCATTCCCGCGCCACTGATCTGGGCTACAGCCCGCGTCCTGGAACTGAGGGCTTTGGAACTGAGACCCGGGGCACGAAATTAGGGGCGTGGGTTCCCCACGACGGTGGGGCACAAGGCAGACACAGCACCCCAAAGCCGTTGAGGTGTACCCTACCATCCCCGCTCTGCTCCCTGTCCCACGGGGTGGAAAATCAGCTCCCCAAGGGCTCTAGGAGAGATCTCTGGTGCCACCTAGCGACTTGACCCCAGCACAGGCTACTGAAGGAGCTAGTGGCCAGCTGGGGAGTTAGCCCACACCGGGCCCCTTCTGAACAAGTAGTCTGAGCCCACAGGGAGAGCGAGCACCCACAGCCGGGGCAGACCAGGCGCGCAGAAGAGTGTGCCTGAGACCAGAAGCGCAGGGAGTGTGTCCCACATCACCATTTTAGAACAGGGACATTTCTTCAGTAAAGACTACCTGCAGAAGGCTTCCTCAGGAGCCAGAGGTGAGCGGGGGAAGTTCGCCCACACCAGACCCCCTCTGGCCTGCAGTCCAAGCCCAGAGGGGAGCAGGAACCCACCGCCGGGGCAGACCAGGCGCACAGGGGAGTGTGTCCCCACATCGGCATTTTAGAACAGGGACCTTTCTCCAGTAAAGGCTGCTTGAAACTGACAGATGACTCCTGGAAGAACCAGAGGGGAACAGAGAAGCCCACCCAAGATGCCGGCAAGTCCCAACAACACAGTGTCCCAACGCATACGGCAAATTAGAAAACAGACAGTAGGGAGGAGAAGAACCACACGCAACCTAGCAACTCTCCAGAGAAAAAGCACACCACAAAAAGAAAGCCATCCCCCAGATTGCAACGACAATAACTTGGAAGAATTTCTGAGCCTTCCAGAAAGAGAATTTAAAATTGCCGTGATTAAAAAACTGACAGAAGTCATAAAGGAAAACAATGATAAGGGAAAAATAATCAACGATCAGAAGAATGCAATTGAGTCCCTAGAGAGGGAAAACAATGGTCAGAAGAAAGAAATTGAGTCCCTAAAGAGGGAAGTAAAAGAAATGCAGGAGATCAAAGAATTAATGGAAGAACTAAAGAATTCTGGGAAAAGCAATGAAAGCAGAATAGATGAAATGGAAGAACGAATAAGTATTCTTGAAGACACAGAAATAAAAAGAACCAAAACAGAGAAGGAAAGAGAAGTACGAAGGAAAAAGAACGAAGAAAGACTTCGGGAACTATCTGACTCCATGAGGAAAGGAAATATAAGAGTTATAGGAATACCAGAAGGAGAGGAGAGAGATGTAGGAACAGAGAAAATATTCAAAGAGATAATTGAAGAGAACTTCCCAAATGTGAAGAAGGAGCTGAAAATTGATATACAAGAAGCAAGAAGAACACCAAACTTCCACGACGAAAGGAAAAATACAGCAAGACACATAATAGTAAAGCTCCCAAGAATCCAGGACAAGGAAAAAATAATGAAGCTGGCAAGAGGGAAGAAACAGATAACATTCAAAGGAAAACCAATCAGGCTTGCATCAGACTTCTCCGAAGAAACACTCCGGGCAAGGAGAGAGTGGAGGGACATAGTCAACAGACTCCAAGAAAACAGATGCCAACCAAGAATACTCTATCCCGCAAAGCTCTCCTTCCTCTTTGAAGAAAGAATATGGACCTTCCCAGACAAACAGAAACTCCGGAATTTCATTGCAACTAAACCCCCACTCCAAAAAATACTACAAGGAGTCCTAAAGCCAGAACCTCAGAGCGACGAATAACAATGAAAGAAGGCCAAAAAAAAAAAAAGTTATTAAAAGAATAAATAAATAAAATCAAAGGAAAGACAAACACAATGGCAAATACAGATGTTAACATATCAATATTAACTCTAAATGTAAATGGACTAAACTCTTCAATAAAAAGACACAGAGTTGCAGCCTGGATTAAGAAACAAAACCCAACCTTTTGCTGTCTCCAGGAAACACATTTAGCTACAAAAGATAAAAATAGGCTCAAAGTTAAAGGATGGAAAACAATCCTACAAGCAAATGGACCAAAAAAGAAAGCAGGAACAGCTATACTTATATCAGATAAAACAGATTTCAAACTCAAAAAGATAAAAAGAGACCCCAATGGTCACTACATTATGATCAAGGGGACAATACTTCAAGAAGAAATAACACTCATTAACATATACTCACCAAACGAAGGAGCACCAAAATATATCAGACAACTGTTGTCCTCTCTGAAAACAGACATCAGAGAAAACACATACGTAGTGGGAGACTTCAACACACCACTATCAACAATGGATAGATCAACAAGACAAAAAATAAGTAAAGAAACCAAAGCTCTAAATAAAGACCTAGAGCAATTGGGCTTAACAGACATCTATAGAACACTAAACCCCAAAAAAACGGAGTACACATTTTTCTCAAGCGCACACGGATCATTCTCCAGGATCGATCACATACTGGGGCACAAGACAAACATCAACAGATACACCAAGATTGAAATCATATCAACCATCTTTTCTGACCATGAAGGCATCAAACTAGAAATAAACCATAAAAAGAAGGCAAGGAACTTTCCTACCTCATGGAGATTAAAAACCACACTACTGGAAGACCATTGGACTAATGAGGAGATCAAAGAAGAAATTAAAAAATTTTTTGAATTGAACGACAAGGAGGACACCAATATCCTAAATGTATGGGATGCAGCAAAAGCAGTAATAAGAGGAAAATATATAGCAATAGAAGCTCACATCAAGAAACAAGAAAGAACGCAAAGAAACAACCTAATCTCGAAGCTCAAAGATCTAGAAAAAGAACAACAAGAAAACCCCAAAACCAGTAGAAGAAAAGAAATAATAAAAACCAAAGCAGAAATAAATGAAATTGAAACTAAAAAAACAATCCAAAAGATCAATGAAACCAAGAGCTGGTTCTTTGAAAAAATCAATAAAATAGACAAACCCCTAGCCAGGCTCACAAAGGACAAAAGGGAGAAAGCACAAATAAACAGGATCATCAATGAAAGAGGAGAAATCACAACGGACACAGCAGAAATCAAAAGAATAATCAGTAACTACTATGAACAGTTATATGGAAACAAGTTTAACAATCTAGAGGAGATGGACAAATTCCTACAACTCTACAATCACCCAAAGCTAGATAAAGAAGAAATAGAACACCTAAACAGACCAATTACAATTAGCGAAATTGAAATGGTAATCCAAAACCTCCCCAAAAACAAAAGCCCAGGACCTGATGGATTTACAAATGAATTCTACCAAACATTCAGAGACGAATTAGTGCCTATCCTTCACAAACTCTTCCAAAAAATTGAGAAGGAAGGGACAATACCAAACACGTTCTATGAAGCCAACATTACACTAATACCAAAACCGAACAAGGACAACACAAAAAAGGAAAACTACAGGCCAATCTCCCTAATGAACACTGATGCAAAAATCCTCAATAAAATTTTAGCTATCAGAATCCAACAATGTATCCATAAGATAATTCACCACGACCAAGTTGGATTCATTCCAGGGGCACAAGGATGGTTTAACATCCGAAAATCAATCAACGTTATCCAACACATCAACAAAAAGAAATATAAAAACCATATGATAATATCAATAGATGCTGAGAAAGCTTTCGACAAAGTGCAACACCCATTCATGATAAAAGCCCTTGAAATTCTTGGGATACAAGGAACATACCTCAACATCATAAAGGCCATCTATGACAAGCCAACAGCCAGTATCATTCTCAATGGTGAAAAGCTGAAAGCAATTCCATTAAGATCTGGAACAAGACAAGGATGTCCACTCTCACCATTGCTTTTCAATATAATACTGGAAGTCCTAGCCAGCGCAATAAGACAAGAGAAAGACATCCAAGGAATCCAAATAGGAAAAGAAGAAGTCAAACTATCACTATTTGCAGACGATATGATATTATACATAGAGAACCCCAAAAACTCCACAGAAAAGCTAATTCAACTCATCAATCAGTTCAGTAAAGTGGCAGGATACAAAATCAACACGCAAAAGTCAGTAGCCTTCCTATACACAAACAATAAATCTGAAGAAGAAGAAATCAAAAAGACCATCCCTTTTGTTATTGAAACAAAAAAAATCAAATATTTGGGAATAAATCTAACAAAAGAGGTAAAGGACCTATACAAAGAAAACTATAAAACACTGTTAAAAGAAATAGAAGAAGACACAATGAAATGGAGAGACATCCCCTGCTCATGGATTGGAAGAATAAACATTATTAAAATGGCCATCCTTCCAAAAGCAATATACAGATTCAATGCTATTCCAATCAAAATTTCAATGTCATTCTTCAAAGAAATAGAACAATTATTGATGAAATTCATATGGAATCACAAAAAACCCCGAATAGCCAAAGCTCTCCTGAAAAAAAAAGAAGGGAATGGAGGCATCAGACTCCCAGACTTCAAACTCTACTACAAAGCCATAATCATCAAAACTGCATGGTATTGGAACAAGAACAGACATACAGACCAATGGAATCGAATAGAAAATCCAGAAATAAACCCACAGATTTATGGTCAACTAATCTTTGACAAAGGAGCAAAGACTATGCATTGGAGCAAAGAAAGTTTGTTCAATAAATGGTGCTGGGAAAACTGGGTCGCTACATGCAAAAGAATGAAGCTTGACCACCACCTCACACCATACACAAAAATCAACTCAAAATGGATTAAAGAACTAGACATAAGACCTGAAACCATAAAATATATAGAAGGAAATATAGGCGAAACACTACGTGATTTGCACATCAAAGACATCTTTACAGACACATCACCCAAAGCAGTGATAGTGAAGGCAAAGATAAACAGCTGGGATTATATCAAATTAAAGAGCTTTTGCACAGCAAAAGAGACAATAACAAAAACAAAGAGAAACCCCACCAACTGGGAGAACATTTTTGCACCCAACACTAATGATAAAGGACTGATCACAAAAATCTGCAAAGAGCTGATGAGACTCAACAACAACAAAGAAAATAATCCAGTCAAAAAATGGGCAGAAGAGCTTAAAAGAAACTTCTCTGAAGAGGAAATGCAAATGGCCAACAGGCATATGAAAAAATGTTCAACATCACTTGTCATCAGGGAAATGCAAATCAAAACTACCATGAGATACCATCTTACACCAGTGAGAATGGCACATATTAAAAAAACTAGCAACAACAAATGTTGGCGAGGGTGTGGAGAAAAAGGAACTCTTCTGCACTGTTGGTGGGAGTGCAAACTGGTCCAACCACTGTGGAAAGCTGTGTGGAGATTTCTGGACCTACTAAACATAGAGCTTCCATATGACCCAGCAATTCCACTCCTAGGTATTTACCCAAAGGACACAGAAACATCAATTCCAAAGAACACCTGCACCCCTATGTTTATAGCAGCACTGTTTACAATAGCTAAGCTTTGGAAACAACCCAAATGCCCAAAAATAGATGACTGGATCAAGAAGATGTGGTACATATATACCATGGAATATTACTCAGCATTCAAAAAAGATAAACACATGCAATTTGCTGCAACATGGATGGCGCTGGAAGGGATCATGCTCAGCGAAATAAGCCAAAAAGAAAAAGAAAAATACCGGATGGTCTCACTCATAGCAGGAATCTAGAAAACTTAAATAATGGACCAGGAAAATGAATAACTATAAGAAAGTGAAAATCAAAATCAACAAACAACTATGAACCAGAGACACTTTTAGGGGGGCGGGGGCGGGAGGGGAGGGATTGGGGTCAGAATGGGGGGCTGCAATTGTATGGGGAATATAACAATAAAATTTATTAAAAAAAAAAAAAAAAAAAGAAACCCAAGCTGGAAATAACACGTAGTGCCCTTTGGTTATGATCTATATAAAAAAGATCAGATAGAAAATCAAATATAGGTTTACCTGCTATCCAAAAGTAGATCTTTTTATTTGGTATTACTTGGTAGATTATAAAAAAAAAAAAAAAAAAAAAAGAAACTAAAATTTTCAATTTAAGAGAGGAGATATAATTACATGAAATAAAAGATCACAAACCACCCTATAAACTGAAATTTAAATTGGAAATATGGAAATATCAAAACATCAAAATAAACATATAAAGTATTTTCTTTTTAAAATCATTCTACAGAAAAGGCCTAAAAACAAAACTAGTAGTAAAGATCCTGGCCAGTATTCAGATGGTGGATATGTGAATATCACTTCCCACGGAAGGAACCAATATGCAGCTGTTTCCATGTCTGCAGCTAATACAAGAAAAAAACCTGGAACTGTCAGTCTTACCAAAAAGTGAGGCTGTATCAATGACAATTAGGATAATATCATCAGAACTCAGTAGCAACACTGAAGTCATTGTTATAGGTAAAGAAGAAATCAATTTGATATTGTAAGAACAATAACAGCAATTGATTGAAAAATATCAAATATGATAAAATGTGTGAAGTCACATGTATGAAAACAACTTAATAGTCACTCATAGAAAATTTTAGAGAACAAATCTATTATTGTGAAGACATAATTAAAGTGACAAAGATATGCATTTCTTCTGCCTATCTGGTATAAAATGTATCTGAATATAAACATAAAATAATAAATTTATTCTTTATAGAAAAAAATCCAGATAATCAATGTACAGGAAATGATAGAATTAGAATTTTACTATTTTGCAAAGACTATTGAAGAAAGAGAACTATGTAATGATCATTAATGACAGCTAAAACACTAGGTGAAAAATAGATAAGAAACTTTGTAATGGATGAAACAGGCCAATCACACAAAACCCTACAGATCAATCTTAACACCATAATAAAGAGGCATTAGATGTTATGCAATTCTTTTTTTTTTTTAATTTTATTGTTATATTCCCCATACAATTGCAGCCCCCCATTCTGACCCCAATCCCTCCCCTCCCGCCCCCGCCCCCCTAAAAGTGTCTCTGGTTCATAGTTTTTTGTTGAGTTATGCAATTCTTAATTGATGCCATAGGAGGCATGCAATGTTCTAAATTAAGTATTCTTGCCAAAACATCAAATCCAGATCTTGTCAAACCATTATGTATACATATAACTTATAGGAAATAGGGATGAAAGGAAATGTTTAAAGGATATCATGGTGACTTCTCAACACAATACAAAGTGTGGAAAATTCTACAGGACAAGTAACCCAAGCTTCTTTAACAAAAAAAGTGCATGGAGGAAAAAGAGAAGGGGAAATCTATACATTAAAGGAATTTTAGTTTATATAAATAAAATACAAAATGAGGATCTAATTTGAATTCGGATGTGAAAATACTCATAAGTGTATGCATGTACATGTGTGTATGTATATGTATACATGTGCATATATAGGAATGTGTGTGCATGCATATTGGCATTGATGTTGACTTGTACTTGAAGTCATCAACTTTTTGCTATCTTCAAATAGAGTAATAGTGTCGTACCAATATTTACTTTAAAAGAATCCCTATCTTTTACAGTTGCATACAATGAATTACATTATGTCCAGCATTATTTTCAAAGTAATTATTGATAGCTCCATGAACACTAGGCGTATAAAAACTGAGACTAGACTGTGTGCTAATAATTGTTGTCACTGAACCCAAGTGATAAGCACAGGACAGTTCACTATATTATTCCCTCTGCTTTTGTACTTTAAAATATCCATAAGAAGTGTTAAAATGAAAATTATTTTAAAAGCACAGAATTAAACACAAACTTCATGCCACGGTTTTGGTCACTGTTAGTTAAATTTATGTGCAGATTAACTTAACCTTTTGAGTCTTCCAATCCAGAAACATAGTAACTTTGCCTATTCCTCAGTAACATTTTCACTGTTGTCACTGCCAGTTTTGTTTCCACTTTCTTTTGATATATCAATAGATTGTGCACATTTCTTAAGCTTACTGAGAAGCAATTCATAATTTGCAAGACTCTTCTGTTTTACTAGCTTATGTCTTTTTCCATTTTACTAAGAGTAATCAGTTTGAAAACTAATAGGAATCAATCTTTTTTATATACTTACTTTTCAATTTTCCTGGTAATGATACTGTCTTTCTGGTCCTAATAAGCTTTCAGTCTAACACTTAATTTATGTTCAATCTAATCTCTAATTGTTTATATATTTCAAGCGCACAATTCATAATCCAAAAATAAGCAATGATTTTTTCACCTTTTTTGTAAAATATCTCTCATGGACTAGATGGAAATATTAGATCACTCTTAAGTTGTTTTCTGAGATTCCTATTTTGAAAGATTTTCTATCTTAAAGCAAATAGAAACTTGCATCATGTTCCTGCCAAACCCGGAGCTCTTAATATCTCAATATTGGGAAGCCCAAGGTTACTATCAATGTGTGTGATGAATTTACACAATAATTGAAATTCTCAACAAATTCTGCCATCAATTATAGTTCAGGGAACACTATCAAAATTGAGAATATCTATCCTCAACACACACCACAATTTGTGTGCCACTACTACTGGAAGATTAGAAAAGAGATTTCCTTGATTCTTATTTCCAGGCTAATAAAATAATATGGTTAAACTTAAATGACTCCATGTTGTCCTTAGTCAAAAAGTGAATGTGGAGAAGGTTATGAGAGAAACTGACCAAAACTGTTGAAGTGAATCTCAAAATATCAACATGAGTTTTTCATTACCAGAAAGGATGCCTTTTGAAAAGAAGTTGCATTATTATTACAGAAGACATTACCTTGGCTCCACTACACACAGAATATCTGGGAATTGTCTGCTTGAAAGCCTTGGCTAGCAGTGCTATCTGATGGCCTCAAAATGATCAGATATTGAAAAGTCTAAAGGAAGTTATGCCAGGATATTTGGCATAAACTACCTAAGACACCTACTTTTCTCATGGGGAAAGACCCAAAAAATAAAAAGTTAGGTCAGGATGCCACACTGTTTTTGCATTATGAGATAAAAAATTTTCCCTTAAGTAAACTGTTTTGCACAATGAATATCAGTGCTTTTTTTCGACCTCAACTCTCTGAGGGAACAATGTGACCACATGCCAACTTTTTGCAGCACACAAACTGCCACACACAATTATTTCTGACAACAGGTCCATATTTGCCTCAGTCAAGTTACAGTATTTGTGGACAAGGATCTTTCCAAGCTGTCACCATTGGACCTCATCAGTTTTAGCAAATGGTTAGGATGAAAGAGTGGTATAGACTATCAAAGAAGCTCTGAGGTGAATTTTTGAATATAATGACCAATAATTCTTTCCTCTTGTTTTCATTCACCATTATGTTATGGGTGGCTACTAAGAGGTGATGGTCATGCTAAATACTAGTTAGGTTAAGTCTTACAACTTTTCTCAAACACCTCTATAGAAAATAAACTGGGAACTTATGAAATAAGAATTCTCAATGCTGCTCTAGCTAGATGTATTAATCATTCATTTTTTTAAATCATTCACTTTGATCACTGCAGTTTTTTTTTTTTTTTTCTTTGCTGGGACTTAATTCAATTCTTGCCTCTGCAAGTTGAGCCTGGATAGGTACCAATTCTGTGAAGTCATGTAGTACCATATGCTATATAATACCATATGCTATAAGGTGGGGTACTCGCTGCCCACATTGTAACAAGTCTTTTATGTATATGCCATCCTGGATTGTAAAGACAATGAGTAAAAATCTCTTTTTCTCTTAATTCTACCTCCAGAAGAGGCAAAAATTGACATACAAGTTCCAGATTACAAACAGACATTTACATCAGGCTTCTTCATTCTGGCTTCTAAATCCAGCCTTGTTAACACTGTTGGCAAGCATTTTTTTTTTTAAGCTGCAGACATGCCAGTAAGGGCCTTTAAAAAAATTATTTATTTACGCATATAACAACTGGGGTGTAAGCCAGAGGTGCAAGGAGGAAGAGGACTCACCAGAGACAGAGTGGGGAGCAGAACAGGCAGATCCACTGAAATACATTGCTGAGGGGAGCAGCAGGCAAAGCAGGAGAGGTATGCTGTGCCATGTGGGTTGCTTCATGGCCTGCAGGGGATTGAACTTGTGCTGCAGTGGCTGGCGATAGCTTGATAGTGGTATCTAACCCCTTTGCCACCAGGGAGGCCTCCAATAAGGTCCTTACTGAAAGTCCACTTAAGCCAAATGTCACCTGAGATAATACTATGGGTGAGGAACAAGAGTAAACATTTCCAAATAAGGAGTCTATCCTCAAATTGCTCCTACATGTGTCGAGAAAAAATCCCAAATCAAAAGTTGCTTTTTTGTGAATTCAAGGTCACTGAGTACAGGCACAAATTAAAGTGCCCTCAGAGTAAAAGTTCTCAAGTTAGGAGGGCATGAGGAAGCAATAATAATCTGCCTGCAATACTTCTTGGTCAAGTAATGACTGTAAATTATTAAAAAAAGCCATACTTTGTACATAATTTTCCCTTACAGTTGAGCATTTTCAGCAGCAACTCATATTCCTTTCAGGACTCTTCATTATATAGGTAGCTCCTCCTGAAACAGTTTGATATTTTCCTGTTAATAATAGATATTTAGGGATTAATGAGATTCTCCCATCCCTGAATTTAAAGAGTATTTAGTTGGATAAAATTACATATAAACAATTTTAACAATGCCCAGAAGTGCTTATATGAAAGTCACCAAAATCTCTTTAGAAGGTTTGTTTTGTGGAGGATATAACCATTAAAATATTTCTTATAAAAATGTCACCAGAGTGGGCCTCCCTGGTGGTGCAGGAGTTAAAGTCTTGGTGTTATCAAACTGTCAGAAGTCACTGCAGCACAAGTTCAATCCCAGGCCAGGGAGTTAACCCATGTGGTGCAACAGACGTTTCCTATCTCACCCACTACTCCCCTCAGCAGTGTATTTAAGTAGATCTGCCCGTTCTGCCCCCGCTGCTGTCTCTGGTGAATCCTCTCATCCCCCACAACTCTGGCAAATCCTCTCATCCCCCACACTTCTGGCCTATACCCAGTTCTTACATGCATAAATAAATAAAAATAAATCTTTAAAAAAAAAAGATGTCACCAGATAGAAAATAAACATTGTTGTTGTAAGATAGATAGCAAAAACAGTAATTCATGACATGATTAAACTTGGCTTGTTCAGAGAATGATAAATACCTTGGTGTGGTTGGATTATAGCATATTGGCTGGAGAGTAGAAGCAAAGAAAAGAGAGTAGACTTGGATTAGATAGTAAAGGACCCTTGTATCAGGTTTTATCTACTGCTTTTGTAACTGCAATTAGCTCAAACTAAAATATCTAAAAGTTTCACTTTGACTCTCAATCCTCATTTCACATCTGATTAGACTTAGAATGATCAACTTATCCAAGAATAAGCAACCCATAAATCAGAATCAGATTTCCCAGAAAAGCTGGCAGAGTATAAGGATCACAGTTATCTTCTCCAGAAGTTTCAACTGAAAATTACTGAAAAAAACGAACTGATTTTATGTGATGCTGAGAGACTCATGAGTAGTATGTGGGTATTAAAAATATCATGGCAAACTAACTCCTAAGGCAGCAAAACCACAAAAAAGCTCAGACTTGAAGGAAAAATAAAGGTGAATACAAGACAGGTATACAAACGAAGAACAGCAAAGCTCAGGGCACTAGAATGAAGCTACAGGGTAAGGTAGAAAGTATCAGGTTTTTCTGCCCTCCTGCCATTAGGAAAGATGAGGGAACCCTGCGGTCCCGAATGCATGCCTGATGGCGGGCACCTGGAGTAGGGTGTGGGCATATGTAGATGGGATTCACCTGGGCTAAGACTGGGCTTTTAAGGGCAGCGGCATGGGGATGCCAGCAGACGCAGGAGAAGCAGAGAGGAGAACGAAGCAGAAGCAGAGAGAACGTGAGAGAGGGCCGGAGAGTCCAGATAGTGAAGACTTGCTGGGGGCTGGAAGGCCTGCCAGCCTCCCGGCCACCCAGCACCTCTGCCTGCCGAGTACCTGGTAATCCCAGTAAAGCCTGAAAACCACCGAGAACTCCAGGCCTCAGACTCCTCCTTTACCCGGTCTGCTAAATCAGAAAACCTGCCCTGTGTCCATTCATTCCTGACCTTACAATTGGTGTAAGTCGGCAAGATGATCCATGCAGACCGGTATGGAGCCCTCCGAAGACCTGGAGGGACTGAGGAGTAGCAGACTGTTTGCCTGTGACAACGCTGGTCGTGTCACGGCGGCACAGGAGATGGACAAGGTCCGGGAGCTGCGGGATGAGACCTCACCTGGAGGAGGAGACACCCGAGAGGACCAGCCAACAACCCCCGAAGAAGCAAGAATCATTGGGGAAGAAAGGACCACGATTCAGAGCTCCCAGTGTGGACAAAGGGAAAAGCCGATGAACTAGGACTAATGGACTAACAATCCCGCCAGAAGGCGGAGGACCTGGCAAGTTTGATATGTTTTGGGGACCCTGGGGAAGGATGGGATTGTTTGTACACCCCCGGAGATGGAAATCTGGGAGTGGCCAGTGGGCCTTGGTGGCCAAAAGCAGCTGGTGTATTGCCCAGCAGCTAAGCAGAAGAGGAAAAGCCAACTGAGAAGGCAAAAGCAGGTGCTAAGTTTGGGAAGCCCTGAGTGTCTGTTAAGCACTAAGTAAGCTAAAGAAGTCCAGTGAGTCTTTTAAAATCATCTGTGGGTTATGCCCTGCTCACGGTTGAGTGAGGGTGAGGAGATGAGGAACCCATCCTTGGGGGACAGGTAGGGAAAGTGGCTTGCGGTGGAGCCCACACCCAAAGAGGGGACCCAAGAGAGGCCGCATGTGGAGCTTGCATCCACGGATCTCTGACCCATATGCTTGTGCAGTGGGTTGGCCTGAGTGCAGGGGCCTGCATGTCGCATTGGTGGCTATGAAAGCCGAGTGTTGGAGCAACCGCAGACAGAAAACCCTGAAGGTTGGGTGATTACCCCCAAAGAGTACAGAATCGCCAACCCAAGAGTGAGTGCATCCTGGGGGTGGATGTGGTCCTGGTGTGTGGCTTGTGGCCAAGACCACAGCCAGAGAAGGCCAGGAAGCCTGATGGCTCCTGGCATGTGACAGTAGATGCTGTAAGTGGTTCCCCTCCTCTGGCAGCAGAAGTGGTGTATCATCTGCTGGTGCCAATAATTGCCTTTTGCCACTAGGTTGGTGCCCTGCCTGGACTAATTTGTGTTCTGTTGTATCTTGTTATATTGTTATGTATTTCATTTGCTTTTGCAGGCCATGGCTGCAGTGTTCATATTCGCCAAGAGAAACGTGTGTATAACTTGTATAGACTCTCTGGCAGAAAACCCTGAGTAGGTGGATTGTAGGGTAAGGTAGAAAGTATCAGGCTTTTCTGCCCTCCCGCCATCAGGATAGATGACGGAACCCTGAGGTCCTGAATGCATGCCTGATGGCGGGCACCTGGAATAGGGTGTGGGCAGATGTAAGTGGGATTCACCTGGGCTAAGACTGGGCTTTTAAGGGCGGCCTCACGGGGACAGCAGGGGAAGCCCAGAGAAGGAGAATGAAGCAGAAGCAGAGAGAGCGCGAGAGAAGGCCAGAGAGCCCAGATACAGTGAAGACTTGCTGAGGGCTGGGAGGCCTGCCACCCTCTGGGCCCCCCAGCACCTCTGCCTGCTGTATACCTGGTAAATCCCAATAAAAGCCTGAAAAGCCACTGAGGGCTCCAGGACTCCTTCTCTACCCCATCTGCTGGGATCATAGAAAACCTGCTCAGTGGCCTGTCCTGCCTTTACAGAAGCCATGATTCCCTCTTGATAAGATTCCCACTTTCTTTGACAAGTGATTGCTTGACTTTAATAACAAAATGAATAAAATCAGACAAACCTTGTGCCAATGAGAATGAGGCTGCTATTTAACCAGACAACAGTGAGTTTTAAGAAAGACAATAATGTAACCAAATCAGTGGTAGTGTTTTAGGGAGGAGACCATTTTGAAGTTGACAATGAGGCTATTACAAAGAAGATTTGCCAATACCAAAAGAAAAGCAAGCAATAATTCTATCCTATTTATTCCTTTGTCATAAAGTAACTCACTATTTACAAGGTTATGTTAGCTGTGCTTCCATGGTGGCATAGGGGTTAAATCTCAGCGCTATCACTTCTGCAGCCTAAGTTTGACCCCAGCGAGGCAGGTGACCCACATACAGCACAGCAGACATCTCCTGTCTCGCCCACTGTTCCCCTCAGTTGTGTTTCAGTAAATCTGCCTGTTTTGCTCCCTAATCTGTCTCTGGTGAATCCACTCACCCTGCACCTCTGGCCTTCACCCCAGTTCTTCTATGCATAAATAAATTTTTAAAAAATTAATATTTTTTAAAAAAAGATTGTTAGCAATGTGAGTGAGACATATGTATCTGAATATTAGTGACTTTATTTTCTGGAATCAATTTAGTGTTTCAGTAATTTAAGAGAAGGCAATGCTGAGTAATACAGCATCAATAAAGACTATTCTAAAAACAAAATTTACAGAAATAGAAAGTATTCAAATGAGGAATGTTAAGTTTTAAATTCAAGTTAATGAGAAATTTGTATAGTTACCATAATAATAGTAAGGGTTACTTTTAGACAGTGAGACCATGCTTTCTACGTCTTAAAATAAATGTGTTGCTTTTATAATTCAAGGAAAACAAACTTAAAGGATAGCTTATTTGAAGGCTAGTCTTTTATGTCTATTGAAAAAAAAAAAGATTTTAAGATTTAATTGTCTGGATAAAGCTATGTAAGACCATGTGATAGAAAGCCAAAACGGGGCCTCCCTGGTGGCGCAGGCGGTGGAGAGCCGTGTTGTGAAGCTGTCCACAGCCTCTGCAGTGCCTGTTCCATCCCAGGCGGAGGGCAATGGTCCTACATGGCGCGGCAGACCTCTCCTGTCGCGCCTGCTGCTCCCCTCAGCAGTGTATTTCGGTCCTTCTGCCTGTTCTGTTCCCTGCTCTGTCTCTGATGAATCCTCTCACCCTCCCACAAATCTGGCCTGTGCCCCAGTTCTTGTATAAATAAATAAATCTTGGAAAAAAAAGTCAAAATGGTTACAAAAGATACACTACATTCAAATCATCTAGATACCGCTCAGAGTCCCTGTACACATGACATCTATGAATAGAGTTAGTTACATCAAGTCTCTGGGCTTCAAAATTCCAATATGTAAAATGTGGGTTGGACAAAAAAATTTCAAAATCCTTTCCCATTCTGTGATTCTTTAAGCTGTTTTATATTAGTGTTAATATTACTATAATATTTTCCAAGTTTAACTTGCAAAGCTTTTAAGCGATCTGAAAATTACATAAAACCTCTTGAATCTTTTAGAAGTATCCAAAGAAAATCCACAAAGCTTAAGAATTAGGACTAATGACCTAAAATGTGATGGTATATTCAATGTTTTAGTTTTTTAGACATATATCTAGAGCACCACAGTAGAAAAACACCAAGACTGAAAATCATATATACCAAATCAAAAACATTTTCACGATTTTAAATAAGTATTATAAAAAGAAAAAATACATAGAATCATTGTAGGCTAGTGCCTTTAAGTGAAGGCCTGGCCTTCAATATAGTCAATCAATAGGGGAAATAATTTATCCACTATGCAAACTTATTACTAGCTTTGGAATAAAAGTTCACATTGAGTTATCAGAAGACAAAAACTTGGGGCATAAATAAATGGCATCCTATTTGAAATATTATATATTGTAAAACTACTTCCTTGAGATCTCTCTCACACACACACACACAAATATACCTACACACAAACATCTCATTCATATATACATATATATTTATATTTATATATATATATGTCAGGTTCAGTCATTTCTAATTTTTTTACTATGAGACCACAATAATAAATTTGAAAAGAGTAAGGGATGCATTCTTTAATTTGAAAGTTCAAAGCATCAGTGATAATTGAAATCAAGATTTTGATACAAAAGTGTGGAAAAACTAATTCACATTTTAGTTCAAACTACAGTTGGCATCTTTAGAAAGCATATACATAAAATTATACTATTTCATTATAAAGCTATAATTCATTCTTTTGAGGAAATACTGGACTCAGACAAATTAAATCCATTTATAGATATTGAAAATGTTCAAATTTGCAAGCGATTATAATAAAATATGAAATGCTAGAGAAAATTTAGCTTAAACGAACATAATGACCTACAAAGTCATTCTATTGTACCAAGTATATTCCCTCAATATACACAACAAATACATAAATACAAAAAAGATATTTAAAAATTTTCCCTAGCACTTTTAGAGGCTGCTGGCTTGCTGAAATAAACAGATTGGTTCATGCTAAAATAAGAATGTGGGATAAATCTCACAAAAGGGATGATTCAAAGTTCAAAAATACAAGAACAAATGGATATTTCAATTTCAGTCCACAGAAGAGTAAATAAAATAATAGCGGACACACAATGAATGATACTAAGTTATACTATCAGACTAAGTACAATATATCCAAACATCTTCTGATTTTAAACACCATACAGAAAAGTAAATACATAATAAAAGAACTTATTATGACACTAGTTAAAGGTAAACTGGAAGATATGAGTTACAAAGGAAACAGCAATTCACTTTTACAACTAAAAAATTTTTGTTCCCATTTCTCACCTGGTCTCTAGTCCTTGTTTATATGCAATCTTTGCCATTGTCTTCCCCACACTCCTGTCATCACTTACCATGCCTGAAACCCATCATGTGAAATTGATATCTGAAACATGCCAGATTGACTGCATACTTTTATTTTCCCTTGTCCCTCAAAACTCATGTAATGATAAATGAATAAAAATGAAGAAAAAGAGGTAGTAAGGTATGGATAAGTGATTTCTACAAATTTGGGGAAAATATAAAATACATGAGATGAGTAGGATCAAAAAATTTATAACAAGTGCTTACTGAAGGGGGACCCTATAATGTGAAGCAAAGCCTGGAGAGATTGGGAGAAGGTAAGGGTCACTGAAAATGTGGAGACTTGTTTAAAGTCTTCATGAAGAGTTATCAACTGCCAGTTCCCCATTTTCATCACAAAAAAACAAGATACTATTGGGCCTCCCCTGGTGGTGCAGCGGTTGAGCGCTGGGCTGCAAGGCTGCCTGCAGCCTCTGCAGCGCCGGTTCGTTCCCCTGCCGCAGGCGAGGGTCCCACCAAAAAAAAAAAAAAAAAAAAAAAAAGATACTATCTATTATGAACAGAATCTTTACATCATTCCCCAAAACTGATATGGTGAATTCCCAATGTGATGATATTTGCTGATGGGCTTTTTGGGGGATAGTTAGACCTTCTAAGTGGAGCACCAAGAATGAAATCAGAGGGGGCCTCCCTGGTGGCACAATAGTTTAAGTCTCAGCACTATGAAGCTATCAGCAGCCACTGCAGCCCAAGTTAAATCCCCGAGCTAACACACACGGTGCAGTAGTCCTCAATTGTCTCACACAGTGATCCCTGCAGCAGTGTATTTCAGTCAATCTGCCTGTCCTACTCCCCACTCTACCTCTGGTGAATCCTCTTTCCCCAACCCCCACACCTCTGGTCTATACCCCAGCCCTTGTGTGCATAAATAAAATAAATCTTAAAAAAAAAAAAGAAATCAGTGGCCTCATCACAGAAGAAACACAAGGAAATGATCTCTCTCTCATCATGTGAGAATATAAGAATGGGTTGATCTACAAACCAGAAAGTGTAACCTCACCAAGAACCCAGCCATATTGGTACCATAATATCACAGTTCCAGTCTGAGAACTGGGAGAAATAAGTTCCTGTTCTATGAGCCACCTAGTCTATGGCATTTGTTATACAGGCAGCCTGAGTTTACTAAACTTTCTTCCAGGAAAAAAAGGAGAGATTTATTTTGTGGAAAACTCAAATATGAGAAACCAGGGATTAAAACTAGGCAAATTTATAAAGAATTGCAACTGAACCCAGAGACCTCAGCACCATTTCCCTGCCTTGACATCCAGAACAATGGCAGCCTCCAGAAACATTGCAGAAAGCTGGGGTTCTTTTCAAGAGAAAAAAATAGTCTACATTCATCTATAGATTCCTCAGTAAAAATTTAAGTTCACTGTTTAATCTTGCTACCACAAAACACACAATCAAAACCTATTACATACAAAGGACCTTCTCTCAGCTTTTAGTGCCTCACTCTAAAAATCTGAATGAACACACAAGAACTTTAACATTTTAGAAAATCTTCCAACACTAAAGAAGCCAAAATGACTGACTAAATTACCTCAGAGGAAACAGTAACATTGCAGCAAGCAGTATACTTCCAAAACACTTTATATAATATCCTCAGAGTGAGAAAAGGTGTCACATCTATAAAAGTAAAACAGTATGCTATGAAGAAGGAGCAAAAGAGAACCAAAACAGAACTCATGCAGATTAATATGATCACCTAAATTTGGGGGTAGGGGAGATGATCAGCCAACTTTTCTGTAAAGAGACACACATTGTAACCTGAGAGGATTTATGGTCTCTAAAGTGTGCTGTGGCAAGCAGTCATAGATGATAAATAAATGCAAGCAGTCATAGATGATAAATAAATATGTATGAATGTGTTCCTTTTTTTAAGATTTGTTTTTTTATGCATACAAGAACTGTGGTACAGGCCAGATGTGTGGGGGGTGAGAGGAATCACCAGAGACAGAGTGGGGAACAGAACAGGCACATCTACTGAAATACACTGCTGAGGGGAGCCGTGGCCGAGACAGGAGAGGTCTGCTGTGCCAGACGGGTAGCTCCCTGGCAGGGTCTGAACTCATGCTGCAGTGGTTGCGGATAGTGTCATAGGTTGCATTTTAACCCCTTTTGCCACCAGGGAGGCCCATGAATGTGTTCCTTTATTTACAAAAACTTAACTTTATTTGTATGACATGACCCAGCAGCATCACTACTGGATTTGGCTATCCCATTGTTTGCTGACCACCAATCTAAAATTTTGACAAATAAATAAAAATTGTAGCATAAACTTGAGGGAATCATATGGAAGTAAGACAAAAAGAGAAAGAGATGAATATAAGTAAGAAAAGCCAAGGGATCAATTCAGGAAACCTAATATCTAGAGAGAATAAAAGTTCCAGAAAGACAGGAAATAGAGAAAATGGGAAGAAGTATTTTTTTTAAAGACATAATGATTTTTTTTTACAGAATTGAAGATTCGCTTCTCTAGATTTAACTGGTTCCACTAAACTGCAAACCCACAAGTGAAAAAAGGCCCAAATCAAAGTATATCTTTATACAGATTCCCAATACTAGGGAAAACATAGTACTAGAAAAGCTTCCAGACAGGAACAAAATAGGCCATACAAAGAACTGAGAATCAAAACAGTACCTGATCCTCAACAGCACGAGTGGGTGTCTGAAGACAGCGGAGCAACAGCTTAAATATCTAAGGAAAATGATTTCCAGTTGTGAATTATATAAACAGCCAATCTATTAATCATAAAGATAATTTTTGTTTTTTAATTCTGACAAGAAATTTTTATTTCACATGAACCCATTGTAGGACTCTACTATTGGATATGCTTCAACAAAATTAGTGGTAAACTAAGAAACCAAATAGATGGAATTAGGAACCAGGGGTATATTAGCAGTGGAGAATGTTGAAAAGTATTACTAAGTTAATCACCATGATCAGATATTGGGACAGAGAAATGAAGTGTTGAGAAAGGAAGGGATTGTTTGAATTGATTGCATGTATGGAAAAATTAGGCTCTTAAAAAATCTTTTAAAATATTGAATAACACAACTAACATTAAATATAGACTAATTTGAGAGAGAGAATATGAGAAATGAAGAGTAGACAGGGACATGTCTTAATTGCAAGAAAAACAAAAAGTTGAATGAGAATGGAAACATAATGTAGTGAACCACTTAATCTAGTAGCAGCATTATACATAATGTCATCTTAAATTAAATATTATCTATGTATTAATACCATATTAACATGAAAAACAGGAAAATGAGAGAATGATATTAAATCTTCATTCATAATAGTAAGAAACTGAATTATCTACATAATTCAGAAATTTTGAGAAATAATAGTTAAAATATAGGAACTGAATCTGAGAAGTGTAATTCGTGAAGGAGAAGCAAATGTGGATGTTTTTCAATATAAATCTTTTCTCATTTATATTTTCTTTTTAAATTATGTACATAAAATTAAGTTCTCTGAGACTATTTTAATATTTTCCTTTTCTTAGAGTTACCTATTAAATGTCAAATACATGATAACAATCCATTATCAGCTAATATCATGGGATTCATTTGTCCATAAGTGGAAAAACAAATCTATAATAAGGACAGGGTTGCTATAGACACCTAGTTAGAAAATACTGGAGATAAAAGAAAATCACTGAGGGATTTGGTGGAAAGAGGTGAGGTAAAGGGGTATTTAGAGGAAAGGTTTCTCTTTTTCTTGTATGTGAGAAATTCTTATTTGAAGACTGGGTTTTCTAATGTGAGGCTGAAGTGAGGGGTCTGCAAGTCTGTGAGTGGGTGAGCTCACATCCTGGTCACATCCAATGACCAATCAGAAAGCCAGACCTAAGAAAGTCAACTAGGTAGGACTCACTTCAGAGTCATGGCTATATGTTTGTTCTCTTTGCGTTAGCGCCTAAATTTCTTAATTTTTGTTGTAATTTCCAAAAATTCTGTTGAAACTTTAAACTGTACTAAATTATCCAAAAAGAGACTATGTTGGGCCTCCCCTGGTGGCTCAGGCGGTTGAGCACCACACTGTGGAGCTGTCTGCAGCCTGTGCAGCGCGGTTTCGATCCCAGCTGGCCAGGGAGAATCCACATGGCACAGCAGACCTCTCCTGTCTCTCCCGCTGCTCCCCTCAGCAGTGTATTTTGTCAGTCTGCCTGTTTGGTTGCCCGCTCTGTCTCTGGTGAATCCTTTCACCCTCCCCCACATCTGGCCTGTACTCTGGTTCTTGTATAAAACAAATAAATAAATCTCACAAAAAAAAAGAGACTATGTCAACTCATGGGCTGAAGTGTCAAAAGAGAAAGCAGTGGCTAACTAAAGCCACCTCAAGATGTTGGTGGTGATCACTGAAAATCCCAAAGGGAGAGGCTAACTGAAGGGACAGAGAATTACATGAATTTCTTTCTATTTGTTTTCAAATGTGCACTCCTCAGAAAGGAGTTTTCTGACCACTCTATCAACCTGTCACTAGCTTTTATCATTTGTTATTTTTCTTCATAGTGCTTATCTGTAGTTGACACTGTAGTATATGCCTATGATGTTTATTTTTGACTATCTTATCAACCAGAATGCAAGGCCTCTGATGGTAGGCACTTTGTCTTATTCATTGTTGTATCCCCAGCACCAAGAACAGTAGGAGTCTTATAAATATTCTATTTGTTGAATAAATAAATTCTCAACCTAGTATCTGACAGAGAAATTCTGTTTTTATTAAGTATTCATGTCATTTGCATCCAGAGACTGTACCAGTGACTCCCTGGATCACAATTTGGCCACATGGGGGCTCTCCTGGTAGCTACAAGAGATTCCTAAACATTCACACACACTCAAGGGAACTCCTTTTCAATCAAGATTGAGCATTAACAATAAAGAGAAGGGTTCTCCAGCACAGCTTAGAGAGTCACCAAATAGACAAGCATTTTAGTGTAACATAAGGACCCACAGAATCCTAGCTTCTGCTACTACAATGCACTCCGATGCAGAGTTTCTCTTCCTAAAAAGTTTAAAAAACTATGAACCAGAGACACTTTTAGGGGGGCGGGGGCGGGAGGGGAGGGACTGGGGTCAGAATGGGGGGGCTGCAATTGTATGGGGAATATAACAATAAAATTTATTAAAAAAAAAAGTTTAATAGCTCTTACATCCACAGCAGAAGGCAAAAAAAAAAAAATGGATTTATTGTTTCAGAAACAAAAATGAAATTAACCAGTGGAACACTGTACTTCTTTATCTAAATAAGATTTCTATTATCTTTCCTTCACTGGGGCTTAGGGAGTTTAAGTCTTAATACTGATATATTTGTCAGAATGGCAGATTAAAACACATTAGTGTATCCTATTGATAGTATTATACACAAAGCTCTAAAAACACAGTGAAAATATTATGGACTGAATTTCTGTGCCCTGATACCCCACAAATTCAAAGGTTGAAACTTAATCTCCAATGTGATAGTAGTTGTAAGTGGGATCTTTGGGAGGTGATGAGATCACAAGGGCTGATATATGTGCCTTTAAAAGAGAGCTTCCTGAGTTTCTCCTGCCCCATATACCATGTGAGTTACAGACAATCATCTAAGAACCAGCAAACAGGTCCTCTGCCAGTTTTTGATCTTGGACTTTCAGCCTCCAGATGGTGAGAAATGTCTTCTGTTTATAAGTCACCCTGTCTATGATATTCTGATATAGCAGCTCAAACAGACTAAGATAGAATTTTTTCTTTAAAAGTTTTTGTTACATCCTAATGTATGTGAAGCAAATATAGCAAAATGATCATAATTATACCATTTAACGACATTGACTTTATATTCAAAGCACAGCCCTATAGGCAAAGGAAAATATCAAATATTAAGGTGTAAATTTGGTTCAGACTTTTACAGTTACTCTAAGACTCCTTTGTTCTACTGTGAGAAATTATAAGAAATGTGGGGATTTATATATAGGATGATAAATTTTACAGTGTGTCGCTGGAGCCACATGTTCCTTTGCGGAATTTGTTCTAAATGAAAAACTAGAAAACAGATTTCTCTCAATATAAATGACTACAAATGAATTTTGATTGCTGTTCTCTTGATAGGAATTTTTTGAGCTTCTCTTGAAAGAACTCTTCAACATCAGTACAAAAATTAGCAGGTGTGTTTAGTAAGGATAAACATCAAATAATTGCCTTTGCTGACTATGGGCAAAAAGATGTGTGATGGAAAGTAAAGATCATCAATTCTGACAAATATGAATGTTAAATCAACATAGACTCATGGCACCTTAATATAAATTCTTGTTCCCAAATTTGCTTTTTGACCCAGTACTGAATTCTTGGATAGTATAAATAATTTACAAAATAGTAATGCAATTTTTCCTCCAAACTCCAAGTCTCATATTACTCAAATGTTCTGCAAGTCTTAAATTCACTACCAAGAGTGAATATGACCCAAGTATCAATTTGGGGCTGGATATCCTGTTTAAATTAATGAATAGACTCTTGCTCAACCTACATGCCATTAAAAGTAATCCTAGCAAGTTAAATGACACAATGGGGAAGCAATCAACCAAGCACAGTATACATAACAAGTTACAGTCCAAATGACCTCGTATCTCCTACAAATCAATGGCATTAAAATATCAGAGTGCTTTCAGACACATGAAAAACATATGCAATATCTAGGCTCTGTTTAGATTTTTACTACAAACCAACTTTAAGGATTTGTTTTTAATTGTATTAGATGTTACAAAGCTATTGATACGTGGTTTAATTAAAGTGTTTGTTGGCTCAAATTGCATACTAAAAGACATATACAAAGTGACATGTCTACAAATATTTTCCTTTGAACTACCCCAGAAAGAAGGAAAAGATATGTGTGCATGTAGGCAGGGCAGGAGGGTAGATGAAATGAAATTAGCAAAGTACTCATCATTGTTGAAGCTGATGTTTATTACACTTTTCTCTCTAATTTTATATATGTTTAATTTTCCACTAAAAATAAAAATAATTATTTATTAAATCATGTAGCTGTTTCAGTCTTCAGAAGGCCAACACTAAGCTATACTTTATAAGAGTTTTATTTTTTCCAATCCCTAAATTTAGCTTAGGGCTACCTCTACAGGAAGGGACAGTTGGGAATGCAATAAAATCTGAGAGAGTGGATTGACCATACAACATAAATGTATCTTTAGGTGAGGGAGAAGGAGATGTCTTGCATAACCTTGTAAGGTTTCATTCATTTGAAATTTAACTCATTCCAGAAAGATACTGAGAAACCATTTTAATGGTTAGACCTGGAGCTTTCTTTATCTATTTATCTAAGTCAAAGATGTTCACTCATAACCATATGTGACCAGACAGGGTTTTTAATGGAGCCCTTGAAGCAAGCAGATGGGAACCAAGAATATTTCAGAGAAGTGCTAATGCTTTGATATAAAATCAGGATATAATTACAAATGTACAAATGCATATGAGTATTCTAACCAACTAGAAATGAATAAAATATTTTTTGCAGCTGTAGGGAACTCTATGTTATTGTTACAGGATAACGCTATTAAGTCAAAAACATTGAACTCTTTACAAAATCTAGATCAAATAAATTTACTGACAAATGTACTTAAGAATTAAATATAGAATGTACTTATGAACTAGAATTCAGAATACAGATGATAAGTGCTATATAATAAATGGCTGTAGCATTATAATCATAATAAAAAGGGGATAAAAATATTTTTTATAATATTGATAAATTCTATTCTGTGTTTGATCATGTTAGTGAACCTTAATTTATAATTATTCCAGTATATGCTCATGGCCAGAAACCTAAACAGAAGAAAATGAATTTTCTCATGAATCCTATTCCAGTAATATTTTGTGGCACTTTATTTATAATTTACAATGTAAATACAATTATTATATTACAACATAACAGAATATGGACATAAATTTAAAAGCCTTACATATTCACAGTACAATTTTTATGAGTCCCATTTCACAGGTAAGCAAACTGAGACCCCGAGAAGACGCTGAGAACAAATTTTATTCCAAATTCCAAATCTTAAAAGACATGCATATGCCATTCATATAAACATTACGTATCATTCCTATTTATTTTTTTATATTCATCAAATTTTTTTCTAGAATACTTAGTCCAAAGTTCCCATACTCAAAATTTATGTGATTTTCAATTTTCAGCCAAGTTTTGATTACATTGCCCTCACTGGCTGTATGCAAAGATGTTGTTCTGGCAATCTGAATAGAAATCTGTGCTTCTATTGTTTGGGGGCTAATTTTGCTAATCAATTTATAGAAGATTTTTAAAATCCATCATGGTGTTTTATGGCATACTATGAAGAAGATGTTTTCAAATTTAAACTAAGGGGACACATCCAGAAAATATAACAGAGTAAGCTGCATCAAAAAAAATCTCCTTAAGTACATCCAAAAAGCAATTAAATACCTCAAACATCTCCCATCAACTTCTCTCCAGAAGACATCTGATTATCCAGGCATCTGCACTATTGAAGGTACTAACCAAAAGCCTTTGGTCTTGGAGGAGTCAAGACAGTGAGCAGAGCCACAAACATAGATATGGCAGAGTGCACAGCACTGGTAAGCAGCACTGAAGCAGGAAACAGACAGACGAGGGTCCAGATTTTGACATACCTTGGGCAGTAGGCAACTAGCTTGGTGGGCCCAAAAAGGTATCCTCTCCCCCTGACCAGATACTCAAGGATTTCCTGAACTCCTATCACATTAGTGCTAAATGAGAAACACCAGCCAGTTGAGCTTAGAAGGTATCTGGATAGTCTAACACCTACACTATCTGCAACTTCTCATGATTCCTGCCTGTGGCCCAAGCCTTTGGCCACTTTGCTCATGCCAGGGCTTCAAGTTTGCCAGCACATCTGCTGAGATCAGAAGCAGACAAGAGTTGAGGGGTCAGCTGTAGTTAGGGGCTCCTGGGAGAGCATCACTGCTGGTTTTCTTTGACCAGCCTTGATTAGACAGTGATTGCAGAACCCTTTCTTGGCTCAAGGAACTGCAGCACCATGGGAGGCTTCTTCCTTTGGCAATCTACTGCAGCATCTCACATCTCTAGCACTCACCCTGTATGATGAGTTCTTAGACCTCCCAACCCACAGTGACCCTTAAATATGAGTTATCCCAATGAGTTTGATGGTTTCAATCAGCAACAGAAAGCACAGCATACCAGACCAACTCCCTAGGCCAATATCCTGCAACATGCAATACTAACACAAGACTGTCACAGCAGGCTTGGTTAGGAAAGCAATCTATAATTACCATTATTAATCCACTTATAATTTTTAATCATACAAATAACCTCAGAGCATCATACAAAATGAGAAGGCAGAAGAAGTCATCCTAACAAATCAAGACAAGACCTCGGGGAAAATCCCTGGTACAAGAGAATTAACCAAACTGCTGTAGAAGACTTCAGAACAGCATTCTTAATGACATTTGCTGAAACTAGGAGAACAAAGGATGAACAAAACAAGAAATAAAATGAGGATGGAGAAAATGCAAAATAGCTCCATACAGGTGGCCAACAGACACATGAAAAATAGTTCAAAATTACTTAACAGCAAAATGCAAATCAAAACCACAATGAGATACTACCATACTCTTATGAGAATCACACAAATCATAAAGATAACAAACAAGTGTTGGTGAGCATGTGGAGAAAAATGACCCTCATACACTGATAATGGCAATATTGATTAGCCCAACCTCTACAAAAAAATAGCATGGAGGTTTCTCAAAACATTAAAAATAGATCTACCATACGATCCAGTAATTCATCCTCTGTGTATCTATCTAAAGAATATAAAAGACACTAATTCAAAGGATATATGTAGGGCCTCCCCTGGTGGTGCAGTGGTTGAACGCTTGGCTACAAAGCTGCCCATAGCCTCTGCAGCACCAGTTAGTTCCCCAGCCACCAGCGAGGGTCCCATGTGGCGCGCAGACTTCTCCTGCTGTGCCCGCTGCTCTCCTCAGTAGTGCATTTCGTCAGTCTGCCAGTTTTTTTTTTTTTCTTTTTTTTTTTTTTTATAAATTTTATTGTTATATTCCCCAAACAATTGCAGCCCCCCATTCTGACCCCAATCCCTCCCCTCCCGCCCCCGCCCCCCCTAAAAGTGTCTCTGGTTCATAGTTTTTTGTTGATTTTGATTTTCACTTTCTTATAGTTATTCATTTTCCTGGTCCCTTATTTAAGTTTTCTAGATTCCTGCTATGAGTGAGACCATCCGGTATTTTTCTTTTTCTTTTTGGCTTATTTCGCTGAGCATGATCCCTTCCAGCGCCATCCATGTTGCAGCAAATTGCATGTGTTTATCTTTTTTGAATGCTGAGTAATATGCCATGGTATATATGTACCACATCTTCTTGATCCAGTCATCTATTTTTGGGCATTTGGGTTGTTTCCAAAGCTTAGCTATTGTAAACAGTGCTGCTATAAACATAGGGGTGCAGGTGTTCTTTGGAATTGATGTCTCTGTGTCCTTTGGGTAAATACCTAGGAGTGGAATAGCTAGGTCATATGGAAGCTCTATGTTTAGTAGGACCAGAAATCTCCACACAGCTTTCCACAGTGGTTGGACCAGTTTGCACTCCCACCAACAGTGCAGAAGAGTTCCTTTTTCTCCACACCCTCGCCAACATTTGTTGTTGCTAGTTTTTTTAATATGTGCCATTCTCACTGGTGTAAGATGGTATCTCATGGTAGTTTTGATTTGCATTTCCCTGATGACAAGTGATGTTGAACATTTTTTCATATGCCTGTTGGCCATTTGCATTTCCTCTTCAGAGAAGTTTCTTTTAAGCTCTTCTGCCCATTTTTTGACTGGATTATTTTCTTTGTTGTTGTTGAGTTTCATCAGCTCTTTGCAGATTTTTGTGATCAGTCCTTTATCATTAGTGTTGGGTGCAAAAATGTTCTCCCAGTTGGTGGGGTTTCTCTTTGTTTTTGTTATTGTCTCTTTTGCTGTGCAAAAGCTCTTTAATTTGATATAGTCCCAGCTGTTTATCTTTGCCTTCACTATCACAGCTTTGGGTGATGTGTCTGTAAAGATGTCTTTGATGTGCAAATCACGTAGTGTTTCGCCTATATTTCCTTCTATATATTTTATGGTTTCAGGTCTTATGTCTAGTTCTTTAATCCATTTTGAGTTGATTTTTGTGTATGGTGTGAGGTGGTGGTCAAGCTTCATTCTTTTGCATGTAGCGACCCAGTTTTCCCAGCACCATTTATTGAACAAACTTTCTTTGCTCCAATGCATAGTCTTTGCTCCTTTGTCAAAGATTAGTTGACCATAAATCTGTGGGTTTATTTCTGGATTTTCTATTCGATTCCATTGGTCTGTATGTCTGTTCTTGTTCCAATACCATGCAGTTTTGATGATTATGGCTTTGTAGTAGAGTTTGAAGTCTGGGAGTCTGATGCCTCCATTCCCTTCTTTTTTTTTCAGGAGAGCTTTGGCTATTCGGGGTTTTTGGTGATTCCATATGAATTTCATCAATAATTGTTCTATTTCTTTGAAGAATGACATTGAAATTTTGATTGGAATAGCATTGAATCTGTATATTGCTTTTGGAAGGATGGCCATTTTAATAATGTTTATTCTTCCAATCCATGAGCAGGGGATGTCTCTCCATTTCATTGTGTCTTCTTCTATTTCTTTTAACAGTGTTTTATAGTTTTCTTTGTATAGGTCCTTTACCTCTTTTGTTAGATTTATTCCCAAATATTTGATTTTTTTTGTTTCAATAACAAAAGGGATGGTCTTTTTGATTTCTTCTTCTTCAGATTTATTGTTTGTGTATAGGAAGGCTACTGACTTTTGCGTGTTGATTTTGTATCCTGCCACTTTACTGAACTGATTGATGAGTTGAATTAGCTTTTCTGTGGAGTTTTTGGGGTTCTCTATGTATAATATCATATCGTCTGCAAATAGTGATAGTTTGACTTCTTCTTTTCCTATTTGGATTCCTTGGATGTCTTTCTCTTGTCTTATTGCGCTGGCTAGGACTTCCAGTATTATATTGAAAAGCAATGGTGAGAGTGGACATCCTTGTCTTGTTCCAGATCTTAATGGAATTGCTTTCAGCTTTTCACCATTGAGAATGATACTGGCTGTTGGCTTGTCATAGATGGCCTTTATGATGTTGAGGTATGTTCCTTGTATCCCAAGAATTTCAAGGGCTTTTATCATGAATGGGTGTTGCACTTTGTCGAAAGCTTTCTCAGCATCTATTGATATTATCATATGGTTTTTATATTTCTTTTTGTTGATGTGTTGGATAACGTTGATTGATTTTCGGATGTTAAACCATCCTTGTGCCCCTGGAATGAATCCAACTTGGTCGTGGTGAATTATCTTATGGATACATTGTTGGATTCTGATAGCTAAAATTTTATTGAGGATTTTTGCATCAGTGTTCATTAGGGAGATTGGCCTGTAGTTTTCCTTTTTTGTGTTGTCCTTGTTCGGTTTTGGTATTAGTGTAATGTTGGCTTCATAGAACGTGTTTGGTATTGTCCCTTCCTTCTCAATTTTTTGGAAGAGTTTGTGAAGGATAGGCACTAATTCGTCTCTGAATGTTTGGTAGAATTCATTTGTAAATCCATCAGGTCCTGGGCTTTTGTTTTTGGGGAGGTTTTGGATTACCATTTCAATTTCGCTAATTGTAATTGGTCTGTTTAGGTGTTCTATTTCTTCTTTATCTAGCTTTGGGTGATTGCAGAGTTGTAGGAATTTGTCCATCTCCTCTAGATTGTTAAACTTGTTTCCATATAACTGTTCATAGTAGTTACTGATTATTCTTTTGATTTCTGCTGTGTCCGTTGTGATTTCTCCTCTTTCATTGATGATCCTGTTTATTTGTGCTTTCTCCCTTTTGTCCTTTGTGAGCCTGGCTAGGGGTTTGTCTATTTTATTGATTTTTTCAAAGAACCAGCTCTTGGTTTCATTGATCTTTTGGATTGTTTTTTTAGTTTCAGTTTCATTTATTTCTGCTTTGGTTTTTATTATTTCTTTTCTTCTACTGGTTTTGGGGTTTTTTTGTTGTTCTTTTTCTAGATCTTTGAGCTTCGAGATTAGGTTGTTTCTTTGCGTTCTTTCTTGTTTCTTGATGTGAGCTTCTATTGCTATATATTTTCCTCTTATTACTGCTTTTGCTGCATCCCATACATTTAGGATATTGGTGTCCTCCTTGTCGTTCAATTCAAAAAATTTTTTAATTTCTTCTTTGATCTCCTCATTAGTCCAATCGTCTTCTAGTAGTGTGGTTTTTAATCTCCATGAAGTAGGAAAGTTCCTTGCCTTCTTTTTATGGTTTATTTCTAGTTTGATGCCTTCATGGTCAGAAAAGATGGTTGATATGATTTCAATCTTGGTGTATCTGTTGATGTTTGTCTTGTGCCCCAGTATGTGATCGATCCTGGAGAATGATCCGTGTGCGCTTGAGAAAAATGTGTACTCCGTTTTTTTGGGGTTTAGTGTTCTATAGATGTCTGTTAAGCCCAATTGCTCTAGGTCTTTATTTAGAGCTTTGGTTTCTTTACTTATTTTTTGTCTTGTTGATCTATCCATTGTTGATAGTGGTGTGTTGAAGTCTCCCACTACGTATGTGTTTTCTCTGATGTCTGTTTTCAGAGAGGACAACAGTTGTCTGATATATTTTGGTGCTCCTTCGTTTGGTGAGTATATGTTAATGAGTGTTATTTCTTCTTGAAGTATTGTCCCCTTGATCATAATGTAGTGACCATTGGGGTCTCTTTTTATCTTTTTGAGTTTGAAATCTGTTTTATCTGATATAAGTATAGCTGTTCCTGCTTTCTTTTTTGGTCCATTTGCTTGTAGGATTGTTTTCCATCCTTTAACTTTGAGCCTATTTTTATCTTTTGTAGCTAAATGTGTTTCCTGGAGACAGCAAAAGGTTGGGTTTTGTTTCTTAATCCAGGCTGCAACTCTGTGTCTTTTTATTGAAGAGTTTAGTCCATTTACATTTAGAGTTAATATTGATATGTTAACATCTGTATTTGCCATTGTGTTTGTCTTTCCTTTGATTTTATTTATTTATTCTTTTAATAACTTTTTTTTTTTTTTTGGCCTTCTTTCATTGTTATTCGTCGCTCTGAGGTTCTGGCTTTAGGACTCCTTGTAGTATTTTTTGGAGTGGGGGTTTAGTTGCAATGAAATTCCGGAGTTTCTGTTTGTCTGGGAAGGTCCATATTCTTTCTTCAAAGAGGAAGGAGAGCTTTGCGGGATAGAGTATTCTTGGTGGGCATCTGTTTTCTTGGAGTCTGTTGACTATGTCCCTCCACTCTCTCCTTGCCCGTAGTGTTTCTTCGGAGAAGTCTGATGTCAGCCTGATTGGTTTTCCTTTGAATGTTATCTGTTTCTTCCCTCTTGCCAGCTTCATTATTTTTTCCTTGTCCTGGATTCTTGGGAGCTTTACTATTATGTGTCTTGCTGTATTTTTCCTTTCGTCGTGGAAGTTTGGTGTTCTTCTTGCTTCTTGTATATCAATTTTCAGCTCCTTCTTCACATTTGGGAAGTTCTCTTCAATTATCTCTTTGAATATTTTCTCTGTTCCTACATCTCTCTCCTCTCCTTCTGGGATTCCTATAACTCTTATATTTCCTTTCCTCATGGAGTCAGATAGTTCCCGAAGTCTTTCTTCGTTCTTTTTCCTTCGTACTTCTCTTTCCTTTTCTGTTTTGGTTCTTTTTATTTCTGTGTCTTCAAGATTACTTATTCGTTCTTCCATTTCATCTATTCTGCTTTCATTGCTTTTCCCAGAATTCTTTAGTTCTTCCATTAATTCTTTGATCTCCTGCATTTCTTTTACTTCCCTCTTTAGGGACTCAATTTCTTTCTTCTGACCATTGTTTTCCCTCTCTAGGGACTCAGATCGTTCTTCTGATCGTTGATTATTTTTCCCTTATCATTGTTTTCCTTTATGACTTCTGTCAGTTTTTTAATCACGGCAATTTTAAATTCTCTTTCTGGAAGGCTCAGAAATTCTTCCAAGTTATTGTCGTTGCAATCTGGGGGCTGGCTTTCTTTTTGTGGTGTGCTTTTTCTCTGGAGAGTTGCTAGGTTGCGTGTGGTTCTTCTCCTCCCTACTGTCTGTTTTCTAATTTGCCGTATGCGTTGGGACACTGTGTTGTTGGGACTGGCCGGCATCTTGGGTGGGCTTCTCTGTTCCCCTCTGGTTCTTCCAGGAGTCATCTGTCAGTTTCAAGCAGCCTTTACTGGAGAAAGGTCCCTGTTCTAAAATGCCGATGTGGGGACACACTCCCCTGTGCGCCTGGTCTGCCCCGGCGGTGGGTTCCTGCTCCCCTCTGGGCTTGGACTGCAGGCCAGAGGGGGTCTGGCGTGGGCGAACTTCCCCCGCTCACCTCTGGCTCCTGAGGAAGCCTTCTGCAGGTAGTCTTTACTGAAGAAATGTCCCTGTTCTAAAATGGTGATGTGGGACACACTCCCTGCGCTTCTGGTCTCAGGCACACTCTTCTGCGCGCCTGGTCTGCCCCGGCTGTGGGTGCTCGCTCTCCCTGTGGGCTCAGACTACTTGTTCAGAAGGGGCCCGGTGTGGGCTAACTCCCCAGCTGGCCACTAGCTCCTTCAGTAGCCTGTGCTGGGGTCAAGTCGCTAGGTGGCACCAGAGATCTCTCCTAGAGCCCTTGGGGAGCTGATTTTCCACCCCGTGGGACAGGGAGCAGAGCGGGGATGGTAGGGTACACCTCAACGGCTTTGGGGTGCTGTGTCTGCCTTGTGCCCCACCGTCGTGGGGAACCCACGCCCCTAATTTCGTGCCCCGGGTCTCAGTTCCAAAGCCCTCAGTTCCAGGACGCGGTCTGTAGCCCAGATCAGTGGCGCGGGAATGGCGCCTTTTGAATCCCGCTCCCCTGCCTGGGCGCCTTGTTCCTGCTCACTCAGGGAGGGCCTCCGCCCGGGTCTCAGTTCCAAAGCCCTCAGTTCCAGGACGCTGTAGCCCAGATCAGTGGCGCGGGAATGGCGCCTTTTGAATCCTGCTCCCCTGCCTGGGCACCTTGTTCCTGCTCACCCAGGGAGGGCCTCCGCCGTCTCCCCGCAAGCCTAGGTCGCAGGCGCAGGGGCCTGGGCAGCTGCAATCTGAGCGCCGCTTTCGCGCAAGCTTACCGGGCGGCCGGGGCTGTGTGCTGGTGCTGGTCTCCTCCTGGTGGGCGGGGCTCTCTTTAATGGCGCCTGGAGCTCACCTCCGAGGCGGATCCTGCAGGGTTCGCCTCAGCTCCCATTCACGGGGTGTGGTGGCTGAAATAGTTCCTTTCCACTCACAGTCCCGCTTGCTGCATCCGTTTTTCTTGTTGGGCGTTTTGGTTTGTTGTTTCCCTCGTCTCTGCCGGTCGGAGAGTGCTGCCTCTGTGGGCGGGGGAGGGGAGCAGGGTTCTGCGCTTCCCTCCCTTCTCGTCCTCTTTTATGGCAACTTTCTTCTTCGGGCAGTTTGCTGGAGTTGTCCGTTTATCTTCCGTGTCCCATTTCTCACTGGGACCTGCCGCTTTTCCTCCCTATTAACTTTTTTTAATGGGAGATCTTACTCGCAGCGTCTCCTCGCCGCCATGTTGCTCCGCCCTGCCAGTTTTTTTTTTTTTTTAAGATTTATTTATTTATTTATTTATTTATTTATTTATTTATTTATAAAAGCACTGGATAAAGTCAGAAGCATCTGAGGGTGAGAGAATTCACCAGAGCCAGAGCGGGGAGCAGAACAGGCAGTGGGCGGCAGGAGAGGTCTGTGCGCCATGTGGGACCCTCACCCGGCAGCCACAAAGGAATGCTACTCAACTATTTAAGAAATGAAATCTGGTCATTTGTAGCAAGATGGCTGGAACTGGAAGGAATTAAACAAAGAGAAGGAAATCAGAAGGATGAAAACAAATATGGCGTGGTTGCATTATATGTAGTAAATAATAAGCAAAGGGACAGAAAAACAAAACAAGACAGAAAATAACTAAGGCTACTAGAAGGAGAGAATGTGTGGAGGGAGAAAAGGTATGGGGGACCCCATAGACTATGTTGGACAACTGATTACTGAGGCTATTGGGGAGTGATAATATACATTTGTAGAAGTGGTAATTGTTTAAAAGGTCAAATTTTAAATTCTCATAAAATTGAAGAAAATGAGAGTCAACTGAACTTTTTTCAAGTTTGTTAAACTCTATCTTAGTTTCACTATTGACATGACAAATAGTTAATGGCTTCATGATACTTACAGTTTGCAGCCTGCAAAACTCAGAATCGCTTTCAATTTCTCTTGGTCTTTTCCTCCAGCTCTAATCCATTAGAAACTGTGGAGTTTATCTAAACATATATCTGGAATCTAACTAAATGTCACCATTTTCACTTCTATGACACTGGTCCAAGTGACCAGGAACTCCCTCTTGGTTTGGTACAATAACCTCCTGATTGGCCTTGCTTCTATTCATATCCTTGTAGAATCAGCATGCATCACTGATTCTTTTTATTAGTAGCTTGACCATATATTTGTCCTGAACATAACACTGAGTTGGCTCCCTTTTAATTTTTTCCAGAAAAAGCCAGTTTTTTACTATGGAATGCAAAGTTCTCCATGGCCCAATACCTAGTACTTCTTTAACTTCATCTCCAATTACACTATCTCTTGCCTTTGACACTCTACATTCATTGGCCTCTTTGCTGTTCATTAAACACATGACCTGTTCCACACTAAGAAAGTGTGCACTGACCACTTCCCCAATATCATTAAGGTTAATAACCTCATCTCCTTCAGTGATTTGCTCAAGGCATAATCTTACTGGCCCTTACCATTCTATTTAAAATTGTAATCCACCTCACCCCTAATCTTCCCTATCCTGCTTACTTATCTTTTTTCCATAGTATATACTATTTATTACATTTTTTATGTCTAGTATTTTATTACTCATCCTACCACTTCTGATTATAACATTCACAAGGACATAAATCTTTGTTTTGTACTCCAAATACCAGAAACAGTGTCTTATACATAGGGGACAAAAACTATGTGTTAAATTTACTAAATGATGAACATTCTAATGCCAACCTATTATTATGATATCAGTATATCCTCTATAAGCCCTTATTTTCTAAGTTTGATTGTGGTACTACACTTCCATATTGGACTGAAATTTGACATTATATACCGAGATTGGATTTATTTACCCAATGTAAACAAATTATGCTCAGCTATTTGAAGTACTGTAAGTATAATTAAAAAAAAATTCTTTAGATACATAACACTGTTTTATAATTGCATAAATAATTAAAGTTTTAGATTCATTAGGGAAATTTAACTTTTCAGGTCGCTTATGGTTTATTTTGAATGTGTTGTTAAGTGCAAAAGAAGTTGACAAATATTCAACATAAAATTTTTCTTCTGTTGAAAGGCAAATCAGAAATATTCATCTTGCTATAGTCAACATTTAAAAGGAGGATATACTTTTAAAGCTATACCAGAAACTAGTAAAAATTTCTAGACTATAAGATTTTTTTTTTCTTTTGAGACAGTACTTTACATTTGGAATAACATCTACAGACTCAAGTTTCAGTCTGACTTAGGCGTCTGAGTTTGGTTTTCTCTACTAGCCTTGCATATAGTTTTCCCTTTTCAGAAACTTCATTACCCTGAAGCTGAAGAGACCTGGTAGTGGTGCCAGCCTAAGGGCTGCCAAGATAGGGTTCACACACAGGGTGTCTGGAGGCTAATCTAATCCAAGAATGGCTAATGATTACCATTTAAGATGAGACCAGTGGTCAGTCCTAAGAAGGACTATTTTTTATGAGATCCACAGAATCAACATGAAGAACTATGAAACAAGATCAGAGGACAAGGGATAAGAAAAAATGTCTGAAAACTAAGGCCAGCAGAAAATGTGATTCACCAAAAATAACCCAAGAAGATTTCTCCCAGGAAAAGCAAGGTGAGAGAATTACATTTTTAGGAGATTATAAGAAATGAGGAAAGAATGAGCCTCCCTGTTTGTGCAAGTGGTTAAGTCTCAGCACTACGAAGCTATCACCAGCTTATGCTTCCTGGATTCAATCCCTGGCCAGGGAGGTGACCCACATGGCACAGCAGACCTCTCCTGCCTTGCCTGTTGCTCCCCTAAGCAGTGTGTTTCAGTCAATCTGCCTGTTCTGTGAATCCTCTACTCTGGTGAATCCTCTCACCCCTGGCAACTATGGCCTAGACCCCAGCTCTTGTATGCATAAATAAATAAAATAAATCTTAAAAAAAAATGAGGGAAGAACAAGAAGCACAAAGTTGACGGGTGCCCAGCCATCCCAGAGTGATACTCTGTGACTAATCGTCAAAACATTTCAGTGTCTACTTTGCATGGAGAAGCAAGGAAAATGAGAAGAAAAATGAGAGACTTTAAAGCAACAGAGAAATGAAACAGAAATTGTATATGTGATTCCCTTTAGTCTTTTATAATAGATATAAGTTGTCAAGCCCCATTTGTGATATTAGATGATAAAAGGTATACTTTGCCAAAGGAAATATTCAAAAGTATATTTACCTTTCTCATGAAATTTATGGTTTAACTCTGAAGACAAGAGATGTCTACATGAAAAGTGAAAATCACTAACCAGTAAGTGTTGCCACTTTCCAGTTTCTTGCCTTTTTATACATTCTTTAAGAACACTTTCTCCAAAATTGTATCCAGACTCACTGACTGAGGAATGCTGCAGGGACCAACCCTATGCACACTAGAATAGCATTTAATAAGCAGTTTATCTCATATCAGATGAATCTGTGACTGCTGCAAAATGTATTTATTTAATATTTATTGAGCTACTATAACCTCCCAAGTGCTGCTGCAGGTATTAGAGAAAGTAGACAAAACATGATCTTTGTTTTCATGGAATGGCTATCACAGTGTCTCAAGATTTGCATACCCTTTCTTCCTACTATGAGAAAAATTATTACTTTTAATCATCCCCTTAGAGTTTCTTAAACCTAATGTCTACCAGGGTTGGTTGATAAGCACAGCCTGTTTTATCTCCTTGAATCAGAATCTTGGGGGAGGGATTGAGAAATGCATCCTTTCTAATAAATTCTCTAGAAGCATATATGCATTCACAGCATAGATAACTTTGGGGAACAACTGTTTTAGTAATAGCATACTACCTGAGGAATTGGTGATTTTCACTGAACTATATCTCTGAGACACATCATGATTGCCACAGTGATTGATTGCCATGACTAAATGTTACAAACTTCTCATCCTTAGACAATATGAAAGCTCTTCAAGGTTTGCCACAGTCAATTCACCTAAAACGACTGACAAGGCAAATTTTTTAAAGAAGTATACCATTTACTTTTAAACAAAATTGTGTTATGAGGTAGATGTTACCATATACTTCTTTGAGGGAGAAAATAATAGAAAATTAATTACTAATTCATTTTAAGGATAAAATGATGGGGCTTTAGGAAGTGTCCTCATTAATGAAAGCAAGACTGGGTGAATGTTAAGAATCCATCATGAACAATATAAAAAAAAAAAGTCATGGAGTAGTTTTCTTGTAAAGTATGATGGTATAAATCTATATACAATACTAAACAATTTACAATACTAGCAGGTACAATAAAGTTCCTATTATTCATATAATAGCTAACACAAGCCTATCATGTGCCCCATAATTCTCTCTATACTTTATACAGATATTAAGATGACTTAATTCTCAAGTCTTCTCGGAAGTGGATTTTTGTTATCATATCTATTTTGTAGAATAGAAAAATAATGCATAGAGAGGATAAATAATTTGCTCAAAGTTACATAGTTTGTAAGCTGTAACAACTTACAAAATTTCACATTACTACACCAACTCACATCACTACACTAAACTGTATTTCCCTGGTTTTTATAATACTTCCTTAGAAGATTCATATCAAGAAGTTGATAACAATCTATTTTAGGAAGGAGGAAATTTTTTATTATAGCTTCCTTGCCCCTTAATCAAGCTAATTTTCATTGAAAATACAGTTAACAGAACTGTTGAGGCAGGATCAACTAGCGGTTAGACTTATAAGAGACATATCATTCTAAAGCTCAGTCCTGTCACTTGCTTGCTCTATGACCTTGAGCAAGTGCCTTTTCAAGTCTCAGTTTTCCCATCTTTAAAAGAAGGTTATAATGGGTGTTACCTCATCTATTGTTTAAAGAAAAAAAAAAAAAGCCAGCCCATTTAAAGCACTCAAGAAAGTGCTTAATAAATATTATTGGTGCAATAAATACAACAGCATCATTAAAAAGAACCAAATGATCTCTTGATTCATCTGTTTGCACTAAAAAAAAAAAAAAAAAAAGATTTCTTTCCTAACTAAAAAAAAAAAAAAAAAAAAAGCAGCAATGAAAACAACAACAAGCCAAACCACAAGCAATTAAAGTAATGATGTCTTTCATGGGAGAATCTGAAAGGCTACTGGGCACATTAATTCATATGTCATTAGTTATCCTTTCTATTCCAAAATATGTGTACTATAGCATCCTGACACACGTGGCATAATATAATCACAGAGACTCCAAGTGATCAAATGAACAGAGAGTTAATGCTTCTTTATGAAAAGCTCAATAATTCATCTTACAAATTTCAGTTCAAAGCCTATGTCGAGGTTAAGAAAAATCGACATTTGTTTTGTGAACTTAATGTCAAGCTGCAGAAAAACTCTGGGCAGCACATGTTTAGCAATTAAGTAGACGCAGACAATAAAGACATTGCCAAATTATAAAACAAGACTTGAAAATTACAGAAAATGTTGCTAGCTATTGATTATGGTGACCATTCAGTTCCTATTGAGCTACCCAAAAGAATCATTCATTTTCCAGCAGAGAGCCTGCTCATTTGCAAGATAAAAGAGAGACATTTCTGCACATGCCCATAATGTTCTTCACCACTGGGGGCAGCTTTACATAAGACTGCATTCACTGAAACCAAAGCAACAGTCCAAGCAGCTTTCAGAATGACAGTCTGCAGAAGTGAGCTGAGCGTGTGTGCAGTACGGGGCTCTCTAGTCTTCTAGGTTCCAACGCAGCTCTGTGGCTGAACTGGGTGCTCGCCACCAGAAATGCTGGGCTATGGAATACAGATTTGGCAGCTCAGGTAGCCCTACGTTGCCTAAAGGAATACATCATGCTTTCCGATAAGAAGAAATTGTAGAAGCCAGTTTTTGTTTTTTTTAACGCCCCCCCCCCAAAAAAAAAAAACTGTAAAGATGCAAAAACGTAATATCCATGAAGATCCTATTACCTAGGAAGATTTTGATGTTTTGCTGCGAATGCGGTGTTGGGATTTATTTGTTCTTGGAGTGTTCTGCGTGGCTGGCAAAGAATAATGTTCCAAAATCGGTCCATCTCCCAAGGGGTCCAATTTTTCTTCCTGGGTGTCAGCGAGCCCTGACTCACTACAGTGCAGCTGACAGGGGCTGTCATGCAAGTGGCCCCCTAAGCCAAAGCAAAAGACCTAAGGACGACCTTTGAACAATACAAAGGATGGGTATGTTTTGTCATTTTTCTTCTTCCTTCTTAAAAAAAAAAAAACAAAATCAAAAACAAAAAAACCTTTAGTCTGTGTATTAATTCTGCCTTAATTATTTTAGAGATTGCCTTGCTCTGCTGTGAGACTATAAATTCAATTGATTAGTGGACACGTTTCCTTGCTTAACTGTTAAAAAAAAACAACTAAAGACAATTCTCTTTAAATTCTAAGGAGATGATATTTTATATTAAATGTTGTTATCTAGATTTAATTTAAAAAAAGAAAATAAATGCTTATTTTTGCTTGATTAAAAATAAATGAATTCTTTTTTGGGGGGATAACTTTTCTAAGTTGTTTTTATTTCCAGGTTTCAATGTAATTAGGCTACTGAGCGGATCAGCTGTAGCACTGGTTATAGCCCCCACTGTCTTACTGACAATGCTTTCTTCTGCTGAACGAGGATGCCCTAAGGGCTGTAGGTGTGAAGGCAAAATGGTATATTGTGAATCTCAGAAATTACAGGAGATACCCTCAAGTATATCTGCTGGTTGCTTAGGTTTATCCCTTCGCTATAACAGCCTTCAAAAACTTAAGTATAATCAATTTAAAGGGCTCAACCAGCTCACCTGGCTGTACCTTGACCATAACCATATCAGCAATATTGACGAGAATGCTTTTAATGGAATACGCAGACTCAAAGAGTTGATTCTGAGTTCCAACAGAATCTCCTATTTTCTCAACAATACCTTCAGACCTGTGACAAATTTACGGAACTTGGACCTGTCTTATAATCAGCTGCATTCTCTGGGATCTGAACAGTTTCGGGGTTTGCGGAAGCTGCTGAGTTTACATTTACGGTCTAACTCCCTGAGAACCATCCCTGTGCGAATATTCCAAGACTGCCGCAACCTGGAACTTTTGGACCTGGGATATAACCGGATCCGAAGTTTAGCCAGGAATGTCTTTGCTGGCATGATCAGACTCAAAGAACTTCACCTGGAGCACAATCAATTTTCTAAGCTCAACTTGGCCCTTTTTCCAAGGTTGGTGAGCCTTCAGAACCTTTACTTGCAGTGGAATAAAATCAGTGTCATAGGACAGACCATGTCCTGGACCTGGAGCTCATTACAAAGGCTTGATTTATCAGGTAATGAGATCGAAGCTTTCAGTGGACCAAGTGTTTTCCAGTGTGTCCCCAATCTGCAGCGCCTCAATCTGGATTCCAACAAGCTCACATTTATTGGTCAAGAGATTCTGGATTCTTGGATATCCCTCAATGACATCAGTCTTGCTGGGAATATATGGGAATGCAGCAGAAATATTTGTTCCCTGGTAAACTGGCTGAAAAGTTTTAAAGGTCTGAGGGAGAATACAATAATCTGTGCCAGTCCCAAAGAGCTGCAAGGAGTTAATGTGATCGATGCAGTGAAGAACTACAGCATCTGTGGCAAAAGTACCACGGAGAGGTTTGATCTGGCCAGAGCTCTCCCAAAGCCAACATTTAAGCCCAAACTCCCCAGGCCGAAGCATGAGAGCAAACCCCCTCTACCCCCCACGGTGGGAGCCACGGAGCCAGGTCCAGAGACTGATGCTGACACCGAGCACATCTCTTTCCATAAAATCATCGCAGGGAGTGTGGCCCTTTTCCTATCTGTGCTTGTCATCCTGCTCGTTATCTACGTGTCATGGAAGCGGTACCCTGCAAGCATGAAACAGCTGCAGCAGCGCTCCCTCATGCGAAGGCACAGGAAAAAGAAAAGACAGTCCCTAAAGCAAATGACTCCCAGCACCCAGGAATTTTATGTAGATTATAAACCCACCAACACAGAGACCAGCGAGATGCTGCTGAATGGGACCGGACCGTGCACCTATAACAAATCAGGCTCCAGGGAGTGTGAGGTATGAACCATTGTGATAAAAGCGCTCTTAAAAGCTGGGAAATAAGTGGTGCTTTATTGAACTCTGCTGACTAGAAAGGGAACGTGGGTGTCTCCCTCCCTTTTCCTCTCCCTCTCACTTTGCTGGCAAGGTCCTTCCCTGTCCGTTCTTAGCACATTCATAATATTGGTCATTTTCCTCTCATACATAATCAACCCATTGAAATTTAAATACCACAATCAATGTGAGGCTTGCACCCTGGCTTAATATAATGCCTATTGTATAAGACCCTTTATTGATTCCATTAATGTCACACTTGTTTTAAGATAAAACTTCTTTCATAAGTAAACCCCACATCTGCTATAATTCTCCTCTGGTAGGTCCAAATCTACAGTTCGAGGAGGTTTGCAGTTCACTGACAAATCAAAGAAAAGTGAATGGATCCCAGGTACTAGGAGCTTGAAGTGAATTCTAGGAGGTGATTTGATTAAAGGGACATTTAAGAAAAAGCCTTAAAACAATGGCTGGCTTAAAAAAGAAAATTGCAGGAAATGATGAAAAGATGGTTCTGGGTTAAAGCAGCACCAGGAGCAGTTTCCAGACGTGTTTGAATTACAATGAGGCAAAGCCGAGGGGAAAGTGTTGACCATTTAAAATGCTGCAAGCAGATAATTGCAAAATGTGAGCAAAGAGTAAAAATACAAAGTTTTAGACTTGAAGCCTGATCTCTGAAACCCATACCTGTTAAATCAGGCTAGAGGTTTTATAGTCAGTATCTTCTAGTCTCTACCATAAATAAATACATAAACAAACACACAAACAAATAAATAAATAAGCAAGTCAAGAGGCAAATTTGAAGAGGTAAATTTCATGATTGCTTCTACCTCAGGGAGTTTTCTGAGGTGAGTCTTGCAAAGGGTAAGGCAGCTTGCTATGTGCATGTGGTTGGGAGCTTCCGGAATTTCTCCTTCCAGTTCTTTCAAGGACCCTAATGTAGGCAGTGAAATCATTAGCTCTGTTTCATCTTTTATTTGGAATTTGTCAAGCTGTCCTACTGTGTTCCATCATCTGGCCTGCTCACACTAGTTCCCTAATGACTGACACTTCATTCAGAGGTGTAAAGAGAGGCTCGGACATGCCTCTTCCAACAGCCTCGTTGACAATGATTATTTTGATAGCACCTTGATAAATGTATAAAATAAATCTTAGAGGAAAAAAGGCCAACCCTATGGCAGTTGTCTTTTGCTTTTCTATTGCTCACCCTAAGTGTTCCTATGTTCATCTGTATTGTGAACTCATCCATCAGTAGGATTTTGTACAGATCCTGTTGGCAAGCTGCATGCATGTTTTTCTGTCATTGGTGAAAGTTTATTGACTGCAGCACAAATATCATAGCCTCTGCATGTAAGTAACTTTGACCACAGTTCATTGAAATTTTAGAAAAATGTCTTTAGTCTGTTTATCCTCCAAATGAAGAGTTCTATTATAGGAGCAACCTTGAGTCTGCTTCATTTCATTTGGCCTGCTAAACCCCACATCTTTAACCATGTTCCCTCTCTTTCCCATGTTCTTTCAAAACAGAATCACTGCAGCAAAAAAGAAAAGTGAATGGCTATTTTTACCAGCATTTTAATGTAGTTTGGAGGCTTTTCATATGCTGAGAGGAAAAAATCTAGGCAAGTCACCACAAAATATAATTGCAAGGAAGCCAGATTATACAAATCAGACTTTATAAGCAATAAAGAAAAACAAAGTGGATTTCTCAAGGTATTTTGACTTTGATTAAATCTTAAAATAGATGCCAGTTCAGAAAAGCATAAGAATTGTAATATATTTACCTGTGCATTATTGTTGAATATACATTTATTAATGGCAGTTAGTCGCAGATTCCCAGTTGATTAATAATGCAGATACTTCCTTACAGTATTATGACCTGGATGACTAAGCCTACTATAATTTTTCCACTGAAGTTGTAATTTTACATTTTTCAAAAAATGTCAGTAAATAAATAATCCCTATAAAATGGGAATTTTCTTCAGTCAGTTTCATTTTGACCTGTATTAAAGATGACTGTATTAATTAAATGTAGTGTTGAAGTGAAAAAGCCCATTTCTATTCTTTGACTTGAGCTCCTGCCTCATTTGTGATGGATACCAAATAAATTTAGACAAGGCATACTTATACTTACATATTTGAATTCTAGTGAAAATTCTCAATGCTGTGGCAATGCCAGGGTATAGAAAATGTTTGCTATATTGAAAAGTTTTTCTAAAATTCAAAACTACTACTTAATAAGATTAAATGAATGATTAACAGTTTGTAGGCTGGTCAAAATCTAATTCTTAATGCCTAACTTTGCTTGCAAATTTTGTAATAGATGGAAACCAATATAAGAATACAAGAAACATTTATTGTGATTTGGGATGTGAAATTTAAAAAGTAAAAAAGGTCTTTTACCCCCTTTGGCAATGAAGCTTCTCTAGTTCTCAGTACTTTATGAGCTCAAATATATAATTCTTACAGGTTAATCAATAATTAGCTCACCACTATAAATTTAATAAAGTCAACTGGAGAATGTTCTCCTGCTCAAAAGTTATTGCCCTCACCCCTATATTCATGGCACTTTCTAGACTACCTACCATAAATACATTTTCATATGTATTTCAAACTCATCCATTTTAGTAAAGAAAACTGATCTTTGATTTTCTGGAGCAAACTTAACGTGAATTACCTGACTTCTCTCAAAGGTGGCAACTGTTAAATAAACAGACTGACCTGTTGAACTATACAACAGAGACACTTTGATGCAGAATGGATTCAGTTAGTGCTGTGAACGCCTCACACAAGAGAGAGGAAATGCAGTTTAGTCTGATCTGCATGGATTCTTCCCCCCATTTTTCATGAACCCCAGCCCTCATAATGTAGTTAACAGTGCCAATGCCACAGTCTCCTGTGCAATACTTAGCCAAAATGTATTCTTTAAAATGAGTTTATATTTCCAAGGATGTTGACATTACATCTTTTCAAAGAATTTAAACCATTTTTACTTGATTTGGTGAGTCAACAGCCTAAGTAGACAGGCGATAAACTGTATTTCTATGGAGCAGCAGTGACCTCCAGTGGCTGGATAGACTACCCACAGCTACTCTTACAGATTTTATTTAGTTTTTATCCTGAATCCTTATGTAAACACATTTTACAATATATAGTTTTTGATCTGTGAATCAGATTTGAATTTTATTTAGTATTCCCAGTAAATAGAGTTACAATGTAATTTTTCAAATTTACATTTTGCATGTTGGTATTTTCATTGATGTCAGAACTGTTACTAAGACCTAGAAGTAAGTGTTCAAAGATACATAACAAGTGATAATATTTCAAAGTCCAGTAAGAAATATTTTAAGGTACTTATGCTCACCAATGTTGACCAAATATTCTGATATCTTCGTTAAACAGGCTAATTTTTTTTCATAAATTTTATCCATAAAGATAAAGAAATTTAGGTTGGGGATAGCAAATTGCAAAAATAATATTGAAAGAATCAGCACCAGTTATTGATCAGGCCATAGTAATGTCTGAGCTATCAAGTGAGGGAGGCCTCTGCTTCTGCTCCTAAAACTGCAGTTTGTCCATCATGCCAGTGACCTGTGCTTTGCCCCAATGCTCTCCTCCTCCCTCCCCTCTTTCAGCCAGCTGAACACTGGTTCTGTTAGGCTCCCTGACAATGATGTTACAGTCTAAGAGGTGATGATTCATAGATAATGAAATTATGCTCTCCTTCTGGGGAAGGATAATGCAGAGTCAGATTCACAGATTTGGCAAGGTTTTTAGGATGCTGTAGGTGTGTGAAATATCTTCTCTTCCCTTGACATTTACCAAGAAGAGAACTTAAATAGTTTACTAAAGCGTGGATTAGACTAGCATCAGAAACAAGCACCAGGTCTTGAAGCCTAAGACAAAACAAGTTCCAAATGTGACAAATGAGAATTGAGCCATGAGAAATTAAACATTCAAGAAATGTGTTTCTTCTCCCTGGATTCCCCTTGGAAATTGGATTTGCACCAAACCCCATGGAGTTTTGCTTCACTTGAGCTCCCTTAGTTACTAACATTAAAAACCACAGGCAGGGCCTCCCCCATGGCATAGCAGGTTGAGTGCCACACTGTGAAGCTGTCCTCAGCCTCTGCAGCATGGTTTCGATTCCCAGCTGGCCAGGGAGATACCCACATGGCGAGGCAGACCTCTCCTATCTTGCCCACTGCTCCCCTCAGCAGTATTTTTGGTCCGTCTGCCTGTTCTGCTCCCTGCTCTGTCTCTGGTGAATTCTCTTACCCTCCTGCGCCTCTGGCCTGTACCCCAGCTCATGTATAAATAAATAAATCTTAAAAAAATAAAAAAATAGGGCCTCCCTGGTGGCGCAGCAGTTGAGTGCTGGGCTGCGAACCTGCCCGCAGCCTCTGCAGCACTGGTTTGATCCCCAGCAGCCAGCGAGGGTCCCACATGGTGCGCAGACCTCTCCTGCCGCCTGCTGCTCCCCTCAGCAGTGTATTCTATTCTGCCAATCTGCCTGTTCTGCTCCCTGCTCTGGCTCTGGTGAATTCTCTCACCCTCCCGCGCTTCTGACTGTACCCAGTGCTTGTATAAATAAATAAATCTTAAAAAAAAAATAATAACCACAGGCAGTGGAAAGATACAATGAGCACAAAAAAAATTATCAGCAAATTTGAGTTACAAAGTGTTGTAAAAGAAATAGAATAGAAGCTATATAGTTTGTATTCAATGACACTTGAAAACATACAAAAACAGTAATCAGGTAGAAAAGACCACTTTTCCTAATTTAATCATAACAGAGTATAGAATTGGACCCAAATTTTGCTTAGTATACAAAATCACTGGTGATTTTTTTTGCATAGTTAGATAAGGTATACTATGGAGGAAAATATTAAAATAGTTTGATTATTTTTCACTTGAGGAAAGTATCACTATAATGTATCATGGATTATGGATGTTAATTTCATGTTTCTAAGACATCTACAGTCAATGATTTCAGACAAATTTCTTAGCATTTTTCAACTTGTATTCCCCATCTGTAAAACTGGCTTATATTGACTTCAAATGGTTATTGGGAAAATCAAATGTGAAAAGTACTGTAAAATACATTTTTTACATATCAAATGGCAACTCCCTTTTCTTACATATCAAATGGCAACTCCCTTTTAATGAGCTATTCAGCTGTATATGCTGTTGTTCACTGTTTGGCCTGGGTCAAAGGGCCATCCCTAACCTTTATGTTAAAGAAGCCCAAGTTCATTTTACATTAATATGAATTCCAGCTCTTGGCAGTGGGTCTAGAATTTGTTTTTGACCTTTGGTTCCCATAAAAATAGAGTTTCTTCCATCCATGTTGTCTGAGTCTAGGAGTTTATCAATAAAGATCACATGTTTAAGACATAGTCACCAACTGGAGAATGATGAATCAAAAGCTCACAAACCAAAACAAAATTCTAGTTGTATCCTATATCAAATCAGTATGGCAAAGGCTTTCAACCAACATAGATTACTTGTTCACTTCCAGTGTCACTATTTTGAGTTCCTGTGGACTTCATTTATGGCAAAATGATATCAATATTGAACAAAAAGCACTTGCTTACGACACATTACATTGGGGTTAGCACATATTCCAGGTAACAATCATAGGATATTTCTGGTGTTTCTTTTTTTCCCACTGAAAGACTATCCAAAATCTTTTCCTAAGGGACAAATTACCATTGATTTTATCAATTGCTGTCACTGAAAATCACTGGAGTAAAAATAAAGTAGCAAAAAAGTACAAGGGTGTTTTTAATGAGTAACAATGTATTCGCATCTGCAAAATTAAATACTTTAGAATATTCTGTTGATCTTTCACTAAAAAATGACCAAAGTAATCACACATCTCTCTCTAGTGAATGTAGCTGATCATGCCAAGTATGATGTATCAGATAAATTTCCAAAATTATTTTAATTGAAGTGGACAAAATGTTCTCTGACAGCTGAATTTCTATAAAATCTCTGAAGAACAGAGAAAATACTGCAATTTATCAGTGGAAAAAGCATTTGTGAATGCCATGCTGCTTTACCTTCACAGGAATATAAGCAGATGGTCTTGAATTAAGTCTTCTGAAATGGTGAGAAGAATTCCAGGAACACAGAACAAACAATAACTGGGTCACAAAGACCTAAAAGAGGCAATCTATTTCACAAGTGTAGTTTCTAATAGCAGAACTTAAGACTATACTTTCAGGGATCATTTCTATAGTTTGTCTAATAGCACAACTGGCTTAAGCAGTAATAATACATTGCAGTGGCGGGGGAGAACAAAAAAGACCTATTATTCTATCCAGCAATGTAGTAAAGAAAACTCAACAATTCTCTGCATTTTCTTTTTAATTTCAGAGGCTCCTACTGCACCAAGGAGGAATTTCCTTTGATCCTTTCTCCAAATACTAAATTGTTATTCTCTATTTCCTGTATCACACAAAAAAACTCTCTGGTCATATACATCAACACAATTTAGCCCTCTGAAAAATAGCATCCATAGCAAATCAAAAACAATTAGAGCACAAAACAAAATTTAAGGTCACCTTCTCCCTTTCCTCTAGAACCATCAAACTACCTCTTAGAATAGCTTCGGATTTTCAGTGGAAGAAAAAATATGTAGTTGAGTAATCAGTCTGTTAAAGTATTAAATCTTATTATCTTCCTTCTTAACTAACTCCTAAAAAACAAAATGAGGAAATTTATTTATGGGACAACTCAACTACATTTCACATATAAAAAAAAAACTCACATCAACTTAGAAATTTGTCTTTTCAAGGATAAAATGGAAATGTTTTGGCCAAACAATAAAATAATAGAGCAAATACTACATTTAGCAAAGGCAATTACTATTAAAGCTTTATCACACTAATAACATCTACCCAGGGTATAAAATACATTTTTGCTGGTAAAGAGCAAAGGATTTCAATTAAATATAAATCCCTATTCAGCACTCTTGGGACTCAAGCATATTAATGAAATGGGGTAAAAACAAAATATCCTCAGAAAGTGAGGTTCTAGCACAGTGAAGATAAAATTATTATAAAGTGGTGTCCACGGGTTAAAATGTGTGGTCCCACATGCTGCTAAAGTGCTTCTCTTCATTAATAGTGATCTTTTATACTCTGTGAAAGAAGAAACACACTTGGGCCTCCCTGGTGGCACAGGATTAAAGACACAGTGCTATCAAACTATTGGCAGCCACTGCAACATGAGTTCTATCCCCAGCAAGGAACTAACTCACATGGTGGGGCAGACGTCTCCTGTCTCACCTGCTGCTCCCCTCAGTAGTCAAAGTATTTCAGTAGATCTGCCTGTTCTGTTCCCCACTTTATCTCTGGTGAATCCTCTCACCCCCCACACCTCTGGCCTATACTGCAGTTCTTTCATACATAAATAAATTAATCTTTAAAAAAGAAAAAAGAACATACTTACTCATTGTTACCAACAAGAAATTTTGAAAGGAAACTGTAGGATATACCATATTGAGGTTGTGTAAGATTATAAGTGAAAATGTATGAAACTTAAAATTTAACTCAACAATTTGATATGAGTGTTGGCATGTACTCATCAATTTATGAAAGAATTTTTTCATAATTTGTCTAGCATTTTAAAGTAAAAAATGTAAAAAACACTTAGTTGAGGCACTGCCATTTATCCAATGCATGTTTAGGTAACTACTGAATAATTAAAATGGAATATTTAAATATCTGTCTAATATAGCAGAGGTCATATTACATAAGTATTTTGTGTTTTCAACCAAGTTAGGCATGCTGTACATGCTTAGAAAAAATAATTCACATCATTCCTGTAAGGTGATCATTCACATCTTATTACATGTATCTGTGTGCATGTGTGTATTGTGATTTCACAAGAAACCTCTTGTACCTTTCATAAACCTCCATAGTTTTTTACATGCAAGAATGGAGTCTTTGTATTGACTGCTTTCCTGTTAGTTTCCAAAATTAATTCTATACTTTGTTCCTTCTTGACCAAAAATAACTCATACTCTACAAGGCTTCTCAAACTAAATTATACCTGTCCAATTTCTATTAAGAAATGATTTCTAGTGATGTACCATTGGGATACCCCTCTGTTAGGTAATTTCTAATCTACCCCTATAGTATGTATTCTTCCCAGCCTATAGCACCCAATCTAGCCATCTCATATCATTAAAAGACAAGATTTACAGGGAGGAGTAGTAAAATATAAAAATCTACATATATTTTTATGGGTTCCACTTTGTTTTTAACGGTCTAACACACAAAGATGTGTGGGGTCTTCATTTGTTTACACTGAAATAGAAAAGCATTAAGCTAGTTATAAATTAAAAAGGAAAGGTTAAGGAAGATCAACAAAATAGAGTCCAAAACTCATCTATTTCTTTTTTTTTAAAGATTTATTTATTTATTTATACAAGCACCGGGTACAGTCAGAAGCATGGGAGGGCGAGAGAATTCACCAGAGTCAGAGCCAGAGCGGAAAGCAGAGCAGGCAGACTGACGAAGGACACTGCTGAGGGGAGCAGAGGGCGGCAGGAGAGGTCTGCTTGCCATGTGGGACCCTCGCCCGGTGGCCGGGGATCTAACCAGCACTGCAGAAGCTGTGGGCAGCCTCGCAACCCAGTGCTCAACCGCTGCGCCACCGGGGAGACCCCAAAACTCATCTATTTTTTAATCTTAAAAATAATCAAAGTAAAGAATATATTGCATTTCTTTTACCTGACAACTGTTTTCTCTACAAGTTTGCCATCACATTATTGAATTTAAGCTTCATGTTCCTTCTATTTTCATTTCTAACAGAGAGAATTATTTGTTTTTTGCTTGTTCTGCTTTGTATTGTTTGCTGCCTGCAGTGTTTTCCACAGTTCTTTGGGTGTACCACTTTGCCTGCTTTTCCTAGAATCCCCACCAAATGTTGATGCTTTCAGAAAATCACAGGGTAATTTATCAGTTTTATAGTGAGAGCATTAAGACAGACGGACTGGGTTTATCTCTAGAGTGCAGTTTAATCAAGTCTGGGATATCTGCCTTCTGTCTTCCCAGCCTCTGATTTCCACATCTTTTCTCCATTTAGAAGGATTCCTCCATCCAATTGTATCTGTCATCTTAGTTCCTTATACTTCACCAATATCTATACCCAGATCTGTACCAGGTTTATTGTCCCTTCCAAGGTTACTTATATTTAAACAGGAATGAAAACATTTCTCTAAAAGTAAGTGAGACTCACAATAAGGGCAGACATACACAGCAGTGCTGGGGAATGTGTTTCTGGGGGTAAAAACTTTGCAAGCACCTCTAAAATTATCCTACTTAGACACCACTGTATTTTTCTTACACATGAGATTGGACCTTCCAAAAGGAACTAAGATAGGCAAATTACCCATTTTTTCTTCAGTTTGAAAAATTTCTTCTGGGAATCAACATTATGCCTAGGTTTTTCTCCTTTCTCCCACAAAGAGACAGTACTGTATAGAAAAACAATCTTGGAATGTAAATCCAGGAAGAACCAGTTTGAATCCTGGTTCTTGGATTTAATAATTGAAAAATCTTGAGTATCAGTTGCATGTTAAAAAATGCATGAAACCATGCATCATAAGACTGTTGTAAAGGAGCAAAAAAACAGCATTTCTTGAATATTTCAATGTGCTTTATTTTAGTAACTTGCATGTATTAGGCAATTTAATAGTCATGAAGTTCCTTTGAAGACTGAATGAGGTAACACATAAAATCACTTAGTACAAAGCTTGGCACATAAAAGTAACCTTCTCTTTCCTTTCAATAGCTCTAACTGCTAATAATTTCAGAACCAGAGTATGTTTTAGTAGTCATATCCCACTACCTACTTTTATATAAAGTAAAAACAGATTAGGCAGTACCACAGCACGTGGTTAATATTGAAGAATAAAATGATCTATAAAACCAATGTCCTAAGCCTGTCAACAAAACCCACAGAATCTCCACCTTTATTTCCATGCCCTTCCCCAGTCTGTGACACTGGCCAGGTCTTGAAGTACACAGACTTTCCTATCTCTGCTTTTGCTCAACTGTTTCCTTTTGTGGGAGATGACTTTCCTGCCTTCAAAGTCCTACCAATCTCTAAACCTTTCTGTAATAGATCTAACTCAAATTTCACTCATTCTGAAAGTCTTCTTAATCTTGCTCTTCCCTTTTCTCCAAAGTGACCTCTATATCATTGGAGATTACATCATGGGCTGCCTTTAGTTAGAATATACCGTGTCAATATACTCCTTCTGAGGTAATGGACCATCTCTTCTCTTCTTTCACCTACGAATGATGATTAGCATTGTCTTTTGTTTGTGATATAGGTTTGTTTAATTGATTTCTGGTGCTATTGTGAGAAATCTAGAGCAAATGGTTCAATTCTTACTGAAACTTAATTGCATCAACCTCATGTTTATATATTCTATATATACATTTTTTGTTTTCATTCCTATGCACGATTCACTATATGCAGTCTTCTTGTTTATCACTAAACTGGTTCTAAAAATTATTCTTATACAATATAGTTTTTAAGAATCGTGTTCTGATTTAAATTGTTTCTCTATTGTAAACAACCTACCAACAATTTTCTTTGTGATAGTTGCCAAGGGTAGGCACATTTTAGGGGATATGTTAAAGTGACTAAGAGCTAAAATAATTGGGAGGCGAATAACGAATATTTAATTCCAAGTATGAACACATCTTTCTTTTAGTGGAGACTGAGTGGTTGACTTTCGTTGTGAAAGTCAGACATTTATGACCTCTCTTTGTCCTTTCCCTTTTGGGAAAGCTCTTTAGCTCCAATGTCTCCTCTTCTCATGTCCAGTTTCACAAAGCTTCTGCTTCAGACACATTCCAAGGCCTCTCCTCTCTTATTAAACAAGCCACACTACACCATCCCAGAGACTAGGTCAGAGGTCTTTGGAGTTCTGATTACACACATTTTTAAAGTAACTATTCTCCCAATAGCTGCAAACATCAGAAACTCAGATATTGATGCCAATGCTCATCTTTTTAATCTCTTAATTATTTATCCTGCAGAAGGCACCTTTCATTATATAAGATTGAGGCAGTGGCCCTTACTAAGTCTCTCTTTACTTCCCTCTATTTCTGTTACTTCCTTTTACTGTTTCTTTTCTTTCTCTCCAGTTACCCTAAAATTTCTTTCAATATTTCCCTCTATCCAAATTTTACTTGTAAATCAATGTATATTACTTAGTATGCTCCTCTGACTGGGTTAAAAGGCCAACACTAATGCTTTCTTTCTCAGAAAAGCAATAATTAAAATGACACAGTCTAAATATTTACTTAGAAGAGTCAAAAATCTATTTGTATTTAACAGCTTTGTTTAGTTCTACAAATGAAAAATCATAATTATCTGAATTGTATCCTACTTTCAGAAATAGAAATGACATCCCTCCCTAATATATTTTGAAATCACATTTTTATTATAATTTATACATTACAGCATATTTGTAGAACATTCAAATACCGCTTTTCATGTGAGATATCATTCAGGCTGTTTGCACCACAGGAACCTATGATCCTTGCTATCAATGACTCTGATTCATTTTTTTTTTTTCATAAGACAGGTAATAGAATTGAAATGAAACCTTTATTTAGTCATAAAAAAAATTAAAGTTGTATTGTAAAGATGTTTGAAAACCTTGCAGTCCATTTTCTTATTTTTTACTTTAAATTGAAAGGTAATTTCATTGCCTCAAAGAACTGCATCCCCTAGTCTCTCTTAGTTACTGGGATTTCACTACAAGCATCGCATCATTCTCTACCTCCAACCTATATCCCTCTTGCTTAAACTATACCTGCAGTTACTTAAACCTTTAAAAGAGAAGTAGTATAAAAAGTGGCTAGGTTTTCTTTTTGGTGTTCTTTTCAGTATTTTTTTAAAGATTTATTTATTTATTTATACAATAACTGGGCCAGATATGTGGGAGGGTGAGAGGATTCACCAAAGACAGAGCGGGGAGCAGAACAGGCAGACAGACAGAAAGCACTGCTGAGGGGAGCAGCGGGCGCTACAGGAGAGGTCTGCCGCACCATATGGGTATCTCCCTGGCTGGCCAGGAATCGAACCTGCACTAAAAAGGCTGCAGACAGCTTCACAGTGCTGCACTTAACCCACTGCGCCACTGGGGAGGCCCTCCTTTTCAGTATTGAAGTCTACTTGGTTTAGTTCAGGTGAAGGCTTAGGTAGATGAAAAACCACTGTTGTGAAATACATGTTCATATTCTCTAGATCCAAGAAATTCTGCATAGTGACAGCTGAGAGAAAAGAACCAAGTATCTAAATAACCTACAACCAATCACAGAGGAAAGACATTCGAGTCGGACATATTCAGCAGCTTTCAATACCAAGCTCACAAGTTATATTTCCAGAGCTCAGATTTGCACATAAGTCTTTGAACCATGACTGTCTCCTCATATTCACTCAGTTTTAACATCCAACAAGGTTCTGTGCAGACATCATCAATGGTTAAATTATTCCCATTTTGTTGGCTCAGCTCACAGTAGCCCACTGATTAGTTAAAAAAAAAAAAAAAACCTATCTGATCTTCAATTTGTATTTCAACGGTACCCAAGTGCAGATGCCATCTCTGGTAATATGACAAAACAGATTTCGTTTTATAAATGTTTTCGTGTGCTCCAATAACAGCATGCATCCTGCAGTAACTACATTGTAGCTCAAAGTGTTGTAAAATATGCAACTGAGTTTGTTGGAGAATGATTTTCAAGTTAATTAAACCTTCCCCACCTGTAATTTAAGAAAAAAGCAAAAGCCCAATACTCTTAAAGACCATGGGGAAAGGCAGTTCAAGAAATAGAAGTCCTCTGTTTATCCAGGGAGGTACTTTACAAGGCAGACAGCTACACCACAGTAGAGAGACAACATTTCCTCAGCTGATTTGGTTAATTAAAATGCACAGTTACAACAGGCTTTCTTAGAGCCTGCAGCTGAATGACCGAAGTCTCCATTTTACTCCAGTGTCACACAGAACATGAAGAGGCAAACATACTGCCCAAATACAATCTGACTCACTAAAATCCAGCACTATAAACACAAAATATATTTCTGAGGCACATTTTAAAAGATTTATTATCAAGATTTATGACATAAAGATAGAAATAATTTGCAGCTAGGCAATACCAGGAGAATATCCTCGGTTCCTCTCGAAGTAATTTTAAGTAAAATTTACAAATAAATCTTAAGGGTAGAGTCCACTTTGAATGCAGGAAATCTTCAACTATTTCCTTTCAAATGTATGGAATTTGAATCTGACAAACAGCCCGTCTGTTGTCAGGATTTATGAGTGATATGAAAAATCAAAGGCCACAAAAGCTATTTGTCAAATAAACTGCAGAATGCAATATCAGGCTGCAGGGCTCATTTGCAGAACTCATGATGAGCATGGGAGGAGGGGATGCTAACAGCTGCAGCCTTGACCGCACTGCCCGTGCCAACCAGAATTCAAGCCGCGTGAGCTGAGTGTGGCTGAAAGAAAGGGCAGACAAACGTGGGGGGGGGGGGGAACAATACAGAAGAGGCTCTTACATCTAAGCTTTTATTAAGTCAGTACATCAGCACGCAGAGATGAATACCTGCAAAACCAGTCTAAAAAAGATGGGGCCTGCAGATATTCAAATTAAATCTGTTCCTGGAAGACTACTTTTATTTCCTGGTAGGAGAGAGATTCCAGACCTTCAATCAGTTAGACTAACAGTATGGCCTGGCATCAGTTTCCTCATCTGCAAATTGGGAGGAGTACTTCACATCCTGGGCAGTCTTGAGGATAAATTGAAATAATACAGTTTGTGGCCATGACAGGTGCTCAATAAAAGTTTTCTCCTCTCTCTCGTTAGTTGTTTTCACAGTGCAGCAAATTTATATGAATAGAGAGTTCCCATATTAGTCATCTAAATTATCAAATCTGGAATCTATAGAAAATGATTAAATATCCCTAGAGCTTAATTTAGCAATCACAATATCAAACTGAAAAAAGGCTGAAAAAGGCTGAATCACAATATCAAACTGAAAAAAGGCCTCCCTGGTGGCACAAGAGGTTAAGTCTCAGTGCTGTCAAGCTATCAACAGCCACTGCAGCATGAGTTGGATCTCTGGCCAGGGAGCTAACCCACATGGCCCAACAGACCTCTCCTGTTTTGCCAGCTGCTCCCCTCAGCGGTGTACTTCAGTCAGTCTGCCTGTTCTGCTCCCCACTCTCTCTCTGGTGAATCCTCTCACCCCCTGCACTTCTGGCCTATATCCCTGTTCTTATATGCATAAATTATTTTTTTTAAAAAGGTTAAACAGAATTTTGGAAATTCTGTTAGTATTCATGAACAAATTTGCTGCATTAAGTATTGTTCTGTAACAATCTGGCTTAGAATCACAACAAAAAAATTCTGTTGTTCGTATTATCTTTTTCTAATAATTAATTCAACATAATTTCCATTTTATAAACACTGAAGAATTAACTCTATTATCTTTAAAATCTCTTTAAAACATTGCTCTCAACATCCTCTCTCCCCCTCTCTCTCTTTCTCTCTGTCTCTCTCTTGTTTTCCCTCTTTAAAACTGAACATATCACATCTCCCATACTCAGTGCTCAGGGGAACATGCTATTACTATTACTGTAAACCAAAGGACTGTATAACTTATCACCTAATTCATTTCTACTAGAAATAATTTAGACATTTGTATAAAAAGAAGCACAATATTAATATTTATGCTTTTAAAAATTCCAATGATGGCTAAATTATCCAAAGCAATTTATCTGAAGAATTACAATAAATAAAGCCAAAGAACATTTATTGAGCACCTATTACACGTAGTCATGCAAGTGATTTTTTTTTTCCTTCGTGGCAAAAAAAAAATAAAATAAACAATACAACATGATAGAGTTCAAAGTATATTTAGAATTTAGAGTCATATCACCAGAAAACCCTTTAAATTATTTGGTTTTAGAAAGTCACTTTTTCATAAAGCATTGGATTTTCCCCTCTCAAGAGACAAATTTGATACATGCCCTTCACTCCAGACATGATAATAATTAGTTCTTTTTAAAGACTTTGAAAAGAGCAGAGATGAAAAGAGCTGTAAGGGTTTATAAATGACACAAGATCTGTGAAGTGGTGGATATTTAACACAAATCTCATAGAGCTGTTATGTGGATTCATTAGTTAATTAGTTAGTTAATGATTTTGAAGTGTTAAATCTTATTAGATTTTTTTTAACACTTTAGCACATGTGAGAGAGAAATTACTCTGAAATTAGAAACTGACTATACCATTCTAACATATTGGATCTTTCCATGATGAATATTTAAGACTTCCTTTCCTAGTCTGATTTTTTTTTTTTTTAGATTTATTTATTTATACAAGAACTAGGGTATAGGTCAGAAGCTCGGGAGGATGAAAGAACTCACCAGAGAGAGCAGGGAACAGAACAGGCAGACAGACGAAAGTACACTGCTGGGGGAACAGCAGGTGAGGCAGGAGAGGTCTGCCGCACCATGTGGGTTTCTCCCTGGCCGGCCGGGAATCAACCTCAAGCTACAGAGGCTGCGGACAGCTTTACAGTGCAGCACTCAACCCGCTGCACCACCAGGGAGGCCCTAGTCTGACATTTTTTCAGACAACTCCTGAAAAGCCAATCTAGGTGATACCCATCTCCTTTGTTTTTTAAGTTTTGGCTTTTGACTTCCAATTAACAGTAAGCACAGAATTGAAAGATCTTCAGGGCCGGTATTTTATGTAGGAATATATGGCGCTATTTAATAAAAATGGCATCAAGTCTTAAACATGATACTTAAATTCAGTTTGTACCTCTGTAGACCAGGGGAGAAAAATAAAATCTGTTGGGTAAAACTGAGTTTAGGTGGAAAAGCAAAAGAGTTGAAACCCAGTGACAATTACCTTCCTCTTTGTAAATAGTAACTAATTTCTCTCCTGCATGCTAGAAAGTTGAGAAAGAATAGCAGACATGACTAGGTTAGCAATATTCTCGTATGTGGGAGACATCTCGTGGCTTAAGCAAAAACTTTTTGTTGATATATAACATGCACAGAGAAAAGCGTACATATGGTCAACAGACAACTCAGTGGATATCAGGGCACTCCTTTGTTTTCTGTACTCAGATCAAAAAACAAAGATTGTCGGCATTCTGAAAGCGCCCTCTGGTTCTTCCAATCACTAGCCCTAGGTGCAAGGGGAAACACTACTATTCCCTATAACAGCACAGGGTAACTTTATTGATTTTGGCATTTTCTGTAAATGGAATTGTAAAGTATGTTCTCTGTTTTCCACTTCACCCTTCCCCCACCCATGCACACACATAATTAACCTTTTCTTTTTCAAAGTATGGTCATGAATCCCTGTCTTGGGAAGTCCTTAATAAATATTCTATCTCATGCATGCCATAGCATGGGAAACTCAGGAATTGCTAGTCAATAATTTTCTCTATTTTTTTTCTTGGTACCAGTAAACAAAATGCTAACGGAATCATTTGGATTCTTAAATCTGGCCTTGGCCAGACCCAGCTCTAAGGAGAATACCTAGGTGGTCATCTTTTTTCCCTAAGGGCTATCCTCCACAGCAAAGCCCTCTCTCCCTGGCCTTCAGTTGTTTTAAAACCTGCTTTACTCTAGCAGTTGTATAAAAAAAAAAAATTGGGTAAACTACTCACATCAAAATGTTAATACCTAAAATCGTTAGCTCTCCAAGGTAGGGCCCCAGGACAGTGCTGTAATGCAGAGGTCCAATTACACTCTGATCACTCTCTAATGGGGTCTCTTGGAGAGCTGCATTTATTGACTTATGCTACGAGATTCCTTTACATTGAAAGACTAAAAAAGCAGATCTGTTGCACTCAATACTGTTTACTATTCAACCATTATTGAAATTATTTTGCTATGTCACATAGTATTCTCTTTCTGAGAGCCTGTGTGAGGAGGGAGAATAGTTCTATTTTTTGTAAATAATTTTATTTTTAAATACATGTTATTCATGCAACTGATCTTGTCCACACAGGATCTGTACCCCCTTACTCTCCTCTGCTAAAACTATCAAAAATATCAAACACTTCTAAAAAGTGTTCAGGACTTTATAACTTCCATTTTTGGTCTATCTTCTACTCCCTTGGTTTCATCTGTATTTCTTAAGTTTTCTGTTCAAATGTCTTCACATTTTTTTAAATGCTGGTGAATTTAGGAAAGGCATAGATTAAGTCAATAAAATTAATTGAATTAAGAATATGCTATTCTTTGTGGAAAAAAAATTCAGTCTCCAGCATTAGGTCAGGCTGGCCAGTCAAATTATATACACTTTAGGCAAATGGCTCTTTCAACTAAAATTAGACCCTATTTGTTGGTTGTTACCAGAGATTAGACAAACTATTATCTAAGGTACTGTGTAGTGCAGTACCTTATACAACCTAGGTTTTGATAAAGCTTTGCTGAATGCAATGACCAAAATATTTTCCATCAAGTGAAATGGATAGAATAAGAGACTGTCTAGGAAAAAAATTTAGATCACGAACAGGATGAAAGATAAATGGACTTGAGAGAAAACACTGAGTGTGTTTTCAAGAGAGTGGAACTGTTACTATATTTGTTCTATGATGTTTTGCAATAACTGGTCCATTCTTATTTTCAAGGCTCTCAATTATAGTTCTACTTGGGAAGATTTGATTAATGTATTATTTATATAAGAGTCATTGATTTATGAAGCTTAACCATAAGATGCAGCACAGCTCATTTTCTTTCTAATATTTATATCTACAGGAAGAAAACCACAATGACATAGGAGTGTTTTGCCCTTGACTGGTAACCAACATAAGCAATCACCCAAAATGACAATATTGAACATTGAAATGATAATAATCTGTTATTTGTTCTCTTCATTGTCAGGATCTGACTATTAAAATGAAGTTAAACAATACCCAGAAACTCAGTGATAATCCATAAATTATATCACAAAACTGTCTAATGTATATTCCAGTGATATGCTCTCAATGAAAAAGAAAGATGTGAGTGTGTGTCAAATGTGGATCTCTTCATTAATCCCACGTATTAATTTTTAAATCAAGGAAATAATTCCAGTCCAAAAATATTTTAAATGTAGCTTTTTTTTCTTTACAGTTAAAGGTATTCAATTATGAAATTCTAGAAAAACCATGTAGTCTTTCAAAAACTTATGAACAGGGGCCTCCCTCGTGGTGCAAGGGGTTAAGCGCCTCACTGTGAGACTGTCCACAGCTACTGCAGCATGAGTTCCATCCCCGGCCAGGGAGGTGATCCACATGGTGCAGCAGACCTCTCCTGCCTCATCCACTGCTCCCCTCAGCAAGTATATTTCAGTCAATCTGCCTAATCTGTTCTCCACTCTGTCTCCGGTAAATACTCTTACCCCCCATACCTCTGGCCTGTACCCCAGTTCTTGTATTCATAAATAAATAAATCTTGAAAAAAAACAACTTATGAACAAATTTATTATAGGAGAATGTGAGATTAGTAAAATTTGCATTGATGATAACTCTAATGTACTTAAGGAGGGTGTTTGGTAACATAAAAGAATATAGTCACAATTATATAATCATTATTTATTCAAATATATTGTGCCAACCCCAAAGTTATTAAGAAATTATCACTCCTGGTAATACCATGGTAAACACTCACTCTAAAAGCTATGAAGTCTAGTAGAAAAATCCAGACCTATCATCAATAGATTAAAATTTTCTATTCAGCAGTCACTATAGACTCCGGTAACACTGAAGTGCTACTGTGCATATTTCAAATGTTCATATTATGTAATATTTAATGTTTATTTGTTTACAGTCAGAAAACATTCGCAGACTTGCTGATCCTTGCAGCCTTCAACTTCACAGGATTTATGTGTCAATCCACATATAAAAGAATATCTCTCTTAAATACTACAATGTGTGCAGAGGGGACTGAAAGCTGAAATTATGAAATGGAAAAACATTTGACTAGGTTTTGGAGTGATTCAGAATCATGAGGCCAAATGCCGGCAATTGCAAGTGAACGTGTTTTTCAAAACTTAGAAATTTGTAACCCCTCCCCATGATTTGTCACAATCAGGTCTCAACCTAGCCTTTCAGTTTCTCTTACACAATTAGCCTTACACCAATATGCTCCAAAAAACCTACAATTCACCTTTCTTTGAACATCTCCCTCAGAGCTCACATCTAATTTCCTCACATTGTTTGTTCTGCTGGAAACATTCTTTTTTTGCCAAATTCATCTAATATTTCATGACCAAACACAACCTTGTCATAAACTATTTTCTGATAACTATAGCTAGAAGTATTTTTCTTTCTCCTTCAACCTCAATTGTACATTATTACTAGTATTATTACAACTTATTTTATTTGCACAGTCATCATTTTCTAAACATTGTTAATCTATTTATGTCCATATATTAGCTTCATTTCAGGGAAATTTTACAGTGAAAAAATATAACTTACACATGTTCTTTGTATCCTGAACATAATTCAGATAGGACATGAGAGATAATATATGGTTAATAAATGTCTGTTTAATTAATGTGTGAGTAAATGAACACCACATCATGAGTGTCATGCTGAAACCCTGATGTGTTAAAATAGGGATGTGTATTCTCTTAATCTTGCCAAAAATATTCATAAGAAGTCTGGGATATAGCTCATACCATGAAATACTCCCCTTCATATATTTCATATATTTTCAACAAATGTTTACTATTTACAGGTAAATGAATGGCCTTCCTGGCAAAAGAAACCTTGGAAATATCAAAGCATCATCCTATGAATTATAAAATCATTCTTGAACTATAAGCAGCCTCAGTCGCCGTGTGCAAAACATTTACTGAGCTGCAATCATTCAATCTCTATCAAAAAGGCCTGGGTTCATGCAAAGGCCACACACTGTATTATGGGCACATAAAGAACCTTTGTTTCCCACAGTGCAGTCGGCTGGTTATCATCCCATTTTCTGGATATCTCACAGAACCAGAATTTGAATCCTGATCTGATTTTGTGTCTTTTGTTTTATAGTCACTGAATAGTAATCTCTCCGAATGTAAACTTCCTTCTTAATAGATGGGATTCTCATGTAAATATGTGACCAGTAATTAGCTCTGGTACATAATATAGAACACAAGCCATTGTCAGCTTTTTCATAACATACTCTTTAAAAAGCAAACAAACAAAATCACAAAACTCTCTTTTGGATTGCGTAGATGTTTGAGGCATTATCCTAAATGCTCCCCCTAATACATTTAATTCATAATAATCCTATAAAATAGGCAATGTGCTTTTCATATTCCAGATGGGGAAATTAAAACATATTAATTTCAAGTTAAATATGTAACATCATGGAACAAGTAAGGACATATAGTGGAATTTGTAGTCAGGTGTTTCTTATTTCCAAATCCAGTATCTCAACTACTACTCTATTTTATTTCTTTTTATTCCTATTTACAGATCCTTGTATATGATTTTTTTTCCAAAAAAAGAAAATTAGATTATTTGTAACAACACTATTTACAATACATTTCTTAGCATGGAAAACATCTAACACAATACTTGATCTAGAAGGAGAAAATGTTGGAGAGAGATGACCACAGAGAGAGGCTCTTCTCACCTAGTCTAATTTCTTCACTTACTTGAGAAAGCCCATCTCAAGCCCAGTCCTAAAATGACTGCAACCCTTGATCTTTAATGGGCAGAGACCACGTCCCAAGACTTTTTAGATAAACAACGTACAACAGGGAAGCAGTCAGTGCTCTTAACGAACTGGCTGGCTTGCCTCTCATCTGATCCGTGACTTTCAGCAGGCAAGTGTAATGTGGAAAGCCAGTCAATATTTTCCAGCATGCTGAGTCCATTTCCTCCCCCAATATTTTTTAGCATAAGACAGGTGCAGAAATCATTCTATCCACCACTGCAAGGGTGCACAACAACTGTCACAGAGCCACACAGAAGCAGAAGTTTTTGCTAAGCTTCAAAATGAATACTCATTGTAATTGAAACTATGCAGGGGACAAAGTTTCCCAGATGCACACAAGAGAATTCTAAGGGTTTGAAAAAGGACAGATGCCACTTTTATACTAAAGCTGAGATACTACCTTTCAGCAGCTCATGAGGAGGTACACTCAAGTGTCCAGATAGAAAAGACATAAGCAACACATCTGTAATATCCAGAAAGTAATTTTTGTAAGCTACAAGGGGCCCTGAAGATGATTCAGGCTAAGACCTTTTGTTTCCCATGTGAGGACAACAAGGTCCAGAGAGGTTAATACTTATCCAGGATGACTGAGTAAAGCTTTGGCAGTCAAAGGCCTTGAAAACTAAGTCTATGATTTCTTCATTTCTTCTGCCCTAACCTGCTGTCTCTAAACTGCTTTGATTTGTTTTGTTTAGTTTTAGGTGGGTTTTTTGGCTTGTTTTATTTGTTTTTGAGGTTATTCAAGGAAAGATAAGTGTGATTTAGCACAAATACAAGAGGAATTGAAGAAATTCTATTCCAATTAGGGGAGTTTACACACTGACATCTTTCTCATGATGAAGAGGAGCTGCCCCTGTAGCTAAATGAGAAAAGAACAATCAGAGGTTCATGGTGAGGAATTAAACTGAAAAAACAGGTATTCCTCAGGTTTGGGTTGAGCTAAGCTATCCAATACTGAAAAGACATTTCTTTTTCTTTATGAAATCTGAATCTTTATGAAATCTGAATCGCTGCTCTTTGCTTTAAAATTAATCAGTTTAGTCATAGATTATGAGTGATTTGTAAATTCCTTAAAGTGAGAAAGTGCCTATTTGATGCCAGACTAGATGCTGAAGATACAATGTTAAACTTTGATACACCAATAGTGATTTTACAATAACAGAAAAGTAATATCCTGCTCTGTGGTACAAGTGACCAGAGTCAGGAGTTAGTCATCCATTAGTAATCAATTAACAAACATCCATTGAATGACTTGTTATAAAGAGACTTACAATAGGCACTGAATGAAGATACCAAAACATAAACTTAAAATCAAATGGAGAATATAAAATGTACTCATATAAAATGATGTAAAAACAGAGTTATATTTGTAATAATCAGGATAATATCTTGTAAGGTGAAAGTAAGATTACAAAGAATTACAGAGTGTAAACATAAGAAAAACATGGTGGTTTTCCTGAAGTCTATGAAAGTAGGTGTTTTGCAAAAGGAATGGATGGAAAAAGGATGGGTGGAGAAAAAAACAACCTTTTTGGAAGAGAAAATGTAGAAAAGGAGGTCCAACTGTGAGATTTTCAGAACATTCACTTCACATGATTAGTTTGATTATTGAAGTGATTTGATTAAAATGTTATAAATAATAGGAAAAATGCACACGTGTGTGTGTGTGTGTGTGTGTGTGTAGTGGTGATTAATTGCCTGGACAATAATAGGCCATAATGAAATGAATCAGTTAATTCCAAATTGATATTACCATAGTCAGGTGAATTTGGAATCTCCTTACAAATCCATTGTCATTTACATTTTGAAGAACACCCATAAAAGGTGTATCTTTTTTTACAGACTCTTACTTAGTCAGTCTTACACGCTACTAATTGTTAAATACTTTTAAATTTTACCTGGTTTATAATTGATTTTATAACCTGAACAATTTTCAGAGATGCCTGATACCTAAAGTTCTTTCCCAATTAGCTAATTTAAAATCAATAACCAGTAGAGGAGTAAAAGAGTCATTCAGAATGCAGGGTAAACTGAAACAGTTTTACAAAAGAACTTAAAGTAGTTTTTCAAAAGCCCAAAACCATTAATATGACTCCAACTGAACATCCTCACACAACCACTGGAGAAAATGAAGTCCACAAAGAAACAACCCAACTCTAAAGAGAAATTGATCAGCAAAGTCTAATGGAAGTTCTGATTCATGCCTGTCCCCAAAAGTCTTAAATACAAATGATACAGTATGTTTCCCTAAGCACCTAATAAGCCAGTTTTCCTGAGATGTTGCTAGTTTTTCTATGAACAACATACATATATATCCAGAAAATTTGTGATTATTATAGAAAAGTATTAGTTTTGAAGAGGGAACCCACTAATTGTCTTTGAATGTGCTTCTGCCAACAGTTTAACTTATTTTTTTAAGTCCCTACTAAAGAATTCACTGTCAGTCATCTGAAATGAGAGAGCTGAAGATGAATACAAGAATCAAGGAAGTTTATTTTAAGATTTTCCATATTTTGATCAAATGCTGATGATCACATTGTTTGTGTGTGTATATGTGTACTTCCCCAACAAAGAATAAGTCATGCTCTCAAACGACTATTTTCTTGAAACAGTCTGGCTGGAGCATCATGGTTAGTGATGACTCAGAGAGATTTTTTAAAGACAGATATAATAGTCAAAGGTACATTACCCCATAAAAATAATAAAGTAAATAGGAAATACTACTCAGGAAGCTTTGCCAGATTCCTATAATTTCATCTTTGAAATATCAATTAGGTGTTATCTATGTTGTATTTCTGGCATATTTTATGATAAATGACATTGTTCTCTTAACATGATATTAGGTCATTTTCATTTTGCCACAGTGTGTAGAGCCATTGATTAATACAGTTATTAAGAGCAGAGGGTCCAAAGACAGATTCATTGATTCAACTCTCAATCATAAGAGCTATGTGACCTTGGAAAAATAACTTAATTGCTCTGAACTTTCATTTCCCCTGCTGTGAAATCAGGATAATAATAGAACCCACTCAGAACATTGTTAAAAAAAATCATGAAAATTTATAGATATATAAAATGGCCATAACAAAACTGGCACATAATAAGTGCTCATAAAATAATAGCTGTTATATTTTCTATGTGCATATATACACCATAATTCTTAAAATGGAGTCAAAATAAAATGGAGTTCTCTGCTATTTAATAATTCAAGCCTCATCCAAATATAAATTTTTTATTTAAAAGTAAGTTTACAGCATTAAACTTAAAAAAATAAGGTTTTGGCTTAGTTTATTTTAGTAAACTAAACGGGTTTAACCATATTATTATTTGGTAGATGAATGTGAATAATATGTCAAAGATATTATTTTACTAAATAATTTTGCATAATATAGATTTGATAAATTAGCATCAAACTCAACATCTCTGCATAAGGAGACCCTTTTGCAGGGCTCTTCAGTGACTGAAACAGGAGGAAACAGTTCAAATAATGTGACAAATTTTAATTAACGGCAATACTGTCCTGTTCCAGGGAGCAAATTTTTTACTACACAATCCCATAAGCTATCACTCATAGAGATTATAGTGCTAATACTAACCTCTTAGGGTAAACTGTATGCACTGGCCATGGTCAAAGGATGAATACAGATATGAAAGCTTGGCTTCAGTTAAAATAATGTCACACAGTTCACAGGAGAACAAATTTAGATTAATATATTATTATATTAATGCATATGCTTATCAACAATTTACCACTAACATTATCTGAGCCTAATTACTTTCTCTGAATCTATTTCCTCAGAGATACTCCTTGCTGCTAAACTGGAACAAAAGTAAAGTATTCCTTCACAAAGATTTGCCTACAAATTTCATAGCAATTTACTATATACTAGCAGACCTAAAGTACATTAACCCAATTCTAATGAATTGGGTTAGCAAGTTTAACTGCTACCTTTTGTTTTTGTTTTATCTTTAATTTTTAAATTATTCAAGGCCTTTTCACAAAGGGTTAATTATAAAACTATCTAGACTAGAAATGAGGACTCATGGACTCTAGCCTGTACGCTACCCTTCGCTTGTAATGTAAGTTTGTGTGTATAGTTTTCTCTTATCTAGAAGAGGCGTGATAAGCTCTTATATCAATCAGGAGAAATGTAAAGATAACAGATATTAAGGTACTTTGGGGAAAAAATTGAAGCATATTAATATATATAGTATTATAAGGCACTTCAAATTTCTCATTATATAACACATGGTAAGAAAAAATAAAACAATTTCTGCTAATCTCTAAAAAATAAGAGACTTTCTAAATATCTTTGGGCTCTGCAACCTCACTTGAATTGTTGTTTCTCCAAAAAGTTCAATTTTATTCTGAGTCATGTAGTGTGGAAGATGGGAAAATAAGTGTTATATACATAAATCAGTAGCGAATTAGGAAAAAAATCATGAGCATTTTCTGGTATCACTGCATCATCCCACTAAATAATGTCTGTCAATTATTGATTAGTCACTATGTGTCAAGCCCAGAAGGCAGTGTAGCATAGTATCTTTTTCTCACAACCTCCATATGATGTGGTGATAAAATAATCTGTAGTTTCCAGATAAAGATGCCAACTCAGTAAACCTGATCATCTTGAATAAGGCCGTGAGTCTAGGACGTTGGGGGAGCCAGAATTTAGGAGCATGTCTGTTTGGCTCCAAAACCCATGTTCATTCCAGGATTCCTCATTGCCTCTTAGAAGACTTGACTCAGAACTGATACAAAATAAATATTTATGATTGAATTAATGAATAGATGGGTGAATGGATGAGTAAATGGATGGGCAATTGACTAACCCCTCACAATGACAGTCACAAAAGCAAAACTTAGGCAGCCTACCTGGGCTCTGTCACAAGCTGGAGTTTAGCTTCTATCGTTCTGCAATTTGAAAACCCCAGTTACAAGAGTTTCTTAGATGCTGATATGAGTATCATCTGTCCTGAGCTTTTTGCTCCCTTGATGATACAGATCATGAAGGATTTATAAAAAAAGAATTCTGTCTCTTTTCCACTAATGAGCTCTGGCTGGTCGAACTGCCTTTAGCAAGACTACCAACCACATGACCTGTTATTTGCTCAGGCAGAGTTTGGTAAATCTGATCATGGGTCAAAATTCTACAGCAAAGGGATTTCAAGGTCTAACTTTGAGAGCCTCTGGGTGAATTTCATGGAAACTTCCAAATTAGAAAGAATACTGTATAAGACTTGGTCCCAGCCCTGGGCATTTTGTTTTGCATTTTATGTATTTTATAAATGTATTTAATTGAGGAAGAGGCACTTTCTTATTGGTAGTATTTTTAGCTCTGGCATGTGAAGGGTTGCATTTTCCCAGAGTTCCTCTTTTCCTAATTTACACAAAAGCAAAGTATAGGGCAGTGGCTGGCTTGTACAATTACAGATGGTCAGTCCTAAAGTAATGATGATACCAGTTACATGGAGTTGACAAGATTTAGCAGGATTCAAACTGCATGTTCTTGTAATTTCAACAAAGCCTCCTAGAGAATATATTCACTCATTCATTCAATAGGATGTGTATTTGGGAGCAGAGTCTGTGTGTGGAAGGTGACTAGATAGTAGATTCAGCCTATAGTTTGAAGGACCAGCAGTGTAGTCAGTCTTATGAGGATGAAAATACTGTATTATTGGTGCTGTAAGAGGTTTAAATGGAGCAGAAGACCAGCAGCAGTGTCATCACCTGCAAGCATCTTAGCAATGCACAGATGCATCTTAGCAATTCTAAGATCTCCCCTCATACTTTCTAAATCAAAAAACAACAGGCCTGGCACTTTGTATTTGAAGATGGTTCTGAAATCTGCTAAGGTTTTGGAACCACTGATAGTGTTTGGAGAAAAGAGTGGGGTCTTCACAGTAAAATGAGAGTTACGAGGAGTCTTGGAGAATGAATAGGCATTGCCTGCCCTCTGCAGCAATGTGCAATATAAATTCCACAACACCAAGTCAGTATCCATATTTTACTAAATCTCTAGATTTAGTTCTTCCATCTCTTGCTTTGCAGAGTTTGTGCTGATGGTCTTTTGCAAGTCATGATCATCCAGGCAAAAGAACAGCAATTGCTTTATTTCCACTCCTTAGCAAGGCAGAGGCAAACTATGCAGGCAGCTGGTAAGGGTTATCAGTTTTCCTCCAGTGAATGTTCTCGGCAAAAAGTGAAAAAGCAAAATGCTTTCAATTCAGGGTGAAATTAATGCTTCTTATCATCTTACCTGTTGCTCTACTTCCATGCAGTGTAAGTCTCAGCACTCTAGCTGTGCTTAAAATGGATGCATCTGTATTTTTCCAAAGTGGTTGACTAATTGCTTTCAACTGAATTCAGCCATGACAAATCACAGTCCAAGAAAAGCCTGAAAACTGACCCAGCGACAGACTCAGCAGTAACCACTGTCCTATTTACTCCTATATCTTAGGAGAACAGGTGGAAGGCCGCAGCAGCTTAAAGCTTTTTAAGAAAATGGTGTAGTGAGAGGCATCAAAAAAAAAAAAAAAATCCCAATATCTTTGCCTTGGGGAAAGAAAAGTAATAGTAATAACCAATGGAAGGGGATTATTATAAGGAAGGAAAAATTGTAGAAAAACATACCTAGCACCAGGGAGATGAAACATTCTATGTTACTCCATCGCACATTTCCTGACACAGCATCTCCCATGAACAAATACGACAAACAAGATATCTCACTCATCATATTATGTAGAAACTTTGGTTTAATGTTTACTTTCTTGAGGTATAGAAATCCAACTTTATGAAGGGCTCAGAACTTCTATAACCCACCCTGAACACACACATACTCCAATCTGTCTACACCAAATGAACAAAAAGAAGTGGAAAATAACTTCAATAACATTTTATCTTAAGTTTGCTATTGACTCATTTATTAAAACAGAACATGTTATTCCCAGGGGATAAGTGAGAAACAAGATACTTCAGAAGAAATAGATCCAGAATTCTATAAATGTTGGTTTTAAGAAGGGTATTGCAAGATTTCTCTCTTGGACAAAGTGAACAGGATATTAGCATGGGATAAGATTTAGGTTCCAGTCACCGCACTGGCACTTACTTGAGATGTGTCAGTTTAGATTCTGACAGGAAAGAAGTGACACACTTAAAAGGGATGACTCAAGAGAGTTAATGGAGCAAACTTTTTGCCAAGGTGTTGGCAGAGTAAATGAAAACATAAAGGATGATGAAACACTTGTATATAGTAACAGCAAGATGTTATTCTCATCCTATGACAGAGGACAAGGGAAAATAAAAGTTCCCAGAAAAAATATGCCCTTGGAGATAGCCACCAGAAATGCAGCCACTTCTAACCTAAGCAAGGAGTAAGTGAAATGGTCTGAATATCTGTGTCACCCCCAAATTCAAATGTTGAAATCCAATGTCCCCCAAATGATGATATTACAAAGTAGTGTTTTTGGAAGATACGTAACTCATGAGGGTACTTTGGGATTAATGCCATACTTTGGGAAAGAGCCCTTACAGAGACACCTAGTTCCTTCCATCTTGTGAAGATGCAGCAAGAAAACATGCACTATGGGCCATGAATGGGGGCTTTCATCACAATGTGATCATGTTGTTGTTTTAATCTCACCCACCACTGCCCAGCCTCCAAAACTGAGAAATAAATTTCTGTTGTTTATAATTCACCCAGTCTATGGTATTTTTGTTACAGAAAATGGACTTAAGACAGTGAGTTAAAAAACTAAGAATCCTGCCCTTTCTCTCTTGCTGTCTGATTTGTGCTTATGAACCCTATATATGCCTGAACCCATCTAAAAGCAGCAAGAGGGCAAAGGACCCTCCAAACCATTCTGTGTAATTTAACCTCTGGAGTCTGGAGCGGGATAAAGAGAGACAGGAGGTAGAATTAGAGGGGCAGACAGCAGCTATTGAAAATGGCTGCTATGCAGTTTTGACCATTTACCCTGGCTGGTCTTCAGTACTATTTTTCAAAAAAATTAAGACTCTGGGTTGGATGATCTCTAAAGTTATATTCCCTCTCTAGTATCTTTTGTGATGATTGAATAAAAGAGTAAGGAGAAAATTGTTCTAATTGACCCAGCTAACCTATTTGAAACAGCTAGTTTTAGAAATGTAACATTTAAATAGTTATCAAATCATAGATCTTTCTCTCTACCTGAATTCTTGTAAGAAAAACTGTATGTGCCTCAAGGTTATTTAGAGAAGATGCTGAAAGCTATTAATAGAAAACAGATTTAAAACCAGTCTCTAAAAGGCTTAACTTTATGTATGATAGTTCTGCCCTTGTGGAAAAAAAAAATTTTAGAAAAAACAGCATATAACTCTGACTATTAGCTATCTCTTTGTCACAAATGTGCAGATGGGTTCAGAATTTGCATGTTTCCCAGGCAATAAGCAAGTAAGTGAATTCAATAAGCAAGTAAGCGAATCCTGCCATTTTATTAAATACTTTCAGAAAACAAAAGCAAAGCAAGCTTGCACTCAGCCAGAACTAGAACATAATCCCCAGAGCCAATAACACATGTTAAAATTCTAGCACCAGCGCCAAATTTGATAAAGGATCTGGCTCTATCCTACTACCCTTCAGGCAAAATTGTGATTCTCACCCTCTTTCTTTTTGAGATCCCCCAATCCTGGGTGCTCAAACAAGGAAGGGAATTAAGATAGGGAGAGCTAAGGTTTAAGGTTTAAAATACTGATACAAGAGACATAAGTGAAGAAGTGGGAGAATCTTGAAAGTGCCTTTATAGGTCAGATGTCATTTAATGTCCTGGGAGTTAAACTTCTGTCAGGGACTAGGGAGCAAGTGAAAATGAATTATTTCCTTCCTCTGGCCTTGCAACAGACCCTCTCTCTTAATTACACACAGCATCACTGCACAGGTCCTGCTGAGCACTGGTGTCCGCAGGGCAGATGTTAAAAAAATGTCATAATTGCTGTGTTTAGCCTGCTGCCATTACACCCACAGACCCATGACATAGGCTTACAGCAGAAGTCAGCAGAGTGTCGTAATGCTATGGATCCATCTTTCTGACAACCCTTTTACTCTTTTCAAAACTTCTTCCTCTTTATAGAATTTCATATTTAAAATCTTCAGAGATAATGGTGGCATTTTCAGAGAAAACTTCCAGAGCTTCCACTGCCTGCCTTGGATTGATACATAAGGAAGTCTTTGAGTTAGCAGCCAAGATAGGATTTCTATTTTTATTCCTGTTTCAATCTTCATGCTCAATGGAGATAATGAAATCTTTCTTAAGCTCATTTATTTTATTAAGAGGAATAAGGATTATCATTCTTTCCACTTTCATGGCAATTGAGCTAAGAGAACATAAAGCATGGGAAGATTGAGAGCCCAGTCCCCTGAGTTCTAGGGCTCAACCCCTGGTTATTTGCAAGAACTGAGGAAAGAAACTTATCCTTTCTGGATTATCTAGAAAATGAAGTGGTTAAAGGAGATTATTTCTACAGCTGCTACCAGGTCTAACACTCTATGCCCTACATTCCATGTCTTCAATGTGCAGTGTAATTGAACATACTTTTTCTTCATTATAACTTCTAACACCTTGGTATGTTCCTAATTTCTTAGCCCATTTTCCTTTTTCTAGCTTCTCTGTCCTCTCTAGACTCTGAAACTCAGCAGTAAGATACTTAACTGCTACTCGCAAATGACTCTTTCTTGGTCACTCCTTCTCCTAACAAAGCCACTTGGCAAGTCCCCAATCTTAGATAAACTCTCTACATTTCTATGGTCATATTTCTAAGCATGTGTTGGCATCATCTCAGTCTATGTTGAGTCTATATAATTATTCCAATCCTTAAGTCTAATCAAGCTAAGTATGCAACCTTTCTTAGTTGACCATCATAACGATGTGGAAATTAATCACCTCCAGCTGACTCCCTGATGGCATTTCTTGCTTTCTTCAAGCGCTCAGCTTTCTCGCTGCAGATAACTAACTTTTTAGTAAAGTGATTACACTAAAAGCCATTTTCATAATGAAAATGTTTAAAATTTTAAATATAGAAGTTCAGTTTTAGTTCTATTGTATTAACATGAAAAACGACCTCAAATCTTTTGCAAAAGTATTGGGATATTTCTGCATTTCTACATCACTTCCAGGTCTGCTCCATTCTGATTTATAAGCTTGACTACAGATCTAGCTGTCAGACCAGATGTTGTATGGAAAATTCCAGCTATATCTCATTGGATTTTCATTCTGCTCATTTGAAACCCCATAGCAAAACAGAAATGGTTATGAACTTCAAGAAGTTCCAGGGCATAACACTAATTGCTGATTGGAATTATCCTTTCCCAGATAAGAGGCATCATGGAAATATAATTTATTCATTCATAAATGCCTAAAAGATAAAAGAGAGAAAAACAATCATTTTAACTGAATTAAAATATTATGAACCTAATCTATCTTTGACATTCTGAAAATTATTGAAAGGTTTATTTCACTTTCCAGCATAACTTCAAAGCATAACATTCCAAACCAGTTTTATAAACATAATTTTTATTCATGTATATTTACATATAACATTCAAGTATTAGGTGTATAGCATTATAATTTGACATCAGTATTAAACTGCATCATAATCATCACCAAAGTCCAGTTTTCAACCACCCCACACAATTAACCCTCTCACCAATTTTACCCACTTCCTAACCCCCTTCTCTGATAACTGCCATTCTGTTGAGAAAATCTAAGCATTTTGTTTTTGTTGTTGTTGCAATGGGGTTTCTGTTTTGTTTTGTTTTGTTTTGTTTGCTTTGTTTCTTCATATTCCATTTGAGTGAAACCATGGTATTGCTCTTTCTCCATCTGACATATTTTATTTAGCATAATACCCTCAAGTTTCATCCATGTTATCACAAATGGCAAGACTTCATCTTTTTTTTTTAATAGCTGAGTATCATACACTCACATATTTTTTATTCATACACCACATAATCTTTTTTCATTCATTGATGGACACATAGGTTGTTCCATATCTAAGCTATTGCAAATAATGCCACAATGAAACAGAGGTGCATATATCTTTCCAAAGTAGGGATTTTTCTACTCTTCTGACAAGTACCTAGAAGCGGAATATGGTGTTTCTATTTTTAATTTTTTGAAGAATCTCCATACTGTTTTCCACGGTGGCTGCACCAATTTATGTTCCCCATCATTAGTGTACAAGGGTTCCCTTTTTCCCACATTCTTTGCAATGTTTGTTTCCTGTCTTTTTGATAATAGCATTCTAATAGGTACTTAGAGGCAATGTCTCATTGTAGTTTGATCTGGACTTACCCAATATTAAGTGATGATGAGCACTTTTTGTCATTGCTCTTGGCCTTCTTTTACTTTCCAAAGTTTTTTTTTTTTCATTTTTTCATTTTTTTTTTCTTTTTTACATCATTGTTCATTTTTAAACAATACTTGCTTCCCTCTGCCCCCTCAGGTGTAGTTCCCATAGAGTTTCTTTACCAATGCACCCCTGCACCATCACCTCAGTCCCCTATATTCCTCTCTTCCTCCCTCAGACCCCTCTCCCTCCTCCTCCCCTGCAGTATGTCTCTGGTTTATAATTGTCTGTTTTTGTTTTGTTGTGCTTTGTACTGTTATTATTTTTTTACACTGATGTCTTATTTGGTTCCCCTATATTTCTGCTATAAGTGAAACCATCCGATATTTTTCTTTTTCCTTCCAGCTTATTTCACTGAGCATAATTCCTTCTAGCTCCATGCACGTTGCTCATCTATTCGTATTCTCTATCCATTTTTTGATTGTGTTCTGTCGTAAAGTTTCATGAGTCCTTTATATAGTTAGATATATGATTTGATTATATAGTTAGAGATATGATTTGCAAATTTCCATTATTCAGTAGGCAGCATTTTTTGTTTTAATGATTATTTTTTTTCTTTTGCTGTGCAGAAGCTTTTTAGTTTGATGAGTGTTTACTTTTAACATGTTTCCATTGCCTTTTTGGCTGAACCAACAAGCTATCACTAAGGCTAATTTCAATGAACTTACTGTTTATACTTTCTTCTGTGTGCTTTATGGTCAAACAAAAATTTAAAAGAGAAATGTGGAATAGGATTCACAGTGGATAGAAAACATTTTTGTGAGTTCTACATTGTAGGTGTCATTAGAAAAAGGGGAATGGTAGAATACAATTATGGGTAGTATTGGCAAAACATCGAAGAAGAAAAGGATATTTTAGTAATCCTAAAACAGGGGTGGACACTAACCTTTTTTGCTAAGGACTAATAGCTGATCTAATGGAAACTTAGAACAATTTCTTCAAATACATAAAATATGAAACACAATTATTGATGAATTCCATTACACTAAGATAGTCATCAAAATATTGAAAACACAGATTTGTAATATAGTAATATGTGTGCTACTTCATTAAACATTTGGTAACAATAAGTTGCAGCAGGTTTGATAACTAGTAGTCTACATTTTCTCCTCTCCAATTTATATCATTCTCTTTCTTTAACTTACTCCAAAGATTTTTACCCCACAGTTTCTCAGTGAATTCTGTGTTGTTAAGTCTAATGTCATGTCTCAATTTTTATCTTTCTGGACCTCTAAGTAACATTTGACATGGATGAACATTTCCTACCCCTTGATATAATATCACCACGACTAAATTCAAGGGAACCTACTAAATTCAAGAACAACACTTGCTGATGCTTTTCTCCTTTCTTCACTGACCTGTACTGTGAAATTTCCCTATTTCTTTCCTTTTTTATCTTACCAACCTCTTAATGTTGGAGAATCCTAGAAATTCTACATGGCTCTCTTCGTTTTTATATCTGAATTTATTTCTTTAATAATTTCATCAGTGCTTTCTATAAATACAATGCAATTATCCATATACAGACAACTACACATTTACACCCACTGCCCAGACCTGTTCCCTTAATTCTAGAGTGTCACAGTCCATCATCTACTCAATGTCACCTCTTAAAGGAATAACAGTCATCTCAAACATCACATATGTAAAAATATAATCCTGATCTCCACCACTAGCCCTTCCTCACTAAAAATAGTCAACCACTAATATTCTACAGTCAAGTTATTAACAAACTCAAGTCATAGTCCTTGCTGCTTTTTCTTCTCTCTCACATTACTTCTAATCCAGCACCAAATCCTGTGATCAGAAGATTGTGCATTCTAAATAAAAGTAAAATCTGGCATCTTCTTACCAATTCCACTGCTAACAATTTTACTCAAGTCACTAACATACCTGGACTTCTTTATTGTTGTAGCCACCTCATTAACATCCTCCCTCACCTCATCTGAAAATGTCAGCTAGAATGATGTTTTAAAACATAAATCACAAAATTTCACTTTTCTATTCAAACCCCTCTAATGGCTTACCCCATTTCCATCACCAAAAAGGCAAAGTCATTACAATGGCATTAGCCTTACAGAATCTGATATATATCTTCTCACTGACCTCATCCAAACTCCTGTCCCTGACTCATGTCAGGCAGGCAGGCAGGCACCTCAGGGCCTATGTCCATGGTATTCTCTTTGCCTATATCAGTCTTCCCCCTGTACTCACATGGCTTACTTCCTCATCTTTACAAACTCTTTATTCAAATGTCCCCTTCAGTAAGGCCTTCATGATACTTTCTAAATTGTTTTATTTTACTCTTTAGAGCAATTATCACCATGTACCATAATATATCTTTAACTTAATTTTCTTCTCCAATAAGTCACCCCATAAAGAGGAAAGATTTTTGTCTATTACATTCATAAATTGCTCTTGCCTGGCATAAAGTATGCATTCAGAAAACAATTGTTGAGTAAATGAATGATTTGTTAAAATGTTCTTTAGAATCTTATATTCTGTGAAGTCCAAGCATATTTATCCATTGCAGTAAGAAGCACACATAATTCTAGCCGAAGCTATACAATAATCTGTAAATCTGTCAAAAAAAAAAGGTTATTTTAAACATGACATTTGAAATGAAACTAAATTAGTGTTTGATATTTTCTATAGAAATATCATAAACACTAATTAACAACTGATGCCCATATAGGAAAATGTATTCACAAAAAGGATGCCACAAGATGTCATGAAAAGAACAAAAGTTTTGAAATAAACCCACAGAGCTTTGAACTCTATCTTTGCTGCTTGTAAATTGGGTGATGCTGGAAAATTATTTACCTCTCTAAGCCTTAATTGTTTGTCTGTAATATAGAAAATGTCACTAATGTGTCTTAAATGAAATTATAAGTGCAAAGATTCTAGGCACTTGAGAAAGATCATCCTCATTCCTATCTTCTCCACATGCCTATTACTTTGCAAGTAGAAGTAAGTGAATAATAGAATACTTAAAAATGCTCACATAAATGTGAAATAGGACAGATAAGACTAGCATCACATGAATTGTTAATCAACTCTGGTATTGGTTAAGCCAGAGAGGCTAACTGGGCTCAGCCTAAGCCTGACAGTTCCCACCAAAATTTTATTTAAGATTGTTTTTAGGGTAATATTTAGACAGTGTTTAGAAAATGGGTCTGAAAATAGGATGCCAAGATTTTGACTATGAGGAATAGTAGGGAAAGGTAGCATCATCAGAGAAAACAAGTGTCCAAAGAGATGGGAAAATCTTGGAGATAATTGTACTAGAAAACAGATACCCTATTCTCAAGTATTTACTGTTCAAGATCCTTTATCTGTGAACATTGATTCTTATCCACAGTAATTTGATGGGAAAATTTCTGGTTGCTCTGTTTTGGCAATCAGTGAAATGATTCCTTTCTTTCTTAGACATAAGTAAGATATGAAATTTCTACATTGGAGAAGAGGTCTGCTTTTTGACCTTCAGTCTATCTAGATTTCTCAGTTACTGAGGAAAAAATAAGTGGAAGAGATGTACGTTTTCATAAATCACTCTATATCATTTCTCATACTTCAAAGTTATATTTATTTTTCAAAACTGATGCCAAGATACCATCTTGGAAAACCACAAATGGATAGTGTTTATCAGCTGATAGCAATAGAAAATATTCTCAAATTAGGGACTAGGATTCCTGTTTCCCAGAGAATGCGCTTGACCTCAGAGCAGCCTCACTTGACTTCAGGTGAGTCATAGGGAACTCTATCATAGCACTTTGCATTAGGTGAATCTCTCAGGTGACTCCTGAGTCACTTTAGAGAAACAGTCATCTTTGATATCTATTACAGGACAGAGTCACTGAGTCTACACTTGGTCTGCTGCTCTTACAAAAGTTCATGATCTTTCCCTAAAGCTGTTCAGGCAGCACTATAGTAGGAGGGAGAAATGAAGAAGAAAGCAGAAGTACAGGCCACGTGTCCAACGAGGCTCTGTGATTACTGGAATTTACCCTTTACAGATGGGTCAAATTCAAGTCAAGTCTCAAATAATACCCTGCCTAATATATTTCACAGAAAAATTAGATTTTTAAATAATAGAAAATTTAGAGGTTATTAGAAACTTATGAATGAGGTGAATTCTACAATAAAATTGCCACATTTCATTTCCTCAGTTGAGACATATGAACAAATATTTCCTTCCTTAAGCATCCTACTTCTACTCTGGCTATCATTTTGTGAGTACCAATTATGGGTCAGGATTTGTTCTTCATCCTAACCAAAAAGACAGCTAGGAGTCATGGGTGGAAGCAGACAGATCCCTGGAGTTAAACACCAGTCTTCTCTGGGTTAATAAGCTATCCTCTGCATAATACAGCCAAACTAAATATTTGCTAGACGAGTAATATAGATCCAAATTTTCAAAGTGACCTCTGCAAAGAGAAGGAAGCCTAGTTGTACTTCCAAAGCAAAAAGGTAACAAATCCCCATCAAAAATTCTATTACATATCTTATTTCCTTGCTCTGTCAATGGAGGCCCATGTTTCAAAAACACATAATATAGAAGAGTAGAGAAATACTTTCAGATTCTATTTATCTTGCTTCTGTACAGTGCAAGTTTTTATTTCATGAAGTATGCTTTATTATGTTTATAAGATAATTTCAGTTTTTCAGACATTATCAGTCTGGGCAATGTCATAAATATAATCCAGTATAGTTAAATTGTTACATAGTTAAAGACTCATGATTTGAGTCCTTAGACTACACTGCTGTTACAATTAAGATGCCTGTATCTTTATTTCTTAATTTGTAAAACTGGAATAATAGTAATTCTTATTTCATAGTGTTGTTTTAAGAAATACTAAAATATCTAGTATAGTAAAACTTCAGTAATGAAAGTTTAATCATTTGCATTAATAAAGATAAACATTACTGGGCCTCCCCTGGTGGTGCAGCGGTTGAGCCCTGGGCTGCGAAGCTGCCCACAGCCTCTGCAGAGCCGGTTTGATCCCCAGCCGCGGGCAAGGGTCCCACATGGCGCACAGACCTCTCCTGCCATGCCTGCTGCTCCCCTCAGTAGTGTACTTCATCAGTCTGCCTGTTCTGCTCCCTGCTCTGGATCTGGTGAATTCTCTCACCCTCCCGCGCTTCTACTGTACCCAGTGCTTGTATAAATAAATAAATCTTTTAAAAAAATTATTAAAAAAGAATAACATATTTAGAAGCTATATAAATATTGTTTTTAGAATTTAGTAGATAAAATTCTTTCAAAATCATATTTTAGTCAACTAATTTTTTAAATACAGATTTTATTTTCATTTTTAATTACAGAATTTCACTGTCATAAAATTAATTCTTAGAATTTGCATGATGCAATGCAAAATAAATTTACTTGAACTTCATTATTTTTGAAAGAACCAAATGTCATATAAATGAAGAGGAATCACTACCTCCAAAATACAAGCAATAATGCAAACCAACACCACCATAATTTAAAATACTAAACATTAAAAATAAAGACTTAGTAAGCAAATGTATTAACTCAACCATGCAACATGGTTTCTTAAGAAATACAAAGAATTACATAAAGTAAGCTACTGGTATCAAATGAGCTTTTTTGACATAGTCAATTGTGTGTCAGTTTCAGTGTTATTAATCTGATAGAACCTATACTTAATTTTCAGAGGGAAAAAGCTACAATAACAACCAAAAATGGTCCCTCCCCAACTATTAACAATAACTAGTTCAAGATGGCAATTGAATAGGGAAACATGTACCTGGTATGAGGAACAACTTGGTATGAGCACTCACATCACCACATCTCTGAATTACCCCAAACAAAACTCACAGTTCTTCTAAGACATGTTTAATAGTTTTTCCTATACTTTCTCTAATGCATTCCCTCTTCAATCTCAAAGAAATGGTAAGGAGAACATAAACATTTTGTATTTGAACAAGGTTTACATTTATGTATGTTGTTGAAATTTTAAAAAATATAAATTCCAGGACCAAATGAAACATCAGGCTTAGCATTGAACCTGTCCTATGTATTATGTCGCACATATGACCAGGCAAGTATTAACACTGCATTAGAAGAAATGATAATTCTGGTGATGAAAATGATATGGAAAAAAATACTCTTTTTCCAGAAATGTAATAAAATCACTTTTATTCCTCTGTGATTATAAATTATAATAAACAAGCAAACTGTCTGATCTAGGTAGATGAATTAGAAAATGACACCACTGTTTCAGCACTGAAGGATTTTACTCACTATTTGCATCCCCACCTTCACACCTTAGATACATTTGAGTAGTATATACAGACACACACACACATATACACACAAGCAAAATGCAATCACATGTGAGACAGATCTCTGAAGATAGTCCATTAAAAATCACTTTGTAGACAAAACAAAAACTAACATTTTGTGAATGCTAAGACCATAAACAAAAACTATTAAGAATATTCTGAAGTGAACCATAAAGATGAATGTGCTAGTGGTAAGGAATAGTAATCTCTTCAGTATATTTGAATTATCATTAACTTTATGTAACACTTTGCAAACAGTGCCATTTAAAGAATATTAAATATAATATATCTGAACATATGAAATTCTGATTAAGATGGAACGTACCCTGTTAAAAAGTTCAATTCTCACAATAATGAGCAGTTAATAGATTCTTAAAAATGAGAAAGCTATAGTACTACTGAGCGGTAATGAAATCTATGATTCAATGTGTTTCAAAATTTAAGGATGTTATTTGATGAATTAATTTTTCTAATAGCTATTAAATTGTTTTTGCTCTCTTTACATAAAAGAACTAGACTATGCTAAGGAAATTGATATTCTGAGCATCAAGTTACCACTCAAAAGCAGTTCTTTGCCCTATAACTGTTGAAGCTGAAGGATCCAATCTGTTCCCAGAAAAACTTGCCAATAAAGCCCACAGGATTTATTGAAATTATTCAAGATCACAGCACCATCTCCGCTGTCATCAAAACAGATTAGTGTACCACTGGCTATAGATGGCTATAGTTTTACAATTTTTAATCTGTTGGTGAGATAAAACCAAGAGGTAGTCTAATTCTAGACTATAGCAAGAAAGGAATACTTAGAATGCTTTTAAAGAGTATATCTGAATATGATAACTCTCAAAATAAATAGACATATATGTATTAGTTTGATATTAAGGGAAAGAAACAAAAAAACCCACAAAATTTAAGTTAAAGAAAATTCATTTAGAACAATATTTTATTTTGGAATAAAAAAATAAAGTTTGATATCAATAAAGGTAATAAAGCTGAAAAAAGTGATTAAAAAAGATTGGATCTAAGAGTTTACATTAAACAAAAAGATTGTAACCTTAGTGCCAAGAATATTACCTAACACTGAAAATACACACAATATTTATTAATGTAAAGATGAGTAGAATGACCACAGACATGAGTAAACAGCATCATATTGAGTTAAAAAGGCACACTTTTAGTAGATGGAACTTATATATGTACATTTTTGCTTCATGAGCGATTTATTTTTAAATAACATGTATTGTTTTGTTTTCTGAATGCAAAAGCAAAAATGCTCATTCTGGAAAATTTTTATAATATCAAGTATTAAGATATATATGAAGTCAACATACAAAGTGAACAAAAGGATAAAAACACCAACAATCATTCTTACAGCTCTACACAGGCATTAATATATGTACATACTTGGAGACATACCATATGTCAATGTATGTCTTGTTTTTATAACATATAATTGCATTGTGAGAAGTTTCCATGTCATTAAAACATCTTCAAAAACAAGAGTATTAATTGCTTTATTTTGTTCCAGAAAATGAACATGTAAAATTCAAATACTGGGATAGAAAATTTTAAGTAACTTTGTCCATAAAATTTTGATTATATCTTTGATTAGTTCCTTAGGATACACTTCTCTATGCCAAATTGCTATATCAAAGAGACAGAGTTAGCCTTTTTATCCATAGTACTACATTGTTTTCTGATAATTTGCATTGTAACTACTTCCAGTCATTAAAAAGGACTTATTTCATCACATCTGGAATGTAGACACTTTAAGACTGCTTTTTCTGTTAGATCAAAATCGATATAATTCAAATTTGATTGTTGACAATATTGAACATATTTTTGCATGTTTATTGACTACTTGTATGTTTATTTGCATTAGCTTTTTCACATTTAGAGGGTGAAAACTGCCTCTAGCAACACTCAAAGTTTCATGACCCTGGAGATCCTCAGTATTTCCTATTATGCATACATAGCATTGTGATTGCTGCGTAACTCCTTTGATCAAAAATGCCTTATCAAAACCATATAAAAAGTTCTGCATCTCACGGTAATGAGGGTAACAACAGTCACCTACCTCAAAGATTTTCTCCTGCAACACAATTAATAGAAAGTACTTTGAGACAAATGCTGATTGGGAGTTAAGGTTAGTTCCATAAATCAAATGAGTTGTAAATATTTCAATCCTAAAAACCTATAATAAATCATTTGGCATCTCATTGACAACCATACCTTTAAATACAAAAAAAAGACAGACACTCTGAATTGTATGAACTTCAGGAACCCTGAACTATAGCAAAATCAGATGTGTTAAGCAAGTATTAGATTCCATTGTCCACAAAAGCTTCCATTGTCCATAAAAGCTTGTCCGTCAGCTGTTCTGTTGTATTTTTTAAATTTACACTTAGGTTTTACAATACCATCTCTTAGGAAGGCAGGCCACTTATTTCCCACACACATAAATTAGCTTCTACTCTGTATAGTATGTATTTAACAATTGTTCTTTTCTCTTAAGACATTCATGTTAATATTACATTTAAGTGCAGTGATGTAACTGAGAACTGAGAAACCACTGATCTTTCTCATATTCCACAAAAATTTTATATCTTTAAAAAAATGATAACTTCAAATAGAGTAATTTTTACCAACTATTTTTTTCACATAAAATATTAATAATACCAAGAAAATATGTTTCAAATTGGGAGCTTTAGAAATTTACAGATGATTATAACTTAAAAAAACATTAAATATATCCAATAGTCTGTGTTTAGATAATGACGTTATATTCATAAATCCTCAAATGGTATCTTAAAAAGCCGAATTGTGTCCTTTCCTTGACACCAAGCAGAACTCTTTTTAAAAGTCAACAAGTAATTGCCCAAATATTTGAATTCTACCTCAAAGAAAACTGAAACTATAGATTGCAAAGATAGATTTTCATTCTTTGTATACGTAATTTTTTTCATCTTGACATTCCCTTACTTCCTCAAAACTGATACAGGTAAGATCTCACAAAGTTTCAAAGTTCAAGAAGAAATACCCTTAATCTTATGAAATAGATGTTATCTATAATTATGCCAAGATTCCAGTTGCTTCATTTCCTGTTTTTTCTCCTGCTCCTCATGAAAATTTATTTACATTTCTGACCTTTCATGACCTTAATGGAAAAAGTGAAGATTTATCAACGTGGGCTTTCTTGATTCCATGGGACATGACAAAGCAGTGGGAGAGTACTGAGGAAGAAGCACAGTTCTAGAATCAGCATAAGATTGTGCTTAAATCTCAATTTTACTCTATACCATGGTCTGTGTGACACTGTGTGACTTACTTAACTTCTTAAAGCTTCTGCAATGAGTATAATGCACTTATCTGCTGTGAGGAATGTTTTATATAAAACACTAAGCATAACGCTTATGAATATGGAATGTTTGGTAAATGGCCACTGTCATCAATGTTGTGTTGGCAAGAGAAGTTAAGGGTAGAAACACTCCCACTTCACTGACTGTAGGTAAGCCCTGCCAATTGTGAACAGCTAACAAAAATACATGTCCAAAATTCATTTAAATTATGAAGGACACTGTCATGTCCACTATTCTGACAACTCTTGTCAGGTTTTTGTTTTCAATATTTATCATTTCTTGGCCAAAATCAATTTTTTTTTTTTTTTAAATAGAGGCATGCTTTATTTATTTGTTTGCTGGTTTTGTTTGTTTGTTTTTGTTTATACATGCACTGGGTACAGTCAGAAGTGCGGGAGGGTGAGAGAATTCACCAGAGCCAGAGCGGGGAGCAGAGCAGGCAGAAGGACCGAAGTACACTGCTGAGGGGAGCAGCGGGCGGCAGGAGAGGTCTGCACGCCATGTGGGACCCTCCTCCGGTGGCCGGGGAGCAGCCGGGAATCGAACCGGCGCCGCAGAGGCCGCGCGCAGTTTCGCAACCCAGCGCTCAACCGCTGCGCCACCGGGGAGGCCCCAAAATCAATTTTTTATCTGTAAGGTCAGACTGTAGTCTTTTATATTAAAACACTGCAAATGTAACCACTGTTTTTCATTTTGTTAATATTTGTTTCAGGAATTGGAAATATGTTTTTATGCTACATCTAATTTTTTGTATTTTTTATTGAAGTAATATTGGTTTATAACACTGTATGTGATTCATAGATATAGGTTCACACCACACCCAACTACCAAGACCTTCACAATAGACTATTGGGCCCCCTCCCAACTTCCTACCCTCTGGTAGTCTCAACTACAGCAGATTTCAAGAGTTTGTTCTGATTTGTTTTCTTCTGTCCCTTTGCTTTGATTTCTCTGTGTTCCATATATATGAGTGAAACCATCTGATATTTGTCTTTTTTCTTCTGATTTTTTTCACTTAGCAAAAGAGCCTCCTCTTCTATCCATGTTGCTACAAATTACGAAAGTTCATCTTTTGTTTAATAGGTTAGTAGTATTTCATCATGTTGTGTGTATATATATACACACACACACACACCCCACACCCTCTTAATCTACTCATCTGTTCTTGACACTGAGGTTGTTTCCACAATTTGGCTATTATAATAGTGCTGCAATGAATGTAGGAGTGCATGTATCCTTCTGAATTAGTGATTTTGTATTCTTCAGGTAGATACTCGAGAAAGGAATTGCTGGATTAGATTATAAATCTATTTTTAATATACTTACAAATCTCCATACTGTTTTTCATAGGGGCTGTGCCCAGTCTACACATAATTCACTTTAATTACAAAGGACCATTTCATCTCTTATAAATGCCTATTCTTATAAATTTCCACCAGGTTTTTTTTCTTCAGTATTTCTCATTTCTTGGTCCAAATAACTTTGATACAAAGTCAAAATGTATGCTTTTGTTTTAAAATAGTCTAATGTACTTCAGTATATTTCATTCTGTTGTATTTGCTTCAATAATTGGAAACAATATCTAGCCCCATGACTTTTGAAAATTTTCATTATCTTTGAAGCTAGGTCTTCAATGGTCTTTATTATATCTTGAATTCTACACTCCACTTTGTTTTTAAGGTATTTTTAAATATTGCAATTGCAATTACATACCTACCCCTAATCTTGGATTATCATCCTCTAGAATTTGACAATTTATCACCACTTGATTCTGGTTTTCAGATTTTATTTGGATGAACAAAGTTTTATATCTCTCACAGGCTACTTCTGTCTTCCTGTTATTCTTGGGAGTCTTTTGTAAATCACATGACATGATGAGTTCAATTTTTTTTTTCAATATATAAAATAACTTATATTTTATTAACTTAAAATCTTAAATTATTTTCATCCTCTTTTCAGTATGAGGCGTATTCTGCTGTATTTGCTCTTAGAGGATGGTTAACCTTGGCCTTCAGAGGCCCATTAAAATAATTTTATTACTACTTCCAGGTGATTATTTTTTATAAATTACTTTTTCTAAGTAATACATTACGTAAATCCACAATATTAAAAGCTTTACATAAGTCCTTTTAAAGATTCTATAAAATAAAACTTTTAAATTTGTTTTATAGATACAGAAAAGGACAGTAGAGAGAAATAAGAACTTTCCAGAACTGTCATTATTAAAAATTAATCAACCATAAGCAATTTTAATACATGAGAAGAAAAGTAATGTGCCATAGTATTTGATGGTGTTAAGACTTTTTTTTTAACATTTGAGGATAAATTCTTTTTAATGTTTAAATTATTTCATAATCTGCTCATCTAACTATTCATTGAAATTTTGTAAAATTTTTATAAATGTCAGCTTCAGTTGAAATGAAATAGTATTGAATAAAGATTATAGTGCCTGAGTTTAGATGAAAAAATGGGCAATAGATGATAACAATATGAATTAAAATTGAAAGTAATTATAAACATTACTTTCAAAGAAGCTAAACTTTGGTAACCAAGTATTTCTGTATGTAAGCATTTTAAACTTACTTTTAAAATGTTTTAATAGCATTTTCATTTAGCAGCATATATGTTTTCTAAAGTTTTAAAACTATATTATGTAACCACAATGTACTCTTATATGATTTCATTCAACTTTTAAAATACATACTTTTTTATTTTAACCCATTTTATTGAAGTGTAATTTTCACTCAACAAAATGTGCAGACTTGACATATAATTTGATAGATTTGATCACTGTACATATCAGGTAACTTTCACACAATTAAGATATGGAAAAATTCTATCACCAAGAAATTGATCCAACATTACTGTACAGTTTAATCTCCCCAACTCTGTACCAGACAACCACTGATCTGTCTCTACCGTGTGCACTTTTACCTGCTTTTGATTTTGAGATAAATGGAATTATTTGATATGCTTTTATGTTTATTTTCTTCTATGCAATACAATTATAGACCAACTCCTGACACTGAATATCTGGTGACCTTGTCTAGTTTAAATTGTTCCTTAAAAAGGAGTGATATAAAAAACTACTTACTGGCACTACATTCATTTTTATTGCTGAGTAGTATTCCATTTTGTGTACACCTGTAGCACCTTATTTGTGTATTCATTTGTTAGTGGACATTTACAATGCTTCTAGCCTTATTAGTGTGAAATAAGCTGCTCTAAACATCTCTGTAAAAAAATCATTCCTAAACATATAGTTTTTATTTTCTCGGGTAAATATATAGGAATGAACTTACTAATCCATAAAGTAGATATATATATTTTTCCCAAGGAATCTCCAAAACTGTCTTCCAAAATTATTGTACCATGTTACATTCCTATGAGTTTCAATGTTTCACATCATCCCCAATACTTAAAATGTGTTGTTTTGTGTTTTGTTTTGTTTTGTTTTTATTTTAATCATCCTAGTGGTTATGAGTTAGTATCCCATTGTGTTCTTAATTGGTATTTCCTGGATGATTAATGATATTGAACATCTTTCCATGTGCTTTTCAACAATTTGCATGTTTCTTTTTGATGAGGCTGTTAAAGAATTTTGACTATATTTAATTGGGTCATTTCCTTTCCTACTGAATTCTAAGAATTCTTTATAATACTTTTTTTTTTTTAGAAAGAAGTTATTCCAGCCTAGATCAATATAAGCTCTATATGGAAAGTAGTCCCAAAATGCACAGAAGCAATTCTGAAACATTACATTTTGAATAAAAAATTCTTGATGAAGAGGAGATAAATTATTTGGTATTTTAGAATGCATTGAGACTTTCCATTTTCCATCTGACAAAAAAATAGAATTATCTTCAGTCATATTTAAAATCAGCATTTCATCATTTCAAAAAGCCTTCTTCAGTCTAAGCAACTCATGATATGCTTCTACAATTGAGCTAGCCACAGTACTGATTTGGCCTTTAAGGAGTATTTACAAAATACATAGCTCTTATGGCAACATCTTTTCTATTAAGATACTCACATATAATTAGTAGTAATAAGTAGTGCTAGTGAATAGTATTAACAATATCCATGCTGCTTTCCTCTACAAAGTATTAAAGCAGATAACTAAATACTGTAGGTAAAGATATACTTGATTTAGCTATGCTTTGATGAGACATTCTCTGTTCAGATTGGCTTCTGAGTCAGCAGTCATTGGCATAAGTAAAAAAGAAACTGGAAAGGTTTTTCTTAAGACTTTTCTGCTAAAGCCTAAATATTTGGCTGGATACTGTGAAGAGGAAGCAAGAATTTGGAAGTGACCTATTTCTCTTCAGATTCTCCCATCTATGACTATAGTGCAGAGCACTTGATTGATGGTTTTGTATAACTGTTAAGGCTAAATGTTGTCCTTGTGCTAGTTTATCCCTAAGATTTCTGGTTTACATCTGTTAGTTCACTATACCACCTGTTGTATTTATACTTAAAAACTTAAGTAGAAGAAGATAGGTCTCATGTTAAATGTTCTTACTGCAAATAATGAGATAGGTCCTAGGAGAAGAGGGAAAGAAAAGGACTGAAAGCAACTCTAAATATCAAATAAAGTATTCTATGAAATGCATTTTATGTGAAATATACAAAAATTATCATTTGAAGGAGGTTTTAATTGAATTTCCTGATAAAATAACATATCCCTTTATAAAGGAGCCACTACTCAGACACCTATTTCTTATATATGACTTTTAAAGTTGGTCTAACTTGAAAGTGAGAAAATCTATTTATTGATTGAAATAGCATTCTTTTGGATGTTTATTGGTTCACAGTATTAGAACACACCTATCCAAGTTTTCCTCATTTATGCATTCTAAGACAATATTAAGTAATGTAAGAGTTTCCCAGATGAGATGAGATCCTATGTTACAGAAGTAAGGAAGTCTAAATCCAAAGTGCAGACTGGGTATTGATATGCAAGTCTGCTGACATGCGGTGCCATGGACACCTGGAGAATTTAATTAACTATTCTACACCACAGTTGCTGTACCAGTGAAATGGGGAGTAAAACAGTGCTTATGAAAAAGATGGGGAGATACATAAGATGAAACGAGGAAAGTGCAGTGAGCCTACATGGCACACACAGAGTAACCAGTGAATGTTGCACTTTATCATCCTCATCCTACAAAATGTTTTGAATCAATTTTTCAAAATGTTTTAAATAGTTTTCAAAATGTTTTAAATCAATTTTTTTTCTATGAAGAGAAAGCCTTTGAAATAGCACTATTATTTCCCTGTATTTGAAATATCAGGCTAAACAAACTAGTTTTGTTTTGTTTTGCTTTGCTTTGCTGACATTCTGGTGGAACAGCAGGTGGCTAGCTGTTAGTGTTTTATTCTTTTGAGGATCAAAAGAAGAGTAAGGAAAACAAGGTTATATTTTGGTGATAGAGACATTTTTCCATAAAATTTAGAGAGGGCTGGAAAGTCCCTACTCATTTCTGAGGCACAAAATAATAATATTAGTAATAATATTAGTAATAATAGGAATATTAGTAAACATTTTATTTCTGAACCAGAGAAGCAGACACAAGGTAAAGGTAAAGGTCAGAGGTAAGACTGATCATGATGGTCAATAACCAGTCTTTCTTCCTTCTACCAAGGAAATCAATTACTGATTTAGAGACCATTTTGTTTCTCATGTATTCTCCAAAGGCAGGTGTACCATAAGGCACAGACAATGGTTTTAGGGAGCAAAACACTAAGACAAGGAAAATGTTTACTGTCTGCCTGCTCTGTTAGCAGCAAACTACATGGGGAAGCCACCTTCTGGCTCACACAGAGAAAAGAGAACCCTGACATTGTCACAGCTGTTACTGGCCTTTTCTGTTTCTCAGGCAGAAATTAGAATTGAAAAGGAACCAAAACTATTGAGACCTTCCTACCCACCTGTGACTAAATGAGCCAAATGAATAGCAAGAAGGCAGATGGCCCTGGAGTTAATGAGAATCTCAATGCCCACATTTCAAATGAAATAAAATTTTGCCACCTCAGCTTTCAGTACAAAATTGAACCAACTGAACCCTCCAATATTCTTCTCCAAGATGGGAATAGTTAATCTCATGAGGGTTCATTACCAGCGGACAGCTTTCAGAACCAGGGGTATTCAAAATAGTCTCAGATTCTGTAATAGTCTGCGTATGCCATGACTCCTTGTACCAGAACTATTTTCTCAGACACTGATCACTTCAAGCATCAGTAGGTTTTCTTCTAGCCATTTATTCCTAAATCAATTGCCTAAGATAAAAGTCAAAGATGAATGATCAAATTCATAGCTATTTTCCTTATACCTTCATTTATATCTGTAAGTATGGTTCTGGGTTAGCCTTCCTGCTTTAAAACTTTATCAGCTTACTCAGTCATCACTCACCCTGTTCTCTCTACTATTTTCCTAGACTTTGAGTCCTTTCCAATTGCCATTGACTGTATGATTCACCCTCCCCCACTTCTATTTCTGTCTTCGTTGGCAGCTTGACCTTGATTTCTTTTTCCTCCTCATCATTTACAGCATATCGCCATTGTTCTTCTGGCCAACTTTCATAGCACGACATTTTCTTCCTGCTACAGGTAAATCTAACTCTGCAGCTGCTTTAATATGGCATCTGTGGTTAATTTTTGGTGCCATATTGCACATCTTGAATGATAGTAATGTCCAATGCTACTGCAATATTATGCAAAATTTCAGACAAATGGAACCTATTGACTCACTGTAAACTAATGCATTATGGATGTGGCATGACACTTAATTGCAATATACAGTACCTGTACGGGGAAACTCCAGGTGCCTTCAACCACTTACGAAGTAAGAACATTACATCACTTTCCTGCTGCTGCAGGGTTCTATAATTTTACCACTTACTTGCTCCCAGCATAGCTTCAAAAGAACAAAGAGAGATGAAATCTGCATGAAGTTCCCAAAGGTTGTCTATTTGCCTCAGCTATCTGTTCATTTTTCTAGGTTATGGGATTGTTCTTGTTGACAATATAAGAACATGTGCCTATACCTTTAATGATGAGACAAGGGACTCCAAGCACATACCATTAGCTATGTGAAAACTCAGTAAAAAAGAGTAAGCTGACCCATATACTTGGGTAGACCAAAATCTTGTAATAAATGTATTTGCATTCTGGTAGTTTTAACAACACGATTATCCAAAAAAGTGGCAAAAGAGAGGAGCCCCTTTAAGGGCAGTCAAGGGTAGATTTTGCTAGTTAAGCATTTAAAGTAAAACAGGAAGCATCCTTTTGCCTTAGAAAAATGACGGAGTTTAGTTATTAGAATTACTTTCAAATACCAACATTGTCCTTCAATAATTTAGTGGTTGAAGAAAGTTAACATCTCTGAATAGTTTCTTTCCTGTAATCATGGATTATACTTTCCTTCCTAACAAACTTCTTGAGAAGATAATTTCATAAAGCAATACCTAGGACAATGCCTAGCTTCTATTGGTTACTCAATTTTTAAAAGTAACAAAGCAACGTTTAACTATAACAAGCGTTGGGAGAAAGAAGTGTGAAATGCTGTCTTAAGAACGAAAGGGTAAGTGCTGAAACTGGATAAGAAAAATAAAATAGCATAAAAATAAATTCTGGTTGACTATTAATTTTTTTAAAAATAAAACAGGTCAATGAACAAACAAGGTCAGACAGCAAAAGACAAGGTAAGAGAAAAGGGAAAGATGAGAGAAATGAAAAAGTAGCAAATAGATTAAAATGTCAAAAGACAGGTATAAATAGAGGCTTGCCTTTCCAGCAAGATATTATGAGGACATTAGGGATTGTGATAGAAGCTGAAGTCCTTCAGTTGACCTGAGTATGAAGAGAGACAGGGAGAAAGCATAAGGCCCCAGGGAGAGAATGCAAGTTCCATCTTAAATAGTCTGCCAAAAGCTTGAGCCCTCAGCGTAGACGGCATCCTTGGCTCAGGCAGAAGTAAAGGAAACGCACTAATGAGCTGAAGGGCACATGGCTGAGAGCAGACTGCTGAGCTTACTGGTCAGGCAGGGTAAATTTGGGTTTTTTTTTTTTTGTTGTTGTTGTTTTTTTTAATTTCATAAATCAATTACAACCTGCTGTATTGATTTCACAAAGTCAGCGGGACTTAAAAAGTTAATGAGCAAAATATGCTTTATTATCTTTGAAAACACTGCAATGTCTACAGATTAGCACATTCGGCAGAAGGACAACTGGAGACTTTGGCTGCTGCCTCAGATGCCATTCCATCCTAGCCCCCCTTCCATGTTCCTCATCTCAGCACCAGCAACAAATCTAGAGCTGGCAAAAGACCCTGGCGTATTATGCCAATAAAATTTCTCTCTGGTATCTGGAGCAGGGGCAGCCCCAACTAATGTGTCTGTTTAGGCTCTGTTGAATTTTGTACAGGTGCCCAGGCCTCCACAAATAGAGCAAAAAAAGAAAGGAACAGGAAATGTACCTGGCGAAGAATATAGAATACAGCAGGACTGCATTTAAGATTTTTGGTTCTTGATGAGTAGTTACAGCACTGTTTTCCAAAGTGTAGTAACAACTTAACTGGAGTTTTTATTTTTTTTTATTTTTGTTTTTTGCATTTTTAAAAAAATTTTCCCATTTTATTTTATTTATTTTTTAATTTAAATTTTATTTTTATATTCCCCATACAATTACAACCCCCTTATTTTTACCCCAAGCTCTCCTTTCCCTGCCCCCCACCCCCCATAGAGTGTCTCTTGTTCATAGTTATTTGTTGATTTTGATATTTTCTTTCTTATAGTTATTCTTTTTCCTGGTCCCTTATTTAAGTTTTCTAGATTCCATTTAACTGGAGTTTTTAATGAGCCATTTATTTTGGTCAAAGCCAAAACTGGAAAAGAATGCTGAGGGGTATATTCTGTCAATCAATACCTAGCCCAATGCCAAGAGCAGCAGAAATATGCTCCTGTAGAAGGCAGCGTGGATAGCTTAGCTTTTCTCCAAGGCAAAAGAAGTTTTGCTGAAAACAATTTTCAGGGGAAAAAATAAGAAGGTTGCAAATAAAGTGTGGTTGACTAAAAGTATATTAGTATAAAATGAGTCATTAGTCACCTTTTAAATTCAGAAATATTCATACCAACACTATACATCTAATAAAAACAGAGGCTTCGGTTCAATTAATCAAGCTGAAAATTTCAATAGGAGTCCAAGCTTTTTGTGGAAATGTTAGGAAAGCCCAAGATTACATCTAAGGAATCTTCATCAGAATCACAATATTGTTTATTCAATGACACAACATATAAGAAATTTAAGGTTTCCTTTCATCTATTTTTCCTAAAATAGTCATTTCTAATGATATTTGGCACTTCAAGATCATTTATCATTGTTCCTATTCTATATATTGGCTGCTGAATTGGCTTTTAATTAACTCAGATTTATTTATGAGAACATATTTCCTTTAACATTCCCCATGAGCTCTGGGAAACAGCTATGTGAAAGTTCCTATACTTATTAATTCTCCCAAGGTGATGTTAGGAAATAGAAAATATAATACCTAAAGAAATATGATTTTAATGTACAGAGTATGGAAAGTATATAGTGAGACTATCTATTCCTTCCACATGTCCCTACTCCTTCTATCCCTGCTCATTCTGGGATCTCTATGACTGACACATTGTCCAGCACAAACATCTCAAAAATAAAAAATCCTCAGAGGTCATAGTGCCTTTGTATAAATGAACAATAGAAAGGTTTGGAATTACATTTAAATACTACATTCAGAAGAGAGAGAATTCCTGATGTTTCAAATAACCAAAGATGTATACTGAAGAAGAGGACTGTGAGGGAGAAGCACTTCCATCCATCGCCCCATTGTAGGCATGATAACCAGAACGATGTTCAGGAAAGACAGCTGAAATTGATCTGACCTTACTAGGTACCAGGACTAGGACACAGGAATCACAATGAAGTAAAAGAACAGGAAAGAGAAGTTTGAATTCCATTCTATTTCTTTTACTATCAAGATTTGTAAACTTAAGCAAGATGCTTAATAGTAGGTATATCAGAAAAAAAATGGAAGTTTTAAAGTAGTGTGTCCTTAGATAATTTTGAGATCAAACACCCCTTGATTTTACTGAGAAGTGTTCAATTTTCATTTAGACAATTAGAGACTGTGTTATAATCAATCTACAACTTTATGTTTGATGGAAATGATATCATCTCTTTATGGACCAAACACAGATGGAAAGGTACTACCACTTAAAAAAAAAAAAAAAAAGGCTTTACAAAGTAAGAGCTTGTTTCTTGTAGAAAATAAAATTCCAAGTTTATAAGAACAATGATTTCCTTTCATATTCCTGAGTCCTAATGTGTTTTTACATATATACACTATAATGGGAATGATTATTTTGATGTTTTTATTTATTTATTTATTTATTTATTTTTGATATTAAATTTTATTTTTATATTCCCCCATACAATTGCAAACCCCCCATTCTGACCCCAATCCTTCCCCTCCCGCCCCCCACCCCCCAAAAAGTGTCTCTGGTTCATAGTTTTTTGTTGATTTTGATTTTCACTTTCTTATATTCATTTTCCTGGTCCCTTATTTAAGTTTTCTAGATTCCTGCTATGAGTGAGACCATCCGGTATTTTTCTTTTTCTTTTGGGCTTATTTCGCTGAGCATGATCCCTTCCAGCGCCATCCATGTTGCTGCAAATTGCATGTGTTTATCTTTTTTGAATGCTGAGTAATATTCCATGGTATATATGTACCACATCTTCTTGATCCAGTCATCTATTTTTGGGCATTTGGGCTGTTTCCAAAGCTTAGCTATTGTAAACAGTGCTGCTATAAACATAGGGGTGCAGGTGTTCTTTGGAATTGATGTTTCTGTGTCCTTTGGGTAAATACCTAGGAGTGGAATTGCTGGATCATATGGAAGCTCTATGTTTAGTAGGTCCAGAAATCTCCACACAGCTTTCCACAGTGGTTGGACCAGTTTGCACTCCTACCAACAGTGCAGAAGAGTTCCTTTTTCTCCACACCCTCGCCAACATTTGTTGTTGCTAGTTTTTTTAATATGTGCCATTCTCACTGGTGTGAGATGGTATCTCATGGTAGTTTTGATTTGCATTTCCCTGATTACAAGTGATGTTGAACATTTTTTCATATGTCTGTTGGCCATTTGCATTTCCTCTTCAGAGAAGTTTCTTTTTAGCTCTTCTGCCCATTTTTTGACTGGATTATTTTCTTTGTTGTTGCTGAGTCTCATCAGCTCTTTGCAGATTTTTGTGATCAGTCCTTTATCATTAGTGTTGGGTGCAAAAATGCTCTCCCAGTTGGTGGGGTTTCTCTTTGTTTTTGTTATTGTCTCTTTTGCTGTGCAGAAGCTCTTTAATTTGATGTAGTCCCAGCTGTTTATCTTTGTCTTCACTATCACTGCTTTGGGTGATGTGTCTGTAAAGATGTCTTTGATGTGCAAATCCCGTAGTGTTTCGCCTATATTTCCTTCGTTTTTTATCTCATCTAACAAAGATGTTAATTGGAATGAAAGTTAACTACAATAATAGTAATAATAATAATAATGCCAAAATATCTAACTAAAAAAAAAAAATACATCCACTGGTTTCAGTCTACTTGGGCTCAAGATGATCACTGCATTCTTGATATTAAAACCATGATTTTCGTGAATTGGAAAGAAACAAAGTAATATCACTTCTCTTCAACATATAGTCAACTAAATTATATTTGGTAACAAAGTGCAACACAATTTATGTCTCAGAGATTTTCTCCTCCATCCACTCATGAATAAATCAGTGTAATCTTTACATGTTTATAGAAAACAATGAAAACATTTTCCAATAAGAAAACCCTATTAAAATTTGAGTTTATTGTTAAATCTTACTATTTGTTAAAATACACTCTTCGGAGATTACAAAGGGGTTATTGTTAAAATTAATATGTAATATGTGAGTGTGTGATAGTGGTAAGATCTATACTAAATTCTATACTCTCATTATTTTATTTAATTCTTAAAACAACCCTAAAAGGGAGACACTATTGTTATCTCAATTTTATAGCTGATGATAACCAAAGATTAGATAGGCTAAATATCTTTCCTCATATTATGGAATAAGTGCCAGTATTTACTCTTATCTCTACTACTAGAGCCTGCATTCTCAGTAATTCACATCATCAATAAACACTTTTGAGCACCTTACACACAGTAGGCATTAATCTAGGCACTAACCATTACCAAAAACACTTTCAAGATCAAGATAATATATTGACCACAATGGATATGTTTCGGGGGTATAACAGCATTCTTTCAAAAAGTGATTTTACTTAGGAGAATAAAGAACAAAAAATCATAAGATAGCTGATTAACTTGCGAAAGGGACACCAAGAGAATAAAAAATATTATTATGAATATGCAAATGCCTTTAAAAGAGTTAAAAGAGGATGGAGAACAAGAAAGAAGAAGACTAAGTTAAGTACCTCTTGTAAGAAGAAGACAGATAAAATTAACAAAATGTAAATATGAAAGAAAAGAAGATAGCCAAAGGTAATTCTAAGGAAACAAAATGTGTTTCTTAAGAAGTCATTTTGTTCTCAAAAACAGAAAAAATAAATGAAGGTAGGAAGGATTGAAGGGATTATGCTGAGGTTAGAAGTCTGACCAATCAAAAATGTTCAGGAAATGTCAGTTTGCTGTTTGTCTATTTGATTTGCTCATTGTCTATAGGCTAAGAATAAATCTCATTCAATTATCTATTTCATTGTCTAATTGTCATGAAAAATTAGCCTCACTGTCATAAATCATTGAGGAAATGTCTTTATCTTAAACTTAGTGAAATTAACTTTAGAACACCACTTCTTTTTTATCAAAGACATATGACTACAACTTAAATTTAGAATAATAAATATAGGGTAAGACTTTGGCAAAATGGATATTTCAAAGCTATTTCCTTTTTGTGAATATGGTTCGTGATAACTAAATTTGGCTAAGTCATAAAAAATGAATTTTGAAACAGATTTAAACAGATTTAAATTTTAATCTTATTTATAATAAATTAGTTTTACGTAAAAGGTTTTGAAGAATCAGGTTCTCATTATAATCAAATGGTCTCTTTAATATTTCCATCATACCAAATATGGGTTACCAAATTATAAACAATTTGAATAGAGTGATGTATAATTAGACTGATACTTTAATATAGTGTAAGTTTTGGGTCACTAATTCACTGTGTTTTATTTGTGGCAATGGAATCAGTATAGTGTAGTATAGTATACTACAGTTCGGTATAGTACAGTATAGTATACTGAGGACACACAGGTTCTAGAGACAGAAACTAAATTGAAATTTCTAGTTTCTTGCTAATGTCCTAGTTTCATGAATTTTGATGAGGTTCTAATACCTTAACCTAAACATCCCCATTTTTTTTAAGATTTTTTTTATTTATTTATACAAGCACTGGGTACAGTCAGAAGCACGCGGGGGTGAGAGAATTCACCAGAGCCAGAACGGGGAGCAGAACAGGCAGACTGACGAAGTACACTGCTGAGGGGAGCAGCAGGCGTGGCAGGAGAGGTCTGTGTGCCATGTGGGACGCTCACCTGCGGCCAGGGATAGAACCAGCGCTGCAGAGGCTGCAGACAGCTTTGCAGACCAGTGCTCAACCGCTGCACCACAGGGGAGGCCCTCCATTTATTTAAAAAAAAATGTTTCCAGATAATGCTACCTCATAAAAATACTGAGAATATAATATTCAAATTTTGTTTATTTAGATTTGCATAACTTGGAATTTACTAATTTAATATAGATTATGGATTTGATAGAAATCCATAAAAATATTTAAGCCAATTTAATGATTTTCTTGTTAGTAAATTGATACTTATCTAAAATTAAAGCGTATGTCTTCCACTGTCACTCTGCAAAGTCAGTCATTATTACTGAACTGGAAAGTTCTGACCTCTGGATTATATAAATATATTTTTTTTTTATTCCGCAACTAGGTAACAATTTTATCCTGCAGGTAAACATATTTTTGGACATGCATGCAATATTTTATAGCATGGTGAAGAAGTTGATATTTTCATTATAATTTACTATTTATATCTGTCCTTTTGAGCTTCTTAATTTCTTTTCCCAAAACTAATGCTTATTTGATGTATAATTACCAACTTCTTTCCTGAAAGAAGTTTCTATGTCCTCTCTCCTGATAGTGACCCTCTCACCCCAGGGCACACACACTTAGATGATACCACATTCACCTGGTTGTCATCTTTCTCTTAATTTCCTTAAATATGAAGGTGTTCCCTGGAGTTGGAATTCAGTACATTCTCTCATTTAAAAAAAAGAAAGAAAAAAAAAAAGATCCCATTCAAAGTTCTCCATCAGTCGCATTACTTCTCCTGACAAACAAAAGTGTTTTCTCCTCCCTTCAATTTTCTGGATATTGTATTGTTTCACTTTAATAGCTGTTGTCTAACAGCTCAAAAATGGAGAATCAGATAGAAATTTGGAGTAAAAACTCTTTGAAGATAATGCTAATATCTTATTCCTCTTTTCTCTCCCATTGGGCCTACCAGAAGATACTCAACAGGCTGATATTTAACTTTTGAAATAATCAACTATTTCAGAATATAACATAAAGCTTTCATGTTCTCAATATGTACAACTTATTCCCTATAAGTTATAGAAACAGGCATCATGGCAGAGAGAAATGATTGAATATGAAAGATTGTTTCAAAACTTGCCTTTTTATGTGTAATGGAATAAGATTTGTTTAATGAGTAAATTACTTTTATTAATTCAAATTTCATTGATTATTCATTAACAAATCTATATTTTGGGGGGGCACAGCTTCAAAGATTTTAATTAATTTATGGAATAAAATGGGTGCTGGCAATGCTTATACCATGATCAAATCGACACGTGACTTGTAGTGTACAGCCAGCCTGAAACATGTATCAGCTCAAATGTCCATGTAAGCTGACATACAATGGAATGCTAAAGATAACGATACACATTTTGAAAGATCCTTTTCTGTATATGAATGTGAAGACTTCTTTAACACAATAGGTATTTCATACAAGATAAAGTTACTTAATATTGAAAGAACTTACCTCTAGATTGGTTTTTGAATGAATATTCCTAGATAATTCCTCCCTGTGACACAGTGATAATTATCATATCATCCCATTACTGGTCTAAGTCTATCCAAGAAACATAGCTAAGTCTTCTTTTTTTATATTGAAGTATCATTGATTTAAAACATTATATAGGTTTCAGGGGTGTAGCATTACAATTTGATCTTTTTATACTACATAATGATCACCAAAATGCCTATTTTTCATCTACCACCACATAACTGATGCCCTTTACACAATTTCCCACCCACCCAGAGATGATACTTTTTTATTATTCAATAGAATGCAAGATTCCAATGACATTACATTTTTAAAATATTACCAGGACCTAGCACAGAGCATGGCCCTTACTTAGAACTCAATAAACATTGATTGAATTGAATCAAAAATTGAAGATAACTATGTCAATACCTTAGTTGATGCACACATTTTTAGGAATATGCATATTATGCAAGGGAAGACACACCTAGAATCCTTGCATAAAAACAGATCATTTTAGGAAGTTACTTTCAACATGAGTTAACAAAGTCTTCATTTTCTATGGTTCTATGTCAAGCTTGTGAGTATACAGTGTGAGGCTACCATCAGATTTCTTCCGCAGTTCAGTTGAATCTGTTCCCTAAACGAAAGTCAAATTCTCTTGTATGGTACAGATGTTCCACCTGCTTCCCACCATCCATAGCAGCTGTTCAGCACACTTACTGTGCTGAAGCTAGGCAAGAGAACTTTGAGAATTCACCCTAACCTTTTCAAGCTGCCATAACTCTTCTCACCCATTCTTAATAACTACATCCTTTTTCCCTTTAAAATAGGAAAGATGCATAGAATCTTAACCTATCCATTATTTCAAGAGTCGAGAAATTTAATTCCTAAAATTGTAAAATTTTAAAAATATTTTCTGTGGGTATTAGTCACAAAATAACTCCAGATTTTCAAAGAATATTTTCCCATTATTATTTGCACATGAAGACCTAGAGAATTATGGAAAGAATTAGAAATCACCTCCCAGTAGAATATCTGAATTTAACATTTGACATATTTCAGGATTTAGGAGATCAAATGTCATTCAAGGTTACCCAGCAAGATATAAACCAGGTAAATGTCCTTATATCCCCTAAGCCAGATATAAACAAGGTAAATGTCCTCTACTCTCCCTGACTATTGCATGTTTACAGCAAAGAAAACATAGATCCCTTTTGGGTTCATTTGAACAATCTATAAAATATATATCTTAAAACACTGTCCCTTTCCAAAGCAGGCATCTCACTCAATAAAGCAAAATTTTACTAGCCTATGGGCATCTTTATTATGTTAGTTCTTGCATAGAAAAGATAATAAAACAGATAAGCATAGTTTTTAGTCAATTTGCCTTGAAGGGCAGGTCAAACAAAGTCTCATTATGCCCACAAACAAAATGCCTTTTAGTAGTCAAATGGCATGCATTAAACATTTTAGTGACACAAATACTTGTTGATGGAACAAGTTTTTACAAGAAATCCTGCAGAAAAACCTTTAGAAAATCACCTTTGACTCTGAAGAACAGATATTCTAAATCACAAAAGACTTGGAAATTTTGTATAAGAAGAGCACTTTAAAGATTGCCCAACTTTTGTAAACATTCAATTAGTAGAAAAGTACCACTATGCCAAGTTTTCTAAACTTCTGTCATTTAGACTGACATAATTAGGAGCAGGATAAGTCATTGGTTTCTAAATGACCTGCACCTTGCTCAAAGCATAGATTCCCATGTGCCAATATTGAGAAAATAGTTTGTTCTTCTGAAATAATACTGCTTCTAAGAGGGACATTTGAGCAATATCAATAAGCTACCTCAGAAAATTATATTAATATTAAATAACTAACAATAGTCATTTGTATGTCAATCTCCATTTTTTTAAAGTTTGTAATTTGTTTTTTAGCTTTGTTTATGTCAATCCCTATTATACAGATGTTTAAATTCAAGTGTATTTGGGGCCTCCCCAGTGGTGCAGGAGTTGAGCACTGGGTTCGATCCCCAGCTGCTCCCCGGCCACCGGAGGAGGGTCCCACATGGTGTGAAGACCTCTCCTGCCGCCCGCTGCTCCCCTCAGCAGTGTACCTCGGTCCTTCTGCCTGCTCTCCTTCACCCCGCTCTGGCTCTGGTGAATTCTCTCACCCTGCTGCGCTTCTGACCGTACCCAGTGCTTGTATATTTAAATAAATAAATATTTTAAAAAAAGACTGAAGACCTCCAATAGCTTTAAAAAAAAATTCAAGTGTATTTGTTTTCACATTTTTAAATGCTACCAACAAATAAATCTAAACATTTCATAGACTCATGAAAACAAAATTCCTTACTTCCCATTGGAAAGTATGATTAATCATTATTCATTTGGTCAGTGGTAGCCCTCCTACTTACCTTCTCAGCAACTCTTAGGTCTTCTTTTATTTTATCATTTTGATAGTTCATTTGATCCAGAACCTGTCTTTAAATATAATCTAAATGCTGTTGACTACCAAGCTTCTATCTCAAGTTTTGACTGCTCTTCGGCGCTCCAGATTTAGAATTTCAACTGCATTCTCTCTTGCATCTCTGGCACCTCATGAGTATCCCAAATATGAAATGTCCAAATGAACTCAGCAGTTTGTTCTCTGTCCCTCAACTCCAACCAACCTATCTCCCTTAAGACATTTTAGTCATACTGACCTTTTTAAGATAATTAGAACATTAAGGTTATTTCTCTCTCTGTTCCCAGATATAAACTACTCTGAGCATAACCCTCAGGTACTTTAACATTTAAGATAGGAAATTCCTCAGCTTTACCAGATGTTGCCAAATTGCTCTCCAAAGAACTATAGCAATATACATTCCAACCAACCAGTGAATAAAAGTTTTGGTTTCTATACAACCTAGATATTTAGTATTGGCATGCTTTAATTCCTAACATTTAATGGCTGTGAACTGTAACCCAATTATTGATTTAATCTCTATTGCCCTAATGATTAGCAAAGCTGAGCACTGTATCATACATTTATTTGTCCTTTCATTTTCCACTTTTGTAAATAGCTTGTTATATATCTTTTGTCAGTTTTACATTTGGTTATTTGAGGCTTTTGTCCTTTTTTTTTTTTCGTTTCCAGGAGTTCATAATACCAGCTGGACACAAATCCTTTGTCAGCCTATACATTATAAATATCATCTTAGAGTTTGTAGTTTGTTTTTTAACTTTGCTTATGACACTCCCTATTATACAGATGTTAAAATTCAAATGTATTTGTTCATCATTTTTTTTCATTTATAATATAATGCTTTGTTTGATAATTGTTTTATCCCAGAAGTTATAGAACTATTTTATACAACTTTCTGAACACCATTTTAAATTTTGTTGATCATATTTCAGTCTTTAATCTGCCTGTTGTTTATTTTATTCATAGAGTGAAACAAGAATCTAATTCTCATTTTTCTTCCTAAATATATCATTTATCAAGTCATTCTTTCTTCCATGAACTGCCAACTTTTAAAGTCTTTTCAGTTACACACCAAAGTTCCTTTGAGTGAGAATTGCATTAAGGCTCTCTCTTCTCTTCAACTTGAACAGAAAGAATAGATAACTCAGTTATCTATTGGTGAAAAACAAGCTGTTCTTAAAATTTAGTGGGTTTTTTAATCATTATTTTTCATGATTTTGTGGGTAACCAAAAATTTCTGCTCCCCATGGTATCTGTTTGGGCACTGGAACAATAAGCTCCAAAATAGCCTCATTCATAAGTTGATACTTAGCTCTAGCTGTCAAGACTTCAGCTGGGGTTGTCAACAAAAAAAAAAAACCTTTGTTTTCCTCCATATGGGTCCTTCCCATGTGGTTATTTGAGCTTTACAGAGCATAGTGGTTGGTGGTCCAGGAAGAAATGCCCCAAGTTGTAGATCTTAAGGACAACTCTCAGAAGTGACTCAAAGTCACCTCTGTTTATCACAACAGTCAAGTTGGTTCAAAATGAGGTACAAGAGACACTACTCTTGATAAAGGAAGTAGTAATATCACACCATCAAAAAGCATATGGAAAGGATATAATATTGTGGCCATCTTTGGGAATACATGTCCCATATTTTCAATGGGATTTAGAGTGAAATTTCTGATAGCATTCTTAAATAGTTTGTCATTGAGTACCTGGTATGCCCTAGGCACTGTTGCAGTGCTACTGGTACATAAATGAATAAAGTGAACAAACTGGCTTCTCCAATTTGGCTTGCATATAAGGTAAGTGGGAGGAAAACATCTTTGTTACCCTTAGTGCTATAATCATTGAACATTGCATTTCTCAAATATATTTAGGTTTTCATTTATACCCTTTATTGAAGCTTTATCATTTTGTCTTATAAATGTATACCTCTTTTATCTGATTTTTTTTCTTAAGCAATTTATTTGCTAGTTTTCCTATGCTATTTGAGACTACATTCTTCAAGGGCAAAAATTTTAACTACTAATTGTCTTTTCATAGCACCTGGTATATCATTAGATACTGCAGGCCAGTGTAACTTGATGAATGGATAATGGATAACCAAATGAAAAGTACACTGGAGTGAAAGTTTGATTTTCCATTTAGAAATCTTAACAATTGCAGGTCAGACTCTCTGATCCAAGCTGAGCTCCTTGAAATAAGGAACATTCATATGGCAAGTAGATTGTCATCATACCATAATGGATATTCCTCTGTAAAAGCCATTAAGTAATGAAAACACAAGTACACCCAGTTACTTCAATGGGCAAGGAAGGGAAAGGGAAGGAGGGAGGGAGGGAAAGTGACAAAGAAACTAAGATTATGCTTAATTAATAACTTTAAAATTTACTTCAAAATCAGATACAGTGAGGAATATATTAGTTTACGCTATTAATGAAATAAAGTTAATATCGCTTCCTTTAAAAACTGAAATGCACATTCTTATTTCCATAACCTCAGTTACAAAATATATACAGTTCTTAACTTCACAAGCATGTTGAACTTCTAAAAGTGTGAAAAAATGAGGTTGAAGGAACATAATAACACCAAATGGTAAAAAAAATAGTATTAAGTACTGATGAGACCTGGGATTCATATTTCAATTCTGCACTCCCAAGCTGGGTAGATCCTGAAACGTGGTGTCCCCATGCCATCAAATTTGTTGTCAAAGTCATGACTATGCTGAGAAACAATTTTCAAACTTTTCAATTTCTCATATATAAAAATACCCATTATTAATTTCACTGCTTTTAAAGATTTATTTATTTATATAGAAGAACTGGGGTGCAAGCCAGTTTTGGGGGGTGAGAGTATTCACCAGAGACAGTGGGGAACAGAACAGGCAGATCAACTGAAATACACTGCTGAGGGTAGCAGTGGGCAAATCAGGAGAGGTCTGCTGTGTTATGTCAGGCCAGGGATCGAACTCGTGCTGCACTGGCTGTGGTGAGCTTCATAGGTTGCATCTTAATCCCTGTGCCACCAGGGAAGCCCCTAATTTCATTATTTTTTTTTCCATTTCTTTTATTATTTTTATTTATTGTTTATTTTTTTATTTAAATTTTATTTTTATATTCCCTATACAATTACAACCCCCTTATTTTGACCCTGATCCCTCCTTTCCCCACCCCCCACCCCCACAGAGTGTCTCTGGTTCATAGTTGTTTGTTGACTTTGATATTGACTTTCTTATAGTTATTCTTTTTCTTGGTCCCTTATTTAAGTTTTCTAGATTCCTGCTATGAGTGAGACCATCCGGTATTTAATTTCATTATTTAATACTATTTCATGGGCTATAACTACAGTCTATTCTGTATTTGGCAATAAGTGTGAAAAAGTCTTATAAAACACCACTCTTTTGAGAAGTTCTAGGCAATGTGTAAGTAATTTGAAATCTCCAGAATGTTACAATATGAGGTTTAAATTAACATTTGGAAACTGAATAGAAAGAACAGGAAACAAAAGCTAATAGCTAACACCAAAACACCACTGTCAAGATGGAGACCTCCACACAGCCTCTCTTCCTGCCCCTTCTTTTCTGGTATTCCCCAAGTTTCTTTTCCTCTTGCTCCAAGCACAAGCTAATAACTCTTCAATATAAATCTTTAGCCCAAGATCTGTCTCCTGAGCAACAGATCCATGTTTCTAACTCTCTGGAGGTATCACTGCTTGAATGTCACAGAAACACTGCAGACTTAGCAATACCAAATCGAACTTGTGATTTCCACCCCCACCCCATCTGTTTCTCCTTTTGTATTCCCTATCTCAGTGAATAGCACCACTGTCCACCCAGGAGTTTGTGACAATGTGTCACTGCATGCCACTTTATTTTCCTTATTTCTCACATCCAATAGATTACTATATCTGGGGGGTTACATAGAACCTCCTCCTTTAATGACATACTGACCAATTTTTTACTTCTTCACACCCACTGCTGCAGCCTTTGTTCAATTCCTCAACATCTCCTGAATGGACCAAGGAAGAAGTCACTTAGTTGGACCCCCTGCTTGTTTATATCCATTCTCAGCACCATCACCAAATGAGCTCTTTAAAATGCAAATGAACTATCCATTTAATACTTTTCAAAAATATTCACTGTTCATTCAGAATCAAGTTCAAATTCTTAGTATAACTAATGGGGCTTGGTATGACCTGACTCTTGCTTACATCTGTTTGCTCATTAAGTCCTCAACCTATCCATGCCACTTTACCTAGACACTAAATTTGCTCACACTGCTTCTGCTTGGAACATCATCTGATCATGTTTAAGTTAATAAACTCTTACTCATTCCCAAGATCCAATGCAAGCATTATCTCTACAAACCTTCCTGAAATCTAAATGTGACATTATACACTCCCAACACTGTGACATAAATATAACAATAACTAATATTTATGGAGTACTTATTATGTGCTATACATTGTGCTCAGCACTTTATTACATCATTTCATCATTTGCCCTATAAACTTATAAACTCCTCTCACATCAGCTATGCTATATCCTACAAATACAGTAATAAATGGATTCAGGGTACTTTATGTACTTATTTATATTTGCATTTTCTTCTACTAGCCTGAAAACTGCTTAGGGCTGATCTATGTTTTATTTTATGATCTACTACTTAAAATCTTCCATTGCACAATTAGTTTTGTTAATTAATGGGTTTTAATGAATGCAAGGAGACTGACATAATAGGTACAGCTTCAATGACCTTCTATCCAGTTAGTGGTTCTCCTAACACAGTAAAAGATTTTATTAAAAACACTTTTAAAAGTTAAAAATGCATGCTGAATATAGTAATTATATACCTAACAACTCATACAACAAGGAAAAGAATGAAAGATCTGTTCATGATATCAATCTTAAAGATAAGCTAATTTAATAATGCATATTTGTATTAATCACTCATGAATTTATGAGTTGAAGCTTAGATTTTCTACTTGTTCAACCAACTATAAGACAAATGTTTTTAAGAGTATGTTTAAAAATACTGTCTAAATGAAATATTTGAAATTTTATCCTACAATGATATTTTAAGCACAGTAATTCAACACAATTGCATTTTAACTAACACCTATAAATATTCAGCAACAATTCACTAGTTGAAAGAGATTCAGTTATATGAGTATTCTACTGGCTTGTGATATAAAGAGATTTAATATCCTGAATTAAATGCAAAAGACAATTAAAAAAAAAACAGTAAAGGGCTCCCCCGTGGTGCAGCGGGTTGAGTGCTGTGAAGCTGTCCACAGCCTCTGCAGTGCCGGTTCAATTCCCGGCTGGCTGGGGAGTAACCCACATGGCATGGCAGACCTCTCCTGCCTCGCCCGCTGCTCCTCTCAGCAGTGTTTTTGGTCCGTCAGCCTGTTCTACACCCAACTCTGTGTCTGGTGAATCATCTCACCCTCCCGCACATCTGGCCTGTACCCCAGTTCGTATATAAATAAATAAATCTTAAAAAAAAACACACACACATCAGTAAACTAGTCATGTATTTGTCCAACTACAGGAGAGTTACTGATTTGTTGAAATTAATATACCCTTTTAAAATTAAATTAATTAATTAAATTAATGACCCTTTTATAACAGGATCACAACTTCCCAAAACATTTATTGCTGGCCAAAATAAGAATGAAGATGGTTTGTATATAAAACAGCCTCTTCATCCTTGCTTATGTACTGGCAACATGACTGGGAACATATTCTTTGTTTTATTTTTGCATCTTGGGAGTCTAATTTTCCCTGGTTGTGAGGACTGGGGTAAATGACCCTATGCAGTTCATAGACTGAGGTCATATAAAACAATGAAAACTGCAATACTGTCTAAGCCAGAGGAATACTCATTTTATGCCAAATCTTGTTTGTGAAAATTTGTTTACCTTTTTAAAACTATATAACTAGATTTAACTTTGAAATCAGCACTATAAGCATGATTTTCCCCTCAGTAACTAGTAAACAAAACAAACAAAGTCCTAGAGCATATCTGGAATATTTTAAATCAAGTTCTTGTTTATTCACAATGTCCTGTAAAAGCTTTAGACATGTGTCATTTAAATAAAGGTATCTTAATGTTTATTTATATAATTAAGCACTCTTCCTATACACTGCTTCCACTAAATTCATGGTTCTGGATATTGTTTTATCTTTATTTTTAAACTGTATCTCTAATTTTTTACATTCTTTTACCATCTGAATACCTCCTTGAATAACCTTATACTTCAGCAATCATTATGATCTATAAGAGAAACCCTTGCCAAGCAGGGCAATCACCAAAGTTCCTGCTATTTCCAATTCTCTTCCTAGTTGGTCAACCAAATATGCAATCACCCAAGTCAGAAACATGCATTCATCCATTCCATCCCAACACCACCCATAATTGGTCATTAGGACCTATAATTCTTCTTCCTGAATATATATAACAAATCTATGATTCCTCCTCAAGTTCACTATCACTGCTTCATCACTCAGCACTAGGATTATTGCAATGATTTTCTAATTGGTCTCCTTGTTTCTTAGCCTCAGTTTCATCCCAACACCAGTTCATTCTTTTATAAAATTTGCAATTACATTTCTAAAATGAAACGGATAATGCCATTCATTTACATAAATCATTGCTGTCAAAGACCCAGAGGATAGAAGCCAATTCTTGAACATGGTATATTAGCATAACCTTAGTATCTCACCAGACTAAGTTTTCATTATCTTCCCACATTGTCCCATGTTGCAATTTTTAAACTACAGCAACAAATGCCTACTTATACTATGCTATGTGAGTACTTTGTAAATGCTCTTATTTTATCACTAATATAAAAATACAGAATATTTAAAAATTCAAAATAGAAGCGAGAACAAATATTTTTTAAATCATGGAGAAAGTTGCATACATAGCACAAAATTCAATGGTAGAATTCAATACAAATATATCAAAATGAGGTGAGATACAAATGTAATATATTTTTAAGTTACAGGACAGATAAAACGTTTTTGCAAAATAATTTTTAAAATGATTCAGCAAGAGGGCCTCCCCTGGTGGTGCAGCAGTTGAGCACTGGGCTGCGAGGCTGCCCACAGCCTCTGCAGCGCCCTCATTTTGAGGGTCCCACAAAAAAACAAAAGATTCAGCAAGAAGATACAGTAATTCCAAATCCATACCTAAATAGTAACTGTGCATCAAAATTGCAAGTGAAATTGATAGGATTACAAAGGCTATCTGTCAAAGGTCAATAATAGTGACTGATTTTAATACATTCCACTCATTAATTGATAGATCAGGCAACACAAAGGACTAGTACATTTTAGAAGATTTGAACGGTACAGTTAAAAATTCCAATGCAATGCATTATATAGAATACTGCAGAGCACACACATTCTAGTCACTTATATAATGAACTTAAAAATTTGACCTATGTATACCACAAAGTGAGTCTTAATAACAAAAGTTCAGTATCACACAGAGATTTCCTGTGAAAATGACACAATTAAGTGAAAACATAACTTCTTAAGACTTAATTTATGGTTCATTAGAATGTGGATTGAGAGTTATAAAACTGAAACTATGGAAATACAGATAATACCGTATGTGAGTTATATTACATTTAATTTATCATTTTCAAATAATGATTTGCATATAAATATTCATTAATCAAAATTTTGATTATTTCAAGAATATTAATATGAGTTTATGCTTTTAAATTTTTCATTTGAAAGACTAGAGATTGAATTACAATGTAGACTGTTTTTTTTTTAAAGTTATATAGTTTCTTTTTTTTAATTTTTATTTATTTATTTATACAAGCACTGGGTACAGTCAGAAGCGCTGGAGGGTAAGAGAATTCACCACAGCCAGAGCAGGGAACAGAACAGGCAAAATGATGAAATACACTGCTGAGGGGAGCAGCGGGCGCGGCAGGAGGTCTGCGACCTATGTGGGACCCTCGTCGGTGGCCAGGAATCGAACCCGCGCAACAGAGGCTGCGGGCAGCTTCGCAGCCCAGCACTCAACCGCTGCACCACCAGGGGAGGCCCACAATGTAGACTAATTTTTGAAAGAATGACATCACTCAACGTACACTGAAAGTTGAACTTATCACTGCCTTTTAGCTAAAATTTCCAAGAGAAAACTTAGACTTATGAAACACAGTATATAACTTAGGTTTGATAATCATCCAGTATCTAAATTATTATCATCATTGATTAATACTAAATTCACACAAGAGTGTAGTACTATTGACTAGTAAGCATCAGAATATGATTGGTCAATAGAATTCATTCATCTAGCTTCAATCACTATTACCTGTCTGATCTGACCAGAGAGGTGATCAGACAGCAATCCTTTTAGGTCATAAAAGAAATCCTATTAAATGCAAACCTTTGAATGATAACATAAAAACTGGATTTAGGTTAGTTTAGGATGAAATGGGTCTTAACTTAGAAAACAGACATATCTTTCATAAATCTTCATGTGAAACAAAGGTATTAGAATTTCACTGAATTTTACCATTTTTGCTTAAATTGAACACTGCTGACAGAGATGACTTGACCATCTGTTTTTTCAGGTTTATGTGGAAATACTGGTTTTATTTTCCTAAAATTTTTCTCTCCCTTAAAACAGAACTAATCAGAGGTGGTAATTAAAAGTCATTGAAGGTCATCTGATTTGTTGTATTGACTTTAGATCAGTGGCTAGGTTTTACTAGTCACTGCTCTGTCAGTTTTAATAGAAAGCATGCATTTATCTTACTAACATTTCAATTTATGGGATAGCTGTTTCTCACAATTAAAACCACTGAAGCTTTAATATACATGGAAATAATCATAATAGCATTTTCTCTACATTTCTAACAACTTGAGGAGGCTCTATTATAAAAATATATACAGATGACTTTAACTGTTTTTTTTTCTTGAGGACAGCTTTTAAGATTGTTATATGATCCTAAAAGAAATATTTACATGAATCTTTATATAAATTACTAAGTGCTGCAAAAATAAGGTCATTTGGAATAGATTTACAAAGCACTCAAATAATTGTAAGGGATTGAAGTAGGAAAGGGCTAATACTCTTGCTAATGGAATGGACAAGACAGTAGATTGAGGAGAGTGGAGAAAGAGTTGGCATACGAAAGCAAATTGCAGAAGAAATGACACCAACCTGCTCAGTGAGATGAGGTTGATTGCTATCTAGTTAGTTCTAGGAGAGAAAGCACCCAAGTATACATATTCTTCCACTCAATTGAGTTTAAGCTCAGTTCAGTAATCATTAAATTATGGAGAGCTAAAAAGAATATTAAAGATCACCTACTTGAAATCCTATATCTATAAAGAAACAGGGAAGTTATATAATTTATCTTAAAATAGTAATCAAATCTACTGCCACTCATAACAGGGCTCTTTTACCTGAATTAAAATGAATTAAATATGTGGATTCTATAGAAGTAATTGTGCTGTAGAGTCTATTAGTATGAATACAATTTCCCTCCCCCATACACACAACTGACAATTATAATAAAATTCTATAGGGAATACATTATAGAGAGTAGAAAAGAATGCCAGTGCAATTCTGTTAAAACTAAGGCAATCTGAGAATTTAATTTTGGTGTGTCTGGCCAAAGTCAATTACTCATGCACAGGGACTGGAAAGTGACCAAGGGTTGACTCAGCAGCTTTAACTCTTCTGTTGATTTGAAAAATGAAATTAAAAAGTGGGGACAGTAGGTAGGGAAAGGACAGTACAAGAAAAAAAGGGTATAAATCAATACTTGAAGTGAATACTGGACTGTAAATTGACTTCAAAAATATTAGCTGCTCATGGAAATTTATCTGAAATCAAAAGAAGGTGGAGTAATATCATATTGTAAAAGTTATAAACAATTTTATTTATCAATTGTAACTCACTAAAGCTGAATTATTTTAGACAAATATACATTTAAATCTATTTAGAAATGATAAAAGGAATAAATAAGAATTGGAGTCAGGGATGGGAGGATAACAGAGTGGGGAAATGAGAACAGACATATGTGTGAATCTGGACTTTTCCACCAGTTTAAAATGAAGCTTTCTCATTAAAAGAAAAAAATAAAAAACACTCAAATATAGAGTAACTACCTTGTATTACAAACAGATAAATTTAAAGTTTAATATTTTTTTTAAAGATTTATTTATTTATTTATTTATACAAGCACTGGGTACAGTCAGAAGTGCAGGAGGGTGAGAGAATGCACCAGAGCCAAAGAGAGGAACAGAACAGGCAGACTGACGAAATACACTGCTGAGGGGATCAGCTGGCGGCAGGAGAGGTCTGCGCACCATGTGGGACCCTCGCCCCACAGCGGGGGATTGAACCAGCACTGCAGAGGCTGTGGGCAGCTTCACAACCCAGCGCTCAACCGCTGTGCCACCGGGGAGACCCTAAACTTTAATATTAAAAATAACATTTTATAAAAGAAATTACTATGGGACTCCTCTAGATAGTGGATCCTACTTGTATTCATAATTTAATATACAGAAAATAGTATTTGCTTACAACCTATTAGGGACATACATCCAAGAGACAAAAAAAGTGCACTCATTATTTTAAAATACATGAAAACAAGGATACTATAAAAATAAAATCCACTAATGTCTACTCACAATATTTCTTCCTTCTCTTTATTTTTATACTTTTTACCATTCCTGAGAAACTTGCCACTTTCTAGTCACATTTTCTCTAACCAAGCATTTCTCTTTTAACTGGAGTTTAACTACAACTGGGAAACATACAGTTATATCAGAGGATGCAGAAATGGATGTCAGTCTTGACGTCTAAAGAGAGGTTCTGAGTTGAATGACTATACTGAAGGCATGTCATCTTTCAGGAGCTCAGCTTCAAAAGAAATAGCAAAGAAAGGAATAGACAAAAAAAAAAAAAGAAATACCTGAAATGCAACTGTAGAATTGAAGTTACCAGAGGGGAGTCAAGTAGGGGGATGGAGATCAAAAGGGAGAGGGGGGGTTAATGGACTATTATGTAGAATTATGGGTACAGAGTTTTTGGGCATGATGTGATAATATACATGTGAAGAGATATGAACCTATATCTTTAAATCATTTACAGTGTTATAAATCAGTATCACCTCAATTAAAATAATTAAAAATAAGAAAAATGTGAAGGACTGATTATAAATGATCTCTCAGCAGTATGACAGCTTGAAATGGAGTAATTAAAATAATTCATCCTTTTTGAATTTTCCTCTTATTCTCTTTAACATGGCTGATTATGTAGCGTTTGTGAGCAATAATCTTTGTAGGGCCTCCCCTGGTGGCGCAGCAGTTGAGCACTGGGTTGCGAGGCTGCCCGCAGCCTCTGCAGCGCCAGTTCCATCCCCGGCCACCGGCGAGGGTCCCACCCAAAAAAATAAATAAATAAATAAATAATATTTGAAAAGTATTTTTAGAATGTTATTTATTTTTACTTATCTTACATTGTTTTACATGACTGAATGTGAATCAGTCATAAAATCATACCTCTTTAGATGCTCATGACCATGCCATACCTACACCAAGGCACATATACTTATAATACATATCCTACTTATGTTATCAAACTTCCCTACTTCTGCAAGGACCATGTTAAACAAATAACTACTAACTCTCAGAGCAGTCCAAGTCCTCTAAGGTCACTGTTTACGTCTACATTAATATACAGATGCCATAATAGGAAAATGTATTCATTCTACAAAAATGAATCTAAATTCAAGTCCAGATAAGCTCTACTTCAATTGTATGTATGGTTAAGGAACAGAACAAGAGTAGCAACAAAAATTACCTCTGTTGTTTTGTTTTTTTTTTTTTAAGATTTATTTATTTATGCATATAAGAACTGGGGGGTAGGACAAAGGTACAGGGGGTGAGAGGATTCACCAGACAGAATGGGGAGCAGAACAGGCAGATCTACTGAAATACACTGCTGAGGGGAGCAGTGGGCCAGAGAGAAGAGATCTGCTGCACCGTGTGGGTTAGTTTCCTGTCCGGGCATCAAACTCATGCCACAGTGGCTGGTGATAGCTTTATAGCACTTTGTCTTTAACCCGTGCGCCACCATAGAGGCCCAACAAAAACTACCTCTGAATCATATGATGTGTTATATTTAATTATTACCTCAATAAAAAACAATACAATTTCATACAACTTTTTTTTTAAAGATTTATTTATTTATACAAGCACTGGTTACAGTCAGAAGCATGGGAGGGTGAGAGAATTCACCAGAGCCAGAGCAGGGAACAGAAGAGGCAGACCGACGAAATACACTGGTGAGGGGAGCAGCAGGCATGGCAGGAGAGGTCTGCGCGCCATGTGGGACCCTTGCTGGTGGCCGGGAATTGAAATGGCGCTCGAGTCTGCGGGCAGCCTCACAGCCCAGCACTCAATCACTGTGCCACCAGGGGAGGCCCTCATAGCACCGTCTTTAAAGTCTATCTGATAGTCGAACATTATGGCTTTGACAAAATAGACCAACATAAATGATATCGATGTTGTACTTAATTATTCTAATGACCAGTACTGGGTCATTTATTTCAAGATACTTATTTGTACAACTCACTTCCAAAACAATAGGATAGGGCCTCCCTGGTGGTGCAGGCGGTTGAGCACCGCACTGTGAAGCTGTCCACAGCTTCTGCAGTGCAGGTTTGATCCCAGCTGGCCTGCAAGAATCCCACATGGTGAAGCAGACCTCTCCTGTCTAGCCCACTGCTCCCCTCAGCAGTATATTTCTTCAGTCTGCCTGTTCTGTTCCCCACTCTGTCTCCGGTGAATCCTCTCACCCTCCCGCTTATCTGGCCTATACCCTGGTTCTTGTATAAAAATAAATAAATCTTTATTTAGAAAAAAAAAACAGGATAACATGGTACTAACATTCCAGTGGGAAAAAAAAAACATATTTTTTTAATTCTAGAATCATTAACCATATATCATACAAAATTTCTGGGTAAAATAAATAAATATCCTCAATTTTTAGTTGGCATTTATCTTATTACCTATGCATTCATAGAAACAAATTACTTTTTAAAGTAAATGAGGAATAAAACTAAGGGGAAAAAGTTAATATTATTATTATTTAAATATTACAAGACTCCAGGATCCTTTACCTTAACTATACTCTTACTAGGACTGGTGGTCAAAGAAAATAACACAGTTAACAGATGGCAGCATTGCTTGCATGGCAAATATAATGTTGTTTATAATGCCATGATTCTGTTTCTACAATGCACTATTTACAGGGTTTTTTCATATCTGTAAATAAAGTGGAAAAATGAATAAAAGAGACATGTCACCTATTGATAGTCATGTGAATCAAAGGATAATATGGTGATCATGACAATAAAGAAAGGTGAGGGAGCTCAAGAGTCTTCAAACTAAAGACATCTTTTGAAATGTCTTTTCCAGGCATTTCTGATGCATCTAGCTTCCCAGTTACAATCGTAGTACATGTGAGGACAGCCTGTCCACATGATGTCTGACAATTCATCTCTTTCCAGTTTGTTATTCCCATATACTTCTGCCCTCAGAAATACTGATCACAATTTTTTAAACAAAACATTTGTAGGCATTTTTTAGTAGAAACCAGCTCTGTTGCTACAACCTTGATTCATTCTAACAGAGGACTGAAGAACTAATCTACAGTAAGTTAAGAAACTTACGCATTGTCAGGTGTTAAAATCTTTATTCTGACATCATAAAACTTTTGAAAGACTAGTATACTCACCGATGAATGCCTTTTAAGCTTAACATTATGTCAATTATTTGCCACCACTTATGTTTATAAAATATTTTCTGGTTCTGGGAAACTGCAGTTTCATATTTCTGACTCTTTGCTTAAACATGAATACATTGTGTTCAGTGTTACAAAGCCAAAGGGGAAATAGCTCTTGTGAAATGTAATATTTTAGGAACAGATTCTGTTGTTAGACTGTATCACCACAAAGGAATGGATAAAACCAGGAAGACTAAATTTGTTGCTATTTTCTAGTGTGTCAAGGTAATTTTATAGATAATCAGAAAAACAGGAAATGGAATAAACATGGTCTTGGTGTTTTTCCTATAAACTCATTGATGTCCTTTCTTTTTTCCTGATATCCCTTATATTGAAGAGAAATGCAAATACTTTTTCAAGAAAATATATTAAAAAGTGGTTTACTGACATCTTACTGTTTGCTTTTACATTCAATTTAAATCCAACAGAAATGTGTTTCAATGGAAGATAATGACATATGACCAAAATTCTAAACTTCAACTAGTTTTCAAATGACTTTATCAACTACCTAATCAATGTGGAAGTGGCCTAAATGGAGGAAAGTTCTATGATTTAAATAGATTATTACTTTTACTATGATACATGATGCCCTATAACTAGATTTAAGCCTTTATTTTAAGAATTTATTTCTCTTCCATTTATTTAAACCCAAGAATACATCTTTTAAGTCTCCTTAAAATTTATTCATTTACCTATGTCATATATAATCACTTTTTTATAATTACTTAAAAAAAAAAAGATTTATTTAAACAAGCACTGGGTACAGTCAGAAGCGCCGGAAGGTGAGAGAATTCACCAGAGCCAGAGCGGGGAACGGAACAGGCAGACTGATGAAATACACTGCTGAGGGGGTGTGGAAACCTCGCCGGTGGCCGGAGATGGAACCGGCACTGCAGCCCAGTGCTCAACTGCTGCGCCACCAGGGGAGGCCCTGTAATTACTCTTAATGAATTTTTATTCTAGTTATTTGTGTATCTGGGAAATTTTTCTTGTGTTTTTTTTAATATGGCTCTTGATAAGTTTTTGTCCACATTTATCATTTCCCTATAAAAATTTTATATTGTCTTGAAATTAAATTTTGTGAAAGTTTCTAAAATTTTCCTCTACATTAATAATTTTGTTTCTGTCATGTTTATTACTTTGTTATTACTTCTATTTTTGCATAAGTAAAACATTTATTTTCTCTCACATTTTTCTCCTGATTTATCACTTCTTTCATCATTGATTTTCACTACATCTCAACTTTGATTCTCATAGATTTTTTTCACAAGTTTTATTGATTTGTTCATTTATATGTATCATATACAATTACTCTGCATTAATGAATTTTATTCTAATTGTTTCTGTGTGTCTTAGGGAAATTTTTCTTGTATTTTTTTTAATATGGCTCTTTATTATGTTACTCTTCAGTTTTATTTCTAATTATTAAATTTCATGATTCAAGTTGAGAAAAAGAACAGTAATGGGACGTAGTTTCTTGTTAGATTATTTTATTTCAAACTTCTGTCATCAAACATTTCCTTTCCTTTCCCTACTCTATACCCCTCTATCTGAAACACTTGACAAGAAACAAATCATTTACTACACAGACTTTTTATGTTATGTTTATACTTACTATCTTTTTCTTCCTTCATTCCTTTTCACCTCTGGTATTACTTGATTCTGAAACATGGGTCTAACGCAGGACACTGTTATCTCAATACGGATTCTTCTTCAGCTACCTCTCCCCAGACTATAAGGATTCAAACATGCTGCCCCCACAGTCTTCTATTACCAAGTTTCTCTTCCCTCTGAGTCAGGAATCTTTTGACACCTTTTTTGGTGGGGGAGGAGAGAACTATATGTCTATTCTAACAAGAATTAAATAATTACAAAGAAAATAAACACACATATGCAGGAGAACAGAATACCACATATATGGTACATTTGAGTATGGAAAAGCATTTTAAAATGCCATTCTTTTAAGCACTTACTATAGTCACAGCAATATAGGAACTAACATTGGCTCATTTTTATGTGTAGGCAAATATGTCTCTTCACATATCAGCCAGTGTTATCTTTGGATAACAAGTATAGAAAATCTAACAATATTTTCAAAAAAAAATTTTTTTAAAGATTTATTCATTTATTTATACAAGCACCTGGTACAGTCAGAAGTGCGGGAGGGTGAGAGAATTCACCAGAGACATAGCAGAGAGCAGAATAGGCAGACTGACGAAATACACTGCTGCGGGGAGCAGCAGGCACGGCAGGAGAAATCTGTCGTGTCATGTGGGACCCTCGCCTGGGGGCCAGGGATTGAACCGGCGCTGCAAAGGCTGCAGGCAGATTCGCAACCCAGAGCTCAACCGCTGAGCCACCAGGGAGGCCCTGTTTTCAAAAATGTTTTAAAGTTTATTATTTTTCTTACACAGCAAAAGGGAAAAAAACAAAGTCAGGACAAATGTTTTCTGATGTTAGGCTGCTGACTAAATGATGTGAAGTGTAATATTCTCCAATTATTTTTGACACTTATCACCTCCTAGTCTCAAGATGGAACAGCGCTGCAGGCAATATATCTGCGCTAAGGCAAAAAGAAGGGGAACATTATTGAAAACTTTACTTTTTTAAATAGGAAAACAGAAATAATCCTATTCACCATACCATTTCTATCACCTCCAGTAAATTACTGCCCAAATCTCAGTTGAAGCTAAGAATTTTTCAGCACTATATTACAGATAAGCAATAGCTGTTATTATTATTATTATTATGTAATATCTAGTATAATATAATATAGATAAGAGAGTAAGTTTATTGATTCACTCAAACAACAGTGTTTGTTATATACCAAATGCTGAGAACACCTCAACAGGAATGATTAGATCCTTTACCTGTATTTGTTTATACCCAATATAAATGCCACGTACTTAGTGGTGTGTGACACATTTCCACATGATAAATAATTATTTACTGAATTATATTCCTTTATAGCTAGAATCAATGCTTTCTGAACCTAAAATTGAATTAACATTTTCTTTTTTTAAGATTTATTGTATTTATTTATGCATACAAGAGCTGGGGTACAGGGCAGCGATGTGAGGGGTTAGAAGATTCATCAGAAACAGGGTGGGAAGCAGAACAGGTAGATTGACTGAAACACACTGCTGAGGGGAGCAGTGGGCTAGACAGGAGAGGTCTGCTGCACCCTGGCCTGGGATTGAACTCCTGCTGCAGTGGCGGTGGATAGCTTCATAGTATGGAGAATTTACCCCTTGTGCCACCAAGGAGGCCTTGAATTTACATTTTCAAAAAAACATTTACCATGGTTCTTGAATAATAGTTGATAACATAAATCTATCAAATTGAAACAAACTCCTCACAGATGTCAATCTAACATTCATATGATCAAAATTATATTAAAATAGTAAAGTCTGCAATACAGCATAGATTTGGAATGACAAAGAGAATGTGACATTAGGTTCATGGTTTGATTGTGAAATATTTTTTTCTGCTTTATCTTCCCTGTCTGACCTCTTACTGTGTATACTGCAGAGTTATGTTATTCTGTTTTTAATCATAAAGTATTAAGGAGTTTACAAAACAAAGTGGCATGCTAACCCAACTGACATTACCAAATTTGAAGAGGATGGATGGGGCTTGGGAGAAAGGGTGAAGCAGGTATAAAGGATGGTGCAGGTGTTTTGACTTTGCTGTGTCTGGTTTGATTTTTTTTTCAAAAAACTTTCAAAGAAATAACTGAAGTAGAATATCTAATGCTAATACAAATATAGACAATAAGCTACAGAGTACATTCAGAGAACCGGAAATTGCTTTACAGTCAGCATCAGGCTTTATTGTCGATATTTATGGGAACTTTCAACATATTCCATAATGTAGACATGCTGGTTTTACTATGTTAGCCCCATTTCCTGAATTTTTAGTAGATTTAAAACTTAAGAATGATGCACCAAATTTATCCAGAGCTTGTGCAACTATAATGAGAAGAGCATGACTGATGAAGATGATAATGATGATAACAAATATGTATATTGCTTAGCTTATATATTCCAGACACTTTCCCAGGCACTTTACATTTGCAAACTTATTGAATCTTCATAATGCCTTAAGAGGTAGGTACTATTATCACCCACATAAACACAAAAGGAAACTGAATCAGAACTTGAAACAACTTGCCCAAGGATCTACAAGTATATTAGCATGGTGCAAACATGGGTTTCAGTTCCAGGCAATCTGGTTCTGAAGCCAGCAATCTTAATTATTTGACCCTAAAACTCACTATGGGCCCTCAAGAGTAGTCATTCTTGTGTTTGACAAACATATTATTTTCTTTTATCACTATGAACATATTATTTTCTATATTTGATGCATGAGGAAACAGAAGTTTTAGTAACTGTCCCAAATCTCAAGAGCATTACATATGATTTGACACATTTCTCTCTGACTCTAAAATTTACATTCCTAGACACTGTCCAGTTCACACTGTACCACTTCCAACAAATGGAGATACCCATCCATTGAGTGATGTACTTCGTGTGTCACAAATCATGGACATTATCACAAAGTCACTGATTTTCAGTGCTGAAAGGGATCAGCTACTCTACTTATTTTATATGTAGGGAATTGAAAACCACAGAGAGCAGAAAAACTACTACCATGCTGAAGATCTCCAATATCCTCACCTAAGGGTCAGCCCTCCTAAAGTCTCTTTTCTCCTTTTCCCTATGTGTTGATTTTCCACTTAAAAGGTCTTTGATATGGTAGAAATTGTGACAGTGAACAATTGAGAGGAATTTGTAAATATCCACCATTATGATTTTAGAATGATGAAACCTTCAGCATTTCACAGTCTTTTTCCAGAACTTTGTTTTGAAAAGCATTATCTCTGTTTGTCATCTCAGAAAAAATATAATCTACCTGCTAGAAGGGAAGACTGAAAAACATGTATCAAACTTGTGTCTAGGATCCCTAAATAGACAAAAATTGTGACAATTTATACCCAGCATCCCTGAAGAATTCCATTCTTTATATATCTGCTTTTTATTTATTGTCCTCTAACTTGAAAAAATATAATCACCTGGGCCTTTGAGAGATTTCCACCTTCACATTGGTCTTAAACACACTGGTCTTCAAAATGATCAAGATTCCCAGTTGTTTGAGATTTGTAAATTTGTCAGATATTATACAAAATAATGCATAAAAATTTAACTGGAGTCTATTATAATATGTTCTCCAAGCTGGAAAAATGTTATGGCCCCATGAATATAAAACAATTATTAATTATCAGCAAAGGCAGGCCATTTTCAATCTTACCATTTCATCATGAAAATAATCAATAATTTTCCCTTTCATTTTCCAGTCAAGGAATCTTACAGGTTCTTATGCAGTACAAATGCCATTAAATAAAATTCAATAAGTGATACTGTCATTGGGCATTATTATTTTATGACAATTATATACTAGATATGAAGAGATAACCCTTTATTTTCTCAATGAAATTAATGCTCAGAAAAATTACATAAAAAGATCAAAGTAAGACAATAACAGGTGGAAGAGTCAGGCTAAAATTCAGATCTGTCATCTGCAGACTGCATTTGGTTGCCATATTTGCTCTATTTCAATGAGCAGTTTTTTAAGTCATTCATTCATACATGCTTTCAGAGGTAGGTAGGCTCACTGTTAAAACTGCAGATACAAGACATAAAATAACATCTTCCTTCAAACAGGTTGAAAGTGACTCATGATATCCTGAGATAGGTTCTGGATAGGTTTCTTTCCAAATGTGCTCTACTAATTTAGGTGGGTTCTAAAGTAATTACTTGGAAATGTAGGGAAGATTCAGGCACTCTTCCAACTGACCTGTCACTTCTAGAGTGCTGTTATGGCTAAGGCAGTCAGAGCCCAGGAGCCTATCAATCTGTGAAACTAGGTCTCCCCAAGGATGCTGCTTTATAAAACTCTAGGAACTCCGTCTTCAGAAGCTCCATCTTTAAGAAATTAAGTACAGAGAACGAAAGGCTTATAAAAAATACTCCTTTTCATTTTGACACAAAAAATCAAAAGGGGTCTCCCCTGGTGGCACAGTGGTTGAGCGCTGGGCTGCCAAGCTGCCAGCAGCCTCTGCAGCACCAGTTCGATCCCCGGCTGCTGGGGGAGGGTCCCACATGGCACAGCAGACCTCTCCTGTCTCTCCTGCTGCTCCCCTCAGCAGTATACTTCGTCAGTCTGCCTGTTCTCCACACTCTGGCTCTGGTGAATTCTCTCACCCTCCCGTGCTTCTGACTATACCCAATGCTTGTATAAATAAATAAATAAATCTTTAAAAAAATCAAAATGATCAGTTTGTATTTTGATTCAATGCAAAAGTCAATCACATTGCCTAGTACACATTTCACTGGCAAAGGATTTGTTTTCCAAACATTCTGTACAACACAAATCTCAAAGCTTCACAGATGTACTAATTTTCTTAAATTCATAAGCACACGGGGTGTAGGAGTGTGGGGGTGTGTATATGTGTGCATGTGTGTGTGTTTATATATATCCATCACAAATTGGATGCAGGAATGGTAGTAGTTTTACACAAAAATTATCATTTATGTCATCCAGTTTTGTAAAAGAGAAGCTTAGCTTCATATTTACAGCTTTAATAAGCTATTGCATGCTTCCTAATTATGTAAACTATGGTATTATAGGCGATGTATATTAAGAAATAACTTTATCGGGGCCTCCCTTGGTGGCGCAGCGGTTGAGCGCTGGGCTGCAAAGCTGCCCGCAGCCTCTGCAGTGCCAGTTCTATCCCCAGGCTGCCAGCGAGGGTCCCACATGGTGCAACAGACCTCTCTTGCCGCACCCGCTGCTCCCCTCAGCAGTGTATGTCATCGGTCTGACTGTTCTGTTCCCTGCTCTGGCTCCAGTGAATTCTCTCACCCTCCTGCGCTTCTGACTGTACCCAGTGCCTGTATAAATAAATTAATTAATTTTAAAAAAAAGAAATAACTATCAAGGAATCTTGGGTGGTATCTGCTTGTAATATATATTTTTGTTCAAATACATTCTTTTAGAGAAAGTTAGGTTTTTGATTAAAATATTAACACAAATTTACTGTGCCTATAAGCATTTTTATTTTATATTTCAACCTCAAAATTAGTTGCCAATGATTTATTGTAATAGCTAACAGAAAAAAATTCTAAACATAGATGAGAGTATGCTACAATTTTTAAAAGTTGTGACTTTATCATTTTATTGAGATTATATATATCCCCTATTAAAAACTTCAAGTTATAAAAAGTTTTAGGAAGTTTCATCTTTAGTCATTGAAACTCCATTTATCAGAAAAAAAACCCATCTCCCATACCAAGGAAAAATCACTCTAAACATATCTAAGTATCTATTAAAATAAAAATATGGGTCAGAGATACATACATATGTAAGCCTCATTTTAAGAAAAATAGAATTAAATTATGTATATTTTAATATTTATATCTTCTTTGCCAATATTTTGACTTTACAATATTGATCTGAAAACTAGAGGAACTAATGAAATTCAGGTAAATGTTCCTTCAAAGCATGTTTTCTTTTCTAAAAGGGTATGCCAAGATTTAGGAAAAAAATTGAAAAACTTTTTCAATTTATTCTTTTTAATTATATATATCAATATTATGCAGTAGCTGTTAGTCCTTGTTATAAACAAAAATTTGTTCACTGATATTTCTAATATTGCCTTGTTTTACTCCCAATAAATACCGTTAATGTTTATTATAATTTATAACATGTTCTGTTTGGCGACTATAATTCCAAAAGTTATTTTTGATCCATAACTACATAGACTTGATGCTCACCAACTATTTAATTAAGTTTCTCTATCCTCAAGCTATTGATATTGACCCATGTGTGGGTGTGTGTTTAAAGGAGGACTCCAGGGTTCTTTATTGTTGAGTTCCTTGTCTGCTTCAGAATGTCTCTGTTGACATTAAATTTATCTGAAAATAAAACTTAGGTCACACTTCCTTTTGTTCACAACTGTGCTGAAATTGCTTCTCTGGCTTCTGACACGATGTGGAAATTAAAGGCCAACCTATTTTCTCCCTTATAAGTAGTTTGCTTTTTTCCTTAAATGTTCATATGATTCTTTCTTTATTCTTGGAGTTTAGGAAATAGTACTTTTGGTGCTCATTATTCTATATAAATTTCCCTAGGACATAGCATGATCTTTCAAACTGAAGATTCCAATCATTGCAACAGTTTTCTTTTTTGTTGTTGTTGTTGATTCATTTTGCTCTTTTCTCCAAAACACCAATTATGCACATATTGGATCTTTTTTCATTGTCTTCCATATCTTTCACCATTATAAAAAATTCATATTATTTGTTTAATTTTCTAAGTTTTTCATACCCAGTTTCCATGTCCCTGACTTTGTTTTCAGTTCTATATTTGATACTTCTAATGTATATTTTATTTCTAATTATTTTATTTTCATTTTCTTCCTGAAATTAGCTAGTTCATTTTTCGTCTTCTCTAATTGTTCTATTCTGTCCTCAAACTCTTTTTGTCTCTCTCTCAACTCTTTTTTTTTTTTTTGAGAAAATACATCTCTTGTGGTGTATGTTTTGCATAGCTGTTTTGCTTACTCTCCTCTTCTTATGGGAAAAAGAAAATGTTATCTTTTATTCATGGATTTCTACATTGGACCTTTCAGATCACTAATCATCTTTGAATGTGGATGGAAAAAAAAAAAAGAACCAAGTAGTATAATAGGAAGGGCAAGTGACAGAATTGCTAGAAATTAACTAGGAAAGTTGACAACCACTTTTTAGCTTACTGACTCAAAAAATTTTTCTTTCCAAATCTTTTCTTTCCTTTAATGAAAAGTACTTCCTCACCCGGGCTATTTCACTTAAGGATTTGGCATGAATCACAGCAGGTTTTCTTCAGAGCAGAATGTTTCCTGCTTCTTCCACCTTCTCCTCTGACAGGCTGCCTGGACTTAGAGACCAAGCAGCAGAGAATAGAATGATGACCATCTAGAGTGACAGATAGGATTTCTACATGAATATCCTCCATTGTTCTTATGATCCACCCACAAACTAAGCTTTCTTTAATCAAAGACTGTCAAACATATCTTTAAGAGAATGGCACATATTATTGAGGTCAGAGGCAGCAAGTGTCATCTTTCAATAGGCTAGATTCTCTAGACAGAGGCTACAATATTTATTAACTTTACAATGTGTCTCACTGAAGTTGTGAAAGTTTGCCCGCTTCCTCTGAGATGGCACATTTTTTCTATTTTATATTTTTAGTACATTTTGAGGGACTGAGAAAAATTCCTCTATGTCTAAAATTGTAAGAATGTGAATATTTTATATTCCATACATCATTTTACCATCAAAATGTCTGGTGATTTCACTCAGCTAATATAAAAAAATATTGAGTATATTCTATTACTAGCAGGACCAGACACTTAGCTTGGAGCAGATGTCAACAGAAAAATTACTAAGCCAAGATCTGGACGTACAGAGCTCAGAGATTTATAGGTAAGCATTGCATAATGCAGCAAGTCTCAGGATAATAACTGGGTTAACAATGTAGTATGAAAACATCCCATTTAACACTTCATATTTACAAAATATTTTGAAGTCGACTTAATAATATTCATTGAGGGCCTCCCCAGTGGCACAGTGGTTGAGAGCCGCACTGCAAATCTGTCCGCAGCCTCTGCTGTGCTGGTTCGATTCCCCACTGGCCAGGGAGAACCCCACGTGGTGAAGTAGACCTCTTCTGACTAGCCCACTGCTCCCCTTATCAGTGTCTTTGATCTGTCTGCCTGTTCTGCTCCCCACTCTGGCTCTGGTGAATTCTCTCACTCTCCCACGCTTCTGACCTGTACCCCACTTCTTATATAAAATAAATAAATGAATCTTTAAAAAAATAATATTCATTAAGGGATGACTATATTAGAACTCACAACATTATTTGTATTACTTCAAGTAAAGAAGCTAGTCTGAAAGAAGTTAGGTTAGATAGCAAGGACATAGAGACATAAATGTAGACTATTTCTGACTAGACTCCAAGATTCTTTTCTACTACATCATGCTGCCCTGAAAAGAATTGAGTTGATGACAAGATGCAAAAATAAATCTACTCTGTAAACTATGATTAGCCCCTCATGCACCACATGAGGATTCACAATCTATCATTTCTGGGCCACTTTGGGATCCATGATCCATCCTCAATAGATATGCACATGATCCAGGATTTGTCCTCTTTGGAATAAACTGTGACTCACCCTCCTAGGGAAATAGAGACTCATATAGCTCTATCCAGGACACCCACAATAGTTTTAATGTTTGTGAGTGTACATATATGAAAATATTCCTTTTTTGTAGGACAGTTTTGGTAGATTAATCCAAAAAGTTGACTAAACGAATTATCACAAAATATTGCCAGAATATGTGTGAATGTATATGATTTACACATATATATTTGAAGTTAAAATATATATTCACTAATATTCCTGGACTTTTCATTTTGATAATGGTTTATTTCTGGATAATGGTTTAATAACTGGAACTATATTACATTTCTCGCTTTCATTTCTTTTTAAGTATAACGAGAATGTATTAAAACATGAGGTCACCTGCTATAAATGTGTATCTTTTGACCATATACTTTTATTCTTTTAGTTTTTTCCCATTTCTGATTTGAAAGTTTTTATAGGCAGTTCTCCTCAATTAAGTCATATCAGAGTATTCAATTTAGTTTACCTTTATACAATTGTATTATTGCATTTTTAATTATTGCTCTCCATGATATTTAACTAAATTATCTACCAAACTCAAATACACATGGTTTCTGAATAAACTTTCAACTCAACTGATGAAAACAGGGAAAACAGACCCATTAATTTGTTACATAGTGACTAAGACCACAGACTCTAAAGCCAGATTGCCTAGGTGTGAATCCTGATCTCCCAACTACTATTTGTGTCAACCATCAAATCAGTTAACTACTCTGTGCTTTCCTCATGTATTTATGTTGAGTTCTCATTGTGAAAATTCAAGGACTTAATTTATGCAAAGCACTTATATCCCTGCAAGCATTAAGTGCTACATATTTATATTGGCTGTTATTTTTTTCCAGACTTTCAGTATACAATGGATGTTAGGAAATGCGTTTTGCAGAGGGAATGGAAAACATCAGTAGATCTGACAAGTGGTTTAAATGAAAGCTATTAAGAAGAGCTCAAATTTTAAATATTTAATTGTTAACTCCTAACCTTTACTAGATCATGCTTATCCTGAGAGCAAGAATTAGATCTTGTGTACTCATTATTGCATACCTAATAAACAATAAGTCTGCATTTAATATCTTGAGTAAAGGAGTTAGTCAAGCTCAAATGTGAACTTGGATGATAAAGTTTCTACTTGATGGCCCACATAAATATGGATTAATTTACATTTAAAAATATTAATGTCTTATCTCTAATTTGATCCTCACAACAGCTTTATAATATACATAATCACCTCCATTTAATAAATATGGGCTGTGGAGTAAAGGGAGGTTAAATAATTTGTTCCAGGTCACACAGTGAATCATTGATGGAACTAGGGCTTAAAATAAAGACTCCTCTCTAGACTTAATTCATGTAATGTCATGCTCTCAAGTCACAGTCCTTAAATAACCTCAGTTAATCCTTTACTATTGCCATAAATGCCATCTCCCATGTTTGTTCGATTTGACTTTTGGTGTTCTGTACTCACTATGTGTTCAAATTCTAAGTATCTGTTTATGAAGGTATCAGTTACTCTTTCATTCATGCCTAATTTTCTCTATTGAGTAACTATCATATAAACGGCCAAGCATTAGATTAAATGTAGTTTATGAAATAAAATCATCACTTGTTTAATTTGTTTTAAATACCTCACCTTGGATGTATTTAACAACACAATTATGCTAATACTTCACTATGTCAAGAAACACAGTACTTTAGGCTCTATCAATGTCACCTTGCCTTGCTACTCAATCCCAAATCACCTGACAATACAAAGCCTGCTATCAAAAGCAATGAGCAAACCTATTTATAGTATTTCATGTAACAGTACCTTGACAAAAGTAAATTCTGGGCCACCTCAATCTACAATATACCACTCTTTAAAATACCCATCAAGCAAATGAAGTAAATAACTAAAAAAAAAAAAATTATGTGTGTTTTGAAAATTTTTGAGGGGGAATGAGTTCAAATATGTAGCCTCTTGTTTAAATGAACTGTTAAGAAGATAACAGGGTCTTTATATGTGAAGCCATTTCTTTTTATGTTCTTATCTTAACGGGGTCTCTCATGCAAGAATGGCAAAATAGATTGTAACTTCCCAATTGTAAGGTTATGTTGCGGGTATCTCTGTTAAATTATAGGGCAGAAGAATTTTTATCCTATACAAGTTTCAAGACAACCTAAAATTAATTGAATTTAAAAAACTAACAAATATTTACTACATTTTTTGTGTTTTATCTACCATTAGAGCACTATCAAGAATTAAAGATTGCTTATGGATATCCTGTATTTCAATGAATTTAAAACAAAGTGAAAACTTTTGCTTTGGACAATTCCATGGAATTATTACAGGAAGAAATGGATAAGCAACACAACTTGGGTTTAAATAAAGCAGTATAGGAACATAAAAGAGAATTCTAATGGGTATGATGATGCAAATTTCAGGAAAGAGGTAGTAATTGATGATTTCTTGATTACTAGAATATAAATAGAGAGACTTGAAGAGTGGAAAGTGAATAATGACATGGAAGAAAAAACTAAATAGTTAGGGAATAAGAGTATACCAGTGTAATGACACCTTGAACACCTGAATGATAATGTGACAAAGGCTAGAAGACTGACTAAATTTTGAATATGGAAAGTCTATAATACCAACTGAAGGAGCAGTGTTATTTGGTAGCAACAGGCATTGAAAGTTTGCCTTGAACTGTTTTTGCAGTGAATTTGTTTCCTGGGTTTTGTCAATGCTGTTCTGCCAGTAGGAGGCAAAATATTAAGGAAGAGAAAGGCCAGTTAAGCTAAGGAAATAATAAAAGCAAAAATTATAAGATCAGAAAATGAAGTTCAAGTAGTCAGCATAATACTGAAGAAGAATTGTTCCACCACCTGGACCTCCCTTGTGGCGCAAGAGGTTAGGCACAGCACTGTGAAGTTATCTGCAGCCTCTGTGGCATGAGTTAAATCCCTGGCTACCCACGTGGCACAGCAGACCTCTCCTGTCTCACCTGCTGCTCCCCTCAGCAGTATATTTCGGTCAGTCTGCCTGATCTGTTCCCCACTTTGTCTCTGGTGAATCCTCTTAGCACCCCAACACACACACTTCTGACCTGTACCCCAGTTCATGTATACATAAGTAAATAAATCTTAAAAAAGAACTGTACCACCTAGTGAGTTATTAAATGGAGACACATTCAGAACATAGTACCTGCTTTAATAAGATAAAATTGAATTTAAAATATAGGAACACATATAAAATCAGTGAACAGATAATAAAGTACATTTTGAAAGAAATTTGGTAGTATATTTTACAGCCACATGAAAATTTTGTATATTCTCATTCATTAAGAAAAATATACAAATTTAAATAATTTATACAGTGTCACCAAAGCATTATAAATAATAGAAAAAATATTAGTAACATTTTAGATATCACAATACAGTAAAAAACTGATAGGCTCTTATATAATTAATAAAATTATGTTCATGAAAGCTTTGTAATAATCTTGAAAATATGATAAATAGAACAAAATAGTATCTATGATATGACGACAATTAAAAAGACAAATTTATTACTCTGAAATGAATAGGAAGGCAGCATAAAAAAATGAAAACAATGAAATGCTGAAAATTATCCACTTAATATTTCTCTTCAAAGATGTACAACAAATTAAGTGCTAAGAAGTTGCTCACACAGGACAATCCCAGCCCAGATGAAAGGAAAAATTGTAAAGAACAATGGTAAAATTAAACGGGAGTGAAATACAGAAAATTAGGAATAAATGAAAGGAAAAGACATGGGGCTAAGCGTCTGGTAGGGCTGTCAGAGAATTTAAGTAAACAAAGAACATTTGTAAACAACATTTATTCACAGATATTGTTAAATGTTCAATTCTGCCAGTTAAGGTGCTGATAGATCTTTTCTAAGTATTTGGAAATGTGATGTGTATTTCTGAAGAAATAGCAAAGCCAAGATAAGAATCTTGAACTTTCCCTGAAGTAGCTGGTACTTGAAGCAAACAGAATGGAAAAATCAAATTTCAGAGTTTAGAACAAGAGAAGACAATTTTGGAAATAATAAGGAACAATATTTCAGAGAGACGCAGTTTTGTATACTGTCATAGCAACTGAGACAATGGGTTCTCTTCCTCCCTCCTTCTCTCTTCTTCCCTCTTCCGTGTGTGTGTGTGTGTGTGTTATATGTCTCCAGGAAGATTTTACCTATATATTATAAAGAAGAGAGAGAATTGGAAAAAAGAATATGGAAGTTGGTCTCAAAATAGTTCCATGAACAGGTAATGGTAAAAGGCAGATTGATAAAGGAAAGAGTAGGAAAGTGATGAATAAAAACTAGGCCTTTAAAAAGTGAATTCAGTTTGTTGTAAATACAAAGTTATACCACAGAAATAAGTACCCTACTATGAATCAACCACAAAAGGTATTATTCTTAGTTGTACTTTGAAAATCCAGACATGTTACAAAGCATGTTAACAGATGTTCTTAATTTTCACTCAAATACCAATGACCATCTGGCAGTCAAGATTCAAGCAGAGATTTATCAGGATGAATGAATTAATAATTTTTGGAACATTTCATAAATATTGTTATCAATAGGGCTAATGAATTCTCATAAATGCTATTTACATCGAAACAGAATAGTACTTACAACAACAACAACAACAACAAAAAAACCCACAAAATTACCAGTTGTTTTAAAGTAGTACTGAAGTGGTAAATAAAATCAAGTAGTATAAAAAAAATCATCTTAAATATAATGGGAAAGATTTTAGTAAACTATTCATGGTTAACTATTTAAGATGCTGCCATCACATTATCTCCTTAAATACAAGTCAAAATTACCTCTTAAGAAAAAGATCTGAAATTCATGTTCAAAGGAAAGGAGTTTAGAACTAGCAAGGACACCAGTTTCTCCATAGTGTCTTTCCTTTTGTACAACTGGTGAAGAATTAGTATCTTAATGCTATCATTAATTTTCATTTAAATCCTCATCAGTCAAGTACTTTGTATTCAGTTTATTGCCACAGGCAAGATCTACAAAAAAAAAATGACATTTTTCTCTGTTTTGACTCAAAGAATTCAGAAACCTAAAATCTAAAAACTTGTTTCCTCACATATTGTTTTATCTCGAAAACGTTGAAATTTAAGATCATATTTAAAATGTAACCATTTACATCAGGATTCTTGCTTTCTTTATGGTTCTATACAGTGTGTCCGAATATAATATAGTATAATATAGTATAATATAATATAATATAATTAATATAATATAATATAATATAATATTGAATAGTTCTTGCTAAACCTGAATAGATCTTACTAAAATTACAAATAATTTCAAAAGATTCAGTCAAATTGAAAACTCTTTGAGAGAAGGAGATTTTTCCCTGATAGCACATCCAAATTCTGATAAAGAAACTGCATAGTAAGATGGGATGAAAGAAAGAAGAGTAGGCATGAATACAGGAAAACAAGAAAAGGAAACAGGGAAGCAAGGAGAAAAGTGAAAAGAGGAGGAGGAGGAATAGAGAGCTCAATAGAGAGCTCAATAATTCACCTGAAATTGGTATTACTGGATTTAAATGACTCACTTAGAAAATACTTAATACTCATATTTCTCTCAATGATAGTGACATATCTTTTTCTTCTTTTAGGATATTTTCATATAATTGTTTGCACGTACTTTTCTACAAGTTTTCCTAAGAAATAATCACAAGTCCATTAGAGTATGCAGAAAGAACACATTTTCTTTTTCCTTTCAAAAACTTTAAAATTCGCCTTAATAAACAGTTGTCTTTTGCTTAAGAATAATAAACTCTTAAGGAAATAACCTGAATAATGATCAAAAGGATGATTATGTCAGTTTATTATTTGAATGGTTTCCCCCTCGACCTCATTAACAATCGAATGAAGCAAGTAAAGCAGTTGCTATTAATAGCATTTCAGATGAAAAAGATGAACTGAAGTTCAGATAACAGCATAGCCAGGATTCATTCTCATCTAATACTGCACTGTATTAGATAACTTTATATGAAGCTCTGGATTTTTTTTGTCTCACTCTTATTTCCTCCTTTTTTTCAATCTTAAATATCATGGCATAGTCAGAGAAATTAAATTTGTTCTTCACAGCAACAATTGCGTTGATAGACTCAAAGACAGAATAGATATGGAGACTAGATATAACAGCTTACATTATTTTCTATATTTAATATTTCTCTAACAGGCTAAAATTTAAGATTTGCCAATCGGCCTTTATTTTTAAAATCTATGAAACAGCTTTTGGGAGTGGGTAGAATTTGTACCCAGAAGGTACAGGCTCCAGGGAAGAACCCATTTAATTGTACAGAACCTTGGATGATAGAATGTAGTTATTTTACTTTTAATTTTTTAAATATTTATTTATGCATAAAAAAGCTGGGGTACAGGCCAGAGGTGTGGGGGGTGAGAGGATTCACCAGAGGCAGAGCGGTGTACAGAACAGGCAGACTGAGTGAAATACACTGCTGAGGGGAGCAGCAGGAGAAACCGGAGAGGTCTGCCGTGCTATGTGGGTTGCTCCCTGACTGGCTGAATTTGCTTCATAGTGCTGTGCTTACCCCCTGTGCCACCAGTGAGGCCTCCAGAATGTAGTTATTTTATTTTTTTTTTTATTTTTTTTTTTATAAATTTTATTGTTATATTCCCCATACAATTGCAGACCCCCATTCTGACCCCAATCCCTCCCCTCCCGCCCCCGCCCCCCTAAAAGTGTCTCTGGTTCATAGTTTTTTGTTGATTTTGATTTTCACTTTCTTATAGTTATTCATTTTCCTGGTCCCTTATTTAAGTTTTCTAGATTCCTGCTATGAGTGAGACCATCCGGTATTTTTCTTTTTCTTTTTGGCTTATTTCGCTGAGCATGATCCCTTCCAGCGCCATCCATGTTGCAGCAAATTGCATGTGTTTATCTTTTTTGAATGCTGAGTAATATTCCATGGTATATATGTACCACATCTTCTTGATCCAGTCATCTATTTTTGGGCATTTGGGTTGTTTCCAAAGCTTAGCTATTGTAAACAGTGCTGCTATAAACATAGGGGTGCAGGTGTTCTTTGGAATTGATGTTTCTGTGTCCTTTGGGTAAATACCTAGGAGTGGAATTGCTGGGTCATATGGAAGCTCTATGTTTAGTAGGTCCAGAAATCTCCACACAGCTTTCCACAGTGGTTGGACCAGTTTGCACTCCCACCAACAGTGCAGAAGAGTTCCTTTTTCTCCACACCCTCGCCAACATTTGTTGTTGCTAGTTTTTTTAATGTGTGTAGTGTAGTTATTTTAAATGCATGTTTGGTGGGGAAAGAATTTGACAGATAAAGAAAAGTCAAAGAGATAAACTTACATGTGAGGCTATTTCTAATTTTTAAAAAAGTTTCCTTTTCCTTAATATTTAGCAAATTCTTTCAGGACAATCAATATAAAAATTGATTCAAATCTGAGAAAAGTGGAAGTGGAAGCAGGCTATTGAAGTAACTTTAATATAGTTCAAGCTTCTTCCCAAGCATTCTACCACAAATAATTAGATTAGAAGGAAAGGAAATCCCTGGGTGTGTTAGCTGTTTATTATAAAAATATCAAAATTAATGAGTCATGACAACATTTTGGTGTGAACACAAAGCAATCTTAACTTTCCATTCTACTACACACTTAGAAATTTGGCAGAGTACTTTGAAATCATGCAATGATATTACAATGCAGGTTCACCAAGAATACCTTATGTTTTCAATCTGCATCATATTTATTGCATCAAACTAGTTCAGTTAGTACATCTAGATGTGATAGCACATTATGTGAATTCAAAAGATATACTTTGTCTATCACTATATTTACTAACAGGTTATTTTTCTTAAAAAAAATTTTATTCCATAAATTTTTTAAACATTTTAAAATGCCTCTCAATTACAAAATGCTTGACATTTTAAAAGCTCAAAGTTTAGAATATTTGTGAATCAAGGAATTAATCTTGAATTATTCTATATATATAATTATGTATACACATACATGTAGATAAATGTACATAGATATATTAATACTGATGGGCCAAAGAGAATAATTCTGACATTTTTTCATATTTTTGCAAAGAAATAGAAAGATAAATATTTTCATTTATCTTTTTATTTTCCTTAAAAATAATAAGTTTAAGGGGGAAAAGGGAGTTATTTTAATCCAGGATATCAAGAAAATAAGTTATTTATTTGTGTTAGGTTTGGACTCTGAACACAAGTTTTCTACCATCTCCATTTGTTTTCTCATCTTTGTGAAGCATTTAGATGATTTCTAAAGTGATGCTTCATTATGAAACTCTATTATTCCAGACATAAATAAAACACCATGATTTATATCATTAGTATATATAAATATGTAACTAGTCTGATGTCCTTCCTAGTAAAATATCTCAACACTCAAATGAGGTAGAAATTCACAGATTTAAAAGTTTTCAATAACAGAGGAGGGAAATAAAAACAGGAAGTTAGGTGATTTTCAGAAGATAATAAAATAAATATCAGATCTAAGAATACAATTCGTTATCATCACTCCACGATATATAAACCCTTTCAACCTATACACTGTGCTTACTACAAATACCTTCAATTAACTTCAAAGTCTAAGTTCTCCTTGTATATCTTCAATAAAATTTAACATTTACTGGTAATATAATAAGGAAAAATATATAGTAACTAAAATCATTGCTAAGTAGTCATTATAAGGCTTCCAGGGACTGCATGGAACTTCTAAGAGGTTCTAATATAAGAGAGGTGAGTGTTTATTGCTCTGTTCCTAGCCTTCTCCTACAATGGCACAAGATCTTAAAATCACCAAGCATTTGATCTATATCATGAAATATGTAAAAATATTACCTACAAACACTTCTTTTTAAGCATTCCTAGCATACTGCCAGGTATTAAACATCAAAAAGATGCTACTGATGTTCTAGCTATAGTTATAATTGAACACACAAAATTAAAAAACATAATGGAAGAATATTCAAAGTATACCTCCATTATATTTAAATTTTCTGATTTCATTATACCTAGTCTATGTAAATGAGCTACAGAACACAATCTCTTAGATGTATAAAACCAACAAAAATAATCTATTTCATTTTTCATGCATTCCCAGTTCAATTAACTCCCCTACCACAGGACACAGAATCCTTGGCACTCATTTACTGACATAAGCATTGTGCTATATATTAGAAAAACTAATGCTCTGTTACTCCAGAATGGCACTTTCTATTTAATTTTCAGCACACTGCAGAATTTTAAATGATTCAGAACAGATATCTTCTGAAATTCCTTTGAACTAAAGGAATAAATTAATCTTAATTTTTACCTGGATTAGTTTACGGTATTTCCATCTGTGCATAAAGCAACAAAGACAAAAGTTTTCTGGAAACTTGCAATTTTTAAAAGATGCATTATATCCAAAATAAATGAAAACAAACTTAGCTGGTTTTCATTTTATAGATCAGTTCTTTCAAAGAAACATTTTTCAAGTTCTCTTGACTTTTTAGCTATTTTTAATATCAAATTCAACTTTTACAAAACTTTCTCACTGAGGAGTTTAAAACACTTTATGTAAGGGTACATTCCACATTTAGACACATTTAGTTTTAGGTCTTAATCAGCTTACAAATGTACAAATCTTCCCTCATTGTGACTTTTAACACAGCTATCCAACACAAATTTTAATGTATCTACCTCTTATCATAGAAATTTGGGAGGTTAAGTGGTTCCTCAAATCAAATTAACATCTGTTCCATAATTCCTGGTAGAAATGTGTCAAAAAATGAAAACTATACACTGCACGATTATAAGATATAAATAAAAGTTCAGTGCTAACAGATACAGTTCACTTCCCCTGCTTATAACACATGTAGTATCTAATACGAGCAAGTATACATAGCAACTCATTTAATCCTCACGACAGGACTGAGTAAATGCTATTATTATCTCCATTTTAAAGAAAAGGGAACAGGCACAGAATGGTAACTGTTGAAGATCCTGAGAGATGGAGTTTGTATTCAAGCTCCTCATAGCATAATTCTAGAATGTGCACAAGTAACTTTTTCTCTTCTTGAAAGGAAAAGTAATTTGACATATGAGACCTGAAGCCACACCAATGCTTTTCATTATCTGGCTAATGCGATAACTACCAGTAAAGTCCAGGGTGACAAGATCACTTTCTCTACCCTTGTAAATTTATTCTATGCAATCATTTGCCAGGTAATCTCTTACTTATCCACTTAATAAGCATAAATTAAATATCTATTGCGTATCTCACATTGTTCTAAATGATGGTATTACAACATCCAAAAAAAGATAAACCCAAGTCAACCTGAAGGAGCTGGTATTCTTATTTTTCCATGTTGGTGGAGCATCTATAACTTCCAGTATTCTATGCCCTTTAGTGCCTTTGACTACTTTTCTGGTCCCTAATTGGAGGCATCATTTCAATCTCTCTTCCCACTAATACTTTTACATTATCTTTTCAATTCCTGCAACATCATCTTCCAAACTCAGACTTTATTAGTAACCTACAATTCCATTAGTGTAAATATCATGTTTTTTTTTTCTTTTTAGAGTCAGTCTTTCTGTATAGTACCTAATAACATTATTACCATCCTCTCCAAACACAAAAACTGTAAAGTTAAAATTCCTTCATGTAGTATTAATAATGTTTAGTTACTGTAAATAAAGTTAAAATTCCTTCATGTAGTATTAATAATGTTTACATTCTGATCCTCAACTTACCCTATCAGTGTTACCTCTTATCATTCACTTCACATGTACACCAGTCAAATAAGATAGAACTATTGGTAATTTGATGTTCACTACTTGATCATGTTGACATAAGCAGCCCCAACCACGTTTGCACTAGGGAATCTTGGAAAGCTTAGTTCACTTATTCACAAGGCACTCATTTGGCCAGACAGTAAACACTGACAGGTCCTTATAATTGTCATTTGATACTTACCTGTGTTGAATTATTTGTGCATCTGACCCTTCACAGGATGTCTTACCACTGAGAGCAGGAGCAACTTCCTCGGCCATTTGTATATAGATGTTTATAATGTACTGATTGACACTTAGAGTATCTGTTAAATAGTATCTGAATAAGTAAAACTGAATTTAAAAATCTTTAGGTCATGAGACTCTAGATTTCTAAAAAATATAGGTGTACATTATCTTATTGGTTGTAAAAATACATGGAAAATGGTTTAGAAAGAAGTGGACACAGAGCTAGGGAATTTGGAATGACTATTAATATGCTTTATGTAAGTTTAAGTTCTTTTGAGGTTTTATTGCTGCTATTGCTTTAGATGTCAGTATTTTACTTTTTTATTTATAACTTAGAGGATAGGGAGAAAATAAAGAATTCAGAAAACTTCTTCACTTGTTTTCAACTGTGAATCAGGAAATTCCAGCTATAAGTAGTGGTAGTTTTTGGCATATGATTTCCAAATTCACATCAGAAACTATGACAAGAAAAAGAGATTTAAAAAAAAAAAACCCTAAGAGATATTATCAATTCACCCCTCACAGTACTTAAAATTCAATCTTTTAAACAAAGTAAGCAACAACATAGCCACATCAGGCAAATAAATCAAATATCTTCATTTTATAAATTGGGGTCTGGGAATTCTATTACCAAAAGTAAATAAGTAAATAAACTACCAAGTCATACCAAATAAAAACATTCTATTTTTAGATAATGGGAATAACATCTATTGAGTTTTAACATTATTTTTTAGACTTCTACTAAAGCCACCTTTAAAAACAGTCATAAGTGAAGCATCATCTGCATTTTATCTGGAAACTGTCACTTAAATTATTCTAAATTTCATATTAAATTTAAATTTAGAATTTTATTGAAAATTTTGCTCTCCTTTAACTAGAACTACATAAATTCTTTCACTTTTCTTCTTTTGACTAAAAGAGAGCCCAAAGAAAACATCACTAGATATTAAAGTAATTACGTTAACATTTATGACTGCAGCATTTTGTTCTACTTTGTCATTCCCTTATTTCTATTTCAGTAACCCTATTAGAGATATTCTTCACTATAAATTACTTCAAATAATTTTTACGTCTTATTTTTGAGATCATTGATGATCTTATTTTAAGAACTAACTAAAGAATAGAGAATTCACTCATTCATTTATTCATTCAACAAGTATTTATTAACTGCTGTAGAGTCTAGGAATTTAAAGATTAATTTATTTATGCATACAAGAACTGGGATATAAGCCAGAGGTACACCAGACAGGGTGAGAGGATTCCCCAGAGACAGAGTGCGGAGCCGAACTGGCAGGTCTACTGAAGTACACTGTTGAGGGGAGCAGCAAGAGAGACAGGAGAGGTCTGCTGCCATGTGGGTTAGCTCCCTACCCGGGGATTGAACTCTGCCATAGTGGCTGGAGATAGCTTGATAGCGCTGTGTCTTTAACCCCTGTGCCACCAGGGAGGACCCTCTAGGAATTTAATGTGAATACTAACAGATTAAAGTCTCTACCCTCATGACAAGGATTAAGTTTTACAGGTCAGGAGGATACCGAATGGCTGGAGTAGACTGAAGGAGAGAGAGCTAAGCAACTGAGTCAGGATCTTAGAGGTTACTGTAAGGATTTTAGAATTAACACATTAAAAAAAAGTTAAGGGGTAATCACTCATTTCAATAGACAATTGGTAGTTTTTAAATGATGCTTATTTCCAAGTTATGTATTTGTCAACATATACAAGGAAAAATTAGTTCTTTAATAGATGTGGCTGTCGAGTTTTATGACATCCTTTTCTTGTCAAATTATCAATTGATGTACTCACTGAATGAATTCAGTTATTTTCTCTATTTACTCCTATTATATATTTATCTCTTACTATGAGCCAATACTGGTACTATAAAACAATCAAAAAATTATGAATATCCCCTAGCCTCAAATCAGTGTGTATAAAGTGACACAGATAATCACCTGTTATTAAAATAACTATTTTTTAGATAAAAGAAAACATGTAAGATGTTTGTAAGAGGAAGTTATAATCATGTTTGCATTTCAGAGATCATGTGTAGAAAAGATTTTAATGAAGCATGTTTGAATGCAGGCAGATGAATTAGAAAAATATGAAAAATGAATAAACCTGAACTAAGTTACTAACAGAGGGTGAGGGCAAGTAGAAAGTTGCAAGCCATTTATAGAATGCAGAATTGACAAGATTTTATGACTAAAAGGATGTGGGTGGTGTGAAAGGGGGATGAATCAAGAATAACTTTCAGTTTTCTAACTTGAAGAACTACATGCATGGTGGTTACAGATAACAAGTTCAGTTTAGGACAAGTTAAGACATATTGGTAAGCAACGATTAGTTTCTATTTGATGTTATGAAAATAATTGAAATAATCCAGGGGCAAATTTTTCACTAAAAGAAACTCAAAGAAAGAACCCTAGGAATATCAACATTTAAATGGTGGTCAGAGGAGCAGTTGTTCATTAAGGGGAGTGAAATGGAAAAGGAAAAAAAGAAAAAAAACAAAGAATGTTTTCAGGAAGTCATAAAGAGAGGTTTTGTTTTACCACATTATAGTCTATGTCAACCCACAGAGAGAAACTCCACATGATTATTCATTTAAATTTAATAGCATTGTTTATATAAAACATTTCAAGTCAAGGATATTCAGTTATTCAATGTATTAAGATTATCAGAGGCTTAAATAGATCCTCCTGAGTTCAAAATACATTTGTCTATATAAAATTATTGTTAATGAACCATCCTGAAATTAAAATAACAGTACATCAAATTTAGTCATGTCAATGTGCTCTTTAATATTTTAGTTTACTATAACACATTAGTGTACATCAATTAATATCATTTCCTGTAAAGTACCAATGCTAGAAAGAGATTAAAAATAAGTGTCATTAAAATACGAGAAACATGTTAAATGGATATTTTTTTTAAATGGATAATAAAATTAAGGGAAGCCCGGTGTTTTGAAGAACACATAGGTCAGTTTAAATAGTAGTAATATGCTTTTCTTGTAAAATCCTTCAACCCACATACTTGTCAACCTAGAAGTGCTTATGATATTTCCTTGTAACTTGCTAAGGTGTAGGAAACTTCGAAAGGGTTAACTGTCCAAAACCATTCCAGGTTATTAGCAGAACCAGGTTTTTAAAGTAATATATATCTAAAACTTTTTGCTTTCTACTCTTTGATACTTAAAGTCTTTAAAACTAAATGTGCAAAATAAAAATATAAATATATATCTTTATATATGATGCCACGCTATAATAATATATGTAAATTCAGTGGAAGGGAGAAAATTACCTATAAAAGTCAAGATAATATTTAGCATGAATCTGAAATAGTCTTTTGAGAAGATTCAAATAGATACTTTTTCAGATATAATCAAGAATTGGAATTCGAAGTACTGAAAATGCTAGATTGAAAGGATTTAAGAGGTGGCTATGTCAGCAAAATATGTTCTCCTTTATTTTTAAAGTGTTTCCACTTGTCCTTTGCACTACAATAGCATGTGGGCAAATGCCTCACAGTAAGATTATTACAAAACCATAAGCTATACTATTACCATACTTAACATTATAACCAAAATTACAACTTTGCAAATTTTAACTAGAGGAAAATTACAGGTTATACCAAGTGTAGCAGATGTATAGAAGAGTGTAACAGCTGTTAAAAATCCTGAATATTATACCTTATGAAATTATATTTTCAGTTAACGTAAACGCTGAGACGTTATTCATTCTAAGAAGTTTCTGTGGAGACAAGTATTTCCCTGTGCATCAGATAGAACCTAATATTAGAAAAGCCTGTTCTTACAAGGGTATCTGGGTTTTTGGAACAGCAAATGAAATGCATGGTGTCATCTAATTGTTCTAAGGATATAATATAGTTAGGTAGCCATTCCTCTATTCACATAAGGATGATGCATACTTAGTAGGAGACTCTTCAATATGTAATATTTGTTATGCTTTAGCAAATAACTATGAGATAACTAGTTCAGCATCATGAGGAAGATACATGGAAATTAGAAATGAAAAATTAATAAAGAGAAACAAAAAATTATCAATTATGCTAGAACACTGGAAGCCATGTAAAAATTAAGTCAGGCTGAAGAATCCATTTCCAAAATACATTTGTAAAATCTAAACAAACATGTGGAGGTTAGTCCATTGTTTTAGAAATTACTATTTATTTAAAACATAATTAATGATTTCTGTAAAATATATCAATTTATCCAGAACCAATGCAGATCAATTTGAATACATATGACCTCAATCTGAATATCTATGGCCTAGAATCCTGTAATAATGCAGCCCACCATTCTGTCAAATGGACTAGCTGTCCAGGGGGTTAACAGTGCCCCACAAAAGTCACCCAGACCTCGTGTGTGTTGGTTAGGTTGAAGGTCAGTAACACTCCATACCCAATCATCATTTTTTAAAGCTCTGTAATGAGCTCAGGAATCTAACAGCACTTGTTATAACAACAGCATTATTCAATCTCATCTTGCACCAAAAATGTGAATGTTAAATGAAGGGAAGCAAGCTCCAGTGGTGCCCTTTAATGTTCTGAAGGCACAGGCGCCCTCTGTGAACTTGACATTTTCTGATCTACAACAGGTCCTAAGGATTCCAGATAAGATGTTTTAAAGTGTTTCATCAAGCATTTCCTCAAGCCATGTTATTTATTCCTGAAATAGCATGAAATTATATGATGGAACAAGAAGGATACCATCATGAGTAAATGAGTAAGACATCCTGGTTTCCCTGTTGTTAATGGAGGCCATTGTATAAATGTCAAACATTTTGGATGAAAGGAATCCTACTTACAATCATAAATATGATTTGGAAGTACCATGAAAATGACAATCCAACAAGCTGTTTCCCATTTGTGACATTTATTCTTTTTCACACCTCCTCACAATTTTTATGAATTATTTGGAAGAGATCAAATGGAATTTTTCCTAGCTGGATTAAAAAATATGCCTGCAATTTTAAACAATACATAATTGAAGCACTATTAAGATATATTGCAGTGATGAAAATTAGGCATTTTGATTCTGTAGATTTGGTGATTTAAAGGATTAACTAATAAGGTTAAGCAAATGGCAAAAAAAATGAATCCTGACACATGACTATAAAAACCAGAATCCATGTCCTGTTGGATATATATATATAAAGAGAAACACATATATTTATACACACTCATATACATACACATATATATATACATATATATGCACACATAAGTAAACATTAGTTCAGCATAGCAAATATTCTTTGAAAAACAATGGCATACACTAAAGATAAAAAGATGAGAAGACCCAGAGTAAGGCTTCAGGAACATATAGTCCTGCTTAAGAGACAAGTCTACTAATGGTAATACAAACATTTTGTATGATATTTTTATACTCAGAAATATTGTACAGAAATAGGCCTTTGATGTTAAGAATTAGTGTTATTTGAACCATGAGCTACTCAATATTTTAGTTGGATGAGCAGAAATAAACAGAAAATGACTACACAAATACATAAATCTGACTGAGAACTGCAGAGTTTAGCCAAAATAATTCCCAAGCATATTCTCCTAGAGGAAACATAGAGAGCAGAAGTGAGTCAAATTTTTTAGAAAAGATTTGCTTAGATATTACAAGTTAACACTGCAGTAAATTGCAGCTATTGATAATTAAGACTCCCCAAGCTGCTCAAGGAGACTTTTGTTGTGCTGTTACTATAAATAACAGAAACTACTTCCTGGATGCCAAATATTATCCAATTATTCACTAGCATCTATTGCACACTGACTTTGCAAACATCACAAGAGGCAATATTGGAAATGTAATCATAATCCATTTTTATAGACCTAAATATTTATTGTAGTTCCCTCTTCTTCCATTCACGAAGTGGTTTCTGTGCACAGCTCAGAAAACAAGTATAGGAACTCAATAACTCATAAAAACTATAGAAAGTAAATCTAGCTATATTGCCATTTGCAGGCCATACTTTTGCCTATTACCTCTAAGTTATTAAAATTTACAATTCCTCACTCCTTCAATAGTTCTTTGATCCGCATCAACAAAACTGGACCTGTTATGTGTGAGAACTCACAGGTGGATATAGACCTACACTTCAGAAGCTTAGAATCTAGTAAGGAGAGTATAACAACAAGTAATCTTAATAAATTGCTGTAGTTGATATAATATTATATGCCATGTACCATAACAGAACAGGGTGTAATGATTTTCCCCAATAAGTTGAGGATCAGCTTCAAAGGGGATAATATATGTGCTGGAAAAGCAAAAAAGCTTGTTAGGGTAATATATTAAGATGCACAGGGCAAACACAGTAGTTTGACCAGACTTAAGTTGAACTTAAGGAACATGTGAAAGAATAGAAGATAAGGAAAGAGATGAGGCTGAGAGGTCAGACAAGTTCTTTGTGCCAAATGAAAAATTTAGACTTTTCACACGAGAAGCTATCATGAAAGGGGAGAATAAAAGGATTGTTAGACAGAAATTCTAGAATGTATCTTGGGCACACATTAAAAAGAATAAACCTGAATATTGGAAAACTAGTTAGAAGACTATAGTGTCTACATTCAGCTCTCATCTATGGTATGGATGACAACTAAGGAGAGCCTGAATTAATGTGGGTAGCTCTTCTGTGATGAACAGTTAGAAAGGAATGATGTTTAAAAGAAAGGATGGCAGAACAATCTATCAAGTGAATATTAGATATAAAGGATTTGACCATGTTTCTAGCTTAAACAATTGGACCTTTTTTAATATTTTATTTTATATAATTCTTACATCATTTTTCATTTTTGCACAGTGTATGCATTTTCATTTTGGTTATATTCCCCATACAATTCCCAACCCCCCTTATTTTGATCCTGATCCCTTCTCTTCCCCTCCCACCCGTTAGTGTGTCTCTGGTTTATAGTTGCTTGTTGATTTTGATTTTTCTTTATATAATTAGTTTTCTCCTGGTGTCACCAGGAAAAAAAGGAATGTCATATAATTTATGCTACAGGTGTCCCAAGTTTACCACTTCTTATAGGCATGTGGAATTTTGGGTCTGGAGTTTAGATGAGAGCTCCATCAATATAGCAAACACTTAAAGTGTGGAAGTGGATCAAATTGTCCAAGATGAACACATAAAGTGAGAAAAGGTGAAGATCAAAGTTCTAAGAAATACCTTGTACCAAAAAAAATTATCCATTAATTTTTGGAAGGAGAAAAGAAATCATGGAGGAGACTGAAAAGGAAAGACCAAGATGTCTTGGGAATATAAGAATCAGAAAACTGTAAATGATAAAGTGATCATAAAATTTGGTTGCCAGAGGAAAGAAAAGAATGAGGACAGAAAGACTTTGTTGGGTTCAAAACCAACAAGACTGTGGTGACCACTATAGGTGCTTACAGAATAAATAAGAATTAAGGCCTTAGATCCCAACTGAAATATGAGGATAGAAAATAGATAAAGGAAAATGGAATAGAGTTTGACTATGTTTCCGAGATAACAAATCTGAATTAGATCAAAAGGAGCCAAATAAATGAAGCAGCCAGTTCTCAGTCCCAAAGAAGTTAGCATTTGATAGAAGAGCACAGTACATATTAAATAGCAGTTAATCAGTGCTGAACAGGAAGTGGGAAATCAGGAAATCCATATATAAAGTACCTGTGGGAGTACGGGTTGGTGGGATTTCATACCTAAAGGATCAAATTTATTTCTGTGAAAGAAGATCCAGGTGCACTGCCAACTTTCTCCCTATTTCATATACCTGAAGTGTATATGCAAGGACACAAGATACAGCAATACCCACAGATGGTAAATGGCATGAAAACAGTCCAAAAGTTCTAGATCATCCACATAGTTTTTGACTACTAGATATTTATCTCCTTATGTTCAGTAACAAAATGGTTATATAACCATATAACAGTAGTCATCTGCTCAATTAGTTATACTATGGCCATTGAAACTCTTGTGTCCCACACAAAGAAATGACCTAAGAAAAAAACTTCTCCAGGGAGTAGGTTTTTCTCCTTAGCTGAATGTCATTTATCTCTATTCTTCCTGCTTCTACTAGCATAGGGTTTATTTGAATGATTTTTCTTCTAAACATCTCTAGATCTCACATCTTTCATCAGACTCATTGATGTGCTGTTGATTCATTCTGCCAGATGATTAACAATGATTATTTTTAAGAACAGTTAACCCCAATTCTTTCAGTGATGTCTACCCTTCACTCTCACTACCCAAAAGAGAAACATCCATCTTCATAAGTCTTTTCATCAATCATTAATATTTGTGCTTGATTCTTTCTGACAGTTTCCCGTCAATGTGACTGGGTTTTATGTATGCCAACTCAATAGTACCAGTTAATTGTGATATATTGGAGACTACTTTCTCTGTTTACATCCATGATACCAAATATTCTGTTTTGTAGGCAACTTAGCAATTGTGAAATTTTTATGTAAAAATAACCTAAAGAAAAAATATTTCCTTTTATTTAAAAGTTGAGTAAGGTCTCCCTGGTGGCGCAGCGGTTGAGCGCTGTGTTGCAAAGGCGCCTGCAGCCTCTGCAGCGCCGGTGGGATTCCTGGCCACCAGGCAAGGGTCCCACATGGCACGCAGACCTCTCCTGCCACCCGCTGCTCCCCTCAGCAGTGTTTTTTGTCAGTCTGCCTGTTCTGCTCCCTGCTCTGGCTCTGGTGAATTCTCTTACCCTCCTGTGCTTCTGACTGTACCCAGTGCTTGTATAAATAAATAAATAAAATCTTTAAAAAAAATAAATAAAATAAATAAAAGTTGAGGAATGTCTGGAGCCTAGGTGATCTCTGAATTTTCCAAAGTTCAAAAATAAAAAAGAAAATTCTAATTGTGGATCTTTCTGACATGTGACACTTAATCTGATGTTTCAAATAGAGAGAAAAAGCTGTACCTTAAAACTTTATGGTAATTCTAAGTGTTAAACAGGCAGTAGCAAATTTAGTAGACAAAGTTCTTTAGCAAGGAAAGCAGCAATCTATTCAATAGTTGGTTCCAGTCTATGTCACGGAGTATTGTTTTATTTTACAAATTAATGGAGGAGAGGGTTGTGCTATTTCAAAATTATTTAAATGGTCATTTCTTATAGCATTGTAAAATTATCTAGGATTGCAATATGGGAATACAAAGTAGCATTAACTAATCAGAAATTAATCAAAACCTGTTTTTAAAAAAAAAATAGAACAAATGGAGTCAAATGGATTACTAAAAGTAAAATGCAGTGTTAGAAAGATCATGTTTAATGCTATCTGGAAAGCTTCCCAGATTCTCCATCCAGCTAATCTCTGAGTGTTCATTATGAGAAGTGATAGCTGTCTCTCTGGCCCAGAGTCAGGTTTTGTGTTCTTTTTCATGAGACAACTTGTATTACTTTAAGTCTGTGAAATGAATACAAAAGCTATGCTATCTTTTTTAATGACTTGCATTTTTTTAAAGAACTCATAGGGATGATTTAAGGATAAAGTAACAACAGAGATATTTTATTCATTAAAAAGCACAAATCAGCACACAACAGAGGAAAGGTCCTGGTCATTGTAGCCAACAAAGAATCGGATCTAAATCTCAGCAACTTCAGCTATTCCCTTTCTAGTTTTGTCACCTCTGGTAAGTTTTTTTATCTTCTCAGAGTCTCAAATTCCTCATTGGCAAAATAGGCATAACAACTTACCTTACCAGGCAGCTATAAATGTTAAATAATAAAAAATAAAAGCAGCATGTCTAAAGTTTGACAACATATAGTAGATAATATTTAAGTGTTCCCATCATATTTCCAATACCATAGCTCTCATCCTATACATACTAAGTATCAAAAAAGGAATATATATTAAAGAGCACCAGATATATGATGCTAAATAGTTAACTCATATGTTCTAAATATTGGAACTAACAAAACATATTCTATTATCTTCCATGACTATGGTAAATCATTCTACCATTTAACAAACTAAAAAAATAACTAAAGTACTTTCAATTCAGAGACCCTGTTTTATTTCCTTAGGCTGAAATATTGCTTATCCTTTTTTCTCATTAATTTACCATATGCTTTATACAATTCTGATCTTTTCCATAAGTTTAATATGACAGGTTTCAAGTTTCAGTGTATAAGGACAGATGTGAGAAAATAACTTATTGATCTTTCATTTCTCTCTACCAGTCAGTATTTCAAGGCTTTTCAATACAGGGGACGTCTAACTAGCCTAACTTCAGGTATCTCCAAGCCAATATATACTGCTACAGTTTCCTCAGAGAAGTACAAAGAGAAAAGGAGGATGAAAAGGACTTTAACAGACTCACTCCACTGTTAAATTCCTTTTACTATCATCACCCATTATCGACATTGTATACATCTATAATCTCCATCACCTAATAAGATCTCAGGAAAAAAATTAGTTTTAGTAGAAAGAATTGGAAGCAGTATACTAGAGATACTCTAAATTAGGGTTCAAAACCCTGGCCCACTTCACACTAAGTAGTCATTTAATCTTGCTGAATTTCAGTTTTCAAAAATGTAAAATTAGTATAATTGTTCCAACCTTACTAGGGTCAGTATGAAGATTAAATATATTTGTAATGTTTTACATAATGTCTAGCCTGTGTTCTTAGTAAGTGTTCTTACTAATGTCTTACTAAGTGCTCAATAAATGTTAGCTAATATTATCAGGGCCAGTGGAGCTTTTAATACGACTTCTTGAGTGAGTAGATAGGAATTAAGAATCCAAAGACAATTTGGGCTCTATCAGTAATTTAAAGGAGGAGAATAAAGAAGCCAGAGGTACACAGGAAGACCTAATTACAAATTAGAATGAAGGATACAGGTGGGGAGAAACGGAAGTCACTTTTTTGCAAACAGTGCCTCATTGAGCTATGTACTCAGAGTCGAGAAATTCTACCAAGATCTGATTCCCTACTTGTGCTTAGCCCAAATTGGAGCTCAAAGGACAATGGAGCCAAATGTTCAGATAGCGTGTTTACTCTCTCATGGTTTACAGTAACTCTAGACAATGCTTCCATTGCTCTTAGCTTAAATTATTTTAAAAATTTTTTCTGGAGTCTGACTTATTAAAGTGGTGGAGGCTTTAAATGTATAAAATGCCAATACAAAATAGTTAAAGTGAAAGGTATTGATCAATGAGATGAAAGACATCTGTCCCCTCTTCTTTCCAAAAATCCCCCTTTGTGCCTCTGGGTGGAGGTTGAGACAATGTCTCTCAGGAGAAAATATACAAAACAAGAGGGAAGAATGAAAGAAAAGTGCTGTGTGGGAAAAGAAAAGGAGTTCAAAGGGAAATAGTTATGTAAATTATGGGCAAAAATGTTATTGCAATATATTTAAACCTACTTGGCTCAGAGAGGAAAAAATGAAGAAAATAATGAGAAAAACAATTGTTTCTCATCCAGCCACTTGTCTATCAAAATGCAATTCTTTTATCTTTCTCTTCTTCATTTCACTCTCTAGATATATAAAGCGCAAAAGATTCAGATGCTTCTAGGAATTCCCATAAGTTCATGAAATAAATATCAATATACATTCATGCTAAAATAACCAGAAAAAGCTACTTCATTTTTATTAAATTCAATATTTCATTTTCTAGTTTCAAAGGTAGCTGTCTTGATATTCCTTCTCCTCCATGATAACATATCCACCTACAAAAAATTATTTCCATTTTTATTTCAGTGTCATTTTAAAACAAATAAAAAGTGGTCCAAATATTCCAAGGCATTGAAAGAAAATCTTGGATTATTAGATGAGTTGTTTAAAATACTGAAACAATGTTGAGCAGGGAGAATATTAAATTGTTTTAAAAAGACTGTGTTGCATCTTTTTCTAGGAATGAAAAATTTAATATTTTGCTATGGTAAATTCCAACTTCTTTAGTCAGGTTTACCCAGTCTAGACTAAAAAACAATTCTTTTTTTTAAGAAAAATCCTCCCTGGACCTCCCCTGGTGCACAGGCAATTGAGTGCCACACTGTGAAGCTGTCCACAGCCTCGGCAGCACAGGTTCAATCCTGGCCGGCCGGAGAGGATTCCACATGGCGCGCAGACCTCTCCTGTCTCGCCTGCTGCTCCCCTCAGCAGTGTATTTTGTCAGTCTGCCTGTTCTGTTCCCCACTCTGTCTCTGGTGACTCCTGTCATCCTTCCGCGGATCTGGCCTGTACCCCGGTTCTTGTATAAAATAAATAAATAAATCTTAAAAAAAAAATCCTCCCTTCACAGTTTTCTTACTTACGCCATCTGTATTCATCTCTGTATATCCATGGAGAGCAAACAACAAAAGCAATAATGGATTAACTAGGAAGACACTGTCAAAGAAAAATCATTTATATAAACAAGAAAATAAACAAATTAAGCCCAAATTCTAACCAATCAAGAAATACACTAAAATCTCTTTAAAAATGCATTATTCTGTTAGTTTCACTGATATAACTACATATGTATATTAAACTATTCCTCAATGCTATCTTCTTGTAATAAGGTTAAGTATTTCTGTATCAAAAATTTATGATCACAACTGGAGTTTTTGTTATCCTGTTATCTTAAAATTAACACTCAGAGAAATGGCATAATGTGTGTTTTGTTGAGCAAATTCAATAATCATTCCATACAGGAATGTTTGTCTAACAAATGGATCTACCAAATAAGCTCCATTTATTTTTGAGGAGAGGACAAGAAAAAGGAATAAAGGTAGAAATAAGAACAACATGTGTCTTTTATTTTGATTGTTCATGTACACTTTCTCTAAAAAGATAATAGATCAACTATTGCTCTACAAATTCAATTAATGATGGCAGTTCAATAGAATACCAATGACCAGAAAAACAGTATTAAATCTGAAACTTCATTATCAAAAAATAACAAAAGTTTATTTATGCGCAACATACAAAACATAAATTAAATTTATAAGCCCTATGTAGCTAACAGTGTAATTACAGTATATCCAAAATATATATTTGACACAAGATATGTATCTGCTACCTACCACAGAACTTTACACACTTTGTTTACTAACAACTATTCCAACAAGTTATAGATGATAAAATTTAAGAGCTTATTTCATCAGAATGTTTTGCCTTTTACTTTGGGAAAACATCCAAAATAATTGCCAAACCAATAAAAATGAATTATCAGTGGTGGAATTTCAGGAAGAAATTAGCTCCTGAGAGGTTCAGATTATTGCCCCTGCATAGAAAACTATTTGACCCTAATGTATATAGAAGATCCCGTTGCACAGACTTTATGTAATGGTACTTACAATATAAAGGTCAATGGTTTAATGTCCATATATTATACACAATGCATATTGTAATTTACATATTTACATGCTATTTTTAAGTTACATGGTACTAATACATTTCTTACTAGGCATTAGAAATCTTAAAATGGGTATAGACATAAGAGATATATAACTTTTAACTTATATTTATTCATTATTTAGTATAATCCCCATGTATAAACTAGTAGACTGATCTCATCAATAAATTTCACATAATTTTAAAGATTATAAAATCAATATACATTTCCTCCCTCAATCTGCCACTGCCTGGATTCCCTGCACTAAGCCATGAAGCTCTGTTGCACATACTGCATGCAAAATGCATGCTGAACATGCCACCAAGAATCTGCAATGCAGATAAAAGGAAAGCATTATTCTGAATTTGCATATCACACCACACACAGTAACTAATTTGTCAAATATCAAACAATTTACATATTCTAGGCTTCCTTAATTGTACATTAGGTTTACTTTTTTTGGAACTGAATTTTATAGAGGAAAATGTATCTTTAGCTAAGCTGATATAATTTGAATATATGAGTATTAGATTTCTCCTAATGATTTCAGAATATTGTAAAAGAAAAAAAGTACACCTTCAGGTTAGATTGCAGAATGGATAGGGAGCTTAAAAGGCAAGCTCTGATTCTGAGAATTAAATTTAGCCTGCCAGATCCTGCAGTGAAACATAAGACTACCTTCCCTCAGTAGCATAAGTGGGGAGACATTGTTCTGCTGTCTCTCCAGCCTCTTTTGTACGCTGAGGCTGACGTGATTCCCCAGACTGGTGTCCTCTACAGAATTTAAACGACTTTTGTGAGTAACAGCAAAAGGAATTTATTGACTTCCTCTCAGACTGAAAGCAGCAGTGACCACTTGCATCAAATTATCCACGTGGATTTTTAGCTATTTAAAAGTGGGGTGGTTTGTGATTGATGCCGATTTTTATTGATGGTCTCATCTATTCTGATATTTCAGGATCTTATGATATGCAGAGCTTTGTTTGGATTACTTACATGCCTGTGACTATTTTTTATTTGCCAAGGTGACAGCACAAATCACATTATTTGCAGAGGTAGTGGAGTCTTTCTCACAAATCAGCCCCAGGACAACAATAAACATTTATTTATTGAACTCTTGGAATAGCTACAAAGAAATATAAGACAGTTTCTGTTTCAAGAACCTTTAACACAGATACAAATTAACAATAAATAAAGAGAGTAATGCAGGTGATTCCACAAAGTCAAAATCATAATGGAGTTGCTTGCCCTCACAGGAATGAGATCTCATTACCTGATGACTTACTGTCCTTCCAGTCCTTAGAGTCTGTCTCCAAAATGCATAAATTGAACTAGACTATCTCTAATTCTCTCCCAATCTAAAAGTCTTAAAAACTTACACTTTACTCTTGTATATCTATACTCTGATGCCTCCCTAATTTCACTGCTGTCTTATCAATGGCAATCTGAGAAAAACCTAAGTCAGTGACCTCAGAAACACATTAGCATTGACCTATTTTCTCTTAGCTACTTTTAACAGTTCATCAAGTAAGAAGAAAAGCCATTTAATTTGTTTCCACGTCTATATTCAACAGGAGTGAACTATTAATAACAAATATACACGTTATATTCATTGTGATCTATTTACATATTTTAATGTAATTTCATTTGAAAGAGACATTGAAGCTCTAACATTTACATAAGGAAACTAGCTTACATAATTACAAATAGTGTGTTTTTTTTTTTAATTTTTACAGTCCCTATACTATTTTCACCTAACAGTATGTTTTCAAAAGAGATGAGCCAAATAATCATTTTTTTTTAATTCTGGAGATTTTTTTTTCTTCAAATCCTGCTCTGCTCAGATGATCAAAATGGGATAACAAAGAAGAACCCTTCAAACTCCTCTGTCTCTCTCCCTCTCTCTTTCTTTCTTTCTCTCAGGCCCTCTGTCTCCATATCCCCTGGACTCCAGAATCACTTGATACCAGAAAGTCCAACAGGACAAACTAAGTAAATATCATTCCAATCAAAATTGTATTACTCCTAGTCATACAGTCCTAAACACCATAGCAGGTAGCAAATGAAAATGAAAAACAGAGAGTTATCTTAAATCCCTTCACTTATTCTATTAACATCATTTTCATTTAGCTTGTACCATTTTTCAAACTGCTAGTTATGGAGACAAAATTATGCTAGGGCCTTTCCACTGAAGAGCAGAGGCTAATGGAGGGTAAGCATGAAGAACATAGTAACAACTAAATAAATAGTAAAAAAAATTATGATCTAGAATCCATATCTAATGGTACCCAATAAAGTATACTATGCTTTCTTCTCACATTTTTATCACCTTTAATTAAAAGCCACTCTTCCCTAAAAAATTACCTTTTCATAATCTACTAATTTGAATAATACACAGGTTTTCCTAGATACTAGCACACTTACTTTTAAACAACCTACACTGTCATAGATTATGCATCAAAACACCCAAACTGACAATCCTAGCAGGTTCATATTTAAATCCATGATACAGTTTTCAAATTTTAATATGATGGTGCAAAAGGCTTGCAAGGCATAAAATAACTTGCTGTTACAAAACAGAAAGTTTGAAAATCCTTTCTCATATTTTACTTGTTATTTTTAATGTAGATATTAGTTCTAAGTTTCATACATTTTAAATGTAATACAATTGAAATGATCATAGTGTTTCTTATCATGCTTCCAAATAAGATTATCATTATACTTAAGTTGTATATAATTAAGTAGGTCCTGCCTTTAACTTGTGAAGAAAACATAAAAGAGCAGGTATATTTATTCTAGGTCACAGAAAATATTAGAGATGTTTTAAAACATGAGGAACTTTATAGTAATACTTTATAACTAAAATAATACAATTACTTTATCGGAATATTGCTTTTGAAGAAATAACCATCCCTTCGAATACTAAAGTTTATTCAACTTTCACACAAATAAATCTATAATGCAAGAAAGAAAGATTTCTTAGATACTAGGATGTTGTGTTTCCCAAGTATATCAATCCTAAAACTCAACAAAAATACAAATAGGACATTCTCTGGAAAAATATCATTTCATCAATCTGAGAAGGGTTATAATAACTTTGAATTTTTAAAAAGTGTCTACCCTAATTCTTAATAGCTCTTTAATTCTTTTTTTTTTAATTTATTTATTTATACAAGCACTGGGTACAGTCAGAAGCACTGGAGGGTTAGAGAATTCACCAGAGCCAGAGCGAGGAACAGAACAGGCAGACCGATGAAATACACTGCTGAGGGAAGCAGCGTGCATGGCAGGAGAGGTCTGCATGCCAAGTGGGACCCTTGCCAGCGGCCAGGGATCGAACTGGTGCTGCAGAGGCTGCGGGCAGCTTTGCAGCCCAGCGCTCAACCGCTGTGCCACTAGGGGAGGCCCAGCTCTTTAATTCTTAATTGAGAACATTATTATAGCATTCAAAATTAAATGCGAAGAATTTAAGATTATATTTACCAGGCTGCCCATCAGTTAGTATATATATTCACATTCCTTGAAGAACTTGAAATAATATATAGTACAAAAAGCATCTCCTCCGTTATCAATAATATGTTGCATAAATTGTTTCATCTTAAGCACATTTTTCTTAAGATCACCCTTCTAAGCTACAAATTCCTTACAATATCTTCAAAGAATAGAAAATAGTTTTCTAAGATCAAATACAAATACAAAACATATGGGTAGTGGCAACCAGAATGGTGAAAAGAACTCTCTTGAAAGAATTGCAAGAGGAATTGACCCAGTTTTCCCCACCTTAAAATTAATCTTTTAAATACAAAATATAATCTAGGGGCAGGTTTAAATGAGCATGAGTTTATGTAAAACTTGTGCTAGAAAGAGCTAAGTAATCATGATTGTCCCCCAAAAGGTCAATAAGAATTTGACTGAATTTCCTTAATGATACTATGCCATGAATACATCTTAGAAATAGTAAAATCCTCTCTGAAAAGACCTGCATATCTCTAAATAACCTATGAGCCAATTTTATTGATTTCCCCCTCTTTGTAAGTTTTAGACACTTTGAGCAGCTTCAACAGTAACCAAGCTGGTACCCATGGTAGTACATACTAATTCTGTTTGTATTTGTACATGGTTATATAACAAGATGTTAATGATTTATCAACAGAAAATACTTTAACATCAGTGAGGATCACCTGTTTATAACAATAACTTTGTTAACAAAGAGGATGTACCCCAATAATATGCATTTGTCTCTAGAGCAGAGGTATAAAATTTTACGTCAGGACATAAGGAAGGGATATAAAATATGTAGATGTGACTTTTACAGGGTCTTTAACAGTGAACCCTTCTTATGCAAAGCTAAGTGACCAACAGCACTACAGAATCACACCATTGATCCACCAAACCAATCTGAGTTGATTCTTCAATCTTTGACCTAATGTCTTGTTACAGCATGGATTTTCCAAAAACTGGACTAATGGGGTTAAACACTTGTAGGTTTCAAAATGTGAAAGGTTGACTTCTAATGCCTTATACATTCCTTAACAGAAAAGGGCAATGCTCATCTGAAATATCCCTTTCTTACTACTGTTCTATTCAGGCTGGTTAGGATACAGTATTTCCAAACGGTGGGAGATTAAAGAAAAATGTGACAACTGTTGGAAGCATTATGAATAATGTCTGGTGCCATTCAACCTTTTTTGTTGTTGTTGTTCAATTGAAATCCTTTTCAGTACTCCAAATGACTTTGGGGAGTGAGTTTATCTTTCTTATATTCACTATTTCTCTTTTTTCATAACACTACTTTTAAGCTGTCATGAAGTATGAAGTCAAATATTTCCTGAGAGACCTGTGGGAATTCAAGGCAACTGTAGGGAATGTTGAAACTTAATGTTTCAACATTATCTAACATTTATGCAAATCCCTTCATTTAAAAAATAAGTTATTTTCAAAAATATTACCAATGTTTTTAATCTTTCTTAAATATAAAACAGAGCTGTGATTCTTATGAAGATGTCAAGTAAAACCTCACAGTTTTTATTTACCAAAAAATATCAGTGAAAATAGAGGAAAAAATTAAGTTGGAGAGTCAGCAAGTTTCTAGTTTCAAATCTCAGCTTTACCACTTCTCGAGTATCTTTGAAAGTTAGGTTCTTGGAATATCAACTTTCCACATAAAAAGTGACACCCAGCATGGAAAATAAGTTCATTCTCCCTTCCATGGGTGCATCACTAGTACAGGTATTAAATATTCCCAATTTTTCCCATCAATTATCATGGTGTTGAAATAAATCTTACATAGCATATGGTTCATGAGGAAAGTGTGAAAAGAGTGGTGAAATTACCAGACACAGAAAACAAGGATGAACAGAAACAAACAACACAATTGTCACAGTTCCCAATATATAACAAAGGGATTATTAAGAAAAAGAAAAATGTTAGTGTTGTTTTGACTAAAAGGACTAAGGTAATGAAAAGGAAGACTGCAAAGATGTAAAGGAGACAATGTAATAAACATGTAAGTCTCTTACAGAAAATTTCTAAGTAAAAATCTTTTATATAACACATAATTTAGTCAATATAATATTTTTTAAAAGATTTATTTATTTATTTATACAAGCACTGGGTACAGTCAGAAGCACGGGAGGGTGAGAGAATTCACCAGAGCGGGAAACAGAACAGGCAGACTGACGAAATACACTGCTGAGAGGAGCAGCGGATGCAGCAGGAGAGAGGTCTGTGCACCATGTGGGACCCTCCCAGTGACCAGGGATCGAACCAGCACTGCAGATGCTGCGGGCAGCTTTGCAGCCCAGTCCTCAACCACTGCGCCACCAAGGGAGGCTCTCTATATAATATTTTAAAGGCAGAGAATGTTCAGAAAAGATAGATGGGATATCACTTATCATGGGTTTTATTTGTAAGAATTTGGAGGTACTTTTGTGGCAGTGAGCCTTGGGAATTTTGCATCTCAGATGCAACACTGGACAAAGAAAAATGTACCTACAAGATTCTTAAACATCATAAAGATATAAGGGGTATCTTAAATTTCCCAAATGATGTCTATATTCTTAATGATAGACTACTTCTCTACATGGTCATTCTAAAGTTCATCATGAATATGGATTTAGTTATTACAGAAGATTATGATAAAGGTGAATACTTTCAGGTTTAATGTACACAGATGATATTTTTTCCTGAGTCTAAACTCTTACCTCACCTCTTATATTTATATTTTTGACTTGGCATTGAAGAATGAAAGAACAATGTCATGCTTTTTTCTCCTGAGAAAACAAAATCTAGCCAACTTACAACTTAAAATCAAGATGATATCATGCAATAGTTGATTATTTGAGCCTTAATGGTGGTCATAAAGTATGGTTCATATACAAGTATAATTCATAGATAAAACGTTTTATATCAATTTGTAGGTTGAAGAAACTAAATTTTTTATTCTAAAATCTCAAAGTTATGAAATCATTCTTGTTTTAGTCAAATTTAAAATATTCATGGAAAAATTACACTTAAATCAAGAATGATGCATTGACATGGATAATGTCCAAACTGTAAATACATTAGTTTCTTCCTGAGGAAAATGGTGACTCATTGCGCATGGCAGGTAAAACAAAAAATTGGCTTAAAAGAGGTTAACATTTTAAAAAGAAAAATCATTCTGCTGAGTAAAATTTTATAAAACATTTTATTATGCTTATGTTTTTCTTTGAACTGAATTTTCTGAAAATTATATGAAAATGACAGTACTTCCAAAGAAGATACTATTGATAGTTGCCAAACTCCATACAATTTTTTTTAGGAAAAATAAAAAAATTTTCTTAGCATCACCAGATTCTCCAGGGACTTTGAAAATGACTTAAGTTACTTTCCAACCTTATTTACCACCTTTATCTGATAATCAAGAAAATTCTTAAAATAACTATGTAATATTTATGTATACTTTCAAAAATGTTAGTTCAATAAATTTAGCAAAAGGCTTTACTTTTTTGCTAAATTAATTCTTTACAACATGAGTCATAAAGTTACATTTTATAACATTACTAAAATTGCATGCCTCTGTCAACACAAGATTCTTCTACTGATCCAGCCTTAAGGTATATGTACAGATTTGTGCAAGGATTTCCAAGTTACGATAACTAGACCTTTTGGGAAAATGACTGGCTCTTCCCTTCAATAGCACTGGAGCTTGCAAAACCATAGAGACCTGCCTGGTTAAGGAGAATATGTGAGAATATGTGTGGGAGTTCCCTTTCAATAGGTGGTCATGTTTCTGTAGTTACAAATGCTTTGCAAATATGCCTGTGTAATTAGTCATTGCTAGTCCTCCTGGCATAGGAATGGGTTCCAGTAATACTTCTATTTCTACTTAGGCAGCTAATTTTGTGTTCACAATTTTGTATACTTTTCCTTTATGAGGGTTACCCAAATTATTATATATAAAATGCTGGCCCCAGGAAACCAAGAAATCTTGATTTGTATCGTTGAACAGTGCATCCCTTAAACATCTCTATTTTTGGTTTAAATGACATCAAAGGACATTAACGTTATTTCTTTGAACATTCACATTACTAAGGATAAAAATATATCTTTTCCAAATAAATATTAAATGTAAAACCAATAAAGCTCTATCCATAAAAGAGCAATAATAAAGAATAATTTCCAGTCAATATGATTTTCAAGAACTACACATAAATAAATCAATGAGTAGGTAAATAAGCAATATACAATTTGCTTAACCAATACACTTTCTGCATAGTTGGAAAATACATCTTCATCTGTGTTTTATTCATAAAGACTTGAGTTCAAAGCTCTGAAGTTCTGTGCATACCTGTCTCCCAGCCAAAATATACAAAGCACATGACACAAACAAATGCATTCATTCACTATATGCTAAATGACATCCTAATAGTTACACCTTGAATCGTTCTTCTACTTAAGAGGATACTTTTCACTGAAGTTGTCATCCATTCTCACTCAGTAATTCTGCCTTGGAACCCTACAGTGATTGAATGTGTAAACTATGTTTCCTGCTGTGCAATTAGTTAATATTAAAATATGACAGGATCATTTTCAGCTATACATTTATGAAACACTTTTTCGACAAGCATAGATCACAGTATTTGAAGTGAATAAACACACACATATATACACAGACTCCAGTCTAGATAATATAGTAGTTAGCTAAATCCTGACTAAACAACTAGTAGTTACAAGCTACAAGTTACATATTTAGCATATTAAGGTCAAACAGAATTAGGAACACATCCAAATTTATACCCTATGTGACATCCTATACTTATTCTCTGCCTCATGTTTTTTCTCTTTCCAATAGGCTTAATAAAACCTATCTCATCATGTTGTGGTAGGAATGAATGTGAAGATATATGTAAGATTTCTAATACACATAAAAAGCAACATCCTTTTTTTTTTTACCAGTTACATTACTTACTAAATTTTTGTTGAGAAAAATAATATGATAAGCATGATTAGAGTTATTTATGGAATTCTGTTATTAACATAGAAATTAGCATTAACAATGACAAAAATAATGACTAAGTCATGTGGTATAGTAGAAATAGATCATATTTTAAATGGAAAATTCAAATATTTTATATAACAGATGACTATGGTATGAATAAAATTGCTACAGTAGGATGAAACAAAAGGCAAATAATGTCATTTACTTTTATAATCAGGATCACCTCAGTAAGGGGCATTTGAGGTTACATCAATATCAGATGAGACAGCAAGGATCATGTGATAGCCTGGAGAAAAAGGATTTGCTCATGCTCCTGGGTGAAAAAGAGTGGGAACTGACTGAGAGTGATTATCTTTATTCTTTCTTGACAGTTTAATTAAGTCCTCTAATTAGTCACAGTCACTAAGCACTACATTATCAACTCTGCTTCCTGCTGGATTGGCTTCTTCTCTTGCGTGATAACTGGTTTAAAAAGTTAGCTGATCTAAACATTGTCTTTAAATTACAAAGATTCTTAGCCCAGCAACACAAGTTTAGCTTACTTCAAGGCAAACCATCTATAAGTTGTAAATTTGCTGAACTGGGTCCTCAGTCCTGTTCTCATCACCATTCTACCATGATCTCCATTCTGAGTTTCCTCTAGGCTTTCCTTCCTACTCTTTGGGTGTCTTATTATTCTCCAAGATGACAGTCCTTTCACACTCTCTCAATCTCGTTGACCATTCCTTAAGGAAAATAAGCACCAAATATACACGTCAAAGTATTTGAGTTCAGGGCCTCCCTGATGGTACAGGGGTTAAAGACAGCTCTATCAAGCTATGGCCAGCCACTGAAGCACAAGTTCAATCTCAGCAGGGAACTAAGCCACATGGTCCAGCAGACCTCTCCTGCCTTGCCCACTGCTCCCCTCAGCAGTGTATTTTGGTGGATCTGCCTGTTCTGCTCCCCACTTTTTCTGGTGAATTCTCTCACCCCCGTACCTCTGTTCTATACCCCAGTTCTTGTATGCATAAATAAATCTTTTAAAAATTAATAAAGTGTTTGAGTTCATAACTTATGCCACCAAACACTCCTACAGAGAAGATTTTGGAGATGGCAATGTTTACATTAAAGAAATGACTTGCCAGTTGCATTATTATGGCAGTCAGCCAGAATATTAGGTCACCATTTAATGTTCCTCACATCAAACCCAGGAAATTGTGATGTACCTAAGGCCCTGTCATGCTCTTCCAAATTTATATTTTCTCAAAAGAGAGTATGCTTAAGTATTATATCCATTGCCACGGCATATTTTATACCTCTTATTATAGGTTTCTTTAATCTTAGGAAATAAGTTTTTGGTAAGATTTTAGTGCTATCATCTTTCAAATAACACTATTGACCTCACTGTAGCTATTTATAAAGGTTTCTAGGATTATGAATCTATCACTGATAAACTTCATCTATTGATAATTTAGAAAAATTTGTTTAAAACTTGGTCAGATTTTTTTTTCCATTACCAGTTGTATCAGTTTCAGCAGAAAAGTATAATTCTTTTTACTATTTTTTTAAATCTAGCCAAGACATAATTTCTGACAGTAAATTATTCCTTTCAATTTAATAGTAAATAACATTTGAAAAAAATTACAGTATTTAAAAAAAAATCTGGCCTTTTCTCCACAATTTTCAGAACTAAGTCATGGTCTCATGTGTTCTCTGAGCCACATTCCTCCTCCTCCAATATCTTACCAGGCTCCTTTTTATTTTCTGTATCCTGGAGCACAGGAAGCATCTTCTATAAATTTAGAGAATATGCTGATGTACAAACATGAAGGATGACTACACTGTTTTTAAAAACAGTATAAACTTGCCCTTTTTTGGAAGGATCATTTCTTGGGTATTTGAGGAATCATGACTGGGAGCTATATTTGTTTTACAACATGTCTATAAACCAGAATATTCAATTTTTAAGAAATGGTGAACTGGAACTAGTACTACCAGCCCTGCCTATCTCCTAGAACTGTGTTAAAGATTTTGTAAATCATGACTCATTATGCAAGAGCAAGGAATTATTTTTATTGTGATGAAAAAGCATGTTCACCTTCATTAAATCTTTAAATTCTGTTATTGTTGCCAGTGGAGAGGAGCGCATTTCCAATAAAGAATTGATAAATTTCATCAGCATACACAATGAGTCCATTTAGTCTTGAGAGGCTAATCCTTTAGTCATAATTATCTTTATCTCTATTCAATCTAATTTAAGAATTGTAGTGACAATATAATATGCACTTTTCAAAATATGGGAAAGAAATGCACACTGCCCTCAACTTGCTTACATTGCAATTGCTATAAGATAGATGAATCAAGTCACCATTTTACCAAAAAATATGGAATCTTGATTGTGACTTGCCTGAATGTCACAAAATTAAATAGTGACAAAGCCTTAAAATAGTAATAAATACCATTTCATCACAGCAAGAGCAAAATGTTTTAAAACAAATCAGGTCTAAAAATATGGAATATATAAGTGGTTTGATTGTGGGTGTATTGTGGTAACATATACCTTGAGGCAGTAATTCTATAACTCTAAATCATAGAGAACATTGTAAATCAATATTGCCTCAAAAAAAAAAGGAAAGAATGAAAATGTTGATTAATTATAAAAATAGAAGAGATATTTGAGCTTAAGCAAATTGAAAGAGAAGCTTGATGGTAAGAATGAATTTAAACTCAAAGTAAGGAGAAATTGTGTCATGGGAGTATTTTTAAAAGAATGACATATAGCCAAAGAGAGAAATTATATTTGGTGTCACTTGGAGAATAGCCAAGTCTGAAAGAATTTATTTTTTTTTGTAGTTGGGATTGTCAAACTTTTCTATGCTAGAGAAAATAAGACTGTCTTTTTGTGGTCAAATAATGATTCCTCTGAACCTCCACATTTGTTGTCAAGACTAAAGAATAAAAATGGACAAAAATTATAAAACACATCAGGCATTTCCAGGTCATGAAAATATTTTAAGTATTATAAGGACTTTAAAAAAGCAGAGGATGCTGTTGCTACTCCCTAAGATTTTACAGTTTTACTGGGGCAGTCAAAATTAGTACTAATAAAAGTTTTTAAAAGTTTCTGTAATAGTTCCCAACTTCAAAATAACAGAAAAGACTGCTATTGAATATGCAATTATTTTCTAGAATCAAAGCACTTTCATAACATTTAAATTTATGCTTAAGCACAAGCAAGGAAAAGAAAAATCTTCCAAACGTGGCAGAACTAGCCATGCTCACCAAATAAACCATTTGGTCATTTACATTTTGTTTTACACCTGCACTTAGCACCAAATGGCAAATTCTAGGTGATTGGCTGCCAATGGAAGAATTTGTGTCTTATAGATTAGGCAGTAAAACCCCATGTGCACTGCTTCATAAACTCCAGTCTCTATTTTTCTGCCATGGTTAATGAGAAATCCAGCCATCACTCCAGATTACATAGCTAAAAAATTGTAGAGCTTCTCTGTTAGCCTGTGTTCTTAGATGACTGAAGAATAGAACTCTCATCACAATGAGGTCCTATGCTAAATTAACATATATATATATGATGAATAAGAAGCTTTTTGTTTTATCAAGTCACTGAACTAAACTTGTTTTTTTTTTTATTTTTGATAGCACAACATAGCTTAACCTATCTTGACTAGTAAGTCAAACTAAAGTCACGTAAATGAAGAAAAAGGCACTCTGAAGGGACATATCAAAATAACTTCCAACGGGCCTCCCTGGTGGCACAAGGGGTAAGACACAACTGGTAAAGCTATCTGCAGCCAATGCTGCATGATTTATCCCCGGCCAGGTAGCCACCCACATGGTGCAGCAGACTTCTCCTGACTTGTCACCTGCTCCCCTCAGCAGTGTGTTTCAATCAATCTACCTGTCTGTTCCCCACTCTGCCTCTTGTGAATTCTCTCATCCCCCCGCCACACCGCCGGCCTATATCCCATTTCTTGTATATACAAATAAGTAAATCTTAAAAAAATAACCTCAAAGACTCATCTGAATCTTACTTGTTTCTATTTTAAACAAAACACATTAATTCTAATAAGACTGAAAACTAAGGCTAAGAAATGAATGATTTGAAGAGTAACAGAGAAATGAATAGAGCTCTAAGAAATGTATCTCCTTATCTTCTCATGGCACATGACATACTAGTCTCTACTAAGACTCAGGGAAGTTGAAACAGATGTCTTTTACTGTTAGCCTCTGCAATCACTAGTCATCCTTTGTCTCCCTAAGAATAATCGTATCAGCTCTAAATTGCTACACAGATATTGCATCTTTATAACAGCACTAGTAAAACAAAAACAGAAAGTTCAATCAGACAGCTAATTTTCATGTTGTAAAAGTTCCTTTACTGTTGATTTCCCCAGTCTCTGGGTCTTTATTTTTTTACTTTTTTCTGTACCCTGTGTCTTCCCAAATTATTCAGTTCTTAGTACTCATCTCTTCTTTGCACTTCTGCTAGGAATGAAGCTTACACTAGCATATTCATTTTTGAAACTATAGTAATGTTTCCACAAAAGTGATAAGGAAGTTTCAACAGAAGCAGTTCCTTTTTCTGACCTTCATGTCAGGTCAATGTTAAGAGTTAATGCAGGCAGGCCTCCCCTGGTGGTGCAGGCGCTTGAGCACTGCCGAGTGAGGTTGTCCGCAGCCTCTGCAGCACTGGTTCGATCCCGGCCTGCCAGCGAGGGTCCCACATGGAGTGGCAGACCTCTCCTGTCGCTCCCACTGCTCCCCTCAGCAGTGTATTTCATCAGTCTGCCTGCTCTGTTCCCTGCTCTGTCTCTGGTGAATCCTCTCACCCTCCTGTGCATCTGGTCTGTGCCCTGGTTTTATAAATAAATAAACAAACAAACAAACAAACAAATAAATCTTTAAAAAAAAAGAGTTGATGCAGGAGAAATGATATCTAAGTTGTTGTGCACATATTCCAATATATATCTTTACTTCTATACTTTTCACATACTCTTCTTAAAACCTTGATTAGAAATGATAACTTTATTATAAAACAAACTCCTCTTTAGCAGATAAAACATGTAAGAGAGAATATTTAAGATAACTGATAAGGATCATTCCTTAGGAAATGCTGTTCTAGACTCAAGGAGATTTTAAGAATTGGTACAATCTGGGCCCCCCTGGTGCTAAGGGTAAAGTCTCCGCACTATGAAGCTATCCAAGTTCGATCCCTGGCCAGGGAGTTAGTCCACATGGCACAGCAGACCTCTCCTGTCTTGCCCACTGCTCCCCTCAGCAGTGTATTTTGGTCAGTCTTCCACTTCTGTTCCCTACTCTGTCTCTGGTGAATCCTCTCACCCTGCATCTCTGACCTATACCCCAGTTCTTATATGCATAAATAAATCTTTAAAAAAAGAATTGGTACAATCTTAGAAATATACGCATAGAAAGATTATATCAAAAAATCATACAAAATATCAATCAACACTACCTACTTCTCCAACCTAGAATCCAATTATTAGAAAAATGATTGATGAAATGATGAAAAGGCAAGAAAATAATGTGCTTGAGAAACCACTGATTGCAGCAGCTTTCATATATATTATCATATTTGTTAAGATAATACAGTTTTAGGTAGATGGATGTTATTGTTATCCCATTTTATAGATAAGGAAATTCAAATCCACAGAGGGTAACTTATTTAAAGCTGAACAAGTACTAAAATTCAGTCTGATCCAAAACCCATGTTCTGGATCATAACTTCTAGTACATCAGCTCCTGTAAGAAAAATAACTTAGTATAAGTGTTTTATCTTCTGCACACACTAACAGTGCTATCCCTGCAAGAAATCAGCTTGCATGGGTTTGAAATTAATGATGCTACATAGCAAAGATGGAATGATTCATTTCTGTTTTATCTCCCAAGTATACAGATGACTACCTTTAAAAAAGAAATTCATCTTTTGATTTGGTGTTTTTCTAGCCATTATTTCTAATTGCGATGCGTGTGTGTATGTCTCTACATATAGAACATTAAGTCAGGCAAGTTGCAAAAACCAAATATAAAAATGTACTGAATGGAGTGCCAACATTCTCTGAATCATCTCTCATCAATCAGGATCATCTCTGTCCTTTTCTATACTGTCTGTACTTTGCCCCTGCATTGCCAAGAAGCTAAACCTCCAGAAATCCTTGTCAGCAGGATTCCAGATTAGATTCTGCTAATGATGTGCTCTTGGAAGAGATTTGGAAGACAGAAAGGAAGGAAAATTATTCTACAGCAATTACTGACAGGCTGGGGTCAGATGTGAAGTTTGTGCAGGCTTCAGACATTATGAAAATCACCAACTTCAGTACCCAAACAGCCAAGGTCAGAGGAAGTTCCCTACATTTTTCCAGCTTACAAATTGATTGGGACCTGGGATTGAAACTATGGTGGTATTAAGTCAACATCAACTCTATGTCTTCTACACTTTTATTTTAATTTTGGAACATTTTGTGTGTGAATTATATGTTATATGTAGCACTTAGATAAATCCCTTCTAGTTCACCACCTAGTAAAGTGACATGTAGTAAATAAAAATATAAAATTTGTAAAAAGTCTTTTTTTAATTAAAATAACAGTAAATCAATATGGGCTTTTGGAAGCCCTTTTTTTAAGGGAAGATTTCTTTGGACAAAGATAAGATGAGCTTTATTACTGCAGCACAAAGCTAGAGCCTAAGCTAAGATAGAGAGAAAAGGATAAAGACCAATAGAAGGTGCTATGGTTTAGAAACTAAAGACTTCATAGCCAAAACCTGTAGGCTGGACACATAAAACAAGAAGTTCTGCTCACCTATAGCATGACATAAATGATGACTGCAAGGCTACATAAATGATCTCATATAGGTGAAGGTAAGCCTCTCTGTTTATTATTGCATTATGAAACATCTTTATGAAAAATAATTCTGTCTAATGGGAATTTCCAAGGTAAATTTAAGTTTATAAATTCATGAGTTTTATAACTTTTAGTGGTTTGTTTTATTATGTGAATAAGTCATAATACACAACAAAATAGATCCTTACCTAAAATTTGGAATTTTTAAAAATTTACCCAAACAAAAATACTTAAACAGGAAGTCACACATCATGCAATCAAAGTGCTACCTAAAAGGCAGAATATTATGAAAAATTAATGCCACTGAACCAAAAATCATAGACACAAATAGACCAGGTTTTCTGTTTATCAATACTGTAGAAATACAAAGAAAGAATACAATATAATCTGTAGTATTCTAAATATGTAATTTAACCTCATATTTTTCAGACCAAATAAGAATTGTTTTCCTAAATAACATAATAGAATTCAAAAGATATTTTAGTTAGAGTTTTTCTGCTATATTGCACTGAACTCAGATGGATCTGTATTCAAATATTTCACTGGCATAAATGAATACATGTATTTTAAAAACTAAGTAAACACTCTCTAAAACTGTATGAAGAACTACAATGCAGTTCTTATCCTTACTTATCAAGGAATTCTTATCGCAAAAACAAATTTCTCTTCCTTCAATTTACCTTTTTTCTTTCCACATGTTAGTCATAATCCCTCAAGAAAAATGTTCAAAACAGCACTACAGCTTTTTCTTCCCTTGTCTAATAACAAATCCTTGCTTTAAAATAAATCCTGTTTAATTTACCAGGATGAATTTTTTGTTTGTACAAGTGATCATGTGCCACTGAATGGAAACCACTTCTGAATGAAGATGCTTTGAGTATATTTGTGTGATATACTCAAGCTTGACAATAGGGTTTTACCAGTTATATTGAGCAGTATACCACAGAAGTGAAAAAATTTTCAAGCGCCTGTGTCTGAGTGTGTGTTATTGGAACATTATGACAAAGGAACAAAATCAATCACTTTGATTTAATGTTACTCATTTAATATTCATTGAGCAACAGACCACACAGCAAAAAATTACTAACCCTCCCAATCCTTTGCTCAAATTCATTTTATTCCTTATCTAATGCTTCAAAGGTAATTGCTGTCTATAATAACATTGCCATAATTCATTTTAGAACCAGCGATTAGTCAAACAAACTTTGACAAGTCTCAGGTCAGAAACATATGCATGAAAATGCTTATTGCTTGAAAGCTAAGTTTGATTTTGTTTCAGAAAATAAATTTTGATAATAATTTAGACCAACGTTCTCCAAATTTACCAGACAAAAAGAATCTCCTGACTCTTTTCCTGGAGAACTTCCACAGCAAGGGCAAGGTGTAAGTATGTTAAAAATTACTGAAATGATGCAAAAATAGGAAATTGGAAAACAAAGATTAAAACTAGGCTCAATTTTCTTATTCCTTGATTCAGGCAGTTATCCATTCATTGTTTGCCAAGCTAAACAAAACTGAAGCAATGAAAAATAGGCTATAGCAGAGTAGAATATGTAATATTAAAAAGGAAGAACTGGGGAAGAAGAAAATGGGAAGCTGCTATTTATTGGGTGTAAAGTTTCAGTTATGCGAGATCATTAATTTCTAGAGATCTGCTGCTATACAACAAAAGGCTAGAATTAATAATACCGTATTACATATTCAAATTCGTTAAGAAGTTAGATATTATTAAACGTTCTTACTGCAACTTAAAAAAGAGGAGGAGGGAGGATTTATTGAAGGATTTATGAAGGAAGGATTTATGAAGGAAGCCTAAGTTTTGAGGAAAGATAGGAATACAATTTTGCACATATAAAATTGAGAGACACGCGGATCTGTCGGTTAAGCTAACTGGACCTTGGGAAAAAGATCTGCAGTAAAAGACATAGATTTAGAAGGCACCGACAGGAGATGAGTGAGTGAAATCTTAGGAGTGGCTGAAGTCATACAAATCATTTTATAACTTAAGAAGCAGAATAATAGATTTTTGGAAAGTCCTAATATTTCAAGAATGAGAAGGGGCAGGAGGAACACAAGGTGAAAATGATGTAAGAAGTAGGATCACAAGAAGTAGGAACGCAAGGTGAGAGTGATATAAGGCAAGGGAAAGGAAGAGAATTTTAAGAAAATGAATTCTCACCAGCAAATGGCTCAAATATGTCAGAAAGAAAGAAAATTAGATTTGGCTATAGAGAGGTCAAGGATTGAGAAATGTATGAGAGGTAAAATGGGAACAGTGAAAGTAAAGTATGGTCTCAAACTTGAATAGTAAAGAAAGAAGTATGTGGATGACTGCTGAAAGTATATCCTTTTTCAAAAATCAGAGTCTCTGAATTAAAAAAGATTTTTGAAAAACATCTGGTACATTTCCTTTTGCCACAATGCAGAAATTCCTTCCAAAGCTTCCTTTACAGGTAATTGTTCAACCTCTCTGCTTGACAATTTCCAGAAATAGGAAGCTTATTAACTCAAATGATAGTTCATTATAATTGTGTTTGAAATATAAGATATACAGAAGAATACACACAATGTGATGGTCAACATTCATAAATTGAATCCACTATTGCAAATGCAATCTAAATGAAAAATCATGTATGATAAGAATACACCCACGAGTAAGCACTATCTTGACTTCTAAATACATAGGTTTGTTCTGACTGTTTTTGAATTGCGTACATACAGAATCATGCAACATATATTTTGTTGTCTCTGGCTTCTTTTACTCAACACTATGTGAGATTTTCCTATAACTATATGCGGTTGATATTTATTATACATTCATGTATCATATTTTACTTAGTAAAAATATTTATAATTTACCTGCTACTGCATTAATGGGAAATCCTTTTTCACATTATTAAACAGATCTGCTATGAATACCTTAGTAAACAGCTTTTGGTTAACAAATAAATATTCCTCTTGGTTTTAGACCTGGAAGTGGAATTGCTAGTTCATTGAACTGCAATGTAGAAGTTACCAAATATTTTCTAAAAAGGTTGTTTCAATTTTCATGCCCACCACCAAATTACAAGAATTCCAGTTACAAGATTCTCATCCTACAAATATTGTTTTCTGGGCCTCCCCTGGTGGCACAGCTGTTGAGTGCTGGGCTGCAAAGCTGCCCGCAGCCTCTGCAGCACCGGTTCGATTACCGGCCACTGGCAAGTGTCCCACATGGCCTGACAGATCTCTCCTGCTGCGCCCGCTGCTCCCCTCAGCAGTGTACTTTGTCAGTCTGCCTATTCTGTTCCCTGCTCTGGTGAATTCTCTTACCCTCCTGAGCTTCTGACTGGACCCAGTGCTTGTATAAATAAATAAATAAATAAATCTTTGGGGAAAAAAAAAAGAAATATTTTCTACTTTTCTAACTTTAGCCATTCTAACAAATAAATAAACAGCATTTTAACTTAATTTGGCAAAGTTACAGAGTTGAATAGCTTCATATATTTCTGCTTGGATATAATCATATGAAGTGTCCATTTGAGACTTTTATTCATTGTTCTATTGGAGTATTTCACAATTTTTATTTTTAGAAGTTTTATATAATCTGGATATGTGTCATTTGTTATATATAGGTATTGAGAATATCTTCTCCTACTCTGTGAATGTCTTTTTGTTATCTAAATGAACAACATTTTAATATAAACTATGTGTTTTTTACTTACTTCATGGTTAATGCTTTTGCTTTCTGTGTGCTAATTTAGAAATTCTTCCTTGCTTCTAAGTTACAAAAAAGACTTTTTCCTATGATTTTCATTTCCTACAATTCCAATTGTCTTGTCTACTTTTTTTCATAATCTATCTTCTCTTTGTATTAATCAAAGGTTTTTTATTATTTCCTTTATTTCTTTCTATTAATATTAGTTATTATTTCTTTAGCTATTTTTTTTTCATTTTTACCTGAGTAATTCCAAAATGCATTCTCTTATTTTATTTATTTATGCATACAAGAGCTGGGGTATCAGCTAGAGGTACAGAGAAGGGTTGAGAGGATTCACCAGACAGAGTGGAGAGCAGAACAGGCAGATCTACTGAAATACACTGCTGAGGGGAGCAGCAGGCAAGACAAGGAGAGGTGTGCTGCACCATGTGGGTCACTAAACTGGCTGAGCACTGAATTCCTGCAGCAGTGGCTGTTAATAGCTTCATAGCACTGAGGCTTAACCTCTTGTGCTACCAGGGAGGCCCTTAGTTCTCAATCTTATTTTTGTTCTTTCTAGGTAACGACACTGTAGTATCTCTCTGTGCTTGATTTTCAGCAGTTTTGATGAATCCATGGTGTGCCTACAAATGTTCTGTTTTTGTTTTGTTTATATCCTTGGGTTTTGCTAAACTTGTTGAAATCTGTGTTGTAGGCTTTCCTGAATTTTGGAAAATTCCTTGCTTTAATGTCAAGTAATGTATCTCCCTTCATTTGTTCTATCCTCTACTTTAGAGACTTCAGTTACACCTACGTTAAAATTGTTGAAAAAATCCCCAATATCTTTTACATATTATCTGATTTTTCCTTCTCTTTCTCTTCTTGCTTTATTTTGGGTACTTTTTAGTTCATTAACCTTGTGTCTACTGTGTTCAGTGAAAACTATTATACTTCTCCATCAAATTCTTTTTCAAATACAATTCTGTGAATTCAAAAACATCTGTTTGTTTCTTTTGTATTACAATTCTCTGATAAACTTTCTTTTAATTTTTTTTTCTATTTTATTGAATATTTTATTTAATCACAGGTATTTTAAAATTCTTGTCAGTTATCTGTAATATCTACATTGGCTAGTTGTCTAATTCACATGGCATCTTTGCTTTAATTATTGGTAATATAGTTTCACCTGTTTGTACATCTAGTTACTCTTTTATTATATGACAGAAATAGCATTAACCTCAGAATTTCCAAAAGATATTCTCTTCCAGCAGAGTAGGCTTTCCCTTGCCATTATTAAGCAGTTGAGAGGATAATAATCTCAAGTCAATGAAGGATTCAAAAGGGGAGGGATAGAGTAAAGTTTTAGTAGGGTGTATGTGACCTGCCTTGTTCATATTTTAATTTCTAAACCATGGCACTCCCTGGACTTTGATCATGAATGTGGTAGATCTTTATCTTCTCAGCTTTGAAAGAACTCCAGAGGTACTCTTTCAGAAGTTTCCAGTTTCCTTTTTTCCCCCACTGTTCTTTTTATTATTATTAATTTATTCTCTTGCATCATTACTAGGCTTTGGACAGTATTTGACTTCTCCACTCAAGTATACTCCCTAGTTCTCACACCACCACAGTCCCTTGGGCACTTCCCTCCCATTCTGAGCCCTTTCTCTCACCCTCCCCTGCTGTATGCTTCAGATCTATGGTCAGCTTGTAATTTTTGTCTTTTTTCCTAACCCTTTGTTTGGTTTCTCTGTATCCCACACATAAGTGAAACTGTCCAATATTTATCTTTTTCCTTTTGATCTATTTCACTTAGCATAATGCCTTCCAGCTCCACCCATGTTGCCACAAGTGGCATGAGTTTATCTTTTTTGATCACTGAGTAGTACTTCATTTTCTATATATACCACATCTTCTTGATCAGTTTATCTGATTTGGGACATTTAGTCTCTTTCCTTATCTTGGGCTATTGTAAATAGTACTCAATAAACATAGGAGAGCATGTTTCCCATTGAAATGGTGTTTTCGTTTTCTTCTGATAGAGTCCTTTACCTCAGGTCCAAACAGGTAAAAATTTTGGCAAATGTCTTCAAGGAGAGTTTGGGCCTGTATCTGAACTTGGCATCTCTCTCTTGTCAAGTCGTTTTATTTGTTATGTGTATTCCAAATAACAAACACTGCTGGAGATTTCCCTTGTCCTTCAGAGGCTTCTAGCCTCCATGTTCTAGGTTGTGCTTTCTCTGTGGCCTCAGAATGCAACAAATATCACAAAGGAAAAACTGGTTATATGTTCCAAATGCATTAAGTTTCCAATGTCACCCTAACCTTGAACAATATTAGATGTTTTACTGAGCTTTCTTACCTTTAGATGACATCTCTGCCTGTGCCAAGTTCAATCTCTAAAGCAAACACTTAGAAAAAGAATGACAATCAGCAACATGGTTTTACTCTTTGACATTTTTACTTATTTATTCCTTTTGCTTCAACTCGTGGAAGCATATTTAATTTATTTGGGTTGTTCTAGGTATTGCCAAAAAAATTTGACCTGCCATAATGTACCTAGAAATAGAAAAGCATTTACATTTGATATCTATAAGTGTTTTTTAAAACTTTTTAAATAAGTTAACTCTCCTGCATTTTCCATTCATTGTCTTAATTTTGAAATGTGGAAAACCATAGAAACATTTTATTGTAATATTTCTTCATCTGTTTAAAAGAATAATTTCCTTTAATTTTTTTCTTCCAATATAAATACCAACAAATCCAAAACTTACTTTTTTTTTTTAATTTAAATCCATTCCATCCTGGTCATGATGTTCAGGAAGTTAAGTTTACCAAAATCTCTCTTAAAATGCAAATATGCACAAATATACTAGATACTATCACTAAATGTAATCAGAAAAAATGGGGATAATCACATAATATTAATGTAGTTACAAAAGAAATGATCTGATATACTGTTTTTAAAATCACATGAACAAAAGAGCAAAGAAAATACACAGAAAAAAACAAATGTATATACTGAGAGAGAAATGGGTAGAAAGCTTCCAAAATAAACATTTGTGGAAAATGATAATTTAAAAAAATACTTTATTCTTTTTAAAGCCTTTTCCACAAATTATCTACAAATAACTTAATTTACACAGCAATACAGCTGGTTTATCAAAACAGTGCAAGAAAACATGTATCAATTTTATCATAAAAATTTAGCTAGAATGAACTTCTAAAAAACAGACAATTCTATTATTCAAAGAGAAATGTGTATTCAGTATTCTCTCATACCAATTAAAGGTGTATGTATATATACACATATATTCAAATACATAATTGCAAAATAAATGTATTCATATTATTAAATCTTTAGAGAAGAATGAGATTTCATAATTATATCTGATATGTTCATTTATTTTATATTACATATATATCACATTTAAGAATCAAGCTAACCACTAAAGGTGAATTTTAACACGGAAGATTTATTTTTTAAAATAGGTAGCCACTCTTATATATTAAGCAAATAGCTACATAATTGATTCCCTCTTTAAGTACTTAGGAATTCATTTGGCAACTGAGGTGACTACTTTGAGCTTCCAGTATGTTTGTTTTCCCAGAGCTGTTGGTACCTAAACAATTCAAAGATATATTTGCAGTTACTGTGATTTAGAGAAATAGGGATGCAAATTTGGCTTTTATTGTATTGTTTTTAAGAATGTTTCTGCAAATTAATGTCACTTAAGATGTTCTCAACTGAGAAAGTTTGAAGTAGAATATTATGGTCAACAATCAAATTTGGAAAAAGAAAAAAAAGAACTCTTTTACCTAAATCCCAAAGGACTCTTTACCTATATGAGTAGGGATAATGATAGTCCACATTTAAAATTACATTAACAGGAAGAAATATTTCACTCCACACTGAGAGATAATTTAGAGGGTGGGACATAATCCTGAGAGCTGTCTGTTTTAATGAAATTCATGGTATGGGGTCAACCAGAGCAGAGTTAACTTCTGCTGGGCAAAGACTTGACACCTGTCAATATTAATATGTGAAAGAGACAAAAAGGTTAAGTTGGAGGTACTAAAGACAACCTTCTTTAATGTTATGAGGCTGCATACCTGCAATTCTGTCAGTGCTCAGTATTTTATCAAAGGAAGATACAGATGAAACTCTCCAGTCCAGTAAATTGGATGGGCCCAAACTGCCATTGGGAGGTGAAGGAAGCTATTGAAAATATTCAGAAGTTTTAGCTCTTTGGATAAATACCTAGGAATGGAATTACTGGGTCATATAATAAATTCACTTTTAGCCTTTTGAGAAATCTCCATACTTCTTTCCATAAGGGCTGGACCAGACTACATTCCCAACAACAGTGTACCAGGGTTACTTTTTCTTCATACCCCTGGCCGTACTTGCTGTTTGTTGAAAGACAAATACTGGGTGGTTTCACTCATATGTGGAATCTAGAGAAACCAAAAAAAAAGATCAAACAAAGATAAGACTGACACTTTAAAGCAGACCTTAGATATGAGACCTTAGATATGAGACACTCAGGAAGGGAGGAAAGCATGGTGGAGTGTGGTGGAGGACAGAAGGTACTTAGGTGGTGGGAAAACAAACAATGGTGACAATTGAGGGAAGAAATTCTATACTGTGAAAAAATAAAGATGTTTAAAAAATGATTAAAGATTTTCTATTACATATTAATAATTTTTAAAAAATCAGAAATTTGAGCTAATGCAGAGTCCCTGCTCTGTCCCCTGGCATCTTCTAAGTGCGCATTACTATTAATGGAGTTGCATATGAATTGAATTGTGGATTTCCTAAAAGCCTGCTTCCTGAGTTAGGGGGTCTGGGCAAATGGCACTCAAAATTAACTCATATATTCAAAGCCATCTATTTTCAAAATGCGTGATAAGCAACACAGGAAGTTTTTACAACTCGCCAGCAAAATCTGAGCTTTCAATCAACAATTTCTTTCACTAAAGGTGTGGAATGTGGAATGGATCCAGAAACACAGATGGCATCTTACATCTGTACATGCAATTTCTTTTTTTTTCCATTCTTATATAATCCTCTATCTCATTTTTTTTAAGACTGATAGAATTTACTGGTAAAATGCATTACTACTTACTGCCTTTGAAAATGTTGCTCACCTCCATTTCACATTTCAGCGATAATTTAACTGTCTTTCAGTATGTGTAGAAAGATTTTTTTAAAAGCCTTATAAACTCCCCTTTACCATATCCTGAATAATTTCAGTAGATTCACTTCTTCCAGAAACCTGTAACTTTTCCAGTATTTAAAATAAATGCCCTTTCCCATACTAATCCTTATTTTCCTAAGATTTATGCTAACATTTTAGTAACTCTTAAGACCAAAATCTTGGAGATCATTTTAATGCAAACCTCTCTTTAATATATGAGTAATGATGTCCAAAAATGTTGTCTATTTATCAAAGGTCACTTTGCTAGTTAGTACTGAGGAGATGAGGAAAACACATGATTACAATCCACAATTGCAGAGTCACAAATAAAAAGACCAACAGAGCCATAGCTCCAAAAATTAATTTCCAGGACTCCAATATCTACATAAAAATCTCTACATTTTTATCATATCTAACACCAAACTTAGAGCCTAAACCATAAACTTAAATTTGCAATATATCCTGTTTTAAGGAATGCCACCAACATCAGGATACTTGAGCATCCAGAAACACAATCATCTTTGAGAATCTCTCATTTACCTATCTACCTAATCCTTTTACTAATCCCAATACCTTCTCCACATGCTGTCCTTTTACCTAAATGTTTTTGAAACTCATTAAGTTCCCTCTACCTCTATTGCTACCACCCCATCTACCCTGCCTTCTCATTTTCTCATAGACCCTCCAGTACCCTCTGAATAGCTTTGCAAGTATCTAGTCTTTCATTTCTTCAAAATTTTTATGACAATTACTAAACCTTTTAGAAGTCTCTAAATAATTCAAAAATAGCTGATGTTGTGGTCCTATTGGCAGCTGGCATCCCATCTCAAAACAGCTTCCATTCCTCCCCCAGCTTCCACCCTGGTTCCATTTCTGTAGTCATTCTTATTGAATCCCATGCCTGCATTTGATCCTGTATACAATATTACCTCAGCAAAAATTGTGCTTCCTCCCACCTTCACTCTCATCTGTCCCCTCATCTTCATTCCCATGAAACTTTCTTTGGGAAGTCTTCTAGAAGGTGCCTCCCTGCAAAACTATTCCTGAGTTTTACCTCCATCAACATCAAAATTTATAATGATATAGTATGTTTGTATGATGTTTTGTTTCATGTGTATTTCTTTACTATAATAGTTATTTCCATTTATTTACTCATTCCCTTAAGACCCAGAACAATAGCTGTCATATAATGCACATTTTAATGGTAGTTTATTGAATAGATGAATGAGCTAATACAAGAAGAGACAAAGGAAAGAATGAAAAGAGAGAGGAGAGAGAACAATTCAATTTTCATATTAAAACCCACCATGAACTTACAAATTAAAATTTACAACTTAAAACTCACTAGGAACTTATAAAGTTCCATTCCATGCTTATATGTTAACCTGGATAATTGTGAGCTCATAGAATATTTACTAGCTCATAGAATATATACTAGGCCAATGTCACAGTTTAATGAAGTCAATCCTAGTTTTCCAAACCAGTCAATTTAAGAGTTTTCTTTCTGGGGTAACAACCACATACAATAGTTATTTATGCCTCGTTTTTAGACTTTCTGCTGAGCTTAATAAACACCCTAAAATGGGCATGAAGAGTGACCTTCCCACAGTGAGACTCAAGTCCTAGAAAAACTTTCAAGATTTTACAGCTCCAGTACCTACTAACTGGCCAATAAGCAATGTAGAAAGCTCTGAAGCCTGATCACACTGAAGCATAATTACTATAAAGTAATTGTGTGTGTGTGTGTGTGTGCACTTCTGTCTCTAAAAAGGTAAAGGTACTGAATGAAATAATCAGCAGGGAACCGATTGAACAACAAAATGGTATTTTTTTAAACTATCCAGGAAAACAGAATCAAGGTGATTTTTATTGTTTGTACTTTCATTTTCTGATACTTTCTTAACATTAGAACCCTCAAAATCCAAAGCAAGGCTAGCAGGACCAACATAGTTATGAGAATTCAAAAATAGAGAGAGGCAGAAAATATCAAACAATGCAATAGAGCATTCATCTGATTACGTGACTTAGAACCTTGGTATAATCTGACTCCCATTAAATGTTTTCTGAAATTGGGATACGAATTTTAAGCTACTCTTAATCCACTTTAACTAGAGCCTATACCATGAATTTAAAATCACCGATAATTCTTAATATCTGGGAGGACAAAGCATAATCCATATTTATAAGTTTCAGAGACAAGATTTGCATTCCCACTTTGGTTTCCTTCATGCTCTATTGACTGCACTTTTTTTTTGTATACGGATATATGCAAGGTTGATTTATAAGTACATGCTGTGAATAAGAAAGTGTGCTTTATAGAACAAGGAAAAGAGTGCTAGGTGTTGAAGAAGCTACCAGAAACACAGATGCCAGAGTCCATAGCCTGGTTTACAGCCAACTCTGTTGCAGGTACAGAAAGAACACAACATTAGAGCAGGGCCTAAATATAAGAGACATGAAATCAGACATAATACCTGTATATCTAGGTTTGGAAAGCCTCAAGGAAGCAAAAAATATCTACAAATATCTCCTTAGGACCAAGCAAGACAGTTGTTCTCAAGCATCTGTGAAATAATTAAGCAGATAAGACATGCTCATAAGATAGTCACTCACTTACAGCAGAACATCTGAAGTACCGGGGTGGAGTGAAATAAAAACTGCTATAGTTCAGAGGAGGATGGTTATAGGATTTTTTTATTTCTTTTGCAAAGACTTTATGTAGGTGGTAGACTTTTCACCTGAATCCTGGTAGGATCTAGAGAGGTAAGGAACAGGCAACAAGGGGAAACCAGGATCAGTGACAATCCCAAAATCTTGCATTTTATTATAAAAGGTGCCTGTCTTTTAAGAAAAAAAAAATGCATATTACATAAGTTAATGGATTATTTGAATTTTAGACATTTTCTGCAGAATTAGGTTTTGAAATTGCATTTTCCACTTATCATACAGCATCTAGAGGGGGGTGTTAAAAGGAGCAGTAGCAGGTTAGTTTCTACCTTTCACAGAGATTTTCCTGTTTATAATTTAAAACAAAACTACTGAAGTACGGAACAAAATAGTAGAAGTCATGCATTTGAAGAAACTGAAGTTAATGGAAAAAAAAAAAAGCTGGTCTATATGTATTATGCCCCCCGCGAGTATTTTATTATTATGTCCTAATATCAGAATAGATGTGCTGACACAATTTTTTTTCCTTAGAAAGGAAAGTTGTTCTTTTATTATTTAACATTCTTATGCTTAAGCCTGCTTATTGGTATTTAATCAGCAGGTACCAGCTTCCTTATTTTATAGATGTACATAATAAAGGAGAAATAATTCACCTAAGGTTAAAAAATAAATCCAAATATACTAGAATTAGAATTCCCAATTCTTTTTATTTAGCTGGATATTTACTATTTGAACTACACTTTGCACTAATAAGCCACTCTAATAACATCCAAATGTTTCTCTCTCCTTCCTTCTATCCTGATAGCCAGAGCTTATAAATTTTGAACACTTCAATTTGATTGTATCTCAAATATAGATTAATGTGGCAACAGTGATAATTATTTAAAAAAATGACTGTTGGCAGAAGCACTTAAAAAATGCTTAATTCTCTCAGCTCATTTGAGCTATATATTGAATAGATATACAAGACTGACAAGCAGTGAACTATGCAGAAAAAGAACAGGGGACATGATGGAGTGTTTCAATCAATCAGTAATAATATTATATTCATCTCTTTCACTTATTGAAGACTTACTATTCCAGGAAATACACATATAATATCTCTCATTCTAATGAAAAATGTAAGATGGGCATTATTATATCCATTTAACTAATACCAACATTTTGTGTTCACACAAACACAGAGAGGTTAGATAACTTGCCCAAGACTATCCAACTAGTAAGTGATACAAATTGAGTCTTTCCTTCCTTATTGCCCAGAACCTCATCACCTCTCACCTACCATTTTTTTTTTTTTTTTTAAAGCGACAGTCTTTTTTTTTTTTTATTTATTTGTTCTGTTTTGTTTATACAAGCACTGGGTACAGTCAGAAGCGCGGGAGGGGGAGAGAATTCACCAGAGCCAGAGCGGGGAGCAGAGCAGGCAGAAGGACCGAAGTACACTGCTGAGGAGAGCAGCGGGCGGCAGGAGAGATCTGCGCGCCATGTGGGACCCTCCTCCGGTGGCCGGGGAGCAGCCGGGGATCGAACTGGCGCCGCAGAGGCCGCGGGCAGCTTCGCAACCCAGCGCTCAACCGCTGCGCCACCGGGGAGGCCCTCACCTACCATTTTTTTTAAAGATTTATTTATATATGTATACAAGAAATGGGGTACAGGCCAGAGTTGCAGGGGATAAGAGGATTCACCAGAGATGGAGTGGGGAATAGAACAGGTAGACTGACTAAAATACACTGCTGAGGGGAGTAGTGGGCAAGACAGGAGAGGTCTGCTGCACCATGTGGGTAACTCCCTGGCTGGCCAGGGATCAAACTCATGCTTCAGTGGCTGTGGATAGCTTCACAGAGCTGTATTTAAATCCTTGTGCAACCAGGAAGGCCCTCACCTACCATTTGGTGTATTCTCATACCATATGTATACCTGTCACTGCTACTACATATGCAACATTTGCTCCTTCTATTTTAAACACCTCAGGTCCCCTGAACCAGCCATGCTACCCCATGCCTCTGTGCTTATGCATGGAATGGTCTTCCTACTTTTCCCTTAGTGACTTCCTGTTCTTCCTTCAAAGCTCAGCTCAGGAGTCTCCAATCTAAGGCCTTTTCTGACACCAGCCTGGAAGAGCTGATCATATTTTCTTTTGAGGCCTATGCATAGCCCCCACAAAAGGCTGAGCTTATTCACTATATTTACATGCATGGACCCCTTGTAGAGACCGGAAGCTCCTTGAAAACAAGAACCATATTTCATTTGTCTTTGAATTCTTCAAACTTAGCACAGTCCTGAAACCTAGCTGGTATTCAATAAATGGGAATAATTGGGTAGAAGTTTAAGCAGGACCCAAAGTGATTACAGATGATATGGAGTCTATAAATCCTTTTCCTATTACAATGTCACTGTGATTGCAGTCAGCAGTCTCAAAGAGCAAAAGGTTTTCTTTCAATGCTAAGGAGTGAATTTTTAAAATTATGAAATAAAGAATTTTTATGCTGCATTTTAGTTAGAAATTATATCAGTTACTCCTTAATTTGCTGTTCATGTCCCTTGTTACATTTATTAATTATCAAAGATATTAGCTGGCTTGAACAACTGCTTGCTCCCTTATAGTCCATCTGTGCTCTCTTCTCAATAATGTATTGAAGTCATAAGTACAGGATTTATTGCCTCGGTGATTTCCATGGCACAAATTGTGATTTCACTACAGCACTGAACAGAAGGGAGAGCTAATGGTAGAGGTAGAAAATGCTTAATCAATACCACTCATGGCATAAATTTAAAACCCTAAACCCCCAAGCAGATTTTGAAAAGGGTTACACTCAAGGCCCTCATCTCTAGAAATGCATTTACTGCACAATGAAGTTGAGAATCTCTTTCCTATCAAAATCTCAATTACTCCACAGGCTTCTTAGGGTTCTACTGAGTCTATGAATAACTGAGGACCCAAAGGAGAAAAAATTCCAGAAGGAATGAGGTGGGACTGTATTACTTTCAGGAAGTAGGGTTTTTTCTCCCTCCACAAACATGACTTTTTTTTTTTTAAAACAAAAAAGATCAAATATCTATTGTGCACAGAAAAGAAAATTCAGAATTTAGGGCTGAAAGAGAGCTTACAGAGAAGATACCAGCCCCGGAACTGAGGAAGTCACCTTCTTACCTGGGTAGACCAATGAATGGACCACAATATTACAAGTCAAGACACTGGACAGATTTTGATGAGTAGAGCCATTTACTTACTATATTAACCAAATTCTCATGAGTACAGCATAACTGGATCACTGACCCAGGCAGGCATTTCTGCTATGATCTGTGCATTTCAACAGAAGACACCTGTGCATTTGACAATAAAGCAGGTGTGCACCTAAAGCTCGGTAGGAACAATTGTGAACAAGGGAGTACTAAGCATCCTCATGTAAAGACTTCTGCATTATTAAATTTCTTGAACTTTGAATCACTTTAAATACCCACAGGAGCTATCTAATTTATTAGAGAAAGTCTTCCTTCCTTCAAAACCATGTTGAGAATGGTCTTAGAGTAAAAAGAAAGTCCTAAGATATAGCCCCTTTTCATTGAACACACTGTGAGGAACAATCAATAAATGTAAGGTTTAGCAAACAGGTCCAATTTTTTGGTCAATGTTCTTTCACAGGGCCACTGTGTAGGAAATGTCATCTCACTGCTAAATGATAGCCTTATTTTTCTTGCCACACTCATCCCTGAAAGAGAATCACTTTATCCCATTGTATTATTTTTTCATTGTCTATCTGAATACAACATTTCAACAATGTCCTTAGAATTTTAATTACATTCAAGCTATATGTGAAATTTTATTATTTTTATGTTCTATGTTGATTTTTATCTTTAAATTTCCCTTCAGAAGAAACTAAAATCTATGTTATTCAGATACTAGATAGTGATCACTGCTCAACATTAGCACAACAGTTAGACAACTATATATCATTCCTCCTGCCTAATAATTTAAATGGGTCTCAATTTTATAACCCTAAATAAAAAAAAATTATTAACATTAAAAATAAATAATCCATTCATAATTATTATTTTACATAATTATTTCTTTACACAGGCATTTTGCATAGTTCCTGTTACACATTTTAAAGCATTTAATTTACTTCTAAAAGTTTCAAATATTTTATTAAAATGCAAATAATTGAAGCAAATAAAAAGGCATGTAGAAAGAAGGGTAAGAAAATTCTTATCACTGATCTATTAAGATAAGAGAGACATATGGTTAATTCAGTTGGGAATATAATCAATCATTTCCTAATGTCAATGCCAGCTCAAAGAAAAGTTGCCTTATTTTTAAAAAATTTCTCAAGGAGAATGTGGGATCAGGAGCTCCATGTTTCCCTATAAACAAGTACAAAATATCATACACTGAAATCATTCTCTTTGCATCTATATTCGTAAGTTGTTTCATGATTACCTATTAATTTTTTATTTTAATTCACACGTTCTGCAAGATGATAGAAGGTCAAATAGAGTGGGAAATCTATCCTCCTATCTATTACTTCATTGTCTTTGACTGTCTGGTGTACAATACTACAAAAACTTATGAGTGAGGAAAAAGAACAGGAAGAAATTACCCAGACACTCCCATTAGGGAAAAAAGTCACTAACCAGGTTGTGTGTGTGTATATAAAAAAAAAGCTTATACACATAAAATATGCTTACATATAATGTATATTATAAATTACATGTATTATATAGAACATATAATGTATTAGACATAAATCTATATTATCTTACAAGATATCAGAACATAATTGATGGATTGTAAAGCTCAATCTGAAAAGTGAAAACCAGATATTAACAGTTATGTTAATTTAAACATTAATCTACCAATCTACCCTAAGATCCTTTCAGGTAAGAACATCTTCTCTAGTAGCCACAAGAAAAATAAATATTTTGACCCCTACATTAAATTAGAATTTCTAAATTTACATTAAATGTCACTAATTATAAATTTTTGTAAGATTCATGAAAAGTTCTTCCTTTTAAAAATTTTGACACTTAGTTAAGGAATACTTAAATATTACAATGAATATTATAAGCTACTAATTCTAGCCATAATGATGTAATATTAAAGTTTTTCACAAAAAATGATATCCTACAGAGAACCTACATGAAGTATATGTTTATAAATTAATGTTCATCCTTTATCACTGATCTGCTGTTATTCAGGTTATTAATTAGCAGTATAAATTATAAAACATAAGGAACCAACAGTAAAAATTCTTACATAAAATTGTATCATTATTTTATATTTGATTCTTTTATAATGTTACTGTCCAGCCATGTTAAAGGGAATTAAAAACCTATTCTCTGAGTAGAGTATCCTGATGATAGTAAAGAGATTGTTAAGCAACCTTAGACTTCACATTTTTTTTTTTTTAGAATTGAGTTTTAAAATGCCCAATCTGGCCTAAAGTATTCAGATTTTTTAAATTGCATATGATATTTACATTGAAACTTGAGTTGAAAATAATCTACATTGTTAATGACACAAGGTGGGCCATTAAGAAAAAACACCTCATTTTTAATGTAGTTTGATTTAAATTAATTTTATTAAAGTCACAGTTGAAGATTATCAACATAATTTTCTGACCGATCACATAACGCTGATCAAAGACACAACCTTTTAGTTTGTTCATTATTACTAAAAAATGAAAGATGTTTTATCTCTTATGTAGCAAAGTAACAAAATTAAGCCTTGAAAATGATAGTTGATAAATACTACATGTAACTTTAACTAAAAAAGAGACTAATGTTAAATGAAACAATACTGAAAAGAACTACACACCCCATCTTCAGTATTACTTTCAATCATTATAATGACAATCATCTTTCATATAATCTGCATGTGCTAATTCAACTTTGAGTTGCTATTTACTTAAAAAGCAACAAGAATTATTTTGCTATATTATAATAAAAACTATACCATTAAGACTTATCTTGTGTCATATACAAATTGGAAGTAATAATTAGGTTAACTGTACATATTAGCTCATCCCTGATCATGAAATCTTCATTACAAACATAAAGATAAAAATATAAACCTTTATAAAGTAGTTCTGTTCCCTTACAATCTTTCCCCTAACAAGAATTTTCAAAATTTTACCAATACCAAAGCACATATAACTCAAGAAGTCTTTACTCTCTATAGAATTTAAAATCTAGACAATGTTACTACAGCAGAAATAATGATAATATATAAAATAAGACCAAGAAGATCAACTCAAACATGGTGTCATCTACAAATTGCCTCATGGAAAAGGCAAGAGATCTTCCCCCAACTCCCGTCATATCCTGCACACACTTCCAGCTACCAAGGAAAAAGTATTTCACAGCTGATTTCTTGTGAGGCCAGTGTATTGGTTATGTTCACTCAGGTTTCCAAGAGCAGGCAATAATGGATGGATGGATGGATAGACAGATGGTGAGTGGATGGATAAAAATAATGGCACATATTGTTACTTACATGTTTATAAATTCTAAAGAAATTCATGGGGCAGGAGCTCATACTCACATAATCAGACTCATTCGAGGGGTTTTCATAAAGGTAGTAATATTTGAAATCTCCAAGTGCAGAACTTTTATACAACTTAGCAGACGCATATTATTCCAGTTGAGTTCAAAGATAATTTCAACCAAAATATCAATTAACTAAATAATAAGTTTGAAGAGAAACTCAATACTAATTAGTAAATAGTCATGTTATTTGAAAGCCTATTTGATTGGATGATAACTACTAGGATTCAATGAACCCTGGAGTGCTGCCCTCCGAGTCCTAGGCAGAAATGAGAATCCTAATAATGTTGTGATATCAAAGTCCTGGTAAAGAAAGACAAGCTTCGAGATCTGGTATGTCATAAATGTAGAATCTGTTTATAAAGAATACAAGAACTGCAAGATAGTGGAGAATAAAAACCAGTTGGAAGGCAAGTAGGATATCAGAAATCATAACAGGGAATTCCAATGTTAGGGAAATTCCATGAAGAGCATCTCTATGGGACTCACAATGACATGTCAGTCATATTTACAGAGAGTTGTTCTCACCAGTTACTTCTATAACAATACCAAATACTTGTTATTTGTTGTTCATTTTGTACTGTTTAATTTATTTGGTGATTTTCATTCTCATAGAATTATGCAAAACCTAGATTTGAAATATCTGTAAAGGCTATATCTACATGATTTTTTGAGTACTATGGTAGCTGCAATTTCTACAAAAAAAAGGAAAAGAAGATAGTTTTCAAAATGATTAACAATGGCACCTCCTCACATAATATAAAGAAACAGATTTGGAAACATAGTGTCAAGATTAGTGGGGCCTTTGAGCCATACTCTCAATTCGGGTTCCATCACTTTACCTGACAACAGTGCCAATTTAGCAGGCATCGGACTGTGCAGAAAGATTTGCATGTAAATGAAAACAGTTTGGGGCATTTTGCTTTGCCTCAGTAAAAAAGAAACATCCCGTTTTACTAGCAGTACAAAAATAAAAAGGAGGTTAACACAGAAGGATCCAAGGCTGAGTCCATTTCTGAGGAAGCTAATTTGGCAGGTGTACCAAACTGTTGGAGATCATGGGGCATGCTTCTAGAGACTACTTAAGAGTTTGGAACATGCAGGTGTGGAAAGTATGAAAGGACAAAGTGCAGACATAACATTCTAAAATTTATAGGAGAAAAATCACTAAATGAAGAATGATATTTTATTTTTAATATTGTTTTTTAAAGTTTCATATATTTAATATCAATAAATAATACATTTTACAATATATAAAATGTTTAAATAATTTTTAAATAAAATAAAGAAGGATCTCAAACATTATAATGTAGTGTTATATTTCTCATCATTAGCGTGGAGTTTTGAAAATTCATTGCAGCCCTCTACTTCCATAACAGAATCATAATGGCTTGGTCTTGACATCGATAGACTTTAACAGGATATTTTATGGCCATACCACCCTGAAAGTGCTGACCTTGGAAAATAAGCAGGGTCAGCCCTGGTTACTAGTTGGATGAAAGACTTGGATGAAAGACTTTGGCAGATAATATTAGACATAAGGGCCATGCATTCTGAGATGAAGGCTTTTAATTTATTCCAAGACTATATTAAGTACCCATTATTCAACAAATTCATCCATTTATGTATTCAGTCATTCCACAAGTATTTAGTGCTTACTATAATTGAAGGACCATATGTGAAAATAAAAAGCATAGAGAACTATGGTTAGTCATAGAATTTAGCACTCATAAGGGTTATTATTTAGTATGAAACATGCTGCACAAGTGAAGAACACAGAAGACTGAACTCAAAATGTACACACCATAAAAGTAGTATTAAGGAAGTACCTTGAAGACAGAGAGTAAGAGGAGTGAATGGGTGATTGAGAGATGCCAATGGGGAGAAATTAAATGCTCTCCCTTTATGGAATCCTCTCTCTTCCACTTGTTAAGCATGTGTTAGAAAGGGTATGTTCCGTCCAGAAGCCTTGGGGACAATGTCTTGGTGTATCTTCAGCATTTAGCACAGTACCAGACTCTCATAAGACACTCAGCAAATCTTTGTGAAGTGAATAATCTAATGAATGAGTATCTGTTTGGTTTGATAGATACTTGTATGTGAATTTATGAAAATGATGCATATAGCCAACACCTACTTATTTCCTGTCACAAAACTGAATGACAAATTGCTTTGTGAAAAAAAAATACATTCCCGAGTGGCAATATCATTTAAATATTTGAGTGTTTTTTAAGTGCAAAGATAAAGATACCTGCATTTCCTAAAGCTCACAAGTGATAGGTGCATTTTTGAGATTTGCAAAACACACAAAGCTAAAATTCAGGAGTTTTTCTTTAATTCATTTTGGTGCAAGGAGAATTCTAGACTTTCAACTCATTTTCTTTTTTTTTCACTTTATTATTTCACTTTGTAGGAATCATCGTAATGACTTTCCATACAGAAGTCAACAAAAATTGTTATCCATCTGCAAACAATGTTTTCACATTATTTTCAAGTTACAGACACTTGAAATTTTTAAAAATCATACTTATTGGCTTGTTGGAAAAGTCACGAAGTAGTTTTTCTGTTTTTTAAGCAAAAAATGAATCATGACTTTTCTGACAACCAAATCGTTCCTGCCTTAATATGCTATATTGTGATATTAGGACACAACTGTTATTTTAAATGGCAAGTAACTCTTAAGAAATGTCCAAAACTGAATACTAAGACCCAGGTTACATCTGAGAATTTTAAACTTTATTATTTTTAAAGTATTTTTTATTTAAAGGTAACAAAACATAAATTCAGATTCTTAATTACTTCTTGAAAATGTTTATTTAAATAAATTACTAGTAGAATCAACATAATTAAAAATTAACGACCCAACAGTCTGTTGTACTCATACAAACTAACCATTAGAAAGCTAAAGAGTTCCAAGAGATAGCTTTTCAAAAAATAAATCAATTTCAAAGTAAAATATATTATCTCTGTGAAAGAGTCTATAAATGTAAATATTGAATCACTGCTCATCAATATTGAGTTTTGTCAATAAATCAGTGAAATAACATTATTTTCAAAGAAAAATGACTAGTTTGGACCCCAAATAGAAGAATGCAATATTTGGTAGAATCAGTCAATCAGAGTACAGCATGCATATATGTATGTCTTATACATATGTGTTTCCCAGAGTACATGTAAGGTTCATGTCCCAGTTCCAAAAGACTGATCAAATGCACACACAACACACCCTACAAAAATATATAGACTGTGCTCTCCCTGATTCTAATAACTATTATAATTCATATGTACATCTCTACAGTGTCCTTATTGACACATAAAAATATATATCTATTGGCTCCTGTACACATATACTATATATTCTCAGTATCACCAATAGGTTCCAGAAAACTGATTTTAAGCCAAAATAAATAGCCAAACCAATTTTCCATGGGTTGTTTGATACAAATAAGAGTCAAGTTCCTATGGCATATTTCGTCACAAAAACACCATCAAACTTCTATATAGAGATCCAAAACACTTTCACCTGAATAAACTATATGTTGTATTCATTCATTCATTCCTTTTCCAAACTACTTCTTCCAGTTCTGGATCTCAGGCAACAAGAAACTAGCCTGGCTGTCCAAGGAACAAGGAAGAAACCATCTCTGTACAGGATACTATTCTATAACAGGGCACATTAACACACACACACTCACACACACAATCATGCTGAAACACTTGAGACACATCAGTTTACCTAATGTACACATCTTTCAGATGTGGGAGGAAACCCAAGTAACTGGAGAAAACACATGCAGAAGGGGAAGAACTTGAAAACTTTACACATACAGTGACCCTGCCAAAGTATTGATTTTTTTTTCATCAACAATATAATAAAATGATATCAAACAAATATATATGTAGATACACACACACACACATTCTTTCACACACACAAAATGTCTGTTGTCTCACCTTATCCATTGCCATCCTTTACTCTCCTGCATTAGCTATCTTCCAAAATAGTTTGATCTTGCCAAAGAACAGAAATTGTCCTTTTCATTGTTTCTCCATATGCTCAATCCTGCTGTCCCCCAACATAGAAAGAAATCAATTTTCTATGAAACAAAATAACATTTTGCATGTTTTATTAAAAACAAAAGTTAATGTCATGTAATTGGAAATATTTCTACTAATTTCCAAGTCAATAAAGAAATTTACTTTAAAATCCCTATAGGCCTCCATAAACAATTTTTTATATATTTGTATCCTAGAGTATATATAAGCTATTGAGTGGGGAATGTGCCAGCAGGTCCATAAGACACACTGAGGGACAAGTCATGGAGCAGGTTTGCAAGACAAGACTCTGCTGCTCAATGAATAGCCCTCTTGCTATTTATTAGCAGTAATAAACTAGCAGGATTGATGTGACAATCAGCAGGAGGAACACAGTCCATGGGAGACAAAGTGTAATCAATTTTTATGGGGAATGGAGAGGACATGTCTACATTCACAGGGAGGAGTTCCTGTGCAGGTACTTGATGTAATTCCTTTTTTTTTTTTAAGATTTATTTATTTATTTATACAAGCACTGGGTACACTCAGAAGCACGGGAAGGTGAGAGAATTCACCAGAGCCAGAGTGGGGAACAGAACAAGCAGACTGACGAAGTACACTGCTGAGGGGAGCAGCGGGCAGCAGGAGAGGTCTACGCGCCATGTGGGACCCTCACCCGGTGGCCAGGATCAAACCAGCGCTGCAGATGCTGCAGGCAGTTTCGCAACCCAGCACTCAACCGCTGCGCCACCAGGGGAGCCTCTGATATAATTTCTGAGCTACTCCCAGGCCACCTCAGACCATGGCCACACAATCAGTCAAAGGCTACATAGGCAACCCCAACTGCCTCCTGATGTTGGCCACAGTCTTAGGGCAGTCATGCAGAAGTGCTTCTTTCAAACCCTACAGTACAGGTACATAGAGTGGCCACAATAAGAGTCCTTTCCCAGTCCAAAATGTTCTTCAGATTAGATTATTTTCCTTACCCATTATATTGGCCAAAATGACTTTAGTAAGAAGCAGAGGGCTAATATTTTGAACTGTCATCATCTACCCAGATCATGAAGCCCTGATAAACTATATGTTTGTTTCCTAAGGACCAAATGGGCAAGACAGTACCATTAAGCTATGGTATAGCATAGGAAATCATAGTGCTCACTCTTCTGGAAATAAAACCCAAATGTTGGGAACTGATATATAAACAGTATCAGACACATTATATTTTGTTCAACTCTCTAGCCTCCAAAGCCTGCATAAGTTAGATAAGTGATAGTCAGCTAAGTGGTGTTATTTTAGACTAATTACTTAAACTCTAATTTTTGTTTTCTCAATTATAAGATGAGAACAATTATATTTACCTTCAGCAGACTTGGAGGTTTAAATAAGATTACAATGTCCAGCAAGGTAACTAACAAACAACAATTGCTCAGTAAATGGTAGTGTTGATAATGAAGAAGATATGAAACTCATGTCCAGGAAGATGTCAACCAGGAGATGGAACAAATGCCCATAGTTGCTAACATGAACTAGGCAGAGAGACCACTATGGAAATTCTAAAGATTCTTAATTGAGAACTGTAAAGGCAGTGGTATGACATATATACACACATATGTATGTATACTCATACTCATATGTACATATGAAATAATATTTTTAAGGAAACTAATTTCTTAGGAAATATAAATTCCACTGTTTTCCAAATGCAAAGTAATGCTTCAGATATGACCAAAAAGAGACCCCCGAAATGCATTCACTGTTTTCCACATGTTTCTTGCTATGAGTTAAGTAAAAATGTAGTTAATCTTATTCAGAAATGAACTTACAATGTTTAGTTTTATTTGCAACTCTATTGGCTAGCAAGACCAGACTTGCAATCATTAAAGCAAACAAGGTAATGATATTTTGAGCCAAGAGAATGGTAACATAGCTGATGAAGCAGGTACATGAAAAAGATAAATGTCACTGATGTCAAAAGTTAACTGACAAGTAATGGGACATATGAAAGAACAGACAGAAGAGTCAAAGTTTATTGGTGAAGTTAAATTAATTGATAAGTGCTCCCTGTAATAAAATAGGGACCGAAGGAAAAAAGAGTCAGTTTGGATGCAGATATGCCAAGCTCAGTTTGGAACAAATTTAGAGCTAAATTAGAGAAATGTTACTAATTGCATAAATACTATAATGCCTACTCCCTATTTATATATTATTTATTTATATATTTGCAAAAGTAAAATAATAGGTCTCTGTAATGGATATATTTGGACTTTTAGTGGTGAACCTAATATATGCAGATGTTGATTTGTAATATACACATCTGAAACCCATTTAATGTTATAGTGAAAGGGTATGTCAATGAAAAACTTAATAAAAGAATATAATAAGACTCTTACAAATTAAAATAAAGAAAAACTGATAGTGATAAAAGCTACATCTCAAAAAAATAATTCCTTTGTAAAGTAAGTCTGATCCTTTCACAATGGCTACAAAAACCATAAAGTATCCATTCAAAAACTTAGAAATTTATAATAGTTGTTAGATAACATTTGGTCTTATAAAAATGGAGGCTTTCCCTCATAAAATGTGGTACAACATGGGCATTCTACCCAAAAATAATCAATAGTTATACAGTTACTCAAAACTATTCAGAAATAACAACAAACAATTCCTGTGCTTTATAATTCCAAGAGGGAAAAAATCTTTTTATAACCCCCTCTTAAAAATGGACTGTCTTTTTTTTTTTGAGTATTGCACTTAAAATAAACCTAGCTCTCCATCAGAAGGGCTATTAAAATGATTTGGAACCAACTGATTAGAATATGAGCAACATATATGCATGCTCATATACACAGCATATATTCATATAAACATAGATTTATTATTTATGCAGTGAATATAAGGTTAAAAGGACCATTTATACTTAGTCACAAATTGAGAAATAAAAAAATTATTGTTTCTTTTCAAAAGCAAAAGCTCAAATATAATTTATGAATGGGAAAAATGCAATTAATAAGAAGTTACTTTTATTCATCTAACTTTTTAAAATTTTAGTTTGTAAAAGAAACATCCCTCATATTTAGTCAAACACTGGAAAGTTGCTGCCTAGGTAAATATCATTGATATTCAAAACAGTAACTAATTTAGTAGAATCAAATTTACCTTAAGGAGAATTTCCTTAATAATTGATCAACTACTAACTTTCATTGTTAGAATAGCGTATAATAATTTCTTAGCTCAGACTTCAGATGACATTGCTTTCTGCAAAGCAAGATTTCATACCCTGGATCACTGTAAGTTATGCCTTAGAAATAATTATGTCACATGGAAAACCCTGGTCTGAGGTTGAAGGAAACTGTGAGTAATTATTAATAGATTATCAAGTTAAAATACACTAAAAGAAACCTATTTCTCATAAAAATGACCAGAAGATTCTACAGACACTTTAGAGTCTTCTAACAGTCTACGAAAACAGACTTTAAACCCCCTACTGCCCTTCCTGGAACCATTCTGACTAAATAGTCAGTCATCCAGGGTCATTGCTCATTTTCATTTTATGAAATAACATATTTAGGTCATCTTCAAGTAGACCAAGTGATTAAATTTCCAAAATAAGATAATAAGCATAAACTGGACTGTCCTGTTGAACAACCTAGCCACAGAAGGAAACAGTTATGGCAATCCTGCTTCAGTATATTAATATACAAACATATTAATGAACAGAGAACACCAATGTCAGACTGAAAAGGGAAAAGCAAACAAAAGTCATTTGAAGGTTGTGTGAAGAAAGAGAAGAGGCTGTTGCATTTAATGATTTTGTGACAGGAAAGGATTTACATGGATGGTATGTGAACCTTAAGATGTTTGTTTAATGGCAGCAGATAGTTATTTCGTCACTATCCATCCACCATCTATACATATATAGATATGTTTTATATAGATAAAAATATGCATTAGTTGTCTAAAACTAATGTATCACCAAAATCTACATTTCCCATATCTGATTAAAATGACTTTGAAATTATAATTGACTGTAAAATTATACATATATGTGTGTTTTGTATATAATACATATTGTGCATATATGTATATCATTATAGGTATGTACTCATAACTACAAATGTGAATATATCTAATGTCAACTCTTAGAGTTTCAAAAAATTTAAGTCAACCTGGGAAAGATACACTATGATGCTGTATTGAGATATGGCTAGTTGTTAAATTCTACTTACTGATACATCTCCTTATGTTATTTTCTATATATTAAGATGTCATCAACTTTAAGAATCATTGTCAATTGCAGGGGGAAAGTACACATTAAACATCCACGTTGAAAAAGTACAAACATGGCATCCGTTGTTTTAAAATAAGATATATCCAAAAATAAATTCTAAAGAAAAGAAAAATTTTTAATAAACAATGAGTTACCTACTTAATTAATATGATTCAAATTAGGGCTTTCACTCTGGGTACCAGCAGCCTCTAGACATCAAGTCGAGCAGAAAAGCATATGTTCAAACACATACATCCATAGAATAGATGAATGATTATTATTTTTCATAAATTGTGACCACAGATATTATAAATCATTCACAGTAGAGTTAATTCCAAGTAAGCCAGGAATGATATATGCATGAAGTATAAGTTTTTTATGATAAATAAGAACAAGTAAATAAAATCCTACAGATATATGACCCATGGCTTTGATTTCCCAGAGGCTAATGTAAAACTCTTGGACATAGTCACAGTTCTATTTCCATTCTCTCTTATAACTCAAATCTATTCATGGTGCACAATTACTTTTGCATAATAATATAGGTTAGTTATCTAAGGTATTACATCTGTAACAAAAGGAATTCTTATTTTAAATGAGCATCTCTGGAAGCATCCAATTTACTCTCTGATCTTTCAATCATTTAGACTTTTTTTAAGTATATGAAGTTTATTCACACATCAATACTGCATGCTTTTCAATTAAAAAATCCACACAGATAGAAGAGTCACATAGTATCTTAATTTGAGAAACTAGTTTACATTTCTGTCTCCAAGGTATAAACCCAATATATTTGATACATTGAAATGTTAACATTAAAAACAAATAATAATCTCAAAATGATTGAATACTTCTATTGAATAGAAAATATTTGTTCAACCAACTTTTATTTAAGGAGAAACAAATACAGGCAGAATTGTAAGGATGGAAGGAGAAGAGGCAAAGAGGGGTCATATGCATGGAGAAAAGTGCAAAGAAAGTAAAGGAGTTGATAAAGTAATAAAACAGACATTCTATTGATTTTAGTTTGAGGATCTAATAATATCAACTGAGATCAGAAAGGATCATGTACTCAATTTAGTCTCATGTACTCGAACAGAATATATTTTACTCACGCACTAAAATGGAATGGAAGTTTTTATCCAGGGAAATTTTAAAAAATGAATCAGTAATTAAGTTATTGAACAAAGATCAGGGCTGAAGTTTCCTCAAATCATGTACTTTGTAGAACAAGTTTTTAATCTTATTTTAAAAATGTGAATAATTGATAGACTTTGACATCAGATTAAATTTCAGACTACTCTTTTGTCTGTAACATGTTTTGTGTCTGCTTCTAACAGTCACTCTTGCTTTTTCCTCAGCTCTTTAGGACCTGCATAATTTCATTAAGCCACAATTAGCAAAGGAGTCCCTTCCACATACATGTCAATGGTTACTTCAGACTTTCTTAGGGCTATAGATTCTTCCTTGGAATTCTAGAATTCTAATTTTTAGATATATAAATGAGGCTACAAATATTAATGTTTCAAAGGATTCTCATGGTGAAATAAATATTAGGAAATAACTAGGTAAGAAGAGCCAAAATATCTCACCTAGACAATTTTTTTCTGCCGTGGTTCTCAAAGGCTGTGGCGTGGATCAACAGCACCAGCATCATATGCAAATGTACAAGAAATGTTCAGTCCAGGCCCAATGCCAGGCCTACTGAATCAGAAACTATGGCGAGCTGGTAGGGGTTAGAGTAGAAGAAGGGGAGGTGAATTTTACGCAAATACAAATTTGAGAATGATTGTTACATTGTATCCTCATTCTATATAGGACCAAGTACTAGTTTTATTAGTTTTAAAACCAGTTTTACCTCAGTGAGGAAAAGCATTTTTCCCCAAAAAAAATTAGCATTTTCAGAACCCACAGGCTACTATTTATCTGAAGTTTCTAGTTAAGAATTGAGCTGCTCCTCAGCCTGTAAAATTGTTGCACCAGGGTCTCCCTAGTGGCACAGGTGTTAAAGTCTCAGCACTATCAAGCCATCACCACCTACTGCAGCATGAGTTCCATCCCTGGCCAGGGAGCTGACCCACATGGTGCAGCAGACCTATCCTGTCTCGCCCGCTGTTCCCCTCAGCAGTATATTTCAGTAGATCTGCATGGTATGCTCCCCACTCTGTCTCTCGTGAATCTTCTCATCCCCTGCACTTCTGGCCTACACCCCAGTTCTTGTAGGGAGAAATAAAAAATAAATCTTTAAAAAAATGGTGCATCGTGCTTTAGCATGAGAATGAAGGACATTAGTGAGATAGCACGGGACAGTGGAGTCACAGATATAAAGGTAGAGCTTAATCAGCTCAGCACTGAGCAGTATCCAAATCTTGCCCTGAAAGATGTCTGTATTTTTATAACTGACTTTTCTCATGTCATTTTTTCCCAGATACCTTTATCAATGAATGTGTCAACATTTCTGGCATACGACCAGCCCACAATAAGTTACTGTGGGGTGCATCATGAACTTCTCTCTCATAAATCCTTTGAAACGAATGCACAGGAAGATACGATGGAAACACACCTAGAGACTGAGCTGGACCTGAGCACAATTACAACAGCTGGCCGAATCAGTGACCATAAACAGCAGCTGGCTTGACTGAGCTAAGTGGTAGCCAAGGGTTGCCACCAAACTGTAATCTCAAGGACAAAATGAGGAAGATTTGTTCATTGTGGACTCTCAAAGCAAAGCAAAACAAATCCCCTGTTTAAATAAACAAAAATCCAAGATTTGATTCATGAAATAAAGAAGACATGAATTGTTTTAAGTCTACACTTTGTAATTAGCTAAGTTGTGCAGTATTTTTTGACTTAAACAGAGTATGACCCTGAAAAAGGAAAAAGAAATCTTTTTTTTTTCCAAAACTCATCCTACCTACCTGTAAAAACTGTACAGAGCTAATGTATTTTTCATATTGTAAAGTTTCAATTATAGGAACAACTGGTATGTACAGTACCATAATTTAATTACATTTTACTTTACAAACTTTACACATTTCAGTTTCTAAAATTTGAAATTAACAAAAATTATTTCTTGTGTTATACAGTTATTCAGTTTTGTAGGGACTGTTTTGTTACTGCTTTTGTGCCCAAAAACCTTGACTCTAAAATTCTGTGCTGTGCAAAACATGCACGATTTTTATCATGCTTACTGCGTAGAATTTTATCTACTTGTTCCAGAAATAATACATTAACCAAAAAGGGTTTAATTGTTGAGACTTGTAAGAAGTTCTTCAATTACATAGACAGGTTTTTCTTATAAATGAAAAAAAAATCAAAGATTTTTTTTTAACACTTCTCAGACTTAACTGTTGCCTTGAATTACAGCCTAGTTTCTAAGCAGTGAAATGTAATGATAAAGAGGGATGTTTTAACCACATATTTCCGAATGAATGACTCATTATTTCATTCTTCTGAGTAACCCATTGTTAAGGGTGGGGGCAAGCATGGACAAAGCATCACTGGAAACAAAGGCAGTAACCACAGCAACAGACTAATACACTTAAAAGGTGCAGCTGCCAATGACAAAGAAAAACTTTTGTTACATCTCATTATTTTCAGGCCAAGGTGGGAGGAGAGAGCATTATAACTGTACAGTAGCAATTTTTCTCCTAATTAACCCAAAGCGGTTTACCTAAAAATAACTATCAGTCAGTGCAAAATGTGCCTGGTTATAAAGACAAGGTCTCATTTAAAACTATGAGACTATATTTTGGGAATATCTCAAAGGAAATAGCTGAAAATTTCGCTTTGTGTGCTACATCAATTCTCTCCTGGGGGAGAACAGCTCATTCAATATAAATATGAGCCATTGTGGAGAGTTTTATCACTCAAGTAGATTGTAAACATCTTAATTTGTTTCATTTTGCCATCCATAATGTGATTCACCTCCAAATTATCCAAAAAGTAATCCAGAATATTTCTGAAGCCACCCCAGATCATATATTGATTATGTGAATGTATTCTAAAGTAAATTCAAATCAAATTATAAAAACCTGACATCTCAATGGCTGAAGTAATTAACTTCTTTCTGTTGTTTGCTTGATACAGGTTATTGTTTGAAAATATTGTTACCTTATCACCGGCATTCACACAATCTTTTGTGTGTTTTTTTAATATAAAACTATGTTTCAACATCTGTTGCACTAGCAGTGCTTTTTTATGTTGTCATTTTATATTCATGCCATTATGAACACATTGAAAATATGTCAACCTAATAGGCAAAACAATGAAAAAAAGAATTTGTGAAAAACAATGTCAAACTTTTAATTTTTCTTTTTTCCCCAGAGAAATCATAACTATAAAAATCTAATTTTATGCAGGACTTACTATGGCAAATTTAAGAGCAACTTCAAGAAGAATGAACATTAAAAATGTAGACCATATTTTTATTCAAAATATATAATGTCAGGAAGAAAAAATGCAAAATGTCCATGGGAACAAACTCTATTACTAATTTAAATTAAACTAAATGTCACAGTACTTATATCAGCTATTTAGCATCCCAGATTTTGTAACTATTAACATATATTATTTACTATTACAAAATTTTCTTCAATTTAAGTCTAGTTTTAATCCTTTCTCTAATTTCTTTGCAATGTGGTATCAGTATTCTTAATCCTCTACATTACAATTTTGCTTTGTACCATTAGCAAATTATAAAGAGTTAATTATAAATCAATCTTTTGTGGGCCTGAAATAAGTCACCAAATTTTATACATATGTAAACCAAAATGGTATTTGTAACTCTTCTCATTAGAATTTGTCCTTGCAAAGATTCAAACATCTTTTAATTTGTATAAATAAGCACTTTAATACCTAGTTCCAGATATTTTCAAAGTGATAAATGACTTTTAGAAATTTTAAGTTTCCAGGGAGGCTCACAAGTGCATGCCCTTGATTTCCTGAAGCGAACCAATTTTTTTCTTAACCATTTTAAGTTCATCTAAAGTGAACAACTATAAATAGATGCAGTCACCATGGAACCGAACCGTAGCTCTATGCATCTGAGAACTTACTACAGTAAAAGCCAAAAAGATGAAGATCTTTGAGATTTCTCATACTTGACATTAAACCCAAAGGATCTTAAACAAGAAAACAGAAGATGCTGGGTTATTTTTTTCCTTAATTTTAACTCTGCCATGTCCAGGGGAAGGAGGGAGGTGGGTGGAGAGTAAAAACCTGCTAGAGATAATTGTTTCTGAATTTTTACCATACATTTATAATTTCTATATTTGTGTCAACAATCTTTATTTCTAACCTATCTTTTTCAGCATCAATAACCTCCCACTTCCTCTAACAACCCTATCCCCATGTCTCCCTTTTTGTCTATTGCTCACCTATTTATATTTATACATCTGAAATGTTTACACATTTGAAGTTGAAAAATACAGAATTTAACCCAGTGTGGTTAAAATAACATCAGCTGCTGCAACAAAACAAAGTTATGCAGTGTTTTGAGGTTTACAAACCATATTTTATACAAATCATCTCATTTTATCTTTCATAACCATCCTATGGAGAGATAATCTCAAAGAAGTTAAGACCCACCAAGAACACAAGACTAATAATTGGTGAAGTTGAGTTAGTCTCAAAATGCAAGCACTGTTAGTCATTCCACTATACGAAAATATTTTTTCTCATCAGACCCTGAGAATTTCCGGAGATAGGGAACAGGATTAAAAAAAAAATGTTTGTTGTATTATTTAATAATTTCTAATTTATCTCATTTCCTCTATCTGCATAGTATGAACTCTTTCTGAGTGCTATTTTGGGCTCTCACGTTAAAACTCTGCTCAAAACATTATAGTAAGCCTGGTATTTCTTAACAAATCAGACCTTTTTCAAATGTGCAAAACAAGTGCACCCAAGAAGAGACTGGATAAAGCACAAGGTGCAGACATGAAATTGAGACACACAAAGAAAGAAACCAAAGATCACCGAAACTGAAATTGTATGGGGAGTTGTAACATAGATCCACAGTGTGAGACTGAACACATCTACAACACATGTTCAACTGAATACAAATTTATAGCTAATTTATAGACTAAGCTTTATAATTTTTTTCTTTTTTTCCTTTTTGTATGTTTTAACAAGGATATTTACTAAACCATTAATTCTTATACCTGTCATAACAGAGAATAACTCTCTATTCTCCTAGTAAAGGTAAGATACAATTTATCCAAACTAATATATAGATGCTAAAATGTCCACTAGTGGGCAAATATTTTACTGATCACCTCATTCTTTTCAACCTTTATTCTTACTCCCTCGGGAATGTTTAAGAAAACTATAAACCCATACAGGTTTTTAATATAAATTATAATTTTAGAAGGAATGAAAATTTGCCCAAGTTTAGCCTTGGAGAGAAATGGCATAATCCTGATTTGAAATCAGATTAGACTGACATCACAAAATAATTAGAAGTAACAAAGTCATTCTGCAAAATTATATTCAAAAATAAAACCACTGTCTATGGGACTAAACATATATATTTTTATTTGTTCCTGACTGGAAGATACCATCTGTCAAGCCAAACATTCAAATAACTAAAGCAACTGAAAGCATAGGAAAATAGATCTTGATATAAGCTACTAGTAAACTGGAAGGAAGAAAATCAGCTGTGATGGGTAGCTGGCAGCACAATGAAAGGAGAGGTGATTTGTCTTCAGGAAAGAAGGTAAGAACTCTCTAGAGTAATACACTCTGGGAAACAGTCTAACAACTTCATGACACATAAAATGTCCCAGATCCAGCTGGATTGGTTATGCAGTAAGAATCCAGAAAGGTTGTTCTGCAGTAAGAGCTTACAACTATTTCTACTGCCTTCTCAATTCAGCACAGTTGTCTCTAACTGGAGAGGTACCAAGGACAGGAGACCCTGGATTAATGGTGTCATAACTCTGACATACCCCAAAGGGTAAAGTAGACTGACAATTGTGCGTTATTTTACTATCAAATGTAATAGGAAGGAAATATTTAAACATTTCAAGAAAAGATAACAGTGTTACAGGATATTTAAATGTCTCTCATGACTTGCATTATACTTTATTATAAGATGCTGCTTATATTTAGCATGTTTTAATTTAGTGTAAAATTTATGTTTAAAAGTGATTATTTACCTTTATATTAAGGACAATAGAGTTCTTCAGAACCTAAGACTGAGAGAACTCATGAGTTATTTCCCTCCTCTCTCCCAAACATTTATAGGTTTTTATATGACATGTGTCTTCCTGAAAAAATCTAAATGAAATTTGGTTGTTTTATAACCAAATAATACTTCAAATGTGCCAAGAAACCATATGATAAATGGTCCTTGAAGCGAACACCTTTTGTTTTCTAATAGGAAATATTATCCACAAATTTATCTTTTGTAAACTGACTTTCATGTCTTGCATTGTATAATGTACACTAAAACTGTGTGGCCTTGAAGGTTCTGTAATGCTATCTTTGCCTCAGCTTATATAAAATGAAAGACTGCCTAGGTATTGAGCAATTTAAAAATATTGCAGAATTATTATTTTCAGTAAGATTCACTTATTGAATTTATTTATCTCGATTACTGTAAATCATAGTGTTAAGATAAATGTATTAAGTTGATAGTTATTTTTTTTCCCATTTATTGGATTAAATTTTTGCCACCTACCATTCCTAAGAGTTACTTCAGAGATCAAAATGACCCCAAATCCCTTGGGTCCATACTAGATTTACTAAATCAGAACCTCTGATGCATGCTAAGTCATTCAAAATAGTCTCCCATAAATTTACTTTTACGAAGTAATTTAATTACTTTTTATTATCTAAAATTAATTCATGTGTTTCCTGTACCAATGTGAATACAGTTTGCTAAGTCTTTTGTGAATATTTTTTTCCTAACTGGATGAATGCACAACACAGTACAAACTATATATAAAATGACCAGGTGATTTCATGGCAGACTTCATAAATTTTGCTCCTTATTAGCTCTTTCAACATAAACATCTGAAAATTCTTAAATCAGCAGGATTATTAACTTACATGTTATTTGCTCCCATGGATAATACAACTGAAAAGTTGGAGGTGGTGACACAGGAAAAATTTATGATGAATGGGGCCTGTTCTATTCTCAACTCACTCTCAAATCAACCTACGAAACAGGTGTAACAACCATTTTAATAAGGAGCAAAATGAGGACAACAGTTGTTGAACAACTTGCCAAGGCTCATACAGTAGAGTTGGGGATTCAAATCCAAGTACATTAGATTCTAAAGATGTGTTTTTACCACCTAATAGATTATTTTCAAATGTGAGCAAAGACCACAGTCAACATAATGAGGTTCAATGTTTTAATAGGGGGTAGGTATGAGGACAGTATGGAGAATATGCTTTTCTATTCCTAAATTGAAAGCTTTCATAAACTACTTCACATCATGTAGAGATTTCCTTTAATATTCGAAATCAGTAACATAAAGGGAAAAATACTGCCATTACCTTCTAGAAGTTTCATATGTTGTTCCAAAAGTGAATTACATTGAAAGAAAAATACTTCAGAAGATAAATTTTCCCAAATAACACTGCATTTACATTTCCAAATTTCCCTAGTAATATTGTAAAATTATGACAAGTAGATAGTTATCCACAACATAATCTTCAACTGGACAGAAATGAAATGGTGGTTGTTAATTGAAGTAAAAACTGCATAGAAGAGTCAATAAAATAACTGAGTGCAAAAGGGAAAAGGAGAAAAATACCAAGACTCTACAGTAACAAAACATTAACTGGCAAAGACTTATCTTGGATTAGAAGATTTTTTTATGAATGACTATATGTGGGAATATTCTCTCAAGAGCATTACTACTTATACAAGTGATAGGGGATCTGGAAGCACACTACATAAAGGAGACAGGAAGATATTATAACAGTGTAGACTTTCATTGTCTTAATACTCAGAACATAATATTTATTTTAAATGAAAATGAACTTTTTTTGTTAAGGCAATGCAAATATTCTCATCACCATGTGCAGATGGCGAAAAAAAAAAACTTTTTTTTTTTTCTTCAACCTCCTGTGTTTAAGTAAATCTTCCTCATTCTCAACTATTCACAAATGATTTTAAGCTTTTGATTTCATTCATGACTGGAGGAGCTTTTTATTAAAATATTGGGTTATACATACAAGGTAGTATTTTAGGGAAATTATATTAACAATTTACTCCATCACACTAGAAAAACATGTAGTATCCATGTAAAACACAGCTTTCTTTTATAATCCTTGTGGCATTCAAGAGACAGTTAAATTCTCTGTATGTCACCCTTCTATGACCACTTCTGTAACTGTGATTTAAAAATCTATGTAGAAAATTTAAGCAATGAATGAATCTAGCAAAGAAAGAAGGTCTTACACTTATTCTGGTAGTATCACCATAAAAAAAACTTTAAGCGAAATATCCAGCTTAATTCCGATTTGGGACAACAATGATGCTTCCGATAACTGGATTGAAGATGTGGTAAAACAAGAAGACAGAAAATTATACAAACTGAGAGGTAAGTGAAGGAAGTATGAATTAAATTATCTGGCCTAATGTAAAAACATAGTTTTATGGTAACAGGGATGGGTAAATTTGACAAATCACTATTCAGAGAACAAAATCATGTTGTTATTAAATAAGCTAAAATCAATTTTTAAAACTAAGATTTAAAATCTGCAATAACATTTATGCCACAAGTATCATCACTAAAAGTCAATATGGTCACTAGGGACATAAAAACAAACAGATATTTTTGAAGTCCATAGGTAATAAATAGATATAGAACTGATTTTACCAACAGAGAATATTAAGAAAAAAATTTAGTTTCAGAGCTATCACTATAATTTTTTCAGAGGGAAGCTGAAAAGTCAGAATATTCAAAATAAATACCAAATGTTCTTTTCAAAAAAAGATTTTGAAAGCCCAACACTATACACACCAAATTGCTGCTTCAACTATATGAGTAATTGCGTTAATTCATATATACCTAGTCGCATTCAGATGTTGAGAAGTGAGTTATATTTTAAATATATCCCATCTGGTCTTACTCCTTTATGTAAATTATGTACTTTCTTTTAATTACAGATTCCTAAAAATAATGTCCAAAACAGTTTGAAGTACGGTGGAAGATTGAATCAACTCTCATTCTGCTCATAGTTATAACGCAATTATTAGACTAAGTTGTCCACTACACTAAGGAACTGGAAAAAATGCTTCTAAAAGTTCCTGACCTATACAGTTATAACACTTATTGTCATTTGAGTATTTCTATATTTATTTACAAGAAAATTATAACCTGGAAATCATTTTTTTTTTGTTGTATTCGGAATGCACTTAATACAGAGGAGTCTAGAAAAAGACACCAAAGATCTCTGAACTCTTGATTTTTCTGGAGAAAAAGTTGAGATCTTTGTCATGCCAACATTTTTTCACCTTTGGGTCTGATGGAATCTTTTCTTCTGTGTTTTGGACATCTTTCAAAACTTCTTGACAATTTTTCTTTAGAAAATTTCTATCTTGAGTTTCTTGAACCAGAATTTGATTTTAGACATGGCTATATCATAATGAACCCTTGTCATTCTTCATCTTTTTTATAAAATAACAAGGCTGGAGTAGTAATCTTTATTGATTTTCCTCTTGCCTTTGATTCCAGTTATGGGATAAAATGTGTGAGTTCAATATGTTATCTCGGTAGTACCATAAAAGAATTAGGGGAAGAATCTTTCAAACATATGAGAACTTTATGTAGTATACACCAGAAATAAGAAATATAGGTTTGGGTTATTTATTTTAAACAAAAATAGAACATAATTTTCAAATAATTCATGCCTACTTATTACTGGGAATGAAAATATTATTCTCTACAATAATTATATGATAAAATAACAATTAGTGACTTTTTAATTTTATAAACATTTTACATGTATTGATTCACTGAATGAGCCTTTTCACTAATATCATTAATAGAATCAAAAAATACCCTGTGAAGTAAGCAATATTGCTATCCCCTTAAGAGAAGGAAAATGAGACTCAAAGTAGTTATACAACATACAGCTACTAAACTGTGGCCCAAGAATTCTAAATCTAGATGATAGATATGCTGACAAAAAGACCACTGCTGACTGCCCAATTAAAGTCAACTCCATAAGCCCCAACCTGGAATTTAAATGTCTATTCATATGCACTCCCATGTCCATTGCAGTATTATTTACAATAGTCAGGTTATGGAAGCAACCTAAGTACCCCAAAACAGATGAGTCAATGAGGAAGAAGTGGTATATACACACAATGGACTACTACTCAGCTATAAAAAAAATAAACTCTTGACTTTGGAGATAACATGGCTGGAACTGGCAAGAATTATGCCAAGCAAAATAAGTCAGGAGAAAGACAAATACCAGATGGGGTCACTTACATTGGTATACAGAAAAACAAAACAAAAGGTCATATAAAGCCAAAGAACTAAGCCTAGAAAACTAAATGTAGTACTGAGGCTACCAGAGAGGGAGGTTAAGAGAGAAACAGGTGGAAAGTGAGCACAATGGACTATGGTGGAGGACTGTGAGTGTTTCGGTGATGGGTGTTGTATGGTAACAACACCTGAAGGGGGAGACCCTATAACTCTAAATCACAAACAATGTTGTAAACCAATGTCACTTCAACAAAAAATAATAAATGTCTATCACTTAAGGATAGAACTGAAGAATTTTTGTCAATATAATGAATATGTTTCTTAAAACCAATATAAGTCTAGTGAAAGGTAAGAATCTTTAGAATATATAAAATAACACGCAATATAGCCTCTTGTTTCAAAGGATTACAGTTGTAGCAAAAAAGGAAAAACATCCATATTTAGCACAAAAAAAAATCCAAGTTAAATTATATACCTACGCACAGCAATCAAGAGAAGATGAAAATGGTTACTAGAGCTGTTGGAATATCTCTGGGCAAAAGTGAGAACTCAAAGCTTAAGACTAATAGGATTCAAGAAGATGGCAATTATGAAAGAACACTATTTTTATTTAAGAGCATTTTTAATTCCAATAATATTTGTTAAGAGTCGAGCTTGTCTGGCCAAGAAGCACCAAGCTCATTTTTTGTCTTGAATGCCTAAAATTTAAGAGACAAATTTAATTCTGGCCACTGAAAACATTTTGTAAACAAATATTCCCTACCTTCTTCTGAAATGTATTCTTTATATTTCTACCTATTCATTGTGTTTTAGCTTTCTTTTTTTTTTTAAGATTTATTTATTTATGCATACAAGAACAGGGGTAGAGGCCAGAGGTGTGGGGGCATGAGAGGATTCACCAGAGACAGAGTCGGGAACAGAACAGGTGGATTGACTGAATACACTGCTAAGGGGAGCAGCAGGCGAGTCAGGAGAGGTCTCCTGCATCACATGGGTATCTCCCTGGCCAATGATCAAACTCATGCTGCAGTGGCTGGGAATAGCTTCATAGCTTGTATCTTAACCCCTTGTGCCACCAGGGAGGCCCATGTTTTAGCTTTCTTTGGGAGAGAGGGGTTAAATCATTTTAATCCTTTGTGGAAATAGTTATGTCAGTTTCAATAAAACACTCATAAAACATTTTGAAGACTAATTCAGGCAATTTCATTAATTTAAAATGATATGTCATTTAAATCAAACAACTTCTTAGAAGCTAATAATTGTAATATCCTCAGTCAAATTACTATTTGACATTTGGTTTAAATATGGCCTACAGATTGACTGACATTTTCTTTTATCAACCCTTTCAGTCTTCACATTAATATTGGCAAATACTAATCTGAATTTCATGCCAAAAGTAAAAATAGAACATTTTTTATTATAAATTTGAAAAATAAAGAAACTAAAGTAGAATATGATTAAAGACCATGATCAAAATAATTTTAGTAATAGAAAACATACTCATTACTAGAATTCACATATTAAGTCAATATTTTCACTCTAGTAATATACTTTAAGAACATATCAACACCATAAAATATGGACAATCACTGGTCTTAAATTTGCAGACAATTGTCAATAAAGTTGTTATTTTTCAAAAGTACAGTCAAATTAGGTTGAGAAATTATTTTTTCATCAAATTTTGATCATCATTTAGACTATTAAATTTTCAAATTTGTCTTTGTTTACATGACAGTTATAAATTTTCATGCACAAACATTGTTGTATATGCCTTTTTTAGTATAGCAATCATCTTTCATGTTACTATCCCAATACATTGGAGTTTTAATTCAACTCAATAAGCATTTATTCACTTATTCAGTTATTAATATATAGTTTTACCAAAGTAGTAGATGATAAAATGATAAAATGCTTCAAAGTGGATAAATAATTGCAATTCAATGAGATATTTCTAAAAGTGAAAAATATGCATGATGCTGTAGAATTGAAAGGGATAAAAATATTTTGAAGAAAATCAGAAAAGGCCTTAGAGTTAATGCTACTTAAGACTCTGGCTTTTAAAGTTATGCCAATCAGACAACTCACATCTGTCCAATTGGTTTCACTACCTACTCCTAGTTAGAATTTGGAGGTATTTTAGATGTCGTTGGGTATTAGTTTCTGGAACTCAATGATTCTAACAGTTTCTGAGTCTGCTGTTTCCTCCAAAATAGCTAGCTACTCAGTTTCTTTCCATGTAAAGATGTTAAAAAATACATTTTAAAAATTTGTCCTACAATAAATTCTAAATTTAATCTTTAAATTAAAATCATTCAATGTACTCATTCCATGACAAATATAAGATACACAAAATTTTATAAAATGTAATGGAGTGTCGTTAAGTTCTTCATTCTGTTTTAAAAATGTCCCATGCAAATCCAACCTATGTGTGTCCAAAAGCTCACACTGAAGTTCCGACATTAGGAATATGTGAAAAAATGTGGAAGCAGTTCATCTGCTTATACAATTTAAATTTTCACCACTTACTGATTATACTTAAGGCCAATACTAAAGGGAATGAGAAATTACAGCATACATGAAGAGTCTTTTGTATTTTATTCCACTACTGTCAAATGATTTTTTAAGAAAGTGAAAATACATTAGTAAGGTGGTTAGTTTACCTGATACATTATTAAGCACAGTTGTTGTGTAGCTGTTCAGTATGAAGTGTTCACTTCTATAAATGGGTTTTCCTATTCCCTAACACCAGTCTAAAAGAATATCATTATTTCCAAAGGTACCCATTGTTTGCTTGGAGCCTGAGGCAGTTTCTTAGAAGATCTTCAGGAATGCACCTAGCATTGATTTGAGCCAAAAAAGTAAAAGTGAATTCAGTTACTAGGTCAAATTAAGTTCTCTATCTTCTTACTTAGAAAATGACTATATTTTAAAATTAGAATTACAAAACATATCAATATTAACATGAAGATAGGTCATTGTGAATCATACTATTTTAATGACTGTCAAGGGAACTGTATCCTAATATTATTCTAAAACACTCTTCAAATTATGAAGGGTATACAATATAACACAGGCAGTCAAGAGAATCCCTAATGTATGGAATGCATATTGTATTCAGACAATTTTTTCAAAAAATTATATATATGGTGTCACTCTAGTTATCTGTAGTACAACACATGCTATATTGCAGAAGTTCTTAAAAATTAATTTATCAAACAGCAGTTATCTAATATATCAAATACTTAAAACATCCTTAATTCGAGTGCTTTAAATGTTATCTTTGAAGTGTCACATATGTGGGATTTAAAATTTGTTAGTGACTATAATATTACAACAGTCTAGAATTCAGAAGTTCCATGACTGTTTTTTTTTTTTTTATAGAGGCATGCTTTATTTATTTGTTTTGCTGGTTTTGTTTTGTTTGTTTTTGTTTATACATGCACTGGGTACAGGCAGAAGCGCGGGAGGGTGAGAGAATTCACCAGAGCCAGAGCGGGGAGCAGAGCAGGCAGAGGGACCGAAGTACACTGCTGAGGGGAGCAGCATGCGGCAGGAGAGGTCTGCGCGCCATGTGGGACCCTCCTCAGGTGGCCGGGGAGCAGCCGGGGATCGAACTGGCGCCGCAGAGGCCGTGCGCAGCTTCGCAACCCAGCGCTCAACCGCTGCGCCACCGGGGAGGCCCCTCCATGACTGTTCTTAATTCCTACTTGGAGGGAGCAAAATCTAGTCTGGGAAACTGCAGTTGATTTACAAAGAAAATTAGTCTGCTTTTAATTTATGAGGCCCCAAGATTTGTAGGATTAGCCTGGAATACTGGCATTTACACTCCAGAGCACAAGAAGGAGCAACATGGAATGGAGATGGCAAATGCACAGTCTCCAAAAACACTTTGAGAAATACTATTCGATCTCCATCTGCTGGTTGGAAATTTCCAGATTAATTGGATATAATGCTGACTACAAAACAAGGCTTTTATGATTACCTACCCTTTTCAGTTTTGTACTCTATCTATTTCAAAAAGAACTTGTGATGATTTAGGAATCAAAAACATTTGCATATTTAAACATTATAAATTACTGAATACTAGAAGGCAAGCTACATTTTATTACTGCTTTTGAATTTGCACTCCATATTAGATAGCTACAAACTCATTCCCTAAGACAGCTCTACATGAAAAACTTTTACTGAATAAGAAAAAAAAAAAAAAAACAATAAGGAAAATAGCAAAAATAGGTTAAAAATAAATAGGTGCTGGGCCTCCCCGGTGGCGCAGCGGTAGAGCGTTGGGTTGCGAAGCTGCCCGCGGCCTCTGCGGCGCCGGTTCAATCCCCGGCTGCTCCCCGGCCACCAGAGGAGGGCCCACATGGCGCACAGACCTCTCCTGCCGCCCGCTGCTCCCCTCAGCAGTGTACTTCGGTCCTTCTGCCTGCTCTGCTCCCCGCTCTGGCTCTGGTGAATTCTCTCACCCTCCCGTGCTTCTGACTGTACCCAGTGCATGTATAAACAAAACAAACAAACAAATAAATAAATAAAACATGCCTCTATTAAAAATAAATAAATAAATAGGTGCTAATAAACCTATAACAATACAAAGAAGTAAGACTTGACCTAAATAATTTATAACTTTTTAATGATATGGAATAAACTATGTTAAATTTCTACATTACATTAGGACATATCCCAGGTGGTTTTCACAGAAAAGCAAAACAGCTTCAGGATCCTAAATAAACCATAGGGAAATTAATATATTATTCTACTAATTTTACTCCACTTCCTTTGTTCCTCTCTCCACCTCTCATTTGAATGATATATGACATACACACATGTGCTGACATAGGAAGGGTAGTAAGCTTAGAGAGAGAAAAAGCTAACATTAACTTATCTTGCAATATCAATTATCCAATTATCCAATATTACATAGATCTATTCACTCACCAAAAAGTACAAGGAAGGTTATATATAGCCAGTAGATCTGACAAGCAAACCAAAGATTTAAAGTCTTTTTTATTTAATGAATTGCATATCCCAGAGCTTAAGAAAATTCAAATAAGGCTCAAAACTTCCCTTTAAAAAAAAAATCCTTCAACTCTTTTTCATAAAAGCAGCTCTTTCCTTGTGATTGGATTTTATTAGTACTTCCCGCTTTATATGACTGCACTGTATGTTATTCCATGGAAGATCCATAAACATTAAGGAGAGTTGCTAAAAGTGTATCAAAATATCGCTTAAAATTATTTTTGGCAAACCATTATGCAGTAGAAAATTATCTATTAAGTGTAGTTACATGTGGTTACTGTAGTGGATGGCAGGATAAAAAGAAATCCACTTCTTTTTTTTTTAATTTTTTTTTTTTTAATAGAGGCATGCTTTATTTATTTGTTTGCTGGTTTGTTTGTTTGTTTTGTTTATACATGCACTGGGTACAGTCAGAAGTGCGGGAGGGAGGGTGAGAGAATTCACCAGAGCCAGAGCAGGGAGCAGAGCAGGCAGAAGGACCGAAGTACACTGCTGAGGGGAGCAGCGGGCGGCAGGAGAGGTCTGCGCGCCCTGTGGGACCCTCTTCTGGTGGCCTGGGAGCAGCCGGGGATCAAACTGGCGGCGTAGAGGCCGCGCGCAGTTTCGCAACCCAGCGCTCAACTGCTGCGCCACCGGGGAGGCCCAGAAATCCACTTCATCTCGGAGCTGTGTTATCTCTAAAACACGAATGTCCTCAGAAACACCAATATAAGTGTTAAATATATAAAAAACATTCATATTATTCACCTGTTATTATGAAATCCCCAAACGGAAAAGTTTTCACCAAAGAAAACCCTAAAGCCTCTAGCTTTTTTTTAAAAAATAATAATTTTTATTTTTATATTCCCCATACAATTGCAACCCCCCCATTCTGACCCCAATCCCTCCCCTCCTGCCCCCCACCCCCCAAAAAGTGTCTCTGTTTCATAGTTTTTTGTTGATTTTGATTTTCACTTTCTTATAATTATTCATTTTCCTGGTCCCTTATTTAAGTTTTCTAGATTCCTGCTATGAGTGGGACCATCCGGTATTTTTCTTTTTCTTTCTGGCTTATTTCGCTGATAAGCTGTTTTATTCTGGGAAAGAAATTGTCATTTAGAAATCAGAGTTACCTGTTAATAATAATTTATGTGCAAGTCACTTCAGCACAATGTACTTCAATCACTCCAGTATTTTTATCTCCCCCAAAAAGTGTCAGAAATGAGGCATGAAAAGCTATTAACTGAATCATTCACACATTGAATAGATGTTGTTGTCAGTTTGTTCTTTCAATGGAAATAATGAACAACTGATTTATTTATAACTGGTAATTATGATAATACACTATTTTCTAGCCTTTCTAGTTTATTATTTATCTTTTAATTGTCTTATTTCATATCTGATCTAAAATCATATGCTTCCATTAATATTTCTTCTTTCCAAGAGTTTTCCTTAACTTTTTTTATGACTTGGTGTGTAATTAAAATGTTTTAACTGACTTAGTTCTTTTGTCTTATTTTTTCTTGCAATTTTCTGCTTTTCTTCCCCTGCTAGAATTGATCCATACCTTAAATATGCAACTGGAGACTAAAATACAAACTTAAATAGATGCAGAATACATTTATATAATCACTAGGTCAGAACATACTTGGTGGAGTTTACCTTAATTTCTCTCTGAGATAGAGGAAAACAAAGCAAGTAAAGAGAGATAATAGATAACAGATGATTTCACTCATATGCAGAATATAAAAAACAAAGCAAAGGAACAGATGAAAACCAAAAACAAGCAAACCCTTGAAATATGACTGCAGAAAAACCGAGGTTACCAGAAGGGGAGGAAAGTTGGCAGCTAAGAGGGGAGCTCTAGTGAACTAGGGTAAAGGGGCTGTGGTAGTGGACATGATGCATGACACCTTTGCAGAGCTGCGACCCTATCCCTCTAAAACAAAAAGTGTTGTAAATAATCTTACCTCAATAAACATACTCATTTTTTTTGATTAAATAATAAAGATTAACAGCCTAATATACACTTAGAGAGAAGTTCCTAGTCTTAAGGATAAAGGCAAAGAGATTAATTTCATCCCATTTTCAGTATTTTTAAATGAACATTTCCCTTGAAATTTTACCTCCAAATCTAAAATCAATTTTAGCTTTTGTATTTTGCTGTATACCATGCGGCAGACCCCGAACTCGGCCCTCAACATCTATTATTACACAGGTCTGTAAAAGTCTTTAGGAATGTGTTTTCCATTTAATTCAAACTGTTGAGGAAAATATCACATATGATAAATTTTTAAAGAACACATGAGAAATGCATTTCAGAACTAGGTCCAGAAAATATTCCCCAGGAGAAATGTTTGTGCTTTGTTGCCCATGAATTCTAAAGGTCTGTAACACATCTTAACTTCTTTACATCTCAGCTCAAGACCCCAAAGCTGGGTTATTCTTTAAAACATAGTGAACAAGTTAGCCATTCTATTGAATGCTCTCGCTTTTTCTGGTTTAGTATCTTTTATTTCCTATTTCTCATCCATTTTTCTTAATTTTATATAACATAGTAACTGCTTTTGTTTAAGCAGCCTAAATTATTGATTGTGTATTGATAAGGGAATGAGTTGCTGTTTAAATCATTTTTGGTTCTTATTACAATGGTGGTTTAGTCTGATGTTGGGAATACTATATTATTTTCTTTCTAGCATCATGGCCACTTTCTAGTACCCCATTACTGAGTCATTTTTGGATTTTAAATATCTTAATTTTCTTCACACTTATAACTTGTATAAAACAACCAAAAAACTTAGACATACATGTATGCACACATTCACACAGCACACTCCTTTCATATAGGTTTCTGCAACTATAAGGAATGCTAAGTCGAGGAGGACATACATTTCAAGATATTTTCCACTAATAGAAACAATCTCAGGTGCAGGGTTAAGAAAGAAACAAATATACTTTCAAAAGAGTTAGCTTGGGTTAAAGTTCTCAACATCTTTTTAAATATTTTTGATGTATGCCAAAAATCTGCAAGCTATCATTAAGTGGCTCTAAATTTTTCCCTACTATTAAATTTTATCTTGTTTTTTTTTTAACATTTAAAGTTTACTAGATATAGCTTGTGGATAACAAGCCAAAATAGCTATGTTCATTCCTCCTCGTCCCTCTTATAGAACTTTTCTGAATTCCCATGCACCTCTCTGACTCTAACCCCAAAATGAAAAGAGGTTATCTTTTTTAAAGTACAACCAAATTTATCCAGAAAAATATTCTCGACATGATTTCATGATAATATTTAAAGTGTCTCCTTCCACTTACATTTGGAGCATTGAGGCTAACGTGTCAGTGAAATTCTGAAACTTAAAAAAAAAGAATACTTAGGTATTCTTCATTAAAGAATATGTATTTTTAAATACATATATTTAAATGTATTTTAAAACATTTTAATTAAAAATAAATTTTAAATATTTATTTAAAGTATGACCTAAAAATGAATGTATTTTTCAAATGTTATCCAAAATTTAACAGTAACTTTAGTCATAGTTTTTAAAAATTTCATGTAATGTAAAAACAAAATATTTCATATGTAGCAATATCTGAACTCATTCACATGTAACATTTCATGCATATTTATTTGGTTAGACTTAATTCCACACAGTGGAATACAATAAAGACAAATTAAAAATATAGTAATTCTCACTTGGCATGTAAATCCCATCTTCACTTTAATGACATAGTACCTTACTGTTAGAGAAATCAGATACAAGAAAAGGAAAATGAAGAAAATACAGATCAAAATATTGCCTTTTATTTCCAATTATTATACAATTTTTATTTCACAAACCTTCTTTGAAAATTGAAGAACAAATAAATGTGTGTCAATATACTAACCACATATCTAGGGTCAATATATTAAAATTTTATTATATTACATACATAATTTTAAGTTACATTTCAGCAAGATTTTGAATTACAATTCTTTTTTTGTAATTTTTTTAAGAATCTCCTTTTTTAATATTTATTTATTTATGCATACAAGAGCTGGGGTACAGGCCAGAGATGCAGGAGGTGAGAGAATTCACCAGAGACAGAGTGGAGAACAGAACAGGTAGACTGACTGAAACACGCTGCTGAGAGGAGCAGCGGGCGGAGCTGGCGAGACAAGAGAGGTGTGCTGCACCATGTGGGTTTTTCTCTGGCTGGTCGGGGATCGAACTCATGCTGCAGAGGCTGTGGATTGCTTCATAGTGTGGTGCTTAACCCCTTGAGCCACCATGGAGGCCCACAATTCTTTTTAAAGAGCACAAATTTTATAAAAATAAAGATACGATTTTAAATAAAGTAAAATAAATTTATAAACTTCTGCAATATAACAGTAAAGGTAAATATCTCATTTAAGTGAATTATTATGACAAGTTCATACAAAATATATGTATCTGAGGTCTCCACAGATATTTTTCCATTGTTCCTGGTGTCATTGAATCTTGTTAAATTATAAATATGGATGCCATTAGAACTACATTGCTACCAATATATGCATAAAGTTGGGTAAGATATTTGAAGTACTGGTTCTTAAATTTTTTCCCTAATACTATACTTAAAGATGTATAAAGATGTATACATGAGTACATGTATACATATATACATTAGTCACAATAATGCCTCTTAGTGGTGTATGTCTAGGGGGTGATAGGGGTGAGGTTGGGGGGACTGCTATGATGAGGAAAACTACTATCTTCTTTTTTTTTTTTTAAAGCGAGAGTTTCTTTCTTTTTTTTTTTTTAAGATTTATTTATTTATTTACAATACAAGCACTGGGTACAGTCAGAAGCGCAGGAGGGTGAGAGAATTCACCAGACCCAGAGTGGGGAGCAGAGCAGGCAGAAGGAGCGAAGTACACTGCTGAGGGGAGCAGCGGGCGGCAGGAGAGGTCTGCGTGCCATGTGGGACCCTCTTTCTGGTGGCCAGGGAGCAGCCGGGGATTGAACAGGTGCTGCAGAGGCTGCAGGCAGCTTCGCAACCCAGCGCTCAACCACTGTACCACCAGGGAGGCCCAAAACTACTATCTTCTATGCTTTTCTTGGATTTTCTTTGCTAAACATTGCCCTGAAGAACAAACTTTAATTACTCCCTCTAAAAAAAGAAAATATTAGATCTTTGTTTGGTCTGAACCTGAAAGCTACAATATAATGCGGCTCTGGGTCAATCCTGGTCAAGGGATCCTAAGGGGTGTCCTGGTTCTGAGAAATTTAAATGTAGATATCACAAAATGGAATTATATTTCTCAGAAGCCTATAATAGCCTGACTTGGAAGCACCCTGTATATGTCAGTTCAGAGCCTCCATAGTTCTTTCACAGAAAGCCCAGGCCTTATCTCTGGGAGTCATTTTGGCTCATAAACACTACAGATTCTATCTCTGGCCCAATATTGAACTAATTTCAAGAGTGTGGCAACAGCACCAATCTATGTCTCATCCAAAGACCTCATGGAAGATATAAATCTGACAAGAGTGCCAATAAGGTTATGATTCCCCCAAGAAATAATAAAAATGCTCATGAGGAAAGTTAGGGAGAGAGAAACACATCAAAGAACTATGCTTTAAATGTTACTTTTTCAGTAACATATTTACACCAATACTTTTAAAGTTTTGTGTTACTGGAAACAGATTTAAGGAGGAACGGGTTAGGAAGAAGCAAAAAATGGATATTCGAATTCTAGAAACAGAAAGGACTCTTTTTTAAGTTGGAGCTGCTTATTCATGGAGTTGTTCTGTAATATTTCTTCTGATACTTCTTAGGTCAAAATAGGAAAAAAAAAAAACACCTATTGAGAAATTCAGCACTTTAATCCTTCCCTGCTTACTCATTTACATTGCTATTTAACTTATTTTCCTACTCAAATGTTGTATGTTTCATAGATATTTGACAAAAAAGTTTCAGTAGTTATGCTTTTTATTTTCTTAGCATGTTAAAGAACAATGAGCCAGATCCAAACAGATGAGTCAACTATTCCCTAGGTAAAGTTCCTGGAGTTGTAGTAATTTTATTTGCTGCAGTGGTATAGTAATTTACTATAAATGTCTTAAAACACAGTATTTGAATATGTGCCAGGAAATATTTCTTCCCCAAAGCATATGAATCATGGATCTGCAATACATAATGAACCTTATAGTTTTTCCAAGGAGTAACTTAGCCATATTATAGAACATTGACCATTTCATTTTGAGTGGTGACCTTCCAATAACAATGAGTACCATTTCAATGCTTTTGAAATGTTACTATTAAAAATAAAATAAATATTTTAAGTCAGTAAAAACAAAAGTTTCTGTGATGATGCCTCTTTTGGAAGACAGGAAGGCTGGGACAAATAATTATGACTTTGACTTCATTTCCTTGAGTTTTTAGAAAAAGGTCCTTCCTGATTCTTTTCTTATGTTCTCCAATTTATTTCAAATACTTATGAGGGAATTTGGTTGAATTTAATAGTTCTTAAGATAAGTGATATTAAAGGAGGCAGTCAACATCATAGAAAAACTTAGTATTATTTAGTATAATCATTCCAAATAAACAAGTATCCTAAATCCTTACCATTTGGAACTTTTGGAAATCAACCTATATTAGTGCTTTAAGAGCCTGATTTTTGTAATTATTATTATTTTTTAATTTTATATATTTTTACATCATTTTTCATTTTTTGCACAATATATGCATTCCTAAGTATTTACCCAAAGGACACAGAAACATTAATTCAAAAGGACACCTGCACCCTTATGTTTATAGCAGCACTGTTTACAATAGCTAAGCTGTGTAAACAAGCCAAATGCCCCAAAGTAGATGACTGAATCAAGAAGATATGGTACATATGCACAATGGAATATTACTCAGCAATCAAAAAAGATAAATTCATGCAATTTGCAGCAATATGGATGGAGCTGGAAGGGATCATGCTCAGAAAAATAATTTAGAAACAAAAAGAAAAATGCCAGACGGGCTCACTCATAACAGGAATATAGAAAAACTAAATAAGGGACCAGGAAAAAGACTAATTACAATAAAGTGAAAATCAAAATCAACAAGCAACTATAAAACAGAGACACACTTTAAGAGCTTGTTTTTATGACTGATATAGATCCATGAGCCAAATAAAAGAAAAAAACTAAAAATGTCACAAACCACCGCATGTATATATATCTCCATATATATAAAAAAATCTCATATATATACATATATGTGCCTCTATATTTAGCCATCCATTTAATACATATTTGTTAAGAACTTACTACATTCAAGCCACTGAGAGGAATTAAAAGAAATCTAAATTAGATATAGATAATGCTCTAAGAGAGGTTTCAAAAGGACTCATGTCAAAATTCAGAATAAATGTGACAGAAAAATTTCATTACCCATTGTGGGAAACAATGATATAAAAACCTAAGCCAGGCTGCAGTGGAATGAACAACAAAGTAAAAACCAGAATCCTGACTCAGATTAGTGTGACTTTCACAAAGGTCAATTCACCTTTTGGACTTTTGCTTCTTTACCTGAAAAATGAGGGAAATTTAAACAGGCATCTTCAGAGTGGCTTCTAGTACCAACAATAGATCAAACTAAACTCTATAAACCTGATTTAAACCAGAAGGTGCAAACCTCATTCTTCACTTATAATGACTTCTCTGATGAATAGCAATATCAACTAAAATGAATTTCATCCCCTTTTTTCTTCCCTGGCTCCAGTTTCATTTAGTTATCAGTTAGGAATAAAATAGCATTGAGCAGTTGGAACTCACAAAAACATAAAATTGTATTGAAATCCATGATATTGTGATTACAGAATTATCTTTCAATCCCCTAACATTTTTAAGAGTTGATTAAAGCAAATACTAGAAAGAAGAGCAGATATCATCACTTATCGTCAGGATATTGGAAATCAAAACCACAATAAGATATCATCTCACATATGTGAAAATGACCCATATCAAAAAGACCAAGAACAACAAATGTTGGCAATGATGTGGAGAAAAGAAACCCTTAGACACTCTTGATGGGAATGGAGAGTGGTGCAGCCCCTATGAAGAACAATATGGCGATTTCTCAAAATATTAAAAATAGATCTTCCATTTGATCCAGCAATTCTATTCCTAGGAATCAATACAAAGAATGCAAAAAAATACTTTTTCAAAGGAATACAAGCACACCTCAATTGATTGAAGCTTTATTTACAGTAGCCAAGCTATGGAAAAAAAAAAAAAAAAAACCTCAAGCACCCAAATACAGATGAGGGGATTATAAAGATGTGGTATGTATCTATACATACATATTTAAAAAAGATAAAACCCTTGACTTTTGAGACAACATGGATAGAAATGGAGGGAAGTAAGCTAAGCAGAATTAGTCAAGAGAAAGACAAATACAAGATGGTGACACCTACATGTGGAATACAGAAAAACAAACCCAAACTAATAACAAATAGATATCTGACTGCATAACGAGGCTACCAGAGGGGAGGGAGAGAGAAGACAGTCAAGTGGGGAGTGGGCAGGATGCACTATGGTGGAGAACTGTGAGTGCCTTGGTAGGTGTGGTGTGGTAACAAACACCTGAAGAATGTGACCCTCCTATACCTCTAGATCACCTCTAGATCACAATGTTGCAAACCAATGTTACCTGATGAGGGAGGGCGGGAGGGAAGAAAGGAAGACAGGTAAACAAGTAGAACTTCAGTGAAAACAACTGGGAAACAAAATTGCTTAAATTTCCTTGCTTGAAATTTTTAGGAAAGTGAATGTCTAGTGACATTTCATTCAGAACTTTTTAAATGTGCAAATTCAATTTTGCAGTCTTGGCAACCAAAGGTTAAAAGATAGAATTTTATCATTAATTTGGAAATGTCTTCACTTGAAAAAAAGTTTGGTAGTAAAATCAAGGTTAAATGAAATATCATGAAGCTGTGCAATTAGGTTAATAATGAGGTGCCTCAGGGATCAGTGCTAGCACAGGTGTTCAATATATTTATTAATGACTTAGAAGATTTGTGAATAATACGGAAGCACATTTGGATGACTTCAAAGATATTTATAGCAATTAAAATGGAAGAATGACTGCTTTTCTTGACCCATTCAAGAGCAATTACTTAACATATTACAGCAAATAATCAACAATAGCAAATCTACGTGAGTGGATGGAATTACCCGAGTTTTCTGAATATGCTAATAGGTACTAAAACAGTTTTTGCCTTTCAGGCAAGAGTGGACATATCTAAGAAAACATCTGTCCAGTAAAGAGTGCTTCATTTAAAAAAAAAAAAAGGATACTAAAAAGAAAGAAAAAACAGGAGTAAAGAATAATGCAAGACAACAATTATTGAAATAAATATCACTGAAAATTTTCACATACCAGAGATTTGCTCTACTGAATGATATTGTTAGGGTAGAGTGAAGTTTCCCAACCATATCTGGGGATTATTTGGTATTTTATCTGGTGATTTTCTAAATAATTTACCATTATTATCCACTCTTCTATAACACCCATTCACTGAAGTTCCCAGATTCCTGTGAGGTGGAAATGTATCTCTCAAAGTCATTCCCTCCTCATCTCTATTGTGTTCAGTTCTAAAGGATTTCACTGATATTTTTATGCATTAATTTTCCCAAATCAAGGATATTAAGTCTTTAGAAAAATGAAAAGCAACTCCTTTTCATAAGAAAGCACAACACCATTAGCCCTCCCTGGTGGTGCAGGGGTTAGAAAGTCTCAGTGCTATCAAGCTATCCCCAGCCACTGCAGCATGAGTACAATCCCTGGCGAGAGAGTAACCCACCTGGCACAGCAGACCTCTCCTGTCTTTCCCGCTGCTCCCCTCAGCAGTGTATTTCAGTCAATCTGCCTATTCGGCTCCCCACTCTGTCTCTGGTGAATCCTCTCTCTCTCACACACCTCTGGCCAACACCCCAGTTCTTCTATGCATAAATAAATAAAAGTAAATATTTAAAAAAGTAAAAAAAAAAAGGAAAGCATACCACCATTCAATAACACCATGAATTATGTTACATACTCTCTCCCCCACCTTAAGGTCATTTAATTATTGTACATAACAAGAAACTTTAAGTGTAGCATAATTTCAGTTACAAATCCCTCAAAAATATTTTCTGAGTGCCTTTTTTTAAAATCTAAAGCATGGTGGTAATAAGAATGACTATAATAATACTAAAATATGGAGTCTGCCCTAATACAGCTTAGAAAGCCATGTCTTCTTGCCTCTCAGGGTGTAAACATTTTTCAGTCCTACACCATGTAGAATATGTATAAATTGGTCATAATTTCATAAGCTTTTAGTCTATTAAAATTAATGTAAATCAGAACTGTTTTTCAAAGAAATTATAATATATTTAAAGTTAAGGAAATGGGCCTCCCCGGTGGCACAGAGGTTGAGCACTGGGTTGCAAAGCTGCCCGCAGCCTCTGCAGCGCCAGTTCGATCCCCGGCTGCTCCCCGGCCACCAGAGGAGGGTCCCACATGGCACGCAGACCTCTCCTGCCGCCCGCTGCTCCCCTCAGCGGTGTACTTCGGTCCTTCTGCCTGCTCTGCTCCCTGCTCTGGCTCTGGTGAATTCTCTCACCCTCCCGCACTTCTGACTGTACCCAGTGCTTGTATAAATAAATAATATAAATAAATCTTTAAAAAAATTCTAAAATAAATAAAGTCAAGGAAACATTTTCTCCTACCATTTATCTTTTCTAGCAAGTGAGTAATATCGACCAATGGTATTAACTCTCTCATTTGAAAAGTAACTTAGATACTTCTCCAAATATCAGAGGGGAAAAAAATTGCTTGCCTGTAATAAATATTGGTAAGGTTGTAGAAATAAAGGAAAATTCATGTATTGTTGTGGGAATGTAAATTGGTGCAGCCATTATGGAAAATTTTGTTGACGTTACAATGTTTTGTAAAAAAAAAAAAAAGCAGAAGCAAGAAAAAAAACACCCTACATATGATCCAATAATCCCACTTGTGGTATTTACCTGTAAAATATGAAAATATTAACTAGAAAAGACACATGTACTTCTATGTTCATTGCAGCACTTATCAATAAGCAAGATATGGAAACAAGTGAATGACCAAAGGACAGAAGAATGGATAAAGAAAATGTACTATAGGGCCTCCCCGGTGGCGCAGCGGTTGAGCGCTGGGTTGCGAAGCTGCCTTCAGCCTCTGTAGCGCTGGTTCAATCCCTGGCTGCTCCCCGGCCACCAGAGGAGGGTCCCGCATGGCGCACAGACCTCTCCTGCCGCTTGCTGCTCCCCTCAGCAGTGTACTTCGGTCCTTCTGCCTGCTCTGCTTCCCGCTCTGGCTCTGGTGAATTCTCTCACCCTCCCGCACTTCTGATTGTACCCAGTGCTTGTATAAATAAATAAAATAAATAAAGATAAATCTTTAAAAAAAAAGAAAATGTACTATATATACACAACAGAATACTATTCAGTCAAAAAAAATGATGAAATCTTGCCCTTTATAACAACATGAATGGATCTTGAGGGGATTATATTAACTGAAATGTCAGGAAATTTACGGTAGGATTGGACTCATTTGTGTAATTTTAAAAAACAAACAATAGACTCTGACAATAGAATAGTGGTTACTAGAGAAAAAGAGATGAGGAAATCAGTAGAAGAGGACAATTAATGCATGGTGAATGGACATTTGATGGCAGGCATGCTGAGAAAATGTAATCATGAAACTAATGTAGCATTGTAAATTAATGTTACCTCAATTGAAAAGAGATTTCTAGTCTCTTTGTGGCTAAGTTGGTAGGTCAATATAACAATATGAAACCAAATGCAAATGCAGACATCAAACTCTTAAATTCAGCTCTACAAAATAACCCATTTGTAAGTCCATTGACAGTGTGGAGATATGGATCAAACACAGAGAGTGAGAAATTGTTTTTTAAGACTTGGTCAAGCATCTGTACTCTCTGTACATGTGAAAACCTAGAATAATACAGTCAGGATCTCATAAAAATTCATAGACTCTAGGAATCTGAATGTTAAATTAGACCTTAGACTTTAAATAATGCTTGAGCTATAAATTTTCTCTATGCCATCTGACATGTCACCACCAGAGATTTAGAAAAAGAAATCGTTAGTAAATCCAAAGATTCTGTAGAAGGTAAACTTCGAGTGATTAAGTAAACGATGAAGACTTGTTAGAACCTCAAACATATTTATTAATGATGTTTACTGGAAGGTTGGAACTATCTGAAAAGTAAAATTCACAATTTGGATAAGTATTCACATATAAGACATATGAGAGCTCTGCTAATTTTTTCCTTCTATCAATAGATCATTCAGTAGCAATGGGCTATTTTGCAGTACGATTTAAGTGTAATTTTTGCAGTGAAAATCAAATGGTGATTTTGATGAGAATTTATTAGCAGGTGGTCAGATATAGTTTATCAATAATGCTGGTATTTTTTAAGCATCAGCAAATTTAGTTCCATCTCTAGGGGAGTAAATTCATATCTGAAGGTAGGTGTTACACTCTATTTACTTTTGAAGAACATTTTAGAATGCCCCTTGATTATAAAATACTGTAGCATTTCCCTTGTGAGCTTTCCTAGGCACCAAAATGTAATAAACTCCACAATGCAAATTAGGGCATTTTCAAACAACCAAATAATGTTTATAAAAATAAGAATTATTTCACATCTTTGCTCTAGACCAAGATATTTGCCATGGTTAAACAAAAAATTCTGACTCAGACCAAAAACAATAAAAAAGCACATTACAGTGATCCAGAGGTTTGCATTGATTTACACAGTGATGACAGATCTACTTTTTTGCAAAATTGAGTCCATAACGATTAAATAAACTTAATGGGCCTTTCATTTAATTCCAGCTTTTAAATACCATTCAATTACTATGAAATGACTTTTTATTTGCATAATCCATTCTGTTTTATATTTCTGTTATGAATTAAGTGAATGACTCAAGTTGATCAAACATTTTTATCATACTGTATCACAATGGAAAGCAACCATCTTTTCCAAACCACCCAGTATTAAATTCTACAAGCTAACTCTGGCAAAGCAAGGTGTACTTTCTCATTTGGCTTTCAGATATTAAAATATTCTGCATTTCACAGGAAGTTATGTTGCATCTGAAAGCCCTCTGAAATCAAAAGAAATTTCTGATGCCCAAATGGAGCAGTAAGAAAATTAAGCACTATCTGTAAGAGACCTTTGATTTCAGGGTACCCTCTTGCATGACAATAATAGTTTCAAAAGAAAAAAGAGAGCAAAAAGATTCCACCAACTGCATATATCCTGCTTATTGCCCATTCTCTTGATGAAAATGATAGGAGCATACAGACTGATGAGATTACCTTACTCTACAGAGAAAAGTTATCCTTATGTTATAAAACATAAGTCTTTCCTGAACATAGAGACTACATTTTAGTTGTTGTCAAATAGATGGAAAAATAAGTCATGTCAGTGACACTGAGTCTGTATGCTGTACCCTTGAGGTCAAAAGGATGCTTATTGATGGTAGTCACTAGTTGCCAGATTTCAAAAAAAAAAAAAAATGGTATTTTTAAATATTTCAGAAAGAATCTCTTTCAAGGCCCCTGATGTCATTATATCCCTTTAAATTTTAACGTGCCAATGGTAATTGCTGATATTTCAAAACCCACATAAAAACACTTCCTTGACTGCTTTAAATTTTCCTTTGTTCTCAGCTTCATAAACTAATAATCATTCGTCAGAACTCTCTCAACTAGTTCATTCTGTCTTAAAGCTATATTTAAAACCATATTCTGGGGCAAATACAAAGTATTTGGCAAAATACAGAGGGCAAAATACAGAGTATTTTGACCAATCAATAAAATTTGGTAAGTCTTATCAACAGTACTTTGATGAGATAAAATTAAATAATGAAGGCGAGAACAAGTAAAAATGTCAGTAAAAATGAGATAAGGTATACCAAATGTTTCCTTAATGTAGTCAAAAGAATAAAATCTCATTTTCTGTTAATTGATAAAAATGATTAATTGGTGCTCAGGGAGGAGAGAAGGTTTTTCATTATTTTGCAAAGTCCATTTGCTTTTATTTTTTAAGTAATTTGGTATTCAATGTAGATGGCAATAGCTTGTTTATAACTAATAAAGTAATAAACACATAATCAGAATAACACATTTTTATAGGATTTATCTAGGTTCTATGTTTTCACAGTAAAAATGTGTTTTTTTAAAGGCTGTCTTTGTGAGTGAAAATAGAGGGCAGGGAAGATCCCTTCCTACTTAGGATTTGAATACTCCATGGCTGAAAGGGCAAGATTTTTCAATAATCAGAAAAAAACACAGTGAGTTACAAAAACATCAGTCTAATGAGGCCATATTCAGGATGTATTAGCAGCAATATTCCAACCTAATGTGTCAGGATTGTATAGCTCTTTTTAAAAAGCTACATTAATAAAAAGAAAGCTCTTATTCCAAGGTAAATTGATTGCTTTTGTTGTCATTCTAGAGAAGGGAAAAAAATACGGGTGATACAGTATCAGCGGTGGTAAGCATTAGTGTACTCTGGTCTAATTTCAAACCAAAATCCAGACCATTAAATACAATTTGAAAAGGCTTAGCTCTTAGGGTATCCGAGAATGTGCAGCCCATATGTAATGAAGGAGCATGCCTTTAAATCAGTGGATGAGCATCATGCATTCTGATGAACCAAGCATAAAGGCTGAAATTAACTAGGTTAATAGTTCTCCCTTCTAACCCAGCTTCTCTTAATAAAACTGGTAAGATACAGCTGCAGGGGTAAGGTCTCTGTGTTTAATTTGCTTAACAAATATTTATTAAATATCTAGTACTTCACAGGTGTTGGTCCTAGGGAAAAAAATGTACCCATGATCCTCCAGCCAACTCGATAGGATCTATTCTATGTAGATTCAATTTGCCACTGTAGCTTAAGGACTAGCAATGAAGCTTCAGCTAATCAAACAATTTTTTCATTTTATTTTTATAATAAAATCTTGTTATCAAAATTTATTAATGAAAAAACACTACCTGACATAGGAACATCTTTTACTTAAACCATCTCTACTTCTAAATCGACAGCTTTACACCAAAATCCAACTCTAAGGAACAAACCTAGAGCATTGAGAACTATGCAACTAGATAAGGCAAACTAATTTTAATAGGATGGATACTTATTGAGAAAGAAAAGTGACATATTATCCTTCAAATACACCTTCAAGAGCAAGAAAGAAAACCAAAAGTTATGTACTTGGCAATCTCCAATTTATCAGATAAATTAACTCTAATGGTCCAGTTAACTGTTTTAGAGTATATTGTTTCCAATGTCATAAATGTTACTATTTTTATTATTTTTTATTAAGGTGACTTTGAAGAACAATAGTGCATGTGATCTAGGGTAATGGATTCACACCTCTTCAGATGTATGCTACCCTCCATACCCATCACCAAAGTGCCCATTCTTTTCTACCTTAGAATATTGGAGCACCAACCCCATTGCTTTGCTGCCCACAACCCACCATGCCCTTTGGTAGTCTCAGTTCTGTATTTGGATTTCTAGGGGTTGTACATTTAGTTTAGTCTGTTCTTTTGCTTTGCTTATTTATATTCCACTGTGAGTGAAATCACTGTGTAATTTTCTTTCTTTCTCTCTCTTTTTTTTTTTACAGATGAGTAGTACTACACACACACACACACACACACACACACTCCTTCTTAAGCCACTCATCTCTCACTGGGGGTTTATGCTGTTTCCATAACTTGGCTGTTATAAATAATACAACACTGAATATACAATGCACATATTCCTTCAAATTAATGTTTTTGCATTCTTCAAGTCGATAGCTAGGCGTGGAACTGCTGGATCAAATGATAGATCTATTTTTTAATATTTTGATATTTTAATATTCTTTTCCATAGAGGCTGACCATTCCATATATCCACTAACAGTGTATGAGGGATCCTTTCTCTTCCTTGGCAACACTTATTTCCACACTCGGTTATTGGCCATAATCACAGATATGAAATGGTAACTCATTGTGGTTGTAATATGAATTTCCATTATGATAAGTAATGTGCCTTTTTCATTTGCCTGTAGGATATCTGTATCCCTGATTTGGAGAAGTAACTATTTAGCTTTTCTGTCCATTTTTTCACAGGCTTCTTTGTTTTATTTTTGTTGAGTTATGTAAGTTTGTTGTAGATTTTGGATATTATCCCCTTGTCACATGTATGAAATGAAAGTTTTCATCATTCAGTAGGATGTTATTTTGTTTTAGTGATAGTTTCTTTCACTATGAAGAAGCAATTTTGATGCATTTTTATTTTTTAAAGATTTACTTATTTGTTTATGCATAAAAGAAGTGGGGTATAGGCCAGAGATGCAGATGAGCGAATTCACCAGAGACAGAATGGGGAGTAGAACAGGTGAATCAACTGAAATACACTGCTAAGGGGAGTAGCAGATGAGACAGGAGAGGTCTGCTGTGCCATATGTGGGTTAACTTCCTGGTGGGGGAACAAACTCAGGCCACAGTGATAATAGCATGAGAATGCTGAGACTTAACCCCTATGTCACCAGAGAGGCCCCCTCTTGTGTTTATTTTTACTTTTGCCAGGTCCCCAAAGACATCAATGAAGTCAATGCTGTAGTGTCTTTTATTTATCTTTTCTTCTAGACTGGTACAGCAAATATGGAAAATGGTATAGAGAACTACCATATGATCCAGCAATATCACACTAAGTAGCTATTCAAAGAATATGAGAAAACTAATACAAAAGGACTTATTTACCTCTATGTACCTAACATCATTTTTTACAATAGCCAATATATGCAATTAACCTAAATACCAATTCACAGAAGATAAGTAAAGAAACTGTGGTATAAATGCTCAATGGAATACTGCTCAACTATTTAAAATGATGAACTACTACATTCTAGGACAAAACGATTACACTAAGTGAAGTAAGTCAGTTGAAAGACAAATATCAGATGACTTCATTCACTTGTAGAATATAAATAATCAAAGAAGTCAAGTTGGCATAACACAACAAAAATAACACTTAGATTCTGCATATATAGTAGTTACCAGAGGGAAGAAGGGAAGGTAAGAGATTGAAAGAGTATAATATGATAGTGTGTTGACACTGCAGCTTGATGAATGGTGAGTGAAGTGTGCACACATTTTGAGGTGCCAATCTATACTTCCAAAATTAAACAATTATGTAAATGAATGTCAAATCAATAAAGTTTGATTTTAAAATGCTATGACAGATTAATCATGAATCATATTAAATATAACCTTAATATATTTACACATTATTTTCTTCAGGGAATTTCACAAAATCAAATAAAATTATTTGCTAAGTGCCTTTTTCAAACTATAGTTACCTTACAATATACATGTATGTACATAAATCCATCTATATTTCTCAGTATACATATATATGTGTGTGCATATACACATATAATATACAAACCAGAAATTATCACCAATAATGTTGACATTAGTGACTAAAGGGGCAGTAACAATTTTATAGGAACAAGATCTGAATAGGGCTCTCATACAAGAAAGGGGCAAAATCATTTATCAAGTTAAGCCAGATGAATCTGTAATCAATAACCAGAACACTGCTGGAACTGCTGTGTGCCTCAGTGAAAACAACTTGAGTTATGAGCTGCAGAAAACATTGATTGTCTCCTTCACCTACTTATTTCACAAGGAATTGAAGCAAATATTACTAATTTGACTTTGCAATTATTCTAATACATTTTTCACCAGGTACAACAGAATGTAAGGAAACTATAATAAACACAATTGAATGTCTATGACATTAACAAAGCTCAGAAACTCAACTTTTTCCCAGTGACAATGAATAAAATTAAAATATTGATTTCAACAACCTGGCTGTGAGTGTCATTATCTAAAATAGAATATAGTGAGAGACAACGTCTAGAAAAATACTTTGTTCCCAACAACTCAGGGTCACCATTTTTTTTAAACAGTCATTAACAATCATGTTTATTCCAAATATTTTAGGGGCCCTAAAACCAGTGTATTCTAGGATAAATTTATGCCATTCCACAAACTTACATCTGCAACTGTTAAAATTTTATTGCTTGGCTATAAAACTTTTCACCAGACTATGTCAGTAACTCTTTATAAAAGACTGTAGTAAAAGATTAACCAAAAAGAGTCACTAAAACATCGTGTGGCGTTGAATCACATTGTACAACTTCAGTTATGTCAGTTGAAAATAAAACTATAGCATTGGAGATTCTTTCAGTCAACTTGTATGCCCTGGATACTGTGAAATGGAAAATGTTCCTCTATTCTCCCTTCAGGAGCTCAGAGATCCTAAGCACATCCCTGCATATGAGTAATGGGTCTTGTTGAGAGTGATTATAGGATTTAAAGATGTGTTTTTTTCACTTAGTATGACCCTTGAAAGAAAGCCAACTATTTCTGTGTGCAATGAGAATAATGCTAGAAGGAAGACTGCTTATGCTGACCTTATTAACACATAGTATGCCGATACCCAATATACCCTTTTTATAGAGTAATTTTAACTACACTTGGTTTTTCCCATTTTTCTGATTTCGAAATCTAACTTCTGATCATTTCTGTGGATAAATAACATCATGACATGCCTACCACTACCAGTAAAAATGGAAGTGTTTTTCATAGTGAATATTACAAAAAGGAAAAAGCTAATTTTAATAGTTATTTTTCATCGGAAGTTAAAACTAGTAAAGAATCAATGGTTACAGAATGATAGATGGGCTGGAAAAAAAAATGATAAAATCATTTGTAACTATATAAGAGTTGAAATTATTTTTATTTCCTTGTCAAGGAAAACTTTCATGCTAGCAATTTATTCAACATATCTTAGCTACTAGAGTAATATACACTAACTAATTTTACTTAGAAAGTAAAGTCAAATAACTAGTTGCAGACCAAACCTCCCAACAAGATCCATATGCCTTCAGTGAATTCATCTTGGTCAATAAATGGTTAATAATGAAACATTCTGGGCCCTACTGGTTGGTTCAGCTAGACAGGTGTTCTGGGAAGCAAGATAATGACAAAAAGTAAATTGGAAAGCCAGTTGTGCACTGTTTGGGGATTTTCTGTATCTGTTTTTGTTTTCTATTATGGAGTGAAATCCTCTCTAGTCAAATTCTCCAGTGGATTACAACAGTCCTCTTGACACAACTATAGCATGTATTTTCTGCCTGACAATTCAAGTCAGCAAAAACTAAACAAGCATTTCTATTTATTTCTTTACTGTCTCATGAGCTAATAAATTGCTTTGTTCCTCTTTTATGTATTTTGTATATTTAGACTTATATTTTAATTCATTACAAATATGCATTAGGTACTCTTACTATCTCTATAGAATGCTGATGAAAATAACAACTTAGAGGTTCTAATAGAGGTTCTAAGTCCTGTGGTTGACAGAAAAGATAACCAGACTTTTGCTCTGCAAATATCTTCACTTATATAAAATGAATGGAATCATAATGGATTGAAGGTCTATATCCTAAGTTTTCATTTCATTTTCTAGCACTGAATTCACACTAGGATGATTAAGAGTAGGACTATTCATTCCTTTCAGAAAAAAACCACTCCCAGAGTCAGGAATGTAGTCTGATTCTCTGCAATCACCACAAAAAAATCTAATCTCATATGACTCTCCAACATCTCAGTTACAACACTGGAAATATAACTAGTAATGACACAGTGCAGCCCTATCCAAATGCAACTATTCCAATTTTAGTCCACTTCCTTTTCCTAGTCTCTCCTAGGACCCAATGTTCACTTTTTTATGTTATATCTATAACAATATAGTACACATTTCCTCCACCTTCTAACATGAAATTATTATCACGTCATTAAGGAAGAAGTTGACACTGGCCAGACATTTAAAATTATTTATATGTACGGGAGCATTTCTATTTACACACATCAAAAAGAACTTGGGTTGACTGTTTAAATTCATTATGTGAAATTGCTACTACTCTTTATTTTCCTACTATGTCTGCAGCCTAGCCAATAACATTAAGCAGCTTTGTTTAAACTGAAACATGGGGGTCTTTTTTCCTACTTCTCTCCCTTATTCCCTATATATATTCAATCTCCAAGTCTTCTAAAATCCAAATTTAATCTTGTGATGGTCATTTTATGTGTCAACTGGGCTACAGGTGCTCAATATTTGGTCAAATACTATTCTGGTGTTCTGCGAGGTGGGTTTTGGATGAAGATGACATTTAAATAGATAGATTAGGTAAAGCAGATTGTCCTCTTTAATGTTGGTGGCCCTCACCCAATAAGGTGAAGGCCTGAATAGAAGAAAATGGTTGAGACTTCTTCAGCAAGGGAGGAAGCATTCGACAAAGTCCAGCAACCATTTATGATGAAGATCCTTGAAATTCTCAGCATAGAAGGAACATACCTTAACATGATAAAAGCCATATATGACAAGCCCACAGCCAATATTATTCTCAATGGCAAAAAGCTGGAGGCCTTTCCTTTAAGATCAGGAAAAAGACAAGGATGTCCTCTCTCACCACTGCTCTTCAATATAATACTGGAGGTCCTAGCCAGGACAATAAGACAAGAAAAAGACATACAAGGAATCCAAATAAGGAAAGAAGAGGTAAAACTATCACTATTTGTAGACTATATGATAATGTACATAGAGAACCCTAAAAACGCCACAGAAAAACCACTCAAAATAATCAACCAGTTCAGTAAAGTAGCAGGATACAAAATCAACACACAAATGTCAGTAGCCTTCCCACACACAATCAATCTGAAGAAGAAATCAAGAAAACTATCCCTTTTCTGATTGAAGCAAAAAAAATCAAATACTTGGGAATAAACCTAACAAAAGAGGTGAAGGGCCTCTACAAAAAAAAATTATAAAACAGTGTTAAAGGAAATAGAAGAATGCTCAAAGAAATGGGAAGACATCCCCTGCTCATGAATTGGAAGAATTAACATTATTAAAATGGCCATCCTACCAAAAGCAATATATAGATTCAATGCTATTCTAATAAAAATCTCAGTGACATTCTTCAAAGAAATAGAACAAATACTAATGAAATTCATATGGAACAACAAAAAAAAACATGAATAGCCAGGAGAAAGGAGCTGCCACACTTCCAAATTTCAAGCTATATTCAAAGCCAAAATAATTAAAACAGTTTGGTATTGGAAAACAGACACACAGACCAATGGAACTGAATAGGGAGCCCAGAAACAAAGCCACACTTACATGGACAACTGATCTTTGACAAAGGAGCAAAGAATATACAGTGGGCCTCCCCTGGTGGTGCAGGCAGTGGAGTGCAGCACTGTGAAGCTCTCTGCAGCCTCTGCAGTGCAGTTCAACCCCCACTGGCAAGAGAGATACCCACATGGTGCAGCAGAACTCTCCTGTCTCGCCCGCTGCCCCCCTCAGCAGTGTACTTCAGTCAGTCTGCTGTTCTGTTGTGCTCTGTCTCTGGTGAATCATCTCACCCTCACGCACATCTGGCCAGTACCCTAGTTCATGTATGCATGAATAAATAAATCTTAAAAAAAAAAAAGAATATGCAATGGAACACGGGCAGTTTGCTCAATAAATGGTGCTGGAAAAACTGGACCACCACATGCAAAATAATGAAACTAGACCATTACCTCTCACCATGCACAAAAATCAACTCAAAATGGATAAAAGGACTGGACATAAGACCTGAAGCCATAAAATACATAGAAGAAAATATAGGTACTACAAGACATACATCTCAAAAACATATTTAAAGACTCATCACCTAAAGCAAAGAAAGTCAAGAGAAAGATAAACAGCTGGGATTACAAAAAACTGAAAAGCTTCTACAGCAAAAAAGACATTAATCAAAACAAAGAGATACCCCACTGATTGGGAAAAAATCTTTGCACTCCATTCAACTGATAAGGGACTGACCACAAAGATATATAAATAATTCACATGACTCAATGAAAAGAAAATAAAACAAGCCAGTCAAGAAATGGGCAGAAGAACTTAAAAGACATTTCTCCAAAGAGGAAATGCAAATGGCCAACCGGCATATGAAAAAATGTTCAACAACACTTATCATCAGGGAAATGCAAATCAAAACCACTTTGAGATACCACCTTACACCAGTGAGAATGGCACATATCAAAAAAAAACAAGCAACAACAAATGTTGGCAAGGATGTGGTGGAAAAGGAACTCTCCTACATTGCTGGTGGGAGTGAAAACTGGCCCAACCACTATGGAAAGCTGTCTGGAGATTCCACAGTCTGCTGAAAATGGAGCAATCATTGCAGCACTATTTACAATAGGTGAAAATGGGAAACAACCCAAATGCCCAAAAATAAATAAGTGGATCAAGTAGATGTGGTATATATATATATATATATATATATATATATATATATATATATACACACACACACACAATGGAATATTATTCACCGATCAAAAAAGATAAACTCATGCCATTCACAACAATGTGGATGGAGCTAGAAGGAATTATGCTCAGTGAAATAAGCCAGAAGGAAAAAGAAAAATATCAGATGGTTTCACTTATAGCAGGAATATAGGGGAACCAAACAAGACATCAGTGTAAAAAAATCATAACAGTACAAAACACAACAAAGCAAAAACAGACAATTATAAATCAGAGACATCCTGCAGGGGTGGAGGAGGGAGAGGGTTCTGAAGGAGGGAGGGAGGAGCACAGGGGACTGAGGTGATGGTGCACGGGTGCATTGATGAAGGAAACTCTATGGGGACCACACCTGAGGGGTTGGGGGAAGAAAATATGGTTAAAAAATTAACAATGATGAAAAAATAAAAAATTAATTTATTAAAGAAAGAGAAATAAATAGAAACTTCTTCAGCAAGCAAGAGAGAATTCTTCCTGCCTAATGGCCTTTAAACTGGAATAATAGCTTTTTCCGTTTTCAGACTCAAACTGAAACATCGGCTCCTCCGAGGTCTTCAGACAGCTTTCAGACTAAAAATACATCATTGGCACTCCTGATTCTCAACCTTTGTAATCAGACTACCGAAATTCCGAAATTCCAGCTTGCCAACTCCCCATGCAGATGTTGGGACTTGCCAGCCTCCATAATCATTTGCTTCAATACCTACCTTACATTACAATGATATGACCCCATTCTAGTCCTACATATTTGATACAGAAGTTACTTGGATAATGTGGGCTCTGTTATAGAGTCAGTTTTAAAAGGGAAACCAAGCAAGCAGCCTCATTCACCTACAGTATAATTATCTCCATAAGGTTTATTTCTGTCTATGATAATATATCTGCCCTCCAGTTTTCAATAGATATCTCACCATATGGATTATCCTCAAATAGCTGACAGAAAAAAAGATGCGAAAATTTGTTTAGTATTCTCCTTTAAATATAAAAATCAGACTTATAAGTGCTTCATTCTTATGAGATGAGAAAAAGAGATGATTCTAAAAAGACATATGATTTTTCCCAAAATCAAATCCTTCATAGAAACCTCCATTCCATAACTATCTCTGAAAGTAATTCACGAGCCTCCCTGGCGACATAGGGGTTAAGTTTCAGCACTACCACAGCTTTGGCCTGAGTTCACTCCCTGGCCAGGGAGCTGACTCACATGGCACAGCAGACCTCTTTGTGCCCACTGCTCTCCTCAGCAGTGTATTTCAGTAGAGCTGCCTGTTCTGCTCCCCACTCTGTCTCTGGTGAATCCTCTGACCCCCTGCACCTCTGACCTACAGTTCTTATATCCTAAATAAATAAATAAAATTTAAAGATCCATTAAAAAAAATGAAAGTAACTCATTTCATCCGTATACTCTAAATTAGGAAACAACTGATATTTTTAAATAATATTCATAAAATGTTACTGGCCAGGTTCAACTAGTAGCCCACCTGCAGATTTCTCTATCACCATCAGTTATTAGCCATATTATGCAGGGTGGTAATTTGATGCAGGGTGGTGATTAGTCTTGGTCATGAATATTTGCCTCTTATTCCTTTAACAATTTTATTCCCTTGACATTATTTTAAAATAATGTCTTCTCTGCTATTACTTTGGCAAAGAGTTGGGTATTAAAGCATTGCAGACATCAATATTCTCCATGTAATGTTATACCCCAGAAGATATCCATGGTAAAAATAAATAGGTATCCTGAGCACGAGCACAAGGAAGTTTTTACATAGGTAAACATCTATTTGAGAAAAAAAAAACTTTATTATCTCAAGCATTTAAGATTTTATAAAATATAAAGGAAAGGAATAGTTATTTCTTGGTAAAGTGACTACATTTAGCAACAGGATATTCCTCCCTATTCCTTCTAAACACAGAAAATTGAAAAATTAATACAAGTTGGAAATGAATGGATCATGAAAAAAGTAAAAATTAAAAGTGTACATTAATTTTAAATATCTGGCCATATCAATTATAAAAATACAACTATAAGAGAGGAAAAAAAGAACTATGAAAATTAGACTGCTCACTCATTTGAAACCCTTTGATAAATAGCACTCTATCTTTTTTAGACTGTCACCCCTGCGAGGGAAAAGACTGTGACATTTTGCATTAATCTCTACACAACACTTGCCTCTTCACTGTGCCTCTGACAGTACTTCATATTAATTTTTTTCACATTCTTAAATGGAACTATTTTCATTAAATAAAAAACTAACAAGATGTGTCTGCCATCCCAATTGCCTTGGAACATTAACCATTTCATTTCAAATGTCACTACTTTGCTTGCTAAATTTGCTTCTTCCTGATTTAAGTTAAAAATGTATCCCAAATCCAGAAATGACTTTATAATGGAGCTGCTAATTGTTTCCACTAATTTACTTTTAAACGACCACAACTCTGACACTAGCTTATTAACCACCAAAAAACAGTTGTGGATCAAATCAAGTACAACCTTTAATTAAATATCAAATGTGAACAGGAAATCCCCACATGTTTACAGAACAGACTTTGAAATGTACACAATAATGAGACATCACTGATGACTATCACTGTGTTAATGCAATATATCCCCACCAGAATTGAGCTTGTCAAGGAACTATCTAAGGGGTGATGCCACTCAGAAAAAATATTGGCCATCAGCATCAACCACAACCCATATATAAATATATATACTGATTTATGAAATTAGAAGGATTTATAAAAATAACTGCCTCATGTTCTGAAATTTAAACCTAAAGAGTGCTAGATATTAACTTTAGACACACACACAACCTATTAACATAGATACCCAGGGCTATAAAACACTAGTTTGTATATGTACAGGTAGAGGATTGAAGAGGCAAATGTGTAGACTAAATGGGAGTTAAATCTTTATGCAATCAGTGGTACACAACTACAAAGGAGAAAAGGAGAGGAAAGAGGAGCTTGCCTACACGAGTGTTTACTTTCATGAATTATTCACAAGAGAGAAAAAGATTAGCAGTGGGTGCAAATAGATTTGGGGGAAAAGGTAAGAATTGGGATTAAAACTGTGGAAGAATTTAAAGAATATATATTCCAGATAAAGTCAAAGGATAAAAAAGTATGATTAGAAAATGAGAAGTAGTTTAAGGCCTCATAGACTGAAATTCTATGGAAGGATAAGATCTAATATGTAGCCAAATGAAGAATGGTAATTGAAACATGCATTTATCAGAATCGGGAATTGTGATTGATACTTACACATGTCATCTCTATTATTATTTTTATAAATTAAGAAACCAAAGATGAGTGAAATTACCTGACTTGCCCAATGTTACACAGTTAGTAGCCAAACTGGGATATTAACACTTACTACTAAACTCAGAGATATACTCTCTCCACGACTGCCCACCAACTGCTGATGTGAGAAGGCAGCTAATGAAGAGTCTGGCAAAGGTTACTAGATTTGAGTAAGTGAAAGAATGCTGAGACTAAATGGTGAATGAGGATAGACACACAGACACAAAAATTATTCACCTAAAGCTGAATTTAAAAGACAAAGTCCACTATGAATTCCACAATTATTGCAAAATATAGAAGAGCAGTAGTAAGACTGATAAATCAAAGTAATGAATAGCCACTGGATAGTCCATGGTAAGTTCCATTGTAGCCTGGCACCACGCTGAGTAAGAAATAAAATAGGAAAGTAGATTATTGCCAGAATATCATTCCCTCTTAAGATAATATCGTGGACTTTGGAGTGCTGGTGTGGCCACTCTTTCAGCCATTCACGTTATAAAGCAGAGAGGCTGAAGTTCTGGATCTGTCCCTGGATTTTGGGACCCACCAAAAGGGTAAGGGATACACGAGGAATCTACATCCACACGGTTTTACCCTCAGTCTAGCAAGTATCCTGTGCACTCTTCGTTTGCCAGTTTGCTGTCAGGCCACATAAAAAGAAAACTTAAATTGGGCCTTTCCGCTGGCGAAGGGTTGAGCGCGAGTTGCGATGCTGCCTGCAGCCTCCGCAGCACCTGTTTGATCCCCGGCCACCAGAGAGGGTCCCACTTGGCGCACAGACCTCTCCTGCCATGCCCGCTGCTCCCCTCAGCAGTGTACTTTGGTCCTTCTGCCTGCTCTGCTCCCCGCTCTGGCTCTGGTGAATTCTCTCACCCTCCCGCACTTCTGACTGTACCCAGTGCTTGTATAAATAAATAAATCTTTAAAAAATAAAAAAAAAGAAAGAACACTTAAACTAAGGCCAAGTCATGTTTTCTAACTCTAACAATGGCTGAATAATGTGGGCTCTGTTTTCAGAGTCACTTATAAAGGGGAAACCAAGCAAACAGCCTCATTCACCTATAATATAATTATCTCCATAAGGTTTATGTCTATCTGTGATAATATATCTGCCCTCCAGTTTTCAATGAGTTTCAGATAAAAAAGAATTTGCATGACAGAGAACTATGTGGATGTGGTAGCAAAGAGCAAGATGAGTGAGTGCCCTGTCACATTGCTGAGATGCAGCACCCTGAGAGGGAGGGAACATGGCAGACTCCAGTCCAAACAGTGGCAAGAAAATGTTATCTTTTAGTTAATGGAAATGTGTGAGTAAGGGTGTTTGTTAAGGAGGTCGAACTTGGTTTTGAGTTGATATGTTTCTAGGGAATGCTGGAAGGAGTTTGGGAGATGAACAACAAAAGGAGGGTAAGTGTAGAGATACAAAGTATAAGGTAGCATAATAATAATATTATTAGTGAGCTTGAGTAACCTAGAGAGTTTGTATTTTGTAAGATGTCCACAGATGTCAGGGAATAAGGGAATGGTGAATTTCAGGTTTTTCCCTGTATCTCTGATATAATGCAAATGTAGCCTTTCAGCTGAATACAATTTCCAGCTCACAAGGAGAGTAAATCTTTTGTGAATCGCAATAGACCTAATCAGGTTGAAGTGACAATAACACACATAACATGTTTTGGGACAGAAGGATGATAATTTTTTATTTCCAACATCAGAAATTTGTTTGAATTGCAAATATCACTTATAATCTCATAAATATTTCAACTTTCCTTATGTATAATAAAATCTATTAATAGTTAACTCATTCAAATTTCTTTTGAACGAATCAGTTTTGTTTTTTTCTTTAACTTTACCATAGTTTGGCATAACAAGTTTTATAGGCATCAAAAAAAGAAAAAAAGATTAAAACAGGTTTCTTTTTAATTGACTCATGCTTGTCTCTTTTAAGGTTCAGATACTGGGCATGGCCTATTGTCATGTGTATATACCATGATTTGGAGAACAAGATCATTTTGCCTCCTTTGCCTTTTCAATACTTAGTCTACAATCACATCACATTTAAGCTTTCAGCTTTCCAGGCAGCTAAGCAAAATTGTTCTCATTTGAAAAGGTTTTGTTATTTGCTTGTTGATCTTGTTTTATTTTTGTCAGTTTTTGAATATTTATAATATTCCTGAAATTATAACTTTTATTTTTCCTATATCACTATTATAACCCCTATTGTTAACATGGTTTATGTATTTGATTCCAAAGATGTAACCCCTAAAGACTGCGTCCCTGTACATTTATTCATTAATTTCCAGGAAATAGGCAACAGTTACATTTTATGTTTAACTGAATTTCCTGGTAATATGCATTGTTAGAGTTAGAGTTTCTCCTTGGGTAACGAAAATCATGAACAATAGGTATAAGTAAAGCAATAGTATACACAGAGAAAAGAAAGGAATGATAACAATATTCTAATAACAATATTGATATTATTAATAATATCCTAACAATATTATTAACAATATTGATATTAACAATATTCTATTAACAATAATGATACCAATGTTCTAAGTATAGTTATACTAGGGAAAGTTTGAAACATCTGTGTATATACCTGCAGTGGTTTTTATCACCTCTCTCCCACAAGTTTTTGAACATATTTTCAATAAGTATTACTACATTAAATAAATGCAAGGAAACAGTCTCCAAGAAATGACCTTTAATTCTAAGATAGAAAAAACTAACTCCAACCATACTAAAGATTCTCAAATAAGAAACTGTTGAATCTGTAAATGGAGCACAGAGAAATCTTGCTAGGGTGAGAATACAGAAAGAAATAATTTGGGAGTAAATAACAAAATGACTGGAACAGCATGTCTCATTCACTCCAAGAGAAAAAAAAGTCAATGAATTACAAATTCGTCTTTCAGTAAGGTGGTAGGGGCATATAACAATGATGTGCCAAGAAGTGGTCACAAGCAAAACTCAACATTGTGGGGGAAACAGTCCAATTAAAATTGCTCTACTAGATAGTAAGTTGAAGATGTGGGTTGGATAAAAGCAGGGCAGACCCAAATGTTCAGAAAAACAGAAAGCCCAGAGCAATAGGTCTATGGCAATGACAACAAAGTTGTGACATAAATTATATTTGCCAGATCTTTCTGACAGTTTCAATTAAGTATCTAAAGGTAGGTGAAAAGATCTGTTAGCTATTGTGATAAATGACTACATATTTCTTTTGATATGAGGATACAATGCTATTGACCATGCTGTGCTTAAATCTTCGGTTGTTTTCATACTTTTCCAGTTAGATTGAACCCCTCCATCGTGTTTCAATATCCAAGTTTCAATAATCTCACAAGTTACATCAGTCTTCACATTTGGAGGCTTGATTTTTCATTCAAAAACTTACTTTCATGTAAGTTTCTAAATTCCTAACTAGGGCACAAGATATTGAAAAATCCCTACTGCTACATGCAAATCAGAAAAAAAAATATTTTTGTAACAAATCATGGCATAAAACCCTTCTGACCCTACCTACCCCAAAATTCTGTCTCATTCTTACAACCAATTTTGAAGTAACACATACATCTTTTCTCTCTACACAATGTTCCTTTGTCATAGCTACTGAATAGAATGAACCAACAAAAGTCCTGAAATTGTGTAGGCTTGATAAGAGAAACTGCAAAGGAATGAATGTGTTTAATTAAATCCTTTTACCAAAAAGATAGAAAGGAGTTTAAACAGTATTATTTGTCTCATACCTTAGTTCTGCCAATTTATATTTTATAGCTATTAAAGAGGATTTATAGGAGTAATCATGACATGCATCATGTAACAATCTAGTGATAACAAAATCTATTATATAATCTTTTATATATTTATATAGATATTTATATAGCTCCAAAATAAAGTACCCAAGATTCAAGTTTATCACAAATTATGTCACTTCTCTGGAAATGTGATATTGTGGGCATGGACATTTGCTTATAAAATGGGTTTTGAATTTTATAACAGGAAGAGATTTAAAAGTTCATCATTGTTTAGTTTTTTTTCCTTCGGATGCACCTTCAAGAAGAAACACTGGATTTAAAACTGTGTGTGGGTGTGTGTTTTAAAGTTTATTAAATCTGTATTGAAAGTAAAGTAGTTAAAATCCATGAAAAGCCTTAGAATTAATGAGGATTCAGAACTAGGAATCACAGATGAAAGTCCTACTCAAAAAGGGTGGGGTGGGAGCAGCAATGGATCTTTCAGGGGTCAAAGAAAGAACAGTAACATTCACTTTCCCAGGACATAATAAAAATATCATTTCACATTTGCAAGTCACACTCTGGAAAATCATAATGTGTGACAAACTAAATAAGTGACTCAGATCCCTGTCCCCTGAAAAAAAAACCTGAAACTTTGATGCCTATACATGTAATTCACCTAAACTGGCATGTCAGATATTCCTTACTAAGTTTTAATGCTGGTTTCTTTTTTTTTTCTTTTTAAAGAAAGTGAGTATTAAGTCCCCAGCACTGTGCCTATATAACATACCTGTGTACAGCCCCAAAAGATGGCTTTTTATAGAAGATGTTGTCTTGTCTCTCAGTACTCCTGACAAATACTCATTCCAACCACAGAATTTAAAAAATAGTTACCATTTTCTCTAATAATTTTCCTATGGCTGAGCATAAAACCCAATATAATAAGAAATGTGTCAAATATGGGGGGAAATAGCTGCTTTGTAGTTTATTCTGTTTCATGTAGGTTGTTTTCTCTATCAGTATCCAAGTATTTTCCACTGTGAGATAACCTAGAAATTTTATGGAAATTGCATTTTCCTAAGTCATCATTATATAGGAGTAAGAAGAATGGAAAGGGCACTTTTAAGTGATTTTTCTAGCAGGTCAGTGTTAAGTACTTTGATATGCTTTGACATATTTTGCTGACATTAATCTTTAGTAAAAATATAAAATAAAATTAAACTCTTAACAGATTTTTCAGGTATACTAATAGAAATCTAGAAAACGCAAACAAAGGGTATTTATGCAGTTTTTAAACTTGGTGTTATGGCTCGTCACAAAATTTCACATTCAAATTTGATTAAAAATAACAAATTTAAAGGCTAATATAAACTTTTTTAATGACCATTCGAACAAGGGGATGGATAATTTTATCATCACTATGTTTATGAAACAGAATACCACTATGATAAAAAAAAATACATAAAAGAGTGGAAAAAACTGAAAGCTTAAACTTTTGTACCATAGAAACTTTACATATTAATTTTTCCAAATGAACATTATGGGATTTATAAATCTACATTAGTTAATGAAGACTTCAGTCTGTTTACGGAGTATATCCTATAATTCTTTTTTTAAAGATTTATTTATAAACGATATAAGAGCTGGGGTACAGACCAAAGGTGTGGGGGGAAGAGGGGGCAGGGAGGGTGAGAGGATTCACCAGAGCCAGAGCAGGAAACAGAACAGGCAGCTTAACTGAAATACACTGCTGAGGGGAGCAGCGGGCAAGTCAGGAGAGGTCTGCTGCGCCATGTGGGTCAGCTCCTTGGCAGGGGATTGAACTCATGTTGCTGATTGATTCATAGTGCTGAGACTTAACCCCTTGTGCCACCAGTGAAGCCCATATCCCTTAATTCTTTGAACATTTTAGAAGCCTCCATGTGAGGATATACTAGGAAAATCTTGACTAAAGAGATGCAGTAGAAATAATAGGATTTTTTCACTACGTATGAAAATTCTCATATCTAGCCTACTACATACCACCTATCTACTATTCAACCTGCTATTGTTAACTGCCATAACAGGAAAATGTTTTAAAACTGGTGAGCTTCCATTTCTCTATAAGATGGTTTGACAGTAAAATATCAATTGTGCAAAAAATAAAATTATGTATTATGGTTAATAACATATTTAATGATTTAAAGATACCTTGAAGTCCAGATAAAGTGCCAACATTTCATGTTTACTAGTTCTTGGATCTCAGAATAGATAGCATTAATATTATAGCTCTAACATAGAAAAATCATCAGTTTATATTAATCATTATATGTAACTTATTTATAAAGAAAAATAACCTTAAAATCAAATCTATTAATTATATATGCAAAGATTGATAATCCATAAACTTTGTGAAAAGCAATTAAACTCAAAGGAACACTTAACTGTAAAGTAGAAAAAACAAGCACATTAATTTTAGATCTTCATTATGGTTCAATATGAGAACACTGTAATATTAGTGAATATATTATAAAATTATTTTGGGGGAAGTGAGTTAGAAATTCAGCTTTATTGTAGGTGAAAGCACAGATGCAGGAGTGTGGGCAGGTTCAGAGGAGCATCACCTATAACTCCTTCTTGGTACTATCAATAACAAAAGGATTCTAAGGCTAAATAAAGTCCGTTCTGATTTCATATTCCAAGTTAAGGAAGAATAGCTTATACACACACACACACACACTCTCTCTCTCTCACTTTTTTTTTTTTTTAAATAGAGGCATGTTTTATTTATTTATTTATTTATTTGTTTTGTTTATACAAGCACTGGGTACAGTCAGAAGCGCGGGAGGGTGAGAGGATTCACCAGAGCCAGAGCGGGGAGCAGAGCAGGCAGAAGGACCGAAGTACACTGCTGAGGGGAGCAGCGGGCGGCAGGAGAGGTCTACGCGCCATGTGGGACCCTCCTCCGGTGGTGGCCGGGGAGCACCCGGGGATCAAACCAGCACCGCAGAGGCCGCGGGCAGCTTTGCAACCCAGCACTCAACCGCTGCGCCACCGGGGAGGCCCTCTCTCACACTTTTTTCTGGAAAAGGAGCCTTCAAAAATCCACTGCAGTAGCATGCATGAACAATGTCTTCTACTTCTGTGGAAGCATTTCTATATTACATTTCATCTTTAGGCTTATGTGGGGTGTTAAATGTTCACTATAAATCCAGAAAGACATAACATAGAATGAGCATAGAAAGACAATCAAAATAATCGCATTCATGAGAGGACAATCAAGAGCTAAGAAAATGTAAAAAAGAATCCCTGCTTTTAAGGAGCTTAAAAAATGTGATATCAGGGCCTCTCTGGTGGTACAGAGGGTTGTGCGCCATGCTGTGAAGCTGTCCAGAGGCTCTGCAGTGCAGGTTCAATTCCCGGCCAGCCAGGGAGAGACCCACATGGCACAGCAGACCTCTCCTGCCTCGCCCGCTGCTCCCCTCAGCAGTGTATTTCGTCTGTCTGCCTGTTCTGCTCCCTACTTTGTCTCTGGTGAATTCTCTCACCCTCCCACGCCTCTGACATGTACCCCAGTTCTTGTATAAATAAATCTTAAAGAAAAAAAGAAAAAAAAATGTAACATCACTTCAATATACAGGCATGCTACCTTGCCATTTCAAAGAGAATATTTGGTAACCAGAGCCAGTAAAGGAATCAAAACTACTTATTTTTGTAGTCAGCTCTGACATTAAACCATAGTTTAATCATCCAACACTGGAAATTACTATTTTAAAAAATCTCTAAGATGTGCACCATGTAATAACATTTATCAGCCTAAGAGGAATGTTGCTAAGCTTAATTAATGCTTGAAAAAGCACTCTAAGATTTTTATAAACAAGTGTTATACAACAACAAAATATCTATTACTATTCTATGATCTGCCCAGTCAAAGCAAGTTTTGACCTCCCTATACTGCTGGCAGCAAAATAAACCTGACGTCATTTTTCTAAACCCAATTGGCAGACCAGCTGTGCCATTATCCCCAGGAAGAGTGGTCATGTACGGTAATACCCACATTATGTGTCTATGACTGAGCCAAAATTACCCCCTTGGAACAGAGGTCAGCCTCTGAGAATGTAAAGCTGAGAAGACCTGCTGGGTTCAACAGACCAGTCATGGTGAGGGACATTATAGTCTGATAATGGCTCTAAATTACTGATATCAACTTGGTGCCTGAGACTCAGGGCAAAAGCATCTATTTTCTTTCTATGTGAACATTCACCAAAAATAAGAAAGCAGCTGCCTTAGTCTTGATATTCTTCTCTATTTGTATGGGCTACATAAGGTCATGACTATAAATACATCTAAAATGTATACAAAATACCCAATTAAGGGGAAAGTATTTTATATATTCTAAAATACATCAAGGCTTTCTCTTATTTATAAACTTTAGAGACATAAAACTCAGGTCCCAAGCCAACTGATGGTTGAATAAACAAATTCATAGTGGTATTTTTTTAGGGTATAAAATATATCAAAATGTTAAGAGGCTAGTAATTCAGGGTAGGACTTACAGCAAGGCCTTGACACAATGTTTCCATATGTTTGATTTATGAAAACAAACTCAGACTTTTCAAATGGAAAATTCTTCTTAAATAATCTTTATAAAATAAAAAAGCCTTTCTATACTGGGAGGAAAGTAGATTAATCAGGACTTTGTAAAAATACATGGAAAGAGAGTGATAAATTATAGGTATAAAGACACTAATTCCATAATCCTTTTGGTCACTTAACCACTTGTTGACTTTTTTACAAAATAGAACATGGTCAATGTTAGCAAAAGTGAAAGCCACATCCTCCTCTGTTCCATGGTTCTCTGGCCCCCCAATTCCTAATACAAGAAAATGTTTTGTGCATATATTAGCATATATATACATATGCCAGGTGTAAATGTGTGTATGTGTGCTTGTATGTGTATCCACTTTTAGTTTTTCTATTACAAATGGTAAACTTCCTGGGTCAAAGTGCATTTTATTTCATTAGATATTCCAAGCATATTTTTGAAACCACAAATTCATCTTTTATGACATTATCCTTTAAATAAATCAAAGAAAAAATACTTGCTGACCCAAAAGAAAATAACATAATGTTTATCTGATGGTACAGTAAAATAGATGAGAGGTATAATGTCCAAGGAAATATGCTGAATTTCCTGATATCCTACCCCTATGTCCCTTTAGCTTCAACAAAAAGAGACACTAAACCTTGCCCATACAATTCTGAGACCAATATTTCTCCTGTTGGCAGGAAATGTCAAAAAATGTCAAGCCTGATGACCTTGTGATCTGTCATCTTGGTTCCCTGATCTTTTTACCTTAGTTCTAAAAAAGGGACTTTTGTTTCATTTCAGTAACTGGATCTGTGATCTCATGTCTTAGATCTCATTCCTTTGACATTCTTTTCCTTAAGAATTTCCAAGAGTTCTTATATCGAATCCCAGTCGTATGGAGGGATCTCTGCCATCTGTTCTCTGTGAAATTTGCTGCAAACACATTAGACTTCATCTGCTCTCTATCTCTAGATCTTGATGATAAAGCCACAACCTATTCCTATGGCCAGTTGCTTCAATCTGCCCAGGGACTGACCACCCTACCCATGGCCAACCTCTAAAATCCTATTAACAATAAAATGAGCTTTGGCGTGACAGCAATTTTTTTTGAAATGTCTACTTTAATATTCAAAAGTTCATGTTCTTTCATTATTAATTCGTTTTCTTTTTGCAACTTGAATATTTCAAAGACAAATCATTCCTTTAGTCCACTGGAGTACCATTTAGTTAATTACCACTGTGGCAGAATAAATTACAGCCATGGCAGCAAATAACAAAAGCACCCCTAAAAATGCCGAATTGCTCCTTCAGAGAAAATTACCACCAGGAAAATGTGGCTGATCAAATTAAAAAACAAAATTGTTTCACAAGCCTGTAGTCACGCCCAAGGGCAAGGTGAAAGTATGCATTTCTGAATGAAAATTAAAGTATCCCAATATCATTTACTCACTGCCTTCAGAGATTGTGTTACTTCCTCTGTTATTGATGACTTCACCGGAATTCTTTCTCCCAAACCTACCTACTAGGAATTATCCATATTTCTGCTCTTCCGCATTCCTTGAGTATAGCCTTAGTGTCTTCAGATATCATAACTGAATGTTGATATTAGCAGCAAACTTGTATTTGCTTTTTGTTGCAACCTCCCACTGTTTGCTCAAGGATGTGTGTCAATAGTCCAGTATTCTTGGTTCTTCCATATGTGTCTGAATATTTCTGAAGTCACTGTACTCGTTGCAATTCAGACTCCAAAGGGATTAAGGAAGAAAACCTTGAGCCCTGGCCTGCTTGTTTTCACTCTGTCTCTTTTCTTTCCAGAGTCCTTCGTACTTTCCATTCACATGCACTTGGGCTTCCTCATAAGGCAAGGGGATGGGACTAGGGCTTTCCCTTTCTTGCACAGCATATCTTCCACTATTCCCATCCTTGCATCAGTGAATTCAAAATAGTTGTCATGGGGAGGGGGGCAGTTTACACAGAGGAAGGAAGAGGAAGTTTAGTAACAGGGAAGAAAATTAGTATATTTTGTATTACAGACATTAATAATATATTCACTATAAATGTTTTCATGACAAATTTCTATACCATTATTTATACACAGTCATATATCTTTTATTACATTAAAATCTTTCTCCTTGTCACATTTTTAAAATATCAATTATCACTTGTTCAAATTGCAACTTGCAGCAACTAAACTAGATTTGAAAGAACACAATACTGACAAGCAACAGGGAATGAACCCGGGAGTACATCACTAGATGACCTTGATAAGTTATTTAACTTCTCTGTGCTGAATTTTCTCAATTTATCCCTGAAAAAGTGGGATAATAATATCTACCATAGAATGATAATAAGGATTAAATGCCATCTAAAGCTCTCAAAACAGTATTCAGCACTGAGTAATGTTTGTCAAATGAAAAAAAAAAAAATACTGCACTAAAGCACAAAATGCATCCTTTACTTCCAAGGTCAAAACACAATAGCACTTCAAACAGCCTTCTGGATCTAACGGCAGGAGATGAACAGTTTTAAGAATAAATTGAGATAAATGAGAAAAGCAAGATATTTTGTCCTCATAACATCCTGGTTTTTAGTGTATGTGGACTTACGAATCAAAACAGTATGTGTTACTCTACAATTGTATTTCTTTTCTTTTGTTTAACCCTTTTTTCTCCTTAATTGAACTCTTTTCTCTGATCCTTAGAAAATTTCAAGTACGATTCAATGATAATATCAGAATTATAAAAGAAAGCAAACATGTGAGAAATATTACTAATTCTGCTTACATAGTTTGCTACAAAATACAAAACTGTGTGGGTTGACAATTTAAATATCAGTTTCTTTTCTCTATAATTGATTAGATAAACCTCAAGTATGTGTGTGTGTGTACGTGTGTATATAATTACTCTTGTTACCTCAGAATAAAAGAGCAGTGGGGTGGATAGCCCATATGATTAACTTTATCAGAAGTCATCTGTCAGTATCTGAAACTAGTCCTTAAGAAAAGGAAAGTACTGGGCCTTAGCTGGTGGCGCAGCGGTTGAGCGCTGGGCTGTGAGGCTGCCCGCAGCCTCTGCAGTGCCGGTTCATTCCCCGGCTGCCGGCGAGGGTCCCACAAAAAAAAAAAAAAAAAAAAAAGAGGAAAGTACTAAAAAAGATGGAAATACCAAATTATCTGGACCACTGATTAAAATCTGCCAAAAATTCTACATTTGAGATAGTCATTTGGATCACAAACATACCTTACTCTTGAAGCGTCTCCAATATTTGTGTCAGATGGTATACAAATGTCAAGATATGATTAAAACAAACATTTCACCATGAAGACTTCTCCAAAGTTCTGAAGATAATTTTGTCACTTCATCGTCTACTTTTCCAGTGGTTCATTCAATTCATAAGCACAAAGCACTTTACATGATACCATGGTTAGAAGTTTGTGTGTTGCCTACTCTATTATGAATTCCTTGAGAATGTTTTGAGTATCTCTGAATTCATTTTCCTATGGGTACTGACTGCCTCACAAAAAAACATTCAAAACTGTTGTCTAATAAATAGGGTCTCTGGAGCATCCCCTTCAAAACAGTTTGCAGGATCATTCTAACTATTTCAAAAATTACAAAAACACAAATTCTTTCTAATTTTGGTATTTAATGGTATCCTAAAAACGTCCAGTTCAAAATGTAGCATGTTACAAGTGAAAGAGGACTCCAATCGTCTCTCAGCTCCTACAAAACTAAAACTTAATTTCTATGTCATTTATATGACCTTCAAACAGTTATCTCTAAATTTATTCTATTTAAATGGAAAATTCTGCCACTTAGAGGCTTCCTATATGTAATGTTTTAAATCAACAGATCAAGGAATCCACCAAGGATGAGCATTTTATACTTTGGAGAGGCTTAGGAGAAAGGAAGTTAAACTCAAGGGTATACCTTATCACCACATTACCAAATTCTTGCCATAAAACAGTTGCTTACTTCTAATTCCAAACATTCCAGGGGTGAGATTTAATGCAGAGGCCTTATTGCTTAGGAAACTGAAAATCTGCCAACGGTTTGGAGCTAAATTGGAAAGTGAGATAGTGCTGTTAGATATGTTAAAATTGCTCAATGGACCAGATTACATAGGAGCTTGTAAACCTTGGTAAGGGATTTTGATTTTATGGTATGTGCCCTGGGAAATCACTGGAATGTCTTAAGCAATGGTTGATAAGCTGAAAAGATTAGTCTTGCTACTGTATATAAAACAAAAGCAGAAGCACAGGCATCAGTTGAAAAGCTGTTTCAGAAGAATTGACAAGAAATGATGGTGACTTAGATTAAGGTAATGGTGATGCATAGGAAGGAAATTGCCCTCAGGATAGGTTTTACAGGTAGGGTCCTCAGAACATAAAGATAGATTAGTATGGGATGAAGGAAATAAGAGAGTCAATGATGTACCCTGTATCTTGAAATGTTTCTTTATGATGGTACCATTTAGTGACATGGGGAAGCGTAAGAAAGAACATGTTTGGGGGAAAGGGAACTTCCTTATTCTAGCACAGAACAAGAGGACTGTTAATTTTTCTCTAATCTTAGCACTATCAGCCATTGCAGCCTGAGTTTGAGCCCAGCCAGGGAGCTGACCCCCATGGCACAGCAGACCTCTGCTGTCTCACCCGATGCTCCCCTCAGCAGTGTATTTCAGTCCGTCTGCCTGTTCTGTTACCCACTCTGTCTCTGGTGAATCCTCTCACCTCTTGCACCTCTGGCCTGTACACCAGTTCTTGTATGCATAAATAAATCTTTTTTTTTTATTTTTTTTAATAGAGGCATGTTTTATTTATTTATTTGTTTGTTTGTTTGTTTCTTTGTTTATACATGCACTGGGTATAGTCAGAAGCGCGGGAGGGTGAGAGAATTCACCAGAGCCAGAGCAGAGAGCAGAGCAGGCAGAAGGACCGAAGTACACTGCTGAGGGGAGCAGCGGGCGGCAGGAGAGGTCTGCGCGCCATGTGAGACCCTCCTCCAGAGGCCGGGGAGCAGCCGGGGATCGAACCGGCGCCGCAGAGGTCGCCGGCAGCTTCGCAACCCAGCGCTCAACCGCTGCGCCACCGGGGAGGCCCCATGAATAAATCTTTTTAAATAAATGCAAGTAACTAAGATGTACTACATTTACATATTAAAAAACTAAGAAAACTAAAAAACTAATAAAACAGTTACATAAAAAAACTAATAAAACATTTATATAAAAAAACTACAAGTAGAACATGTTAACAATGAATCCAATAATTTTCTGAAAGATTTAAGTATAAAGAAGAATCCATACAGTATACAAGTGGTGGGGTCTAATGAATGAATTGGCTTACATTCCATTATTTTTAAAAGGTAACTATTTTATAATGAAAAATGTAATATGCAGACATGGAATTCTTTAGATATCCATATAACTTCTAAAGAAGCAAGGAAGTCTCAGTATTCCCTAAAGCCTATATGCCCATAATAAACTTGGATTGCCATAGGGAAGTTTATTGAGTTGAAAAAATTAAAAATCAGGAACAGAAATGGTACCATAGCCTTGGAGCTTACCTACAATGTGACATATTCTTATGTTAACATTACCAAATGTATGGCATTTCCAAATGAATTTTTATGGGTAATTTAAAATATCATCCTATATGTAGCTCTTTTCTCTGAGCAAGGAGATTGAAGATTCCTGCTAAGTCTGCATCTACAAGAAGACCCCAGATGGGAAGGGCTCAACCCAAAATATTTTTTGGTTTTTTGATGGAAAAAAAATCAACTTTAAGAGGGCTAAATATTTCATAGATAGTATTCACATTTTTAATCACTTTTTTTAATTTTATCAATTCTCATGTTGATCCTTTTGGATACTTAACAATGCTCAATGGTGGTTTATTGATTGAAAGGTCACTAAGAAGAACTTTTTCCAAAAAATTATGTAAGACTCATAAATGCTACATATAAATTAAGCTCTTACTTTTCAATATAAAATAAACTGACATGTGCTCAAACAAAAGGAAAAAAGTGTCATATAATTAGGTGATATGACACATACTTTTTTTTTTTTTTAACAATGAGGAGAAAGCATAGAAGTAAGAAGTCTATCTATGATGCAGCAAAATAAGAAAATTCCCACTGGAGAAAAACATGGCTTCAAGACACACATACACACAGAAATCCCTATACACAGTGCTTCCAGAATTTATAAGCTAACACTCTCATTCCGGTTACCCATCTTCCTAAAAGACAGACAACTTTAGAATGATGAAATATTATGTTTCCTAACTATCCAGCATCGTCCCTGAGGTCCTAAATGAATTAATTTGCTTCTCTAGTGTGGACCTAATCCAGCACTGCAAGGAAAATCTGTATCTCTGCCTTCAGTGTGAAACACAGGGCTTAGATATGATCATTTAGAAACTGGGTATAAATTGGAGCATGTGGAAGCACGATTTTCTCTTTACTAGAGAAGAGGGACTTGATAAAATCACTTTAGTTTCTCCAATTTCAATCCTAACTTGCCTGAAAATGCAGATTTTTCCTCACTGTAAATCATTCTCCATAAAAATATTTCTAATATCTGATAAGAAATACTATTTAGATAAGACACTAAATTTACTGATAACCATACCACGTTTCAAGATTTTTCTCAACCAATGCACAGCATCCTCCTTTGACATGACAGTAAATACAAACCAAGGTCAAAATCTTCTGGGTAAAGTTTAAAGTGCTCCAACAATGAAGAAGCTTGTGGGTAATATGTGATAAAGCATACAATAATCATTATTCCCCAAAAATGAAGCAAATTCTATCATAGCTGTAAGAACTAGATTTATGATACAGTTCATACTTTTAAGCTAAGTTTCCCATGTTTTCAACTAAACTTGGATGCTACAATTTTCAGCACATTGAAAAATGAAAAAACAATGCTTGAGGAGATTATTAAAAAAGGGTAAAAATCTCCTTTGATCCTACACTATGCCCATTGTTACTGATCAGGTAATGCGAAAGACAAGGAAAGCAGGGCCTGACTTAAAAATGTGCTTTTCAAAGTAAACATCCAACACAGAAATGCACACAATATTCCCACTTTACTCTTAGGCATTCAGGATGCTTACTTATTTTTCATATAAATATATCCTGAAAAGTTGTCATTTATCTACTACATGGTACTAGGAACAATCGCAGCTAAAAAATAGAACTTCTTCCTCAAACTGAGGGACTGAGGAAAAAATCTGAGCAGAAAGACAAAAAAGATGGTAATATAAATCTTTTAAATTAAGAACTTATCCATTGAAAGGAAAATGAATTGCTTGTAAAGATGGTAAACATCTTGTTCAATATCACAAAGTAATGTTGGACATTTTTTCTATGAAGATTAAATAAATAAAAGCACATGAAATGCCAGGTAGTGTCTGGCCCATGGTTAATGTGGAGAAAATGTAAATTGTGTGCCTGAACAAACTCCTTAACTTCATTTTTAGTGTATATTCTATCAATACACTCTGGTATTTTGATAAATTTTTTTTTAGTTTGAGAATTAGGAAAACAATAAGGCATTTTTCTTAGAGTTTTAATAAAGCATTGGCATTATTCACAGATTGTTTACATCAGAATATTTCATTTTACACTTAATATAAAATGGCTTTGCTAAATAAAATTATCAAAATATTTTATCAAAAGGATGCGAAGTATAGAAAGATTATAAAATATTAGTTTTCTTAAGATCACTTATGCATTTGAAAAATAAAATGCAAAATTTTTCTATTACTTAATGTCAGGATTAAAAAGAATTTCTGAAAATTAAATCTTGAATGGCTAGCAATCTCTTTTTTCAATACTTATTTTATACATGTTTAAAAGTGTATTTGGAATTTCTATGGAATTTTCATCTGCAAACATCAAATACAAGACTCTTACACATTTACATTTAATTTGCCTGAAATAGAATGATTTTAATGTTACCAAGAAATTAACTGTATTCATAAAACAAGTACAAAGAAATTAGCTTATATGGAAAAGCTAATTCAATCAGAATGTGATTATTTTGACTATCTGCTTAAACATTATAACTAATTTATTTGAGGAACAAAATTTTCATCACCACTTGAAAGCAACTGTTCCTCATCCAACAAAAGATCATGTTAGTAACTATTTTGAAGATCCTCCAAAAAGGAATGAATTCAATAATTAAGCCATTCCAAATTTGAGGTTAAAAACTAGAAAGTGGAGGCAAGAAGATTCTCATCAGGGGTAAGATCATTAGCTGTCCTCAACAATTTCAACACTCTCTTTTAATGATGCTGCATAATGCAAAACTTGTGAGAGTTTACTATCTCAAAGCCAGTGATAAATAGGGTAATAAGACCAGGGACAGATTCCATTATGTCCATGAACTACACTATTAGGAAATGTAAAGAGGCCAACAACACATCATGTATATCAGATTTATCAACCTTATTTTGAGATATGGTATAAAGAGAATAAAGATTTACTTAAAATTCATTTCAATCTACTCCATTTCATAAATAGTTTCTATCATCCTACCTAAAATTCCAGTCCTAACACATTTTCAAAAAATAATTCCTTCAAACCTAAGGAATTTTCCTTTATGATGCACAGATGATTAACTCCCTGGATTGCCTTCGAAATGGAAATACTTGCTTTCAAGCTCCTCATAAAAAATCAAAATAACATTTTTCTAAATTGTTAAGACATGTTACTTATAGGACTTGCTTTCCCAACATTTTGACTGTTCAGACAGAGCAAGAACAAAGATCATCTTTTGGATGTCTCCCCCTGAAATAACTCAACAAGGAAAACCTGATAGTAGAGAGAATTTACAAATGTTCCTTTGCCTGTTTTGTTTAAATTTCATCTCTGAGTATACAGAACCATACAAGAATTATACCATCACATTTTTCATGACAGCCAAACTTTGATGAGCCAAGAAAAAACGTGGTAATGTGTTTTATTCCTTTATTATCAGAAATCAAGGGAACAAGTTACTGCCAATAGCATGTCACCAAGTAAAAAAAGAAAATTTTATTTTTTTAAGATTTATTTATTTATTTATACAAGCACTGGGTACAGTCAGAAGCACTGGAGGGTGAGAGAATTCACCAGAGCCAGAGCGGGGAACAGAACAGGCAGAATGACAAAATACACTGTTGAGGGGAGCAGAGGGCGTGGCAGGAGAGGTCTGCGCCGTCATGTGGGACCCTGGCCGGTGGCTAGGGATCTAACCGGTGCTGTAGAGGCTGCGGGTAGCTTCGCAGACCAGCTCAACCGCTGCACCACCGGGGAGGCCCACATGGAAGATTTTAAAAGTAAACAGCTTAAGTATACTACTAACAAAAAAATACTTTTATTCAGATGTTCAATAATAAAACAAACTTCATCATCCTCACATATCCTTTAATTCATCATTTAAAGTTGTCCTTCCCTTTTCATTCTAGATAGTAGTTTAAATTCTCCCTCAGAGACTTGTATAAAAGCTTGATGCTCTTCCTCAAGGTCTCTGAAAATCACTACAGGTTTATATGCTTGGGCACCTGTTTCTACTGAAGTAGTTCGGTGTACGGCATTATCACAATAATCTGCAGAACAGGACCCATATTTAGAAAGCAACTCCATTGCAGAATTTATAAAAATAAAACTTGGTATTTAGTAAACTTCACTGAAAGTTTGGGCAAGTAATTTACATCACAGAATGCAGAATTTAAGATCATTCATTGAATATTCTTGTCCTTAAAAATCTTTTCAGTGATTCCACCAAGCCATCCCCTTCCTTTTCCTCCCTTCTCTACTCTCTCCTAAACCACAAAGTTGTTCAGCTTTCTCTTTTGTGCTGTATCTTCTCCTCATGGATACCCTCTAATTGAGATCAGTCACCCATGGCATTAATTTATCAAGATATTTTAACAAAAACAATTCCTCCTGGTCCTCCCTGGTGGCGCAGCGGTTGAGCGCTGGGTTGAGAAGCTGCCCACAGCCTCTGCAGCGCCGGTTCGATCCCTGGCCGCCGGGTGAGGGTCCCACTTGGCACGGCAGACCTCTCCTGCCGCCTGCTGCTACCCTCAGCAGTGTACTTCATCAATTTGCCTAGTCTGCTCCCCGCTCTGGTTTTGATGAATTCTCTCACCCTCCTGTGCTTCTGACTGTACCCAGTGCTTCTATAAATAAATAAATAAATCTTAAAAAAAAAATTCCTCCTCCAAGATAAAGTTCAAAGCCTCTAATATTTTTCATTTATCACTATGGTGTATCCTTTAGCTTAGATCCACATTTTAAGAGTTTATAGTCTGAATTAGTATTTGTGATTATTTTTTCTCTAGGTTAATGTTTTTAATGAACCCAATTATATGAAACACAAGATAGAACACATAGAACACAGAACTCTAACATGACTAAAGGTTATGCTGCTGTTTAAAGAGGAGGAAAGAGGTAGACCTGGAAACTTTTCCTTTGGCCTCATCATCTACATCACTTACTAATGTCTCCCAGACACATCTCTCTGGACTGCAAATAGTCTCAAATTTTGAAAAATAATGAATTACATCTATAACGAAAATTTCAGATTTGGTAATTGAATACATTTAGGAAATATGAGAAAAAATGAGTCAAAATTGATCTGTATATTATGAGCCAGTTACATTAAAAAAGAATAATACCTTTTCTAGAAATAAATGACCCTGTAAATAAAGCCTGCTATTATTGTTAAAAGAAAGAATTTATGGAAAGTAAATATTACTCTTAGAAAGTAAATATTACTCTTACTTATTACATATGCAGGTTCCATTCATAATGCAGTTTGATGAGATGAACATAAAGATGATGATTTAAGAAATAATAGATATAGCTGGTCTTTGAACAATATGGGTGTGACTCCCCAGAAAGTTGAAAGTCTGTTTTGACTCATCATATCAAAATCTGTTTTGACTTATCAAATATGTAACTACTGAGTCTCATGTTAAATGGAAATCTTACCATAACATAATCAATCAACATGTCACCTGTATGTTCTATGTATCACACACTGTATTCTTGTAATAAAAAAATAAGCTAGAGAAAGTAAAATGTACTTATGTACATTTATACACTTAATGTACTTACATATTTATTGTTACCTTAAGATTATGTCATCTGTTTACAAGAAAATTTGCAGTTAAATTGGGTTCATGCAGTTCAGACCTATGTTATTCCTCTAAATTCACTTATCATAAAACTTAAGGATTGTCACATGAATAACTGATGTTCGTAATCATCTGTTTCCCACTCTAATTATTCATATTTTTATTAAATCTGTTATATAAGCTGAATTTCAACATTTAAGTTTAAAGAGGCTACTTAAAATTATATAATAACTATTATATTTTATCCCTTGCCAAAAGGGATTGTTATCTTCTGCCATCTTTCAGTAAACATTACATATAGCTTATGGTTTATCTTTCCAGAAGGGTTAAGTTTTATGTAAACTTAAAGCAACTAACTTATAAAAGGAAGATAAAGGAACTAACATAACATGCCTCCATGAGCAAGATTTTATTATCAACAGTTTTCATTCTCGCTAGACAAAAAGAATTATCAGGGATCTTTTTTAAAACATTCCAGTGCAGAAGTGCTGCCTCCTGAGATTCTGATTTCATTGGTCAGAGGTGAGGCCTATGCTTGACAATTTTTTAAGACTCTCCCGGTGTTCATAAAGTGCAGCTAGGTTTGAAAATAAGTTTTACATACTTTATCTCATGTCATCATCAAAACAATCTAACCAGATAATTTTATTATCCCTTTGTTTAAGGTAAGAAAATTGAATTTCAGAAAGGTTGAGAAATTTGCCTCAGGGAATAAAGTAAGTAAATATTAGAGTTGGAATTTAAGCCCAAGTTTCTCGGACTGCAATGATCTTCCTAACTCCCACTTTGTCAAATAAACAGCACCAGAATTATTCATTTGAATTGGCTACCTTTATCTTATTTCACGCCTGGCTTTAAAAGCTGGTAGAATAAAGTATCTTTTACCTTTTACTTGCTAGCAAGACACCATTTTCATTATTGAATTAGTTAATTTGCTACAAAAAAAATAAAAGTTGCTTCTTATTTTGTGCCACTGTGCTTTCTAACTTGCAAAATTTTCCTGGTTGTTTTTCATTCATAGGTACACTATGTTTAAAATATTTGGATTTTAGAGTTGTCTAACCAAAATAAGAAAAAAATGCAATATAAAAGTATTGGATTAAAGTATAGATTATACATGCTAACCACTTTATCAACTTTCTCAGAGAAATGTGACTCAGAGAAATGTGAATTTGAATAAAATGATCTGTTAAATAGCAACCAAGCAAATTTCTTAATAAAAACTCTGTCTTTTAAATACTTCCAATGTATAAGTATGTAAAAATATAACTACACAACAATATTTTGCTTAAACTTTAAACAAGTCTATATACTTTGTAAGTTATTTATGAATATTTTATTTTATAAAATACAATTTTATAAGCATGTTTTCAACTAGCTAACTGAATATATATCATATATTCCATTGCTTTACATCTTAAAATATATTAACAATGGATTTTTTTAACAGTCATACCAAAAGTGGTATTATCAGTTCCCTAAGGGCAACACATGTCACTAAACTAGAATTCATATTTCAGACAAGAGATGAATAGGATCTCACAATTCAACCTCAGTAGGAGTCATTAAGTCAGGCACAGGCACATATGTAAGGGCTGTATTTCTCACTGGATTACAAATCCAATAAAAGCTTTGCCTTTGAGTTACTAGCATTACAAAGATTAAATCAAGGTATTGTGAGGAAAAGGAAAAATCCTCGGATATTTGGTTATTCTAGAATATAACACTCATGAATTTATTAGCTCAAATGAACAAACATAACAGTCCTGCTTTTTCATTTTACACAGTACCTAATACTCCACCTTTCATTCTTGGTCTCCTTATTCCTGAAATCACAGCATTTATCTTACTATTCCAGATTGTTAGTGAGGGCTGCAAGGACTACCGTGGTGATTCCTGTATCTTGCCTCATCCCATAATTTGATTTCCTTTAATATCAGCACAGAAGTAACTCTGGTTTTCTATCAATCCTTGTAGGCCCTGAGCTCTTTCCCACTGCAGGGTGCCTGCATATATAATTATGTTTTTCTGGAATCTGTTATCTCACCTACACTTTACCTTTCACCTGGCTAACACTTATCTTTCAGGTCTTTAACATCAAAAGGACTTCCAGGGCCTCACCGGTGGCACAGCAGTTGAGTGCTGGGCTGCGAAGCTGCCCACAGCCTCTGCATCGCCAGTTCAATGCCCGGCCACCAGCAAGAGTCCCACATGGTACACAGACCTCTCCTGCTGTGCCCGCTGCTCCCCTCAGCAGTGCACTTCATCGGTCTTCCTATTCTGCTCCCTGCTCTGGCTCTGGTGAATTCTCTCACCCTTCCATGCTTCTGACTGTACCCAGTGCTTGTATAAATAAATTAATTAAAATAAATAAAAGGACTTCCATATCATCTCTCCTCAAGTTCAAAGTTGGTCTTCTTTCTTAAGCATCCTATACATTTCTTTCATATCTACCCCAATTTGTAACTGTTTGTTCATTTGGGACTCTATTATTCTTTTTCTATGACACCACTAAACTAAGTTAGTTTCCCAACTACAAGAAACATATGTTGCTACTAGTTTTGTCTTTATATTTATCATCTTTGGCAATTCCAGATACGTAACAAATGCTCAATAAATATTTATTGAATAAGAATGAGTGGGCATTAGAGTCAACTACACAGAAATTGTCAATTCTTTCACTTCTAAAGTAGGAAGTATAATAGTAGTTATAGTATTGTGATTACATGATAATAAGTAAATTATCTAGCACAGAGCATCAAATAAATGTTAGTTATAATATCAGGACACAGGTGATGATTCATTCATGCTTTATACACATATGTACATCTAGATAGATGTGTGTACATATAAATAACTATTACAATAACATATTTAATATAATTATGTGAAAGATATAAATATGAGTAGTTTAGGGCCTCCCCGGTGGGGCAGCGGTTGAGCACTGGGTTGAGAAGCTGCCCGCAGCCTCTGCAGCACTGGTTCGATCCCCGGCCACAAGGCAAGGGTCCCACATGGGGCGCAGACCTCTCCTGCCGCCCGCTGTTCCCCTCAGCAGTGTACATCAGTCTGCCTGTTCTGCTCTCCGCTCTGGTTCTGGTGAATTCTCTCACCCTCCCTTGCTTCTGACTATCCCCAGTACTTATATAAATAAATAAATAAAATCTTTAAAAATAAATAAATGAGTAGCTTTTTGTCTTCTTTTAGTAACCAAATAATCCCATAGTATAGATTGGGATAAATTCCTGTATCAAATATTGACTTCTATTTCTCTTACCAATATATTTTTTTATTTTTTTAAAGATTCATTTATTTGTGTTTATAAGAGCTGGGGTACAGGCCACAGGTGAGAGGGAGGAGGGTTGAGATGATTAACCAGAGACAGAATGGGGAGCAGAACATGCAGATTGACTGAAATACACTGCTGAGGGAAACAGCAGGCCAGACAGGAAAGGTTTGCTTCCCCACGTGGGTCACCTCCCTGGCCGGGGATCGAACTCGTGCTGCAGTGGCTACAGAAAGCTTTATAGTGCTGTGCCTAACCCCTTGCACCACCAAGGAGGCCCTTACCAATATATTTTTTTAATTTCTTATTACAAAGAAGAATTTGTAAACTTTAGCATTCTTATGTAAGTTATCATAGCATCTCCACATACAATACACTATTATCAATCTTCTTGACTCAACTCAGTTTTTTATTATCACTATTGTTGTGAGAATGTAAAATTGCATTTCAGTAACAAAAGAAAATTCCTGTTAAAAGGCAAGCTGTGTTTGTCTATGCATAAGAAAAGAATATGTTAGAAAAATGAAAAAAAAATAGAGGATACAGAGTATCAAAGACATGAAATGAGTTTTAGTCCTCAGTGAAACAGGATTGTGAGAGCATCTTTAGAAAGAAAAACTCTGGTCACAAATTAATAAAGACATAAATATTCTAACAAAAATATTAAATGAATTTTGATAAAATTATTATACAACATGACAAAGTAAGGTTTATTCAGAATGCAACACTTGTTTTTTATTTTAAAATCAACTGATGCAATACATCATATTAGCAGACCAGAGAAGAAAAGGCATATGATCATGTCAAATGAAGTGGAAAAGGAATATTTCTGACAAAATTCATTACCAACTCATGACCTTTAAAATCACTTAGAATTGCAGGAATAAAGAAATAATTTCTATGCATTAAATTTTAAAAATCAAAAAAACTTATAACATCATACTTAATACTAAAAGACTGAATGCTTCCTCCTAAGGTCAGCAATAAGACTATACTTATTCAACATAATGGTAGAAGTTCCAACCAGTGCAATAAGGCATGACAAATAAAAGGCATGCAGCTTTAAAAGGAAAGCATTAAACTGCCCCAGCCTCTACATGATGAAATATCTGTTTAAAATTCTAAAGAATGCACAAAAAAATAAACTTTAATAATTTAATTCAACAAAGCTACAGGATATAAAAACAAAGATCTATTCCATTTTTATATATTGACAATGAACATGTGAAAATTGAAATTTAAAATATAATACTAATACTATTCATCACACCTGAAAAAATTTAAGTAGATATAAATCTAACAAAATATATACAGATAGGACTAGGATGCTAAAAATTATAAAATGCTGATGAAGAAATCAAAGATGATCATAATAAAGAGAAACATACAGTGTTCATGAATTAGAAGACTCCATATATTGGCAGGGTATTAATTTAACATAATTCTTATCAAAATGCCAGCAAGATTCTTAATAGATATACATAATATTATTCTAAAATTTATATGGAAAGACAGAGGAGCTTAAATAACTAAACTACTTTGAAATAGGATAAAGTAATAACAATAGCTATAAACAAATTCAAGACTTAGTATAGAACTACAAAAATCAATATAGTACTGACCAAGGGATAAGCAAATAGTTCAGTGGCATAGAATTAAGAACCCAGAAACAGCCCAAACAAGTACAGTAAGTCCTCACATACCATAATTGATGGGTTTTTATCAATAGAACTTCTACTGCAAGAGAAATGACAAAATAAAAGCAATTCTTGAATAACATTGTTTTATTCAACCTAAGCTGGGATTTCCTTTTCTCATCAACATTATAATAAAATGACACTGAAGAAAATTATGTCATTTGAAGACCTACACAACAAACTGATGTTTGACAAATATGCATATGTAATTCAGAGGAGGAAGGATATCCATTTGAAGAAGTAGATCATAAATATAAAATATAAATTTAAAATGTAAAATTCTAACACTTTTAAGGAAAGTCTTTGGGGCTTAGCACTTGAAAGTGATTAGACAAAAATTATAATATATGAAAGAAAAAATTGACAAAATTGATTTATCAGCTATCGACTGCAAAAAATATTTGTAAGCCCCATCATGAAAAAGCTCTCATATCAAGAATATGTAAAGAATTCTCAATAATTAAGAGTGAAATACAAACAATTCAATTACAAAACTGACTAAAAACATGATAAACCATTTCACTGAAGAGTGGCAAAGAAAGACATGAAAAGATGTTTGTGTCGCTGGACATTAGGAAATCACTAAGAACACAATGAGCAATGACTATGTACTATTAAGACAGCTAAAATACAAAATAGTCAAAATACCCAATGCTGATCAGAGGGTGAATAGCTACGCCATTTGTTGGTGGTAACACAAAATAGTACAGTTACTCTAGAAAATAATTTTGCGGTTCTTAAAAGCTGAACATTCACACGACCTAGAAATTGCACTTCTGGCATTTACCTCAGAATGAAAACTATGGCTACACAAAGTCATACAAACTGTTCATAGAAGTTTTATTTGTAATAGTCTAAAACTGAAAACAAGAAAAATGTCCTAAAGCAGATGAATGATTAAATAAACTGGTATACCCAAACCATGGGATACTACTATTCAAGATTTTAAAAAAGAATAAATTATCGATACATACAACTTGGATAAATTTCACAAACATTATGCTATATGAAGAAGGCCAGTCTCAAGCTATCACATACTGCATTATTCTACTTATAATACATTTGGTAAAAGTTATAGAAATGAAAACAGATTCATGTAAGTCAGGGAGTAGGGATAGAGGACTTAAATTGGAAGAAGAGGTTGGGTGGAGTAAATGTAACTATAATGTGATAGCATAAATGAGTTATTTGTAGTGATGGAATATTTCTTTATATTTATTGTGATGGTGGTTAAATAAATTTATACATATGATAGAACTATCCTTATATGACAATATGTCAACTTCTTTTCTATAGCATACTGTAATTACATAAGCTGCAAGTAATGTGGAAACTGAGCAAAGGGTAAACAGAACTACCCTCTACTATCTTTGAAACTTACTATTAATCGATTATTATTTCCAAATGAAAGGAATTTTTTTTTCAAATCTTAGTTTCCAGTCTTTGAGACACATTCCTGGATACTATAATAACCCAACAGAGAAGATGGAGATACTTTCCCATATAGTAAGAACAACTACATACTAAAATAGTCACCAAATACATTTGGTTAGTTCTAATTTACAATCTTCTAGGCTTTATAAAAAGCTTCTAGATTTTATATAAAAATCAGAAACTAGAAAAAAAATGAGCAGTCAATAACTTCTAAAGAAGTTGCAAAACTAGGAAGAGCTTCTGGTCTTACAAAAGATAACATGATTATCATAAATATCCTATCTTTGCTATGTACCAAACAAAAGACCTATTTTTCTCTCCCCAGTTGTAAGCCAACTGTATGCTACAATACTGCCAACTGTGGGATTTTTGCATATTTCTTTTTCCGAGTCTCAGTTACTGCACTTAAAATTGCCAAGAAGGAAGGGAGATTTAGCAACCAGAGCCTGAATGAACATTTTCTTGTGACTGTTTTGCAGCATAAATTATATAATCACTCAGTATTCAATGACTCTGATTCAATACCACTGAAGAGAGCAGGTGATCATCAGGCACATTTTGGGAATATCAATTATGGATCACCTGAAAAAGTTTCAAAGTCACTTCTTAAATGTAATTATAGATATCATTATAGCGCAAATGCACCTAGACACAAATAAATCTTGCTAAAATGGAATTCTGCAAAATGACCCCTTACTTTGGTTTTTTGTTTTGTTTTCACATTGGACACTCAAATCTTGACACTTATAATTTGATAATGTGACAGACCCATCTCCATAAAAGGGGAAGGAGCACTGAATAGGTGAAATGTTTTACACGCTCACTTACACACACTAGACTTCATGAATAGGGGCAGCTGAGACAGAGTGAGATGAATACATAAATAGATGGGGTCTTTAAGGAGACATATGGGGGAGAGACATGTAGAAGTACTTGGAAGAGATGTAGGGGGTGCGAAATGAGAGATATTGTTGTGCCCATTTTTTGGAAAAAATAATCTACCATATACAGAAAGTCTTGTTCTTCTCCAATATACTGTACAAAATACTTATTTTGGTGCTTAACACCATAAATGACAACATAAGTCTTTACTACTTGGTCTCCCTGACCTAAGTATTTTCTGTGTCTTTTTTCCATATTAGGGCTAATTTTTTAACAATATCATTATTGAAGATGTAGAAGCATATAAGTCATTAAGCATCAAAAACTTGGTGGTGAAGAAGGTATTTTTTTATATTGAATTGGGCCGTCCAACACAGCATTCACTAGCCACATGTGGCTGCCGAACAATTGAAATGTGACTAGTCACCAACTACCATAAATATAAAATATACTAGATATCAAGGATTTAGTTCTAAAAAATATACCTCAATGATAATGTTTATATTGACTTTATGTTGAAATGACTGCATTTTACATATGCTAAATTATAAAACTTACTCATCAAATACTTTCACCTGTTCCTTTTACTGAATTTGTCTACCAAAATAGTTTAACTATATGTGTGGTTGACACAGCATTCCAGTTTGCATAATATTTCCATTGGAAAGTGCTGGCTCAATAAATTCACTAAATCATATTTTCCTTTGCATAGTACAGGAACTGCTCTGAACTGCCAAGAGTTCCCTCATCCTACATTATCTCCATGCAGATAATGACTCAAAGTTGCAGAGAAACAAAAATGCTAGCCAGCCTCACTTTGTCACAACTCTAAAAGGCTATATGAGCCTGAGAGCTCCCTGAAGAATGGATGAGACTTCTATCTCAAGACAGCTTCTCCCTCTGCGCAATTCTGCCTTCCTTGTCTCCTTATACAATTATATCTCAAGAGAATACTCCATTACAACTTCTTCATGCTAATCTTTATCTCAGAATTGACTCCCAGGGACTAAGAAAACAATCCTTCTCCTTATTCTAGCACCAGCTCCTACATAAAAACTATGCTAGGCTCAAGATTCCTGTTTTTCCCATGTTAGACTAATATTTTATGCAAGGACTTTTGTTTTCTGGCTTTTTTTCCTGCAATTTCTAGCTTTTACAATGCTTTTCTTTTCATATAGGAAAGAACTTTGAGTGAAGTGTAATACTTAAAAAAAATAGCATATTCCAAGAATTATTCGAGCAATGCAGAAATGCTGGGGAACAAAGGAACCCATTTTTTGGAAAACAATCAGATGAAACAATTCACAGTCAGTAACTGACCAAATATTAGAAATCTTGATTGTCTTTGCTGGCAGGTAAAATATGAAGACAAAAGACTCTCAGTCTTCTACTTTTAAGAAAGATGGGAACATTAGAGCACAAAGAAGAGCTCCAGGAGAAGAATCCATTCCCTCAACAGAGAACTTGCGATGTCACTTTGTCTCCAAACAAACCCCTCCTAAGTACTAAAGTAGACATTTTATGCCATATTTAATAACTCCAAGTTTAGCTTGTCCAGAAAGATTCACAGTTATTATTCAGCAGTCATTCAAGTAACTTACAAACCTTTAGAAGAGGAATTACACTAAATTCCAAAGCTCAGAAAAATAATAGCTGAACCAACAAAGCTACCTTCCTTATGTCCAAAATAATTCATAGGTTTAAACAGCTGCCCAGTGTCTGGTTGTTACATTAGGCACAGAAAAGAGTCAAAGGAAACAAAACTTATTTTTGCCCATTTTACAAGACCCTGTCTTTTATATTTCCTTCGAGTCCCTGATTTTTGTAGTCTCTGTTCCTGTATTCCTATTTTAGTATCTATTTCCATTCTCCATTATTTTGACAATTCCTTTATATATCCCTGGATTTTGATTTCACATTCTAATCTGAGTTTGGTTCATCTTTCTAATTTTGGTGTATCTACTATTGTACAAATATTTATAGACACTATTTACTTTTCTTCTGCTATCTGAGGTTGTGATATAACTGAAGTTATATATAAACTGAAAAACATGGTCTCCAATATAATCAGACACTCAAAAAACAGCCACCACTGAGGTATAATGGACAAGTTTAAAATATAAAAAAGGAAAGCACCTAATAATGTATGAACAAATTCAGTAATGAACAAATTCTAATATGAAGTTTATGCAAATAAATAAAAAGGAAATAGATTTGAAAGCTGTCTTGACATTTATAGATTTTAATTCTAACCAATCTCTAATATTTGAAGTCACTGCATATAGATCATCCTAACTGCTTCACCTTATGATTATGAGAAAAAGGAGAAATTAATCAAGGTTAAAATAACTTCCAAAATAGATAAATTTTAAGGGAACAAGTAGAGACTGCATGTGGAAGAAAAAAAATCCATAAAATCTCTTTGTTGGCTTTATTGAATCTTTCTAATTCCCCAAGACATGGAATGTATTAAACCAGGCATAGAAATGAAATAGATCTCTGAGTAACAAAAGGCAGTCCATTTGATTATTTACTTACTCAAATACATAAGGAGAACCAACAAATGCACTTTCAGATAGGACACCAAGAGAAGAAATTATTGGGCAAGTGAGAACTCTAGAAATGCAAATTGATCCTGCAAGCTGCCCAGGCCAGATTAATTTTTATTCTAGTAGTGCCACCTCTCATTCAACTCTCTCTATGTATCCCCCTATAGTAAAGCACCAACCTGAGCCTTAACTTCGTCAGTAATTTTATGTCACCTTAAGATCCTATCCAGCAACATAACCAAATTTAATATCACCAACATAATTACAAACCACCAGCAGAAAATATCCATGTCTGCTGATTCTTAGAACTAAAGCATAATCCCACCCACCACCTCTAGCTCATTGTCATCCATTGTCAAAAGACCAACATCTAAAACAACTGATTTCCCTCTAAAACCCTTTATTATTCTTCAGAGGGTTTCCTTGTCCTGGCCCATTCACATGAAGAATTTCTTAATCATGTTGATGATCAAAAAATATGAATTAGACCCAACCAATCCTGGAAGTATAACAAAATCAGCAGAAACATCTTAGAAAAATAGACTTCTAAGCTGTGAAAAACTTAGAATGTTCTCTGGGATATATATTATTTGATGAGTAAAAATCTGGTTTTGGAAAATGGTCAGATGTGGATTCAAGCACAAAGACTATAATGAGAGAATTTTGTTTCTGAATAATTACATTGATTCTTAGAAGAAACCTATACTTTGGAAAATGAGACCTTTTATAATAGGCAGCCTATCATATAAATTTAGTACATGCTTCATTTCATTTAATGTCAAGGAAGCTTTTTCTTTATTACGTGGTATATATTATGCAATAATATCATTCACTCTTTCATTCAAAAATATAATTCAGCTTTTAGTAAGTGCTAAGCATTGTGCCTGGGGCTTGGGATAAAAGAGTAAATAAAACAGATGCATGATCTTCCTTCCTAGTGCTTAAAGTGAGTAAGGGATACTACCTATAATGTCAAAATGTAAGGGTTAATGATGATCCCATAGAAGTGACTAGAGAGGTGCGGTATTAGTACATGACTTAGGCATCCCAGAGATGCCCATACCCTAATTTCAAGAAGCTAAGAATATGGTGACTTTCAGAACTAGAGGAACTTTGCAGATATAATTAGTAGGTTAAGGGCCTTGATCCAGAATAATTATACTGCATAATCAGGATAAGCTGCAGGACATAGGAAATATACACAAACTTTCAGTGCCTTCCTTATATTTGATGTAGTTAATTTTTGGACACCTCCCTCCTCCATATAAAAAAATTATTGATCAGTAATAATCAGAAATTATTTTTCTGATTTGTTCTTTAACTTCAGAGCAATTAATAGATTTCAAATATATAGTTAAAGTTATTGATCCAATTCAATAAAATATGACATGTGTGAACCCTGCAGATATAAAATTTGCACTAATCTAATAAAAATATCACCTCTGACAAGTTATACTGCTTCATTGTTCTAATTTTTAAATGTTAATGTAAATAAGACTAGTTTATCACAAAAAATAACAGAATGGAAGTAATTTCATTTCTAGTTCTTTGTCTTTGCAATCACTGTGTCATCATTGTTTATTTTTAATCTGCTGCTTTAAAGCATGAAGAGCATAATTTTTTATTAAACTGTAATCATAAATATGTTCATTTGAGTCACTCATGCATATTATTAAAACTCAACAGTAGCCACAGTAATTGTTTAAAACTTAAACAAAAAATCTTGTGAAAAACATTTTATCATTGATGTTTAGAGTTGCTAGTGCATAGCGATAGTAAAAAGCAGAATGAATTTTACTTGTTTTATTACTATTTACAAATTTCTGGAAACAACATACCTTCTTGCTGATTTCACCCAGGACAGAATGCTCCCCTCACATCATCATTGGTATGCATAATTTTTAGCCCAAAGGTGGCGAATGACACTTCACCCTAATTCACACACAGTTCATGCTTAATAAATACAGGACCAATTTCAAGGTCCTGTGACCAAACACAGGGCACCATCTGCAGAATGGATCCCCATGCTTGAGTTTTATGCTCTGCTACTACATTCCTGATATTATTCACAATTTTATCTTTGAACTTGTATAAGTAAGTGAAATTCAATGGAGCAATGAAGCATAAGCACTGGACTCTACTCACAGGCTGTTCTGCCTTTCAGAGCCTTCCAGGGACAGATCCCAGCCACCCACCTCCCCTACCCAGTGATTGTGCCTCCCTCCACTCCCAGTGGGAACCTATGCAGAAGGCAGGGTAGGTTGGGTTCATGGAAAAGTCCACAGCACCTGTGAGGGTCTGCATGTTCCTACAAGTAATCCAAATGCCCTAGCAAAACTAACAGTAGATAACCAAGTCTTTCACTGATCAATCAAGACCATAAACAAAGGAAAATGCTTCCTGCCCCATCACCACCTCACATTTTGTATGAGGCTTGGATTTTCATTTTGCACTGGACTCTACAAGTATGAAGCCTTCCCTGACTATGGATGTGGTATGTGTGTGCATCTGCTTGTGTTTACATCTAAAATAATAACTTCATATTTGATAAAGTAAATTCATCTGACAGTTTATAATTTAAAAAGTAAACTTACATGGAGCTTTAGATTGTTTTTACCTACAAAAGTGAGAATAATAATTGAGTTTATAAATCAGGAAGAAACACTTAAAATCTGCTCCACACTTCAATTTCTTGACAGCCAAGAGATTTTGGTCAGTTCCCAAAGTCATCAAAGAGTAATAGTTTGAAGATACATCAAATGTGTTAAATGGTCTTCAAAACTCACTCATTTCTGCACATTTCAATTATTCATATAACTTATGTATACTGAAAAATCTAAGTCTTCAATTTCATATCCATAATGTCACATGCTTGTAACTACTAATTTTTAAAACATACTTTCATAATTATTGTATTTCACTAATAATAAGGTAGATGAATACAATATTCCTATTATTAATCATTTATTTTGTTCTGCTCTGTTATTTAAGGGACTTCATGATCAGCATACAATTGAAAATGTCTTCAGACCTTTTTCTTAATTTTAAAAATGGCATAAAATTTAAAGGTAAAGAGTGTCACAGATATATCATGTAAGATATATATGAAATAAATATATCATATACAAACACATATGAAATAACAGCAAAAGGACCTTGAAACAATTATTTTTTTCATTTTATCTAATTCATAATATCCTTGAGAGAGAGTTAAAACCACAAGAAAATCTATGACATTATGCCAAATTTGAAAAACATTAAGAACTATCCAAATTAATACACCTTCAATAAATGGCACCCATCCCTACAGCATTGACTTTACCCAACAATATCTAAATTATAACTTTGTTACCAACTTAATCTTAAGCAACCTGCTCTTTCTTCATCTTATGTTTCATTCCTTAAATTAAGTGCAACTCTAGTTTCCTTTCTCCAGTCCTGGAAAAATATCCCTTCTCCAATTAACATCTATTACAGCCTCAACAAAGCAACCACATGCAAACAACTCTCTGATTGGATTCTGTCCTTTGAAGCTTCTATCTCAATACTGTACCCAGTGAGCAACCCAAGCATAAAGCCAATCAATGTAAAATCATGTACTTATTACTTATTTGTAATTTGTGATTTATCATATTTTACACACAAAAGCAATCACTGCATACAACCAATATATCGGAAGAAACCAGTCACTTACATTGCTCATGTACTCTGATAGAAGGTCCTGGAGAGCCTGACGAATAGCATTGCACTCTGCAATAATCCTCTCCCGGTGGAAATCCCTTGTGCATGAAGAATCAGCCAACAGAGCAGCCCCACTGATAATGGCTTCAAGACGTTTCTCTAATGATGGTCTTATTTCCTCCTCAGTAACTGTGAGTGGATCCAAGACAATTAAATTCTAAAGGATGAACAAATTTTAATGGTTAGAATTCTACAGGATTGATTTTTCACAAAAATAAATATTTTATTTTCACATTTACAATTAAGATGTTATCATAAAGAAAACAGCATTTTTACTGCCTTTGCTGGTTCACACATAAATCTACACAGCAAACACTATTCAGGTGAGTGGTAAAAACACAGAAAAGTGTATGAATGTTGTAAATATACATTTTATATAAGCATGTATAGTAATAGATATGTGTGTATATATAATCTTGTATTTATCATTGTAACATATGATAATAATTGGGGGCTCATAAGTAGCCACTTCAAAAACTTTTAAAAGTTACAACTCTAGGACCAACCTAAAACAAGATAATAGAGAATTAATTTTAAAATAATTAGGAAAAAAAGGTGTGTTATGTTTATATATTATATAATGTAAAATATGAACTAGAAGTAGATTTTTACTATATCAGTCTTTGGTTCACTAATTTAGTACAAACTTTCCACTCCAGTGTTTCATAACAACAATTAAAACCTTTTTGAAAATGTCTCTCCAATGTGACATCATTAAGTAAAGACACTAAGAATAACAGAATTACTCTGATTACTCAAATGCAATTAGAAGATATGATAGAAACAGCTAGCTTGTCTCCAGCATTATCATGATAGAAAACTCGATTCAATTTTAAATATGTTCAAATATAAGTACTGTAAGAAAAAATTGTACTCTTAGGTGTTCTGACTGTGCTATCATGTCAGAAAAGAGTCTATAATAGTAGAATTAAGTTCACATATCAACTCTTGTTCCAGAGGGCTATTCCTCAAAATATTGTCATCTTTGGAATTTTACATGCCTAACCTTTAAACTGCCTCAGATTCTTAAAACTCATCTGAATTTAAACCACCATCTATTCATCTCTGACAGCTTATACCCATATGTAGGTTTCATGATTCTGTCAAAAACTATGTCCTATAAGAGTTTTCACTAACCTTGTTATCATATTAATTAAAAGGTGAGTTATTTTAAATAGTTTTAATATTCTATGAGATACCACTGGATTTATTCAAAACCTTTTAAATAAAGAATTGTTATCTTCTAGACTATGAAATAGGTGGTTTTATACCTCATTCCCCACTGAATGTTGATATTAATGACCATGGACAAGAATATCTTTATGGAAACCTGGGAGTACAGTTGAGAAGTTCCAACAGTTCACTAGGGGAAAAAAAAAAATCAAAGAATAGAAGCATTGACAAGGATAAGAACATTTTATCCATGTTACTCCTTCTCTCAAGGCACAACTCAGGGCCAAGAGAGGCTATCTTGGCCTGCAGTTTCTCCCAGCTGGTAAAGTGAGAACCAAGTGTGTGCTCAGCTTCCTGAGCTTGTGGAATACTGCCCAAGTGTCCCATTTCCATCTGCCCACAGTCAGAACATTGCGGATATAGGGACAGCTAGCAGCAAACAAAAGAGGTGAGAGCTCACAGCATCCAGTACACAGATGTCAACAACCAGCAGCAGATCCTACTAACTGGTCATGGATCCTAACAAGAGCCCCAACCTTATACCTGCAATCCCACAACTAGTAAATGTGCACTCCACATACTCCACCTGCAGTACTCAATGCTCCATCTATCCCTGTAGATTGTGCACATAAGTGCCCACAGATAGCACACAAATATGAGCATCTCGCTGAATCTGATGGTTTAGGAGAAGATGCACAAAAGTGAACACATTTCAACATGCCTTGGGTAAAATAACTACAAATTCCCAAGACATGACTGGACTTCATAGGCCAAGAAAAGGATGATAAGATTACAACTTCTCCCCTTGTGAAAAATAAAAGAAATGGAGTAATGCATTTATATAAAGAAACTGAGAGACCCTCAGTATCTCTAGCCAGGTTACTTAGTGAAGATTTTTCTCCCCTGAATCAGCCAGTAAAGATTGGAGGTAGTAACTCCTTCTTTAAACATGAAAACAACAATAAAGGATTTCAAGGAATATGAAGAATCATAAAAATTGGTGCCATGAAATAACTAGTAACTATCCCAAGGATTAAAGATTTACTAAGTGCATGAAAAGAAAACCAAAATAATCTTAAATTAACTCATTAAGAGAAAACAGAGAATTCAAAATAACCAGGAAAACAATACATGAACAAAATAAGTTTAATAAAGAGGTAGAAAGCATTAAAAAAAGAAAGAAAGAAAAACCAGAAACTCCAGAGCTAAAGAATACAATGACTGAATGGCAAATCCATTATGGGGGTTCAACAATGAACTAGACGACACAAAAGTACAGGTCAGTGAACTCAAAGACAGATCATTTGAAATTATCTAGTGAGAAAGCAAAAAGAAAAAAGGAAATGCAAAAAAAAAAAAAAATGAAGATGCCTAAAGGACTTATGGGAACCACAAAATGAGTGAAAAAGAAATTACATATATGGGATTATCAGAAAGAGAAGAGAAAAGAACGGGACATCTTAAAGATATTTCCATATCTTAAAAAACAAAATATTCAAAAAAGAAATTAATCTCATTTTTAAAGTCACCAAAAATAATAAAATACAACTCCAACTATTAGAAGATTGTGTGTGTATATGAGTGTGTACGCATGTGTACAAAATTTCACATGTTGGTAAGAATATAGAGAAAGGAAGAATACAGAGAAAGGAAGTCCTGTTGGTTGGAATGTAAACTAGTATAGCAATTATAAAATAAACTCTCTGGAATTACCTCAAAAATTTAAAATAGAATTGCCATATGATCTAGCAATCCCACATCCGAGTATTTATCCACAGTAATTAAAATCAGGTCTTCAAATTATACCTGTACACCCATGTTCATCGCAGCATTGTTCACAACAGACAAGTAATAGAAACAACTAAATGTCCATCAATGGATGATTGAAAAAGAAAATGTGGCATATTCATACAATAAAATATTATTCAGTTTTTTTTTTTAAAAATCCCGCTATTTGTGATAGTATGAATGGATCTTGAGGGCATTAGGGTAAATGGAAAAAGCTGGACATGAAAAAACAAGTATTACATTATCTCATTTATATGTGGGAACTGAAATAGTCAAACTCATAGAATCACAGAGCCAAAAATATGTTTTTGGGGACCAGTGGGAGGGGCTGATGGGAGAGGGTGAAGGGGTCCAAAGTTTCTGTTATGCAAATAAATGAGTTCTGAAGATCTGCCACACAGCAGTATCTGCCTCTGAGCTAACAATACTGTATTACATATTTAAAAATTTCTAAGAGGATAAATCTTATGTTAAGTGTTCTTATAGCATCATCATTATCATAGGTGGGAGGAAACTTTGAGAAGCAGTGAATGTTTATGGCCTTGACAGTAAAAATGTCTAGTTGTATATACAGTAGGCCCCAAATCATCTAGCCACACACATGAAATAGGTCTACCATCAAATGTCAATCACACCTCAATGAAGAGGCTAATTAAAAATACAAAGCTCATATTAAAAAAGAAGTATCTCTTCTGAAGGACAGATTTATGTTAAAACACTCATTGTGTTTTCAAGGCAAAAATTCTATGAAAAACAAACAGGATATTATATTTTCAGGATCCCACTCAATTAAACATAGAAAGTATTTTTCATTCTTTCTAGGTTCTGTCCAATATACACTTACTTTCCTAATACTTTGCTGACAGAAAATTACCAATTTTTGGAAGAGTTTGTGAAGGATAGCCACTAATTCATCTCTGAATGTTTGGTAGAATTCATTTGTAAATCCATCAGGTCTTGGGCTTTTGTTTTTGGGGAGGTTTTTGATTACCATTTCAATTTTGCTGCATGTAATTGGTCTGTTTAGCTGTTCTATTTCTTCTTTATCTAGCTTTGGGTGATTGTAGAGTTGTAGGAATTTGACCATCTCTTCTAGATTGTTGAACTTGTTTTCATATAACTGTACATAGTAGTTTCTGATTATTCTTTTGATTTCTGCTGTGTCCGTTGTGATTTCTCCTCTTTCATTTGTGATCCTGTTTATTTGTGCTTTCTCTCGTTTTTCCTTTGTGCGCCTGGCTAGGGGTTTGTCTATTTATTTTTTCAAAGAACCAGCATTTGGTTTCACTGATCATTCGGATTGTTTTTTTTTAGTTTCAATTTCATTTATTTCTGCTTTGGTTTTTATTCTTTCTTTTCTTCTACAGGTTTTAGGGTTTTTGTTGTTGTTGTTGTTGTTCTTTTTCTAGTTTTTTGAGCTTTGGGATTAGGTTGTTTCTTTGCGTTCTTTCTTGTTTCTTGATGTGAGCCTCTATTGCTATATATTTTCCTCTTATTACTGCTTTTGCTGCATCCCATACATTTAGGAAATTGGTGTCCTGATCATTCAACTCAAAGAATTTTTTAATTTCTTCTTTGATCTCCTCATTAGTCCAGTGGTCTTCCAGTAGCGTCGGTTTCAATCTCCATGAGGCAGGAGAGTTCCTTGCCTTCTTTTTATGGTTTATTTCTAGTTTGATGCCTTCATGGTCAGAAAAGATGGTTGGTATGACATCAATCTTGGCGTATCTGTTGATGTTTGCCTTGTGTCCCAGAATGTGATCAATCCTGGAGAATGATCCGCGTGCGCTTGAGAAAAACATGTACTCAGATTCTTTGGGGTTTAGTGTCCTATAGATATCTGTTAAGCCCAAGCGCTCTAGATCCTTATTTAGAGCTTTAGTGCCTTTACTTATTTTTTGTCTCGTTGGTCTAGCCATTGTTGATAGTGGTGTGTTGAAGTCTCCTACTACATATGTGTTTTCTCTGATGTCTGTTTTCAAAGATGATAACAGTTGTCTGATATATTTTGGTGCTCCTTCATTGGATGAGTATATGTTAATAAGTGTTATTTCTTCTTGAAGTATTGTCCCCTTGATCATAATGTAGTGACAAATGGGGTCTCCTTTTACCTTTTTGAGCTTGAAATCTGTTTTATCTGATATAAGTAGAGCGGTTCCTGCTTTCTTTTTTGGTCCATTTGCTTGTAGGATTGTTTTCCATCCTTTAACTTTGAGTCCATTTTTATCCTTTGTAGTTAAATGTGTTTCCTGGCGACAGTAAAAGGCTGGGTTTTGTTTCTTACTCCAGCCTGCAACAAGGAAGGGATAATACCAAACACGTTCTATGAAGCCAACGTTACATTAATACCAAAACCGAACAAGGACAACACAAAAAAAGAAAACTACAGGCCAATATCTCTAATGAACACTGATGCAAAAATCCTCAATAAAATTTTAGCTATCAGAATCCAACAATGTATCCATAAGATTATGCACCACGACCAAGTAGGATTCATTCCAGGGACACAAGGATGGTTCAACATCTGAAAATCAATCAATATCATCCAACACATCAACAAAAAGAAATATAAAAACCATATGATAATATCAATAGATGCTGAGAAAGCTTTTGACAAAGCACAACACCCATTCATGATAAAAGCCCTTGAAATTCTTGGGATATAAGGAACGTATCTCAACATCATAAAGGGCATATATGACAAGGCAACAGCCAGTATCATTCTCAATGGCGAAAAGCTGAAAGCATTTCCATTACGATCTGGAACAAGACAAGGATGTCCACTCTCACCACTGCTTTTCAATATAATACTGGAAGTCCTAGCCAGAGCAATAAGACAAGAGAAAGACATACAGGGAATCCAAATAGGAAAAGAAGTCAAACTATCACTATTTGCAGATGATATGATAACATACATGGAGAACCCCAAAAACTCCGCAGAAAAACTAATTCAACTAATCAATCAGTTTAGTAAAGTGGCAGGAAACAAAATCAACACGCAAAAATCAGTAGCCTTCCTATACACAAACAATAAATCTGAAGAAGAAGAAATAAAAAAAGCATCCCTTTCATTATTGAAACAAAAAAATCAAATATTTGGGAATAAATCTAACAAAAGAGGTAAAGGACCTATACAAAGAAAACTATAAAACACTGTTAAAAGAAATAGAAGAAGACACAAAGAAATGGAAAGACATTCCCTGCTCATGGATTGGAAGAATTAACATTATCAAAATGGCCATCCTTCCAAAAGCAATATACAGATTCAATGCTATTCCAATCAAAATTTCTATTTCTTCAAAGAAATAGAACAATTATTGATGAAATTCATATGGAATCACCAAAAACCCCAAATAGCCAAAGCTCTCCTGAAAAAAAAAAAAAAAAAAAAAGGATATGGAGGCATCACACTCCCAGACTTCAAACTATACTACAAAGCCATAATCATCAAAACTGAATGGTATCAGAACAAGAACAGACACACAGACCAATGGAATTGAATAGAAAATACAGAAATAAACCCACAGATTTATGGTCAACTAATCTTTGACAAAGGAGCAAAGAATATGCATTGGAGCTAAGAAAGTTTGTTCAATAAATGGTGCTGGGAAAACTGGGTTGCTACATGCAAAAGAATGAAGCTTGACCACCACCTCACACCATGCACAAAAACCAACTCAAAATGGATTAAAGAACTAGACATAAGACCTGAAACCATAAACTACATAGAAGAAAATATAGGCAAAACACTGCATGACATACACATCAAAGACATCTTTTACAGACACATCACCCAAAGCAGTGATAGTGAAGGCAAAGATAAACAGCTGGGACTACATCAAATTAAAGAGCTTCTGCACAGCAAAAGAGACAATAACAAAAACAAAGAGAAACCCCACCGACTGGGAGAACATTTTTGTACACAACACCAATGATAAAGGACTAATCACAAAAATCTACCAAGATCTAATCAGACTCAACAAAAACAAAGAAAATAATCCAGTCAAAAAATGGGCAGAAGAGCTAAAAAGAAACTTCTCTGAAGAAGAAAAGCAAATGGCCAACAGGCATATGAAAAAATGTTCAACATCACTTGTAATCAGGGAAATGTAAATCAAAACTACAATGAGATACCATCTTACACCAGTGAGAATGGCACATATTTAAAAAACTAGCAACAACAAATGTTGGTGAGGTTGTGGAGAAAAAGGAACTCTCCTGCACTGCTGGTGGGAGTGCAAACTGGTCCAACCACCATGGAGAGCTGTGTGGAGATTTCTTGAACTACTAAACAGAGCTTCCATATGATGCAGCAACTCCACTCCTAGGTATTTACCCAAATGACACAGAAACAGTAATTCCAAAGGGCACCCGCACCCCTATGTTTATAGCGGCACTATTTACAATAGTTAAGCTATGGAAACAACCCAAATGCCCAAAAATATATGACTGGATCAAGAAGATGTGGTACATATACACAATGGAATACTACTCAGCAATCAAAAAAGATAAACACATGCAATTTGCAGCCACATGGATGGAGCTGGAAGGGATCATGCTCAGCGAAATAAGTCAGAAAGAAAAAGAAAAATACCGGATGGTCTCACTCATAGCAGGAATCTAGAAAGCCTAAATAAGAGACCAGGAAAAAGACTAATCAATACAAAGTAAAAATCAAAATCAACAAGCAACTATAAACCAGAGACACACTATGGGGAGGGGGAGGAGGAAGGACTAGAGTCAAAATAAGGGGGGGGTGCAATTGTATGGGGATTATAACCATAATGAAAATTCATACATTGTGCAAAGATGAAAAATGATGTAAGAATTATATAAAATATTTTTAAAAATACCAATTTTTGAAAGTAGGAATGCCAAGTTCATTGTTAGCTGTTTTTTTAGGAAGCAGTTTAGTTAAAGATTAAGTGATCAATCAGGTCCTGGGATCCACTGGCCTGTGTTTGAATCCTAACTCACTCACTCACTAGCTATGAGCAGATTTATGTTATCACTCTACTCTCATCTTTCTTATCATATCTTATAACTTCTTTAGTTAATGAATTTGATTTCTCACTTTTCTTCATACTATTTCTCAGAATTGAATACATTAAATACCTTTCCTGTGATCACATGTCTAGTAAGTAGCAGAAGATTCTGTCCAAAGCTAGTTCTAGTTCCATGCTATAACTATCACAAAATGTTGCTTTCATTGTCTTATTTAATATCACCAATCACCTTTTGAAGTATTATCATGAATTTGTAAATACTAAAACTGAAGATTAGGTAGAATATGCAATTTGTCTAATACTCATCAAAGAGAAAATTCAGGACACAAATCTAACTTTCTATAATCTCTAGTACATGTGCTTTCTACTATGCCAGGAAAACAGAGATGAGTCTCTTGGTAAATTTGTCCATTCATTTCTATATCAATGTTTTTCTTTCCATTTCTTATTCTCACTTGTCTTTAAGAAATATTGCTCTATCCCTCTCCTTTTTCTCTTCCTTCTCACCCTATTTCTTTCTTCTCAATTCTAATTCATCTTTCTGTGTTCAAGCCCCATGTTCACTTTAGTTATTGCTTTTTTACACTGAGTCCATCTTCATGTTTCTGATACTATGCTCACAATTGGAAATAGAATGAAATAGATTCCTCCTCATAGGACTCAATGCCTACAGGAATTAACAAATAATAGTCATATATACATATGTAACTACAATGTGGATGTGTGATACAAATAAAACGAACAAAAAGTTAAATATAGGCCAACCAGGCTTAAGTCTAGGCAATTGGATGCAAAATTAAGATTGTTTAAAGGCAAAATAGTTATGTAAACTCCAAAAACTTTGCAGAATTTTCAGGGAGGTCTTTGGATTTCTACAGAACAAGGAATCGAATGTTTGGAGGTAATCTTATCCAGATTTTACCATATCAAATTGATTTGAATTGGCATTGAGGTTATATTTATGTTAAACTTAGAGTAAGAAGCAGAACACTGAAAATGAACCAATGGGGTGCCTTCCTGGTGGCACAGGGGTTAAAGCCTCAGGTCTCTCAAACTACTATCTCAGTTAGATCCCCAGACAGGGAGCTAATCCACATGGCGCAGAAGACCTCTCCTGCCTTGCCCACTGTTTACCTCAGTAGTGTATTTCAGTAGATCCACCTGTTATCTATGTTGAACCTTCTCACACCCCAGCACCTCTGGCCTATACCTCAGTTCTTGTATGCATAAATAAAATATATCTTTGAAAAAAATTAGCCAATGGGAAGACATGAACTTTACCCCTAAAATAATGTAAGTCACACAATTTGAATTAACAGAAAACCACCCAAAAGCAGGGAAGACATACATGCAGTCAGGAGGAGGATATATACTGCATTCATCTATAGGAACACAGGAAAATCACACCCTGCAAAAGAATGATTAAAATAAAAAATACTAAAACCATTATCACACTCATAGGTATTTTAAAATATAAGAGTAGCATATGACCCACTGAGTATAGAAACTACCCCCAAATAATGACACAGGGGATTATTTAAAATGTATTCAAACTTATAATGGAATAGTTGTAGTTTAAGTTGGCACTACTGATTATTTTTCTTTCTTATTATATTCTAAAGCCTATCATTCAGGGGAAAAAACATAAGTAAGGTTTATTTCAGTCAACATGACTTATGATGAAAATAAATGCCCTAGATTTGAAAACCACAGTAATAAATGCTAACTTATAAGAAGATTGAGACCATGACTCTATATGATTTGGGAAGTGAAATAATGTAAGGTGAATTTATATAAAATAAATTGGAAAACTTGCCAAAATATATTGTAGAATATAAAACAAAAGTTGCAGAATTATATGTACAGTGACAGCATGTGTACTGAAAAAAGGAACATACAACAAAAACTTTAGATTCTCTCAACTACATATAAGTATTTAAGAGCCTAGGAAAAAAATCTAAAAAAAATTGTACTATATGCCATAGTAATTGGTATCTCTGAGGAGAAAAAGAAAAGAACCCAGATTAGGGTGCCAAAGATTCCATGCTTTGATTTAACTCTAATTGTGTATTGTTTACAAACTAGTCAAATTTTTTTAAATTTACATTTCTGAAAATAAAATGGCAATTATGAATCAACTATTTACTTTTTAGATTTTAGATATTAATCAACAACATATTTGGAATCATACTAGAAAAAAATATGCTTCTATTGTTTACCAGAATACATTGGACTTTTATATTAACCAGTTTGAAGGATTCTAATTTTCCTATGTTGGGTTTCATCATTATAAATATGCTTGGTTATTATTTAACTTTTAAAAAATACAGACAGATGACCTCAAAGTATCAGTATTCTCTTTTTAGTGGAGTTTTGGAGTCAGAAAATCTATGTGTGAATCTTTGCCTTTCACTCACATTGAGAAAATGGTTTTGTAACTGTACCTAGAGGCCCCGGAGCACAACTGGACTTGATGGCCAGCCCCACTGAAGGCAGCCTGTGGGCCAGTACTGAGCTGTGACAGTGCTGGCAGTGGTGATTTTCTCACCTGCCCCATGTAGGCTGGTCCCAGTGCTCTGGTGGCACAATCCAGAAAAGGGAGGTCTGCAGCCAGCATGGTGGGCTCCAAGTGAAGGCGTGTGCTGCTCCAGTCATTTAGAACTATGTCCCTGCTCTGCTCTGGGGCCCCCTATACCACTACCTGCAGCCCTGCCAATGCACATAGGATGCAGTGAGCATCCAGCTCCACTGAGGCAGCTCCAACTGACTCTGCTAAGCCCAACACCCTTGACATTAGTATAGGTTGAATCTGGATTCCCTGGGTGGGGTTTCACTTTTCTATACATTACTGGAATCATAAAGGGTTCGATCAATTGATAAAACAGCAGCCCAAAGCAAAGTCCAGAGACTGGGCAGCAGCCTTTGGCTGGACAGCAGCAGACATTCGGCCAGACAAAACTGAATACAACATTACCAGGAGGCAGCGCTGGAGGATTAGAAGTGGTGGACAGCTCTCAGAGGTGGCTGTACAGTCAGCAGTCATGGTCAACACTGGTCAACAGACCTGATAGGTTGGAGTTCTCATTGATGTCATTCAAGGTTTTTGGAACCATTGAGGATAGTAAATGGAATAATCTGATTGGTACTTGATCAGCACCAATTAAACAGCTAGGATTGTAAATGGTCCAATCAGACTTAAAATATGGGGAACCTGATGATGAAATCCAGGGTAGCAGTCAGCTTGATTCATTCATCAGATGGCTTCAGAAGAGACGGATTGAACTTCAGACCCATTAATCAGATCCTTCCCATATAGGTTCACTGGGTTTGTGAGACCTTTGTAGACCTTTCCAGAGACCACTAATACCTCCACAGACTAAGAGAAACTTAGACCTTTTCAGAGACCTGGGCTGTTGGCTTATGCCAACAGCTCTGTAAGAGCTGTTGTAACACTATTGGCTACCTGCTGTTGGCTTATCCCAAGAACTCTCAAAAAGCTGTAAGACTCGTGTCTCTGGCACCACCTTTAGATGACCAATGTTGACCATCACTCTGACCTGTACAGCCACCTCTGAGAGCTGTCCACCACTTCTGACCCTCAGCCCTGCTTCCAGCATTGCCTAGGCCAGTATCCACTGCTGTGCAGACCAACCTGTGGACTGTTATAGGCTGCTCAGTTTTGTTACCTCAGCAGCCACATCCATGACCAACTCTAGCTGCCACCATGAGCTGGATTCTGGTGCATTGCTCCAGGCTCTCATGGAAGGGACAGTGACTTCTTGTATAAGCTGTCTTTGGTTTGAACTACTGAACACTATGTGGAATAGAACAGTTGGCCATTTGTGGCCTTAGAAACTCTTTCTATCCTCCCAATCTCCCCTTTGTAAATAAATCCCATTGTTGTTGCGCTCTGAGCCTGAGTAGAATTGCAATTTTAAATACACAGGTGAGAACCCACAAACACTGTTTTAATCTAAACTGCCTAAGCCTTTATTTCTTCTCTTGTGCAGTAGGGGAAATAAAACCTACACTATGTTGGATTTTATTTAATGTAGTTTTATAATTCAATATCTCTCTCCTTACTATTTTTCTCTGTATGAGCAACTATTCCTGAGGAGCAAAGCCACAGAGAGCTATGAAGAAAGCTACACTTCCTAAAACAGAGTATCCTATATACTACACAAATATGCATCAGATAATCATTCATTCTGCAAATATTTATTAACTATCCAATATACTTCAGATTCTGAGCAAGCTTTGATCACTTCTTACCTGAATATGTAAGAAGTCAGAAAAATCTTAAGCTAAAGCATAAACTCAGTATGATTGGGAAAAGTTTTCTGCCTTTTAATAAACATGATATAACAAACCCTATTCATCATTCACATACTCTATATTCTATGAAGAGATTGATTCAATTTACATTCAAAACACTAAAAATCTTACACCTATTCTCCAAAGTGAAATTGCCTATCAAAAGAGATGTAGCTATGATTATAATCAAGTACCAACATTCTTCACAAAAACACATGCTATGCTTCAAGTTGGAAGCAGCAGAAATAATAACCACATAGCATAAATAATGTTTCTCAAGCAACTACATTATCAATCTTCAGAGTGAGTGATAAAAATGGAACAAAATTTCTCCTTTTGATTACTAACTGGAAATGCTATTGAGGGAACTCATAGGACCTTTGTTCTATAGTATATTCCTTATTTTAATGGATTTCCACTTAAATAAACTAAACAATAAGCTTTAGACATAAAACATGTAAAAGATGGCAGAACATAATAAGCAATAAACTCTAAATTAGCAAGATGATCAACAAATAATACACTACTTTTTAGAATTAGAGAAATTTACACAGAGTTAACTACATGTTCAGCAATATTAAATCAAAATGCATAAAACTCATTCTGTTGGGTATTAACAGAAAAAATAGAAAATATCTTAGAAAGACATTCAATATGCTTACAAATGAGATATATACAGACTCCCCTTAATATTTTTTCTCTCAATGATGTGGTTAGACCATTTAAATAGTACAATGAGGAGGCTGATGATGGTTTTACCAGAACATCAATAAAAATTTCAATCATCTAATTCATTTCACCTGAAGTAGTAACCTTTTCCTGAGCTGACTTCTGTCAGAGTTCAGCAATTCAATCTACACACAGCACCACATCATGTACTGTTTGCTTCTGTTTTTATCTAGTCATAAAAATAAAATAAGTTTTCAAGGATTCTTTTTCAGGACCTCTATTTAAAAGAATCGGAACATAAACACTTCCCAGAAGCTCTTGATTTTGATTTAATATTGAATGAATCTTAGCATATATTCGTCATGAAAGTGTTGAGTGAGGAAATATATTTTTAATGAAGGAGCAAGTTAGGCCTTTTGTTATCTATTCAGAATTGTGTATGTACATGTTCGTTACATTTGTTCTCACGTTCTTTTAAACCATATGCAAAAACTCTAAACATTTAAAAGTGATAATTAACTTATCCTGTCTATAGTGAAGTTAAAGTATAAATGATTTTTATACACAATCATATTGTCACTAAAAATATATGTTCCGATATTTTAATTAGTATTAATCCTACTTATTTCAGTGATGTTATGTGGGTCCTATCCTTTATATCCATGAGTTTACAGATTGCAAGTCTCATGAAATACAAATTGTCTGCAAAATTTAAACAAGCACTTGAATGGCTCCTGCCTTCTCCAAGGTTTATAACAGTTACTATGCCAGTGGAATTCTCCCAGAAAGCAATTCACTGACAAAGGAGAGAAAAGGTACACAGGGGGCAACTGGAAAAAATAACTAATCCCATTTGTGTTCTATTTCTATTTGATTCTACCTTCCACTTCTATCTATAATTATGTCCTTTGGGAGAAATAGCAGGTTAAGTATAAGCCTTGGATTCATGGGTGGATGGGGCATAGTTGAGCATAGAAAAAAGAATAGTCAATGCAGCAGAGTCATATCAGATAACTGTGAAACTCTAAGTCATATCCACCTCTGAATTTCTTAAAAATAAGTGATGACTGGTATAAGGTGACAATTTCTCATAACAGCATACTTCTTGTGCTCTAGACGTGGTCCCTAACTCCTTCCTCTAGTTCTCCAGAGTACAGCTATTTAAAGAATATAGCGATGATACTCTGAATATTTTGAAGCTACAACTAACTAAAGACGTTCATGACACACAAAGAGAGGAATCTGTTCTTTTTCTGGAGCCGAATGCATAATTAAATATAAATCAACAAATGTCTGAGTATTCTTCTAGTTAATCAGGACTTAAAAATTTTCCGTCAGTCATTTTGTTTGAAAATTTATATTCAGAATGTATTAACCTAAAAGTGACACATTATAATTATTTTGAATTTTTCATAAGGTTATAGTCTTGATAAGAATTTGGAATGAAACTATATTGACTACTACGTATACTCTAAAGAGTGCTGTCAAAAGGAACTTTCCAGGATCATGAAAATTTTCTGTTATCTACAATGGCCAATATAGTAGCTACTAGTTTCATGTAGCTAGTAAACATTTAAAATGTGTCTGAGGAACTGATTTTTATATTTTAGTTAACTGTGATTAAACTTTAAATTTAAATAGCTACATATGACAAGTGGCTACTATACAGGACTGTAAAGCACTAAAATTTAGTTTTCATTTTATTTTCCATGATATGAGATCCTGTTGTATGATATCCTCTTAACTGGATTTCAATAGATAAAAGATAGTGGTGACTCTTGGTGCAGGTTGGACATAACAGTGTTTCTGTACTGCTGTTTGCTGCTAGGAAAAACGATCATTGCCGCCTATTTCTATAACAAAAGTATACCACTGATTGTGATTGAAAATACTGTTTTCCTACAGTGGTGAGTAGCTTTGGAGAAAACACAAGGGAATTTTAAATTGTTGTCAGTTATTAAGACCTTACTTTATCAGGTCCCTTTCCCTGATGACTACTTGGGAATAAGTTAAAGAGAAATAGTTACGAAGACGATGAATCAGTGTGGACAGGCAAGAGACAAGTCTTTGTTGGTAGGCTACAGTTACAGGGCATCAGTGGGCAAAGGGGGAATAGATAACCCTAAAGAAAAAGAATTCTGAAGGACAAATGGGAAGGACCAATAAAATCAACATTCACCTATTCCAGTTTATATCTTCAATTATGTATTATTCCTTTTGTTAATTCAAGAAGGATACTGTCATAATAGGGCTAAAATGTACAAATGGAAGGTCAATCTTTACTCTCCTTTCCAAATTAAGAATATCTAAGAAAAACTTTACCACTATTCGGATCTTTTTTGCTTTACTAATTATATAGTGAACAACTCAAAAGTTGATGAGAACGTTGTTAAACCAAAATTATTCCTTCTGCTATTCTTTGATCTTTTGGAGATTTTACCAAAGGGCCTTACTTTTTCCCTTATCAATCTGATCTAGATTTTTTATTTTATTAAGACACAAAAAAACATGTCAATTCAAGGAAGTGTTGATAAAAAGAAAGGGAGGGCAAGGAATGGGAGGAAAGTTGAAGAGGGGACTAAATAGAAAGAAGGGGAGAAGGAAGGAAATGAGAATAAAAAAAAATGAAGACATTGAAGCAGTTTGCTAAAAGCTCTCACACATGCACAATGGCAGGAATAAAACCAATGCTCTGCTGTGTTTAATGATCCAGTAAAGCATTTAGGTGATAAGGGAATCATTACAAAAGTGCTTGACAATTCAGCCCAAAAAATCCAGTTTTCACCACTTTATAGGGCTACTGGTTTTTATATTTTTTATAAATTAAAGATATCCAATGTCCCTTTCTAAACATTGTAATATTCTCATAGCTTTGGTAAATGGGATACAAAATATTAAAAATAAAATTAATGTTAAAAGAGTGCATCTACTTACTAGAGTATTTTTCAATTAAATATTGACCTTATGCAGTCTGATATGCTATTAATAAGCATAAATAATCTACTTTAAATTTGGCAGTACCAAGAAGGAAAATTCTATCACTGACCATTTCAGACTTTTCTAACCATGATGCCTTAAAACACTAATTTACCATTATGACTGCCAAGTAAAATTGTGGTAAGCATTCTCTGCTTTAAAAGTAAAAAGCAGGGTCTCCCCTGTTGGCACAGTGGTTGAGAACTGGGTTGCAAAGCTGCCCGCAGCCTCTGCAGGCTGGTTCGCTCCCCGGCTGCAGGCAAGGGTCCCACATGGCACTCAAGCCGCCTGCTGCTCCCCTCAGCAGTGTACTTCGTCAGTCTGCCTGTTCTGTTCCCCGCTCTGGCTCTGGTGAATTCTCTCAACCTCCCATGCTTCTGATTGTACCCAGTGCTTGTATAAATAAATAAATCAATCTTTAAAAAAAAAAGTAAAAAGTAGGCCAAATTCAATGCTTGAAAGGATGCCTTTCTAGAGAGATATTAGCAGGCATACATATCAGAATAACTAGTAGAATTTTCCAATGCCAATGAAAACTAATTTAGGTAACAATGAACAGGATTGTTTTTTGTAATCTGAATGAAATATTATTTAAAGATAATTTTCAATTTAACTTAATTGGGGTCATACCTGCCATTTCAGTATCTAAAGATCTGGAGGGGGGAAAGGGTATGTAAATTTAAAGTATCCTCAGCAATTGTATAAAACAAATTGAAATGCAAACTCTTACCATTAATGGAAAAAAGTAGAGCATCTAACATTCTAATTTAAGGGGATTTTAAAGCAATACAAAGCAATCTGATTTTCCCCCAAGAAAGCACAGCACTCCTTCAAAGTCAGGATCTACAGCATGTCTGCTAGAGGTAACTCCATCTCCAAATCCATTCATGATGCAGATCACTGAGTGGATGTCTACAATAGGTCAAACCCGTCATGCTTTGCCCGCTCAAGCAACTATCACCATTTCATGATCCCAAAGACGCTCACAAGTCATGTACCTGATAGATAATGATGCTCTATTGTCCTTTCTTCATTAATTTCCCCAAACCCAAAAGGGAGTCCTATCTATACTTTTCACTCTCTGTTTCACTGACAACTGTAACAAACACCCTATACAATACCCATTAGTTTATTACAAAAGTTTTATAACATCTTAAGCCCTGTGTTTAAATTAGGAATATTCAGATCAGTTATTCAATAATGGAAAATGTCAAAGAGAGACTATCCTCATTGTCTTCAATATGCTGTGTCTGTCTGATGAGTGTCATCTGTTTTTCACCAAGAGGTCAAGCGACATCATTTAATGTTCTTCCAGTGTCTGGATCACCCACCAGATGGTTATATATATGACACTGTCTCATCCATCATCAGAATTCTCACTCTGTCTCTGGACTCCCTCTTTAAGACTGACCTTATATATCAGGTCAATAGTCACATAACTAAAATAGTAATGTGAGAAGAAAAATATGGTCAGAATTAATCAAGGCATTGAAGAACTCACTGCCTATTAGAGAGAGCATGGTTTCCACATGAAACAAACAAGATTAATGTACCTCCCACAAAGCAACTTCCCTTCCTCAAAACTCATGACAACTGGCAGCTGCTTAACAAATATAACCTCTGGCAGATGTATGACAGATCCATGCATCAGTTCTGTATACATTTGCACAGACTGCTTCTCCATCCGTAGGACATGACATATACCAGTTGATTGGCTTATAGTAGGCTTGGAGAGAAGTTAGAGTGTTGGCAGGTACCGCATGTCTATTCACGGCTTTTCTTTATTCCTTTTGCTCTGGGGCTTTTGGTCTGTGCTCTTTTGAATCCTGTTAAATTATTCAATTCCAATTATCTGTAATTATTTAATTCCAGTTGGTCATTTATCGCTAAGAGAGCTAAGTTTTGTGAACATATAATGTGTACTTAGTTCAAACTACTTATGTCAGTAGTTAACCTAAATTACCAGCTTTCACTTCAACTGCAATTTTACCTTGCATTCACATATTAAATGTGAGTTGGGATCAGGTCATGAGAACCAAGCACAGAGTAAGCCAATCTGAAAGTAACCAACAGATTTAGGCAGGTTGAGCTACAAAATTTGGGATGCTCAGTACAAAGTGAAAAAGCATAATCTGGTTGTTTTGCACATGTGACTGTTCTAGTGAAAAATCAAAGTAATTTTAACAAACAAAAATTATGACAAAAATGCATCACTCCTCGCTCAAAATGTATTTAGAATTTCAAGATAAAGAGTCAGATAATTAAAACAAATATAAAATCGTTCTAACCCTGGGTCCTTAAAAACTGCATAGGTTGTAAGTCCATGAAGACAGTCCCAGATTTGTGGGGAAAAAAACATGAAACATCTTTACCATTTATTTTAAACATTAATCAGACTTAACAAAAACTAATAGGTTGGAATTTTTTTCATGATTAATAATATCTTCAACAAAAAGTATCCGTTTAGAACTTACAAAGATTGTTTTTTTTTCCTTTTCAACTCTTCTCAGCAAAGCAGCTTTGAAAAATAGCACTTTACTCACAGCATAAAGTTTAATGAGGTTTCAAAATATAATTGCCTGCCACCTCTATCGCCTTTCCAAATCTACTATAAATAATAAAATATGCAAATAAAGCTTTTAAATAATAGATGGATGGTTAAATTTAGGCAACCCTAATCTAAAACTTAGCAGTGAGCATATGTTCCGAACAAAAGCTATAGGTATCAAACTCAAGCATGGCTGCTGTACAGTGTCCTCTGTAATAAAAATCAACATGCTAAGGAGCAAAAAAATGTTACTTTACCATGACCCAAACCACTAACCAGATTTTTTCAGACTATGTCCTGAAAACAAAGAACTATAAAATTCCCTGCCCTCCTTGCTTTGATTAGAGCAAAACAATATTCCTTTATAATAAAGCTGGAATTAATATGAATGATATGCAATAAAATTATATTTTAAATTATTTAAAAGAAATAGATCAAAAACTGTTAATGGCTATGTCACTTCTTGATTTCAGCTTATTCTTAGACCGTTTTCAAATGGGCACCAATTCCATTTTGATACATGTGGCAGAAACAGTGTCCATAACTGATATTATGGTGAATATAACCTTCCAAAGGTTTTGTGATAATTTTCTTATTAATTGTATTTATAGCAATAAGAAGGGAGAACCAAACTTGAAGCTAGAGAATCTTCTTGATTTGGAAGTTTTTAATCAACATTCTTTAAGGAAAAGTTATGGAAATGGTAAATTGCTTAATTTTAGTTACTTGTGTTATACATACATATGTATTTGTGTTCAAACGAATCCCCTAATACTTACTGCAAAAAAATTTGAATATTTAGATGGCAATAATTTATTTTTTACTGTTTCCCTTGTTTCATATATTTTTCTTCACCCAACTTTGTTCATCTTCTTATTGAGAATATGATGCCACCATTCTTCCAAATATAGGTGCATTTGAAAACTAAGTCTTCTTGGGTCACTTCCCCTTTCTTGCCCTTTACAATCACTATACTTATCAATTAATCCATCTTCAGATCTATTCTTTCCCTTTCCATTTCAACCTTTCTAGGTTTAGTACTCATTATCTCTTACCAGAAATATTACAAAAGTCTCCTGATTCTTCTCACAGAGATTCATCTAACCCTGAAAGTAATCTTCACACCACAGTTGACAAACCTCACATCAATTTGATTTTATCTCTTCCCTACTCAAACATTACTCACTAAGTGAAGTCTAAATTTCTCAGTTTGGGATACAGTATAGTTGCTCCAAATTGGTTTTCAGGCTAGATCAGCTATCATTCAATTGCTATGGAGACTAAAATACAGTATTTAGGAACATGATCTGGGAATTCTTATTCCATTACTACAGAAAAAGAGCATTATTAAACCTCTCTTTAAAGTAAGAAAATATCAAAATAGTATTTTAAGGCAAATCACTTAGACCTAAAAGTACATTTCCCTCAGCCCCATACATGTACTGTGGGATATATTAATTGCTGCTAATAAAGTTGAATTTATAAGCTCTTGAAGTAAACAAAGTACATTGATTACTGTTCAATAAAATTGACATAACTGGCCCAAATATGACATAACTTCCATTCAGTTCTTCTATTTGTCTTTAATGGTATATTCATGTGTGCAGATTTCTGCCAGACCTATAAAAATATAAGAAATCACCAAATTAAAGTGTCACCAAAGGTGTACCACATGGGCTGGACTCCTGATAAAGATACAGCACAGCAGGCATTCCGATGGAACAATATATTCAAAATGCTCAACAATAAAAACTGCCAGCCAAGAATATTAAATCCTAAAAGACTTCCTTTCAGATACAAGAGGGAAATAAAGGTCTCCCAAGACAAACAAAAAGTGGAAAGAGTTTGCAAACATTAGATCACCCCAACAAGAAATGTTGAGAGGAGCACAACTACCTAAATCAAAACAAAGAAAACCAACAAAAAAATTTAACGATAAAATAAGAGTCAGAAAACTAAAGAAAATGGCAGTATCAAATGCTCATATATCAATAATCTCTAAATATAAATGGACTGAACTCATCGATCAAAAGACACATAGAGGTTGGTTGGATTAGAAAACGAAACCCAACCTTCTGTTGTCTCCAGTAATACACCTGAGTTCCAAAGTTAAACATAAGTTTAAAGTAAATAGCTGGGGCCTCCTTGGTGGTGCAGGGGTTAAAGACAGCACTATCAAGCTATCGCCAGCCACTGCAGCACAAGTTTGATTCCCTGCTGGCCAGAGAGCAACCCACATGGCACAGCAGACCTCTCCTGCTTTGCCAGCTGCTCCTCTCAGCAATGTATTTCAGTAGGTCTACCTGTTCTATCCCCCTCTTTGTCTCTGGTGAATCCTCTCAACCCCCGTACCTCTGGCCTGTACCCCAGTTCTTTTATGCATAATCTTTAAAAAAATAATAAAGGATCATGCATCATTATCAAATTCATGCATCATTATCAAATTCAGGGATGCAAGGATGGTCCAACATATGCAAATCAATTAATGCATTACCATAGAAACAAGCAAAGAAAAAAATCATCTAATATTAGATGTGGAGGTGGAATTTCATGACATTCAGCTTCCATTCATGATAAAAACTTAGGAAAATGGGGATAGACATAACATACTTCAACACAATAAAGGCCATAGATGCTAACCCCACAGGTAGCATCAATTCAATGATAAGAAAAATTTTCTTCTATTATCAAGTACATCATAAGTATATCACCGCTCCCCACTTTTTTCAACACATAGTATTGAAACACATAGTATCGGAGACCCTTTTGCAATTAGGCAAAAGAAAGATATCAAAGGAACCCAAAAGGAAAAAAAAGTGACTATCACTATTTACAAAGGACATGATGATATACATTAAAAACATTAAAGACGCCACTAAAAAACCATCAAACAAAAATCAGTAAAATGGCAAGTTACAAAACCTGCATACAAAAGTCTGCTTAATGCCTGCATTCAAATAATGATCTAGAAGAGAAAGAAATTTTTAAAAATCCCATTTACAGTAGTATCAAAAAGTCAAAAAGTACTACATACCTAGGTATTAACCTAACAAGTGAGGTAAAAAACCTAATTCAATGAAAAATATAAAACACTGCTAAAAGAAATAGTAGATAAAAGTTAATAGAAAAAAATGCCCATATTCATGGATTGGAAGAATGAACATTGTTAAAATGTCCGTCTTACCCAAAGTAAAATATACTTTCAATGTAATCTCTCTCAAAGTTTCAATGGAATTAAAAAAAAAAAAAAAAAGCAAACATGTTGAAATGTATATGGAACCACAAAAGGCCCCAAATGGTGAAAGCATTCTTGACAAGAAACGAGGAATGGAGGTATTATGTTCCCAGGGTTCAACCTATACTAAATGCTACAACCAAAACAGTATGGTATTAGAATGAAAACAGACACAAGCCACTAGAATAGAATCAAGGGTCCAGAAACAATCCCACTTTTACATAAAAGTTTATGACAAAGGAATCTACATTTTTCAAAATTATAACTCTTAGTAAAAGGCAGCATATCTTGGCAGTTCCAGGAAACCTAAACTAAGGCAAGATATCTAGTGAGAGAAGAGGTTATTTTCTTTTTCTATTTGTACTTCCTGATCATAGAAATATCTAAGTGATGTGCTGTGCAAACAAGTTTCTGAAAGTTTCCCTCACTCTAAATGCATGGTTTAGTTAAAAGTTAGGTAAAGTACATTTTACCCAAGTACATAGATTACTACTTACAGAAAAATCAGGGGTAAGGGAAAAATGTTCTTCTCTCCAAAATCACAAAATGACATGTAGCATTTCTATATACCGTCTCTCCTTCCTACATTTATCCATTGATATCCACCTAGCATTTACTATATCCAACGGAATTTTCTAGGTATCGGTGATACAACACCTAAATATATTGATGATATATAAATAAAAATGTTTTAAAAGGAAAACATGTATGACAGCTCTTTGAAAAGGAGGAAATACTGCATGTATCTCCTTTGTTACATCATCTTTATCACAAGAGGATCTGGGTAATTCTTGTGGACCATAATGAACTACTGTTTTTTCCCTCCTCCTAAGAGAAAATATGACTTAATGGACTTAAGATTTCAATGTAATTTTCATTGCAAACTTTCTTCCTTGAAGACATTTTCAACATTTTGTTAATGTACAATTTGAATTTTTTCAAACCTCATTCAGTCACAAGTACAGAAGGAGCACCCTAAAATTTATATTAGCCTTTGCAGTAAATCTATCAATTTAGCCTATACAGTGTTCCAATTCAATTTCTATATTCTCCATTAATATATCTCAAGCTTCACATCCACAACCAGTCATGGACCAGAACAAAAGATTTAACAAAGCTTCAGCATGGTATTTGTTGAGTAAGCACTCTGATGCATTTCCACACTATAAACATTTAATGAGATTTACTCCCAACAGAGTATTTACTACAATTTATTTCATAGTATTATATTTGCAGAAGCAAGATAGAGTAAAGGTTATTTTGGATCCTTTACCAATACAGCACCATGTAAATAAATAAAAATGCAAACATTTAATTTACAAAATCATTTTAGATGGCTAAATGCTCAATAAATCCTATTTTATCTCATTCAGACATTCTCAGTAGCTATTTGAAGCTCTAACATAAAAAATGTATAAAATCCATGCATTTTTACTAGTTTAGGTACCCCTAGCTTTGACTGGAACTGAATTTTTTTTACTACAGTATTAGGATTTTAGGGAAATATTTTTGTTCAGAAACGAGTCTACCACATATCTTGAAAGGGAACACAAATTAACTATGCCTATACCCACTTTCATTAAAGCTAAATACTCTCTTTCTCGCTCTCTCTCTTTCTCTCTCTCTCTCTCTCTCTCTCTCTCTCTCTCTCTCTCTCTCTCTCCAACCACTACCATTTCTTGCATGTACTAGTCACTTACAACAAAATGGGAAGTCCCAGAGGAGGAACAATTTGGGAATCTTCTGTAGTTTCTTTAAAGAACCAACTTTCAGAGAGTCACACCTCTGGTTTAAAACCCTACAATGGTTTTTTACTTTTACTTTTTTGGTTTTTTACTTTTACTTTCTACTGAAGTAAAAGTCAGAGTCCTTAAAAGCCCATCCAATCTTCCATAAACTGGCCCCATTGGATCTCTGACCTGAGATCCTACTACTCATCCCTTCACTCTCTGCATGCAAGCATTCTGGTGTCTGTGCTGTCACTTTAGCACAGGACTTAGCTTCAAGTCTCTTCTAGATCACCATCTATCCAATTCTGTAGCTTCCTTCAAGCATTTGATAACACCTTAGTGTAACATCCTTTACTTATCTACAAAAAAATCTAAAAATCTACTATGAATGATTTCTGCATATTCCCCAGCTAGAATGTAAAATTCACAAAATCAGTAACTGATTATATCCCAAGGACAAATACTATTGTATTTTAGGAGTGAATGAATCCAACATTTCTTAAATTTATCTGTGTAAAGTCAAGTCATAATTTCCACTTAATCAACAATCCCAATGTAAATTCATTTCTTTTCTTGGCAAACATATAAAGGAATCAGAATTCTACCGATATCAATCAGTGGAAGACACAAGATGATGACAGAGACCGATCAAATAACTCCATTTTTACTCATACTCCAAATTCTAAAGCATGAACCTGAAAACCCATTCCTTTTCATGTCAGGGCAGCAAATCACCTCTTACTTTCTTCTCTACTTACCTCAAGCTCATCAAGGGCACTTCCAAGGGTTGCCGCCTCAGGTTCTGGTGGGGTGAGTGAATTCTGGATGCCTTGTGAAGCATTTGAAATTACATTGAGGGCATTCTGAATTTCTTCACATACTGTGTTCTTGCTGGCTTTGAGAGAAGCAACATCAGAATGTTCCAAACAAGCTGAACAAATTGAATGCAAGAGGGGGGAGTTTTCCTTCAGTGAGGCCCGGGCTCCTGCGATTTCATCCCTCTGATTTGGGGATTTTAAGTCCTAAGGAGGGAGATAAAAAGAATGGTTGTGAATATGTTATGGTAGAAAGACCTATACAATGAAACTCCATCTTTTTCACAATATAAATGAAAAGATAATAGACACTAAGAAGTCAGCTATAAATTAAAACCAGGAGAATCAATTATTTCTACACTCCTTCAGAATCAGTTAAAAGTTCTATAACAGAAAAGCTGAACCAATTAGCAAATAAAGGTCACACTGATGCAGATGTTCAATAACTGAGTAGATCTTACATTTGTCATTCATAACAAAATACTCTGGCATTCACATTATTAAGTATATTACAAGAGAGCTTGAACTTACAAGGATGCTATTTACTTATTTCCACAGATGTTGATGATTGCATTTAACCTTTTCATTAAAACTAAACCAAATGAGTTAATAATACTAAATTGTACCACCTACCATTCAGTGATTTTCCACTCTCTCATAAAGACTTACTAATAAATTAATCCTGGATATTTCTTTGACATTTTCAAACAAATAGTTATTGAGCACTTAGCATATGCTGGACCTTGTGTTAGATGCTGAGTGTACAGATGTGAACAGCCCTACAAGGACCTTGTTCTCCTAAAGCTTATGTTCACGTTTGAGGGGGAAGGGACAGATAGACAAAAATAAGCTAATTAAACAAATACACAGGTGAAAAAACAAAATGAAATGTCACAAAGATTGATTTGAGAGGGGAAAATTGCTTTAGCTTGAATAGTCAGAGGAGGTATTTCTGCAGAGATGACATTTACAGTAAATGTAAATGAAAAATATTCCAAACAGTGGGAAGATAGAGAATAATAAATACTATATGTGACAGCTGATCAAAGCTACCATAAAATGTGAAAAATCCTGGCTAGCACAACCTTACCCAAGTGATGAAAGTTAACATCACCAAAGATGTCACAGGGTATCATGCACCCCTTGATAAAGTGTGAGAAGAGCACTTCACTCTGTGGTATTCCTTACAAAAACTCACAAACCCAAACTAAAAGGAGAAAAATAACAAACAAAACCAAAATTGGGAACATGATACCTGGGCAATATCTCAATACAGTGAAGGTCACAAAAAAACAAGAAGATTGATAAGCTATCAAAGGAGAATGTGAGACATGCAAAGTAGTATTCTGGACAGGATCTTGGAACAGAAGAAGACATTTATGGAAAAAAAGGTAAAATCAAAATAGAGTCTAGAGTTTAACTAGTGAGACTACATCAATGTTAGTTCACTGTGGCAAATATAAGATATTAACAGTGAAGGAAAGAAGGAGAAGGCATGGGAAACTGTACTATCTTTGCAACTTTTCTATAGAAAGTGAAGTCTAAAATTATTAATGTAAATAAAATGTTTGTTTTAAAGAAAACTAATTCAAGGGACTTTAATATTATTCATCCCATAGATATCTCATAGAAGCCTTATAAAAACTCATGATATTGTTGTCCATTTAAAGATGAGAAAACCGAGGTTAGAGGCACAAAGTATCTTAACCAAGTGACAGATATAGACAGTGGCATTTGTTGTATTGTAACCCAACAGTGTGGCTGGTAAGCCATGGAGTCCAATAACTATGATACACTTTTTCCTTCACAACAAAGATGTCTCTTATTTGCTATACACCAATGAGGACTTGTATTTTTATGACCTAAAGTTCATAAAGCAATTCTCTAAAATATCTTACTGATCATCGCAATACCTTTTTATGCATCAAAGCTGTTATTAGCCCTTTTTAACTAAATAGACATTTAGCATAAAGAGATTAAGAGACTGATAAAGGAATTAAGATGTAAACTCAAGCCTTCTGATTGCAAATCCCATGCTTTTTCACAAAACTGCTACCTCCAGATAATGTTGCCTGTGGTTAATAAATGGCTGCACTACTATATTTTTAGTTCCTTCCTTTCTGGAAATAAAGGCTGCCTGCTACTTCATGCAGGCTTTAAGAAGGATTAACTTCTTTACAAGATGAAGGGAAGACAGAAGCAGCTATCAAGCCACTGTTCATACTCACTAATTACCCAAGAAAACACTTTGTGGTTTTCTTGGCTTGTTATGATTTTCCCTGATATTCCTGGTCTGGGTTCTAGTTTCAACACTGTTATTAGCACTATGAACTGGGTAAGTCTTCTACTCTTCAATGTCTGTTTTTCCATCTGTTGAAATGATAATGACATACTGCCAACTCTCACAAGATAAAGTAGCACATCAGAAATGGAATAAACCTGAAAATTATAGTAGAAAATTATAGAAAGTATGCAGAAGTATTTTATTCCTTAAATTTATCAAACTTGGTGTACAATTTTTGTTCTGTGGTGGTCTTAATGATTTTCATATCCACCAAAATTATATAGTACTACATTTGTCTCAGTGTGACTTAGAGGATAATTTAACATTTCAAAAATATGCACAACTCCTCAGGGGAATAATAAGTATAAATATAAAGAAAGAGCTTACAAAAATTTTCTGCATGTTAATGTATAATCAAGACTTATTAATAATTCCATCTGAAATAAATCATACATTATACTTCTTTACTTAGAATAGCAGGGTCAGCATTCAGGTAGTTTCTTAGTTTCTGTAAAGCAAAAGTATGAACATATATTATTACAAAGAAGACTAAAGTTAAAAAATGTTTCTTTTACTGTAATAGTGTCTAACTATATCTGACTGTAAATTGTGGTAACTTTAATGGCATACTTTGGAATTGTAAACATTCAAATATATTTTGGTTTTTGAGCCTATGCTTTGTTATCTCTGCCCAAGGCAATTAAAAAATACTTAATGAGCACTGATAACTCAAATAGCAAACCAAAACAAAGCTTGTGATAAAGGACAGCTTCAGTAAATATAACAAAAATAACATTAGGGCAACTGATAAGGAGAAGAACAGCAGGTTATGGATTTTGGGTAGTGGGAAATTGAAAAGGCAAGGTCATTTCTCCTAAAGGACATTTGAAAAGGATATAGATTTATTTATAAGTATCAATTAATATTAAATAATAGACTATATAGATAAAGGGGAAAGTATGAACTCCATCCTTCTGAGCAAAAGGTTATGGTGATATTTGTATTTGTTTTATTTTCTTTTAACCAATGATACCATGGGTTTGAAGGTCCACAGTTTGTCTATTTATCTCAAAATTTTAAACACAGTCCAAATAGGTATTAAATGGTAGAGTCAATTAGTGATTTCCCTGGAAGAAGAAATAAGAATTCCCTTCCTTCGGGACTTATTTAGTATCTTTCTCAAAATGCTCAGAATAAAATGCTCACATGAAATTTCCTATTTAAGGAGACATAAACGTTTCCAGCTGATGAAGAAGCACACAGATGGGATTTTAAAAGACCTTAGAAGTCTGTGAAAGTGGGTAGAGAAGCAACATATGAGTCTTAGCCCTGGCAAGAGAACAAAACATATTTAGGAATTTTAAAGATCACAGAATATAAAAATGGAGGGCTGTAAGCTATCAGTTAATTCAATCATTCAACAATATTGATGAGCCGTTACTATAGATACATCAGGCATTGTGCTAAATGTTAGGGAAATCAAGATAGACAATGTATATAGATTAGTCAGGAAAACAAATTTACATGGGAGTTAGTCATACAACAGAGGAAAGTCCCTCAACTTGAGGGTATCAAAGAAAATTTATCAGAGGAGGTGGATCTTAAACAATGTGTGTAAGTTAAATCTATGAATAATGCAAGACAAAGTAACAAGAAAACACATGCTTGGGGTATAAGAGAGCAAGGTCCAAGCACACCACTCTAGGTGGCTCTAAAAAAGTTGAGAATCTGAGCAGAAATGATGAATCTCATTGGAAAGGAACAGATGCCTCACGTACCATGCTAAAGAACTGTGTGAGCAATAGCTCAAGTGTGTATTTTCAAAGATTTCCCAAACAGTGGCCTTTTGTATAGATTAGAAAAAAACGAAACTGTCGTCAGGGAGACCAGGCAATAACTTAGGCAAGAGACAAGGAGCGCCAGATACAAAACATGACTGTTAAAATATGGCGGGTAAAATGTTTAGGGGTAAAAATGGCAAGACTTTGACATTTACATGGGGGAGAGCCCCTTGCTCTCTTATATCCCAAGATAATTTAGAAGAAGCTGGAAAACTGGCACATCAACTGTACAGATCGTGATGCATTCACTAAGGTACAGAATCCTGAATGAACAATGTGCACGGAAAAGAAAGGTGAAGTACTTTTTATTATCTGCCCAATGTGACATAAATGAAAATATACTATGCACTGATCTAGAATTCACAAGCTTATAGTTGGGAGATAAAGTCACATATTTGAAAGATACAGGGCCTTTACCATGGACAAATGCCACAAGAAGAAACTGAAGTCATTATTAATTGTTTGAGGCTCTAAACCTGATCTTATGTGTCAGCCTAAAAGTCCAAGTATATTGTACATCACCAAATGCTTATCAGAAAATACTAAACTCTCAAAAAAAAAAAAAAAAGAAAAGCCAAAATCATAGCCTAGAATTTTAAATACAGTTCAAATAGGTGACCATACCTTACAAAAAGAGAAGGAATTTTTTTTTTTTTTTTTTAAGGAAAAGCACTTTCCAAAGACAGGATGTCTTTCATATCAAGGAGCTGAAAATACAGGGTTTGTTCTCCTTGAAAAAGGAAATTTATATTGGAGGATACATGATTTTAAAAATCTAGAAATAACAAATATATTTGAAAACTTGTTAATGGGCTTCTTAACTATGTCTAGAAATAATAGATGTAGCAGATTATCTTCAGGTTTGAGTAAAATAATTTGAAAATATACCTGTTCAGTTGCTTGTCTCATCAATATATTTCCATGAACGCAGTACTGATTTAATTATTTTTGTGTCCTGTTACCTAGTAGTATATGGCTCATACTAGGAATTTAATAAATGTTTTCAAGGAAATAAATTAATGAAATAGAGGAAGTTAAGCTCAGAAGGGTAAGAAACTCTATATTTGATTATTTCAAGAAATCACATTTGTGGAAATTGCAACCCAGAAAGTTGGGGCAAATATATGCATGACCATGACACAGTAAAAGAGTAAAATTAAACTATACGTGAAACAGAGCTGTAGACAGGGCCACAGCAGTGCTAGTGTCAAAAGGACAGTGCCCAACAGGGCACAGGGCACTGTGGATTCTCACCCACGCAGTTACAAGACCACTCAGATACCCTGTTGTCACTCCCTAAGCCTAGCAAACAGGGGAAGCAAAGCATTCCTCCCCACCGGTGGCCAGCTCCCTTACCCAGACAGTGTCCACAGTACCAGAAAGTCCTCAACAAATGGCTGCTCACCCAAGAGGGCGCGGCCCATCACTAAGGGCCTGGAGCTCGTGGCTGGCAAGCTGCAGACTAAGATCCAATTCACCTCAGCTGGAGGTGTTCACAAGTGGGGCCGCTGAGATGACACCACAGCAGTCTGCAGCAACAGTTTTAAGGTCAGTATGGACAGCACTGGACACTGGACCACATAACAAGGAGGCAGCAGCTCCGGGAGACAGTGCTGGACAACCAGGGGTGGTTAACAGCTCTCAGGTGACCCAGACACAGGGCACTGGTCACCCGTCAACAGTGCTGGGCAGAATTAACCAGTGGTACCAACCAACACAGGTCACTAACAGGCAGCAGTAGCAGAAGCACTGTGTTAACATCTGTCTATGAGTTGTTGGCCCATACGCACAACAAACAGCGCTTTGAAACACCAGGTCTGGGCCTTTGGTACTTGTAGTGCAGTTTCTCTATCAGTTCGGGGGATAGGTAAAATAGAGTCCTGGAGCCCTCAGGGGCTTTTTCAGGCTTTAGTAATCTTTCTACACCATTTGGAAGCCAAGCCCACATGCTGACAAGGCAGGAAGGTGGGAGTCCAGGAGGCTGGCAGGCCCCCTAGGCTCTCACTCTCATGGCCGATCTGCCATCGCTATCCCTCCTGTCTGACACTGCCCTTAAAACATCAGACTCCAGACTCAAATGTGCCCATTTATGCATGCCCACACCACACCCCAGGTGTCTACAATCAGGCATGCCTGCCCCGATCCCATGCTCCTAGCACCTTCTGCATTACAGGCCACAGGTGATAGCCACAGAGACCAGCAGTGTAAAAGCCTGACCAATCTTCAGTTACCCTATAGTGCTCTTTTCTGGAAGTGTCAGAGCCAAGTGCAGCCAGCCCAGACTCTGCAGACTGCTTTTCCCTCTCTACGAAGATTTTGGCTTCTCTTTTTCCTTTGGAGGCAGCTTCTGGATGCTACCTTCTTCTTTGGAGGTCAGGAACAGAGTCTGAGTCGGTGAGAGTCAGAAGTGCATCCCTGTCGAGCCATATCTCCTCTTTCAGGATCCCCCATCTATGAGTCTGATTGGAACATTTTCAATTCTACTGCTGATTGGACCATTTACCAATCAGCTCATAGCTCACAGCTGATCGATCCTTTCTATGACCCACCCAGGCTCCAAATCCACAGGCCTCTCTACTGCCTGCAGGTGGAGGAAGCCACACCATTGGAGCTAGCCTCGTGGGGCTCCATACACTTCCTTGCAGCCCCAGTCTCAGAGCTACATGCCTTAGGGCAGCGTGGTAGGGAACCCACTGCCATTCACTATCACTACTGGCCTCCGCCTGCAACCTGAGCCCTGGTGGATCCACTGGTGGTGGGTGGCAAAATGCCCACCACCTGCTGCCACTTGCACTGTCCACAAGCAGCTTCTGGGGCCAAGTGCTAGAGCCCGAGGAAGGAGTCCAGCTTCATACCTGTAGAGGCAGGAAGACACGGAGCAGGTTCTCTATGACCCGAGCAGATGCAGTAAAGGAGGAGAGAGTCCTGGAGCCCTCAGTGGCTTTTCCGGCTTTTAATGGGATTTATCAGGTACACGGCAGGCAGGGTGCTGGGGGACTGGGAGGCTGGCAGGCCTCACAGCCCCCAGCAAGCCTCCACTCTTTCTGGGCTCTCCAGTGTTTTCTGGTGGTCTCTGCTTCTCTACTCTCTGCTCCTCGTGGTTCTCCTGGCGTCCCCGTGACGCCGCCCTTATAAGCCCATCTTTAGCCCAGGTGTACCCACCAACACATGCCCACACCCTACTCCAGGTGTCCGCCATCAGGCATGCATTCACAACCACAAGGACCCATCATCAATCCTAATGGCGGGAGGGCAGAAAAGCCTGATGCGTTTTCACTTACCCTACAATACCTACTTTGTCATAAAACATTAGTAAAGCCAGTAGTACAACTACTGCAGAAAACCGTTCAAGAATAATATATACTGAAAGTAAACATACACATAACCTGAGACTTAGATATTCCACCCGTTGAAGAGTGTCGGGGCCCAAACCTGAACATCCGGATTCTTGCCTGAAGCTGGTACTGAATGTTAGCTCCAGTGAAGGTTTCAAGTTTCTTATTGTGACGACTGAACCCATCCCCCTGCTTGCTCCTTGTGGCTTGTTTGCATTGGTGGTCTCTCCTTGTTCGAGATAATGAGAGACCTCACCCTATATATCATTGTACACATTCCTGAATAAATGAGACTGGCGATGGTCCTGGCTTTGTCTCCACTCCTCACCTACCCCTGTCCCATACCAAGCCCCTGCTTCCTCCCCCGGGTACTGCATTGATCTGCCTGGCTGGCCCGGACAGAAGAGGACACAGATACATGAAAATGGTTTATGAGCCATGCATTTTTCTGAAAGTTTCTTGGACCTCAATATAAAACTTTACATAAAATCACATTAAGCAAAAATATTAGTAAAGCCAAGCAAATACTCACAGTGTGTAACTTCTTTTGGCAAAGAACACTACAGAATTCCCCTGGTGTGGTATTTCCCATAAATATTAAAGGAGAATGAAAATTGCTCTAAATGAGAAAGTGGGATATCCTGTCCATTTTGCAAGTATCTCCTACATAGTTTGAAGACATTTATTAATAAGAGAAAAAGGGAAAATATAAATGTTTGAAAAATAGAAATAATGAAAGCAAGCTCCTAGAACTAAGCCATGGGACAGGGCACTGCTAAAGGATTTTCACAGAAATGATTCCACGCAGCCTTGAAAACACCCTTATTTCAGAGAATCGGAAAACTTCCTTACCAAGCTACATCCTTACCCAAGTGGAATGGCTCAGCAGATACTCTGTTCAACAAAACAGAACTACATGCAAATTAATCAAGTTTCTCTTCCAGGCGTTTAAATGATCTTTCAGAAGCTGACAAATCCACTCTAGTAAGGTAGGGAAGGGAGCTTATAAAGAACAGTTTTGTTTTCATAAGTCCAGGAAGACATGCAACAGAAAAGTCTGCGGATACTTTTTATTTGGATTTCATTCTCGGTTGGCTTCCGTTCTTAGTTTTCTCTCTGCCAAGATGCAGCCTGCTAACTGCTTCACTGGTCACCAGGAAGCTTCATGTTCTATCAGAAAACAAAAAAGTGCAAGCACCTGCTTATTTCAATGGATTTTTCTAACACAAATTAGAGGGTGAAATATTTAGCCTTAACTGAGTTGAGGGACAGAAGATGGAGAATCAAAAGTAGACTACAGAGATGAAAAAAGTTTTGAGAAAAAAATAAAGATTAAAGGAAAAAAATGATTTTTACAATCAAAACATTTATCAAGCAGCAGAGAAACATTTTTAATGCTTTTCTGTCTTCCCATTTTTCCATTTCACATTCATAAGACAAATTCAATATAGAAGAAAATAAAGGAATTCTGAAGATAGTCAGGCCTTTACGCCGCCAGCCTTTGTGGCTATCACTTGCGGCCTTGAAGGCAGAAGGTGCTTGGGAACCTGGGCTCGGGGCATGCATGCCTGAGTGTGGACACCTGGAGTATGGGATGTTCATAAGTGTGCACACCTGAGCCTGGAGGCTGAGGCTTTAAGGACAGTGTCAGAGACAAAAGGTCTATATGGCGGAATGGCTGTGCGAGGACAAGGGAACCATAAAGAGCCAGGACCCCCAGAAGACTCCAGAGAAGCCTGCCAGCCTCCCAGCTCCCAGCCCCCCACCCCAACCCTGGCCTCCCTGCCTTTCCATCCTGTGGGCTAGCCCCATAACAATTGGCAAAGAAAAAGCATCAAAGCCTAAAAAACCCATGAGGGCTCCAGGACTCCCCTTTATCCATCTGCCCAAATGGATAGAGAACCTGCCCTTTGCCTGCTTCCACAACACCAAATGATAGCATTGTGATATCTCCAAGTTTTGCATTCTGGCCCATTAATGCATACCTAGGGATGTTGAAATACACCAAATTAATGATTAAAAAAATCCAAAGAAAACATTATTAATTCTAACACAAACTACACATCAAGAAAATGTATAAAGATTCAGAGAATCACAATGTTCATTTTCTATCCGTCTGAACCAAATATATTTTATATATACTACATGTGTTATTTGTTTTGAATTTAAACTTAAAAAGTAGATTCTATTCTAGCTGAAGTTAGATAAAAGTAGAAGGAACAAACAGAAATTATGAGCTACTTCAGCAAGATCCAGTTGCTGTATTTCAAAGTTCCTTCCATTTGTGTGTACATTTCATCACTTAATCTAACCAGATTTAAAAATCCACATCAGAACACTTTTCCTCTAAAGATGAATTAACATCACGAGAATTAAATTACATACTGACACCTAAAGAAAGCACAATAAATATTGTTACCCTTAAAATTCCTTCCTATTTAAGCTTCTGTGACTCAATTGTGCAAAATAGACCACCCCATTTGCCAAACATTCTAGTACATCTCAAAAACTAAACAGCATCACTTACTCCAAATGAGATCCAAGCCCAGGGATGGGAAACTTCCTACTTAATAACACCTTACATTCATGTAGTGGTATATCCTGTTTAACATATTTCCAATCCTTCTTATACAAATAAAACTATGAGGAAATATGAAAAGTGTTATTATCTGTAATTTTTAGAATAGGAAAATGATATTTGCTGAAAGACACACAAGATTAATAAATGTTGGTGGCAAATGTTTTTAAGAAAATCAACATTTACTCAACAACTATTATGCTTCCTACAAACACTTCATTTTCTCTTTAATGGTCCAACTATGAAGAAGATCCAGAAACAACTCCTATCTCAAACAGTTTCAAACCAATTCTAATCTTATTTGTTGTCAGTAGCTTCATCATCTGTTCCCAAAGTCTGCCAAAGACATCTCCCATAACCCTGCTGCTGTTTGTTCCTTTATATTTCACATATATCCTCCCAACAGAATACTTATTTCAGACATATTTTCCTGGTGAATAATAGTCATATCTAATACAGTTAAGAAAGACATTCTTTAATTCATTTTCAGTATCAGACTTACAAAAAAACCTCATGACAAAACCTTAGAAATTAAAGTGTGATCAATTAGGTTATTTGGAATGCTCAAATATATGCCAGGGATAGATATATTAAGAACTAGACTGAGCCTCCCTAGTGGCACAGGGGGTTAGAATGCAACCTATGAAGCTGTCTGTGGTCATTGAAGCACGAGTTCTATCCCCAGCCAGGGAGCTATCCACATGGCACAGCAGACCTCTCCTGACTCGCCTGTTGCTCCCCTCAGCAGTGTATTTAAGTCAATCTTCCTGTTCTGTTCCCCACTCTGTCTCTGGTGAATCCTCTCACCCCCGCACTCCTCTGGCCTGTACCCCAGTTCTTGTATGCATAAATAAATAAATCTTAAAAAAAGAACTAGATTGAAAAAGTGAAGATATTCATTTCACTGTCTTATTAGTTTAATTCAACAAGTTTGAAACACCTGCTATAAGGTATGACTTTAAAGCTAACGCTATAAACTCAGATATTTATTCTAGGCAGGAAGTATGAATAGGACAGATGTAAACCAAAAGGGAGTTGTGAAGTCCTGGCACACTATAGAATATCTGCCCCATTTAAAAATATTCAAATTCAAATTGGCCAAACAAAAAGAATCCCTAACCTCTGCTCTAAAATACTAGCACAGATGTTTGTGTAAGCCTTACAAATGCAGTCTCCATGTTTTATATCCATACCATATGTGTATCTGACCTTGGTAGAGATTGGAAAACAGATAATGCATATCCCTGGGTCTGATGAACCTATAATAAGCAAAGAGTGAGGCAAATGCAGAGCAAATCTAAGGCAGGAAGTCTGTCTCATTATAAAATAGCATGAGTTTGGGGTTAGAATTCCAGTGCAAAAGCATTGTAATAGCAGGAGGTTTTGAGTAGAATAATTAACTTTCAGCAATCTGAAGAGCTGTTGAACGGGGATAATAATCTCTATTTTGCTGGGTATTAATGAGGCTGTTTTAAGGGGAACTTTTTTCTACCATTTTCTTACTTGACCCTCTGTATGTAGCAAAACCATTGTCCATATTTCTTCCTTAAAATGTAACCCCCACCCACACTTTTTAGATGACGTAGAAACTAAATTTAAATAGATAGATATCACTCTTCTGAGCTCCAGATGCATACACAAGTTGGGCTTCAAAATAACTATACCTGAAGTTGAAACAATTGCCTTTCAAACAGCACCCCATCAAATATGCTTCTCCTCCAATTTTCTCAGATGACATGGCCCCAATATCCAGCAGACTAACTAACAAGAAACCTGAAGAATCTGACTTTTTCATACCATAATCCCCACCATTAATAACGTTATTCTACTCATTAAATATTTCTCTAATACACATCTTTGTTCTTGTCCTCACTACTAGTACCACTCTAGAAGACTAATAACCAAGGATACACTCAATGAGCTTCATTAGTGCTTGCATAGATTAGCGCTTATATAACACTAAAGTATATTAAACCTTCACCCTTTGCCATAGTTATTTGTTCACACATCTATGTCTCTCACCGATTTATGAGTTTCTATTGGGGCCAAATCAGTGTCTTAATTCTTTCAACCCTTGGACCTTGTGTAAGAGTAGCACAAAGTGAACAATGAATTAATAACACCTCTTACCATTTTGAGGACATTAGAAAACTTTGAGGATTACTGCCATAAAGTGATTTACCTTTTCAAGAGACAAACATTCTAATTTTGGAAAGGAGACTCACTACTACAAAAGCCAAGATATGCTCATTGTAAAACATAAATGTTCTTCTTTAATTGTGCTACTGATTATGCTAGCTAGATTTACCATGAACTATTCTTCAAAATGTTTTAGCCTTAGTTTCTTCTAAAAATCTAATTGTGTAAGTTTTTAGCACTTACATGCAAGTGTGTTATTCAGTACCTATCACTACAAACTATAGGCTGTTCTAGAAAATATCTGGCTCCTAAATACATCCCCAACAGGAAGAATACAGGTAAAAATGTGCAATATTCAACAGTCAGAAAGGTGTTAGTGCTTCCTACATTAACCAATAATCAGCTGTGGTTAAAAAAAAAATAAATAATCTTAAATTTTTAATGTTCTGAGATACTGATTTCAACAAGTGTTCATACAATGGAATTGAACTAAGGGCTCTGAATAAATATAAATACAAAGTAAAAATAAGCATTTGCTCAATGCAATAAAATACATAAAATGGACTGAATTGATGAGATAGACCAGAGTTACTATAAGATTTATAAGAAAAAGCATGAGGAATCATAAGAAATGCTTTATAGAAAGGTAGAGGAACATTTTGAAAAGTACAAGTTAAAAGAAAGTTAAAAAAAAATGGGGGGCTCATAAAGTCAACTGGCTCCCAAATAGTCATCTGAAACATTAAGTATCAAAATCTGAGCTCCCACCCACATTTCCCACAATCATCAGCAGTTCAGTAAATACAAATTCTTCCAGTTCTCTAAGACAAAAACCTTATTGTCATTCTTAAATTTCTCTTTCACCCAAATCTCCGTTCTAGTCTGTCAGCAAATCTTACCAGTTTTACCTTCATTTATCTAGAATTTGACCTTTTATGATTTCTCCTATGTCATAATGTCACTGCTTTCCTCAAACCATCCTACCTACCACCTCTCTGCCCCATTCTCATTCCTCTGTTTGCTCACTTTGATTCGGTCATATGCACCTCTTTGCTGTTTCTCTAAAAACCAAGCATGTCTTTATGTTAAGCCATCTTATTGCTGGCTCTTTGTTCTAGATCCATGATGGACTACTCTTCCACTTATTTTGAGTCTTTTTTTTAAAGATTTATTTATGTATTTATTTACTTATTTATACATACATACATACATATATACATACACGCACTGGGTACAGTCAGAAGCGCGGGAGGGCGAGAGAATTCACCAGAGCCAGAGCAGGGAGCAGAGCAGGCAGACTGATGAAGCACACTGCCTCGGGCACGGCAGGAGGGGTCTGTACGCCATGTGGGATCTTTGCCAGCGGCCGGGGATCGAACCGGCACTTCAGAGGCTGCAGGCAGCTTCACAGCCCAGCGCTCAACTGCTGCGCTACCAGGGGAGGCCCTATTTTGAGTCTTTATTCAACGTCAACTATTCAGTGAGATGTCCTCTTCTCAGGCTATATAAAAGTCCGACCCAATTCTACCCTCAAAATGTCATATCCAATTTTCCTGACAATTCTTTTTATTTATCACTAATACTACTTTACCTTGTAATTATTCTTTATGCTTTTTTTCCCTGTCTTCTCCATTAGAATGTTAGCACCATGACATGAATGATATTTTATATTTCATTAGTAAATGAATAGTGCCTCCCCAGTGGCGCAGCGGTTGAGCGCTGGGTTGAGCGCTGGGTTGCGAAGCCGCCCGCGGCCTCTGCAGCGCCGGTTCGATCCCCGGCTGCTCCCCGGCCACCGGAGGAGGGTCCCACGTGGCGCGCAGACCTCTCCTGCCGCCCGCTGCTCCCCTCAGCAGTGTACTTCGGTCCTTCTGCCTGCTCTGCTCCCCGCTCTGGCTCTGGTGAATTCTCTCACGCTCCCGCGCTTCTGACTGTACCCAGTGCTTGTATAAATAAATAAATAAATCTTTAACAACAACAAAAAAAAAAATTAGTAAATGAATAAACAACTCAAAATAAAAATTAACAATTAGCAATTTGAAACATCTTACTGACCACCACACACAAAACCTTATACTATCACATCTAAGGATAAAATACTAGAATATTGTCTAGTTACACCTGAAAAGTCAGATAAAGAACAAAGAAATAAATAGCACAAAACTTCCATTCCCTTTTTATCTCTCATTCCAGAGACATATCTTAAAACAGTTTACCTGTATATCTTAGGATTTACTTGTGTGTTTTACTTAGGTCATTTTTCATGCTTACGAGGTGCATATAGAAAGTGTCTAAATTCAAACCATAAAGAAAGTATCTAAAGGCAAACCAGTCAAAAAATGAACTGTGCATGCCTGCCTTTTAGAGGTTAAGTTGTATTTAAAATTCAGATCCTTTATTAACAAAGATTACTCAAGAACTATATACCAAGCATGGATCATCTATATGCAGAATATTCACTGCTTAGCTTTTGCCAACTTAAATACTCTTGTCTCTAGGAATGACTACAAGCCACCCAGATACATAAAATAAATTAGCATTCTTACACTCTAGAGAAAAGTATGTGTTTAGCACCAAATGGAATCAGCAGATGACTAAATACTTTTTTTTCCTGCCTTGTTTCTATCATAAATAGAACAGATGCAAGATGCTGATTGTGGACAACCCCCAGAAGGCTGGTGTTTTCCTCTAGTGCATAAATAAGCCATTCAAAAATACTAAGGGGGGGGGGGAAGCAAACACTGTTTTAAAATGAACAATGATGTAAAAAATAAATTAAAAAATTAAAATTAAAAAAAGTGAACCTATAGCATACCAGAGTCAGCAAAAACCCCCTGGTTTCTTTAATGCTATCAAGATGGATTTACGACTAAATATAACACAAAGGATTCCATAGTTCAAATGAAGCATACGGCTACCTTTAATGTTAAACATGACTAATTATCTTACATATTAATAGTAGTGATCATTCAAGTCCAGGATAAATGATTGCCATAAAAAATGACTTAAAGTAACTGCAGTTCACACTAAATCCTGGTCATTACCCAAATTCATGGGATACTTAAAGGCATGATACATGGATCTCTAAAAGGAAAGTTAATTGAATGACGCTGTTTATTATATTAAGTATGAAAAAAATGTCTTACTAAAAAGACATGGGGTTCCCATTGAATGTACTGAAAATCTCTTATTGAAGATCACATTTTTTTTTCCTTTTATTGAGGTAATTGTTGGTTTACAATAACATATGTTTTGGGCCTCCCCGGTGGCGCAGCGGCTGAGCACTGGGTTGCGAAGCTGCCCGCGGCCTCTGCGGCGCCGGTTCGATCCCCGGCTGCTCCCCGGCCACCAGAGGAGGGTCCAACATGGCGCGCAGACCTCTCCTGCCGCCCGCTGCTCCCCTCAGCAGTGTACTTCGGTCCTTCTGCCTGCTCTGCTCCCTGCTCTGGCTCTGGTGAATTCTCTCACTCTCCCGCGCTTCTGACTGCACCCAGTGCTTGTATAAATAAACAAACAAATAAATCTTTAAAAAAAACAAAAAACAAAAAAACTATTCACAATAAAAAAAATATTTAAAAAAAAAACATATGTTTTAGGAGTGCATGATCACACTTCTTTAAATGTATGTTACCCACCACATCCACCACCAAAGTACCAACAAACATTCACAACAGTGCACTGAAATCCCTCCATCATTCCTCCCATCCCTTATCCCTCTGGGAACTTCAGTTCTGCACTCAGAATACAAAGATTTGCTTTGGTTTGGTTTTCTCTGTTTCTTTACTTTGTTTCTTTATAGTCCACATGTAAATGAAATCACCATCTAGTGGTCTTTCTCCTCACTTTTGTTAGCATAATCCCCTCCAGTTCCATCTGTGTTGTTGCAAATGGCAGGATTTTGTCTTTTGTATAGCTAAGTAATATTCCGTGTGTGTGTGTGTGTGTGTGTGTGTATACCATATCTTCTTTATCCAATTATCTATTTTTGGACATTTAGATTGTTGTTCTCCTATCTTGGCTACTATAAACAGTGCTGCAGTAAACATAGGCATGCATATATATTTTTTAAATTAGTGTTTTGTTTTATTAATTCTGTAATTTTTAATTGAGTCAACATTTGTTTTTACAACACTGTATCTAATTTAGGGGTATAGGTTCACACCTCTACACATACATTTGGGTAAATACCTAGGAGAATTGCTGGATCATCTGGTAAATCTATTTTTAATATTTTGTGAAACCTCCATACTGCTTTTCATAAAGACTGGGCCAATTTACATTCCCAACAACAGTGTACATGGGTTTCTTTTGCTTGATACACTTACTAACATTGTTTATTCTTGTCTTTTAGAAAAAGGCCATTCTCACAGGTGTGATGTGATAGCTAATTGTATTTTCACAATGCACTCCCTTCTAATAAGTGATAAGAATGTTTTCATGTGCCTATTGGCCATCTGTGTATCGTCTTTGGAGAAATAGCTATTTAGATTTTCTGTCCATTGTTTGATTGGGCTATTTGTTTTCATGTTGTTGAGTTGTACAAATTATTTATAAATCTTGACTATTAACCCCTTATCAAATACATGATTTGAAAATTTTTTCTCCTGCTAAATAGGGTATATTTTCATTTTAATGATAGTTTCCTTCACTTACAGTAATTTTCTAGTTTAATGCAGTTCTATTTGCTTATTTTTCTGTTTTTCTTTCATTTGCCATTGTAGTTGAGGCCCCAAAGACGTCACTGAAGCTAATGTCATAGAGTGGTTTGCCTGTGTTTTCTTATATGTATTTTAAGGTTATAGGTCTTACATCCAAGTCTCATATGGACAGTAAATTGATGATTGAGGAGCCAAGAGCACACAATGGAGAACGGAAAGCTCTTCAACAAAGGGTATTGGAAAAGCTGGATAGCCACATGCAAAAATATGAAACTAGACCACTATCTCACACCACAAACAAATATTAATTCAGAATGGACAAGTTAATTTTCTCAATAAGGTTTTCTATAACATTACACAGTGAACTTCATACTTTTATTACAGAGTCATATTACAGAGTCATATTTTTACAGAGTCATCTATAAATTTTGAGATGATACTATAATAAATAAAATATACATTAACATGAATGAAAGTTTTCTTCCATAAATTTTATGGTTACAGGTCTGCATTCAAGACTTTCATCTATTCTGAATTAATTTTTGTGTATGTTGTTACTTAGTGGTGTAATTTCATTCTTTTGCAAGTGGTTTTCTAGTTTTCTCAACAACATTTGGTAAAGATAATTTCCCTTCTCCATTGTATATTCTTGGCTCATCTATCATAATTTAACTGTCTATATAAGTGGAAGTTTATTCCTTGATTCTCAATTATATTCCATTGGTCTGTGTGTCTAAATTTTGTTGTAACTCTAAAATAACATCAATTTTTGTTATTTCTATTGAAAAAAAATTATCATAATTTCTGAAATCTATTACAACATTAAATTTTCTAATATGCCTGCATCAAATCACTTTCAGAGAGAAAATTACACAGCCTAAAATGTCAACAATACTTGGATTGTGCTTTTTCTATATATCAGATGTTCACATAAATTGGGTAAATAAGTGATTGTTATGTGTCAGCCATGCTCACTTTATTTACATTAAATGTTTACACTCTCCTAGTAAACATATAAAACATACTATTATTTCCATTTTACAGATAATGTTATCAATAAATAACTGTTCAAAATAAAAAAGCTGATAAATGGTGTAGGTGAGATTTAAACCAACTTCTGATTCTAAAGCCTAAGTTAACCATTAGGCTGTTAGACCTTCCAGTGAGAACTGAAAATGCCTTAGTAGAGGTTTTAAATATTTTAATAATCTCTCTATATATATATATTTTTCTCACTTTATCCATTATATTTTGTTCACTACATAGATTAATAAATTTTTAAAAATAGTTGTTCAATGTCATATATCTGTAAAGTGACAGAAAACATATCTAAGTTTAGCAATATATCAGATTTTACATAATGAAAACAAGTACCAGAGAAATGATCATTTCAATATGATAGATATTATATAAATATAAATATATTACATATATTAATAAATATGATAAAAGAGACTGAGAACAGCAGCAGAAACTCTATGGTTTCTCACCTTTGAAATTTTCTTACATTGTTAAATTTCATTGTCTGCTCTATCACTGAGCTGGGTGAGATTACACTAAGACCTTTGAAACTGATAGATTTAAGCCACTTAATTAAATCATCAGGGGAAAAAAAAACATTATTTGCCACTGCCTTTCCTCTCCTTTGCTCTCTTTCTTTAATCTGCTGTAAATTAATTTTTTTCCTGATTAAATTGATTAATTGTTCACTGAACTTGAAAACCTAGTCTTCATACTAGAGAAGCAATGCCTTGTCATCTTGACTTTAAATCTGGATTAGGCTTCAGTATGAATTGTTTACTTAATTACCTCATTAGCATATCAAATGACCTCATTTGATCCATTTTAACAACTAAAAATTTTAGAGCATTTAATTTTGTATTTATTATCAAATTAATCCATAAAAACCATGTTGCTTTAAATTTCTTTTTGAAGAAAGTAATGGGACACATAAATTTCATCATTAAGGATGTTTATACTGTTGAAGGATTACCCAATAAGGATGACAGATTTTTCCCTAAAATCTTTTTATTTCTACTTGCAATTAAATAATATAAGATGAGATGTGCTAGCAATTTTCTTAGGGTTAATTATCTTGAATTTAAATGACTTTGAAAAGTTTCCAAGTGATATTAGGCATTTAATTTTTTTTCCACCAGGACAGAGAAACAGAACACAACATAAAATATTCAATCTAAGCTTTAATTAAGATCATTTGAGATCAAATAAGGTAACTAACAGGATAATACTGTGAGGAAAACAGCAAAACTTCAACATTGTGGAACTTGAAAATACTTAATAGTATTTTTTTTTAATGAAACAAAAAAATCAACTTAAGTATCTAAGAGTGAAATAAACTTTAAATAAAAATATTTAAAGAGGCAAAATGCAAATTCTGCCTATTAGTGTCTTCTTTAAATTAAAAAAGGCCTGCTAATATTTTATGCACACATAACACTTGCTGATGTATATGAGATGAATATATGTCATGCACCTTACTAGTTTCTAGTTGTAAACATGTTAATAATTTTAGAATTCTGATTGAAAAAATCATTTATGACTATAAAACAACATCAAACAATAGTTATTGAAATAATTTCTAGAATTATCATGTGATACGCAGCTGGGCTTTTTAAGCCCAGTGTGTGAGTGATAATTGCAAAGCTATAATTCCACACCTGTTGTTTTAAGAATAAGCAGGCACTTGGGGGTTAAAGATGGGGGTTGTGTTTTTTTAATTCTAAAGATAATCTACAGAATAAAATGTACAAAGATTCTTAGAGTACAACGCTGAGAACACAAATTCCAGTTTAAACTAGAGAAGTCAAAAGCTAATTTTCTCATTGCCACATTAATTTTCTCACATTATACCTGGGCACCATTCTTGCTTCTAATTATGTTCCTACATGAATGCCTTATTACATATTATGTAGGAAATACTACAGTGAGAAATCTTATGTCTCTTGGCTTGTGTTTGTTTTATATTTATAACCATAATGTTCTGCTCAGTGAGATTTTGTATTTAATAAGGATGTTCCAGTACATTGACTCTGATCCACCAAATACAAGTACAAGGTTCTGTAAAACAATGGGTGGACTAGTATTTTATGCATGATTTTTTTCATAATCCTGTCATTTAATCAATAATTCAGGCCTTTAATTTCTTTCATGCTTAGGTTTTGTCTTGTTTTGCTTTGTTTTTTTTTTTTTCCCCAGACAATTTGGGTAAGGAAAACTGAACTTTTTCTTTAGTTAAAAGTAATAATGAACAAATAAAACCAGAGAAAATAAAATAAAACATAGAATTGAAGTTTTGTAAAGATATCTGGAATGAATCTGAAAATTTTTCTGAAGAACAAGAAGTACTTAGATATAACTTTTAGAATGTAAAAGCAATAACCTTTAGATTCTACTTAAATCATTATTCCAATGTTTAACAAAATTGGCTGAAATGTCCCCAAATTCCTGAAGTCATTCTTCTCTCAATATTTACTCAGGGTGTGTCAGAAAATCTGCCAAGTACTCGGGAGTGTAGTCACAAATATTAAATCCTTCTCTTGTTCCCTCTACAAATGCAAGTCCTCCTCAAAAATGTGGGATTCATCACTCATTTGGACAATGTTTATTTCTAAACATGCATTTCATAAGATTAAAATTTTAAAGTAATATACATAGTTTTAAAAATTTATATAATTTAGCAATCTTTCATGGTAGTTTATTCAGTCTGTCATTATTCAACTTAAATGATAATCCAGTTTTTATTAATCTCTTTTCAGGAAATCAAAGGTTATATCTTGAATGAGTCTTAAAATTTATCAGTTTTTTTTTTCAGTATATAAACATTTAAGTATTCACTGCATAATTATGTTACAAATATGCTCTCTTTCAAGCTAAGTATTGTTGTTTGACTAGAAGCACTCAAACATTTTTTTCAAAGATACTCTTGAAATACTATTACAAATGCTCACATTTGTTTAGCTTTTATCTACTTATTACTGTTATAACCTAAGTACCCACTTCCATAGTACCTAAATATGCCACAGTGAAACCTAAGATATTGTCTTCAAGTATATCTCGACTCTCCATGCAAATGTAACAACAAATATTACAACAACATGTCAAGTGTAATTGTTAATCAAAAGTTCCAGGATTGGGACGTCCCTGGTGGTGCAAGGGGTTAAGTCTCAGCACTATGAAGTTATCAGCAGCCACTGCAGTAGGAGTTTAATCTCCAGCCAGGGAGCTGACCAACATGGCACAGCAGACCTCTCCTGTCTGCCTGCTGCTCCCCTCAGCAGTGTATTTCAGTAGATCCACCTGTTCTGTGCCCCATTCTGTCTCTGGTGAATCCTCTCACACCCCGCACCTCTAGACTACACCCCAGCATATATAAATAAAATAAACCTTTTTTAGAAAGTTCCAGAATTAAGGATAAGAAATAAAATTACAATTCATTAAATTCCAGTCAATATGATGATAGCCTCATGCTGTTTTGGACTAAAAATATGGAAAAAAAAGGGGGAAAAATGGCCATGGTTATTATTGCAAATTACAGATTTTAACATACAGCAGAGTGAGCACAATATTAGCACTTTCGCCCACAAAGATAGTGACATATCTTTACAAGAATTTTTTTTATCAGACTTAAGACTCTGAAAAAAATCTAAAACCTCAAACTTCAACCTTGTACTTGCATTATTAAAAAATACAAATTTAAAAAAAGATTAAAAGAATGAAAAGATCTGGATATAATATTGATGCACATGCTTCTTTGCAAGACCTTCAGGATATAACTTAGAGGTTTGGCTCACTTCCCTAAGAGTAATAATATGAAAATACTGTAACTGTCATATATACACATGCATTACATGTGTGTACACTCACATTTATATAAGATAAATATATATATATATATATACACACACACATGATTGCTGCATGTTCCCTATTTAATACCTTTTACACTATGCTATGTCTAGATTCCTGGCTTCTAATTTCCATGATCCTCCATGCTTTTGCTAAATTAGAAAACATTCCCAGTTTCTATTTTTTTTCTTTTTTTTTTTATAAATTTTATTGTTATATTCCCCATACAATTGCAGCCCCCCCATTCTGACCCCAATCCCTCCCCTCCCGCCCCCGCCCCCCTAAAAGTGTCTCTGGTTCATAGTTTTTTGTTGATTTTGATTTTCACTTTCTTATAGTTATTCATTTTCCTGGTCCCTTATTTAAGTTTTCTAGATTCCTGCTATGAGTGAGACCATCCGATATTTTTCTTTTTCTTTTTGGCTTATTTCGCTGAGCATGATCCCTTCCAGCACCATCCATGTTGCTGCAAATTGCAGGTGTTTATCTTTTTTGAATGCTGAGTAATATTCTATGGTGTATATGTACCACATCTTCTTGATCCAGTCATCTATTTTTGGGCATTTGGGTTGTTTCCAAAGCTTAGCTATTGTAAACAGTGCTGCTATAAACATAGGGGTGCAGGTGTTCTTTGGAATTGATGTTTCTGTGTCCTTTGGGTAAATACCTAGGAGTAGAATTGCTGGATCATATGGAAGCTCTATGTTTAGTAGGTCCAGAAATCTCCACACAGCTTTCCATAGTGGTTGGACCAGTTTGCACTCCCACCAACAGTGCAGAAGAGTTCCTTTTTCTCCACACCCTCGCCAACATTTGTTGTTGATAGTTATTTTAATATGGGCCATTCTCACTGGTGTAAGATGGTATCTCATGGTAGTTTTGATTTGCATTTCCCTGATGACAAGTGATGTTGAACATTTTTTCATATGCCTGTTGGCCATTTGCATTTCCTCTTCAGAGAAGTTTCTTTTTAGCTCTTCTGCCCATTTTTTGACTGGATTATTTTCTTTGTTGTTGTTGAGTCTCATCAGCTCTTTGCAGATTTTTGTGATCAGTCCTTTATCATTAGTGTTGGGTGCAAAAAAGTTCTCCCAGTTGGTGGGGTTTCTCTTTGTTTTTGTTATTGTCTCTTTTGCTGTGCAAAAGCTCTTTAATTTGATGTAGTCCCAGCTGTTTATCTTTGCCTTCACTATCACTGCTTTGGGTGATGTGTCTGTAAAGATGTCTTTGATGTGCAAATCACGTAGTGTTTTGCCTATATTTCCTTCTATATATTTTATGGTTTCAGGTCTTATGTCTAGTTCTTTAATCCATTTTGAGTTGATTTTTGTGTATGGTGTGAGGTAGTGGTCAAGCTTCATTCTTTTGCATGTAGCGACCCAGTTTTCCCAACACCATTTATTGAACAAACTTTCTTAGCTCCAATGCATATTCTTTGCTCCTTTGTCAAAGATTAGTTGACCATAAATCTGTGGGTTTATTTCTGGATTTTCTATTCGATTCCATTGGTCTGTATGTCTGTTCTTGTTCCAGTACCATGCAGTTTTGATGATTATGGCTTTGTAGTATAGTTTGAAGTCTGGGAGTGTGATGCCTCCATTCCCTTCTTTTTTTTTCAGGAGAGCTTTGGCTATTCGGGGTTTTTTGTGATTCCATATGAATTTCATCAATAATTGTTCTAGTTCTTTGAAGAATGACATTGAAATTTTGATTGGAATAGCATTGAATCTGTATATTGCTTTTGGAAGGATGGCCATTTTAATAATGTTTATTCTTCCAATCCATGAGCAGGGGATGTCTCTCCATTTCTTTGTGTCTTCTTCTATTTCTTTTAACAGTGTTTTATAGTTTTCTTTGTATAGGTCCTTTACCTCTTTTGTTAGATTTATTCCCAAATATTTGATTTTTTTAATTTCAATAACAAAAGGGATGGTTTTTTTTATTTCTTCTTCTTCAGATTTATTGTTTGTGTATAGGAAGGCTACTGACTTTTGCGTGTTGATTTTGTATCCTGCCACTTTACTGAACTGATTGATGAGTTGAATTAGCTTTTCTGTGGAGTTTTTGGGGTTCTCTATGTATAATATCATATTGTCTGCAAATAGTGATAGTTTGACTTCTTCTTTTCCTATTTGGATTCCTTGGATATCTTTCTCTTGTCTTATTGCCCTGGCTAGGACTTCCAGTATTATATTGAAAAGCAGTGGTGAGAGTGGACATCCTTGTCTTGTTCCAGATCTTAATGGAATTGCTTTCAGCTTTTCACCATTGAGAATGATACTGGCTGTTGGCTTGTCATAGATGGCCTTTATGATGTTGAGGTATGTTCCTTGTATCCCAAGAATTTCAAGGGCTTTTATCATGAATGGGTGTAGCACTTTGTCGAAAGCTTTCTCAACATCTATTGATATTATCATATGGTTTTTATATTTCTTTTTGTTGATGTGTTGGATAACGTTGATTGATTTTCGGATGTTAAACCATCCTTGTGTCCCTGGAATGAATCCTACTTGGTCGTGGTGAATTATCTTATGGATACATTGTTGGATTCTGATAGCTAAAATTTTATTGAGGATTTTTGCATCAGTGTTCATTAGGGAGATTGGCCTGTAGTTTTCCTTTTTTGTGTTGTCCTTGTTCGGTTTTGGTATTAGTGTAATGTTGGCTTCATAAAACGTGTTTGGTATTGTCCCTTCCTTCTCAATTTTTTGGAAGAGTTTGTGAAGGATAGGCACTAATTCGTCTCTGAATGTTTGGTAGAATTCATTTGTAAATCCATCAGGTCCTGGGCTTTTGTTTTTGGGGAGGTTTTTGATTACCATTTCAATTTCGCTAATTGTAATTGGTCTGTTTAGGTGTTCTATTTCTTCTTTATCTAGCTTTGGGTGATTGTAGAGTTGTAGGAATTTGTCCATCTCCTCTAGATTGTTAAACTTGTTTCCATATAACTGTTCATAGTAGTTACTGATTATTCTTTTGATTTCTGCTGTGTCCGTTGTGATTTCTCCTCTTTCTTTGATGATCCTGTTTATTTGTGCTTTCTCCCTTTTTTCCTTTGTGAGCCTGGCTAGGGGTTTGTCTATTTTATTGATTTTTTCAAAGAACCAACTCTTGGTTTCATTGATCTTTTGGATTGCTTTTTTAATTTCAATTTCATTTATTTCTGCTTTGGATTTTATTATTTCTTTTCTTCTACTGGTTTTGGGGATTTTTTGTTGTTCTTTTTCTAGATCTTTGAGCTTCAAGATTAGGTTGTTTCTTTGCGTTCTTTCTTGTTTCTTGATGTGAGATTCTATTGCTATATATTTTCCTCTTATTACTGCTTTTGCTGCATCCCATACATTTAGGATATTGGTGTCCTCCTTGTCGTTCAATTCAAAAATTTTTTTAATTTCTTCTTTGATCTCCTCATTAGTCCAATGGTCTTCCAGTAGTGTGGTTTTTAATCTCCATGAGGTAGGAAAGTTCCTTGCCTTCTTTTTATGGTTTATTTCTAGTTTGATGCCTTCATGGTCAGAAAAGATGGTTGATATGATTTCAGTCTTGGTGTATCTGTTGATGTTTGTCTTGTGCCCCAGTATGTGATCGATCCTGGAGAATGATCCGTGTGCGCTTTAGAAAAATGTGTACTCCGCTTTTTTGGGGTTTAGTGTTCTATAGATGTCTGTTAAGCCCAATTGCTCTAGGTCCTTATTTAGAGCTTTGGTTTCTTTACTTATTTTTTGTCTTGTTGATCTATCCATTGTTGATAGTGGTGTGTTGAAGTCTCCCACTACATATGTGTTTTCTCTGATGTCTGTTTTCAGAGAGGACAACAGTTGTCTGATATATTTTGGTGCTCCTTCGTTTGGTGAGTATATGTTAATGAGTGTTATTTCTTCTTGAAGTATTGTCCCCTTGATCATAATGTAGTGACCACTGGGGTCTCTTTTTATCTTTTTGAGTTTGAAATCTGTTTTATCTGATATAAGTATAGCTGTTCCTGCTTTCTTTTTTGGTCCATTTGCTTGTAGGATTGTTTTCCATCCTTTAACTTCTAGCCTATTTTTATCTTTTGTAGCTAAATGTGTTTCCTGGAGACAGCAAAAGGTTGGGTTTTGTTTCTTAATCCAGGCTGCAACTCTGTGTCTTTTTATTGAAGAGTTTAGTCCATTTACATTTAGAGTTAATATTGATATATTAACATCTGTATTTGCCATTGTGTTTGTCTTTCCTTTGATTTTATTTATTTATTCTTTTAATAACTTTTTTTTTTGGCCTTCTTTCATTGTTATTCGTCCCTCTGAGATTCTGGCTTTGGGACTCCTTGTAGTATTTTTTGGAGTGGGGGTTTAGTTGCAATGAAATTCCGGAGTTTCTGTTTGTCTGGGAAGGTCCATATTCTTTCTTCAAAGAGAAAGGAGAGCTTTGCGGGATAGAGTATTCTTGGTTGGCATCTGTTTTCTTGGAGTCTGTTGACTATGTCCCTCCACTCTCTCCTTGCCCGGAGTGTTTCTTCGGAGAAGTCTGATGTCAGCCTGATCGGTTTTCCTTTGAATGTTATCTGTTTCTTCCCTCTTGCCAGCTTCATTATTTTTTCCTTGTCCTGGATTCTTGGGAGCTTTACTATTATGTGTCTTGCTGTATTTTTCCTTTCGTCGTGGAAGTTTGGTGTTCTTCTTGCTTCTTGTATATCAATTTTCAGCTCCTTCTTCACATTTGGGAAGTTCTCTTCAATTATCTCTTTGAATATTTTCTCTGTTCCTACATCTCTCTCCTCTCCTTCTGGGATTCCTATAACTCTTATATTTCCTTTCCTCATGGAGTCAGATAGTTCCCGAAGTCTTTCTTCGTTCTTTTTCCTTCGTACTTCTCTTTCCTTTTCTGTTTTGGTTCTTTTTATTTCTGTGTCTTCAAGATTACTTATTCGTTCTTCCATTTCATCTATTCTGCTTTCATTGCTTTTCCCAGAATTCTTTAGTTCTTCCATTAATTCTTTGATCTCCTGTATTTCTTTTACTTCCCTCTTTAGGGACTCAATTTCTTTCTTCTGACCATTGTTTTCCCTCTCTAGGGACTCAGTTTCATTCTTCTGATCGTTGATTATTTTTCCCTTATCATTGTTTTCCTTTATGACTTCTGTCCGTTTTTTAATCACGGCAATTTTAAATTCTCTTTCTGGAAGGCTCAGAAATTCTTCCAAGTTATTGTCGTTGCAATCTGGGGGCTGGTTTTCTTTCTGTGGTGTGCTTTTTCTCTGGAGAGTTGCTAGGTTGCGTGTGGTTCTTCTCCTCCCTACTGTCTGTTTTCTAATTTGCTGTATGCGTTGGGACACTGTGTTGTTGGGACTGGCCGGCATCTTGGGTGGGCTTCTCTGCTCCCCTCTGGTTCCTCCAGGAGTCATCTGTCAGTTTCAAGCAGTCTTTACTGGAGAAAGGTCCCTGTTCTAAAATGCCGATGTGGGGACACACTCCCCTGTGCGCCTGGTCTGCCCCGGCGGTGGGTTCCTGCTCCCCCTCTGGGCTTGGACTGCAGGCCAGAGGGGGTCTGGTGTGGGCGAACTTCCCCCGCTCACCTCTGGCTCCTGAGGAAGCCTTCTGCTTGTAGTCTTTACTGAAGAAATGTCCCTGTTCTAAAATGGTGATGTGGGACACACTCCCTGCGCGTCTGGTCTCAGGCACACTCTTCTGCGCGCCTGGTCTGCCCCGGCTGTGGGTGCTCGCTCTCCCTGTGGGCTCAGACTACTTGTTTGGAAGGGGCCCGGTGTGGGCTGACTCCCCAGCTGGCCACTAGCTCCTTCAGGAGCCTCTGCTGGCTTCAAGTCGCTAGGTGGCGCCAGAGATCTCTCCTAGAGCCCTTGGGGAGCTGATTTTCCACCCCGTGGGACAGGGAGCAGAGCGGGGATGGTAGGGTACACCTCAACGGCTTTGGGGTGCTGTGTCTGCCTTGTGCCCCACCGTCATGGGGAACCCACGCCCCTAATTTGTGCCCCGGGTCTCAGTTCCAAAGCCCTCAGTTCCAGGACGCGGGCTGTAGCCCAGATCAGTGGCGCGGGAATGGCGCCTTTTGAATCCCGCTTTCCTGCCTGGGCGCCTTGTTCCTGCTCACTCAGGGAGGGCCTCCGCGTCTCCCAGCAAGCCTAGGTCGCAGGCGTGGGGACCTGGGCAGCTGCGATCCGATCTGGATCAGCGCGCTGCTTTCCGTGCAAGCTTACCGGGCGGCCGGGGCTGTGTGCTGGTGCTGGTCTCCTCCTGGGGGGCGGGGCTCTCTTTAATGGCGCCTGGAGCTCACCTCCGCGGCGGATCCTGCAGGGTTCTCCACAGCTCCCGTTCACGGGGTGTGGTGGCTGAAATAGTTCCTTTCCACTCACAGTCCCACTTGCTGCGTCCATTTTTCTTGTTGGCCATTTTGGTTTGTTGTTTCCCTCCTCTCTGCCGGTCGGAGAGTGCCGACTTTGTGGGCGGGGGAGGGGAGCAGGGTTCTGCACTTCCCTCCCTTCTGGTCCTCTTTTATGGCCACTTTCTTCTTCGGGCAGTTTGCTGGAGTCGTCCGTTTATCTTCCGTGTCCCAGTTCTCACTGGGACCTGCCGCTTTTCCTCCCTATTAACTTTTTTTAATGGGAGATCTTACTTGCAGCGTCTCCTTGCCGCCATGTTGCTCCGCCCCCTTCATTCCCAGTTTCTTATTCACAGGATTCTAAGTGAACTTGTTCTCCGATTTTGCCTCTTTTCTACCATCACTAAAGTGAGTAGCTTTATAAATAAATAGAGCAGGATTTTCCTATAAAGTATGATCAGAATGATGGTGGATGGGCTGCCTTTCCAAACACACATCCTCTACTATTCTATCTAGTGTATATAGTTGTACCATTATAAATTCATTACTTTGGATTAAGAAAAATCTCTTTAGTGGGCCTATTAGATGTTATTACCTATAAGGGAGTAATTAATCAAGCAACATGTGCTTACTAAGCATACTGTATATACATTGGCACTGTGCTAAATAACAAATGAACCCAATGACAAATGTCATGTCCTAAATAAGGACTATGATCTGGAGGGAACAGGCACAAATGCTAGGAAAGGAGGGACTGGTAACCTAGGTTCTGAGGAATCCACACTTGTGATAAGAAGAGAATGGCACCATTGTAGGAGGATCTAAAATAAATAAAATGCAGAATGGAAGCCCTGACTATCGACCAACTCAATACACACTATGGATTTGCTGTTCCTTTGTAATTAGCTTTCCCTTTTTTAAGTCGACCTAGTGGAGAAATTTTTTCATGAATTTAAAACACTTTCTCCACAAAATAATTTTAGAGACTATCTTAAATACAGAAAACATGATAGCTGTGATGTGACAGGTGCCCAGAAAGTACTCTCACTCTAAAATATGTCTCGCATTCAGCACCTAGAATTTCACTCTTAATCAATTAAGTGAGAGGTGCCCCTCCCATAAAATCCTCTGAAATTCAAACACTGCAAGTATGGGTAACATTGAATCATGAAAAGTTATGTGATTTCATTGATAAGTCCATTTATTTTTTTGACAAAGGAAATTTAAGGTATCAAGTGCTCTATATAGAAGAGGGTCAATGATCATTCATATGATCAGTCTGCCTATAAATCATCTTAGAAGATGATTTTTAATAAGCAGAAGACTGCCTGAACTCCAAAATTTGCCAACTCCTGACCCTGACACCTGATTATTTATATATACACAGCTTATACTGGCAGGCAGATATACTGGAATGATGAGGTTACAAAATGCACACAGAAAATAATCACAATCTCCCCAAAGGTCAACATTTAAAATCAAGAGGGACAGAAATACTAAAAACACTGCCTACAATTTAACTGAGTTCAAGGAGTTAAAAGGTCTTAAAATTAACCATGAAATTTGAAATGTATATATAAATAGTTTTCAAAAGCAGCATTTAGAAAACTGTACATCAGAAATATCAACACTGTGGGTGTCAAGAAGGAGGCATTTTGCAATGACTAACAAATGAAGACATCTTAATGTCTTAATGTAAAAACTTATTATATAATGCATAACAAAGTAGAATAAGGAAGAGAAAGAGGTAGGATTTTCCATTTTTCTGGCTTAGAACTACATTGCATAATATCACCAGATTATAAATATAAAGTAACTTTAAAATATCTATGGCTGTTCCCAGAATCAGATCATTTTTATAGCTCAAAGAGATTGTCATTTCAAATATCTACATTTATTCAAAATGTTTTTATTGTCTTTCTTTAGTATAAAATCTCAAAACTACAGAACTTAGTTTGGAGCAAGTTAAAATGAAAAAAAAAAAGATCAGAAAAAGGAAATCAGAGGAAAATGCCTCCTTATCAATGATATTGCCTCTAGTTCAAGCTTTTTGTATTTATACTTTATTTGAATAAAATGTGCCCTTTCTTAAAAAATCAAGTAGTAGCACTAATATAGCATCCACTATACACCAGGCACTGTTCTAAGAGGTTCACATATACTGAAAAAAAAAAAAAAAAAAAAGCCCAGCGCCAGGAGGCTTAACTGGTGAATTCAACCAATCTTTCAAAAGAGAATTAATACCTTTCTTTCTCTGTTTGATAAAATTTGAAAGGAGGGAAAACTTCTAAACACATTCTATAAAGCAAACATTACCCTGTTCTGAAACCAGACAAGGACATAACACACAATAAAGAAATCTACAGACCAGTAACTCTGGTGAACATAGATGCAAAAATTCTCAGCAAGATCTTCGCAAATTAAATTCAGCAATAGATTAAGAGAATCATACACTATGATCAAGTTGGATTTATTCCAGTGATGCAAGGATGGGTCAAAGTTTGCATATCAGTAAACATGGTACAACACATCAATAAAAGGAAAGCCAAAAGTCAAATGACCATCTCAAATAGACACAAAAAAGCACCTGACAAGATTAAACATCTTTATGCAATGAAAACCCTCAACCAAAGATGTCGTGTATGACAACCAACAGTCAAAATCATACTAATGGCAAAAAACAGAACATTTTCTCTCTAAGATCAGGAACAAAATGATGATATCTGCTTTCACAACTAATATTCAATATAGCACTGGAAGTCCTAGAATTCAGAGAAATTAGATAAGAAAAAGAGATAAAAGTTATCCATATTAAAAAAGGAAGAGGAAAAACTATCACTATATGCATATGACATGACAATTGACAAAATATACCCAATGCAGCAAGGAATGGTGCTGGGAAAACTGGACTGCTATAAACCAAAGAATGAAACTAGCCCACTCACTAAGGCACTACACAAAAATTAATTCAAAATGGATTAAAAACTTGAATGCAAGACCAAAAACTATATCATATATTAAAAACATAGGTGATACCCTCCTGGACATTTGCCTTAGATATATGTTTGGGGACTAGACTCCAATGGCAAGGGAAACAAAAGCAAAAATAAACAAATGGAACTACATCAAAAAAGATCCATACAGCAAACGAAATTTGCATCAAAATGAAAAGACATCCTACTAAATGTGAGAGGGTATTTGCCCATCACATGTCTCACAAGGGGCTAATATGCAAAATATACAAAGCACTCATGAAACTCAAAAATAAAAATAAACAATTAAAAAATGGCAAGGACTCTTCTCCAAAGAACATAAAGATGATCAACTGGCACATGTAAAGAAGCACATAATCTCTTATTTTTCAAGAAATGCATTCAAAGCAACAATGAGATACCACCTCACACCTGGAAGAATGGCTATTTTCTGAAGGGCAATAAACAAGTATTGGAGAGAAAGGAACCTTTATACTCTGATAAAGGGAATTTAATTTGATGCAGCCATTATGGAAAACAGTATGGAGATTCCTGTAAACTGAAAAATAGAAATTTCATATAATCCCATTTTCACATTACTGGATAATTACCAAAAAAACACAAAAAATACTATTTCAAAGAGATATATGCACCCTCCCATTGTTTATTGCAGCATTTTTTACAATAGTGAAGAACTAAAAACAGCCTAAGTGCCCATCTGTAGGCAAATGGATAAAGAAAATGTGTTATATGCACACAATGGAATACTATTCAGTTACCAAAAAGATGAAATCCTGACATTTTCAATAACATGGATGAACCTAGAGGGAGTTATGCTTATTGAAATAATTCAGACAAAGTTATGATCTCATGTACACGTGGTTTATAGGGAAAACAAAGATGAACTAAATATAACAAAAATAAACTGTGAACGATTAAAGAAATCATTCATTAAGAGAAAAGTAGGGGGGAAGGAGGGTGGCAAAAATGGGGGATAAAAATGACAGTGCTATGATGAAAGAAAGATTTGCACTTTTATTGTTTGTGTACAACCATGTTGATTCTCAATGACTAACAACTAAAACTTATATCACCTTATAATACAATACTACTTCAAGGAAAAAAAATTGACAGCATCTATGAATGTTACAGAAATCTACATTTCCATAAATCACAAAAATCATACTTATTTTTAAATAGAAAAATAACAGCTCATTGTGGTTTCACAAAAGGCTGCCTGTGGATCTTTTGGAAAGGAATGTCCCTAAGAGACAGAGAGAAGAACATATTCAACAAGAATATAAAGCCTAAAGTAATTTAGGCTTTTCAGGGAAAAAAAATATTTCACAAAAGCATAGATAATACTAAAAATGATAATTCAAAATCACAAAGAGGAGGTGAAAAATAATAATAATAATCAGGAAAGGCAAATATCACAGTAAATTATTGCTCATTTGAAATAACAAATTCTAGGGTTCTTTAAATCAATCTTCGAAGGGAAAATATTTTAAAAGAAAGAACAGTACAAGTTCAGTAATGAATGTCGTGCATGCTTACACAAATTATTTGGTGTGGATAAAGGGAGAAAGCTTCATGCCACAACAAAGCACTTGGAGAAAACTAAGTCTATACAGATTAGCAGGAGCAGATGACAACCCAAAGAGACATAACAAGCAGTGACTAGAGTATTTACTCACTCTAGTCAATCATTACTGCAAAGTCAAAGTAACCTCTTTTTCACAAATGAGCGCTTGGTTCAGCTATCAGCTTCTTCACCTCCCAGAAGCCCAGAACAACACTCTAGTTTAAAACCTGATGGAATTGTTGTGATTTCAAGACTAATACTACTGTGATCTGGTATCTGTTTGTTAGAACATAATAAACACTACTTTCAACAACTTTCCCAGATGTCTCAGCACTGTTCTGAGAGATATAAGTGAGACGTGGAAAAAAGGATACTAATCCATTGATTTGTAGCATGAAGAATTGTGTAGAATCTTTCCCTTTTGGTATAAAAGTCCAGGGAGTATATTAACAAGTGAAGAAAGTTGCCTTCATTCTCTACAAGTACCTAGTCATAAAAAAGGAAAAATGTCTCATCATTCAAGGAAGGATTTAAAATGCTTCCCAAAAAAATCTCAATCTCTTTCCAGCCTCCCTGTTTCATCTTGGTAAGAATGTTGTTCATAACCCCTTCTTTCTATGCCAGGGAAAGAATATGTAGACTAAAAAAGAAGTACCAGATGTGAAATTCTATAAAATGCCAATTGATTCACACCCTAAACTCTGAGGATTTACACACACTTCCAGTGTTGGCAAGGCTGAGAGTAATGAGAATTCCGTTGTCGCTGGTGAAGAACTAGCAAATCAGAGCAGAAAAGTACATCTACCCTAGGGAAGAAGAACTTCAACTCCAACAAATGAGGCAATGCTGATGAGATGAAATTTACATTTAAGTCACAAAGCTACTGGGACTGGACTGTAATAAAAAAAGTGTCAGACAATAAAACAATTTGGTAATGTCAGCTTTTTTATTGCTGTGTGTGTATCTATTAGAAAGCTTCTTTTAAAACACAAACATTTGAACTATAATTGAATAAAAGCTTTTATTTATGACATTTTATGTTCAGGAGATATAATAAAATAATAATTGCTACACTTCACTGAGGACCTATTGTGGGGTCAGGGATCTTACACATTTTATTTCATTTAAAGAAAGAAAAGAAGCTCAGAGAAGATCAGTAACTAACCCAAAGCCACTAGAAAGGAGCAGAAATGGAATTCATACTAAAGCCTGCCTAACTCTGAAGACTTTCTTTATGACTCAGAGTCTCCCTGCAAATTTCACCATTAAATTTTTAAGACAATAATAATTATTAAGGGTTTACTATATTCCAGGTATATTATCTCACTGTCTTCTAAATACCTATATGAGTACTATTTTACTTGTTTTGTAGTCAGGAAACTAAGACACAGAAATTAAGTAACATGCCAGGTTAGATAGTGAGAGAAACATGATTCAAATCCAAGCCACTATCGCCACTCTTTCAGTAAGTTTCCAAAATTAATAATAGCTATGAACTTGGAACACAGTAAATGCCTGTTCTTTATAAAATCCCTCTATTTTTTCAAATTTTAGATTTGTCCTTGTCTGGCTATATCTCTTATCTGTTTTTTTTTTTTTTCCTATGTTCTTCTCATTATAGATACCATAACTGGAAATTCACCCTTTGATAAATTGACCCACCAAGTACAAAAAGTTATTAACAGAGTACAATTTATATCTCAAATTGCCCATCAGCTGGGTAACCCTCCTGCTATATGATGCCATAATTCAGCATTTCCAAAAGAAGTAAATATGAAGGCATTAAAAAAATACTGAGGAAAATCCAATTACAGTGCTTCAAAGGTAACAATTAAACATAGTGTTCCTGTACCAGGATAAATATTTGAAAGCAGCCACTACTGTAAAGACTTTATTACACTTAAAAAAGTATATCAAAACACTATAACCTAGTTTTGAAAGCTCTCTAAATGTGGCCCCAAACTAGGAAACCTGCATACCAGCTTTTCTTGTCTATTTCCTATATCTGTGAAAGTCCTTCTCTGTCTTGCGTCTGGAGTTAGAATAGCTCTCTTCACATTTCTGTCTTCTAAAATTACCAGATTCAATCATTCATCCTCAGAGTTTCTTCCACAAAGTTCCAGCTATGATCTGTTGCTGACCCATATTCCATTACTTTGAAATTCCATTATGGTGACTTGCTCGTACATTTTTATCTCCCTTCTCCTCCCATACTTCACAACTTTATTAAAATAGTAAAGGGAGAGAAGACATAAATAAGAAAATAAAAGATGTCATTAAATAATATTTTCAACATATTTGAGGTGGGGCGCTAATGAAAGATGTGTGACATAGCTAGCTAGCAAGGAGGTAAAAGCTACATCTTAAAGAGTTTAGGCTAAAGACCAGAAGAGAGCTGATTCACCACACAGAAGCCCGTAAGCGACTCAGGATTCAAAATCAGCAAACTCACTCTCAACTCTCTCCCATCACCTGCACTGGACACTAGAACCAAACAAATACCACAATGTTTTGTTTTTAAAATTTATTTTATTTTTATACAAGAGCCAGGGTACAGGCCATATGTGAGGGAGGGTGAGAAGACCCACCAGAGACAGAGGGGGGAACAGAATAGGCAGATCCACTGAAATACACTACAGAGGGGAGCAGCGGGAGAGACAGGAAAGGTCTGCCTGGCCATGTGGGTTGCCCTGAGGCCGGTGGGGTCGAACTGGCACTGCAGAGGCTGCCAACAGCTTCGCAGCACTGCGTTCAACCGCCTGCACCCCCAGGGAGGCCCAATACCACAGTTTTTATGAGTGAAATTTAGCTGGTGAATCTCAACACCAAAGACTTCAAATACTAAAGTGGGAAAGAGTGAGACAAGTCTATATACTATGTTATGAGACCCTCTCCACCCCAGCTTTTATATCTTCTTGTATAAAAAGGTAGAAACCAGACACCCTACACACACACACACTTATTTTCTTGAAAAATAACTTTGATCTCAGGTTTGAAGTTTCCTAACAAAGTGGTAGATCCTAACATTTTAAAGATTCCAGATTAGAAGTAAGTCCATCAGTAAGGTCTAGAATACATCCTTATGTCCACCTTTTAATGCCTCATACAAACATAGAAAGGTACTCAAGAATCATCAAACACTTGATGAAAGGCTCCAAAGATGGAATAAAGAGAAAAATTAGACCTGATAGGTGCTTGAAACAGAAAAGAGTCATTGAAAGTTTTAATTAGTATCATCAGAAAGACCCATGAAGAAATTAAAACTGTAATTTTAAAATAAGAATGGAATGCTATGGAAAAAGAGCGGAAAACAAGAGAGAGCACTAAAAATTGAATTTGCATTTTACATAATGCATGTAGTAAACTATATTATTGTTCAAAAATATCCTTAGTTGATTCACAATGGAAAACCATTGTGATTAAAAATTAAATTTTTGTTGTTTATAGCTATAGAGGTTTTGAGTGTGTTTATTACCATATATAAGTAAGTTTACCATGGTAATACACTATTTGATCACACTGACAGGGACTTCAGATTTTATTCAACAACCTGAACCTGACTTAATAAGAGATGTGTAGCATAGTAAACAAATTAGTTTTATTGATTTTGCTACTTTATTAAAAATTAATAATTATCAACTCAAAGAAATGAAAGGTTATAGAGAAACAAACTGTAATCATATTATCCCATGACTTGGAAAAAATATTTACATGCTATAATAACTAAATGAAATAACTCTATGAAAAAGGATATGTGTGTGGAAATGGCAAGACAAATTAAACACTAAACTTCTCTAAAAGGGAATCAATATAGAACTAATAACGAAAAATCAAGAAAAACATATGCTGTATAATATTTAGAAATATGAATATAAATATTTAAAAAAAACAATTTAAAGTAGTTGCTTTGAAGTATAAGAACTGAGAAACAAGAAGTTTGAGACATGAAACTCATTTTTCAACATAACTTATTCGATTTATACATACATTATTTTGATAAAAGTAAAAGCTAAATAAAAATAAGTTTACTCTGTTATAAAAGGCAAGTAAAATTTTAGAAGAAATAGCAAAAAAGAATTTAAAAATGGTTGTCTATGAAGAACTGGAAAGTGGAGAATGGTTAGGCAATTAATTGCTATTTCTCATTTGAAGTATTTCAATACTCTGACATTTTTTAACTTTGTGCATGATAATTTGATATAAATTAAAAATTTACATTTTCTAAAATAAAATGATTAATCAGAAATAACAAAAATAAATAAGTGCACTGTGCTTTTGATATATTGAGTCAAATCACCAGTAAACAGACATCAGGAGTAAAGTAAAATAGTCACTAATTATATTCTAGTGAAACAAGTCATATAAAACTGTGGAAGCCTCTATATTTTGCTGGGTTTTTTTAATTACAATGAAAATTTTTTTAATGAAACAAAATGATCTCCTAAAAATCTCAAACATAATTCTGGGGATCAAATTTATAGCAGGGTAATTATAATTAATAATATACATTAAAAGTGACTAAGAGCAGAGATCTTAAAAGTTCTCATCACAAAAATAATTGCAATTATGGGCCTCCCTGATGGCACAGGCAGTTGAGCACAGCTCTGTGAAGCTGCCAGCAGCCTCTACAGTGCCAGTTCGATCCCCGCCGGTTTCGGAACAACCCACTTGGCCAGCAGACCTCTCCTGTCATGCCCGCTGCTCCCCTCAGCAGTGTATTTCATCAGTCTGCCTGTTCAGTTCCCCGCTCTGGCTCTGGTGAATCCTCTCGCCCTTGCGCACATCTAGCCTGTACCCTGGCTCTTGTATAAATAAAATAAATCTTTAACAAAAAAGAAATTGCAATTATGAAATGTGATATAGTATTAACTAACTATGGTGGTAAACATTTAGCAACATCAGAATCAACTAAATACATTACATACCTTAAACTCATAAATGTCATATGTTAATTATACTTCAATAAAAATTGGGGGGAAGAATCAATCAATTCAATATGCAGTACTATACTCACTAACTTAGTAAGACAGGATAATGCACATTTCAAGATGATGTTCAGTGCACACTGAACATTTTATATTTAATCTCAGTTAAACTGGTATTTTATTTAATGCAAATTCTATTTAAATACAATAAGCATTAAGTAAATATAGTGTGTATGTATATATATATATATAAATATATATATGTGTGTGTGTGTGTGTGTGTGTATTAGATTGCCCTAAGCATTGTGGGTGCTAAAAATTAAAATATTTCAGTCTCTATCACTGGAGAATTTATAACCTTTTTAAAGATTTATTTATTTATACAAGCACTGGGTACAGTCAGAAGCGCGGGAGGGTGAGAGAATTCACCAGAGCCAGAGTGGGGAGCAGAACAGGCAGACTGACGAAATACACTGCTGACGGGACCAGGGGGCGCCAGGAAAGGTCTGCGCGCCAAATGGGACCCTCGCCTGCGGCCAGGGATTGAACCGGCGCTGCAGAGGCTGCGGACAGCTTTGCAGTCCAGTGCTCAATTGCTGCGCCACCAGGGGAGGCCCAAAGAATTTATAATTTTATGAGAAACTTAAGATATGCATAGCAACAACTTACACTGACATCGAAAATTAGAACGAAGCATAAAATAGAAAAAAGGATATGAGAAAATTGTAATTCAGAGGACAATGGCAGGAATGGTCTTTGAAAATAGGCAGGAATTTAACATGTTCAGCTAGAGAAAGGAGAATTATATGGGGGTAAAATAATAATAATCAATAAAGAATGTGAGAAGAAAAATGCAGCATATGTAAGTCATCAAGTTATTCATTCTGATGGATAATAAAGTGGGTGAAAAGGAGTAATAAAAAAATAAATGAGATCAGATGACTGGCTCCTTCATAGTTCTTTACCATTTTATAATTCACATAATAGAAATGTTGGCGCCATTAAAGACTTTTGAGAAACGAGTTTAATGTTCAGAATTATTAGGAAAAAAATCTGAAAATATGCATGGAAGGGATTAAAAGAGAAGAAAAAAGAGCCAGGCTTTATTTAGCATTAATAAAGAAAAGCTCACATTCTCTGAATTGATATCCAGACATATATTTTGAGAAATATCATTATTCTCAAATAATGTGCACATTTCAAATTAATTCTTATCAATATATTGTGAAGAGCATGAAGGTCACTTAGAGAAACCACAAGCAAGTAGCTATGGTTAAGCAAGCTTAATGAAATCAGCACACTGATTTTTTAAGCTTTGTATTTATATTATTCATCAAAAAAGTTCCTATTCATCTGAAGGAGGAATAGTTGTCCTCAAGTAGAAAAGAAAAAACTAGAGCAGATGTAGAATTTTCCTTTACTTACTTCCAAATAAGTGTGTCTCTAAAAAATTGCAATTAATTGAATTTCTGAGGCACGAACATATCTGAATGGTAGACATATGGGAGAATGGCAAATGAGCAGAGCAAGCTGAAGTCCTCATTTGTCAAATGCAAGCAAGTTAGTGTTACCAATCTGTTAATGTAGACAATAAGACTCAATTTGACAGTTCCATTTGTATCAAAAAATGAGTGGATTTCAAATACTCTAAATAGAAATACTAAAGGCATTCCTTCTACAAATTCATATCAACCTAATAACTTTGAATGCAGTTTCAGTATATCCTACAAACATTTGCAGGACACCAACCCAAGGGAAGAAATGTCTTAAGCCCCTGAGTTCTGTATTGAATGCTAATATATTTGTATATGATGGATTTAATACAGAACTGAGAATAAATGACTTTCAGCAGCTGCACTCTAGACCTATAAATCGCTCTGAGTACTACAAAATCCATATAGAGGAAGAACAACTGGATAATTTACAACACCAGTATTTGTCAAGAAAAAGCTGAAAACATAGAACTTGATTTCTCCTTTTTTCAGAGAGCACACCTCTACAAAACCTAAAACTTACCCTTCTAGAAACTATTTGGATAAGTGTATCTATTCATCTTGACATGTTGCTCCTTTAAGATACAGAATCCTTATTTCCACTCACTTGAAAGAGCACCTTTTCAAAGGATAAAAACAGCAAATGGAAAAAAAAAGTTTTCCTTACAATCAAATGCAAGTACAAAAAAGTCTGTTAATGTTTATTTTGTGTTCCGATTGCTATGCTCTGTAAAACCCTACAAAAGGAAACACATTAACTAGATGACTTGCAGAGCACAGTGATACCAAAAATAGTACTTAAGTTAATACACTAATTGCAAAGTTGCAGAGATTAAGTTCATCATTCTGTTTCTTGGATAAACTTTGGAGATAGACTAAAGTTTAATATAAGGATTGTCTTAAGCTTCTTAAAGAATTATACAAGCAGTTAAAATGTATTTCGTATAAGAAGTAAACTCCAGAAATAGAAAGCTGCAGCCACTAAAGGAATATTAGCTCATGTGTAAGCAACCAAATGACTCGCTTGCAACTTCCATTAAATCCAATACAACAGAGATCCTGAGTATGGCATTTGTTCACAAATCTACTAGTATTTGAATTTTCATATGTGACCTTAATACACAAAGAAGCCATTTTACCATGATAATTATGCCAAAGAAAAATCCTAAAGCTTCCACGTGGAGGGAGCCCTATATGCAGAAATTTGACAATGTGGAAAAAAATGGACTTATTTTCAAGTAAACCTCTTCAGATTCAGAAATACAAGTTCCCTAAAACAATTATCGCTGACGTTCAACCAATTGGCTTGATTCTCCCAATCATTCTATCTAGTGGAATTTAACTGTAATATTATATAAATGCTGCGACAGGAATATACACAAAGTGACAAGAGAGCAGACAGCTTTACCAACATATCAGAAACAAAACGAATGGTGTGGTCAATTTAATTGATGTCTGAAAATCCTTTCCCTCTATCCCATACTCTTATGATCAGTATATTTTAAAATCATATACCTCAGAGCACAAGTAAGGCCACCTCTGTGTCTTTTCAGCACAATAGCCTCAGAGGATAAATATTCAGGAGCAGAATGCCAGGGCAAGAATCACAGGCCTCTGATAGTAGCAGCAGACAAGAATTAATAAAGAATCCAAGCCCTGAAGTGTCACAAAGAGCTGAACAGCTTTAAAAGGACACATTATTGAATGTGAAATTAGTTTCATTCTTATAAACAGACGATCTTAGAACTTCATTTCTCTTAAGCTATGTTATGTACTAGTTCAGAGCATGAACCACAAACCAGATGGGTAATTGAAAAGCAGAACTACCAAAGGAGAAATTCCTGTGCTGCTTTGAAATGGGAATGAAGAGTGATCACTAAGTATACAGGTGGGGAATTGGGGAGGGGGACACAGTAACATTGTTTACAAGCCTCTAAATTCATGATTTCATACATTTATATGATACTCTTACCTACACTTCCGAAAGGACTTTGAATCTCTCCTAGAAGCTTTCTCAGGAGTTCAGCCACAGAACTGAGCTAACTTCAGTGTCCTACCGTCTTTCCTGTTCTGTGACTGCTGAAGTTGTCCTAATTTCTCAAGTTAAAACATCCTGTGGTTCCAAACTCAGCCCAACTTATTTCAAGAACAGTAGAACCCATTTTTTTTAAATGCCCATTAAGTGAAAGTGTTAAGCAAAATCAATATTTTATTAATTCATAGTCATGGAAGCCAAACCATTTTAGCAGTAGAGTACATAGAGTAGTATTTAAAGAATACAGATGAAAATTTAATTTCTTATAATTTGTAATGCACTGAAGCATCTTGGCAATTATTTGTTGAAATTTCTGGTCTCAAATAATATTAGAACATTAAGGTAACTTTCTAGTCTATCTCCTCTTCTTTTTATTAATCAATATATCTTTTTTATGGAAGCATTTTTATAAATCTTTACACCCCACCCCCACCAACACTAATTAATAGAGGACTATCTAAATTTTAGTAATTCCTCAAAATATATCATTTCCACTTGTTATCTTAACTATTCTACCTCACAAAGACCCCTCTCTAACATTAAGTTCCTATTTATTGTTTGTAGCATAACGTATTTAAGAGCACAAGGTTTTGCTACCAGACATCCCTGTGCCAGAGCCCTGTGATTTCTACTAATGAGACTATGGGTCAATCACTAAACTACATAGTTCTTAGATTCCTGATACCTAACATGGAATGATAATATTTATTTCATCAGGTTTTTGTGAAAGATGAATATGACAATATATAAACATACAATTCATTAGGAGGTAGGAAAGGATAAAAACATCTTAAACAATTCAATAATAACAAAAGAAACAAACGGATTTAAAATGGGCAAAATATTTTAAGACACATACATAGGGTGATATAGAAATAGCTAATAGACACATGAAGAGATACTAAAAATTATAGTCATTAGAAAAGTGTGAATTAAACCATGAAACATCGCTACACATTTACCAAAGGTTAAAATTCCAATAACTGGAAGTCACACACATCTGTTAGTATATATGACACAACTGCTTCAGAAAAAGAGACTGGCAGCTTCTTATGAAACTGAAATTTATGACGAAATAATTCTACCCTTACATATTAAGAGGAATGAAGGTATGATCCACAGAAAGTTGTTCACAAATATAAACAGCAGTTTTGTGGTAATAGCCCAAACCTGGTAACAGCCAGGTGTCAATCAAAGGAAAAATATTTACACCAACTACAGTATACCACAGTTCTCCTACAAAAAAAAAAAAAAAAAGGCCACCTCTGTGTCTTTTCAGCACAATAGCCTCAGAGGATAAATATTCAGGAGCAGAATGCCAGGGCATATACAAAATAGATGAATATTTTATATTGCTGGTATATACAAAATAGATGAATATCAAAAGCATCATGCTGAATGAGAAATACCTTACACAAATGTGAGTGTATCAGGTCTCCATGGTGGCACAAAGGGTTAAGCACCGTGCTGTGAAACTATCCACAGCCTCTGCAGCACCAGTTTGATCCCCCGCCTGCAAGGGAGCTACTCACATAGCATAGCAGGCCTCTTCTGGCTCTCCTGCTGCTCCCCTCAGCAATATATTTCAGTCACTCTGCCTGTTCTGTTCCTCCACTCTGTCTCTGGTGAATCCTCTCACCACCCAGCCCCCACACCCCTGGCCTGTACCCCAGTTCTTGTATGCATAAATAAACAAATAAATAAATCTTTGGGAAAAAGTGAGCATATCATGTGACTCCACTAATAAGAAGTGAAAAATAAGCAAATCTAATCTATTGTGAAAAACACGTGAAAACAATGCTTGTCTCTGGAGGAGTGGGCCAGAGAATGGTTTGAAAGAAGCACAGAGACTGAAAATTATCTGGGATTATATATTGCACAGATTTATACACCTATCAAGACTCAGAATGTACACTTAAGATTTAACCATTTAAACATATGAAAGTTTTGTCATGAATTTAAAAATAAAAAAATAAACAGCTTTAAATTAAAAGCAGAAAACAGAAGTAAATATAAATATATCAGTAATAATCAGTAAGAGTAAAATAGTCTGAACAGACAAAAGTAGGAGATTCTCAGAACTTTTAATGCAGATTTATGCCACTATAAGAGAAAAGTAAAAAATGCAAGGAACACAGACAGAATCAAAGAAAAGATATGTAAGAAGACTTACAAAGCAAATACTAAATAATGAAAAGATAAACTAAGTTAAAAATAAAGGAAATGCTATTTTGCTGTTTTATATCAAAGCAAAAAAAGTTAAGGTTAACAAGGGTTATTAAGACCAAAGAGGACTATCAGTTAATGACCAAAAAAAAATTACCAGGAAGTAATTTCAATTCTCCAATTTCACAGCCCCAACAACACACATAAAATATTTAAAATAATAATTGAATTATAAGATACTGACAAATTTATACTCATTGAGTGATTATAACGCATCTCTTTTGGTAATTAAAAATTAAGGAGACACAAAATTAGTATGGATCTATAAGATTAAAACATGATTGGATTTAATCTAATGAACAAAAATAGAAGGACACATCCAATTACAGAAAACATGTTCTGATTAAAGAACACATGGAATATTTACACAATTGACCACCTATTAAACCATGAAATAAAGCAAATCTCAACAAATATAAGCAATCAACATATTACAAATGCTGGCAAGGAAGTGGGACAATAAGAACATATTTGGATGGGAATACAACATGGTAGAGCCACCTTGGAAAAAAGTTTGGTGGTTTCTTAAAAATTAAACATTCTCTTACTATATACACTATAACAGATTCAGTAATTGCAGTCCTTGGTATTTATCCAAATAATTGGAAACATGTCCACACAAAAACCTGTACATTGATGTTTATAGAAGCTTTTTTCATCATTGCCAAAACTTGGAAGCAACCAAGATGCCCTTCAGTAAATGAATTGATAAACAAACTGCATCATATCCAAACAGTGGACTATTATTTAATGCTAGTAAGAAATGACCTATCAAGCTGTGAAAAGAAATGGAGGAAGTCTAAATGCTTATTACTAGCTGAAAAAAGTCAATCTGAAAAGTCTACATACTGTTTGATTCCAAATATATGATATTCTGGAAATGGCAAAACCATGGAGACAACCAAAAATTAGTGGTTGCCAAGGGTTGTTAGGGAAGAGATAAATAGGCAGATCAATTTAATACTCTGTATGATATTATTATGCTGGATATATGTCCTTATATATTTGTTTCAACCACTATTAAATGTAAAACACCCAGTGAATTCTAAGGTAAACTATGGAATTTGGTAGTTAAAATGTGTCAGTGTAAGGTCATATTTGGTAACAAATGTACAGTTCTGATGGGGGTATTGATTGGGGGGATTTTGATGGAGGGGCTCTCATGTGTGGGGACAAGGAGTATATGCGAAATTGCTATACCTTCCTCTTAATTACATTATAAACCTAGACGTACACTTTAAATTAAAGTGTTAAAAAAAGAATTAACATTATACAACCCACATTGTCTGAACACATGATATAAAATTAAAAAATTGGTTAAATTGTTACAAGTACAAACTAACATGTATGGTTCTTGCTTATATTGGGTACTCTTCTAAATATTTTAACTGTATTAGTACATTTAACCCACATAAAACTGCATAAAGTGGGTACTACTTTTATATTCCTGTTTTGCAGATGAACAAACTAAGGCAGAAAAAAAATAATTGCTAAATAAATACACACATATGCATGCATGCACGCGCACACACACACATACACGCGCACACACACACATACACATAAATGGCAGAGCTCAGTTGTAGTTCTTGCCATTCAGGCTCAGGAGGTGAAAGTCTTATCCAAATAACACTAAGAGCAAAGAAAACTTAATGTAATCTATGTAGCACATAGTTGTGCAACTTACATGAAATTACAACAGCTAAATATTACTCAAAGGGGAAAATAATGAGCTTTATGTCAGGAATTAACTTTTTTTGAATTAAGAGTTTTTTCACTGTCTAGTTGTTTATTTAGATAATACTGGTTTACAATAGTATGAATGATATAAGGGTATAGGGTCACACCTCTTCAGATGTATGTTACCATACCACACTCAACACCAGAGAACAAATAATCCCCACCATAATCCATTGGGACCTCACCCCTCTTTATACTCCACTTCCCACTCTCCCATTCTGGTAGTCTCAGTTCTGCAGTAAAATTTCGAGAGTTGGCTTTGGGTTAATTTTATCTATTCCTTTGTTTGTTTTTCTTTATATTATACATGAATGAAATAATCCAATATTTGTCTTTCTCCTTCTGACTAATTTTGCTTAGTATAATTCCCTCCAGTTCCATACATGTTGTCACAAATTACAGGATTTCATCTTTTTATAATAGCTGAGTATTATTTCATTGTTTATATACACCACATTTCTTTACCTGCTTATGGGTGGTTGGCTATTTATGTTGTTTCCATAAAGTAGTTAGTATAAATAGTGCCATAATGAACATAAAAATGTTTATATCCCTTGGAATTAGTTTTTTGTATTCTTCATATAGATACCTAGAATCATATGGTAGGTCTAATTTAAATATTTTGAGAGACCCCCATACTGTTTTTCACAGAGACAGACCAGTCTACATTCCTACCAACAGTATATGAAAGTTCATTTTTTTCCACATCCTCACCAAAACTTGCTCCTAAGAATACTATTGTTCCCAAATGGTGTTGGAAAAATTGGAGATTGACTTTCTTTAATTTAATAAAAATTATATGTTACTAAGTGAACTCAACAAATGGAGATAAGAGTAATGTCTTACAAGACCAACTCTAAGATGATAAAAGAAATGATACAGAATCAGAAATTTAGTAAATGGGGAACAATTAAGATCAATAAACTTAGTTGTCTACCTATAAGTTCAAAAAGTAGAAACAGGGCCTCCCCGGTGGCATAGGCGTTTGAGCGCAGCGCTGTGGAGCTGTCCACAGCCTCTGCAGCGCAGCTTCAATTCCTGACTGACCAGGGAGATACCCACATAGCATGGCAGACTTCTACACTCTCGCCTGCTGCTCTCCTTAGCAGTGTATTTCAGTCATCCTGCCTGTTCTATTCCTGCTCTGTCTCTGGTGAATCCTCTCACCCTCCCGCACATCTGGCCTATACATCTGTTGTTGTATGAATAAATAAATCTTTTAAAAAAAAAAGTAGAAACAACAATAACTAATCCATTGTTAAGGGGAAATGTAATACCTAACAAACTGTTCTAATGTCTTCTGTAATTCGTATCTTCTCTAGGTTAAATCAACACAATTTCTATATCCATGTTTACTGATCCTGGTTTCTATCCCTTCATTAATTTCCATAATTGTCTTCTGTTTTTCCCCCCTATTTCTTCGTTTTCTTAATTTATGGATCCTAAAGCTAGTGTAGAAATTTAATGACAATCTAAATGGCTCTGAGCACAGTTGGAAAATTACTTTTGATCTTACACTATAAATATTTAGGATATTAAAAATATTTGTATTTAGTTGTATAAAATGAGCTGTAATACCTTCCAGGAAGCTTTCTAAAAAGCGCTAATAACACTAATGGGATTTCAGAAGAATATCACCAAAATTAGAAGCTTCAAGGAGTGACTCTTCATTGCTGTTAATTATAAATTAAGTACATATAATCATCAATATTATAAAATTGATTTTAATGGATTATGGAACAACTGAAGGAGGTACATCCATTCACAGAAACTCCTGAATCAACTTTTTCTGCAACTATAAATCAGAAAGATTACCTTATATAATATCCATGTTAGCTTTTGAAAAAAGTATCATAAATTAAAACATATTAAAATATCATAAATTAAAACACCATTTAAAAGTTGTGTTACACTTCAAATACTTTTTATATATTTGTATCTTCATTTCTAGAAAGTCAGTTGAAAGGAAATGGTCAAAAGTTAAATATTTATAGACAAATATTCTCAATACTGTATTGTTTTTAATATTAAACACCAGAAACAAATAAGACATCCAACAACAGAGCTACTGTTAAATAAATTATATCCATATAATAGTATGAATCCATTGTGTTAGATCCTCAAAAAATATAATTCCATGAGAAATTATGAATACAAAGATATAAGAAAAAGGAAACTATAAAATTATATGTGGATGAAATATTTGCAGATGAAATTATGATGTGTGATGCGTGCTTCAAAATAGTATGTGGAGGAATGAAGTTGGTGTAAAATAGATTAAACAAGAAGGGTCATGATGATAATTTTGAAGGAGGGTGATGGGTACATAGAGGTTTAAGTACATAATTATATTCATTTTTGTATGTTTGAAATGTTATATAATAAAAGATTAGGAAACTGATATGTGCAATATAAGTATTTAATATTATATAACCTGCTTGAAGAAAACACCACAAAAATGTTAACAAAGGGGCAGTAAATAGAAAAGCTGACATCTATGATCCATGCTAAATTAGTGGCACTGATCAGTAGCCTATATTGCATCCATCATTAATCCTAGATTGTAAGCAACACCAACTTTTGGTGACTAGGATTAGTCTATTATTCATGCAGTAGACATATATAACAATAACCTTTAAGCCTGAAAAAAACACAAAAATCTTTACATCTAATCTCCTAATTAAACACCTAAGAACTTAAAATGGCTTAATAACTTGCTCAAAGCCACCCAGTTAGTCCAATCACAGCCAGATATAAAATATATTAAGCAAGATGCCTTACTTTATAAAAATATACCCATCTTACACATTTTCACCTTTTGCATTTCATCAACATCTTCCCTTCACTTTTCTTTCTTCTTCCATTACTGATTTTAGTTCATCGTTATACTTTTTGGGGAAAAATGGGAAGCCAATCAAATATTTTTAACCCCAAAGATGATCTTAACTAGGTAGCAAGACTAAACTAAATAAATAGGTCAATAGAGGAAATGCAGAACTGTTTAACAGTTTAAAATGTATTCTCTAAGAAAAAAATGTTCACTTAAGCTTTCTTTCTGTTCAATAGATTATTTATTTTCTGATCTATATAATTCATTACATTTAATCACTGACTCAGTTGCAAGTTCCTCTGTTTTCCTTATGCAGCACCTCACTAAATGTAAAATATATAAGCACCTTGAGTGCTCTTTATGTACATTTCTGAGTGACTAGGGAAAGTTATTTGTTTGCAAAGCTTAAAAAGAAACCAATAAATCAGGGTAAAAATGCATAGCACTGCTTCTCTACTCTAATTTTTTCTAATATGTGTAATACTTCATAATTTGCAGATATTTTAAAATATTTATAATTCAATAGGGACTCATTAATAAAGTTTATTTGGAATAAAAATTACTTGTCTAATATACTTCAATTTCATAGATTGTTATTGTCATTTATGGAATACAGCACAAAAAATGTTTAATGGGACAATCACTCACTATCAAATTATTAATCATGAACAACTGATATGCAAACAAATCACTTCTTTAGTTCTGAATACATATATCCCACCAGTCAAATGAACTAAATTCAATTCATCTAATTTTTTCAGAGGATACTTGCAATGTAACAAGAAGGATAATCATTTCCAGGAAAAATATCTTTGGATTATACTTTAAAAGTATGTATTTATTCATTCATTCGCCCATCAAATAAATATTGACTATTCACTATATCTGAAGATGTAATGTTGATACCATATGATGATACAGAAAGAATTGCCTTTCATTGTAGACAATAGAAAATCCATAACTTTTATGTTAATGACATTACCATTACCAATGTGCTCTATTTTTCAAATACAGTTTTTACATTATCATTAATGCAGTCTTTTAAACATTTACACACTTTCAAAGGAAAATGTTGAAGGTAGATTGTACATAGACTATTAAGTGTTACCGTAGGGAATATCAAACCACCTGGGTGCTTCTAAACAGGTCACAGGAAAAGGAAAAGGAATTTATTAAAATAAGTCAGTTGTTAGAAATAGCAATGAAATAAGTTAGAGTGAAGAAATGTTTTCTAAAGAGATGGTGAGCAGATGCTGTAGAGGTTTACAGAAAATCAGTGGACTATGTTTGATAATTTTATTCCCCTTTAATTCCACAGTTGCAGTTTTGGTCATTCAACAGGTAATACCTTTCCTGTGTCCTTGTACTTTTAAGTCATACTGTTACCTCCAGCTACCTCACAAATAACCATAAATACCACATTTTAGAACTCCCCATGTCACAATCTCTTTACTAAGCACTTTACATATGTTATTGCATTTAATCCTCACAGCTGTTTTATGAAGGTCCTAATATCTGTAAGAAGAGGAAACAGATTGGGAGAGATTGATTTATTAATTAATTTCACATGTCATATGTAGAGTCAGAGATGTGACATGAATCTTCATGCATCTAATTCCAAAGCACATCCTATTATTTATTTGATTGATTTTTATTGATCTATTACAATTTACTACTAGTTTACAAAACTATATAGAAGTACATCCTTTTTAACCCTATGCTTTTATGCAATTGGTCACATCACATTCTATTACATAAATGTGGGTAAAAAAGCAAATTCAACATTATAAGCACAATAATTTGTACAATCCTAGTCATCCTTTTAATCTCTAGGACATATAGGTAGATTTAAGAAGTTTTTAGTATGTCTGCCAAAAGGGATTGCAGAACTAGTACTGGAGATAGATCAGGGTACTAGTTGGTATTGTCAGCCAGTAACTTTACACATAAAAATTTCAGAATAATTTGTACTTTCTTATTTTATATGCATGGCAGTTAATTGAGAAGGGTTTGGAGTAATACAACTTAGAATTAAGATGTCCTTAGAATTAAGCACATCTTAATTCTAAGTGAGTCAACTTCACTTAGAATTAAGATAACTTTTGCTAAACTGTGGTCTACAGAACAAATCTGTAGTCATTTCACAAAACTTCTTCAATTTGTACCAGAAAAAAAAATTACAGATTAGAAAACTGTTTTAAGAGTTGGTTTAGTCCATTTCAATGATCATAAACCACTGTTTTGAGATTGATGACTCACTTGATAATGTTGAAATTGTGCATAGTAACAATACATGAAACAGTGTTTTAATGATAAGTGCTGTCTATAGAATTGGCTAAATTCACTTTGACTACAAGGACTCTTCTTACCATGGCAGTCAAGATGTTTTACCACTCTCAGTAAAGGCTGTTCTTTTTATTGATTTAAAGTCTATTTGGTACTACTTTGAAGATTAAAACTATATCCTAATTATATAATCAGGAAGAGTACTAGAGTACTTATGACCATATTTCTCTACAATCCTGGAAACACAATATCAAATGCTAGTTCTAGGTAGTATCTTGGTTCCAAATACCCAAGATTATATTAGAACAAGAATATATGCTAGAAAATATAACTGATGAGAGTTTCAAGGCTGATTATATCATCTGAAGATTGGCCTGTGCTGTGAACTGGGCATAAATGGTTGCAAAAGAAAAACCATCTATAGAGTTCAAATCATTTGCATATTTTCAATTTGAGCAATATTTGCATAGGAGGTGCCTTTTATAGGAACTCACAGAAGATTCAGAAGATTCTTTTTGCTATATATCATACTATAAATAAACATATTCAGAAAATGTTTGCATTAAAGTGATGGCAAATCTATTGACTGTTACTATGGAATGCTTTTGAATATCAGAAAACACTATATAGAAGAAACTTTGTGATGTGACAGTCTTCACAGAATAATTCAGAAGAAGCTCTTGCTTTTGAGAAAGCCTCAAAGGAATTGTCAAGAAACTGTTCAAGAATCTTTCCTGGCTTGGTTAAGAGTTAGGGAAAATAATTTCTCTGAACAAAGTTGTAAAATAGAAACAATTTCCAAGTCCTCAAAGTGCCTAATATTGAGACATGTAGTATTTTTCTAAGAACTGTAAATTAATATTCTTTTCCATTTACATTTGTAGTTAGGTCTGTGTTATAATATTTAAAGTCAGGAGTTAATGCTAATTTTATAGAAATGAATTAGTAATGAGAGATTGTTAACTTAAAGACCTTTTCTTGAAATTTTCTTTTGCCTTTAATACAATGGGAGTAAAATTGGATGATTTGAGGATACTAACTTAAAGTTTAGATAGAATTGAAAGATGCTTAAATTATAGATAACTTTAATGAAAGGGACAAATAATAGTCACTGTTCATTAAGTGTCTACTATATTCCAGTCTTTTTTTGGCTAAGTACCTTACAAGAACTATATAATGTAGTCCTGATATAATCCTATGAGGTGTGTAATTACTTGGAAATGGGGAAATTGAAGTCCAGAGAAATTAAGGGATTATCTAAATGCCACACGATTTGTAAATGGTGAAAGTGGAATTCGAACTGAGGACTTTCTGGCTCCAAAGTCTATATTCATTCCACCATCGTGCTGTACTTTCCACAGATGGGCATTAAAGATAGTACTATTTAGGGCCTCCCCGGTGGCGCAGTGGTTGAGCGCTGGGTTGCGAAGCTGCCCGCGGCCTCTGCGGCACCGGTTCGATCCCCGGCTGCTACCCGGCCACCGGAGGAGGGTCCCACATGGCACGCAGACCTCTCCTGCCGCCCGCTGCTCCCCTCAGCAGTGTACTTCAGTCCTTCTGCCTGCTCTGCTCCCCGCTCTGGCTCTGGTGAATTCTCTCACCCTCCCGCGCTTCTGACTGTACCCAGTGCATGTATAAACAAAACAAACAAATAAAATAAATAAATAAATAAAAAACATGCCTCTATAAAAAAAAATAATAATAAAAAAAGATAGTACTATTTAAACATAGGTTGAATTACAGCTCCCATGAGAAATCAGTTTGTTCCAGAGTGGGTATGACAGTAACTGAGGTTTTACTTGCTGATTTCTTGCTGACTCAAGGGCTAAGTCTCTAGGTGGAGCAAACGATTCTATTACTACTTGAAATAATAGATGCGTGTAACACTTGCAGAGACATATTGTATCTGCTAGGAAGCTGCATCCACATTTGATACAGAATGAAAATATGCCCTTTGTTTGGCCCAGCCCATTAAATTTAAAGTGCCTAGAGCCCAGAGTGGCTTCAAACAGCTGGAATACTACCTGTTATTCCAAAATAGACACTAAAATCCTCTCCCCATTTATAAAATATGAACCATTCCTCTTGTTTTAACAAGCTCTGTCAGTATAAAGGTACTGAAATCGATGGCCTGGTGTTCTTTCATATTTTGCATTGAGTTCAGCATTATACTGCTGTTATGATGACATCTGGAGTATGCACAAAAGCAAATATAGTTCCTTCCTGCAGAAAATTATAAATTTACAAAAAAGTATTAATGTTATAAAGACATAGTCTTAGGTCACACATAATTAATTTTGCATAATTGATAGTACAAATGTATTTTATCTTTTGTATAGAATTTTTTTCTCTCTTTTCCTTTCTCTCCTCTTCTTTTACAAAACAAATGTCACAAGAAATACTAAAATTCCCTAGACTATCTCCCTTTGATATTTCATCTTCGATACCAATTTGAGAATTTATTCATTTCGACATTGTAAAGTTGTACAAAGAGCAATAGACTGGATATCATTATCATGATGACCAACTCACAGCCTGAACGAAGGGCCTCTGGCTCCAAAGCCTATATTCATTCCATCATAGTTTTGTAATTCCCACAGATAGACATTAAAAATAGCATTATTTAGCCATAGTTTACATGAGAAATCAGCTCACATGAGAAATCAGCTTGTTCCAGTGTGGGCATGAGAGTCACTTTTATTAGATGAGAGGAAATGTTTAGCTCACAGCCTGATATATTAGGTAGGTACTTCTTAGATGCCCACTATCTTTTTTTTTAACATCTGTTAGCTGAACAACTTCAGAAGGTTCTCAAAGTCCTCTCTGTCCTTATCTTAAATATATGAGCCTTAAAGATGATTTCTAAGGGTCTTTAGTTAGCTCTACAAAGCCATAATTTTCAGATACACATATAAACATCTGAATCAATAAGGCTAGAGTCTTTTCTATCTCATACTTCTAAAGTAGTTTAAAGTGGTAAAGATTATTTATGACTGGAACATATTACCATTGTATATCTTAAGTTTTCTTCGCCTTATAAATTTTGAATTTTAAATTCTCTAGGTCCAATTGACCATGAACATGGTGAATGGACTCTAGTCAGTAAGAATCACCTGAATACTTATGTAACACCAGTCAAGATTATAGGTTCTATTTGGAATGTTTTACTGGTATGCAAGAATGAGGTATTATTCAATCCCTTACATACCACGCTTTCCCAATATTTAGCATAATGCTTGACTCTCAGTGGACATTAAATAAATATTTTCTGAGAAAATATCAATAAATCACTAAGTGTTTAGAGACCCAAATATAAATAAGGAAATCCAATACTGAGAGAAAATTTATCAGTGGAGAGAAGACATAAGCGGAGAAAAACACTCACTGTTGGCATAATTTCATAGTAACTATACATATACAATCATGAAATAATTTCAAACTCAAAATGTACACAGCTATACCACATTAATTCTCTTAATAATGTTTACTTTTCCCAAACGTCTCTATATATGTATGCTTGTGCCCCCAAATTTATCTTCTCTTACTTGGATAACTTTTATTAACTTACACTAGCAATTCAGGCAACATTTTTACAAATGAAATATTTTGGTTTGACTTCCAAGAACAAAAAATGGGTACAAACTTATGCATAATGTCAAGTCAAATAGACAAATTTATTAGGCACCTGAAATTTGCACCAGGGAAAGGAGTCATATGAAAGTCATGCCCAGTTTAGTCAGAGATAGGAGTTAAATAGAAGATTTAAAACATCTCTGATTAAATCAATCTCAGTGACTTTTTTATTGGAGAGAAGTAAGGATTTAATAAGTTTCATTTCAAATTAAAAAAGCTGCTAATATCCCTTATCAGCCATTATTTTGTTATATGGTATAGGAGATAAGCAGATGTCATCTGTCTTGACTGGGATACTATACACTGTAGACAGCTCTAATTTTTGTTCAACAATTGGTAGGTATGATTCTAGTTCTGCTTATTAATGACTACAATACAAAATAATACCCTAAAAGTTTAATCAAAACTCATGCTAGTTATGAGATGGGTTATTACAAAAAAAAATTCTTTATTAAACCTAAGGAAAATCAGAGATACTACCTAACAGACACCCCTAAATGATAAAAACCTTGCTAAAGGTGTCAAGGGTTTTTAATTAATAAAATCCGTATCATAACCTCAGGAATAAGAGTTCATAAGAAGTTTTCATAATAGCAAAAAGTGTCCAGAAAGAGAGGAAGGATTTAGTATGCCAATGCTGGTGGCATTTTACAGACTAACAGTTTCCTAAGTCTTCTTGTTCACACAGTGGTCCCCCCAATTCACACTACCCATCATACTGCCTAGGAACATTTTCTGATGGTTTTGGCTCAGAAATTCTCCAGAGAGCTCTACCGTGGTAATGCTAAACAACATGCAAATATTAAGGATATAACTGACTTCTAGGTCTTCATCTATCCCAGGTAAAACTGAAACCACTGTCACAACTGACTTAACTTAGAAAGACTAGGCCAGAGGAAACAACTATTTCCGCTTTAATGCAAATATACATGAGAAGTATAAGCAATCCTTTTACATGCAGAGAGCAAATCTACAGACGATCCAAAAGCAGGGGATAGATAGGGAAGAGAGAAGAAAGGGAAATATAAAAATGGTGAAAAGACAGTAGACCATCAACACCCTGAACACAAACAACATGAATTCAAGCCCTGACTTTATCCTTTACTAGCTCCAAGACATTAAACAATCTGCTTAGTGTCTTTGAGCCTCATTTTCCTCATCAGGAAACACCTCTTAGAGTTACTTATGGATTAATGTATGATGAAATGATTAATAAATGCAAAATGTTTGGTATATGTTTTCAATCTAGTCTTGCTAGTTTCTCAGTTCTCCAGATTCTTACTCATAGAAGAGTAAGGGAAAGCAACTTGCCAAAAGCAGAAAGTAATGTCTACTAATTGATTAAATTATACAAGTATAAAAAATATATAAAAATAAAATAAACAATTATACAAGTATATATACAGATTGATTAATAAAAATTGATTAAAAGTCATAATATTTCTTCATAAGGAGTTTTAAAACATGCATAAAAATCTTTCAGTCCTGAATTTCTGCCTTGTACATAACATAATGCTGTTTTTTTTTTTTTACTTTATTTAAATGAAGTGGGATATGGGTGATTTGGTGGTGGGTACACTACAGTGGTAATACCTGATGGAGGTGCCCCAATATTACCTCACTTAAAAATTAATTAATTAATTTTAAAAGAAAATGTGAAAAGATTTCATTAACTGAATGTGCCAACTAAAAGAACTAAGCATAATGTTCAGAGGAAAGAATTCTAGAATTGAATCAAACTATTTAAATACAGAAAGCTAACTTAGAGGCTAATTAGTCCAACTCCTCATTTGAGAGTAAGGAAATTGGGAACTAGGAGGTAAGCTATTACGGACTAAGAGATTTGTGAAAGTTGATAAAGCTATTTAAAAGCAGAAGCAAACCCAGAATTAGTACTACAAATTTCTAACAACAAAATTTTTTTTCTACTACCATAAGGGAATTTCAATTCTCAAAAAGTTGGTTTCACTCTTGGTCTGAAAGTAACGTCTTTAAACCTCTTTACCTAAATGCCAACAACTTTGAAAGGTGCTAATTGTGACTATGGAAAGAATGTCATTCCATTATGTGAAGTTTGAAGACAATAGCACCATTACAATTATGACTCCTCTCTCAAAAGTTTAATGTTTTAACCTTTGCTTCCTGCAAGATTAAAATCTTCTATTTCTGATGACCATCACAAGAATCACAAAATCTCTCAATTCTTCCAAATTGACTTAATTCTTTTTTAAGATTTATTTATTTATACAAGAACTGGGGTACTGGCCAGAGATGTGAGAGAATTCACCAGAGACAGAGCGGGAAACAGTACAGGCAGATGGACCGAACACACTGCTGAGGGGAGCAGCGGGTGAGACAGGAGAGATCTGCCCACCATGTGTGACTCTCCCTGGCCGGCCAGGAATCGAACCCACACTGCAGAGGCAGAAGACAGCTTCACAGCGTGGTGTTCAACCCGCTACGCCACCGGAGAGGCCCTGACTTAATTTTTTTAAAGCATACACAGTAACTTTTTGAATGCCTGTTAACATAAATTTACCAAATACAAAAATTACACCATTCACTAACCATCATCAAGTGAAGTGCATTTCATCTAGTTCAATGTTTGTGGCAAGTTTAAATTGCTTCAAAAACCCCTCCTGCATTGACATGCTAATAGGATAATGTATGAGAAGTGGCATTGTGAATTTAAGTATAGAGGAGAACTGAGGAAGGGGAAAAAAGGAAATGTATGTGTATCATAAGGCTGGAAAAAAACAGATGAGAAACAAATTGAGACATGAAGAGAAATATTAATAGGTACATATAGGTCATTGTGTGTGTAGGTGTGAGGTGTGTGTGTGTGTGTGTACATGTGCAGTCACAAGGATACAGTGAGAAAGAAATCATCATTACATATTTCTATGAATCTGTTGCAAAACAGGAAATGTGGTGAAAATAAGAGCAAACAACAGAGCCCACTTAATTCAGATCAATACACAATGACTATAAGAAATAATTATGTAACAATCCATGATTTCTCCAGAGATATCAAATAGAACAATAACAAACCAAAAGATGCTAATCCAATTAATCACAATGATTCTGGCTAAAGGTAGCAGCATTACACTACTGAGCACATTCTGAAAATGTCAGTGCAGCATTGCTCTGTTCCAAGAACTGTTAGCAATCTGCAAATGTATCTTTCTTTTACAAAATTGCCACCTAGGCATCCAAATTGGAAAAGAAGTAAAATTATGTATTTTCATGGATGAAATGATCTTATATGTATAAAGTCTTAAAGATTCTTTTTCTAAAAAAGACCATCAAACTTAAAAAGCAAATTCATTAGAGCTATCAGATATAAAATCAACATTAAAAAACGAGCTGAATTTTTATACAATAACAATAAACATTCAAAAAGAAAACAAGTTCATTTACAATAGTATTAAAACAAACTTAGGGATAAAACCTAATCATGGGGGTTAAAGACTGAAAAACTAAAGACCACAAAACATTGCTCAAAGAAAACAGAGATAAATGGAAAGACATCCCTTTTTGTGTCCAAGTCTTAACAACCAAAGTGATCTACAAATCCTAAGGAGTCCTTATGACAATCCCAGTAGCACTTTTCGCATAAATAAAAAAATTCTTAATAACCATATGAAATCTCAAAGGATTCTGAATAGCCAAAATAATTTTGAAAAACAACAAAGTTGAAAGAGTCACACCTCCTTATTTCAAAATATATTGCAAAGCTATAATAATCAAGAGTGTGATACTGCAATAAAGACAAATAGACCATGGAATAGAATAGAGAGTGTAGCAATAATCCCTTATGTATTTGGTAAATTATCTTCAACAAGAGGTGCCAAGACCACTCAGAAGGAAAGGATAGTCTCTTCAACAATTGGTATTGGGAAAACTGAACTTCCATATGAAAAACAAATAAAGTTGGACCCTTATTTACACAACATACAAAAATTAAGTCAAAATGCATTAAAATATAATCATAAAATGCAAAACTATACAACTACTAGAAGAAAACATAGGGGTAAAATTGCATGACAGAGCAAAATGGCAGCACAGGAATTTCTAGCACTGATTCCTCACCAACCAGAAACATCAACTTGAAATCTGTGCACACATGAAAATACTTTCACAAGAGCCAAGAAATCCAGGCAAGAGGCTGTAGAACCTGGGTGAAACACTGAAATAAGAAAAGATGCATTGATGAGAGTAGGAAAGATATTCACAGTATCCTTAACGACCCTCTCCTAAAACCACATAGCTCAGTGCAAAGAAATGTGAAGTGAGTGCCTGATTTCATCATGGACCATAAAATCGGCCCATTTACCCACAGGGCTAATTTTTTCAGCCTCCCATAAACATAAGCCTGTGGTTCACCCTGTGGCCTGCCAGTTCCATTGGTCCCAAGTGGTTCCCAGCACCCAAATGTCAGCGAACTCTAAGAACCCAGTCTCCCAACTGACACTGACATTTGCTGGCTCAACTGGGCCAGGCAGCTCCTGAGGCACCAGGCTCCCAGTGGACTCCTGCTTACCCAGATTCCCAGACATACCTCAGTGCAGCTGCACTTCAGCAGTCCTACGGCCCCAGATTCCCTATCAGCCTAAGAGGTAATTAGGTGCTTACGAACCCATACTTCTATCTGGGTCCACCACTAAATTGACTCAAATGCCAGGGATGCCACAGTTACCCAGGCCCTGGGCTCACCCTTGCAGACCAAGCACCATGTTCCCAATTGTTCAAGCAACAGGCCTACCCACCAGCTAGTCCACTAGCCACCAGACCTACCCACCAAGGACTCAGCAGCAACAACATCACAAACACTTCCAGATAACCCATCTAGAATCTCTGGATAAGGTGACAGGGTTTTTCCTATGGAAGTCAGTCTATCAGGACTGGAAGATGTGCCTCCCTCTTCAAATGAATAGAACACAACACAAAGTCTTAAGGGTCATGAATAATCAAGGAAACGGGACACTACTAAAAGAAATCAGTAAAGCTACATTGGCTGCCCCTAAGGAAATGAAAATCTGTAACTGACAACTCAAAATATCCTCTTAAAGAAATTCAGTGGGTACAAGAACAGATGGACAGACAACAAAAGGAAGTTAGGAAAAACAATGCATGATCAAAATGAGTAGCTCAACAACAACAAAAAATAAATAGAAACCACAAAAATTAAACAGAAATACTAGGATTTATCATGACTAAACTAAAGAATTCAATAGGGAGCTTCACCAGCAGACTTGACCTAAAGTAAAAATCAGTTAAATAGGATACAATTCATTTAAAATCATCCAGTCAGAGGAACAAAATAAATAAAAAGTAAAAACAAATGGAAAAGATTTTTTTAAGTCTTTGTTTAATATGGGGTGTTGAAAGAAATTATGTATGTATTATAATAAAGACAAGGGCAGAATATACAAAATAGAGACCAAAAAGCAACAGAAAAGAGCAATAAAATTAAGAGGTTAGAGAGAGACAAGAGAAATGGCATCTAAATGAGAAAGGAACAAGAAAAACTTCAACTGTTTGCAGATGATATGATCTCATATATAGAAAATTTCAAACATTTTAAAATAAATGAATTTTATAAAGTTTCAAAATATGAAATTAACATGTAAAAATCAGTTGCATTTCTATATACTAATTATAAACTATCTGAACAGAAATTAAAAAAATAAAGAGAAATAAATGAACCCATGTATATACAGTCAGCTAGTATTTAACAAAAGAGCCAAGAACAATCAATAGGGAAATAATAGTCTCTTCAATAAATGGTGTTGGGAAAACTAGATATTCCTATGCAAAAAAATAAAATTGGCCCGCTATCTTACACCACTCAAAAAAATTAACTCAAAATGGAGTAAAGACTTTAAGACCTGAAACCATATAACTGCTAGATGAAAACATAAGGAAAAACCTCCTTATCACTGATTGGGCAGCAATTTTTTTAATATGACACCAAAAGCTCAAGTAACCAAGACAAAAATTAACAAGTAAGATTATATCAAACCAGGGCCTCCCCGGTGGCTCGGCGGTTGAGAGCTGGGTTGCAAAGCTGCCCGCAGCCTCTGCTGCACCAGTTCTATCCCCAGCCTCCAGGCAAGGGACCCACATGGCGCACAGACCTCTCCTGCTGCACCTGCTGCTCCCCTCAGCAGTGTATTTTGTCAGTCTGCCTGTTCTGTATCCCGCTCTGGTGAATTCTCTAAGCCTCCCGTGCTTCTGACTGTACCCAGTGCTTGTATAAATAAATAAATAAAAATCTTAAAAAAAAAAAAAGATTATATCAAAACAAAAATGTTCTGCAAAGAAAAAAAACTAAAATTGGGGTGGTGGGGATTGCAAACCATGTATATAGACATCCTTTTTAAATGTGTTTGGAAAGCGAAAAAGAGAGTGCAAATGCATGTATAGAATCAGCACCCACATTCATAGCAACATTATTCACAACAGCGTAGAGACAGAAGAAGCCTAAATGTTCATTAGCAGATGAAAGGCTAAAGTAAATGCGGCATACATACACAATGGAATATTACTCCACCTTGAAAAGGAATAAAATTCTACCACATGCCACATGACTGAAGCTTTAGGACATTATGCTAAATGATTCCATTTATAATAAGCTTTCTACTCATATGAGGTATCTAAAATAGACAAATGCATAGAAGTGGAAAATAGAGTAGTGGTTAACAAGATGATAAGGGTAGGGAGTAAAATTTGCAAGATTAAAAAGGTATGGAAATTTGTTTCACAACAATGCAAAAAAAGGGGCCTCCCCAGTGGCGCTGCGGTTGAGCGCTGGGTTGCGAAGCTGCCCGCAGCCTCTGCAGCCCTGGTTCTATCCCTGAGTGCTCCTCGGCCAACGGAGGAGGGTCCCACATGGCGTGCAGACCTCTCCTGCTGCCCGCTGCTCCCCTCAGCAGTGTACTTGAGTCCTTCTGCCTGCTCTGCTCCCCGTTCTGGCTCTGGTGAATTCTCTCACCCTCCCGTGCTTCTGACTGTACCCAATGCTTGTATAAATAAATAAATAAATCTTTAAAAAAAAATGTAAAAAAGACTTAACACTAATGAAATATATATTTACAAATAGCTGAAATGGTAAATTTTAAGTTATGTATATTTTACCACCAAAAAAAAGGAGAGAAGTGTTGCTGCTAAAAGTAGATATTAAAGAAGAAACTAAATAGATGTTTCTGTTTACCAAAATGAGTGCAGGAGGAACTTATGTGAAGTGTCTGAGGCAGGATGAAGCTATGTTTTACACAGAATGAATAAAATATCCAAGGGTGTGATTTTCTATGCTGTTCAGAGAGTGATGGAAAGGTTAAATAAATAGGTAGGTAAGGAGGAGAAAAAAAAATTAGAGGTTCACACCTTGGAAGATATTTAAGTACAAAATCACATTGCAAAGTTCACAAGATTGTTCACATAGTATATTTTACCATTATATAAAACCTCTAATTAAATACTAGCTCTATCTATGTATCTTTTGACATGGAAACCCAATTAAGTGCCAACTGAAATAGCATTAAATTACTACCCCTAAATAATTCCTTCTATTTCCATAAATAAAAAAAGTAAATGGTACTAAAAACAGTTGTGGTGTCCCTCACAGACACACACACATAGAGAGACACACAAAACGCCACTCTTTTTCAGAACAAAGTTTTCTGAGGTATCAAATTTGTAAGCAGAGTCAACATAGTCATCTGATAATACCCAAATAGGCTCAAAATTTTTTTTTATTTTAAAAGATTGCTAAATTTATTCTTCTAGTTATTACAAAATAGAGTGGTTTTATAATATAGATCTTTGGTTTCACTTTTCCTCAGTGTAAAATACTTAACATAGAGAAAGTAGCAAACATAAAGGAGTTTATAACCTGCAATTTCTTCTGCATTAAAAGAATGAGCCTTAAAAGAAATGATATAATTGAAATTCGAGGTGAAATTACTTTGACTCTGAAAATACTGAAGCCCCTTAAACAACTACTTGTGACCAGGCTATAGTAGACTAATACAGTAGAAAATGAATCTAAAGTGGTATCTGAGGTGCACAGTGAGTTCTGAAAGAAGCAGGATGGAAAACATGACAGATAAAGGAAAAATGAAAACAACTTCCAAGCTCTGTGTACAGAGGACATATAGTAGATAACTTTGAATAAGAAATATAGCATTGAAAGAGAATACCTAATAAAATTAACTGATAATAACCAAAGTATATCTGTGACTGCCTGTGACAGGGGTAGGGAAGAAGCTTGGTTGCAAAGAAGCACCAGGGAACTTTCTGGAGTGAGGGAACTATTAATATTTTCTGTTTGGATATAGTGGTGGTTACATGGACGGTTACATGGGTGGTTACATTTCTTAAAACTCATCCAAACATGAAAATGGGCATGTTTTATTATATGTAAATTATACCTCAATAGCTGATTTTATAAAATCAAATGCATGGAAAAGCACTTAGTCATATATCTGATTAAGTAAAAAAGAGAAAAAGAAAATCAGGTTGATGAAGTGAAACTTGCATGAATAAAGGAAAACATAAAACTATACCATAACCTTAAGGGAACAATGTTTTCTAGAAGAGTAAATTTTACAGAATAGTCAAGTTTATGGTTTTTTTGTTTGTTTTTTTAAATTTTATTTTTTAAAGATTTGTTTATTTATGCAAGAGTGGAGTACAGATCACAGGCACGGGAGGATGAGAGAATTCACTAGAGATAGCGGGGAGCAGAACAGGCAGATGGACCAAAGACACTGCTGAGGGAGCAGCGGGAGAGTCAGGAGAGGTCTGCTGCACCATGTGGATCTCTCCCTGGCTGGCTGGGGATCAAACTCATGCTGTAGAAGCTGCGGACAGCTTCACAGCACAGCACTCAACCTGCTGCACCCCCTGGGAGGCCCAAGTTTATGTTTTCTAAAGATTTATTTATACATACAAGAACTGGGGTACAGACCAGAGGTGTGGGGGGTTGTGAAAGGATTCACCAGAGACGGAGTGGGGAGCAGAACAGGCAGACTGACGAAATACACTGCTGAGGGGAGCAGCATGCAAGTCAGGAGAGGTCCACTGTGCCATGTGGGTAGCTCCCTGGCCAGGGATTGAACTCATGCTGCAGAGGCTGCAGACAGATTCATAGGTTGCATCCTAACCCCTGGTGCCACCAGAGAGACCCTAAAACCTATTTTTTCTACTCATTTCTCTTAGTACCTGAACACAGCAATTCATTCTCTTTCTCTATTTCTCTTTCTCTCTTTCTCTCTCTCTCTCTCTCTCTCTCTCTCTCTCTCACACACACACACACACACACACACACACACACACACATACACACTCACAATCTCTTCTTTCATTAGAATTTAAGTAAAAGTAATTATTGGTATTTAAAATGCTGTGTATACTTGTGATCCTATTTCCTGAAAAGTTTATCTAGTTCTATCTTGCTCAATACAGACACATTAAGAAATGTCTGGAAATGTTGAGGATGCTTATTTCTGGAAGCTAAAATTTGGATTAATTTTTTGACTTCTAATTTTTCTGACTTCTAATTTTTCTGTGTGGTTTTAATTTTGTGACATCATTATGTAGTTTTATAACAAAAGATATCAACTTTTTGTCTAAGTTCTTAGTACAAACAGAAAGATCTGAAAGAATGGTTAAGTTTAAAGTTTACTCTACCACCATCAACAAAAACAAGGCCTTGCAAGCTAAATGTAGGAAGAAATCAAGGCTAAAATAGAAAGTCCTCAAAATGTTGAATTTTGTGTCATATCAATCTTACCTCTTTACCAATGACAGATATTTTATGTTTATGCTAGTTTTATGTCAGCTAGCCTATGACAGAATCATTTATTGCATCATTGATTGAGACAATACAGCACAAATTATTTAGCAGTAATATCCCAAAAGATTATAATATAGAAATATTGCTCAATGAACACAGAATTGTTTTAATTTCTGGAATAACATATGTTATGTCTTATCACTTCATATTCAGAAAAGATAGCTATTGATTTTCTCCCCTGAAAATAAAAAGTATTTTTCAAATATATGAACTTCCATATTCACATAATTAAATAGCTATGAATTTAAATTTTATTTGAAATGGTTCTTTTTACTTTTTGTTTTGATTATGAAATAAAACAACAAAAAGACATTATTAAATTGCTTTTCATAGCTGTCACCAGAATCATATCTTTAGAAAACATACACCACAACTTATTGGTATCCAGCACTAATTTCTTTTTTGTTTAAAAGTGGTAAACATTTGAAAACCTGCCAATCTTTTTTTAAGTTTGATTTTATTTCAAAGAAAAAACTAGATCACCATTATCTGTTGATTTCATAAGCTATATCATCTTGGTTTTTAAAGTCAAACACACTAGGGACTCCCCAGTGGCGCAGTGGTTGAGCGCTGGGCAGCGGAGCTGCCTGAAGGTTCCGCGGCACCAGTTCGATCCCCGGATACTCCCCAGCCACTGGAGGAGGGTCCCACATAAACAAATCTTTAAAAAAAATAAAAATAAATAAAGTCAAACACACTGGTCTCTGGATGTAGGTTCACTAGCTATTCTGACTGCATTTCACACACCTTTCAACTATGCCTTTTTAGTGTGACTAATACAGAGCTGGTAGCTTTATTTTATTTAGCTATATTTTATTAGAATAAAGAGAAGTTAGCTTTATTTTATATCTAAATACCTTATAAAAATCTTCTGTGAATCTCTCAAATGCAGAGGAAGCTTAATATACCTTTTCCATATTCAAAAATAGTTCATAATGAGGACAAAATATGTACGAGCTAACAAATAATAAAACTAAATTTTTATGGGCCTCCCCCTGTGGCACAGTGGTTGAACGCTGGGCTGCAAAGCTGCCCACAGCCTCTGCAGCACCAGTTCCCGGCCACCGGCGAGGGTCCCACATGGCACGCAGACCCCTCCTGCTGTGCCCCCTGCTGCCCTCAGCAGTGTACGTCGGTCCTTCTGCCTGTTCTGGTCCCCGCTCTGGCTCTGGTGAATTCTCTCACCCTCCTGCACTTCTGACTATACCCAGTGCTTGTATAAATAAATAAAAATAAATCTTTAAAATCAAACTAAATATTTATGTGAGTACAGATAGACCAATGTATAAAGACATTTAATTAAATTATGAGGCATTCTAAATGTATAAATTCTTAATAGGGGAAATTCATTTACCCAGAGATTAGGCATCCAGGACCTCTATTCTAAATGGAAAGAAATAACTGAACACATACTGCTTAAACTAACCTAAAGCAGTTTGACATCAATATATTATAGATTACACTAACTTTAGTAAAATGCCATTGAAGAAGTCACTAGATTTCCTCAAACATTGGGGAGAAAAGGATTAAAAATATGTACTTTCTACATCCTATTCCCCCTTTGCTCACTAAAGACATTGTAATCCTAAACAAAACACTTGTGGTCACTTAGAGCCTAGTTATCCAAGTGTAAAATGAGGAATTTATCCTCAAGCTGCAGTTATTAAATGATGGGGATTCACAGGACATAAACATAAAATCTACTGATCTTTGTTCAATGAAATGCACACATACATAAACCAAAGAATTCTACAATGTTCTACCACATTGTCCAATACATTTTGGTCACCAGTCCCATCACACAATCATAACTCTTTGACTTTGTCTCCATGCTATGCTGTCTTTCCAGCTATGCTGTCTTCTTGCTCTTTCTCAAATATGACAGGCAATCTGTCATTTTAGGGTCAGTGCAGAGGCTGTTCTCTTTTCCTAGAATGTTCTTTTATGACCTCCAAGACTGTGTTCAAATGTCAGGTCCCCACTGAGGCTTACTCTGGTCAATTTATTTAAAATTGTAACCCACGTTCCTTTCCAGAACTACTGGAGCTACCCCTTGCTCTAAAACTTTTCCCCAGAACACTTACTATAAACTGGCTGTGAATGAAACAGTTAATAAAGCAGTTCTGACTACTATCCTTTGAAAGGTCAGCTTCCAAGGATGGCCCTTAGCTGGAATGTAGCAATTAGAAAGGTCTCACCTTCCCAGAACTTGTCAGAGTGATTCATTAGATCGGAGCTGTTAGCCAAATAATGTTTTATGCAGGATATTAATTTTCCCTTAAGGAGTATACAAATTTGGTATATACTAGGCAGAGATACATACCAAATGACCAGCTCCCAATTAAAACCCTGGAAACTGAATATCTAATGAGTCTGTTAGGCAACATGTCATTTATGTTGTCACACTGATTGCAGGAGGAATTAAGTGATCCATGCGATGCTACTAAGAAAGGGCTCTAGTGGTATATGCCAGTCTCTCCCAGGCCTGCCCATTGAGTCTGTCCCCTTGCTAGTAATGTTCCAATATCCTTCTCTGTAATAAATTTTAACTGTGAATACTACTAAACACTGCATTTTTGAGTCCTCCTAGAAAATCACTAAACCCCAGAGCGGTCTTGAGAACCCTGACGCTCTAGCACACTATCAAATTTACTTATGGATTGTAATTATTTCCTGTTTCCATCTGTGAAAATGTATGCTACATGAGGGATAAAAATTTTGTTTTGTTTTCCTCACTCATGTAAACCAAAGCCTAAGAAACTTCCTAGAACAGAGTAGGCATTTCATAAATATATACTAGATGATTATACAGAAAATTTCACAATTAATTTAAGAAGGTTAATATAGCTCCCAGAGAAAACCCTGATCATTTATACAAAGATAAAGAGGCTGTCTACTGTTCTTTACAATTTGAATATTCAAAATTCTAAACAAGAAGGCCTCTTCATGTACTGATTTATCTTCAATTCCCAGAAATAGCCTAAATTTAAGGGAAAGGAGTAGAAGTAAATACACATGTTTCAGCTGGATAAACTTGGCAAACATCATTTTCAGAATTATATGTGAAAGCATGTTGTAAACTTTGTAAAATCCTGACTATACACAAACCCTTGATGGAAATATGATGTTTTCATTTTTCTTAGACAGCAAGGTTTCAAAATTAGGCCCAAGAGATCCTCTTAAAGCCAGACTTTTGAAGCTCAGTAATCTTCTGAGCCAAGTTAATCTAGTGGGAGTCTAACAGCCTCCTTTAAAATGAAACCCATGAAAAGTTAAAGAAATTTTGAAAAAGAAATTGGAAGAAGCCAACTCTGAAAACAGAGCCAAGTATTCAATGAATACATGCAGTAAAGATGGGAGGAAGGAGGGAAAAATGGAAAGTTATTATTGTTGGTTGAATCCTCTAGAAATCAAAAACAGCATCAAAAGCACTCTAATGTTGACCACAACAGAGATAACCACTGACTTGGGTGCAAGACCACATTTTAAATATTGTATCTTTTCTGGTGGAAGAAATTATAGGGCAATAAGTTTATTTTGACAAGAAAGCCGCCCAATCATGAACTCACAAAATTTTTACTAGGTCCAGAAAGAGAGAATATGAGTAAATTCAGTTATAATAGGCATGGGAGAGGTTTAGTAAAAGCTAGTGAAATTAATAAGTGTATCTGATAGGTATTCGATAAATGTTAATTAAATGAATTAATATGCTCAAAACACTGGGATCTATACTGACTATAGCCTCAGTGCAAGCCAATGGATCCTATTTTCCATAGTAAATGTGGCTAACCTATAGGCCTTTCGGAGCTTAAAAAGGCAGTCTGTAGGTCAGTGAATCAAACAGAAGAATTTAGACTGGAAAGAGAAATCTCTGCTGTTTTTAACTCATCAAATCCTAAAATAATTATTTTATATGTAAACAGATGTTAAGACTTTATTCAATTTTTGTTGTTTTGTCAATAATATATTTAGTTATAACTTCTCTAAACAGTACTCCCTCCCTCCTCACACACTCAAACACATACATATTACTATGTTTTGTTTCTGATAAAACCTGTAAGACTGTTAAGTTCCTTTATAGGAAAGTTCCTTGTGTCCCCAAACTAGTGGCACTTCAATTATGACAATATTAGACTGTAAAACATCTATTAGACTCAAAGCATCCAAAGGAAGACATATTAAAGAGATATTAAGAGTGCAGAGAAAAGTATTCTAAATATTGGGTTATCAGAAAAGTCATAATGCATTTTGCACAAAAATCATAGAAAAAGTGGGCCTCCCCGGTAGTGCAGTGGGTTGAGCACAGCACTGTGAAGCTTGTTCACAACCTCTGCAGTGCGGTTCGATTCCTGGCTGACCAGGTTGCTACCCACATGGTGTGGCAGACCTCTTCTATCACACCCACTGCTCCGTCTGTCTGTTCTACTCCCTGCTTTGTCTCTGGTGAATTCTCTCACCTCTTGCGCCTCTGGCCTGTACCCCAGATCTTGTATAAATAAATAAATATTAAAAAAAGAGAAATACAATACTCTGACAATTAAATTCTATTTAAAAAATCATAGAAAAAGTATGTCATGACTTTTCAAACAACCTAATACTACACACTTTGAATTCCATGAATCTAGAAAGAACCCTCACATCAAAGAACCCTCACATCACATCAAGGAATTCTCACATCATTTCTTTGATGGGAAGACAAAACAGCCCAGTTCCCCAGTCAGGACTCTTCATGAGTAAGTTCCATCCTAGAGCAGATGTCCTAGGTCAAAAGGCAACAAGCAAATCAGTGGCAACCAGATCCTATTATATACCATCATCTTTTGATCATAACATGTAAATTTCTTACCACATTCACCAGTCTGGTTTCAGAGTCCTCTTCTTACCTTGCTTTACACATTCTTCCTAGATGATCTCAAATATTCTCATGACTTTAAATATTATCTCTAAGCAAACAACTCCAAATTTTATATTTCCAATGCAAATATCTTATCTGAAATTCAAACACATATATACAACTTGGTTTCTATCTTGGATGCCTCTGCACAGACACCTCAAACTTAACATATGCAACATGGAACTGTCAGCTTGTTTCTTTCCCCCACCACATGCCTGAGATCTGTTCCTCTTCACCTCCTTTCATCTCAGTAACAGCACCCTCAGCTACTCAGTTGCTCAGTTTGAATGTCTTTTGGTTTATTATTTTTTGATTTTTTTTTATTGAGGTAATCTTGGTTTACATTGTTGTTACATTGTTGTATTTTGAGAGTATAGCCCCCACCTTCAAGAGTTATCTCCATAGTGTACCCACCACCAAAGTACCTGTCATCTACCACCTTGGTTCCACTGTGCTCCCGCCCCACCTTGCTCTCATCCCTTCCTCTCCCTCCTCCTCTGGATGCCTCAGTTCTGTAATCAATTTTCCAGGGTTAGTTTTTAAGATTGGCTTTCTCTACTCCTTTGTTTAGTTTCACTATATTCCACTTATAAGAGACACTATCCAGTATTTGTCTTTCTCCTTCTGAGTTATTTCTCTTCTCATAATTCCTTCCAGCTCCAATTATGTTGTCACAAATAGCATGACTTTCTGTTTTGACTGTTGAGTCATATCTGATTAAGCCTTCTGGTTTGCCTCCCTGCCCCCCAGTCAAATCCATCAGTCAAGTCTATATCTGTGTGCTATACAGATACAGGTTTGTCCAGTGTTCCTTCCTGTACTGACAAGGTCCTAGTCCAAGTAACTATCATTGGGCTTCAGCATGGGGAAAAAATTCCCCGGTTCTAGTTGAACAAATTACACCTTTTTTAAAAATTTAATACTCCAAATTTAAAACACACATTTGATTAAATAAAAAGCCTCACACATGTGTTCAACAGTACACAATTTCTTTGTTTTGATTAGATAGTTTAAGACCTATTTAATGTTTGCAGTTCTTATACATATGTGACATTTTTCTATACCATAAATGTAATACAATGTTAAATATCAAAATTCTGATTAACACATTCCAGATAAACCTACCTTTTATAGTAATCAGTCTTTTGAATTGATCCCACCCCATGATATACTGTTAAATTTAAAATGGCAATGGTATTAGACAATATTATAATTAAAGTGCATCTGAGTACTATATTGACTTGGCAGAGGAGTTTTACCTTGGTATTTGTAAGCCATTTGCTAATATTTGTACCTTTTTCATTAGTTTAAAGAAAAATATTCAGACTCTATTTTTGTCTGTTTTCTATTTATAGCATGATTGCGCGTATAGGATACAACCTACATACTGCATCATTCTTATAAAGAACCCAAGTAGAAGATTCTAAATTCTAAAATGGAAAGAAATTGAAAAAATATTTCTAAATCAACAAATACTCCTTGAATGCCTACAATGCACAAATGGTATGCTACTTACTATCCACACCATCTAGTATGTACCAAATAAGCAATTATTTATCTGCAAATAAAAAGACACCAAAATTACATGTTTAAATGAGACAGGAGTTTACTTTGCTCACATAAAAGTCTTAAGGTACGGTGGTCCAAGGCTTGGGTGTTAGCTTTGCTCCACAAAGTACTCAGGAACCCAAGCTCCTCCCAGTTTCTCACTCCACACCTTTATCCCCATAGTCTGATATGGCAGCAAGAATTCTAACTAAGACATTCACATCCCAAGCATCAAGGTAAAGGCAAATGGTACATACAGGTTACCTTTTAGGGAAATTTATAGAAGCTTACCAATAAGTTCATTTACATATCAATAACCTTAATCACATCTCCGTGCATAATCAAGCTGTAAGGAAATTTGGAAAATAAAGCTCCTGTTGCTGTTGTTCAAGAATCCAACAGGATTTTGTTAGTGGAATATGAAGAAAAGACACAGTGGGGATAAACATTTCACTACCATATCATTCTGCTATTTCTTTTCCAAAATTCACATTCAAATATCCAATGTCTCATTTCCCAGCCATGCTACAGGAGACAGCATGGAGTAGTTGCTAAATGTATGAACTCTGCAAAACTGCTAAGATTTGAATTCAGTCTCCAAAGTGGTCACATCTGTGAAATGGAGATAAAAGTAGTATCTACTCCTTGGAATTGTTGTGAGGACTAATCAATTAACACATGTACGGGTTTTGGTTCAGGATATGGCCTATTAAGATAAGCTAAATAAATATTACTATCATTATGTAAACTCAGTAACAAGAAACAGGAACAACCTACCTGTCAAACTGCCACCCCAGTATCATTACAAAGAAAATAAAGAGGAATTGTCTTGTATAAAGTTCTATTTTCTCTAAAAATTACATCTGATTCACTACTATATGAACAAGAAAATCTAAAGACACAAATTACTCTCAAAACCTTCCTCAGACAATGCCTGGGATAAATTGTTATTTCACCTTACCATAAAGAAATAGAACACAGTAAGGAGAAAAAATGATTAGGACAAGCATATTTGTTAAAGCTTTTCAGTACCAAAGCTAAGATCAAAATTCAATATCCTTCACTGGTGGAATTCATACTTGCTAAAACTACTTTCACATGAAAATATTGTGAGAATATCTTGAGGCACAAATAAGGCAATAAAAATAATGTGCCTTATTTTCTCAGGAAATATTCAAAATTACTTTTAAATTTCTACTTACAATAGGGACACTGTTTTTAAAAATAAATAAATAAGGGCCTCCCTGGTGGTGCAGGGGTTAAAGACAGTGCTATCAAGCAATTGGCAGTCACCACAGCATGAGTTCGATCCCTGGCCAGGGAGCAACCCACATGGAGCAGCAGACCTCTCCTGTTTGCCCCTCAGCAGCATTTTTCAGTAGATCTGCCTGTTCTGCTCCCCACCCTGTCCCTGATGAATCCTCTCACACCCCACACCTCTGGCCTGTATCCCAGTTCTTGTATTAATAAATAAAATAAATCTTAAAAATAAATAAATAAATAGATAGATAGATAGATAGATAAATAAATAAATAAATAACTCGGGAGCAGGAAAGCTACTGATTGCAGTGTTGGAATAGTGCTGCTGGGGTATGGCCTCTTTTCCACATTTCCTAGGCTCCTGATGCTAAATTTAAGCTCTCGTTGGCAAACTGTTTTTCTCCTTTTATCTTTCTTCTGACACAAAATTATTATCTTACTTCAGCTGCCACAGTCCAAGCTTGTGAAATACAAGATGAAGAAAAATGAATAAACTGCTGTGCTTTCATTTCCCGGCCTCAATTGTATACAGCAGGAAGTCTCAGGTATCCGCCACAGGAAAATATCAAAGATCAAACAACTCATTTAGGATTTATTTAAGGGCATGTTAATTTTATTTTTTTTATCCAAAGGTGGTCTAGTAAAGATTTTTTAATGATCAACATAGTATTCGTGCCCAACTAGGAAATCACAAAATAGGATAGTACAGAATTAGAATTGTGTGACCCGGAAAGTAGTTCTGTGACTCAATTACTCAAACAATGTGACCATCTGAACACCGTTTCCTTGCTTGGTAACAGAATAAGATGAATATATATATATATATATATATATATATATGTGTGTGTGTGTGTGTGTGTGTGTGTGTGTGTGTGTGTGTGTGTGTATGTGTTAGTATGCTTAATATGAAATATGGCATCTTTTCCAGTCAAACATAACTTCACCAAAGGCAATTGCTTCCACATGTTTTAGAGTAGAAAGGATAATATTTTCAGAGATGTTCACCACTAAAAGCAAATTTCATGCAGTAAAGAGGCTCCCTAGGTAAAAATCCTGAATCCTGAATCTGATACAAAAATCAACTGAGAGTCCACAAATGTGAATGCATCACGGAATGAATGAGGTGACAGAGAAAAAGAGCAATTTGGAAAGCATGAAAAATCTAGTTAGTTATGGAAATCTCTGTGATTCAGTCTAGGGAGAGAAAGGAAGGGAAAATGCATACAAATGTAATGAGATGTAGATAAAATATTTTAAATTGGCCCAAAGTGTTTTGGCTGAATTATTTAAATATTAAAGGATTAAATTTCCCAGAAAATCTTTGTCCAAAAGCAGAATGATTTTCTAGTTCATACTTTTTATGCTATATAAAATAAAAACAAAAAGTCACTTTTTTTTTTCTTTTTTTTTGCTTCGGATAAAATCATGCTCAAAAATAAGCAATGAGTCTCAATGGGACTGATTTTGGATTTTTGCAAATCTAAATTCTACTGAAGAAAGGTAAATTGGGAAATCACATTCCTTATACAGAGCTCCAATTTTTGAGAATAAAAAATAAAATAATTTTCTGTGAATTGTAGAGATATATTTCTCTAAATTATCCTGCTCCTATGTAATAACTGCTGCTCTACATTTTTTTAAAGATTTATTGATTTATTTATACAAGCACTGGGTACAGTCAGAAGCGTGGGAGAGTGAGAGAATTTACCAGAGCCAGAGCAGGGAGCAGAATAGGCAGACTGAGGAAATACACTGCTGAGGGGAGCAGTGGGCGCGGCAGGAAAGGTCTGCGCGCCATGTGGGACCCTCGAACTGGAGCCGCTCAGGCTGCGGGCAGCTTCATAGCCCTGCGCTCAATAGCTGCGCCACTAAAGGAGGCCCTGCTCTACATTTTTAACAAGCACCCAAGTGGTCTCTGATGACCATAGAAACAGAATTCATTGTTTGAGAAATGCTGACCCAAAGACCTTTCTTATCCTGTGGATACAGAATAAAACCAGATTAAACAATCCTGAGTTTTCCTAAAATCTACTCAAGTTTATGTTCTTACCTGGATCTACTTCTTTTTTAAAAAAGTTTATTTTGGGCCTCCCCAGTGGCGCAGAGGTTGAACTGCCCACAGCCTCTGCAGTGCCAGTTCGATCCCCGGCCACCAGTAAGCATCCCACATGGTGCCACAGACCTCTCCTGCCGTGCCCACTGCTCCCCTCAGCAGTGTGTCTTGTCGGTCTGCCTGTTCTATTCCCTGCTCTGGCTGTGGTGAATTCTCTCACCCTCCCACATTTCTGACTATACCCAGTGCTTGTATAAATAAATCTTTATTTAAAAAAAAAGTTTATTTTATTTTTTTAAAGATTTATTCATTTATGCATACAAGAACTGGGGTACAGGCCAGAGGTTTGTGAGGTGAGAGGATTCACCAGATACAGAGTGGGGAACAGAACAGGCAGATAGACCAAAGTACACTGCTGAGGGGAGCAGTGGGTGAGTCAGGAGAGGTCTGTTGCACCATGTGGTTTGCTCCCTGGCCAGCCAGAGATCGAACTCGCCCTGCAGTGGCTGAGGCCAGCCTCACAGAGCTGTGCTCAACCTGTTGCACCACCAGGGAGGCCCCTGGATCTACTTCTTTATCATAACAAATTTAAATATATTTTTTACTTCACTCCATATTCCATTAATTCAAATAAATAGCCCATTCTCAATGGGACGATTCTTTACAGTCTTAAGTCAATCTCTACTTCAAAAGCTTCCAGTCAATGAGTATTATGCTTGCACCCTAAAAGTTTTTTTTTTTCTAAGTTTAATTAAATTTAGTTTCAATTAAAGCTACAGCATGTGAATGTGCCTTCATCACTAATGTATCAATAACTCTGTATGTAAAGTTAATACATACTGATATCTCTGAAAGTTGTACCTTATCTACACACTCAGTATATGTCAATACGAATGTGGAGGAAAATGTAGAAAAAGGTTAGGTTTTTAAATGATGGAAATAAAAAGGAGGATTATATACATATTTAACTTTGCCAAAGTGGTACTGCATGAGAAGTATAACTATTTTCAAAAGAAAGTTTTGAGTACGCTAATTTCAAGTCCCAATAGAATTAAAAAGGAAATAACCAATCATTCACACTATAAATATCCCTTCTCCCTATAAGTCTCAACAGTCACAGACCTCTATGATGACAAAGAAAAAGACAAGGACTGATACTATTAAAAACCTCCTATTTGACTCAGAAAATAAGCTGGGATCAAAAGTAACAATGGGCCAGTACAACTTTTTCTCTCAAAATATTTTGTTGTTAGATTTATAGTTACATTAGGATGTTAAGATTTCTTGCCATGATTTTATGGTAATTACAGATTGATATACATGCTATTTACCATCTACAAGTTATATATCTATAGGCCAGCTTTATGCTATATGGGGTTTGACTATTCTTCAGAGAACTAGGCTCTTTTCCTCCCATTGTAAAAAACTGAAGTGAAGTCAGATAATAATAACAATAATTCATAAACTCAAAGAATAAAAAATCAAGTCAGGATGACTCTAAAATGGTGTGGAAATTTCACACCCATGCTATTTTGTTTACTGAGTAGGTAGGATGATGGAGTTTAAAAAAAACTGAAGTTAGATTTGGGGAATATCAGTTCTAATTCCAGTTATACCAGTGTCCTGAGTCTCTTTGGGCCTCATTTGCTTCATATGGAAAGTAGTAAGTCAGAGTAGATAATAAATAGTACTTAGTTTCTTCCATCATGTCAGTTTCAATCAGTAGATAATGACTGGCTGAAGCACTGTGTTAGGAATGATCTTGAGTTTGATTCTGGACAAAAGGAAAAGTGCTGTGGATAATTTGCTGAGTCTTCTATAAGGATAAATAAGAAAGTAGTTTTGTGTATGCAATTCTTTTCCTTATTTGGCTAAGGGGTCACTAGGATTTCTGTTAGTTACAGTCTATAAAGAATATCATACAACAAACTATCATAAGTTCTTTTATTAAAAATGCTTGGTAGTATAGATTGTCTATAAAGCAACTCCTGCATTGAAAGGTACTTACCTACATAGCATCATTCCCTCAATAATGCTGAGACAGATTTTAGATTGGAGGGGCGGAGCAACATGGCGGCGAGGAGACGTAAGATCTCTCATTAAAAAAAGTTAATAGGGAGGAAAAGCGGCAGGTCCCAGTGAGAACTGGGACACGGAAGATAAACGGACGACTCCAGCAAACTGCCCGAAGAAGAAAGTGGCCATAAAAGAGGACCAGAAGGGAGGGAAGTGCAGAACCCTGCTCCCCTCCCCCGCCCACAAAGTCGGCACTCTCCGACCAGCAGAGAGGAGGGAAACAACAAACCAAAACGGCCAACAAGAAAAACGGATGCAGCAAGTGGGACTGTGAGTGGAAAGGAACTATTTCAGCCACCACACCCCATGAACGGGAGCTGTGGAGAACCCTGCAGGATCCGCCGCAGAGGTGAGCTCCGGGCGCCATTAAAGAGAGCCCCGCCCCCCAGGAGACCAGCACCAGCACACAGCCCCAGCCTCCCGGTAAGCTTGCACAGAAAGCGGCGCACTGATCCGGATCGGATCGCAGCTGCCCAGGTCCCCGCGCCTGCGACCTAGGCTTGCTGGGAGACCTCAGAGGCCCTCCCTGAGTGAGCAGGAACAAGGCGCCCAGGCAGGGAAGCGGGATTCAAAAGGCGCCATTCCCGCACCACTGATCTGGGCTACAGCCCGCGTCCTGGAACTGAGGGCTTTGGAACTGAGACCCGGGGCACGAAATTCGGGGCGTGGGTTCCCCACGACGGTGGGGCACAAGGCAGACACAGCACCCCAAAGACATTGAGGTGTACCCTACCATCCCCGCTCTGCTCCCTGTCCCACGGGGTGGAAAATCAGCTCCCCAAGGGCTCTAGGAGAGATCTCTGGCGCCACCTAGCGACTTGAAGCCTGCAGAGGCTCCTGAAGGAGCTAGTGGCCAGCTGGGGAGTTAGCCCACACCGGGCCCCTTCCGAACAAGTAGTCTGAGCCCACAGGGAGAGCGAGCACCCACAGCCGGGGCAGACCAGGCGCGCAGAAGAGTGTGCCTGAGACCAGACGCGCAGGGAGTGTGTCCCACATCACCATTTTAGAACAGGGACATTTCTTCAGTAAAGACTACCTGCAGAAGGCTTCCTCAGGAGCCAGAGGTGAGCGGGGAAGTTCGCCCATGCCAGACCCCCTCTGGCCTGCAGTCCAAGCCCAGAGGGGGAGTAGGAACCCACCGCCGGGGCAGACCAGGCGCACAGGGGAGTGTGTCCCCACATCGGCATTTTAGAACAGGGACCTTTCTCCAGTAAAGACTGCTTGAAACTGACAGATGACTCCTGGAGGAACCAGAGGGGAGCAGAGAAGCCCACCCAAGATGCCGGCCAGTCCCAACAACACAGTGTCCCAAAGCATACAGCAAATTAGAAAACAGACAGTAGGGAGGAGAAGAACCACACGCAACCTAGCAACTCTCCAGAGAAAAAGCACACCACAAAAAGAAAACCAGCCCCCAGATTGCAACGACAATAACTTGGAAGAATTTCTGAGCCTTCCAGAAAGAGAATTTAAAATTGCCGTGATTAAAAAACTGACAGAAGTCATAAAGGAAAACAATGATAAGGGAAAAATAATCAACGATCAGAAGAATGCAATTGAGTCCCTAGAGAGGGAAAACAATGGTCAGAAGAAAGAAATTGAGTCCCTAAAGAGGGAAGTAAAAGAAATGCAGGAGACAAAGAATTAATGGAAGAACTAAAGAATTCTGGGAAAAGCAATGAAAGCAGAATAGATGAAATGGAAGAACGAATAAGTAATCTTGAAGACACAGAAATAAAAAGAACCAAAACAGAAAAGGAAAGAGAAGTACGAAGGAAAAAGAACGAAGAAAGACTTCGGGAACTATCTGACTCCATGAGGAAAGGAAATATAAGAGTTATAGGAATCCCAGAAGGAGAGGAGAGAGATGTAGGAACAGAGAAAATATTCAAAGAGATAATTGAAGAGAACTTCCCAAATGTGAAGAAGGAGCTGAAAATTGATATACAAGAAGCAAGAAGAACACCAAACTTCCACAACGAAATGAAAAATACAGCAAGACACATAATAGTAAAGCTCCCAAGAATCCAGGACAAGGAAAAAATAATGAAGCTGGCAAGAGGGAAGAAACAGATAAGATTCAAAGGAAAACCAATCAGGCTGACATCAGACTTCTCCAAAGAAACACTCCGGGCAAGGAGAGAGTGGAGGGACATAGTCAACAGACTCCAAGAAAACAGATGCCAACCAAGAATACTCTATCCCGCAAAGCTCTCCCTCCTCTTTGAAGAAAGAATATGGACCTTCCCAGACAAACAGAAACTCCGGAATTTCATTGCAACTAAACCCACACTCCAAAAAATACTACAAGGAGTCCTAAAGCCAGAACCTCAGAGGGACGAATAACAATGAAAGAAGGCCAAAAAAAAAAAAGTTATTAAAAGAATAAATAAATAAAATCAAAGGAAAGACAAACACAATGGCAAATACAGATGTTAACATATCAATATTAACTCTAAATGTAAATAGACTAAACTCTTCAATAAAAAGACACAGAGTTGCAGCCTGGATTAAGAAACAAAACCCAACCTTTTGCTGTCTCCAGGAAACACATTTAGCTACAAAAGATAAAAATAGGCTCAAAGTTAAAGGATGGAAAACAATCCTACAAGCAAATGGACCAAAAAAGAAAGCAGGAACAGCTATACTTATATCAGATAAAACAGATTTCAAACTCAAAAAGATAAAAAGAGACCCCAATGGTCACTACATTATGATCAAGGGGACAATACTTCAAGAAGAAATAACACTCATTAACATATACTCACCAAACGAAGGAGCACCAAAATATATCAGACAACTGTTGTCCTCTCTGAAAACAGACATCAGAGAAAACACATACGTAGTGGGAGACTTCAACACACCACTATCAACAATGGATAGATCAACAAGACAAAAAATAAGTAAAGAAACCAAAGCTCTAAATAAGGACCTAGAGCAATTGGGCTTAACAGACATCTATAGAATACTAAACCCCAAAAAAAACGGAGTACACATTTTTCTCAAGCGAACACAGATCATTCTCCAGGATCGATCACATACTGGGGCACAAGACAAACATCAACAGATACACCAAGACTGAAATCATATCAACCAACTTTTCTGACCATGAAGGCATCAAACTAGAAATAAACCATAAAAAGAAGGCAAGGAACTGTCCTACCTCATGGAGATTAAAAACCACACTAATAGAAGACCACTGGACTAATGAGGAGATCAAAGAAGAAATTAAAAAATTTTTTGAATTGAACGACAAGGAGGACACCAATATCCTAAATGTATGGGATGCAGCAAAAGCAGTAATAAGAGGAAAATATATAGCAATAGAAGCTCACATCAAGAAACAAGAAAGAACGCAAAGAAACAACCTAATCTCGAAGCTCAAAGATCTAGAAAAAGAACAACAAAAAAACCCCAAAACCAGTAGAAGAAAAGAAATAATAAAAACCAAAGCAGAAATAAATGAAATTGAAACTAAAATAACAATCCAAAAGATCAATGAAACCAAGAGCTGGTTCTTTGAAAAAATCAATAAAATAGACAAACCCCTAGCCAGGCGCACAAAGGAAAAAAGGGAGAAAGCACAAATAAACAGGATCATCAAAGAAAGAGGAGAAATCACAACGGACACAGCAGAAATCAAAAGAATAATCAGAAACTACTATGAACAGTTATATGGAAACAAGTTTAACAATCTAGAGGAGATGGACAAATTCCTACAACTCTACAATCACCCAAAGCTAGATAAAGAAGAAATAGAACACCTAAACAGACCAATTACAATTAGCGAAATTGAAATGGTAATCAAAAACCTCCCCAAAAACAAAAGCCCAGGACCTGATGGATTTACAAATGAATTCTACCAAACATTCAGAGACGAATTAGTGCCTATCCTTCACAAACTCTTCCAAAAAATTGAGAAGGAAGGGACAATACCAAACACGTTTTATGAAGCCAACATTACACTAATACCAAAACCGAACAAGGACAACACAAAAAAGGAAAACTACAGGCCAATCTCCTTAATGAACACTGATGCAAAAATCCTCAATAAAATTTTAGCTATCAGAATCCAACAATGTATCCATAAGATAATTCACCACGACCAAGTAGGACTCATTCCAGGGACACAAGGATGGTTTAACATCTGAAAATCAATCAACGTTATCCAACACATCAACAAAAAGAAATATAAAAACCATATGATAATATCTAGATGCTGAGAAAGCTTTCGACAAAGTGCAACACCCATTCATGATAAAAGCCCTTGAAATTCTTGGGATACAAGAAACATACCTCAAAATCATAAAGGCCATCTATGACAAGCCAACAGCCAGTATCATTCTCAATGGTGAAAAGCTGAAAGCAATTCCATTAAGATCTGGAACAAGACAAGGATGTCCACTCTCACCACTGCTTTTCAATATAATACTGGAAGTCCTAGCCAGGGCAATAAGACAAGAGAAAGACATCCAAGGAATCCAAATAGGAAAAGAAGAAGTCAAACTATCACTATTTGCAGACGATATGATATTATACATAGAGAACCCCAAAAACTCCACAGAAAAGCTAATTCAACTCATCAATCAGTTCAGTAAAGTGGCAGGATACAAAATCAACACGCAAAAGTCAGTAGCCTTCCTATACACAAACAATAAATCTGAAGAAGAAGAAATCAAAAAAACCATCCCTTTTGTTATTGAAACAAAAAAAATCAAATATTTGGGAATAAATCTAACAAAAGAGGTAAAGGACCTATACAAAGAAAACTATAAAACACTGTTAAAAGAAATAGAAGAAGACACAAAGAAATGGAGAGACATCCCCTGCTCATGGATTGGAAGAATAAACATTATTAAAATGGCCATCCTTCCAAAAGCAATATACAGATTCAATGCTATTCCAATCAAAATTTCAATGTCATTCTTCAAAGAAATAGAACAATTATTGATGAAATTCATATGGAATCACAAAAAACCCCGAATAGCCAAAGCTCTCCTGAAAAAAAAAGAAGGGAATGGAGGCATCAGACTCCCAGACTTCAAACTATACTACAAAGCCATAATCATCAAAACCGCATGGTATTGGAACAAGAACAGACATACAGACCAATGGAATCGAATAGAAAATCCAGAAATAAACCCACAGATTTATGGTCAACTAACCTTTGACAAAGGAGCAAAGAATATGCATTGGAGCAAAGAAAGTTTGTTCAATAAATGGTGCTGGGAAAACTGGGTCGCTACATGCAAAAGAATGAAGCTTGACCACCACCTCACACCATACACAAAAATCAACTCAAAATGGATTAAAGAACTAGACATAAGACCTGAAACCATAAAATATATAGAAGGAAATATAGGCGAAACACTACGTGATTTGCACATCAAAGACATCTTTACAGACACATCACCCAAAGCAGTGATAGTGAAGGCAAAGATAAACAGCTGGGACTACATCAAATTAAAGAGCTTTTGCACAGCAAAAGAGACAATAACAAAAACAAAGAGAAACCCCACTAACTGGGAGAACATTTTTGCACCCAACACTAATGACAAAGGACTGATCACAAAAATCTGCAAAGAGCTGATGAGACTCAACAACAACAAAGAAAATAATCCAGTCAAAAAATGGACAGAAGAGCTAAAAAGAAACTTCTCTGAAGAGGAAATGCAAATGGCCAACAGGCATATGAAAAAATGTTCAACATCACTTGTCATCAGGGAAATGAAAATCAAAACTACCATGAGATACCATCTTACACCAGTGAGAATGGCACATATTAAAAAAACTAGCAACAACAAATGTTGGCGAGGGTGTGGAGAAAAAGGAACTCTTCTGCACTGTTGGTGGGAGTGCAAACTGGTCCAACCACTGTGGAAAGCTGTGTGGAGATTTCTGGACCTACTAAACATAGAGCTTCCATATGATCCAGCAATTCCACTCCTAGGTATTTACCCAAAGGACACAGAAACATCAATTCCAAAGAACACCTGCACCCCTATGTTTATAGCAGCACTGTTTACAATAGCTAAGCTTTGGAAACAACCCAAATGCCCAAAAATAGATGACTGGATCAAGAAGATGTGGTACATATATACCATGGAATATTACTCAGCATTCAAAAAAGATAAACACATGCAATTTGCAGCAACATGGATGGCGCTGGAAGGGATCATGCTCAGCGAAATAAGCCAAAAAGAAAAAGAAAAATACCGGATGGTCTCACTCATAGCAGGAATCTAGAAAACTTAAATAAGGGACCAGGAAAATGAATATAAGAAAGTGAAAATCAAAATCAACAAAAAACTATGAACCAGAGACACTTTTAGGGGGGCGGGGGCTGGAGGGGAGGGATTGGGGTCAGAATGGGGGGGCTGCAATTGTATGGGGAATATAACAATAAAATTTATAAAAAAAAATCAAAATAAAAAATCAAAAAAAAAATAAATAATGCTGAGACAGAGAGATAATCAGTCTAAATTTGTAATTCTTCTGTTTTATCTTCAGGAGTGAGAACAATTCTTCCCTTAAAATACAAATTCAGGGCCTCCCCGGTGGCGCAGCGGTTGAGCACTGGGTTGCAAAGCTGCCAGCAGCTTCTGCAGCGCTGGTTCGATCCCTGGCTGCTCCCCGGCCATTGGAGGAGGGTCCCACATGGCGCGCAGACCTCTCCTGCCGCCCGCTGCTCCCCTCAGCAGTGTGCTTCGGTCTTTCTGCCTGCTCTGCTCCCCTCTCTGGCTCGGTGAATTCTCTCACCCTCCCACGCTTCTGACTGTACCCAGTGCTTGTATAAATAAATAAATCTTAAAAAAAAAAAACAACTTTCTAAAAAAAATAAATAAATAAAATAAAATAAAATACAAATTCAATAAAACCCAGAAAAGATTATACCAAATAATAGGAGGGAATGTAGTTAATGAAAGTCACTAACAGGAATCATAAATGAGACTCGGGACCTTAAGACAGTCATGCAAACAGGAAAGTCAAAACAATTTTCTTTCAATATTTGTCTCATGAAGCAATGATAGGCAGGTAAACTGCAGTCGTTTACTGACATACAATGACTAATAACATCATCTCTTTCAAAAGACAGCTCAAGTGAAAGATGCATTCTGTCCATCTTTTCCTGGTCATTAAAAAATATCACAAAAAATAAGTCTCTTTAATATCAACACAAGTATTGATTATCCCTGTAACCACTTACTTCCATGTAACAAGCTACCTATTCCTCAACTAATCAACAGTACTAGAGGAAAAGTCATAAAACTTGAAATTTAGTCCTATCTTTACACGTTCACTGTGGTCTTGATTAATCCATACCCAGTTAAAATTCAATCGCCTCATAACATAAATTAGGGAAGTTGAACTATATTTCTCTTACAGTTGATATAAAAATAAATGAAAATCTTATGATGTGGAGAAGTGGTCATTTGTGTAGCATAAACCCTTGAAGAGGGTCTAGACCAGTTATTGGTTGTCAGCTGTAAGTAGTTGTTATTGGTTTCCTATAATTACTCATTCTTCAGGGTGAATTTTAGCCCTGGGTAAAGAAAGCAAAATCTTATTCTTATAGACTACACTTTTGATAGCCTTATTTTTTTGTCTCAGGTAGTCATAAATCTTAGATTGAACGTACATCAGTAAAGCATAGACAATCACAGCAAATTTGTAAATGGGAGTATTTGCACAAAGATAATGACTTGCCCAAAATCACAGTGATTCAGTGAAGTTAAATGTTGCAAGATTCTTATGTCATAATTATGTTATACACTGAATATTCAAAAGTTTATAAGCATATTCAAATAAAAGCAAATGATATTTAGTTTTTAGATTTAGAGTGGAACCAGAAATATTAGCGCTTAATCAACTCCAGCATTCTACAAAATACCTCAGCCCTACATGATCAATCATACCTTTTTACTACACATAACAAGAAAAGCCTAAAATAAAGAGTTATATAAAAGATTTTTCAGCTATTTCACTTTTAGTCAATGACCACATTCCTAATTTATAAGATCCATGACATAATATACCCTTACATTAACATATTTGTAATTAATAATGAGCTCTCCTAGAAAGAAAATGTATCAGATGTGACAAATCTCTAAGCAATCACTTATTGTTCTAGCCATTATTTTTATAATGAAGATATGTTTTTTCCTTGATTGACTTAAAAATTATCATAAGTAAAAATGTTCTGTTTAAATATTGTTTATTCTCTATGCCAACATACGACAATTTTTTTCACATTTCAGTCCAAGAAATGTATTATTTATCTTCAAATAGATGTGTGAATAGATGATTTCAGTTTTTCTTCAATTCTAATTAAAAAAATGCTGTTCATCAATGTATTGATTACATGATATGAGTCATTTTTCAAGTATCTAACTATAATTATTTCAAATCTAAGAAATATTAAAAAAACACTTAAAATCTTTGGTAAGAAAATAATATCTTTGTAAAGTACACATTTATACAATTGGCTTTGTACAGACAAAATATAATACCTAACAAAGGATAGGAGGTTTATAGGTTTGATTATTACATTTTTAAGTCAAATTTTCTTTTAAAATTATTTTTAAATACTATAAAATGAAAATTAAGGGTACATTCTGTCAAGTTTATCTGGCCTCACATAAAACATTTTGGTATCTCCAGGCTTGGTCTGAATGTATGAAACTATCCAAGCAGAATCCATGCTCATAATGTTGAACATACTAACCAGTCAGGATCAAAAAGTGATTTAATGATTGTCTTAAGACTAAGTCGGGAAGAACTGTCCCTTGATTTGCTTTCCTACAATGTTTTTAGAGGGCTAGATCTCAGTTGCAACTTGGCCTCTAAGAGGCATGATCTGCCTCAGGCAGGTTAATTAAGAAACCTTCCTAATAATTGCAGCACAAGTCCAATTCACCTGCTGCTGCTATTTCTCCAGAACTTCAACTGAAATAAATGTATCAAGTTAAGAATTTTACATATGCTGTGATTTAAATAAATAGCTTTATAAATATAACAAAATAATATAATGAGTATAATACTTCACATAGAAAAGGAAGAAAAATACCTAATGAATATTGCCAAAAAGGCATTCCCTTTTTGGTGTCAACAGAAATTGAAAGGCACACATGCTTTAGCATTTGTTAAATAATCATCACACTTAGCTAAGAATCTTGTCACACAGAAAGAACTTTCATGAATTAAGATCCCAAATACTAAAGTAACACTTCAAATAACATTTCTTTTATTCTAGTGTATATTCATTACAAAAGGAAAAGAGCAATCATAGGAAAGAGGAATGGCAAGACAAATGAGTATAAAGTCTCATGGATTTACAATGTAGTTATTGAGCTTAGAAAATGTCCAGGCCTTCCTATTATAGTGGACATAAAAGTGCTCATTAATAGAAATAACTGGAATTTATCTGCCCCAACAACCTAATTCCAGGCTCCCTTCCTTAAGGATATCTACAAATCCTCAAAGAATGTCAATATCATCCACTCCTGACTTCCATTTCGGAACCCTTCTTCATTATAGAATAAAGATACATCACTGTTCCTGATGGTGGTGACCTCAGGGCAAAGACTATAGGAATGAGGTGCTCTAAGGGGTCATAGCAGCACTGTACTCACTACAGTCTTCCAAAGCCAAAATCTTACTGACAGTGATAGTAAAAATGGAGCCTTTCTTTTCCCCATTCTAAGAGAACTTGTTTCAGCCAACCACCAATAGCACTCATAAAAACAGCTGCTCCAGCACTGCCCCTACTTCTCCTCACCAGGCCAGGAATGACAACATAAAAGATAAGTAGCATGTTGTAATGGCTGACCCAGACTGTCTCCCAGAAGATTTTGCTAATTGCTCTCCTCTAGCCTCTGCCTAGAGCTCCCAAACAAAGCTCCTTATGATGTGCCCACTTATTCATCACCCATTGATGACATGGCTTAACCACAACAAAAATGACATCTAAATCACACCTAAATCTATATCTAAAAATCTTGTTAGAAGATCTGCAGTGATACTTTGGTCAACAGACAATGCTGACCAAATAAAATTAGTTTTGTTGCAGATGGTATTTAATTATTAATTGTTGGCATGGAATGAGTCCTGACCACTTGTGCAAAATACTGTATGTAGTTTCTATCATTATCCATTTCAAAATGAGAAATTGAGGTTTAGAAAAACTACTATGTTAAGGTCACACAGTTGACATATGGCAGAGTAAGAATAAAATCATGTCCAGTTGATGCTAAAGTCTGGCACTTAAGCACTAATTTATACCCAGTTATAAGATCAGTGAGGTGTTACAAACAAATGATGGCATGAGGAAAACAGCACGGTAGAAAGCCTAGACCACTGGGAACAATGTGCAGGAGGGACCAGAGGAGGGAGAAATTGATTTTAAAATATAATTAAAAGAGGCAATATTACTTCTACTTCCATTGTTAAGTCATAAAACTCCAGTCCTAATCTGCAGTAATACTTATGTTTTCTCATAGCCCTAAGGTTCCCTGATAAACACACTAAAGCAATTATTGGCATACAAGGATTAAATTTAGGTTTTACTATTACAGGCACAAATGTATCCACATTGATGATTATCATAAGGAAGTAATAAAAAATGTATATTTATGTAATAAAAATACCACCACCATCAACAAAGAAAAGTACACAGAAATATCTTTAGGTCACTAAATATCTGGTACAATGGCCAAAATAAAATAAACAATACTTGGTGCAGGTTAAGATGCAGAGTAACTGGAAAACTCATAGGTTGCTGGTAAGAATGAAAAATGCTAGAGATACTAAAATAGTTAAACATGTAATGGGCATACAACCCAGTAATCCTACTCCTATTTTACCCCAGTGAAATGAAAACCTGTATGCAAATAATATATCACCTTCACTCATAATTGCCAAATGTTAGACATATTCCTTAAATGGAAAATAGATAAATAAAAAGTGGCTCACTCATATGATGAAATACTACTCAGTAATATAAATAAAATAATTTATAATTTCAGTAATATAATAAAATATAAATTCAGTAATATAAATAAAATGCAATGCAGTAATAAAGAGGAACAGACCACTTACTCATACAAGCAATCTCATATGTGCAAAAAAGGAATCTCAAATGCTTTACGCTAAGAAAAATAAGCCAGGCTCAAAAAATTAGAAGGTACACATGATTTCATTCACTTACATGATGTTTTGGGAAAGGCAAAACAGATCAGTGGTACTCAGGTATAAAAGGTGGGGGAGGATTTGACTATAAAGGGATAACATAAGGGAATATTGTAGGAGAGTGTTATGAATGTTATCTCTCTCATTTGTAATGATAGCTACGTGATTCATCATGGCTACAAAAATGGACAGACCTATACACCCAAAATGTTAGTTTTATTATCTGTAAATTAGAATAAATTTTAAAATAAAAACACAACAATTTCTCCTACAATTAAGTATAAGGCAAAAGCTGAACATTCCCTAAATGTTATAAACCACTGAAACATCATTTCAGAGCACACCATCTACAAACAAGATAATGTAGCAGTATTTAAACCACAAACTAGGCTATAATTTCTCAAAAATTATATATAAGACATAAGAGCATGCTTATTAAAAGCAAAAGTGGTTGGTCCAAATGGTGTTTACCACCTCTGAATAGCTATAAAATGTTTATAGACTTTTCTACTTTTCATGAATAAAGTGGAGTAAATTAATGCAAAGTTACCTTTCTGTGAGAAGCTGTCAAGCTTTGCAATTTTTGGCCAAAAGGGAATTTGTGACTTCTTGTTACGTTAAATTTGGTACTAACTCCTGATGAGCCACCCCAAATGGGCTATTTACTATGATAAAGAATGGTTCTTAACAAGAAAAAAAGAGGTGGAATAGGAAGATAACTGTTGGGAATTTAACACACTCTCTGAAATACTCTGACACACTCTACGAGAGAAAATAATTCAATAGCAAACAGAAATCAGATTCAAAATTCCATTTCCTAAAAAAGATTATTAAAAACAAATGCAATTTAATTCACCAAACATGTATCAAGCATTCACTAAATGCCAAGCACAGTGCCAGGCTCTAGGTAAAAAGGTTAAAAAAAACAAAACAAAACAGTATTTGTCTTTAAAGAACACACCAACTAAAATCTACTTGAAGATGATGTCACAATATGAAAGAATAACGAGATGTTACAAGCCTCTCCCCTGAGAGAAATCAACTATTACCCATATGAATTCTCACCAGCTCATCACCTACACCACTGGACTGACCCACAGCACTAGGTGGTGGGAAGGGTGTGGGGAAGGGATTTGCTGCCAGGGCTGGAGCCATTCCTATCAGTTAAACGTGATGGAGAGAGCCACAGGCCTTGTCTCACCTAGATGGCACAGGTGACATCTGCTCTGATGGTTCATACTGTGCTGCTTGCTGACTGAGCCCTGGGGCCTGGTAGTGAGTCCTGGAGAGCCTGTGGTGGTTTTATGTATGCAGAGTCTAGTCCCACCTAAGGAACTGAAAGATTCAGGTACTGGGGAGACTCAGTGAAAATTAGATACCCATGGAACTGTCTTGTCAGCTAGGAGTAGGGCCATGCAGTGGCCCTCTCACCTAAGGTAAAAGTCCTGGTATGAGGAACATACTGGAAAACCATTACCTGCTGATAACGGCAGGCAAATAGAGATTATATGCTTAGACAGGCAGGAATAATGAACCCTTCCAGGCAATAGTCCCTGGTTTCTCCTCCCTGGTTTACATCCCTAATTCCATCACCTATACACACATCACCTAGGTACACTTCCTATGTACTTACCCCACCTTTTGTAATCAATGCTAATAAATAGTAGACTGGCTTTGGATTGCGGATACAAATTACTTCCTGTGTAGCCCCTCTAGACTTCTCATTGTTCCACATGGACTTTGAGTAATATTTCCCTCATCCCACACCACTTCAAACACTGCTGCCCTTCAAGATAACATGTAGCCATTATGGAAAGCAGCATGTAGATTGCTCAAAAAATTAAAAAAGAAACACTCTATGATTCAATGGTTTCATTCCAGGCATTTATTAAAAGAATATGAAAACACTAATTCAAATAGTTATATTATACTCCCATGCTCACCACAGCATTTTTCACAATAGCCAAGTGTTGGAAATAACCATAGTGCCCAATGAGAGATGATTAAATAAAGTGTGGTATATATACATAATGGAATATTACTCAACTTAAAAAAAAAAAGATGAAATCCCAAAGGTGTTATGCTTAGTGAAGTAAATCAGACAAAAAAACACAAATACCCAGTGCATTCACTCATATGTGGTACATACAAAATAAATAAATGTATTAAACAAAACAAAGGCACTTTTAGACTTTAAGAACAAAATAGTGGTCACCAGAAGGGAAAGGGAAAAAGAAGTGGGTCAACTATACAGTGATGGATGGAAACTAGATTTCTGGTGGTAAACATAATACTACTATATGCAGTTATTGATTTAAAAGACTGTACACATGAAACCTATATAATTTTATTAACCAATATTACTTCAATTAAAAATAAGGTCCCGGGCCTCCCTGGTGGTGCAGCGGTTGAGCGCTAAGCTGCGAAGCTGCCTGCAGACTCTGCAGCGCCAGTTTGAAACCCAACCAACTGCAAGGGTCCACATGGTGCACAGACCTCTCCAGCCACGCCCGCTGCTCCCCTCAGCAGTGTATTTCATCAGTCTGCCTGTTCTGTTCCCTGCTCTGGCTCTGGTGAATTCTCGCACCCTTCTGTGCTTCTGACTGTACTCAGTGCTTGTATAAATAAATAAATCTTTAAAAATAAAATAAAATAAAATAAGGTCCCCAAGGTTTTCTATTGTGCAGGTAGAGTGACAACTACTGGGTTGCAAACAAGAGAGAAATCCCTAAGCTTTAATTTATGTTTCAGTCCCTAAATATTTTTTTAAAGATTTATTTATTTACACAAGAACCGGGTGCAGGCCAGATGTGCAGGAGGGTGAGAGGATTCACCAGAGACAGAGCAGGGAACAGAACAGGCAGATTGACCGAAATACACTGCTAAGGGAAGCAGCGGGCAAGACAGAAGAGGTCTGCTGCGCCATGTGGTTATCTCCTTGGCAGGCTGGGCTCAAACCCGCACTGCAGAGGCTGCAAACAGCTCCACAGTGCTGTGCTCAACTGCCTGCACCACCAGGGAGGCCCTCAGTCCCTAAACATTTAACAATTTATTTTTGTCTTTAAAAAATAGCATTGAACCCATCCTGTTATGCAAGTTGCATATTCTGAAAGAAGTTATAATTTAATAGCTAAATTTGGTATTTACCTATAATGCCTCACTTGACAAGTAAATCATCCTTACATCAACTGAGAATTGTTCTAAAGAACTGAGAAAATAAGACACATACTTTATTTACTAAAGTCAATAATATAAATATATGCCAAATATAAAATGACCTGGATGATGAATAAACTTTACACTGCTTGAGGTCAGATTTTACGTATTTTTAATATTTCTAACATCAAGAACAGCATATGAAAGTCAATAAATGCTTTTTAAATACAAGTGTGAACTAATGAATAATATAAATAATTTTTACAGGCATTTATTAAGAGTACCGCTGACAAAATCTGAAGTGTAGGGGAAGGTATTTTGCTTGGAAAAGCGGTCTTAGCCAGTTGCATATCAATGAGGCCACTAAAATTAACCTATAATGAAGTATATCTGGACTCAGCTTTTTTGAAGGATAAATTAAGCAGCACCTGTGTTTCTAGTTCAATATTTGACTAGTAACCCACCTTGCCCCTAAATATCCTGCATTCTTGTTACAGTAACAGTTAACAACAGGGTAGCAGTATGAGGAAAATTTCACCATTATTAAGAATATTACAAATGTCTTGTTTTCTGAGTATTATACAATACCTGTTTAAAAGCTACTGAATCCATATTATAAAATAAAGAAAAAGACATGCTCCACCATGCTAGATGGGCAGTGGGTCTGGGAGATAAATGGACCAAGTGCCTATATAGCACTTTACATTCTACAAAACAGTCCTACAAATTTGCTGCAGAACTTAGACTAAGGAAAATTTATTGCTGAGTTTATTATTTTTTAATATCCCTTTTCTGAGCATCTAGCAACTAAAGTGATAAGCACCTTCAAATTTGCAAGGATAAATGCTGCAAATATTTAAGCTGAATTACCGATTTGTATGTCTGAAGTTTGAATTATTCATTGACATTTTTTATTTTTTAAAGAGAAGAATAAACAAAACTACAAAGGAGGTACTAAAAAAATCTTATCGTTATAGATTTAAAGGCTTTCAAGATGGTAGAAAGCCAAAAGGCCCCTTCAGCAATAAACAATAGACTTATTCTATAATCTAATTAATATTCACCAACTACGTTACTTATGGAACAAAATAATACATCTAGGGACTGCAACTGCATACATGCAAAAGTAAGCATATTAATGAGTGGAAAATCTTACAAAATGAGGCTAGGAAAAGCATGCACAGGAAAAAAATTAGTTTCTTCAAAATTATAGTCAAATGTTGAGAACAATGGATGAGTACCCTTTAATTGCTGGTTTTATAATAAAACAAATTAGGTTAATAATGTGAGCTTTCTATGAGACTACTGCTAATAACAACCTAGGCTATCAATTTTTTACTTGAAATGGAATGAAGTTCTTCCTATGTCAATGTGCAAAATAATTATGCAAGCCCATGCAAATTTCTGGACCCATAAACTTGCCAATTTAATTAATTTAAATTCCAAATTAATTTCCAGTTATTCTCCAAATAATAGCTTAAGACTGGCACTGATTTATTTATTTTTGTTTCCTTATTAACAATAACACAGATTTTCAATAATACCAAAATAGATCATGCCAATGGGTATGTAAGAAGAAATCAGAACCTCTACTTGAATTTTTTATCAAAAAATAGAAAGAAATGAAGCTTCACTGATATTTAACAAGTTACAATGGCCCCTTCATATTTTTACTTCAACTACAAACAAGACAGATTACATGAGATATATGGAAGGAATGTGGGAGGAGATAGTGGTGAAATCTTCACTCATCCCTTGACTATCAACACACTGCAACCTCAGAAAGTAAATTTACTGATTATATTACCTAGTTCATCTAAACTAACTACAAAATACAAACCTAAAAATATTCTTGCAAAGAAACACTAGATTGACAAATAGACTAATAATATAAGCACAAGAAATTATGGAACCAATATTTTTCCTATTATGAGATCTTCATCACGTATGATTTAATCACATCAGATAAGAGATCAAGCCAAAAAAAATTATGTTACTAAAATATGGATTTTCAACCACCAGTCAGTGGTAAAGACCTCCTTGAGTAAATGGACTACATGGAGATATTGTGTTCTAGCAATACAATGCTACTGCAATTAGAAAACAATTTCAAATGTTATTTACTTCATTTCTATTCCATTCTTAACATATTCTGTACTGTATATATTCTGTATTAGTTCATTAGTATGCATACATATTTTTTTAATTACAGCAAATATCCTTTTTTTTAAGATTTATTTATTTATGGATACAAGAGCTGAGGTACAGGCCAGAGGTGTGGGGGATGAGAGGATTCATCAGAGACAGAGTGGGGAATAGAACAGGCAGACTGACAGAAGTACACTGCTGAGGGGAGCAGCAGGCAAGGCAGGAGAGGTCTGCTGTGCCATGTGAATAGATCCCCGGCCAGCCCGGGGTCGAACTCGTGCTACAAAGGCTGCAGATAGCTTCATAGTGCTGTGCTTAACCCCTTGTGCCACCAGGGAAGCCCAGTATGTGTACCTATTTTATAGTTAAAGGAAAGTTCAAGACTTTCTTATTCTCCAAGTCACATTACCCTTCTCTCAATCTCTACATCCTCATCTACTGGAATTAGACAGCCCTAACATTCTAAATGCCCCTGCCCACAGTATTTACAGCCTTACACCTTTGGAAAACATCAAGAATAACTCCATAAAGCTCTTTGTCACCACAGAAAAGCCAACATACCTGGGTAGTCTTTCACTACTAGCTCTCTTGGGTACAAGTGTCCCTTATCAGTGAAAATAATTCTACCTTCTTACCCCAAACACAAGTTAAGGATCCATTATATTACACTCTTTGGAAGTGGTTAAATTCCTCATATTCTATCTTCTGAATATCATCTTCACCTTTTTTGCTGTAATTAAAACTCAGCTAGAAAAAGAGTGATGTCAGCAAAATGATTACATTGAAACTTCTAGACCTATTCCTTCCAAGGAACATCAATTTGATCTATAAATGGCAACATCTTCATTGTAACTAAAGATTCTAAGTGAGTATATATACAGATCCTGAGTGAAGCATACAAATAAGAAGACACATCAAGGATGGTAGGGAATAAAGATTCATACTACTTCCATCACCCATCCCTCAAGTCCAGTGTGGCCTAGGAAGAAACACGCTCACCATGAAAGGAAGAGAATGAAGTGACCCCCATTCTCCCAGATGTGAGATGGTATCTCATTGTGGTTTTGATATGCATTTCCCTGCTAAGTGATGATGACCATATTTTCACATGCCAGTTCATCATCTGTGTATCCTCTTTGCAGGAGTGCATATTTAGCACTTAGGGTTTTGATTGGGTTGTTTTCTTTCTGTTAAGATGTATGAGTTCTTTGTGTATCTTGTCTATCAACACTCTCTTGGATGTATGATATGGAAATATTTTCTCCCATACAGTAGGGTATCTTTTTGTTTTAGTATAGTTTCTTTAGTATGCAGAGCATTTTAATTTGATATAGTCCCAATTTTTTATCTTCCGTTTTCCTTGCTGTTGGAGACAAATACAGAAAGATATCTTTGAAATCTATGTTGTAATGTGTTTTGTCTGTTTCCTTTAATCTATTGCATGGAATCAGGTCTACAGCCAAGTCTTTTATCCATTTTGAGTTAATTTTTATGTATTATGTGAGATTGTGGTCTAGTTTCATTCTTTTGAATGTGGCTGTGGAGTTTTTCCAACTCCATATATTGAAGAGACTTTCCTTTCTCCAATGCATATTCTTAGCTCCTTTGTCACAGATTAACTGACCATACAGGTGTGGGTTTACTTATGATCTCTCAATTCCATTGGTCTATACATCTGTACTAAAATAGTTCCTGCACCATACTATTTTCATTACTATAGTTCTGTAGTATACTTTGAAGTCTTATATTCATTCTTCTTTTTTCTCAGGATTGTTTGACTTTTGGGAGACTTTTGTGGTTCCACAGGATTTTCAGTAATGTTTGAGGTGAAAGTCATGATTTTCTACACATTGTCTTCTTCACCGGGGTCCTGTCTTCCTGGCTCACCCCAGCACTTTCGCAGGTCTCTCCCCATGGTTAGGTCCACACTAAGTAATTCTGCTATCCCTGGGACCACCCTATTATGTGAGCAAGGTATGAGCCATGTTTCTCTCCTCTCTCCCTCCTCACCTTTGTTGTTTAGAATTGAATTTTCTTTATGTCCCTTTTGTTTGTGGTTATCATTGTTCTCAAATGTCCTGGAGGTACTATAGTTTCACCTCAAGTCACAGGGTCCTTTGAGTACAGTATCTTCCTGGACTATTTCATATTATTCTTCTGGGAACAAAGAGGGAACCTCTTTTGATTTTACCTAGAATGCTTTTGGCTAATAAAAGAAGAAACAAATGGCAGCTTATTTTCCTGAAATCAGATTTCAAAAGGTGGCCACCAACTGTTGAACAACATCAAGGACTCATGACCTCAAGCGTTCAGGGTGGCTACTAGAGCTATGGATATTACCCTCACATTCAAGAAAGAAGGTAGGGATGGGGGAGAAAGCAGTACCACTAACCATAGTTATATCTTTTAATCGGAAAAGAAAGCCCCAAAAATTCAGTGGGCAGATTTACCTTCAAGGGAGTTTGCAAAAATCACTTGGTCCTTCATAGCCTGCAAACAAGGCTGGATAAGTAAGTACTTTCTCAAACTTTGGAGTAATGTCAAAGAAGAAAGGCAGCAGGAGTTGGAAATAGCTCTTAGATTAATCAGTTTATATGGCCAATATCCTCTCACACAAGTTGAAATGAATAACAAGTAATAAATAGTGTTCATCTGACAGCTATTGCCTGGCATTTCCTCCTCAATAGAGTTGAAATAACAGATACACATAGAATTAAAACTTAAGTCATACAGTTCACAAGGTACTCTGTAGCCAATTTAAAAAGTTATATTCACTTTTTAATTTACCCACCGGTCACACTATATTATGTTATGGTTAAATATTATGTTAGGGAGTAAACAAAAAAAACTGGTAAAACAAGTACCCCTCTTTCATTATGGAGTGAGAGACAAACTAAAAAGGCTACTGATTAGAAATGTACATTGCAAAAAATCTCAGAAACCCTCTTCAGGGAACACTTGGGAAAACAGTTTAATTACAGAGAACAATCTCGGTTGTTGGCAGGAAAAGTTATTCCTGACTAAGCTATTGGAGTCCTTCAGCGATATTACAGCCTTGATAATGGAAATTCAATATATGTCAAAGCTTAGAGATATGTTAGAGCCCACAGGTATGAAGCTTTTTGAATTTGTACAAAGCCGTCCCAGACTGTGGTATAAATTCAAGACTCTGACTTATATTTAAAATGAAAAAGGCATGTTTGCAATCCAGTGCATAGTTAAAAGAGTCCGATTCCTCTAGAGAAGCACATATCATAACCAGTGTAATATATTTTAATTTAGATTTCTGTTTGGTATATAAACAATTAGGCCCCTACTGAACTTTATATAACCCCAGTAGATGTAATATATTCAGATATTCAAATGGATCTAAAAGATCCAACCAGTGAGATTGCTATTTAAGAGAAAAACTTTGTGAACTAGAAAGTAAAATGTGTGTATAGCAGAAAGTAGGATGAGGGGGACAATGCATATTAAGAAGGAGAGAATAGAAGCCAGCAAGAGAGAAATTCGTCAGAATAAGAATTTTAACTAGTTGAAGTCTGTCAGATCTTTTCAGTTTTCAGCACATCTACAGGGAAATGCTTTAGTTAATTTGATAATATAAACTTAATGTGCTCATCTTAATAATTTCCAAATAAAATTTTCTTTAGACTGATGTTATGCAAATGGATAAAGTATAGGTTCTGGAAAATTTAGAAAAAAATATCTTCAAATTTTTGAGGATTGCTGAAATTTGAGACTCTGATTTGTAGGTGCAAACTACTTTCTTTCTGCAAAATGGCTTATTTTATATATCAGTTTAAGTTCTTTAAAATGTATTTTGTTCTATGATAATAAATTAGAAAAAAGCGCAATTGATTTGGAGCATTTTGAACTAGGTAACTGAGCAATAATGAGATGTATGTAAGATAATGGACACATAATGCATTCTGTTGCCTTTCATTGTATTCTGTTGTCATTTGTCCACATTATCCACTATGCTGATAATGCAAAACTTCTTTACTAAACTTCTGCACCTAATTATGCATCAAACATTTAAAAGGAACCTAAAAGGTATGTCTGGGGTTTCTAAATAAGATTTGAATTTTTGTGAGAAACACTACATACACTTTTTAATATATTTCAAGTATTTAAATTGTAGTATGTTATATAAATTGACTATTAACATAATTCTGTTCTATTCTTTTTTTTTTTAAATTTACAGTATTTTTTTTATAAATTTTATTGTTATATTCCCCATACAATTGCAGCCCCCCCATTCTGACCCCAATCCCTCCCCTCCCGCCCCCGCCCCCCTAAAAGTGTCTCTGGTTTGTAGTTTTTTGTTGATTTTGATTTTCACTTTCTTATAGTTATTCATTTTCCTGGTCCCTTATTTAAGTTTTCTAGATTCCTGCTATGAGTGAGACCATCCGGTATTTTTCTTTTTCTTTTTGGCTTATTTCGCTGAGCATGATCCCTTCCAGCGCCATCCATGTTGCTGCAAATTGCATGTGTTTATCTTTTTTGAATGCTGAGTAATATTCCATGGTATATATGTACCACATCTTCTTGATCCAGTCATCTATTTTTGGGCATTTGGGTTGTTTCCAAAGCTTAGCTATTGTAAACAGTGCTGCTATAAACATAGGGGTGCAGGTGTTCTTTGGAATTGATGTTTCTGTGTCCTTTGGGTAAATACCTAGGAGTGGAATTGCTGGATCATATGGAAGCTCTATGTTTAGTAGGTCCAGAAATCTCCACACAGCTCTCCACAGTGGTTGGACCAGTTTGCACTCCCACCAACAGTGCAGAAGAGTTCCTTTTTCTCCACACCCTCGCCAGCATTTGTTGTTGCTAGTTTTTTTAATATGTGCCATTCTCACTGGTGTAAGATGGTATCTCATGGTAGTTTTGATTTGCATTTCCCTGATGGCAAGTGATGTTGAACATTTTTTCATATGCCTGTTGGCCATTTGCATTTCCTCTTCAGAGAAGTTTCTTTTTAGCTCTTCTGCCCATTTTTTGACTGGATTATTTTCTTTGTTGTTGTTGAGTCTCATCAGCTCTTTGCAGATTTTTGTGATCAGTCCTTTATCATTAGTGTTGCGTGCAAAAATGTTCTCCCAGTTGGTGGGGTTTCTCTTTGTTTTTGTTATTGTCTCTTTTGCTGTGCAGAAGCTCTTTAATTTGATGTAGTCCCAGCTGTTTATCTTTGCCTTCACTATCACTGCTTTGGGTGATGTGTCTGTAAAGATGTCTTTGATGTGCAAATCACGTAGTGTTTCGCCTATATTTCCTTCTATATATTTTATGGTTTCAGGTCTTATGTCTAGTTCTTTAATCCATTTTGAGTTGATTTTTGTGTATGGTGTGAGGTGGTGGTCAAGCTTCATTCTTTTGCATGTAGCGACCCAGTTTTCCCAGCACCATTTATTGAACAAACTTTCTTTGCTCCAATGCATATTCTTTGCTCCTTTGTCAAAGATTAGTTGACCATAAATCTGTGGGTTTATTTCTGGATTTTCTATTCGATTCCATTGGTCTGTATGTCTGTTCTTGTTCCAATACCATGCAGTTTTGATGATTATGGCTTTGTAGTATAGTTTGAAGTCTGGGAGTGTAATGCCTCCATTCCCTTCTTTTTTTTTCAGGAGAGCTTTGGCTATTCGGGGTTTTTTGTGATTCCATATGAATTTCATCAATAATTGTTCTATTTCTTTGAAGAATGACATTGAAATTTTGATTGGAATAGCATTGAATCTGTATATTGCTTTTGGAAGGATGGCCATTTTAATAATGTTTATTCTTCCAATCCACGAGCAGGGGATGTCTCTCCATTTCTTTGTGTCTTCTTCTATTTCTTTTAACAGTGTTTTATAGTTTTCTTTGTATAGGTCCTTTACCTCTTTTGTTAGATTTATTCTCAAATATTTGATTTTTTTGTTTCAATAACAAAAGGGATGGTTTTTTTGATTTCTTCTTCTTCAGACTTATTGTTTGTGTATAGGAAGGCTACTGACTTTTGCATGTTGATTTTGTATCCTGCCACTTTACTAAACTGATTGATAAGTTGAATTAGCTTTTCTGTGGAGTTTTTGGGGTTCTCTATGTATAATATCATATCGTCTGCAAATAGTGATAGTTTGACTTCTTCTTTTCCTATTTGGATTCCTTGGATGTCTTTCTCTTGTCTTATTGCCCTGGCTAGGACTTCCAGTATTATATTGAAAAGCAGTGGTGAGAGTGGACATCCTTGTCTTGTTCCAGATCTTAATGGAATTGCTTTCAGCTTTTCACCATTGAGAATGATACTGGCTGTTGGCTTGTCATAGATGGCCTTTATGATGTTGAGGTATGTTCCTTGTATCCCAAGAATTTCAAGGGCTTTTATCATGAATGGGTGTTGCACTTTGTCGAAAGCTTTCTCAGCATCTATTGATATTATCATATGGTTTTTATATTTCTTTTTGTTGATGTGTTGGATAACGTTGATTGATTTTCGGATGTTAAACCATCCTTGTGCCCCTGGAATGAATCCTACTTGGTCGTGGTGAATTATCTTATGGATACATTGTTGTATTCTGATGGCTAAAATTTTATTGAGGATTTTTGCATCAGTGTTCATTAGGGAGATTGGCCTGTAGTTTTCCTTTTTTCTGTTGTCCTTGTTCGGTTTTGGTATTAGTGTAATGTTGGCTTCATAGAACGTGTTTGGTATTGTCCCTTCCTTCTCAATTTTTTGGAAGAGTTTGTGAAGGATAGGCACTAATTCATCTCTGAATCTTTGGTAGAATTCATTTGTAAATCCATCAGGTCCTGGGCTTTTGTTTTTGGGGAGGTTTTTGATTACCATTTCAATTTCGCTGCTTGTAATTGGTCTGTTTAGGTGTTCCATTTCTTCTTTATCTAGCTTTGGGTGATTGTAGAGTTGTAGGAATTTGTCCATCTCCTCTAGATTGTTAAACTTGTTTCCATATAACTGTTCATAGTAGTTACTGATTATTCTTTTGATTTCTGCTGTGTCCGTTGTGATTTCTCCTCTTTCATTGATGATCCTGTTTATTTGTGCTTTCTCCCTTTTTTCCTTTGTGAGCCTGGCTAGGGGTTTGTCTATTTTATTGATTTTTTCAAAGAACCAGCTCTTGGTTTCATTGATCTTTTGGATTGTTTTTTTAGTTTCAATTTCATTTATTTCTGCTTTGGTTTTTATTGTTTCTTTTCTTCTACTGGTTTTGGGGTTTTTTTGTTGTTCTTTTTCTAGATCTTTGAGCTTCGAGATTAGGTTGTTTCTTTGCGTTCTTTCTTGTTTCTTGATGTGAGCTTCTATTGCTATATATTTTCCTCTTATTACTGCTTTTGCTGCATCCCATACATTTAGGATATTGGTGTCCTCCTTGTTGTTCAATTCAAAAAATTTTTTAATTTCTTCTTTTATCTCCTCATTAGTCCAGTGGTCTTCCAGTAGTGTGGTTTTTAATCTCCATGAGGTAGGAAAGTTCCTTGCCTTCTTTTTATGGTTTATTTCTAGTTTGATGCCTTCATGGTCAGAAAAGATGGTTGATATGATTTCAATCTTGGTGTATCTGTTGATGTTTGTCTTGTGCCCCAGTATGTGATCGATCCTGGAGAATGATCCGTGTGCGCTTGAGAAAAATGTGTACTCCGTTTTTTTGGGGTTTAGTGTTCTATAGATGTCTGTTAAGCCCAATTGCTCTAGGTCCTTATTTAGAGCTTTGGTTTCTTTACTTATTTTTTGTCTTGTTGATCTATCCATTGTTGATAGTGGTGTGTTGAAGTCTCCCACTACGTATGTGTTTTCTCTGATGTCTGTTTTCAGAGAGGACAACAGTTGTCTGATATATTTTGGTGCTCCTTCGTTTGGTGAGTATATGTTAATGAGTGTTATTTCTTCTTGAAGTATTGTCCCCTTGATCATAATGTAGTGACCATTGGGGTCTCTTTTTATCTTTTTGAGTTTGAAATCTGTTTTATCTGATATAAGTATAGCTGTTCCTGCTTTCTTTTTTGGTCCATTTGCTTGTAGGATTGTTTTCCATCCTTTAACTTTGAGCCTATTTTTATCTTTTGTAGCTAAATGTGTTTCCTGGAGACAGCCAAAGGTTGGGTTTTGTTTCTTAATCCAGGCTGCAACTCTGTGTCTTTTTATTGAAGAGTTTAGTCCATTTACATTTAGAGTTAATATTGATATGTTAACATCTGTATTTGCCATTGTGTTTGTCTTTCCTTTGATTTTATTTATTTATTCTTTTAATAACTTTTTTTTTTTGGCCTTCTTTCATTGTTATTCGTCCCTCTGAGGTTCTGGCTTTAGGACTCCTTGTAGTATTTTTTGGAGTGGGGGTTTAGTTGCAATGAAATTCCGGAGTTTCTGTTTGTCTGGGAAGGTCCATATTCTTTCTTCAAAGAGGAAGGAGAGCTTTGTGGGATAGAGTATTCTTGGTTGGCATCTGTTTTCTTGGAGTCTGTTGACTATGTCCCTCCACCCTCCACTCTCTCCTTGCCCGGAGTGTTTCTTTGGAGAAGTCTGATGTCAGCCTGATTGGTTTTCCTTTGAATGTTATCTGTTTCTTCCCTCTTGCCAGCTTCATTATTTTTTCCTTGTCCTGGATTCTTGGGAGCTTTACTATTATGTGTCTTGCTGTATTTTTCCTTTCGTCGTGGAAGTTTGGTGTTCTTCTTGCTTCTTGTATATCAATTTTCAGCTCCTTCTTCACATTTGGGAAGTTCTCTTCAATTATCTCTTTGAATATTTTCTCTGTTCCTACATCTCTCTCCTCTCCTTCTGGGATTCCTATAACTCTTATATTTCCTTTCCTCATGGAGTCAGATAGTTCCCGAAGTCTTTCTTCGTTCTTTTTCCTTCGTACTTCTCTTTCCTTTTCTGTTTTGGTTCTTTTTATTTCTGTGTCTTCAAGATTACTTATTCGTTCTTCCATTTCATCTATTCTGCTTTCATTGCTTTTCCCAGAATTCTTTAGTTCTTCCATTAATTCTTTGTCTCCTGCATTTCTTTTACTTCCCTCTTTAGGGACTCAATTTCTTTCTTCTGACCATTGTTTTCCCTCTCTAGGGACTCAATTGCATTCTTCTGATCGTTGATTATTTTTCCCTTATCATTGTTTTCCTTTATGACTTCTGTCAGTTTTTTAATCACGGCAATTTTAAATTCTCTTTCTGGAAGGCTCAGAAGTTCTTCCAAGTTACTGTCGTTGCAATCTGGGGGCTGGTTTTCTTTTTGTGGTGTGCTTTTTCTCTGGAGAGTTGCTAGGTTGCGTGTGGTTCTTCTCCTCCCTACTGTCTGTTTTCTAATTTGCTGTATGCATTGGGACACTGTGTTGTTGGGACTGGCCGGCATCTTGGGTGGGCTTCTCTTCTCCCCTCTGGTTCCTCCAGGAGTCATCTGTCAGTTTCAAGCAGTCTTTATTGGAGAAAGGTCCCTGTCCTAAAATGTCGATGTGGGGACACACTCCCCTGTGCGCCTGGTCTGCCCCGGCGGTGGGTTCCTGCTCCCCTCTGGGCTTGGACTGCAGGCCAGAGGGGGTCTGGCATGGGCGAACTTCCCCCGCTCACCTCTGGCTCCTGAGGAAGTCTTCTGCAGGTAGTCTTTACTGAAGAAATGTCCCTGTTCTAAAATGGTGATGTGGGACACACTCCCTGCGCGTCCGGTGTCAGGCACACTCTTCTGCGTGCCTGGTCTGCCCTGGCTGTGGGTGCTCGCTCTCCCTGTGGGCTCAGACTACTTTTTGGAAGGGGCCTGGTGTGGGCTAACTCCCCAGCTGGCCACTAGCTCCTTCAGGAGCCTGTGCTGGCTACAAGTCGCTAGGTGGCTCCAAAGATCTCTCCTAGAGCCCTTAGGGAGCTGATTTTCCACCCCGTGGGACAGGGAGCAAAGCGGGGATGGTAGGGTACACCTCAACGGCTTTGGGGTGCTGTGTCTGCCTTGTGCCCCACCGTCGTGGGGAACCCACGCCCCTAATTTTGTGCCTCGGGTCTCAGTTCCAAAGCCCTCAGTTCCAGGACGCGGGCTGTAGCCCAGTTCAGTGGCGCGGGAATGGCGCCTTTTGCACCGCTCCCGTGCCTGGGCGCCTGGTTCCTGCTTACTCAGGGAGGGACCTTCACCTCAGTGAGGACCTCCGCGCGTTTCCCAGCAAGCCTAGGTCGTCTCCCAAGCCTAGGTCGCAGGCGCGGGGACCTGGGCAGCCGAGATCCTGGTCTGCACTTGCTTATCAAGCGCGCCGAGCGCGCTGCTATCCGCGCAAGCTTACCGGCAGCCCAGGCTGTGTGCGCGTCTCCCGGGGTCTTTGTTCTTCTCTAATGGCGCCCGGAGCAGTTCGCTCACCTCCGCGGCGAATCCTGCAGGGTTCGCCTCAGCTCCCGTTCAAGGGGTGTGGTGGCTGCAATAGTTCCTTTCCACTCACAGTCCCGCTTGCTTCGTCCGTTTTTCTTGTTTGCCGTTTTGGTTTGTTGTTTCCCTCCTCTCTGCAGGTTGGAGAGTGCAGACTTTGTGGGCGGGGGAGGGGAGCAGGGTTCTGAGCTTCCCTCCCTTCTAGTCCTATTTATGGCCACTTTCTTCTTCGGGTAGTTTGCTGGCGTCACCCGTTTATCTTCCGTGTCCCAGTTCTCACTGGGACCTGCCGCTTTTCCTCCCTATTAACTTTTTTTAATGTGAGATCTTACTCGCAGCGTCTCCTCGCCGCCATGTTGCTCCGCCCCTCTTAATTCTGTTCTATTCTAATTTCTATTAATGTTTAACAACAGTCAAAGGCTACATTGTATAGTAAAAGCAACATAAATCTTGGAGTTGGAACACTTATGTTTTAGTTCTAGTTCCAAGTTTGTACATGTCACTTAAAATCATTGTGCCTTAATTTCTTCCTCTGAAAAATGAAGATGATAAAGCCTGTCTATCTAATTCCCAAGCGGTCGGTGTTGATAATTATTTGCCATGATCCTCATAAAAGGATTGAAAAATTGAAAGACATTAGGTAAATTACTAATATGAGTAACTGTTAATATGAATAATAACACAAATAAAAATACGACAGGTGGGGGAAAAAGAAAATAATATTAGAAAAAAACAGGTAAGGGCCTCCCCTTGTGGCACAGGTGGTTGAGCGCCGCGCTGTGAAGCTGTCTGCAGCCTCTGCATCCCCGGTTCGATCCCAGGCGACCAGTGAGGGTCCCACATGGCGCAGCAGACCTCTCCTGTCTTGCCCACTGCTCCCCTCAGCAGTGCATTTCGTCAGTCTGCCTGCTCTGTTCCCCGCTCTGTCTCTGGTGAATCCTCTCACCCTCCCAACAATCTGGCCTGTACCCCAGTTCTTGTATAAATAAATAAATAAATCTTTTTTAAAAAGAAAAGAAAAAAACAGGTAAACATGATGAATAGCAATATGTTCCTTTTCCCAAAGTATAGCAGGCAACAAGTGCAGACTGTAAAGGCTCTTAGGCACTTTTCGTTATTAGGGTCAATATGCGCAGGTCCAAACTTAACACAAGACACGTAATTAAAATAAGAAACCCAAGATTCTGGAGTAAAATGAGATTAAAAAATCTAATTTTTTTACTGAGTTCTTGACCTGTCTACTTTTTATTTTTAATTGTATTTTTTTTTAATGGAGAAACACTGGTTTACAACACTATATTTGATTTAGGAGTATAGATTCATACCTCTTTAGACATATGCTACTGCACCACATGACTAAGGCACCCATAGTCCTCCACTGCAAGCCACTGGACCCATCTCACTTTTACTTGTACCCCGAACTTCCCCCTCTGGTACCCTCAATTCTGCAGTCATTTTCTATGGTCTGTTTTGATTTTGTTTTTTCTGTTATTTTATTTTGTTTCTTTCTATTACACATATGAGTGAAATCATCCAGTATTTATCTTGCTCCTGATTTATTTCATTTAGCACAATCTCTCTTTCCATTCCATTCAATTTTTTTTGTTTTTTTTTTGCAAGTGACAAGATTTCATTTGCCCTTGTCAACTTTAGATATCACGGTAAGGTCGACCTTTAAAATGTGTTTTTGGGGGACTCCCCGGTGGCGCAGCAGTTGAGTGATCAGTTGTGAGGCTGCCCTCAGCCTCTGCAGCGCCGGTTCAATCCCTGGCCCCGGGGCGAGGGTCCCACATGGCGCGCAGACCTCTCCTGCCGCCCGCTGCTCCCCTCAGCAGTGTACTTCGTCAGTCTGCCTGCGCTGCTCTCTCATCTGGCTCTGGTGAATTCTCTCACCCTCCCGCGCTTCTCACTGTACCTAGTCCTTGTATAAATAAACAAATAAATCTTTAAAAAAAAAAATGTGTTTTTGGGACATTCCCTCTTCCTCAATATTTTGGAAGAGTTGAGAAAGACAAGTATCAGTTCATCTTTGAAGGTTTGGTAGAACTCACTAGTCAAACTGTCTAATCCTGACTTTTGATTTGGGGAAGAATTTTATTTTCAATATCCTTGCTACAATTAGTCTGTTCAGTATTTCTGTTTCTTCCTGATTAAATCTTGGAAGGTTGTATGCTTATTAGAATGTGTCCATTTCTTCCAGGTCATCCAATTTATTGGCATAAAATGTTCATGGTAGTCTTTTATAATCTTCGGTATTATCCAATCCTCTGGTAATTTCTCTTCTTTAATTTATTAATCCATTAGTATTTTCCTGTGTTTTCTTAGTGAGCCTAGCAAAAAGTTTGTCTACTTTGTTTATCTTTTCAATGTACCAGCTCTTGGTTTCATTGATTTTGATGTTGTTGTCTTTATTTCTGTTTTGCTTATTTCTGTTCTACTTTTTAGCATTCCCTTCTTTCAAGTGGCTTTTGGTTTCATTTGTTCTTATTTTTCTATTTCTTTAAAGTATAAGGTTAGAATATTTATTTGAACTCTTACTTTCCTCTTGACATACCATATATGGTGATATAATTCCCTCATAGTATTGCTTTTGCTGCACCCCATAGATTCTGGTAGCTTGTGCCTTCATTTTTGTTTGTCTTCAGGTATTTTTTTTTTAATTTCTCCCTTGATCTCATTAATCCAATAGCTATTCAGTAACATGTTGTTTAGCCTCAATTTATTTAAGAATGTTCACCTTTTTTGTTGTTGATGTCTAGTTTAATATTATTGTGATCAGAGAAGATACTTGATATGATTTCAATGTTCATGACTGTTATTATTAACAACGTTATTATCATTAATTTTGTGACCCAACATGTGGTATATCCTGGAGAATGTGCCATGTATACTAGAGAAGAATGTTATTTAGTTTTTGGGGGACTGGGTGTACATTGCCATATAAATATATATTAAGTCTATCTATTCTAGTACCCCATTTAAGGTTGCTGTTTCCTTGTTGATTTTCTACCTAATTGATACATCTATCCATTTATATAAGCAATGGAGGTTGGAGTGAGTCCCCTACTACTGTGTTGCTCTCAATGTCTGGTTTAAGGATTTTTAATAGTTGCCTTGTATATTTTGATGCTCCTTCATAACAGTTGGAGTGTTATGTCCTCCTGATGTATTGATCTCTAAAGTTATATAATATCCATCCCTTTCTCTTATGGCCATTTTTATCTAAAAGTGCATTTCATCTGAAATACATATGGATGCCCTTGCCTCTTTTAGGGTCTTATTTCTCAGTAGGATTGTTTTCCAACCACTTACTGTGAGGCTGTGACTATCTTTGGAGCTCAGACAGCAGAGTGCCAGAGCTTCTCTGGAGACAGCAGAAAGTTGTGTTTTGTTTTCTTATCCAACCGGCCACTCTCTGCCTTTTGGTTGATGAGTTCAGTCCATTTACATTTACAGTGATTATTCATATATGAGGATTTTCTATTGCCATTTTGTCTTCGGTTCTGTGTTTCTATCTATTTCTACATTCAATTTTTTGTGGACTTTCTCCTCTTCAACTTAAATGAGTATTCTTTTCAATACTTTATGTAGGGATAGCCTCATATGGCAAATTCTTTCAGCTTTTGCTTGTCCTGGAAGACCTTTATTTCTCCTTCATATCTGAAATAGAATCTTATAGGATATAGCATTCTTAAATGGCAGCTTTTATCTTTGAATATTTTGATTACATCTTTCTATTCTGAGCAACACAGTAAGTCTTGTTAATATCAGTTACCATGTGTAGAAATATTTTTCTTGTGGTAAGAATTTTTAATATCTAATCTCTTAGCAACACTCAAATATGTAAAGTAGTATTACTAACTATAGTCATCATGCTGTAGATTATATCCTCAAGACATTTAGTTTATAACTGGGAGCTTATAAATTGATCCCCTGTACCCATTTTGTCTGCCCCACCCCATCCACCTCTGGCAACTAGTTCTGTGGTCTTTGAACATTGTTTCATGTTGTTGTGTTTATATTTTAGAGTCCACATAAACTGAAATCATATGGTATTTTGCCTTTCTCTGATTTATTTTACTTAGTTTAATGCCCTGAAGGGCCATCCACACTGACACAAATGGCAAGATTTCATTCCTTTGTGTGGGCAAATCATATATATATATATATATATATATATATATATATAGGGTTACATTAAAGCTATTTCAAGAGATAGTCAATAAATTAGTACCTAAAATATTGTACATTTGGGAGGGATGAATATATGTCATAACCACTAGCATGCTCATGAAATACTGAAAGATCAATATATTTTATAACTATAAGATAAAATGTAATTTATTCAAGTGCTAAATGAATATATATATACATTTCATCCACCGATATTTCAACATTTACTGATAAGTTCTAAGGACAATCAGGATGATGAAGAGCGTTTTAGAATATATAAGAGAAACTTCATGTCGAAGTAGACTTCATATAGAAGTCTTAGAGAATGCTATGATTTGTAGGGTGGGAAAACAAGTACAGTAACAAAAGCCAATTACTCGTAAACAATCTTGAAGGAAAATCTTTAAGAGGCTAATTCCAAGTTCACTTTTTCATTTTTCCTTGTAACTTTTTAGGGACTCAAAGCAGCTAGCAGAGGTCACTAAGAAGAATCACCAATAACTAGAATCCTAACACTTTAGGGAATTGGGGTATCAAAAAACAAATACATTGACCTGAACTTAAGACCCAATTACCAAGGTTCTGTGAGAGTCTCTTCTATATTTGCCTACTTCCCAGAACACACACAATTTTATGAAGCAATTAATTCCCCACTCTATTTCAGAATATTTCACAGATAGGAATTGAAGTATACAAAGAATTGTAAGTATGTAGATAAATATTTCAATTTCCTGCCTATAAAAACAGAAAATCCAAGAGGAAATGTCAGCATAACACAACATATAATTTTTATATTTCAAACCTAGGCAAGCTGTAAGGAGACTAAAATTCAGAGCTTCTTAGGTCACAAAGCAATTTAAAAGCAGAACCTGGTCAAGAAATTCAATCTGCTGCTTCTTAAGATCTTTCTAGTATGCAATGACTGTCTCTTATACTCTAATCCAAAGAACTCTATTTTGTGCCTTACAGAAAGAACTAAATGCTTTGTTTCACAGCCTTTTAGGAAAAAAAAGTTTAATAATCTCCTTTTCGCTTTCTCTGTGTATTGTAATTCTTTCCAATAAATCAAGGTCAACATAGCTACTTTATGTAGCTTTAAAACTTGTAAGAGGTTAATTGGAAGATCTAACATAAATCTTTAGCTAAACATACCATTCCATCCAAACACCACCATTCTCTTCCTTGCTAGTTTTCATGAAAACTGCATTTTCATTTCTGTTATCTATGCACCCTCTGCTTGCAGAGAGCTCTGCTTATGCAGAAGATACATATGGAAATTCTACATGGTCACTATTCCATCAAAGCACTTTCAAAGGAGAAACTGCAAGCATTGGGTGCTCTCTAAAATTGAAAACTCATTCAGAATTGGCATTGCTGGTCCCTCTTGATGTATGAAACTCTGTCCACCAATCATTGACTTAGTGCCATGTTTTCTTTTTTCTTCTTTTTTTGCCATTTCTTTTGGAATTTATTAAAATAATATTTATCCAGCTGTGAGCTTATCCATCATATTTATATTTTCAGTGGAAGTTCTTTGGTTACTACTTTAATAGATAAAATTATTGTGTTAGTTTACTTAAATAATCCATGCCCAATGACAGTTCATTAAAAAGTCTTTGTCTACAGAAGTTGCTCCATTAACAGTTTATCAGAAGCTAATATTAATTTTCTTCATATCAACTTTTCAGTTGAAACTTAATGTAGTTAGAGATGGTTTTTGCCAGCTATGTAAGATTCTAAGCTTAATAACATGTTTCCTCTAGTTAATTTTTGAAATTACTACTAAACAGTAAAATAATTTCTATAATCAAAAGTTCCCAATCAATAAGACCCCAAAGCACTGAATCCTGTTGGTTGTAATACCCAGAGGACACACTATAAAAAATTTAATGAAACTGCAATTATTTTTATCAAGTAATCCTTTAATTTTCATGAATGATTTAAATCAATATATAAGAAATACTAATATAAAATAAACAGAAGTAAAATATTAATAATAATAAGTTAAAAATCAGTCAATGAAGGCATGTGATTGAAATTATGCCAGAAAATCGTAGCTTGAAAGAACTACTGTAGTTAAGCTCAAAGACTAGCCAGGAGCTTCCTGGCTACCATGGCTACCAAATGCTGAAAGTGGAACCATTCTTTATTATACATGCATTTATATGTATGTGTCCCCACAAGGCGATAGTGTGATGTAACCACAAAAGTATGAATTTTTGAGTCTTGAAATAGTTTTCCTTACATAGCCTAATATTACATTTATAATAAATTTAACTTCTCTTATTAAAATCAATTGTTCTTAATTTTTAATGTACTGCATAATTCGTTGAAAATATGTTTCTAAGCAGAAAGTATAATGTGCTCATTTATTTCTTCACTGATTAATTATACACAAAGACTAGGTAAGCTAATTTATCCAGGACCCACTTGAAGCAGCTTTACGTGCATGATGCTATTTAGTCCTCACAGCAGTCCAGGAAAGAAACTAATACCACATCCATGATATGACTGAGGAAACTAAATTCAAAAAGATTAACTCACACTGGTAAGGGGTATATTTGGAATTTAGATTAGATTTGGAATTTGCCTAAGTGCAAATTAATACTTTTAACACTGCATGATGTGGTCTCATAACATACCTGATCCTTTATTTGGACCAAAACTTAAAAGAAAGTATATAATCAGAACCAAACTATGGCCCTTGAATTTTAAATTGACACTTCTCGTAACCTCACTAACCATACTAGAGCTATGTCAGGTACATCTTGGATTTCATTAACTAATTAACAAAACTTCAACTACATGATCAGTAAGTAGATATGTACCAAATGGCAGCAGCATGCAGAGCATAGAATATAAAGAACAAGGCAAGAAAAATAAATCATCTCTAATATTGAACAGTGACAGTCACTAAAAATCTCAAATACAGGAAATAAAGGCAAAAATTACCTGTAGATTTTTAAACCTTTTCCTTCCAGGCCACTGAAGAATTTCTGTTCACCTAATGCCATATCAGCTTTCCTGATTAATTTCTAAGTCAGAATTAATGCCCTAATACTAAGGACCGCTAATTGATTCCTTACTGATTTTACCATTAAATTCTACATCATTAAGTTAAATCTATACTTATGTAAGAGTCATTGCTGTTTTGCTCCTCATAATTATTTATATATTTATCATCACTTTGTACCAGAAAGGATATAGAGTGGCTTATAAGGAAACATAAAATATAAATTAGCATCATTAAAAGTTGGTTGAAAGAAAAAATGGAGGGCCTCCCCGGAGGCGCAGCGGTTGAGCACTGGGTTGCAAAGCTGCCCAGAGCCTCTGCAGCACCAGTTCGATCCCAGGCCACTGGGCGAGGGTCCCACATGGCGCGACAGACCTCTCCTGTCTGGCCCGCTGCTCCACTCAGCAGTGTACTTCATCAGTCTACCTATGCTGCTCTCCCCTCTGGCTCTGGTGAATTCGCTCATCTCACCCTTCTGTGCTTCTGACTGTACCCAGTGCTTGTGTAAATAAATAAATATTTTTTTTAAAGTTTAAAAATTAATTTTTTTTTAAATGGAGACAAAATGAGCTACATATCATTGTGGGGGGCCAGAAATTTCCAGTATCCAACTTAAAATAGAAAAACTTATTTAATAGAATTCACAATTCCAAGGGATTTTTTTTCATTGCTTGGAATTAAATACAGTTATCCATGGCATTAACTTATTTTGGAGATTTCTCCAAACATGTGATGAAACATAGTACCTGATAATCAACTACATTCTTTATTCACACAAGATATGCAACAATATTTTCATAGATCTAGTTTTTATTGTTCTGGGAATAAAAGAAAAATATTGAGTTACATGTTTATAATCTCTGGTATCCTCTGAGAGAATAGATTGTTGATTGTTTAACAAATTCCCTAGCCCTTCTCCAGCATACAGGCTTCAAAGGTACTGGAAAAGCAGGAAAGCTGAAACTCATCCTTCAGGGTAGATTCATCTATTTAATAAAACTCTGAGTGAGAAAGGAACAAGAAGAAATACAGGGAGTCTGTGTGTGCCAGTTAAATAAATAAATAAATAGCTTTCAGGGGCCTTACAGAGGAATGGGAAAGGGACATTCAGTAGCTGTTGCATGTGGGGAATCTTGAAAATGAATAAGGAAAAAACTGGGCCTCCCTGGTGGCACAAGAGGTTAAGCACAGCACTATGAAGTGGTCTGCAGCTTCTGCAGTACGAGTTCGATCCCCAGCCCGCCAGGGAGATATCCATGCGGTGCAGCAGACCTCTCCTGTCTTGCCCACTGCTCCCCTCCCAACATTGTTTTCTGTCAATCTGCCTGTTCTGCTCCCCACTCTGTCTCAGTGAATCCTCTCACCCTCTCGCAACTCTGGCCTATACCCCAGTTCTTGTATGTATAAATAAATAAATCTTAAAAAAAAAAGAATAAGGAAAAAACTAAGAAAGCTTTACTGTGTGGTATGTAATGATTCCCCTTAGGCTATTTGATAAGATGGACTAGTAAAGATTTAAATTTCTTTTCAATTATGCCACTTTGGTATGTATTTGAATGTGAAATGTTACCAAAAGAGGACCATGAGATGACTGGCTTTATGTAGCTGATATTCTAATGTCCTCAACATAGAATAATAGCATTCCAGGCTTCCTGTAGTTGCAACCATCTGTCCACTGTCTCACAGTGGACGAGAAGTGACTTTTCCATCTGTCCAGAATTCACTTATAAAAGAATGGGACTTTTTAATTTTTTTAAATCCCTGAGGTTTTGTTTCAAAAATTACAAAGAGCATAATGGAGAAATCTGAACTCAAATGAGCACATCCACCAAACTTAATTTTTGAAGTAGCTCAAATCTTTCTAGAGAAGCAGAACCTCTCAGTGACTATGTACTGATTTAGTGTAGCGCTTCCAGCCTTCCTCATAATTTTTCATATGATAAAGTTTGCACTGTTACATTTAGATGATGAAAATTTATGTGTGAACTGTTAGAAACACCAGTTTAAAGGAAGAAGGATTCGTATACTAGACTGGACAATTCTCTTACTCCCTACCCTCTCTTCCACCTTCCCCATCCTGTTCTCCAAAACCCAGTGAGCAAGCACAATTTGAACATTCTATGCTTTAGGCAGCAGCACCACCACATTGAGAAGCTTTGTCAAGGAAACATTCCCACAGAGGGTTTGATAGCAGGTGTGGTACCACAGAACTTGGTGGGAACACATTTTGAAAGATCTCAGAAATAACCTGGGGAGTGTTGGCTGGAGAGCAGAAGTTTCACAGTCACGCAGTTGAAGCCTACAGACCCCTGAATTAAGAGTTTTAATATCAGTGTGACCTGCTAGGCTCATTCAGAGCAGTAAGGGAATGACTAAGTCATATACAAAATGGAAATAATGTCACCTGGCATGCTTATATCTCCACATTGCTTTGAATATACAAAGAGGAAATGTAGAAAAAGGCCTACCATAATTATAATGTACTCTATAGGGATACAGTAATAATTAACTTCCAAGTTTTAAGACATTACTTATAAACTGGGTACAGAATTAACCTGATCATGAATATCTAAATTGCCATGAGCTGCAGGGAATGTACTTCTAAAAATATATAACAAATTATTTAAAGACTCTGGAATAAAGCACGGGGATTTCTTATTCTTTTTATTCAAACATTGAATTTCGCTTTGTTTATTTATGTCCAGTCCTAGTCTCAACTATTTGCAAATTTTTCTTTGCAGAAATCTTTCCTTACATGGTCTTTATGTCACACACTGGACTCAGGTTCTGAGTCCATTTCCTTCTGTTTTTCTAACATGCCATCCCTCCTACCCTCTTCAGATGGAAAAATAAGTCTTCCTCATATACTTCATATACTTTTCATTTAAGATCTGTCTTCAACACTTATTTGAAATATGACAAAGGACTTTATTTAACAGACTGTAACAAAATATCCTAGGAGGGAAATGAGCAAAAGATAGCAAAGATTCGGGAAGATCTTCTTAAAATATTGTGAGAAAAAAAAACAACAACACTTTCTTTAATCCCACTGGTCTTTTTTTTTTTTAAATAATAAATTTTATTTTTATATTCCCCCATACAACTGCACATGCCCCATTCTGACCCCAATCCCTCCCCTCCCGGCCCCCACCCCCCAAAATGTGTCTCTGGTTCATAGTTTTTTGTTGATTTTGATTTTCACTTTCTTATAGTTATTCATTTTCCTGATCCCTTATTTAAGTTTTCTAGATTCCTGCTATGAGTGAGACCATCCGGTATTTTTCTTTTTCTTTTTGGCTTATTTCGCTGAATAGTGTTCTGAGAAATGTGATGGTAATGATATATGATGGGTTGTATTTATTTATAACTAAAACACTAAAAATGATAAAGGCAGGAAATAGTACCTGTTACTTACCTGATAGATAATAAATACCTAAAGTAATTTGGCCACAACATTCATAGGATTTCTCACATTAATCCCAAGGAAACCACAATTTTCAATTTTGTTCGTTCAAGTCTAATCAAAACATTATAACACTCACAAAACTTAAGCATGGTTCAGACTAATTCCAAAATGTTCACACTCCTAACTATCCTCCCTTAAGTTCTCTAAAGATCTAAATGATATACAAGAAGCTCATTTAGCTAAATCAGTATGAAAGATTGGGATTGCTGTCAAATAACAACTCTTATCAGCACTGTAAAATACAGATATGCTTTAATAAATTTTATTCATCTAGGTAGCGTGGACATCTGTAAGAGGTATGCTTGCTTTGAAATATGTCCCACAAATTTGAGTGCTACATGGCACCTACATAAAGTTACCTTTTGGTAAAGAAACAGTCATTCTCCAAAATCTTGAAATATTCCTCTACAATATAGGCAAAGGTCATTTTCATTCAGTATGACCCAAGCAGCATTGACATTGTAATATCTATATTAGAATGATGATTCATTCCTCTAGGATGTTAGTCAAATAGGGTTCTGATTACTAATTCAAATAAAAATGTAGGGAGGGAGCATGAAGTATCCGTAAAAAATTGTTTACAGCAACTATAGTTATTCAAGTTATTTCTACAGAAAGTCTATCCCCTGGGCCAATGTTTCTTTGGCATTTTTTTTTTATTACTACATAGCTCAAAAGTGCCTTTCATGCTCAGCAAGCACATAATAGGCAAAGAACTGATAAATTGAAAATGCTATCATAAGATTATAAATCAAAAATTCTATAAAATTTGGCTTATGTGCCCAAACATGTCAAAAATATGATGTACTGTATCAGTTATTCACCATCAACAAAGGAAAGTTGAAAGTGTTATATTTTAATCCTGATTTTTACTCATATAGACTTTCCCCATCATATTTATCTGAATGATACTTATGTACAGCCTTTCCCCAATACATATTTTTACTAAAACATAAAAAAATAGTGGTTTAACTTCACATCTAAAACACTTGTCCAATAAAAATTATCCCCAATTAAAATTTCCCCTCTAAAAGTAAATGAAATTTACATAATTCTTAACCATAGACCAATGATATTTAAAGGAACCTCTGTTCAATTGTTTCAAGTTGACCATGAGATGGGACTTCTCTCATAGACTGCAACACAAGAAGAAACTGATGAAGATAATCTAACAGACTCTTTGTTAGGGGAAAGGATTAAGTATAAGGAACACCTCGGGAAAGAGTCATTTATAATCATTTTCTCTCCACATAATTTAAAGCTGTGGACCAGGAGCCAAATGATGATAGTGGAGGCACCTCCCATTAAGTAAGAATAGAGAAAACCAGCACTAACATAAGCAACACAGACCTAATTATTTCCATAAATCTCCTCCCCAATACTAATATAAAACATCAACACAATGATGCTGACAAGAGCAGTCAGGGATGTGATAGAAAATTTAGATTAGCACTTTCTCTTAAACACATATCACAGTGACTGCTATATATGAAAAATGCAAATAGGACTAGACAGAATCACGACAGTACAAGTTTGGAAATCAGAATGGCAGGAAACATTTTCAGAATATAATAACATACTAAATGATAAATTTACATTCATGACAGTAGCTCAGAATTTTTTAACATTTACATTAAATCCATTATCCAATTTTGTCCTCAACCAACCTATATGGATGAAATTATTTCTCTATTTACAAGCAAGGAAACAGAGTCTTTCACAGGTGTGTCAAGGTTACAACTAGTTTAATGGCTGGGCCATAATGTCTTAATTTTCATTTCAGTGTTCTTTAGCACTTTGCCAATTATGAAGCTCTGTGAGTGTGTGTGTGAGTGTGTGTGTGTGTGTGTGTGTGTGTGTGTGTGATGAACATTGATGCAAAATCTTCAACATCTCAGCAAATCAATTCCAGCAATATATTAGAAGAATTATTCACCATGAGCAAGTGGGTTTCATTCCAGGGATGCCAAGACTGGTTCAACATATGCAAATCAATCATTGTTATCATTGTCATTCACCACATAAACAAAAAGTCACAGTGAATGGGGTTTTGAAAGCAGGCCTGGAATGGGGTTTTGAAAGCAGGCCTGGAATCTGAGGATGCCAGGCAAGCTCTTTCTAGATTCTTGCCTTAATTGAGGAAAGAATTTGACACAGAGACCAAAGTTACAGAAAGGCAAGAGATTTGCTGATAGGTAGGAATAAGGACAGAAAAGCTCTCCGAGTGGAGAGGGGTCCCAAGTGGGTAGCACTGACAGGATGAGAAGCAGGTGCTTATATAGGTACAGTGGGCAAAGATTGGGGGATTGGCCACTGGGTGTCTCTAAATTGTGTCTCTTGCTGATTGGCTGGGCCCAGTGCAGGGCTTCTAGGCTACCAAGGTCCACGGAGTTTGCCCACATTACCTGACATATCTTTACAAACCAGCTTTGGTCTATTGCTTTAGCATTGTGACACTGCTTTGGTGTACTGGACATTCCACTCTTTACTGGGTTGTTTTTTTGTTGCTGTTTTTTTTGGGGGGGTGGAGGTGAGTACCCTCCTGGTCTGAGTTTGTTCTCCAATCAGACTGACAAAGGAACTAGGGCTTGGGGAGGGAAGGACACCCTACTAGTTCCAACTGAGTGTTTATCAGGCTGTTAAGTGAACTTAGGTGTTTCCTAACTGACTCCCTATACACATTTCCTAGCTTCCTCCTTCAACATGATCACATCGATAGATGTGTTAAAAACTTGATAAGATTCAACACCCATTTATGATAAAAACACAGATAAACATAATAGGCCATATATACAAGCCAACAAACACCTTTTACAATGTTGAAAAACTGAAAGCATTTCCCCTGAGATAAGGAGCAATCAAGGATGTCTCCTGTCACCACTACTGTTCAACATAGCATTGGAGGTCCAAGGCAGAGTAATCAGGCAAGAAAAAGACATAAAAGAATCCAGATAGAAAAAGAAATATCACTATTCACAGATGACATAGTAATACACATAGAAAACCCTTAACACTCTAGCAAAAAAACTATTAGAAATAATAAATGAATAAAGTGGCAGGATAAAAAATCAAAATGCAACACAACAAAAGAAGAACTCTTGCCATAGTGCAACCACATGAAAGGATCTATAGGTGATAATGCTAAGTGAAATCAGTCAGAAGGAGAAAGACAAATATCACATAGTTTCACTTATGTGTGTAATATAAAGAAACATAAAAGGGTCAGTCAAGACAAAAACAAACCCTGGAAATCTGATTGCAAAAACAGGGTTACCAAAGGAGAGAGGAGTCACAATGTACTATAGTGGAGAACTTTGTTAGGTGGGGTGTGATAGTAACACCTGAAGAGGGTGATATTATACTGTAAATCATATATATCTTTGTAAATAAATGTTGCTGCAATAAAAGAAAAAAGCCTACAAGTACATGAAAAAAGTGTTCAACTTTATTTATTTTAAGGAAAATGCAAATGAAAACCACAATGAGATATCACCTCACCCCTGTGAGAATGAACTATATCAAAAAGACTAGAAATAACAAATGTTGTTTAGGACTTGGAAAAAAGGAAACACTCATTCTTTATTGGTGAGAATGTAATTTGGTATAGTCTCCATGGAAATTGGCACCAATTCCTTTAAAAAATGAAAACGGAAATACCATATGATTCAGTAATATCACTACTAGGTATTTACCCAAAGAATGTGAAATTACTAATGTGAAAAAATGTATACACTCCTATATTCATAGTAGCATTATTCACAACAGCCCAGGCAAGGAACCAACCTAATTGTCCATCAAAAGACAACTGAATAAAAAATTGTGGAATATATATGGAACAGAAAACTACTGTATATTTAAAAAGACAAAGTAGTGCCTTCTGAGATAAAATGGGATGGATCTTCAGGAGAATATTATAAGTGAAATAAGTCAAAAAGAAAAAGACAATTACTGGACGGTCTTGCTCATTTGCAGGATATGAATAACCAAAGAAAAACAGCTGGCAAAACAGGACTAATTCTTGGACTCTATGATCAATATATTAGTCACCACATAGGAGGGAACATGGAATGACAAGGAATGAGGGGTTGGGGAGGAAAGGTGATAGGATTGTGGCACTGCAGAGCTGGTGGAAGACAAGAGAGGCATGTACACATATGCAGGTGTGAAGTTGTACTCCCAAAATTATATAGTTATGGGTCTCCCTGGTGGCACAAGGGGTTAAGACACAACCTTAAGAAGCTATCCATAGCCACTGCAGCACGAGTTCGATCCCCAGCCAGGGAGCTACCCACATGGCTCAGCAGACCTCTCCTGACTCACCTGCTGCCCCTTTCAGCAGTATATTTCAGTAGATCCACCTGTTCTGTTCCCCACTCTGTCTCTCGTGAATCCTCTCACCCCCCACAACTCTGGCCTGTACCCCAGTTCTTGGATGTATAATTGAATAAATCTTTAAAAATAAAATATTTTTAAAAATTATATAGTTATTTAAACTAAGGCAGGTCAGTAAAAATTGAAAGAAAATAGTTTGAGGGCCTCCTTGGTGGCACAGGCAGTTGAGTGCCGCACCGTGAAGCTATCTGCAGCCTCTTTAGCGCAGGTTCGATCCCCGCAGGCTGGCAAGAATCTCACATAGCGAAGTAGACCTCTCCTGTATCGCCCACTGCTCCCCTCAGCAGTATATTTCCTCAGTCTGCCTGTTCTGTTCCCCGCTCTGTCTCTGGTGAATCCTCTCACCCTTCCACGCATCTGGCCTCTACCCCGGTTCTTGTATAAATAAATCTTTTTTAAAAAGTTTGATTTTTAAAAATCTTTAATTGTTGTATTGGTAATTAAATATCATTCTCAGTTCTCAGCTAAGACATTGAAGGCCCGGGCCTCCCTGGTGGTGCAAAGGTTAAGCACAGCACTGTGAAGCTGTTTTCAGCCTCTGCAGCATGAGTTCAATCCCCAGCTGGCCAGGGAGCTATCCCCATGGCACAGCAGACCTCTCCTGTCTCACCCGCTGCTCCCCTCAGCAGTGTATCTCAGTGGATCTGCTGTTCTGCTCCCCACTCTGTCTCTGGTGAATCCTCTCACCCCCCACACTTCTGGCCTGTGCCCCAGTTTTTATATGCATAAATAAATAAATCTTTAAAAAAAAGACATTTAAGGTTTTCCATGTTCTGGCACTTTCTAACATTGTAGACCATGTCCTATTCTGTGATCCAAACATACAGGATATTTTATTATTTTATTACAACTTCTTCACTGAGGTTTGTCCCAGGTAGAACAATCTCAATCACTCCTTGTTAAAATGATATCTGATCTGGGCCTCCCCAGTGGTGCAGCAGTTGAGCACTGGGCTGCGAAGCTTCCTGCAGCCTCTGCAGTGCCAGTTTGATCCCTGGCCGCTGGCAGAGGGTTCCACATGGCGCCACAGACCTCTCCTGCCGTGGGCGCTGCTCCCTCAGCAGTGTATTTCGTCAGTCTGCCTGTTCTGTTCCTGGCTCTGGCTCGGGTGAATTCTCTCACCCTCCCGCGCTTCTGACTGTACTCAGTGCTTATATAAATAAATAAATAAATCTTTTAAAAAAAAAAAAAAAAGGATATCTGTCTTCAAGTTCCAACTTTCATGGATTTTGTCAACTGCCTTTCTGTGTCAATTGCATATCACTTCCCCCTTCAGAATACCTACCAAAGTTTGTCTTATGTTTCTCAGAATTGTCATACTTTGCAAGTAACTACAAGCATCATGGTAACACTTGTTAAAACACATGGGACCAACGATGCATTCATGTAGTCTGCATCATGTAGTCAAAGCCCAAAAAAGTGGAAGAATCAAAACCAAAAAAAGTAGAAGAATTTATATCCTGATTAATGTCCTCTCAATCAAATAAACTCAAATACATATGCCAAAACTTTCAAGATATCAATAGGAATTTCAACTGTTACGAGGAATTGCCATTTATAACCAATTTGTTCTCGTATCTAAGAATTGTTTTTATCACCAACAAAAGCTCTGTACCACTAAAAGGTATAAAAAGCAATTCTCCAATATTTAGAACAGGTTTCTTTTCTACAAATTTTAAAAATCGCTAAGAAATCAGAAACAAGTTTACAGAATTTTCCCATAGCTAATAATCTATTTTATTATACAGAAATGTAATATAGCTCTAGAAATTGCCAAAAGAGTAATTCTATACCCTTAACAGATATATTTTTAAAGGAATTTTACAAATAACTGATAAAGAAGTCACAAATAAGCTTATGGACACATATTTTGACATGTTAATTATGAGAATAACAAAATAAACAATTCACATGAAAATAATTCTAGATATCAAAACATCCTTCTATAAATAGCACATCTTATCATCTGTGGAATGAATACATTAGGGAAAAGATGATATTGAGAGAATATCATTTTGATTACCAAACAAAGGATAATTTTTCAGATAAAAATGTTTATGTGCTCATAAATAACACATATAGGGTATTGCAAAGATGTAATTTTATTGGGCTTTTCTTTTAACTTGCTTAAACGACATAGGCTATATTTCAACCACTTAGAAAAGAATTATGGAAATAATTAGAGAAATTTACAATTAAGAAATTGTCAAATAAAAGTCTTTATTAGCATCCTAAACTGTGAGAGCTCATCTGATAACACAACTATGAACTAATAAGTATTATGTTTATTTCAGATATAAATTTTCATTTAGACTATTTCTAAACCAAAACAAGAGAACAGAAAACACTAATTACTAACGATAACATGTTAAAATAGTGACATCGTAAACACATGTTGTAAAAAAACAAGAATTATCAATAAAATAAAACTAAATTTTATGGCTATCTTCATTAATAAAGACACTGATGTGCCTTTAAATAACAGGTCAAGAAATGTTTAAAAATAAATTTGCATTCATTGCTTTATTCAGTCTTTATGACAAGGTATGCTTGAAAGAGGGCATTGTTAACTCCATTTATGAGGAAATTGAGGGGAATATGTTAAATGACTAAGATTCCATGTCTAATGGTTGGGAACTAGAAAAAATCCACTCCTTGTTCTGCTACGCCACTCTCTGTCTCTATACACACAAAATGAAACAATGCAGACATTTAATGGAAAAAATCCTAAATGGATTATCTAATTAGATAAGATAATAGTGCAACATACATCACCCTTTCCTTCAAACCAAGAGAAGATTTTTTCCAATCTTCTCTACATGCCTCTGGAGTAATTCTGTCATCAATTGCAAATAAATTAAAGCACTTTCTCATATTTAGGGAAGAATGTAAATGAATAGCTGCAAAATAACTGGTCTTCTGAAATTTGGAAACCAATGTTATTTGAATATTTCCTTTGCCAAGGAGCACATGTGTCAACTGAGATATTCTGGAGTTATGATTCAAATTTCATTCTTTTACACAAACAATGGTACAGTAACTATATTCAGAAAATTCCTTTTCTTAAGGTAGACACATTTCTGATGTAGTAGTCTATCTTCAGAGTTAAAAAGGATAAATTAAAAATCAATGTCAACTAACAAACTGATAACATTTTACTTTTATTAATGAGAAATCATTTAAATCTATTTGTGAAATTTGCATTTTCATTTCCCCAAATAATTTAAGAATTAACAAACAATTGTTGTGTAAGTTATACATGATATTATCAAAATTTATTTATTATTGTTAAAAGAGTACATTTCAAATGTCTGAATTTTTAATTATTTTAAAGCATAACAAAACATTTTTTTTTACAAAAGCAGTCATAAATTTAATTTAATTATTCACAGAATTGAGACAATTTGTTAGGATCCTGGACTCATGAGACAGATTGCCTGGGTTCAAATCCCTGCTCTGCCTTTTCTAGCTGTGCAACTTTGGAAAGTAGTTGAACTTTTCTGTTCCACACTGAAAATTGAAGAATATTATTATCTACCTCATATGAGTTTTAAAAGAATTACGAGACTAATATGTATAGCACATAAATAATGTTTTCTAACAGATCTTAATGATTTCATAGTACTGTCATAGAACACTAAACTAAATGGAAAAATAGTTGATTCCTCCTTTTATTGCTAACAGAGTATAATGTTTGCTGTTTATTTTTTGTCTCAATTAATGTAAAATTTGCCTTTAATCAATTGTTGTTTTCATTTTTAAGAAAATTAACTCCATTTGGGGCCTCCGTGGTGGCGCAAGGGTTAAGATGCAACCTATGAAGCTATCCGCAGCCACTGCAGCACAAGACATGGCGCAGCAGATCTCTCCTCACTCACCCCCTGCTCCTCTTAGCAGTGTACTTTGGTCAATCTGCCTGTTCTGCTCCCCACTCTGTCTCTGGTGAATCCTCTCACCCTCCACGCCTCTAGCCTGTACCCCAGCCCTTGTGTGCATAAATAAATCTTTAAAAAAAAAAAAAGAAAAAAGAAAAAGAAAGGAAACTAACTCCATCTCATTTACTATAAAATAATGGAGTATGTCACAGATACAGTGTACATGTAAATGCCTATTTCACAATGAAATAACACAACCTTTATCTTATCACTTTAGAACATTGCCTGACAGCTATTCTTCACTAAAGAAAAGTCTAGGGAGTAGAAAAGGAAGATAAATTCTTTATAATCCTCTGAATCAAAAGCTATCAGCAAAATCTATGGAGCATACTTATGGATTGACAAGAAAGACAAGGTCTTTCACTAGTACTAAAAAGAAAGAACTAAAAATTTTGAGATACTACTACTACTTTGAAGGTTGCAGGATGTTACATTTAACAGTGAGGAATGTCAGTAAAAACCGAAAAATATTCTATTATAAATTCAGCCATGGAACTTTTTCTGTATAATTATAATTTCATGAATAACTCATGAAGTTAATTTCTTTCTACAACCCAGTATTTCAGAGGTTTTTTTTTAATACACCAACCTGCATCTGCTAACACTCTCATAGAACATATTTTAAAAATAAATAAGCGCCAATTACAATAATACATCAGCTTCAAAAGACTAACCACAAGGGCACTTTTCCCATAGTCACATGGGGACCATGTAGACCTCACAGGCTTGGTGTTTTTAGGTACATTAAGCACTCAATTTACAATACAATCATTCTTTGGACTCCTTTAATAAACTGAATATTGATTTCATCTTAGATTGCTTACAAATCTTAATAAATTATGTTTTTCATTACCAAATGAAGGAAGTCAATCAGATTAATAACACTTCTGACACATTTTTTTCCTGCTCTTTCTGAATCTCTGGAGTGACTAATAAGGACTTTGCATGTTCTATAAACTAAAAATGGTGCATGCTGAAAAAATCAATGTATTGGTTGTTGGTGACATCAGAATAAAGTTCTAATTTTTATATAAATATAAAAATATATATGTATATTTGTATGATATCACTAATATTGGCACAAACCAACATAATGTGCATTCTAAGGACACATTATCATTTTTGTGCTATTCCTATCAAAAATGCATAGCCTGAACCCAATCATGAAAGCATAAAATATGCACAAAATGAAGGCGGTCTTTCATAAAGTCAAGAAACACAAAGTAAATTTGAGACTTTTCTAGATTAAAGGAGACTAAAGAAACAACAAAATGTAATGCAATGCATGACACTGGACTGGATCCTGAACCATGAAAAAATAAATAGCCTTAATTTGGAGACAGCTGAAAAAATATGAATATGTACAGAGTATATTAAATAGCATTGTATCAGTGTTAAATTTCTTATATTGGGGCCTCCCTGGTGGTGCAAGGGGTTAAGATGCAACCTGTGAAGCTAACTGCAGCCACTGCAGCACGAGTTCAATACCCAGCCAGGGAACTATCCATATGGTGCAGCAGACCTCTCCTGACTCACCCGCTGCTCCCCTGAGAAGTATATTTCAGTCAATCTGCCTGTTTTGTTCCCCACTTTGTCTCTGGTGAATCCTCTCACCCCCCCACACACTTCCAGCCTGTACTCTAGTTCTTGTATGCATAAATAAATAAATCTTTTAAATAAATAAATAAATTCCCTTTTATTGATAAGTATATGGAGATTATTCAAGATAACATCTTTGTTCTTAGAAAATATGTAATAAAGTTTTTAAGGGTGATGGAGCAAGGTGCCTCTAATTTACTCTCCAAAAGTTCAGGAAAAGAGATAGAGAATAATAAAATAAATGCTATACAATGTAAATGATTAACGAATCTGGATAAAATGTATATGGGTAAACAAGTGATACTTTTACTATTCCTACAATGCCTTAAAATTTTGAAATTATATCAAAATTTAAAGTTACCCAAAAATGCATCTATCAAAAAAAAGTACTCTTTGTACAATGCTTAGTTAATCAACAAAGAAAGGATATTTGATCTTTTGAATAGAGGTAATTTCTAATATAGTTTGAAACTTAGAATTTCCTGATTTTATTCTCTGGTCAAATTTATTTTACAAAGTGATACAATATTCTAGATTAATACATTTAAGTAATAGGTACACACAATTAAGTCACAACAATAATTAATGCTATGTATATTTGTAGTAGATACTTATTGGTTTTGCATAAGAGCATCTTTTAGTCCTTCAGAAAATGGCATCTTTTCCCCCCCATGAGCATATTGTCCTCCAATCACTTCGGGTAATTCTATAAAGGCTGTCACTATTATCATCTTATCTGTCGTTCCTCACATATGGGAGCACAACCACATAAACCAATCAGAACACCTGGGCCAGGATTTTACATGGCTCAGGAAGAATTGGTCAGTGTATTTGGCAAGACTGAAATAGAGGAAAGAGGGTAACATCACCCGATAAGAAACAAGAACAATGTAAGTCTATGGTTACTGGGAGCTCTCTTTGCTATCTCACAGAGAAAGTCAGCCCATGAACAGTCAATCAAGAGGAAAGCCAAAGATAGATTTGGTTATATTTCCAAAATAAAGTTTTACCTTACTGAAAAATAATATACATTAGTCTTTTTTGGTTTTAAGGCCAATTCAGAATGAGAACTTAAATATGCATTTTATTGTCTTATTGCAAATTTCTCCTCATAAAAACTTCTCACTACATAAAGAAATGAGTCAACATAATGGCAGTATGTGAGACAAAATTAGCATTGCTGTGATGATTGATGATGGTGTATATTATTCCCTCAGATTCACAGAATAGACACATATATATAACGCCAAGAATAGGACTTGGCATATAATGGGTGTTTTATCAATGAATTAAGGTTCAGGACACTCAGCTCAGATCTCACAAACTACTATTGTGACAAAAATGTATGTGCCCAGCAATAATAAGTGATGAAGAATGTACCTATCAGCTTCACTTTGAAATCTATTTTAAATTTCAGATATAGATCTTTCTGGATCTTCTTATTAAGAAAGCATAAATGCTTCTCCAGTTATGAATATTAGTAAATGCTAAAAAAATTAGCAAATTTAGGTCAAATGACTGTTAATATAATCAGCCATAATAAGGAGGCCTACTTCTAGACACTTCTCATTTTGTTTATATTTATCAACAAGCATTCAGCCCCAATTGTCTTCAAAAATAGATCTTAGAAGATAATTAAATCCTTCATCTAGCTTCCTAGTCAATGCTCTTGTCACTGTAACAAACATCACTAGAGGTGAAATGAAAGTCAGATATGACAGGGAAACTGCTGATGATCTGGGAAAACACTGCTATTCTCTCTTTGATGCTGAAATGTAGATAGATAGATAGATAGATAGATAGATAGATAGATAGATGCATAGATTTTATATGTGATTGTATACAGATATACATATTTATTCTACAAAATAATTCTTCTGTAAATTCCAGATTCTGAAAAATTGAAATAATATATAATCATATATTAACATATATTTATATGTATATTTGTAATACGCATTTTTGCTTCTCCTACAAATATCATGTATAAAAACTTTAATAGAAAACAAGGTAATACATCAAAATGGTTTCTGCAGCAATGTTCCATTTAATATATTTAAAGATAACTGAAGAATTCTGATTACATAGCATCTGCTAAGATTTCAAGGCTCTCTGAATAAATTTCCAAATATCTTATATTTTGAGACAAGTAAATTCTAAATATTGTTTCTAATATCAAAAATATCATTACATTTAATTATTTTCTTCCTAGCATTTAACACAATTTTCTAAATAATTGCTTGTATTTTTGATTGTTTCATTACTCTCACTAAATTCTAAGTTCATGAACAGAAAGACCATGCCTGATGGTGTTGCTAGTCTTTGTTACCCAAGCACTACATCAAGCCTATAGTTGATGCTCAATAAATGTGTATTAAATAAATAAATGGGTTTTCCAACTTGTCCAGTTTCTGTGAATATACTCAGGAAACATATCATTCAACCAAAATGCACTTAGTCCCTACTACTACTTTCAAAAAGCATATTAGAAATATTTCTAGATTAGGGAACTTAGATATCTGTTTGTTACTCAAGCGCTCAATGTGTTTTTGAAAGCACAAAGTATTAAATGGAAATAAATTACATATAATGAAAGTTATTTTGTTTTACATATGAAATATCATAGGGAAAATGTAATAAACAGCAGAATTTAAAGATGTCTTGACTTCATCTTGGTCATTTGTGCTATGTCTTTCACTCACCCAATATTTATTACTTATCTACTTACTGTAGAAGCCAAGCAGCATACTAAGTGCTGGAAATAGCAGGGTGGATGTGACACAAGTTAGTGAGGAAAAACCATGAACAAATAACAAAGGTATACATAATCCAAAACCTCTGTAATAGAAATATGCACAAAAGAGTTACAGCAGCAGAGTTAAATAAACAGGTGCTCTCCCTTGTGAGGAGATCTCAAGTAGAAATATAAATTTGGCTACCAAAATAACATTAAATATCACATACCTTTTTAAAACTTAAAAAAAAAAGTGAAAGGACCAGAAAACTTGAAGGAGGATGGGTGATCAAGCAGAAAATAGGTCAATATTAAATCTATATATTAGGAATAGAGTATATTCTTGGTTTTATAAAATTGGAAAGTTTCTTCTCTTTGAAGCATTGTTTAATGATTCATTCTGAGGAGAAGAAAAATGCAGAAGCAGAATCTGGCTCTAAGGACTTAGTTTTTCTGAGCTTTCTACCAAATATGGCAGCAAGTAATATCAATATACTATCTGCCTTGCCTCCATCCTCCATCTGAAAGATTTTTAAAGTACACCAATGGTGCAAAGCCATGAAGCTGGAGTCACTCTTTCTGTAATGAGAAGAGAGGTCATCTTCTCCCCACAGCTGGGTCACTGGGGCCATGAGTCACTATTCTAAGTTGAAGGGGAATAAATAGAGGTATTATGAACATTTTTATTGCTTTCAGTACAGTGAAAATTATTGGCCTGTTGTGTCTTCTAATCACAACTATCTTACTTCATATTCTTTTCTGAGGGACAGTGCTTGCCTACTCTTTTATACAAAGCTCAGAAAACAGGATTTCTAAATAAAAAGACTTTAGGCAGGAGATTTGTAGACACTATACACTCTCCCATGTTACAGAGACACATTTTATTTCTGGAAAGGGCCTTGAAGATCAGAGACTTTGGCTTACTTGAGAATTAGGGTCACCTGCTATTAATTAATGGCAACATGGGATAGCTCAGGCACTTGGGAAGGAGCTTCATTCAAAGGTTATAAAACATGAAATAAGTGCATGAATGTTCCAGTACATAGAATGTTTAGAGACCAACAGGAAGTTTCATACAACTGGAACATAAAAGAAAGGAATAGAAGAAGCAACAAATGATGTTGAAACTTTAGCACAAACTTGCAAAGATTTACATTCCAGGATAACAAGATTACTATGATTTTATCCTACTAGCAATGAAGAATCAACAACACTTTCAAAGCAGAGAAATGAAAGTGGTTTTTGGATGATAAGCCTGGCGCAGCAAGAAGATGGATTGAAAAAGAGAAGACTCTGGAGGCAAGGGAGACAATTTAACTGGAAAAGAAAATTCAGTCTGAAGAAGTGAGTTAACACTGCTGGACTTAACTGTGGAATTTCTTTGCTTAAAGAACAGAATAGTCTAGTTTGGCTTTATCTAGATCAGTCTGAAAAGTTATCACCTAATAGTATTTAAATTTCCTGAGTCTGTCTACTCACTGATTTATATTTAGAAGTAAAATCTTTCCAGTTATCAAATGTTTAAGCACTGCATGTATATATGTCTTAGGAAATCACTGTTCTTACTTTTGAAATTAAAAAACATCTACAAGTAATATAGTGTCCAAGTAGGGAAATTAAAAGGCACTGTGCTGTAACTCTGGCCATGAAAAAAGCAAGAAAAGGAAAATTAATGTTGGTCTAGAGAGCAGAGTTATCAGATATTGTTTCAAAGAAATGCCAAGAGATTTTTAACCAACACAGGAACAGTCACCAAAGAGAACATGATGGGAATTTAATTTAATGTTCCATCTGTAGGATATAATGGTTTTATTGTTTTCCAATATCAGTGAAATCTGTCAAGCCTCTGTTACTTCATTGAGCAGTTAAGACCACAGAAGAAACCACTCAGAAACTTCTGTTAAGGCAACAGCAACTTCCAGAAACTCTAAGTTATCTGAGCTACTTTAAACATTTTCTCTTATCTCACTTGAAAGGTGCCTGAAAAATGATAACTTGGAAGAGCAGTTGAAACCATTTAAAAAACTTTAAGCATTTGTTTGTTCCCTTAAACTCTAAGAGTTCTCTGAACCATCTTATTTTTTTTCCAGATAGAATAGGTATGGAAATATTGCCAAAGGAAAGGAAAGACTGGAAAATTTACGTTTATCATAAGTAATAAGATTCCATCTTTTTAAATCATCTGAAAACAATGTTATGTAATATTTGAAAATTCATTTAAGAGGTAGTACTAAGTAGCTAATTTTGAGGAGAGACTAAAAGAAGAAAGCAAGTAAAAGAAGAAAGCAAGCTTTTTTTTTTTTAGCAATTCATCTGACATACTAGCTGGAATTTAAGAAAATGAGAAATATTTTTTTTTTAATCCTTAAAAATAAAAAGTAAATTTTGGAACTGAAAAGAGTTTTGTTCTGTACTGTAACAATAAATTCCTTTACAATTTAATTAATGTGTAAGTGGCATAAATTCCACTATGGAGTTAAGAGGCAAAAACAACTGAGGTATTTAACAGTGTTTGCTTTGTAATTTGGGTATTAAAAATCCAAGAGTGTATGAATTGCTGTTATCTATGCCATAAAAGAAAAAGCACTTCACCAAATTGTTGTCTTTATCTCTTCTTATCCCCTGATTTCCCCCTATCTGAACACCTATTCCACTTCTCCAAAAGAAAGTTTTTATTATTTTTAAACTGAGTTATTAAAAATTTCTCTCTCTTTTTTTTTAAGCATCAAAAAACTTCTGTGTGAGAACAAAAGCTAAAAGCAATCGTGGCCAAAACCAAACTTCCTCACCAGTCAGAGCCAAATATGAATTATTCTGGGGGAAAAAAAAATCACCATAACCATCAGCTGACTGATTATAGTGCGCTCTCTTACCTTTCTCATTGCAGGATTTCCACACTAATGCAAATTTCTGTACTTTATCATTCCAGAAACCCCTTCCAACTCCAGAGAATTATTATGAGTACACATATTTTAAGTATGGAAAAAGAATGTTGATCATATACTTTCTAACTAAGGATTCAAGTTTGCAGATCCCAGGTCACAGAAGCAGTACTCCTGGGAAGAATATCAATATTGACAGGAGGAAGGAAGCAAAGAAAGACACCAGTCCTCTGAAGCACAGATTCTCATACAGCAAGCAGCAGAATCAACTAGAGGTCTTATTAAAGCATTTAATGCTGAGTGACATCTCCAGTCTTTCTGTTTCAGTAGGCTTGGGATGGAGCCCGAGAGTCTGCATTTCTAAATAAGTTCCCAGGTGATGTCAAAGCTGTTGGTCCAGAGACCACACTTGAATCAGGCAGTTTCCAAATACCACCTTTAAATTACTTCTAAGTGGAAGAAAAGTGTATAAGATCATTTAGGAAATTTGTCTCTGACTTCCTAATGTAATTCTTTATTAACAATTCCCTGTGAACTATATACAAGGACTATATATAATTAAAGTTGCTACTAGTGTGTCTATAGTAGTATAAATTTGTGACTATTAGAAAATTATAAGAAAATCTTCAAACAAAGATGTGATTTCACTAGCTAACCAATTAGCACATTCATGACACAGCAGGTTGAAAAATTTCAAAAAATTATTGTATGTATCTAACAGGCATAGTTGAAACCTCTTCTATCTTTGTAGGTACCAGGCATTTTTTGGAGGATGCCTAAAAGATCCATTAACTTTACTTCTAGCAAAAGTCTAATTAAAAAGGAGTGACAAAGTATGTACTATAGCTAAATGGTTCCTCCAGTAATCCCTACCTCCGAGACTGAGATCAACTCCCTACTTGTGTCCTAGAAATCCATTGAGTCCAAGAACCAAATAAGTTTACCTTAGTAATGGAATTATAGACATGCAAATTAATTAAGAAAATTTTAATAAGGCCTCCCTGGTGGCATCGCACCATGAAGCAATCCGCAGCCTCTGCAACATGAGTTCGATCCCCGACGGCCAGGGAGCAACCCACATGGAGGAGCAGAGCTCTCCTGTCTCACCCACTGCTCCCCTCAGCAGTGTATTTCAGTCAGTCTGCCTGTTCTGCTCCCGGCACTGTCTCTGGTGAATCCTCTCACCCTCCCGCCCCTTTGGCCTATACCCCACTTCTTGTATGCATAAATAAATCTTTAAAAAAAAATTAATAGGTATTGCCAAAAGTACAACTATGATTGCAGTTATAAAGAGAAATATTTAACTTTATACTATAGCACAAGTGGACAAATCACATTAAAACAATGAATTTACTTTTGCTTTGTAATTTTCAGGTATTTATTAAATTACTAATTAAATGTTACCCCTTACAGAAAAATCCTAAAAGTATCAAAATTAACCTCTCAAACTTTTATTTCCATTAAAGAATAAAATTATATGGTTTACATCCATATTTCTTCTATATTCTGATATACTTTGAAATTTTTATTAAAAAAGTAAAAGTCTCAATAAGAATAACTGAATTTCCAAATTGATTGCAATCATACTGGTGCAATGCTATCAACCAATAAATAATATTGCCTGTATAAAGAACGCCATAGTTTCACGAGTTCTCTGTTCTTAATAATCTTAAGGATGAAAGTAAGAACATATTAGCAGACATTTATCTGTGTTGTATATAGTAGCTAAATAAAACTCATTATTAGGTAGTAGAATTTATCAACTCTCCAAAATAATCCAATCATTATTTAATCACATTTATATTCGCTACAAACAGAGAAATCAGAGGCCACAAAGAAAAAGTACAAAAACACAAGGTCCTGGTCGAGTGTGCAGGGTTTTTCCCCATGCTATCTTTTTGATGAAATGAATAGTCAACCCAACTCAGAATTCCCCCTGCTCCAAACTGTAACAGTATAAACTAGAAAGCAATTCTCCTGAGAAATACTATTGTAAATATCTTCTGTAAGTAAGCAAGCCTAACAATTTAGAAGCACTATTTTACTTAGCAGTTCAAAGAGAAAAAATAAAGCTGTGATGAGAAAAAAAATGTTCTCTCATGTGTTGGTGAGCTCGCTCTCTCTCCCCCTTTCTCTTTCTCTTTCTCTCTCTCTCTCTCTCTCTCTCTCTCACACACACACACACACACACACATAAAAGAAGCCAAAGGAGTCATCAACAAGAGAATTACCAAGACTTAAGTGATAAAGTGTCCCACTAATTCTTCGTGAAACTTATTTTAGATGAGAAAAGCAGTTATTTTCTCTTAGTTTAGACTCCTAAATCCCTTGTCCAAATCCTTCCTGTTTCATTCTCAAATCGCAATGCTACTCAGCTCCCAGCTCCATGGTTCTTCTATTCCGAAACACTGGAAATACAACCAAAAATGCAATGTCCTTATTTGTGGCCTTAGTCCCCTAAGTATGCAATCCACAGTCACACAATTCATCTCAAGGAGCACAGTTGTTTGTCAAAAAAAAAAAAATACTATATTAGGAATGAAGATATGGACAGTAATGTTGGATGTAAATTTACCAGGCATATAATCAAAAGGCAGCATAATTTCAACTCTCCTAATCTCTATTTTCACATGTATAAATGAAGAGAACTGTCAAATAACAGTATCCTGTCAAATAACATTTTTTATTTTTCACTTATGAAGGAGAGACAATGAAATGGTTTTGAATACCAGGTCATTTGTTAACTACAAAAGATATTTGCTAAGCATTTGGAATGTGCTAGATATGTTGAACACTAGACAATGATAAACAGAAACATCCTTTCCTTCAATGCAGCTTATATTCTAGTTAAGGCTAAAAAGACATCATATTAGCTTCTCATAGATGGCCTTTATGATGTTGAGGTATATTCCTTGTATCATTCTCAATGGTGAAAAGCTGAAAGCAATTCCATTAAGATCTGGAACAAGACAAGGATGCCCACTCTCACCACTGCTTTTCAATATAATACTGGAAGTCCTAGCCAGAGCAATAAGACAAGAGAAAGACATCCAAGGAATCCAAACAGGAAAAGAAGAAGTCAAACTATCACTATTTGCAGATGATATGATAATATACATAGAGAACCCCAAAAACTCCACAGAAAAGCTAATTCAACTCATCAATCAGTTCAGTAAAGTGGCAGGATACAAAATCAACACGCAAAAGTCAGTAGCCTTCCTATACACAAACAATAAATCTGAAGAAGAAGAAATCAAAAAAAAAATCCCTTTAATTATTGAAACAAAAAAAAATCAAATATTTGGGAATAAATCTAACAAAAGAGGTAAAGGACCTATACAAAGAAAACTATAAAACACTGTTAAAAGAAATAGAAGAAGACACAAAGAAATGGAAAGACATCCCCTGCTCATGGATTGGAAGAATAAACATTATTAAAAGGGCCATCCTACCAAAAGCAATATACAGATTCAATGCTATTCCAATCAAAATTTCAATGTCATTCTTCAAAGAACTAGAACAATTATTGATGAAATTCATATGGAATCACAAAAAACCCCAAATTGCCAAAGCTCTCCTAAAAAAGAAAGAAGGGAATGGAGGCATCACACTCCCAGACTTCAAACTATACTACAAAGCCATAATCATCAAAACTGCATGGTATTGGAACAAGAACAGACATACAGACTAATGGAATCGAATAGAAAATCCAGAAATAAACCCACAGATTTATGGTCAACTAATCTTTGACAAAGGAGCAAAGACTATGCATTGGAGCAAAGAAAGTTTGTTCAATAAATGGTGCTGGAAAAACTGGGTTGCTACATGCAAAAGAATGAAGCTTGACCACTACTCACACCATACACAAAAATCAACTCAAAATGGATTAAAGAACTAGACATAAGACCTGAAACCATAAAATATATAGAAGGAAATATAGGCAAAACACTACGTGATTTGCACATCAAAGACATCTTTACAGATACATCACCCAAAGCAGTGATAGTGAAGGCAAAGATAAACAGCTGGGACTATATCAAATTAAAGAGCTTCTGCACAGCAAAAGAGACAATAACAAAAACAAAGAGAAACCCCACTGACTGGGAGAACATTTTTGCACCCAACACTAATGATAAAGGACTGATCACAAAAATCTGCAAAGAGCTGATGAGACTCAACAACAACAACAAAGAAAATAACCCAGTCAAAAAAATGGGCAGAAGAGCTAAAAAGAAACTTCTCTGAAGAGGAAATGCAAATGGCCAACAGGCATATGAAAAAATGTTCAACATCACTTGTAATCAGGGAAATGCAAATCAAAACTACCATGAGATACCATCTTACACCAGTGAGAATGGCACATATTAAAAAAACTAGCAACAACAAATGTTGGCGAGGTTGTGAGAAAAAGGAACTCTCCTGCACTGTTGGTGGGAGTGCAAACTGGTCCAACCACTATGGAGAGCTGTGTGGAGATTTCTGGACCTACTAAACATAGAGCTTCCATATGATCCAGCAATTCCACTCCTAGGTATTTACCCAAAGGACACAGAAACATCAATTCCAAAGAGCACCTGCACCCCTATGTTTATAGCAGCACTGTTTACAATAGCTAAGCTTTGGAAACAGCCCAAATGCCCAAGAAGATGTGGTACATATATACCATGGAATATTACTCAGCATTCAAAAAAGATAAATACATGCAATTTGCAGCAACATGGATGGCACTGGAAGGGATCATGCTCAGTGAAATAAGCCAAAAAGAAAAAGAAAAATACCGGATGGTCTCACTCATAGCAGGAATCTAGAAAACTTAAATAAGGGACCAGGAAAATGAATAACTATAAGAAAGTGAAAATCAAAATCAACAAAAAACTATGAACCAGAGACACTTTTTGGGGGGTGGGGGGCAGGAGGGGAGGGATTGGGGTCAGAATGGGGGGGTTGCAATTGTATGGGGAATATAAAAATAAAATTTATTATAAAAAAAGACATCATATTACATGAAATTATGCACTGTGAAAAATTGGTCTTTTCTGATGAAATGGCATGCATCACACATACTATTTTCTTACTATTCTCTGTCTCTCTGTGTCTCTGTCTCTGCCTCTCTCTCTCTCTCTCTCTCACACACACACACACACACACACATACGCACATGCATGTGCACAAACACACAAACACACAAGCTCATATCTTTAGCCTAAAAAGAAAATAATTCTCAGACTGGACAATACTATTATATCCCAAGCCTAAAGGCAGCCAAAGACATTATCTTCAGCAAATACAATAAACGAAATCATTGTTCTTGCTGAATTCCTCTGAGTTAGTTTATAAGTGAAACCTGAGATTGTTCAGTAAGTTAGCAAAATGGATAAACAGCATTTAGGGATGAATTCAGGCATTAAGAAAAGGCAGTCACCTTCTTGTTTCTGCCCTTTTCTTTCTCATATTGTCAAAAGCAGAGTGGAAGGCAATAACTTTCAGGTTCTTTTATCTCAGCCTTTTGATAGCACTTGAAGTCAATATATAATGGAATATATCATCTTTCTTCTGATGTCAGTTATTGAAGTTGCAAGTATATCCCTTGCTTGAAATGGAGAAGGAGGTTAGTTAGCCATGCAGCCTTATTCTCTGAGAAAAAAAAATTTAACAAAAGGTTCCCTTTGGAATTTTTAAATAAGTCTGTGACTTCAGATCTATATGCCACTCAGCATCAGAGTATCAAGCTTATCTACTCCTCTTCCTTGTTGTGTTACATAAACCTTTCTAAATGCTTTATGTGGATTGAGTAATTTAGTCCTCAAAGCAATCCCCATGAAGTAGATGCCAATATTATCTTTATTTTACAGATGAAAACACTGAGCTTTCACAATTTATACAATAGACAGCATTCAACACAGGCAATCTGGCAGATTCCAGTCTAAGCACAACTATGGTAGATGGGTAGATAGTTCTGTAAGGCAGTGGAATCACTGATTGCCCTTCTAAAGGTGTCCTTGTCTCTAATGGATAGAGAGGCTCTAATCTCTCTGGACAGCATCACCTAATATCTGGCTAATTATGAAGGCTCTGGATTTGCATTCTCTTATGGAACTCCATATAACTGTAGTTGATAAGGAACTAAAGTACTTTTGCCCTCTTTCTACCACACAGACTCTGGTCAGCCATCTTGGCATTCAACTATCCCAGAAAAGTGAGTTCTCTGCGGCTCATGCTAAGGCTGACCAGAGTTTGTGTGGTAGAAAGAGGGCAAAAGTAATTTAGTTCCTTATCAACTACAGTTGTATGGAATTCCATAACATGAGTAAACAAAAAGAGTTCACAAAGGGCAAGATCCCACAGAGAGTAAGTATCCAATGCACTGAAAGAATATACATTAAAATATGTAATGTATTGGATGAATGAAAAGTATCAAATGATTAAAGAAAAAATGAGCAAATGAATAAACAATTCGGAGATCTTATTTGCATCATGACTATGTACTGCTTAGGTATCACTGTCCACAACTGCTTCGAATGGACAGATCTGAATCACTCCCAGACCCATCACCAAAAAGCGGAGGTTCCAATAAAATTATTTCCCAAATTTCAGCTATTTACATCTACTAAGTATTAGCCAATCAAAACTGCATGGATTTCTTATAACTGCCTCTTCTTCAGCAAATCATTTCTCACCTCTGAACATCTTGCCTAGCCTTAGAACAATCTCCTTAATTTTGACATTTCAATGACATTTTTCCTATTGATCCATGCATAAGTCTTTCTTGATCCCCCCTTAATTGGAAACTCCTTCAAGACAGGCATTTGACTAATTTTAGAGATATCCCTAAACTAAAAGAATTTTTTTAAATCCACTGTACTGGTATGAGTCAGATCTAAATTTGAATCGTAAGTGTCTGTTATTTACAAACTGAGGAACCTTAGGTAAGTTACCTCATCTTCCCATCTCGATTTCCTCTTTTGCAATATTATGTGCCTTGCAAAGTTTTCATTAGTATTAAATAAGATCAGGCCCCTAAACACCTATCATAGTTCCTAGCACATGATAAAAACACCATAAATGGTACTTATAACGTAGGTGCTTAATAAATAACAGGGTTGTTTTTCCTTCAGGAAAACAGGAAGTTTTCACAAGATACACATTTAACCATGTCCAAATTAGAGTATTTTAAGTTTGAAAATCATTCCCTATTACTTGCTGAATTGAGTAATATTGATCATAAAAACAGAGCAGGTACTATATGCCCTTCTGTGTATAGATAGATAGATAGATAGATAGATAGATAGATAGATAGATAGATAGATAGATAGATAGATCCATCATAATAAAGATTTGCTTCTAATTATGTGTGTCCCTTGTGGCTCAATAGACACCAAAACCCAAATGAAGTCATGAAAATTAAAGCGCGCAATTCATTTTTTTCTGATAAAACACTTGAGCCAGAGAAAGGTCATGACTTACCAAGTCCATAGGTTAATACCTGGCACATACAACTGCTGCCCAGATTTGAAAGCATTACTGTTTTCTATCTAAACCTACATTCCCTGAATCCTCAATCTCTGGAATACCTATGAAATCATGAAGCTATCTTAAAATAATAGAGGAGTAGATGGTTATATGGATTCCTTCCAGAGCAGTGAAACATTACGCCCACCGTTCTCAAGCATTGCTTCAGGAATCTGTTCCATTTTCTACAACCTGCCATATAAATAAAGCAACATAAATAAATAATAAAACATTTACCTTTGATACATATTCAAAGTTCTTAGATTTTGGAAAGATTTCTCTCCCTTTCTCTTCTTACTTAATTTTTGTCTGTAATTAGTGCTCAGACATAAGGGTTTTTTCCCTATTAAGTTTTAAACCCAATTTCTATTGTAATTTCAGATGTAATTACTGCTCCTTTCTGGCAACGGCTCAGAAGTAAAACCCACTTTCTTTCTGCTCTACAATATAGACAAATTCGGCATGCAGCCATTCATTATCTTTTACATTTTATTCTTAAGGATTGATTTCAAGAAGTCAGTCAACAAGAAGCTTGAAGTCCAGCTAATGAATTAAGATGAAGGGGGACAGAGTTGGCACAAGGTTAAGGTAAAATTCCTACTTTTAGGTCCTAGGCAATTTGGTTGTGGTGGGGTGTTTATAACCACCACCACCACCACTACTGCCTTAAAGGAGAAAAAGTTCTTTGTATGTCAACATAGGTAACGGAAGCCTGCCAAAATTATCATTAGAGCATAAGTTTTATGAAGGAATTACTTTTTGAGTTTTATTTACAACTGAATTTCTAGAACAGTAACTGGCACACTGCATGTTCTCTTCAAACATCTGCTAAATGAAGGATGGACCTTACCTGCTTTAGCATCTGATCTTGACAGTGAAATTCAACAACACTGAGCATCTAAAATTAAATTAAATTAAAATTCAGTCCAACCTATAAGACTTTTGTCTGTTGCAGAATCAGAAACAATTTACTCAGATATAGGAAAGAAAGGAAGAAAAGAAAGGAGAGAGAAGAATTTAGTTTTTAAAGCAAGAGCAGTATTTTGAGGCAGAACCAAAAGTAGCCTGTGTTACATAATAACATCACCAACAGAACTTTTATACCTGAAATACAACTATGGAATTGTATCTAAATGTTATCTGTACAAGTTAGTGCATATAGCATATATCACAGAATTTATCACCTTGTATATTTCCATATTTATATTATATTTTCCATATAATCATCCATCTCCCCCAAATAGACAGCAAGTGTCTTGAGGAGAGAAATATCTTCTCATTCACTCATTTTAATCCAGTACATAACTAATGTTCAATAAATATCTAAGAGAAGAAAAAAGAGACTAAGCAGTTTACACATTGATCTATTCTATCAGATGAAAATAAAGAATCATTTGTAGGTTAATCTTTCATTCAATGAAAATTAGATATAGTCTCTATCATCCAACCTGCATAAAATTTTAATAGAAAAACATTTTTTAAAGATTTATTTATTTATGCATACAAGAGCTGGGGCACAGATCAGAGATGAGGGGGGTGAGTGGATCCACCAGAGACAGAGTGGGGAACAGAGCAGGCAGACTGAATGAAACACACTGCTGAGGGGAGTAGAGGGCGAGACAGGAGAGGTCTGCCTCACCATATGGGTTTCTCCCTGGCCGTTCAAGGATCAAACTCATGCTGCAAAGGTTGTGGATTGCCCCATAGTGCAGTACTTAACCCCTTTCGCCACTAGGGAGGCCCTAATAGAAAAATATTTTTGTATAATTTTACCAGAAAGATACCTATGTTCAGGAATAGGTCAGGATTAAATTCTGACTATTCAAAAATTTTCAAAATGGGTTAACATCAATTCCCCCCTCTTTTGCCCTAGCTAATTATCTAGTTGGCAGCCTAGAAAAGAGCAATTCCCTTTTTTGGACAACTGTGTTTCAAATAATCAAAATGCCTCACTAAGGTGTGTCTACAAGGAGAAAGGTGAAGGAAATAGTAACTTTTGCCACCCCTGATTTTAAATTATCTACAAACTCATAACTGGCAGAGAATTGTCATTGTCATGAACCATTATTGGTATTTATGGTCTTATTTCTTCAAATATAAGGGGTAAGGCTGGTAATTAATAATGAAAATTGAAGGGCCTCCCTGGTGGTGCAGCGGTTTGAGCACAGTGCTGTGAAGCTGTCCCCAGCCTCAGCAGCACAGGTTCGATTCCCGGCCAGCCAGGGAGCTACCCACAGGGCGTACCAGACCTCTCCTGTCTCGCCCGCTGCTCCCCTCAGCAATGTTTTTGGTCCTTCTGCCTCTTCTGCTCCCAGCTCAGTCTCTCTCACCTTCCCATGCCTCTGGCCTGTACCCCAATTCTTGTATAAATAAATAAATGTTTATTAAAAAAAATAATGAAAATTGAAATACCAGAATATGTAAATAAAGTTCTTTATGTAAGAAAAAACTGATCCTGGACAAAGTAAAGATATTGCTATTTATAGGTTTATGCAATTCCAATAAAAATCTCAATGTAAATTTGTCCAGAACTTGGCAAAATAACTCATCTGGAAAATTAAGCAGGAAAGATAATTCTAAAAATCAGATATTAAGCACCTAGAATTATAATAATAAAACAAAGCAGCAGCAAAATAAATACAGACTAAAACAGGAGAGCTAATATAAAATAGAGATAATTTAATTCATAATTTATAAGACTTCCTTCTTCAATGAAGAAAGAAAGAAGTGATTACTTAATCAAAAATTTTGTAATAATAAAGTATCCATTTAGAGAAAAGTAATGTGAGCCCTTGATTTATCTTATACACTAAACCAAATTCTATATGAATTGAAAGTTAAAAATTTAATCCAATGAAATGTGAAAAAATGATTACAAAAATGGAGAGGATGGCCTTTCTAGACTTAGAAACTATAGAGATAAATTAAAAGGAATAGAAAGATATAATAAAAATGCAAAGCAAAAAGGAATTGTAAGAAAAAAATTTTGCAATGAACATAAAATGTCCAGTTTAATTTGCTGACTATATAAAGAAATAAAACAAGCAGATAAAAAACACTTAAAAGATAAATGAGTAAAAGTCAAAAAATAGATAACTTGTGGGAAAAAAAATAAATATATCTAGCAAAGAGACATGTAGGGCAGGTTCTGGCTCTTAGCCTAGATTCTTCATCTGGTATCCAGTCCCCTGAGCCCTTGGCTTCACACTTCCTGACACCTAATAATTGTTCTCTGTTTTGCTCTTGAATTCTGCCCTTGCTTTTCAATTGAAATTTGATGATTCATTGCTGCTGCTTCTCCTCTTTTGCCCCACACAACCTCAGGTCTCAGCCTTGCTGTGTCCAGCCTTACTGAAGGGGTAAAAAAAACTCTACAGAAAAATCTATACTTTTCCCTATTGTATTATAATTTTACTAATTCAGTGCTACTATATAAAGGCCTATACTTTTTTCTTCTTCATTTTGACTTTTATATAATATCCAATAGGCAAAGAAATGACATAGAGAGTTTACAAAGGTATACATTATGACATTGCAAACACACTGTTACGGAGGATGGGCTGGAAATGGAGGGAGACGGGGAGGGAGGGGCAGAGGGGACAACTCTCTGTGCAATACTTCAATTTAAAGTATCCAAAGCAGTTATGGCTTCAGGGTGTTTTTAACCTACTAGACACTACAGATAAAGTTGTGGGGGACTAAAGTCGTTTCAAAACCTATGAAAAATTATTACTGATATCAAAATAAAAGAATAATAAAATAAAAATTATTGCCCACAAAATGTGCTATGGTGAATGAACTACAATTGAGTATTACAAACAATTCTATTCACAAATTATATGCACTAATGTTACTACAAAAGAATTCCAAGCCGGGCCTCCCCTGGTGGTGCAGTGGTTGAGTGCTGGGCTGCGAAGCTGCCCACAGCCTCTGCAGTGCCAGTTCAATCCCTGGCTACCGGCGAGGGTCCCACATGGCTCGACAGACCTCTCCTGTCTGGCCCACTGCTCCCCTCAGCAGTGTATTTCATCAGTCTGCCTGTTCTGTTCCCTGCTCTGGCTTTGGTGAATTCTCTCACCCTCCCGCACTTCTGACTGTACCCAGTGCTTGTATAAATAAATAAATAAATCTTTAAAAAAAAAAAAAAAAAAAAGAATTCCAAGCTTAGAAGTCTCCAAGATTGAGTCACGAAGAAAGCCTAGATTTATATGGAAAGTTAATCTAAAACAAAGGAGCCACAAGCATCCAATGGAGAAGGGAGTCTCTTCAACAAATGGTACTGAGAAAACTAGTTACATGCATAAAAAAGAAACTACAAGTATGTGAAAAAAAGTTTAATATCATTTATCATCAGAAATGAAAATCAAAACCACAATGAGGTATCACTTCACTCCCATGAAAATTATCTATATAAAAAAATACCAAAATCAAGTTTTGGCAAAGGGTATGGAGAAAAAGGAACCCTGGTACGCTGTTGGTGGAAATGTATACTCTACGAAGAACAATACAGAGGTATCTCAAAATATTAAAAATAGAGATGCCATATGATCCAGCAATACCACACCTTGGTATTTATTCAAAGAATGCAAAACACTAATTTGAAGGGATATGTGTACTACTGTGTCCACTGAAACATGATTTAAATTGTGTTGAACAATCAGGTTATCCAAACAACCTGTGTCCAACAACAGATGAGTGGATAAAGATGCAACAGAATAAAATGCAGCCATATAAACAAATGAAATTTTGCCATTTCCAATAATATGGTTGAACTGGGGAGGGGGTGGATAATGCTAAGGAACATAGGTCAGAAGGAGAAAGACAAATACCAGATGATTTAACTCATTTGTGGAATATAGAGAAATAAAGGAACTGACAAACCTCAATGAAAACAAACCTAGAAATCTGACTGCAGAGTTGAGTCTACTGGAGGAGGAGAGCAGGAAACAAAGAGGGGAGGTGGCTCAAAGGCTTATAGTGAAGAGCTGTGGGTTCTTTGGCGGGAGGTGTTGTTTGGAAACATACATCTGAAGAGATGTGGACCTATTCCCTAAATCATATAAAGTACTGTAAACTAATGTTACCTTAATAAAATAAGACTGTGAGAAATGAAATTCCAAACAGTACCTAAGGATGGCAAAGAAATCATAGCCATATGTACATTAAATGTATTATCATAAAAATGTAATTTCAAAGCACATTTATAAAAAATACATGACCTTACAATTCTTTCTATATCAAAAACTATATTTAATGTTGGGTTTGTAGTACATTTATTTACTATGAGGTGATTAAAATCTCCAAAAATAAGAGTGCTTACAACTGCAAAGATTTTCAATGGTCCTGGTACATGCACTGGGAATTCAGGCAGGCAAGGGCTCCATTTGTTTAATGGAACGGACCTTGAAAACCATAGATGGGTACACAAGTCTAATTCACAGATAATAAGTTTGCAATTGAAGAGTGATTTTGAAATAGCACAGGAATGTGCTGTTAAGATTGCTCTCAGACTCACCTGATACCTGGTAAGAAAGAGTGAAACAAAATGGCAAGTTAAAAAAATTCATCTGACCATATCAGTGAAGGCACTAAAAGAACAACTTGAAGCAAGCAGGGGTGCATACAACTTGAAGCAAGCAGGGGTGTGCGGGTTCCTATCAGCTGAGCACTTATGGGCAACTGCGATCTCTTTGCTTTCTGCAAATCACAGCAGAGCTTTCGTTGGCTATCTACAGAGACTAGCCTGTATCACATGGCAAGCCCGGGAACACCTGGGCCACTGTGGACCTGATTATATGACTATCTCCATGGTGGTCTCAGGATAAGCCTGCCCATGATAACATCAAATACTTTGCTGACGCAAATGTCTTTTGACATATGGTCACAATGTCCCCTTCCCTGTTCCTCATAAAACTTTTTCTCCCTTGCCTCCTGGACCTTACTCCTCATACCATTGTTGCATGACCACCTTTTACTCTCCTGTACGATTTCAATAAATAGCATAAGAACTTGTGCTCCAGAAGCAGAGTCTTGCCTTGCATACCTGCTCCACGACTGTTGTGTCCCTCCCGCTGCAAAGTGGCAACAAATTTCCTCTCAAAACAGAGATGTAGGGCTTCCCCTGGTGGCACAGGAGGTTGAGCACAGTGCTATGAAGCTGCTGGCAGCCTCTACAGCACTGGTTTGATCCCAGCTAGCTGGTGAGGGTCCCACATGGCATGGCAGACCTCTCCTGTTGCGCCCACTGCTCCCCTCAGCAGTGTATTTTGGTTGTCTGCCTGTTCTGTTCCCCGCTCTATCTCTGGTGAATCCTCTCACCCTCCCGCACATCTGGCCTGTACCCTGGTTCTTGTATAAATAAATAAATAAATCTTAAAAAAAAGAAAAAAACAACACAGAGATGTAGAGTGTTGGCCATACTTCAACATGTGACTTTCAGTGTTACTTTGACACTTACTCAGTGGAAAATGAATGGGACCATGTTACCAGATGAAAAGGAAGGTGACCACTGATACAGGAGCACAACAATCTGGACACCAGGCCATCTGATTCCACTACTCATCACCCTGTTAGGCAGGAATATGTAGTTTGTTACAAGCTGAAGGAAAAATGAGACTTTATAGTGAGTGCTAAACTCTCACATGAAAGGTCCACAGTTCTGGAATAGTCACACAGACATTTTGCTACTGCTACTGCTGCTGCTGCTGCTAATAATAATGATGATGATGATGATGATAATGATGATGACTACAATGATATGATGTAGTTGATGACTCTTATATACTCTTTGTTGAGACTTGGAGAAACACAGGTTGTATAAGGAGTTCTATGCATTAGGCACACAAAAATCATTCTATGTGTTAGAGAATAAATCCTGAGTCAAATGGTCAACTTCACCAAGCTATTTCTAGTAGAAGATATTCCGTTTGTGGGAAACATTCAAAGTTTATCTTCTGGTTCTGTTGTTGAGAAGACTACTATTGCAAACCCATAGTAAAATATCAGTCAGATTTACATAGACAAGAACACCACAAGGTATTTATAGCATGAAAAGCAAACTTTGCTTTCCCAAATTCCAATTTTGTGAAACCAAGTGATGCATCCATTTGGAAAAGAAAAGAAAGCAAGGCAACCACCTCAGAGTGAGACTTTATTAATGAATGCAGAGCAGCTTACTGTAAGAAACATGCAGAAAGGAAGAGAAGAAAAAATTCAAGACTCTAGTTTTTTTTATATGATGAAAGTACAATAAATGTCACAATAAGCTTGTAAACAGTATTAAGTGAACTTTTCTTAATTTGGAATTCTAATATTTTAAGTCCAATTTTCTTAGTGTAGATGTGATCAATTAATATGGTATTGTTTCTTGGCAATGTGAACAGAAACTATCACAGCCATGTGTATCCTCTAAACAACAGACACAATTATTTTTACTTGCTTTATTTTTATTTATTTCTTGAAGCTATATTTATACAGAATAGGAATTTCCTCTGTGAATAGCATAAACAAAATATACAATGCATATGCAATAACATCATATGAAATCTACAGAGAAATGTTTGTATTTCTTTATCAAGCAGAACCACTGGTAAAGATGAGTGGATTCTCTTGAGACTATTTCAAATACTTTCAGGCTGCCTCTCCCTTAATTTTAAGATGCCCTAACAATACATTATTTTTTAGGCTGGATCTAAGAGATTTTTTAAAAAGGAACTGATGCCTGTAAAGGACAAGAAATGGACCAGATTCTCTTAACTATTTAAGAAATACATATATAAATGAATTCAATTCACAACTAAGCCTATGTTTCCGCCATGAAAGTAATACCAAAATGAATATCAAGGGTAAATTTTTCTCTTTTCAAAAGCTCAGGCTAAAATCAACAAAAGGAAGAATTAAAGCAATTTAGAATTTTCTATCTGAAAAAAAAATTGTATTCCAGAACAATGGGATGATTATGCACAGTGGAATTTCCAAGTCAAATAAAAATGAAGCATTGTCTTATAGTGAGCAGAATTCGACCTACTGTCAAAAGTCTTGCATTCTAATCTCATTCTTGTTCTTACTAACTGATAACCTGTGCCAAGTTTCTTATGAGACTTACCGAATGAGAAGTGAATTAAATCATTTCTAAAGATGTTCAGCTCTAATACTTTATGATTCTATGAATCTCTATAAATGTAATCAATGTACAAAAAATGAGTTAAACAAAAGAAAGAAGTACTGAGGAAAATGGAATAACTAACAGGGAAATTGTGCACAATTTACATTGAAAAGACAAAATCTTTTGTATCATTGTAATCACATAATGTAAATATAATCCAATATACTTTGTTGAAAACACAATTTATAGAATTACAAAAGAAGGAAACTCTAGAATCAAAATATTTTATGCTATTACATCTATAAGGAATTTCAAGGTGATTTTATTTGGGGTGATTTTCCAAGCTCATGAAAAAGGACAAAAGTATCTTAATCACTGAATCTAAAATTTAATATTTACTTGACTACATGGTTAGTAAAAGTGTTCTTGAAGGAATATGTGGAACTTGTTGTCCAGACAATCATATTATGCTTCACAGTATATTGCATAACAGCATTTTTTTTTTAAATTACAATACTTTGTGCAATGTTTTGGTCCATTCTTATTTAACTTTTTTTCTTCATTTTAAAAGCATAGCATAAATTTTAACACACACTTTTTTCACACTTCTACTTTTTCCATATTATGTCTTTCAAGTATTTTTATAGGCATGCCTTGTCTTTTATATGATATTGTATTTGAGAAGGGAAAAAGAATAGAACTATGAAAGAAACAAAAAAAAACACAATTCATAATAAGCACAGGAGGAAAAATAGACCATCTTCCTTACACAGAATTCCAACTAATTCACATAGATATTCCCCCTCCAAGAGGAGGAACTTAACTTCTACCTTTCTGAGCTACACTATTAATCTAACTCCTGAGCGTGAACTCCACTAGTAACTTGCTTCCAAATAGAATAGAGGAAGGTGAGGAAAATGGGGAGGGAAAACATAACTTTACAGTGGGGAAAAAAACATCTTGGCCAGTGATCAAAATTAATATCATCAGTGATAAGTCATGTTTAAAGTATGCTCCCTTAAAAAGATACAAGAAGGACACTTAACTTCTGTGGTCTTCCTCATTAACTCCAATTGAATCATGAGGAAAACATTCAACAAAACCCAATTAAGTGGCATTCTATAAAATAACATGTCCATTACTCTTAAAACAGTTTAGGTCATATAAAGCAAGGAAATTCTAAAAGATTGTCACAGAGCAGAGAAGACAAAGGAGATAAGCTGACTAAACGCAATGTGGTATACTGGATTAGATCCTACAATAGATAAGAGACATTACAGAAAAAACTCAGGCAATCTGAATAGCATATTTAATTAAATAATGCATGAATGTTGGCTTCTTAGTTGTGACAGATGTATCATAGCAGTATACTGTGTTACAATAGGAGAAAATGGAAGAAACACCCATTAATTCCAGAACTCTTACTCTTTTGCAACTTTTCTATAAACCTGAAAATATTCTAAAATTAAAAGTTTATTTTAAAAAATCAAGTCATGCAAACTCCATATACATATTCCACAAGAAATTGACCTTATGGTTCCAAACAGAGCCAGAAAATTTGATACCAAACAATTTCAAGTTCAAAAAAAAACTCATAAGTGTAATAATTGAGGAAAATCAAATGCATCAAGGAGAATAAAGAAGATCTTACCTCAATTATTACTGAAATAATTTCATTAGTGAGAAAAAATCTTACATTTTCAGGTATGGCAAGAGGAGCTTATGTTAACTCATTTAATACATAGTAACCATCAAAATAGTTAAATCCTCAACTTTTGCACACTCTTATGTGTAGCAATATTTCTGAAATAATGAACCTCGTCCTCCCTCTTTCTCATAACCCATCATAACTCTGGATATTTTGGGTTTGTGGGAAAGACTTATGGGAAAAAGTGTGAAATAAGTCATTAAACTTGAGCTTCAACAGCTGTACAGCTCATAAAACAAAGAGAACTCTTCTGATTTATTTGAACCATCCCATTTTTGCTCAAGAGACAAGGCCAAATTCACTCTTTAAGGTTCAAATAGTAATATGATTTTGCTGTAAGAAAGTCAATAATGTAGTCAACAATTGCTATAAGTCTAATTCACTAATAGACTATAAATACCATCAGGCTCCAGCTTAAAATCAAATTGTGTTTTAAACTGCTGTCATGTCTGTGTTGTGTAATTTATATGTCCCCAATGACAACACTCTTATCAAGAATTATGAAACTCATGGTCTACTTCAGGAAAACTTTTTAAGCCCATAAAATAAAAGATGTTATGAGAAGTATAATGAGAATGACCACTGGACTTGAGTTTCTGTTTCGCATGCCAGTGAAAAACAGACAGTAAGTCAATTGTCATGTAAAAAAAAAAATCCAAAATAAAAAGGGAATGTGTACCTGTATCATTCCCCACTCAGATTCGACCAAATGTTTTCTTTTCACTTTAATTTCTTTTTTAAACATCCTCATTTACTTTTTCACAAAATAGGATTTCTCCCCACAGGTGTGGTCACCATAGTTTCCCAACACCAAAGTGTCCATAGTCCTCCACTATACTCCCCTTTGCTCTGCTCCCCACCCCCCACACTCTAAACCCCAATTCTCTACCCTCTGCTTCTCCTTCCCATTTAATGGAAAGTAAGCATCAGGGCAGGACAGTTTCAGAGAATAGAAAGAAGTGGGAAATAGTATTTACAACAGATAAAAAGCAAGGGCTCCTAATATAATTGCCTTGGGAACACATTTTCTTTTTCTTAACTTTCAGCAGCACTTGAGATTTCAAGAACAATACCTGGGGACATTTCTGAGTCTAGATGAAAAGGCATGAAAGTACTCCCTGGCGAGAGCCAGAGTGGTCAGGAGGAACTGTAGATGCTCTGCACAGCCGAAACAGGCACTCAGCGGGAAGAAACTAGAGTGGCCCACTAAGAAAGGAAAGTGCTGAGCCAGGAACCTGCCAAGGATATCTAAGGGATTACAGGTAACAATATAAGGCAACACACTGGATGGAGTGTAGACTTTGGAAATAAATAGATCTGGCTTTGAATGCTATACCTTAAAAGATGGCCACAAAGGTGGTGACTTGATACAATTCTATTTTATTTTTTTAAAGATTTATTTATGTATGCATACAAGAACTGGGGTACAGGCCAGAGGTGTGCAGGGTGAGAGGATTCACCAGAGACAGAGTGGGGAGCAAAACAGGCAAATTGACTGAAATACACTGGTGTATGCATGCTATAAGCTTTTTTTGCTTTGTGAGTGCATGTCCTAGCTGAATAATGCTTGGAAACCACTGCTTCCGATTTTATCAAAATGAGACCTTTCCAGTCTAAACTCTTTCATATGGTATGTTAATGAATGACTTACAAATAAATATTATTGATAGTGGCTTTTGGAAATTCTTTTTCTTAAGATTTGTTTATTTATGTGTATAAGAACTGGGGTGTAGGGAAGAGTTACGGGGGTGAGAGGATTCACCAGAGACAGAGTGGGGAACAGAACAGGCAGACTGAAACACACTGCTGAGGGGAGCAGCGGGCAAGACAGGAGAGGTCTGCTGTGCACGTGTGTTGGCTCCCTGGCTGGGGATCAAACTTGAGCTGCAGTGGCTGCTGATAGCTTCATAGAGCTGATGCTTTAGCCCTTGCACCATCAGGGAGGCCCGATACAATTTTATTTTTTGCTTATTATAAAAACATAACATAAAATAAACCATTTAACCATTTTTAATGGTATTACTTTTATTGCAGTAAAATTGTTTTATAACAGTACATATGTTTTAAAGACATAGCTTCACATCTCCTCGGATAAACATTACCATACAACACTTACCACCAAACACCAATAACCCTGCACCATAACCTATTCAACTCCCCTCCCGACTCCTCACCTCCACCCTCCCCAACTGCTAGTCTCACTTCCACATTCAGATTTCTAGGGTTCTTTTTGGCTTATTTTTGGTGTTCCCTTGCTTTGTTTCTTTATATTTCACAAAAGAATAAACCATCTGCTATTTGTCTTTTTCCTTCTAACTTATTTTCTTTAGCATATTCCCCTTCACTTCCATCCATATTGTCACAAATGGCAATATTTCATCCTTTTGTTTAGTTGAGTAGTTAGTATTCCATTGTGTATGTATACTATGTCTTCTTTATCTGTCTTTGGGCCCTTAGCTAAAAGAGTATTTATTTACTATCTTATAGAGGTAAGAAGTTCAAAATGGGTCTCAACAGGCTAAAACCAATGTTTTGGCATGGTTGCATTCCTTCTAGAAACTTAGGGAAAATCTGTTTCCTTGCTTGCTCCAGTTTTAGAGGACATCCACATTTCACTTATAACTCCATTCTTCTACCTTCAAAGCTAACAATGACAGGCTAAGTTCTCATGCTCCCATTTCCTTTACTTGTTTTTTTCTAGTATTCAGCACCCTTGTGATTATACCGGGTCTAATCAGATACTCCAGAATAATCCCATATCTTTTTTTTTTTTATAAATTTTATTGTTATATTCCCCATACAATTGCAGCCCCCCCCTTCTGAATAATCCCATATCTTAAGGTCAACTAGCTAGCAACAGTAATTTCATCTTCAACCTTAATTTCCCTTTTGCCATATAACGCATTCATAGGTTACAGAGACTAGGACATAGGCACTCTTGGGAACTTTTTTCTTCTACCATACCACCACAGAGAGTAATTGTAACAAGTACATGCAACAGTGTATATAAAGTAATTGGTATATATATCCAAAAATAATGACACTCCCAACCTTCTAGAGTCCTCCCCATTTATGACCAAAGCTTTTTCCTTCAATAAATCTCTTACATGTGTCTGGTATCTGCTTCTTAGATGACAGTAACCACTTCTAACAATAGTGACCACACTGTCAAGAATCACAATGTTAGAACTAGAAGACACATATGAAATCCTTTACTCCAATCACTTCATATTAAAAAATCAGAACAAAAGAAGCATGCCAAAGGTCTATTGTCAATAAGCTACATAGCTAGTACAAAAACACCTGTAGTATCCTTAAGATTATTCTATGCTGCCTATAGAACTCTGAGGTGAGAACAAGCTCTTTTCTGGCTACAGGAATTGGGGCCCCAATGTGCAATTTCTAGAAATAAAAAAAAGTTCTAATAGTCATAACTCTAAAGGGAGTGGAGGAGAGGGATCCTCTGGTGTAAGAGAATAATTAAGGGGTTATGACTCTTGGTGGTAGACATTCCTGTGCAAGCTCTACTAGGAATTGCAGAGGCCACATTAGCCATCATGCTTGATTTGTTCCTAAGTGTAGGATTGTTTGTGTTTCCCTGTCTCCAGGGAAACAGTTCCAAGGGAAATACAAAGGAAAATGTATTCAGAGTTCCACCTAGGAATTCAGGCTTCTGGAAACACCCACCACTATAACATTCTACCAAGGTATGAGTCCAACCCTAAGAATATGGACTTTTCTTCTCATTTTATTTCCTTTAACAACATTTTTTCTCCAACTTGACATAATTCATGGAAAATGATGGCAGTATTACATACAAACAGCAAGATGAGATAACATTGATTTACAGCACTGTATATGATTTAGGAGCACAAGTTCACACCTCTTCAAATGAGTGTTACCACACCAAACCCACCACCAAAACACCAATAATCCTCCACTATAGATCACTGGGCCCCCTCTGCCTTCTGGTCCCTACTACTCACCCTTCCTTTTAGTAGACTTAATTCTGCAGTCAGATTTCTAGAAAACATAGGCAAGGTGCTTCATGTCATTGGCTTCATTGTTCTCTTTGGGGGCTCGATTACAACAGCAATGATAACAAAAGCAAAAATAAGCAAGTGGGACTACATCACACTAAAAAGCTTCTGCACAGTAAAGAAATTATCAGGAAAGCAAAAAGACGCCCTACAAATGAGAGAAAATATTTGTATAAGACACATTCAACAAGGGATTACTTTCCAAGATCTTCAAAGAACTCACTAAATTCAATAACAACAACAAAATAAACAAATAACTCAATCACAAATTGGGAAGAAGAGCTCATCATGTACTTCTTTATACAAGACACACATATGGTGAACAGGCACATGAAAAAATGTTCAATATCACTTATCACAAGTCAAAACCACAATGAGATGCCATCTCACACTATGATAATCACCCGTATCAGCAGATGAGAAACAAGTGGTGACATGAGTGTGCAGGATAAAAGGAACCCTTAAGGCCTCCCTGGTGGCACAGGGGTTTAAGTCTCAGCGCTGTCAAGCTATCACCAGCCACAGAGGCCTGAGTCCAATCCCCACCAGGGAGCTACCCACATGGCACAGCAGACCTCTCCTGTCTCACCCGCTGCTCCCCTCAACAGTATATTTCAATAGATCTGCCTATTTTGCTCCCTACTCTATCTCTGGTGAATCCTTTCACCCACTGCACCTCTGGCCTACCCTCTAGTTCTTGTATGCATAAATAAAGTTAAAAATAAACAAATCTTTAAAAATACTGTCTTCAGGGAAACAGTTCCAAGGGAAATACAAAAAAAAGAAAGTATTTAAATAAATAAACAAAACACTTAAACAACAGTTTTAAAAAGGTAAGACTTAGAACAAATTTTTGAGAAAAGGTTGTTACTATGAAAATTGAGCATGATGTCTATTTTAGCGAAACATTTGATGTTCAATATATATAGTGCTTTCAATAGTGCTTTCAAAACCTTATGGTCATACACTCATTATTTTCACCCAATAATAATTGTCCTCTTCTCCAATTAATGAGTCTGGATGAAATGATATGGGCTAAATTAAAACTTCCCATGTAATCAGGAAACAAGAGCCTGTAGATCTATGATTGAAGTATTCATAGTGTTTGAAAATGACTTTACATTAGAGCAAAGAGTGGGCTAGGATAATATAAATGTGTCATTTTTGCCCATGTGTTCAGTCATATAGCAGCTTTTGCAGAAAAATGAATACATGAAAATCAATTTGAGCTTCTCTTTCAGATATGCTCTTTTCATCTTTTCAAGCTGGGGGTCTGGATTTTTTCTTTGACGAATGTTTTATTAGTCTTCTCTGTTTTCTCACCTGCATAGTAACATTTCTATTGGAAATTAGTAAGATTTAGAATTCAGGACTGGTTGTGACATATACTAAACCTAGTTTCATTACCACAGATCATAAATGCACATGTCTCATGTTCGTGGAGCAAAAGCAAAATGTCTTCATTACTCTTTCAAATTACTGTGTAAGTAAATTACTCCTTTGACATATGCCTTAAAATTCTCATTACCTGTTGGCAAAGATAAAATGCCTTAACTTTCCCTCTGCCCTACAAGATTTAATTCTACCTTATGTGTCCTCATTTTTGAATCTGAAAACTCTACATTCCACCCAACCATGTTTCAGAGTCAAAGGTTCTCATATATTGCTTCTCTCTCCTGAAATACAATGTATCAACTTCTGTTTTCATGACTCTCTTTAATTATCCTTATATTTTTTACCATATCTCAAACTTTTTCTTCTTCCTTAAAAAACATTTTCATAATTTCATGACCTTGCCCCCAAAACTGGATTAAGGAATATGAGTATTCTAGGAACATTAATGATGTAGTATTCCTTGACACCAATATTTATTAAATATGTTTTCAATATTGTATATATATTAAACACTGTCCAGAAGAAAGGCAAAGAATGAAGGCAGCACTTTCCCACAGTTTTCCTTTTATTCAGAGATAAACTTGACCTTTAACTTTTGGACCTCAGGCCACTGCCTAGACCTGAACTCAAATGAGCTGATGTTATTTCCAGGACATAATTCATGGAAGTAGAGGAAAAAACACAGTTGTGTAACTAATACTGATGTTTACCAATGACAACACATTGCTTAAATTTGCCCAAGAGATTTTTCATATTTGACAGCCCTCCTCTTTTACCTATCTCTAAAAAGGACTCACTGCAATTAATGGAAATTTCCTGAGAGATTTTCAAGAAATATAGATTATTATTGCAAAGGGAAACAATATAAAGTAGATTACTAACATTTTTGTTTTCATTACTTTTCTTTCTAGTATAACAATGTGCCATAAGAGTTTTTTTTTCATTTATTTCTAGTTTTTCTGCTGATGATCTTGAACTTCTTTGGCATCCTTTTTATTAGAGGAGATAGAAAAAAAGCTTTTCCTAAAAAAAAAATTAAGGGTCATTTATTTTTCCAATACAAATTTTCACTATGAATGTAATATTAACCATAGCAGAAGGTGCTAATCAAAAAAATAAAAGAACAAAGAGAAATGAAAATATATTGTATCCAGGTTGGAAGATCTCTAAGAAAAGACAACTCAAAGTCTTCCAATACTATACAGTAAATTACTAAGGTAATAATGTTCTGTCATGTGAATATCCATTCCTATTGTATTTCATATGATTTGTGAATTGGTGGTATGTGAAGCTGGCAAGCAAGATCAGTGAGTAATTTAGATTAAACATGCTGAATTTACAGAATTTACACTGCTTAGATACTAAAAATTGTCAGGCAGTCTGTCTCACTAAAAGTTACTGTAAAAAGAGGAAAGTTCTTAGAACAGCAATTCTAAAGCTATGGTCTAAGAACAAGTACTTTCTGAACATTTGGCTTGGTAGGATAGCATGAACACACGATAGAGGGAAATATCCCAAGAGGATATTATAGGAACATTGATATATTAGCTTATTTCTCTTTTTTAGCAAGTCTTCAGAATAAGATATTTGGAGAACCACTAACCATAAAAATTGTATTGCAACATCTTAGAAGGAGATCCCAAGTATTTGCCTTATGTTTCTATCAACAATGCTCCCCAGATCCACCATTACTGACCTACTTAAAAATGTAGTCTATTAAAAAGAAAACCAGTGGGGTAAAGAAAAATGGAAAAGTGTCAATGTGTATTCAACCTACATCTTTTATTTTGCCATGTACTCATATGACCAGTTATGACAGTCTCATTATTTTTAGTTTTCTGAATCACCAAAAAGGGATAAATGAGGAAGCAAAAAAAAAAAAAAACAGTTTACACAGAGTAACTACAAAAGAAGCACTGAAGAATATTTAAAATTTTCAACAGAGGAAGAAATCATTAAACAATTTGTTTCTCAATGTGTATTACTCTTGAGCTCCATTTAGTGGAAGTCTTGCATTGTCAATAAACCTCTAAGCAATATGTCATTAATCTAATATTCATATCATCATATATTCTGTCTTTATCACACATGTTCCTTTAAACATTCAGCAACACCAGCAACATGATCAGTTGGAAGATGGCTAGTCCTAGAAAGAGGACCTTTGAATAACATTTTATTATTTTCTCTCTCAAAAAACATGAGTTTTGCAAAAAAGAGCCTGAGTAGTCAGACTGAGGTCAGTTACCATCAACCAACCTCCAGAAAAAGAAGTAACCCTGTTTTTAATCCAAAGAATAATATAACAATTACATGACTTCCTTAATAAATCAAGGAAGTATCACATACCCACTGGAACCAAAAGCAGTGAGGTCAGCACTAGTACCGTCTATAATAGATTTGGGAATTACATCAAACATAGCCAGGCTATTTTGACCACTGCGACTGTTTACCCAAGTGATGGATGTGTTCTGGGAGTTGGAATCTACTGCTACCCCTTACCATGTGCCCTCCTTTACTATAGGAGCTGCAAATCTGAAAACTTCACTTCCCCAAATACCAGTCAACTAGAATAATCTATATACAAACAGCATCAGCCAATGAGATACATTCTTGAGAGATTCTGAAAGCAAGAAGGGAAATAAAGGCTATCTTCTCATTGTTTTGATATTAGCAAGGAAAGTTGGAGGGCCATGTTTGCAGCAGACAGACATGGCTCACTGTATTTCCAGGCACCCATTTTGTGAGTGTGAAAAGAAAGTACTGTAATACAGTGTTAGCATCTTCCTGACCTCTGAATTTTAACTCTGGATCTCAAGTCTAGACCTTCGTTTTACGCTATCTATAGGCCAGAGGTAGCCGTTCTGGGCTTCTACTACCTCAGTCATTACAGTAGATATTATAACCACCTAATTCTCTCTATTCCCTTGATTTTCACCGAAAATATCAAGAGTGAGTGTTGGTGACAGCACCAAACCGTGACTGAAAGTTGCCTTATCCAACTCTATTTTTTCAGCAGGCTGTGCTGTGAATCAGTGGTACTGCTCAACATGCAAATAATCAATATCTTTGGTTAATGACATATGCTCTCAAACTTTTTGCTCTTTGTATAGCTTATGTTAGACACAGTGATCTAAATTTCTAAGCACTCTTTCATATTATTTAAGGGCACATCATTATACAGGAATGGAGAGAGAATGGCATTACAAATTTACATATTACCTCTCATCAAGACAAACAAGGTTAAAGTTGAAATTTTAGTCTCTTATGTAAAATCTCAAGGCAGGATTCTCATTGGCTAAGCTTTGATCTGACTTCCGAATGCATCTGTGAAAAAAACTACTCTGTGTGTGTGTGTGTATGTGTGTAAGAAAGAGAGAGAGAGAGAGACAGAGAGAGAGAGATCCATTGTAGAGAGTAGTGGTTCAAGTTTCAAGGGAGCCATATTTCTAGAAATGTATTCATGTCACTTAAGTATATTTATTCTTATGAATCTATTTAAATAACTTCTCAAATTTGGGGAGATCCCATACTTACAAATGTAATCCAATGGTACAAATCAAAAAATTATTAAAAAATATTTTTCTTCTTCTGCCCCCCAAAAAGAAACTGTACCAATGTACCATTAATTATTGACATTATAATTTTTAATACAAACATTTGAATTAATACATTTTTTTCTGAAAACACTTTTAAAAAAATAAAATAATAGTGCATGTGATTTGTAAATCTTGAAAATGTCTCACATTTTGTTAATCATACTTTGACTCAGCCCAGTGGTGAAAACAACTCCAATATTAATGCTTTTCCAGCACTGTCCTCCCTTTCTACATTATTCTACCCCATGTTCATTCTCCTCATTTATGCCTCTGTTTCCAAAGTCTATCTCTGAAACAAGTTTCCTCTAATTCCCTCTATTTCGATTCATTCTCTATTTCACCATCAAATGTGTTTTTCTAAACTAGTAGGTTCCGCATGCCACCTTCCCACTCAAAACTCATTGTGCTTCTATTTTAACTAAATGTTAAAACTCTCTCATGTCATTTAAACCATTCTATAATATGACTCCAACTAAATTTCCCATTTTACATGTCTCTTATCTTCTACAGAAATCATTCCATAAACTGATCTACACATTGTTGTATTAGGATATTTCTTTCTTTATTCTTTACCTCATTTTCACCAAAATAGCCTATCCTTTCCATCTTTTTCACCAATTTAAATTCTTTAGTTTGTTCTAGGTCCAGAGACCAAAAAATTAATGCCCAAATAAAAGTCCTTGATCCCTCTAGTCTGCAGTAATTATCTCTGTGAGTCAGCAAATAAAACTTATTGTTTATATCATTCCTACAGTCATTGCCACATACTGTTTATTCATGTAATTTGTGGGGTTGCTGCTGCTGCTATTACCTGTAGCAACAAGCAGACTGTATGTTTTTTGAAAGAAGGGTCATTCTCAGACCTCTTTGAACTGCCTGGCAGACCTCTTAGGGTACTCTGTACATACACTGACTGTACAGTTCACTAAGGCCAAAGGATAAGAAAGTGTCTATATAGCCCTCTGCAGTAAGTGCTTTCCAGGCCTTTTAACAGGAAATGGTTTGAAATGATCCTGAGGGAAAAAAAGGAAGGACATTTTGTCTCCAAAAAAGAACACCAGGAAATGATCATTCAGGATGTACAAAACTATCTAGACTTGTTTCCCTTGGACCTGAAGTCCTCTCAGTAGACCATTTCCATCATCCCTATCAAAAATGTCATTAAGGAAATAAAACAACAGTACAGATCAGTCAGTATTGTTACTTAGATGCTTCAGGGAGAAAATATTTGATGGAGAAGAAACTATAATAAATGCCTAAAAGATTTTTTAATGTTTTGTGAAAGCAATTGCCTGTGTCTTTGCTTTCTCTCATAACCAGAGGGGGGTAATTGAGAGTTACTTATGCTTTTGTCAGGTGCCATGAAAGCATTTAGTTTCAGGTTTAAAAGATTCAGTGACATTTTGAATCATTTTAAATAAGAATGCCGGATAGATATGGTGTCATTATAAACAGTAACATTTGCTATTTCAGCAAGGCTGCATTCTGTTTAGAAAGGAATCCTTTTTTGCATTGAATTTTATTTTTTAAGTAGTGATATTATTCTCATTCTTCAGTCAAAAACATAACCACTTTTCAGCTTTAATTACTGAACCTAAGACTGCCAGTTATAGTACTCTCATGTAATAGAATGATGGTTTCAAACTTGTCCACCACAAATATTTCACAGTAAGAGAGTTTGTATTCCAGATTACAAAGGGAAAAGATTAAAAAGGGAGGGAGAAAGATTGATGCTCCAATCATCTTTCCTAGTAAACATTCTTTCCAAAAACATATCTACAGCTATGCTTAACTTATATATCATTTTATGATGCCTGTTGGTACAACAGAAAAATCTAAAACAAACAAATAATAGACATTCTAAGCAAACAGAAAGACCCAGTAGTCTTCGGGGAAACGTTTCCCATAAAACAATTATGCTAGATACCATTGTACACCCTTGTTCCCAGCTTTGGTTATAATTCACATAGAAGTCAGTTCAACACACTGGGAGAGAACTGCCCAACAGAAAAAAATACAACAGGAAAATACAGCACATACTAGAATATGGATGTTTTTTTAACCTGGAAAGGGTGGAAAACTGCTTCTCTACTACACATACACAAAAATCAAAAACAACCACATGAATATCAAGTGTTTAGTTATTCTTTTCCCTATATCAAAAGACATTGTCATTTACCCTGTCAACTGAGAACACTTCCTCTCCTCCCAAAGTCCTATTTTTGTTTCAAAATGGGTATTATTTTCATTTGCATGATTTGATTTCTATAGAATTTCTGCAGGTTTGTTGTCTACCTGTCAGGTTACTTTTCATATTATCATTTAATTTGCACCTAAAAATTTTGTATATTCCTCCAAAGTAGAATCAAGACTTATTTTGAAGTTAATTGCACTCAATTATTATATGTTCCTTGAATCTAAAGACACGCTAATATGCATCACAATTTGTTTCTGCCAAAACACATTTTCTCTTCTCATCTCTGCAACACTGTATTTTTCTAATTATATGTGATGGCTTATTAATAGCATCTCATAGGGGAAATATGCCCAGATTCCCTTATAAAATGTAAGCAATCTAAATGTGCTCAAAGTTGTACCACAAAATAGTAAACAGGAGTTAGAAAACAAAACAACAAGTTTTTGTGTGAAATTAACCCAGTAATATCTTTATAAAACTCAGTCAACTAATCAAATATAATGGTGAACTATAAATATTGTGGCATAACCTATTATTTTCTCCTCTTACTATGTAATTATAATTGTTCAATTCTGGAAAAGATTTGGTGCTGCCACTGCTTTTAAGATAATCAGATACACAGAGCCAAAAATTAGGATATATTTTTCCCACTAAAAGGAATTTCAAATTTGGCAGTACATTCATATATGAACAAAGCCAAAGAATATGGCAAGAGAAAATATGAATTTGACTATCACCAAAGGGAGATAAATGAATTTAAGGATAAAGAAGGTAGAGAAATGTTGAGCTATAAATCAATATTTGAAAATTTAAATATTATGTATAGATAGCCAATGCATACACATAAATATTCTCTGAAGCATAACAATGGTTTCTTTTCTTGCTAGAATTCTGTCATTTTCCTATTGGTTTCTTATCATAATTCAAATATCTAACTGTAATCTTTAAATTAGCTTTGTCATATTCTAGCAAAAATCCAGAAAAACAGATAATATCCCATGGGTACTCCCTAAATTTTTATGTGGAATGATGAGGGGTCAGTCAGAAAAGCAAAAGACAACCTGAATAAAAAAGAAATGTTGAACTTAAAGTCAAATTCCAGAAAAAAAGAGGAGCAACATGGCGGCGAGGAGACGCTGCGAGTAAGATCTCCCATTAAAAAAAGTTAATAGGGAGGAAAAGCGGCAGGTCCCAGTGAGAACTGGGACACGGAAGATAAACGGACAACTCCAGCAAACTGCCCGAAGAAGAAAGTTGCCATAAAAGAGGACGAGAAGGGAGGGAAGCGCAGAACCCTGCTCCCCTCCCCCGCCCACAGAGGCGGCACTCTCCGACCGGCAGAGACGAGGGAAACAACAAACCAAAACGCCCAACAAGAAAAACGGATGCAGCAAGCGGGACTGTGAGTGGAAAGGAACTATTTCAGCCACCACACCCCGTGAACGGGAGCTGAGGCGAACCCTGCAGGATCCACCGCGGAGGTGAGCTCCACGCGCAATTAAAGAGAGCCCCGCCCCCCAGGAGGAGACCAGCACCAGCACACAGCCCCGGCCGCCGGTAAGCTTGCGCGAAAGCGGCGCTCGGATTGCAGCTGCCCAGGCCCCTGCGCCTGCGACCTAGGCTTGCGGGGAGACGGCGGAGGCCCTCCCTGAGTGAGCAGGAACAAGGCGCCCAGGCAGGGGAGCGGGACTCAAAAGGCGCCATTCCCGCGCCACTGATCTGGGCTACAGCCCGCGTCCTGGAACTGAGGGCTTTGGAACTGAGACCCGGGCGGAGGCCCTCCCTGAGTGAGCAGGAACAAGGCGCCCAGGCAGGGGAGCGGGATTCAAAAGGCGCCATTCCCGCGCCACTGATCTGGGCTACAGCCCGCGTCCTGGAACTGAGGGCTTTGGAACTGAGACCCGGGGCACGAAATTAGGGGCGTGGGTTCCCCACGACGGTGGGGCACAAGGCAGACACAGCACCCCAAAGCTGTTGAGGTGTACCCTACCATCCCCGCTCTGCTCCCTGTCCCACGGGGTGGAAAATCAGCTCCCCAAGGGCTCTAGGAGAGATCTCTGGCGCCACCTAGCGACTTGACCCCAGCACAGGCTACTGAAGGAGCTAGTGGCCAGCTGGGGAGTTAGCCCACACCGGGCCCCTTCTGAACAAGTAGTCTGAGCCCACAGGGAGAGCGAGCACCCACAGCCGGGGCAGACCAGGCGCGCAGAAGAGTGTGCCTGAGACCAGAAGCGCAGGGAGTGTGTCCCACATCACCATTTTAGAACAGGGACATTTCTTCAGTAAAAACTACCTGCAGAAGGCTTCCTCAGGAGCCAGAGGTGAGCGGGGGAAGTTCGCCCACGCCAGACCCCCTCTGGCCTGCAGTCCAAGCCCAGAGGGGAGCAGGAACCCACCGCCGGGGCAGACCAGGCGCACAGGGGAGTGTGTCCCCACATCGGCATTTTAGAACAGGGACCTTTCTCCAGTAAAGGCTGCTTGAAACTGACAGATGACTCCTGGAAGAACCAGAGGGGAACAGAGAAGCCCACCCAAGATGCCGGCAAGTCCCAACAACACAGTGTCCCAACGCATACGGCAAATTAGAAAACAGACAGTAGGGAGGAGAAGAACCACACGCAACCTAGCAACTCTCCAGAGAAAAAGCACACCACAAAAAGAAAGCCAGCCCCCAGATTGCAACGACAATAACTTGGAAGAATTTCTGAGCCTTCCAGAAAGAGAATTTAAAATTGCCGTGATTAAAAAACTGACAGAAGTCATAAAGGAAAACAATGATAAGGGAAAAATAATCAACGATCAGAAGAATGCAATTGAGTCCCTAGAGAGGGAAAACAATGGTCAGAAGAAAGAAATTGAGTCCCTAAAGAGGGAAGTAAAAGAAATGCAGGAGATCAAAGAATTAATGGAAGAACTAAAGAATTCTGGGAAAAGCAATGAAAGCAGAATAGATGAAATGGAAGAACGAATAAGTAATCTTGAAGACACAGAAATAAAAAGAACCAAAACAGAAAAGGAAAGAGAAGTACGAAGGAAAAAGAACGAAGAAAGACTTCGGGAACTATCTGACTCCATGAGGAAAGGAAATATAAGAGTTATAGGAATACCAGAAGGAGAGGAGAGAGATGTAGGAACAGAGAAAATATTCAAAGAGATAATTGAAGAGAACTTCCCAAATGCGAAGAAGGAGCTGAAAATTGATATACAAGAAGCAAGAAGAACACCAAACTTCCACGACGAAAGGAAAAATACAGCAAGACACATAATAGTAAAGCTCCCAAGAATCCAGGACAAGGAAAAAATAATGAAGCTGGCAAGAGGGAAGAAACAGATAACATTCAAAGGAAAACCAATCAGGCTGACATCAGACTTCTCCGAAGAAACACTACGGGCAAGGAGAGAGTGGAGGGACATAGTCAACAGACTCCAAGAAAACAGATGCCAACCAAGAATACTCTATCCCGCAAAGCTCTCCTTCCTCTTTGAAGAAAGAATATGGACCTTCCCAGACAAACAGAAACTCCGGAATTTCATTGCAACTAAACCCCCACTCCAAAAAATACTACAAGGAGTCCTAAAGCCAGAACCTCAGAGCGACGAATAACAATGAAAGAAGGCCAAAAAAAAAAAAAGTTATTAAAAGAATAAATAAATAAAATCAAAGGAAAGACAAACACAATGGCAAATACAGATGTTAACATATCAATATTAACTCTAAATGTAAATGGACTAAACTCTTCAATAAAAAGACACAGAGTTGCAGCCTGGATTAAGAAACAAAACCCAACCTTTTGCTGTCTCCAGGAAACACATTTAGCTACAAAAGATAAAAATAGGCTCAAAGTTAAAGGAGGGAAAACAATCCTACAAGCAAATGGACCAAAAAAGAAAGCAGGAACAGCTATACTTATATCAGATAAAACAGATTTCAAACTCAAAAAGATAAAAAGAGACCCCAATGGTCACTACATTATGATCAAGGGGACAATACTTCAAGAAGAAATAACACTCATTAACATATACTCACCAAACGAAGGAGCACCAAAATATATCAGACAACTGTTGTCCTCTCTGAAAACAGACATCAGAGAAAACACATACGTAGTGGGAGACTTCAACACACCACTATCAACAATGGATAGATCAACAAGACAAAAAATAAGTAAAGAAACCAAAGCTCTAAATAAAGACCTAGAGCAATTGGGCTTAACAGACATCTATAGAACACTAAACCCCAAAAAAATGGAGTACACATTTTTCTCAAGCGCACACGGATCATTCTCCAGGATCGATCACATACTGGGGCACAAGACAAACATCAACAGATACACCAAGATTGAAATCATATCAACCATCTTTTCTGACCATGAAGGCATCAAACTAGAAATAAACCATAAAAAGAAGGCAAGGAACTTTCCTACCTCATGGAGATTAAAAACCACACTACTGGAAGACCATTGGACTAAGGAGGAGATCAAAGAAGAAATTAAAAAATTTTTTGAATTGAACGACAAGGAGGACACCAATATCCTAAATGTATGGGATGCAGCAAAAGCAGTAATAAGAGGAAAATATATAGCAATAGAAGCTCACATCAAGAAACAAGAAAGAACGCAAAGAAACAACCTCATCTCGAAGCTCAAAGATCTAGAAAAAGAACAACAAAAAAACCCCAAAACCAGTAGAAGAAAAGAAATAATAAAAACCAAAGCAGAAATAAATGAAATTGAAACTAAAAAAACAATCCAAAAGATCAATGAAACCAAGAGCTGGTTCTTTGAAAAAATCAATAAAATAGACAAACCCCTAGCCAGGCTCACAAAGGAAAAAAGGGAGAAAGCACAAATAAACAGGATCATCAATGAAAGAGGAGAAATCACAACGGACACAGCAGAAATCAAAAGAATAATCAGTAACTACTATGAACAGTTATATGGAAACAAGTTTAACAATCTAGAGGAGATGGACAAATTCCTACAACTCTACAATCACCCAAAGCTAGATAAAGAAGAAATAGAACACCTAAACAGACCAATTACAATTAGCGAAATTGAAATGGTAATCAAAAACCTCCCCAAAAACAAAAGCCCAGGACCTGATGGATTTACAAATGAATTCTACCAAACATTCAGAGACGAATTAGTGCCTATCCTTCACAAACTCTTCCAAAAAATTGAGAAGGAAGGGACAATACCAAACACGTTCTATGAAGCCAACATTACACTAATACCAAAACCGAACAAGGACAACACAAAAAAGGAAAACTACAGGCCAATCTCCCTAATGAACACTGATGCAAAAATCCTGAATAAAATTTTAGCTTTCAGAATCCAACAATGTATCCATAAGATAATTCACCACGACCAAGTTGGATTCATTCCAGGGGCACAAGGATGGTTTAACATCCGAAAATCAATCAACGTTATCCAACACATCAACAAAAAGAAATATAAAAACCATATGATAATATCAATAGATGCTGAGAAAGCTTTCGACAAAGTGCAACACCCATTCATGATAAAAGCCCTTGAAATTCTTGGGATACAAGGAACATACCTCAACATCATAAAGGCCATCTATGACAAGCCAACAGCCAGTATCATTCTCAATGGTGAAAAGCTGAAAGCAATTCCATTAAGATCTGGAACAAGACAAGGATGTCCACTCTCACCATTGCTTTTCAATATAATACTGGAAGTCCTAGCCAGGGCAATAAGACAAGAGAAAGACATCCAAGGAATCCAAATAGGAAAAGAAGAAGTCAAACTATCACTATTTGCAGACGATATGATATTATACATAGAGAACCCCAAAAACTCCACAGAAAAGCTAATTCAACTCATCAATCAGTTCAGTAAAGTGGCAGGATACAAAATCAACACGCAAAAGTCAGTAGCCTTCCTATACACAAACAATAAATCTGAAGAAGAAGAAATCAAAAAGACCATCCCTTTTGTTATTGAAACAAAAAAAATCAAATATTTGGGAATAAATCTAACAAAAGAGGTAAAGGACCTATACAAAGAAAACTATAAAACACTGTTAAAAGAAATAGAAGAAGACACAAAGAAATGGAAAGACATCCCCTGCTCATGGATTGGAAGAATAAACATTATTAAAATGGCCATCCTTCCAAAAGCAATATACAGATTCAATGCTATTCCAATCAAAATTTCAATGTCATTCTTCAAAGAAATAGAACAATTATTGATGAAATTCATATGGAATCACAAAAAACCCCGAATAGCCAAAGCTCTCCTGAAAAAAAAAGAAGGGAATGGAGGCATCAGACTCCCAGACTTCAAACTATACTACAAAGCCATAATCATCAAAACCGCATGGTATTGGAACAAGAACAGACATACAGACCAATGGAATCGAATAGAAAATCCAGAAATAAACCCACAGGTTTATGGTCAACTAATCTTTGACAAAGGAGCAAAGACTATGCATTGGAGCAAAGAAAGTTTGTTCAATAAATGGTGCTGGGAAAACTGGGTCGCTACATGCAAAAGAATGAAGCTTGACCACCACCTCACACCATACACAAAAATCAACTCAAAATGGATTAAAGAACTAGACATAAGACCTGAAACCATAAAATATATAGAAGGAAATATAGGCGAAACACTACGTGATTTGCACATCAAAGACATCTTTACAGACACATCACCCAAAGCAGTGATAGTGAAGGCAAAGATAAACAGCTGGGACTATATCAAATTAAAGAGCTTTTGCACAGCAAAAGAGACAATAACAAAAACAAAGAGAAACCCCACCAACTGGGAGAACATTTTTGCACCCAACACTAATGATAAAGGACTGATCACAAAAATCTGCAAAGAGCTGATGAGTCTCAACAACAACAAAGAAAATAATCCAGTCAAAAAATGGGCAGAAGAGCTTAAAAGAAACTTCTCTGAAGAGGAAATGCAAATGGCCAACAGGCATATGAAAAAATGTTCAACATCACTTGTCATCAGGGAAATGCAAATCAAAACTACCATGAGATACCATCTTACACCAGTGAGAATGGCACATATTAAAAAAACTAGCAACAACAAATGTTGGCGAGGGTGTGGAGAAAAAGGAACTCTTCTGCACTGTTGGTGGGAGTGCAAACTGGTCCAACCACTGTGGAAAGCTGTGTGGAGATTTCTGGACCTACTAAACATAGAGCTTCCATATGACCCAGCAATTCCACTCCTAGGTATTTACCCAAAGGACACAGAAACATCAATTCCAAAGAACACCTGCACCCCTATGTTTATAGCAGCACTGTTTACAATAGCTAAGCTTTGGAAACAACCCAAATGCCCAAAAATAGATGACTGGATCAAGAAGATGTGGTACATATATACCATGGAATATTACTCAGCATTCAAAAAAGATAAACACATGCAATTTGCTGCAACATGGATGGCGCTGGAAGGGATCATGCTCAGCGAAATAAGCCAAAAAGAAAAAGAAAAATACCGGATGGTCTCACTCATAGCAGGAATCTAGAAAACTTAAATAAGGGACCAGGAAAATGAATAACTATAAGAAAGTGAAAATCAAAATCAACAAAAAACTATGAACCAGAGACACTTTTAGGGGGGCGGGGGCGGGAGGGGAGGGATTGGGGTCAGAATGGGGGGCTGCAATTGTATGGGGAATATAACAATAAAATTTATAAAAAAAAAAAAAAAAAAAAAAAAAGATAAACACATGCAGTTTGCAGCAACATGGGTGGAGCTAGAAGGGATCATGCTCAGCGAAATAAGTCAGAAAGAAAAAGAAAAATACCGGATGGTCTCACTCATAGCAGGAATTTAGAAAACTTAAATAAGAGACCAGGAAAAAGACTTTATCAATACAAAGTAAAAATCAAAATCAACAAGCAACTATAAACCAGAGACACACTACTGGGGGTGGTGGGGGGAGGGAGGGGCGGGGAGAGGAAGGACTAGAGTTAAAATAAGGGGGGGGGTTTGCAATTGTATGGGGAATATAACTATAATGAAAATGCATACATTGTGCAAAGATGAAAAATGACATAAGAATTTTATAAAATAAAATATTAAAAAAACTAAAAAAAAAAAATAAAAATTCAAAAAGAATCCTAATGTGACCACATTTAAAATAATAAATTGCTATTTAAAAAAAAAAAAAAAAAAAAAAAAATAAAGTCAAATTCCATAATTCAAAGAAAAACTTCAGATTTAAAAATTTTAGAGGGAAAAGAAACTTTAATTACTAAAAATTTATAGTCAAGTATATCTAGTTAAGTTTTTTATACACATTACTGTCTTGATAAATCAAGCATTACAGACTCTCCCATTATTTTCCTATACCTGACAGCCATATTGTATATAAGATATTATGACATCCATTCTATTTAAGTCTGGATCATCTTCATCCTTTACATTTTTTCCATACTTTTAGACTTTGTCCTCAATTAGTCCATCCCTTTATTAAAGTCCCTTTATTATATGTTCCCTATGCATCATTTGACACAGTATCTACTCCTATAATCACCATCTAATTACCATTTATTGAACATTCTAAATGAAGGGTGAGGGGAAAAGGAGCATAATGTCCTATTATGGTTTATAGGTGCTATAGTGGCAGGTATAGTATGGTAACATATAGCAAAGAGCTGTGCCCCTACACCTCTAAATCATGTACAATGTTGTAAGGCAATGTTACCTTAAAAATTTTTTTAAATTAATAAAGTTGGAAAAATTTGAAAGGAGATACATAGTTCTATCCATATATCTAAAATCATTCTGACTTCCTAATTTTTCAAGTTTCTTTCTATATCCCAACATCACTCGAACCACTGCACAAGCACAAACTTTTATTCCCCTTGGATGATCAAAACATATTGAGTGTACTAGTATAGCCAGCATCCATTAAAATGCTAAATCTGAACTTCAATGGCTTAGCTTCTGCTGAAGCTATGGTGCTAGACTTTCCAGTCATGGGTTGCTTAATGACAAGGATCCATTGTGAGAAATGCATTGTTAGGCAATTTTGCAGTTGAGGAAATGTGACAGAAAATCCGTATATAAACCTTGGTTACAAAGAAAGAACACCTTCATAGATGTGGTCCATCCTTGACCCAAACTGCCATCACTCTGTGACAAGTTAACTGTAGTCTATAACGTTATGCATTCAGTAATTCCTTCCCAATGACAAATGCCTCTTTTGAAAAAATCTGTTGCATGAAAATTTAATTCATTAGCAATTGAAAAAAACTGATTCCTCTAATAAGAGCTATGGATTCCTCTTTTTGAGGATAATAAGAAAGAGAGAGAGGTTTAGGACATGAAAAGAAACAAAGGTCATGGAAAAATAAGATAGTTTTAGCAGATGGGCCTTTATATTGCCAAAGGAAGGTGAGGCAAAGTAAATCTTGGCCTTGATTTTATATGTTTGTATTTCTATGAAGTAGGTATATTAGTAGTCAAAAATATTTATTATGCTCCTAGTGAGGGTGAGGCACCATTCTAGAGTTTTCTGCAAAGAGAATGAGACTGCTGCAAGTATACCATGATAATCAACAGTCAGATACACTGACCAATAACAGAAACCCTTATTCTTGTCTCCAGCAAACTCTTTAAGACAAAACAGCAAATTTGTGTACCTCTTGAATTAAATTCTACCCAAAAAATATACTTGCATAGTGACAATACCTTCCCAAACCCAACATGTGACTTAGTTCTTTAGTTATTTGCTACTGTTTGGGACTACAGTAGATGTGTGAAAGGCACCGTACCGCTACCTAGATTCACTCTTCAAGGAACTCACACTTTTAAGGGAGGTTTGATTTATAAACAACCTACATTCCAACTATACTGAACTATCAATACTTGTAGTTCCCAGACATGCCCTTCTATTTCTTATCTCTATACTTTTACATATACATTAATCACCATGTACACAGAATCAGGTTTTCTCTCTTGTTTGACTCTCCTATCCACCCTCCAAAACATGATTTAAAAGCCATGACCCTTTCTCCAAATGGAATTGATCAGGTCTTCCTTTGTTTTGTCTATATATTTGCAATTATGTTGACACATTTACCATACATGTATTGCAATGATTTGCTCATGTATTTCTCTCTCTTCCTAATCTGAGTCCCTTGAAGACTTGGATACTACCTTTCAATGTCATGTCCCTGCAACACAGTTCACCAAGCCAAATAAGTATTGGCTGCATGACAAAATAAGTAAATAACGCATGTAGAGAAGACTGATAATACGATAAAGTGTTCAAGCCATGCAGTCACCTTTAATATCCAGTCCTTTAATATCCAGATAAAATGGTACAAGTCCTCATCATACATGCTTTCCAAGATTTTCTAGGATTTCTAGGAACTTTACACTCCCTGAACACCTCTCACAGAATTTTCAATTACTGCTCATTGTCTTACAGTCTATACATGCTGTGCTTTTCAAACATGCTCACCTTGCTTGTAGCCATCACCCATCCCCCACTAGGCTTCAAACACAAATACCCAAAGTCTGTAACAGACTTTTACTGAACATTAGTTGTAACAGAAAAAAAAAAAATACAACATAACAGAATATGAAATGATCTAATATTTAATATTTGATATTCATGTTCTGCCTATTCTTTGACTATGCAGAACAATTAGCTATTCCTTTTCGCCTAAGACTAGGGCCCAGCCATACTTTTGCATAATTCAAGAAATTGCTAAATATACCACTAGTTTAAAAAAAAAAAACTATCCCCTCTATTGAGTAAATTGTATCCTCTCCCCAAAATAATTCATCTCTTGAATTCCTAATCTCCCAACATGACACTGAGAGTCGCCTGACACCGCTGACACAGAGAGCTCTCTCTCTCTCTCTCTCTCTCTCTCTCTCTCTCTCTCTCTCCCTCTCTTTCTCTTTCCCCCTCCTTCCCTCCCCTTCCTTCTTGGATATGCACAGAGGGGTGGCCATGAGAGAGGACATAGTAAGAAGGAGCAATTTAAAAGCTAAGGGGAGAATCCTCACCAGAAACCAACCCTACCAGCACCTTGATCTTGAACTTCTAGCCTCCAGGAATGTAAGAAAATAAAGAGTCTATTGTTTAAATCTACAAATGAGCTACCTTGTTAAGTCAGTCCTAGCTGAGTAAGACACATGGCTTCCCAATTAATATTTAAGGGGGGAGATTGGGAATGAAAGAGAAAGAAAATAAAAAATTTAAATTTTACTTTAACATAGCAGAGATATAATTCCTATCTAGAAGAAGAAAGTACAACTAATGAGTGAGTTTAACAAGGTTGCAGACATAAAGGTCAATATATAAAAATCAATTTGACATCTATATTAGCAATGGATAAGAAATTGAATATTTAAGCTCAGTATCATATACAATGGCATCAAAAGAACAAAATGCTAACATAAATAACAAAATAAGTATAAGATCTATGTGCTTAACAATACAAGATACTAGCACAAGAACTCAAAGAACTAAATAAATGCAGAGATATACTATGCTAATGGAGGAAATTCAATTTGTTAAGTTGTCAATTCTCCAAAATGAACTATTTATTCAACAAAATCCCAATGAGAATCCTACTATAATTTTTTGTAGGAATCAACAAGATGATTTAAAAATTTTATATGGAAAGGCAAAATAACATCAAAACAATCTTGAAAAAAGTCTTTCCAGAAAGCCATATTAATCAAGACAATGTATTATTGACTTAAAGACAGACATATAGATCTATGAAACAGAAGAGAGAGTTTATAAAAAACAAGTCTTGTACACATATGACCAATCAATTTTTTTTCAAATGTGCAAAAGCAATTCTGCGGTAAAGGTTAATTTTTTCAAAGAACAGTGCTGGAACAACTGTACATCATATACCCCCCTCCTAAAATAAACATCAACATATATCACATATAGAAATTAACTCAGAAGGGACTATGGAACTAAAAGTTTTAACACAGTTAAAGCCCAAGCAGTGTAAATGAAAGCAATTAGGTAAAACTGTTAGAAGAAAACATGACCTTTGGTCACAAAATGACTTCATAGATGTGACACTAAAACACAATCTATAAAAGAAAAACTGATAAACTGAAATTCATCAAAATTAAAAATTCTGCTCTTCAAAATACACTTTTCAAAAAAGCGGAAAATCAAGCCACTGATTGTAGAAAATATTTTCAAAGTACATATTCAATCTAGAATATATAAGAAATTCTCAAAATTCAATAAGGAAAATCCCTGCTTGTTATGGGCTGAACTATATTCCCCTAAATTCATATGTTGAAGTCTTAACCACAATGTCTCAGATTGTGACTGTATTTGCAGACAGGGACTTTAAAGTGGTGATTAAGTTAAAACGAGACTGTTAAAGTAGACCCTAAGCCAACCTGACTGTGTCTTCATGAGAAGAGGAAATCTTCAAACAGTCACCAGCAGTGCATACTCATAGAAAAAAGATCATGTCACAGCAAGAAGGCAAATATCTGCAGTGAAGGAAAAGAGTCTCTAAAGAAACCAAACCTATAAATACCTTGATCTTGAACATTAGCATCCAGAATTGTAAGAAAATAAGTTTCCTGTCTAGGACTTCATCAAAATTAAAACTTCAGCTCTCTAGTTACTATACTAATACACTTCCCTAAAAATAGGTGGCCAAAAGATTTTAATAGACTCTTCACCAATAAAAGATACATGGATGCCAAATAAGCACATGAAAAGATGTTCAACATAATTAGCATTGGAGACATACAAAGTATAATCACAATGAGATAACACTAAATTCATTTTAGGATAGCTAAAAATTAAAAAAAAAATTAACTCCCACTATAGAGTACTCACTCACAAGAATAAAGAAACTAAAACTCATACATTACTGCTAAGAGTGCAAAAAGATATGACATTCACCAAGAAATCCTACTTGCAGATATTTACCCAAGAAAAATTAAAATTTACATTCACAAAACAACATGCACACTCCTATTTATGGCAGTTTTTTTTTTTAATCATAGCCAAAAATTGGAAAAAAACTCAAATGACTTTCAACTGGTAAAGAGATAACCAAATTGTAACATCCACACACTGTAATATTACACATCAATAAAAATAAACTTTTGATACATGCAACAACTAGATGGATCCTAAATGCATTATGCTAAAGAAAAGAAGCCACAATCAGCTACATATTATATTATTCCATTTATATGACATTCTGGAAAGGTCAAAACTACAGAGACAACAAACAACAATAGGTGCCAAGAACAGAGGATAAAGAGAGGAGTTAAATGCAAGCAAGAGAAAACAACATAAATAAGGCCTCCCTTGTGGCACAAAGGGTTAAGCACCACACTATGAAGCAATCTGCACCCTCTGCAGCACAAGTTGGATCCCCGGCCTGCCAGGGAGCAACCCACATGGCGAAGCAGACCTCTCCTGTCTCGCCCACTGCTCCCTTCAGCAGTGTATTTCAGTCAGTCTGCCTGTTCTGTTCCCTACTCTGTCTCTGGTGAATCCTCTCAACCCCCACATCTCTGGCCTTTACCCCAGCTCATGTATGCATAAATAAATAAATCTTTAAAAAAAAGAAAGAAAAGACAACACAAATAAATGGAGAGAATTTCCTGCTCTTGAATTGGAGGGCTCACATTGACAAAATGACCATCCTACCCATGTATATTCAATGAAACCCCAATAAAAATTTCAATGGTATTCTTCAAAGAAATGCAACAAACATCACTAATATTCATATGGAACCACAAAAGACCCCAACAGCCAAATCAGTCTTGACAAAAAAGAGGAACAAAGGCACTTCCAGATTTCAAACTATATTATAAATTCATAATAAATAAAACAACGTAGTGCTAGAACAAAAACAGACACACAGACCAATGGAATAGAGAGTCCAGAAATAAACCTGAATCTTTAATTTGGGTTAATTAAAAAAAAAGACCCAAAAATATACACTGGAACAAAGCAAAACTCTTCAATAAATGGTGTTGGGAAAACTGGACATCTGCATGGAATAGTTTGAAACAAGACCACTATCTCATACTATACACAAAAAATTAACTCAAAATAGATGGATCTCAAACATGGATGTAAGACCTGAAACCATAAGATTCATGAAAGAAAACATAAGCAAAACACTTCACAACATAAGCTTCCATGAGATATTTGCAGAGTCCTCACCAGCAGCAAGGAAAACAAAAGAGAATATAAACAACTAAGGGGACTCCCCTATGGCACAACAGGTTGGGTGCAGCACTGTGAAGCTGTCCGCAGCCTCTGCAGTGCTAGTTCGATTCCCAGCCAGCCAGGGAGAATCCCAGCCAGCCAGGGAAAAATCCCATATGGCACGGCAGACCTCTCCTGTATCGCCTGCTGCTCCCCTCAGCAGTGCTTTCAGTCCATCTGCCTGTACTGCTCCCCACTCTGTCTCTGGTGAATCCTCTCAACCTCCCACGACTCTGGCCTGTACCCCAGGCTCTTGTATAAATAAAATAAATCTTTAATAAATAAATAAATAAATAAATAGATAGATAAATAAATAAATAAACAACTAGGACTACATCAAGCTAAAAAGTCTCTGCACAGTGAAAGTAAACATAACTAAGATAAAAAGAAGCCCAACTGAATAGGAGAAAATATTTGTACACAAAACATCTGAAAAGGGACTGCTATCAAGGATCTACACAATTCACTAAAAAAAAAATCTACACAACTCACTAAAAAAAAATCCAATGAAGAAAATGGGTAGAAGAGCTAAATAAACACTACTTTCCCAAAGATGACATATAGTGGGCCAACAGACACATCAAAAAATGTTCATCATCATTTATCATTAAGGAAATACAAATTAAAGCTATAAATTAAACCAACCATGCCTATGAGAATGGCCCATATCAAAAATACCAGAAACAAGAAGTGTTGGTGAGGATGTGGAGGAAATGAAAACCTTGTGCACTGTTGGTGGGAATGTAAATTGGTCCAGTGTGGCCTCTCTACCACTTAAGGCCTCTGCACCTGTGTGAGTATGGCCTCTCTATGCACTTGTGTGTGTAGGATTTGGATAAGTCACTCCTGCACGACTTCCTTCAGACAATGGCCCACATCACAATGCAGACGGGGACACCTTGGTAGCCATTGACTGATTGTGTGGGCCTGGTCTGTGGTGGTCTGGGAGTAGCTCAGAAATTACAGCAAATACCTGTATAGGAGAAGTCTTTCCTGTATATGTGGCTGATATGTCCTTCCTATTCCCCATAAAGTTAATTACCTTTTGTCTCCCCTGGACCCTACTCCTCCTGCCGTAGCCACAAAACCAATCATGCTTGTTTATTACTGCTAATAAATAGCAAGAGGGCTGCTCACTGAGCAGCAGAGTCTTCCCTTGCAAACCTTCTCTACCATTCGTCCCTCAGCATGTCCCTGCAAATGTGCTCGCATGTTCTGGACCACCAAAGACCAGCCCCTATGGAAAACAGTTTGGTGGTGTCTCAAATGACTAAAATTGGCTTCTCAAATGATGCCACATGACACAGCAATTCCATTCCTAGGTATTGAACACAAATACACTAAACCTGAGTGCCCAAAAACAGATGAGGGGATCAAGAAGATGTGGTATATATACAAAGTGGACTAATATTTAGCAATCAAAAAAGATAACTTATGCCATTTGTGGCAACAAGGATGGAACTGGAAGGGATTATGCTATGTGAAATAAGTCAAAAGACGAAAGACAAATGCCAGATGGTGTTTCTTATATGTGGGGTACAGAAAATATAGAAACCAAATAAAGGATCAGATGAAATCAAACTTAAAAACTAACCATTGAAATCTGACCACAGAAATGGATTCAGGAAAGGGGGAGAAAAAAGTAGGGAGAGGGCACCCTGATATGATGGTAGACCATGGGAGCATTGGTGGTTGGGAAGGACAACTGAAGGAGGAACTCCTAAACTTCCAAAATACTAACAATGATGTAAACCAACTTCAATAAAAAAAATAAACAACAACAAAAAAATGTGTGCTAGCAAAATGAGTTTAACAACTATGTATGGAATGGACTTGAAGGGACCTGTTGGAGCAAGGAAACAAATACAACTGCAGCAATGAATGGGGCCTGGGCTAGGATGACAGTCACAGGATTATATTTATTAAATCCAAAATGTTTCTTTCTCATGTTTTACTGAATAACTGGAAACAATTTCACATTTGCAATATTGAGGTTATCTGAAATCAAGACTCAGGTTGCAATTTAGTCACAAAATTAAAATTCTCCAGTGACTGTGTTATCCCATGTAATGTCTAAGAATACCCATGACATTCTTGGGGGAGAGGGGGACACATTGGAAGTTAAATCTGATTATGATAAAAATTAAACCCCAAATTCATATTTTCATCATTGGCTTTTTGTTTTCCACCAATAACAGGTGTTAATTTCCCCTTGGAACAGGAATATGTGGCTTCACTGCAGCATTTCCAGTCAGTGGCAGATCTAGCCAAGCCCATGATCAACATAAAAGGCCCCAGCTTTGATCTGAATCCACTCAGAAAAAGCTCTCTTTCAAATAAAGTAACGAAAGTTCTCTTCCTTTGAAGGCCAACTGTGATCCCCGATAGGAAACACTTTTTGTTGGTTTCCTTTTGTTTCAAACAAACCAGTATTTCCCCCTGCAGGGATATCAATAATGAGATGCCTTCTGGTTTGCTGTTGTTGTGGTTTGTTTTTTTCATTCCAAATTAGAAGCTGCTTTAATTCCAATCTAATGAAGCTGCTTAAAAGCAATTCAAACGTAAGGGAGTCTTAAAAGGCAAGTCATTTTTGACATAGGTGTCACAACCTAAGCTATGAAGTCAAAAGTTAATTACACATTAGGATGTTATTATAAGCAATCTCCAAGTTCATTTACCTCTTCTATGTATGGGATTGCCCAAACCCTGGGAATAAGGGTCTCTAAACAGAAATATTCACAGATTTTCTGGATAAAGCTGAAGTTTGCCTCCATAATAAGTTTTTTTTGTTTTGTTTTTGGCAGATGTCACCTCATATCTGACAAACACATTGTTTATGTGGATATTGATCTTCACCTTCCTTCCTTCACCATATAGGTTCATGTTCCCCCACCCTTTCCTCACTCCTAAATTCTCATGGATCTTCTGCTTCCTGGTATTCTTCTATACATGTAAGCACTATTCTTGCTTTACTATGTATCCCTAATGTCTATATTTTTGCTTGATTTCTGACATAAATTTTAACAGCTAGCATTTGTATATGCATTGTGTCTGCTTCCCTCCCAAACTTTGACAGGTCCTTGTATTCCTCAAATTTAATTTCTATAAGCCTCAGTTTCCTCATTCGTAGGGTAAAAATAAAAATACTGTAAAGTTAGTTCAAGATTAAATGAAATAATAAATGAAGTAATTAGCCCAACCTGAGGTAGAGAAAGTGCTAAACACTTGCTTATTGTACCTAAACATAGCTACACCTGGTTACCAGAACTCTGTCACCTAATTTTGTTCTGCGTTCATAGAAATATATAACAGCCATTTCCTACCATAAGGGAAATTCCTTTTCTATTCATGAATAATTATGGAGTCCTTTCTCACCCTTCTCTTCTGACAGTTAAATACATTCAGTTTCTTGGGGCCTCCCTGGTGGCTCTCAAACTATCCTAGCCTGTGGTCTGAGTTTGATCCCTGGACAGGGAGCAGCAGACCTCTCCTGTCTCCCTGCTGCTCCCCTCAACAGTGTATTTCAGTCAATCTGCCTGTTCTGTTCACTGCTCTGTCTCTGGTGAATCCTTTCAGCCCCTGCACCTCTGGCCCCAACACTTACCAGGACCTATATTCCCAAATGATTACCTAACACCCCCAATCACTATGTAGCACCCTTCCAATGTCCCTGGCAGTACATCTCATTCTGGATAAGGATTAAGAAAAGCCAAAATGCCACAGTATGTATTAGACTCTACATAGTTGCTCTAGGACCTGAATGTAGGAGGAAAGAGCTACAACCAGAACACCTGCAGGAAGTACTAGTTTTCTGTGTGGTAACTGTTCCGTTAGCGAACAGATAAAACCGAGCATCCTAAGCACCACCATTAGTTAGACAGTAGAATATCCTCCTTGACAAAAATGTGTCATCCACTGGCAGCCAATATTCAAGATTATCCCAGTACCACCTCCTGTGCTTTCATTCAGCCTTTCCTGGAAGAGACAGCCAGCATTTAGAGCAGGAAATTTATGAAAGAGTGTGCAAATATATGTCCTCTCCTGACTTCTGGTCAAGTCACCCACATAGAATAGTCACTGAAACATAAATGTGGCCACCTCCAACTAAATTGGTTGTATGGGGAGAAAGAATGTAGAATCATCAGGGTCAATAAAGAACCATTTTCAGGGAAAATGGGCCATTTGTGTTTTCAAGGCACAAAGGAAAATTTCCCCACCCCTTTGGGTTCTTCGGAGGCTGAATGAATGAGCACATTAACATAAGACAGTTTAGAAGGGGAAAAAATGCAAAATTTAATAACATAAATATGGAGAATTTACCTGGCTGCTAATTCTGAAGTAAAATGGGGTGAGCCAGGGTTTATAGCCTGTGTTAAGGGACCTGGAATATAGAGAAAAGAAGTGGGGGGGTTATACCTGATGAGGAGGGAATGTCTTCATCTTTACTCTAAGGGTAAAAAAATGAATTTCTCAGAGAAAAAGAAAGGAGGATGTACTCTGAAGAGCTGGAGTTGTAATCCAGATCTCTGGGAATGTGGCTATAGTAAGTGGAAAAAAGCTGTGCATGTAACTTTCAAAAGAGTCCAGGAAGCAACCTCATGTCTGTGGAGGAGCTGTGTCCTGCTGCCAGCATTTCCACACATCTGCTGTCAGTGGTCACCCCCAGCTTCACTCCTGGCCATGCCCTGTTTCTAGATGCCATAGGAAGTCTAATGGGAACACACGAGAGCATTCAGACATGCTGCTATTAGGAGGTGATGTACCTAATATCTAGATTAGGGAGCGCTACACTCTGAGAACAAATAATGTGAGTACCTAACAATTTAGTAGGGATTAGTACACTGAGTATTTTTCGGCGGGCGGGGGGGAGGCGGATGTTGGAAAATCAGAAATACAGATCTTTGTCAGACAGCTAAATTGAAGGGTCATGGGCAACATGGAGTTATAGAGTGTACTGGGAAGACAGGATTAGAAGGATGGGAAGTAAATAAGTAAAAAACCTGGCTAAAATAGTATAGGGGCACAAGGGCAGTTTTCAGAAAATATAAGAGAATATTGAATATTCAAAGCAAAAAATGAAAGGATTTGAAAAGAAATGGCTCTCTGAGATGCTCTATGGCCCAGAGATTCCTTGAGTCAGTTGATTTCTACTGTACTTGATTCTTCTTCCGTAATATATTTTAGTATAGCAAGTATTATAAAAGCAGCCAACAAAACAAATTTCATTTTAGGGGGCCTCCCTGGTGGGGGGCCTCCCCATTTTAGGGGTTAAGACGCACCTATGAAGCTGTCCACAGATGCTGCAGCATGAGTTTGATCCCCGGCCAGGGAGCAACCCACATGGCGCAGCAGACCTCTCCTGATTCGCCCGCTGCTCCCCTCAGCAGTGTATTTCAGTCAGTCTGCCTGTTCTGTTTTCCACTCTGTCTCTGGTGAATCCTCTCAACCCCGCATCTCTGGCCTGTCCCCCAGCTCTTGTATGCATAAACAAATATATCTTTAAAAAAAACTAATTCCACTTTAGAAAACAATTATCAGGTCTCCCTGCAGCACAAGAGGTTAAGTTTCAGTACTATGAAGCTATAGGCAGCCACTGCAGCCAAGTTTGATCTTGGGCCAGGTAGCTGACCCACATGGCATAGAAGACATCTCCTGTCTCACCCACTGCTCCCCTCAGCAGTGCATTTCAATCAATCCATCTGTTCTGCTCCCCACTTTGTCTCTGATGAATCCTCTCACCTCCCCCCCCAACGCCTCTGACCTACACCCCTACTCTTGTATGCATAAATAAATAAAAATTTTTAAAAAATTACCTCTATATCCCTGTTAGTGTAACTTTCATAGATTTCCCTGGAAGTCTTTTATACCATATCTAAGATTCAACTTGCACTTGCAATAAATGACAAATTTAATTCAAAGTGAAGTATGTTTTCATTAAATTACAAAAATGCATTTTATAAGGTCTAACAGTAATTAGATGTGAATAATAATTTCCCCTCACTCAACCCACCTTGCAATTGCCATCCATATAAACAAATTAGTATTTTTGGTTGAAATAAATGAACAATTACTTCTCAACCCAAGTTGTAACTTATTTTACATATGAGCATTTATTCACTGGAATCTTATGTGGCAGGTGATCTTTGCTATTTTGACAGGAAGCAAACATTTAAGCATGGAAAGAAGCCAAAAAGAGCACGTTGGCCCACCTTCTCAGGGGCTTAGATAAGTATCCAGAGAAAATCAATACCATAGAAATGAAATGCCAAATTGTTTTAAAACTGCTTAGCTCTCACTATTGCACCTAGAACTTAGCTACTTCTTTTGAAGAAAAAATTTTCCATAAAAGACTTTGGCATTTAAAACACAAACCTTGTTATAATTTTATCACCATGTATTTTTCCATTGACCATAAGTTCTGAAGACCCTTTTTGGTTTTCTATTGCCTGTTTCCCAATCTGAATTTGTCCAAGAGTGGGACTGGCACTAAATCTCATCTTTCCATAAATAAATTTATGGAATCAAAAAGAAAAGTTACATTTGTTGAAGAATATCTCAAATTATAGTTTTCAAAAAATATATTACCTTACCAAAAGAAAAATGGTAAAATTATTTTTCAATCCCTTTAAACATTTATGATCATATTCCAGATAGTCAAGCCAATTACAGCTATAGAAAATTGAAAGTTGCAGCACCACCTCAGAAAAAAAATAATTAAAAAACAAATGAAACTACACAAAACCTGTATCTTAATATTTAGGAGAACAAACTAAATTTTAAATTGTGTGTAAATAGAAAATTAACAACAAATCTCATCAAGCTACTCCTCACACTCCTAGTCCATGATTTTCTGGAGAGCAAGCATAGTGGCAAGTAGTGAGGAAGAGGGATACTAGAGTATGAAGGTTACACTAAAAATACAGAAACCAGACAGTGATATTTATTTACAACTGACCAAAATGCACAGCTACAAACAGAAACTCCAACCTAATTGCAAAATACTGAAAAAAAAATCTTGGTATATCAAACCAACAAGAGCAAAGGACTAATATGTGAGACTAAGAGGAAATCTTAGAAAGGTTTTAGGGGAGAGACGATAAAAAAGAAATGGAGAGGTACTCTCTGTACATTGCACAGTGAACATAAAAAAGGAATTAGAAGGAAAATTCAGAACTCTGCAAGAATAACAATATTTTTAAAACTGAAGGATTAATAGTCCCTCTTCCATCACCCTTTCTGAAAAAAGCCATCCAGGAAATAAACTATATTTTGCACCCTTGACAAAACTAGGAATTTTGTAAACCATCCCAAGCCATCGCAGAAATGGGGAAATTCAAGCAACCTGCAAGTACAAAAAATTAATATAACAGGAAAACAGAGAGAAGAACCAAAACAATTCAATTGATTAAAGTACCCCCCGAAAAAAAAACATGAAGCAAAAAAAATGACAACACAAATTAAATTGATCCAATCAGAATAGTCAAAAAAAATTATGAAACTTTCTCATCAATAAGTATGTGTGTGTGTGCCTGTGTGTCTGTGTGTCTCTGTGTGTGCTCAATAAAACCAACTTTGTCCCTTGATGGTTCTAGGTGTTAGGAAATAGACATTTTCTCTATGACTTCAAAGAGCTTATCGTAGACAGAAAAATAAAAAGTGTGAGTCATGTGAGTAAAGAACGTATGAAATGTTTTCAAAACACCATAAAGCAACATTCATTCCAAACAAGAAGTTAAATCTGCAACTTGAATTATAAGTAAGAACCAGGTCAGGACATTCTGGGAAGAAAATAATTGCATAAGTAAGGGTATATGCAAAGGCATGAAGCCAGAGGAAATTTAACATATTCAAAGAACTATAAGTGTTCTGTTGTGGCTGAAAACATGACCCTTATTGGAAAATGAAGGTTTTTAAATGCCTCATAACAATGCATTTTATTATAAAGGCAATGTACGCCTTGTGTTCTACCTGATCTCAGAAGAAAAGCTTTCACTTTTTCACCACTGAACATGTTAGCTGTGGGTCTGGTATATATGGACTTTATTATGTTAAGGTATATTTCTTTTATGCCCATTTTATTGAGTTTTTACTACAAATGGATGCTGAATTTTGTTGTCTTTTTCTGCTTCTGTTGAAAGATCATGTGATTTTTACCATTTCTTTTGTTGATGTGGTTAATTACATAGATTTGCATATATTGAACCCTCCTTGTATCCTTGGAATAAATCCTAATTGTTCATGATGTATGATACTTTTAAGATACTGTGATTTCAGTTTGCTAGGATTTTTCCATCTATGTTCATCAGAGTTATCGGTCTGTCATTTTCTTTTTTGTCATATCCTTCTCTGCTTTCGGTGTTAGCCTCATAAAATGTATTTGGAAGCATTCCCCCTTCAGTTTTTTTTTTTTTTTTTGAAGAGTTTAAGAATTATAGGTATCAGTTCATCTTTGAAGATTTGGTAAAACTTACTACTCCTGGTTTTTGATTCTGTTCTAACCTGCAGACCCTCATTGGAAACAATGATGAACTTTTTTTTCATGTCCATTGTCCTTCTGGATATCCTCTTTGGTGAAATGTCTGTTCATATCTGCTGCCCATTTGTTAATTGAGTTGTTTATTTTTTATTGTTGAATTGTATGAGTTTTTTTAATACATCTTAGATGTTAATCCCTTTTCAGTTATATTGCAAATATTGTGTGACTATGTCATGGAATGTGTCACCAGTGTTTTCTTCTATGTATTTTATTGTTTCAGGTCTTATATCTAAATCTCAAGTCCATATGGAGTTTATTTTTGTGTGTGAGGTTAGCAAGTTATTCAACTTCATTCCTCTATGTGTGGCTTTCCAATTTTTCCAGCACAAGTTAAGGAGATTGTCCTTTTACCATTTTATGATTATAGCTTCTTTATCTACATTTGGTGCAGATATGTGCGTGAATTTACTTGTAGGCTTTTGATTTTATGATATTTATCCATATATCTATTGCTGTGCCAATACCATACTGTTTTTAGTACTGCTGCTTTGTAGAAAAGTTTGAAGTCACATAACTTGATACTTCCAATCTGGGTGACTTGATTACTGTTTCAATTTCCTTGCTTTCAACTGGTCTATTATAATTTCTACTTCTTGTTGTTTCAGTCTGAAACACATTGTTTGGTTCAGTGATGATAATAAGCACAGTATTAGTGCAACTGAAGGGCAGAAATAATATTACTGAGAAATAATAAGTAAGCTGAAGGTAAAACATTTAGTAATACAAACCCTTCCTTAGAAAGGTTTGACTTGTGATTCATTAGAATCATTAACATTTCATATCAGTTATTTCTTCAACAAATATTTATTGAGTCCCACCAACATCAGGAGAGTTAAGGTGCTTATATTCTCATGGGGAAAGTTGGGCAATAAGCAACCAAAAAAAAATAACTGTATATGATAATTTCTTAAGTGAGGGGTGGGAAGAACAGAGGTGTCCTGTCTAAGGAAGTAGTAATTAAGGTGAAACCTGAAATATGCCAAGAAGCTCTAGTTAAAAAAGCTTTGCAAGAAGATGGAACAAGAGCTAAGGGGAAAATAGAAATCAAATAACTAAAACCTCCAAAACAACTATAAACCTGGGACTTGTACCTGCCATACAACTGCTCATATAATTGTCTCATTGAGTCCATTCACAGTGCTACTGAGTTGGTCAAGATATAGCAAGCTGGGAGCCTCCCTGGTGGCACAAGGGGTTAAGTCTCAGCACTATGAAGCTATCCATAGCCACTGCAGCACCAGTTCAATTCCAGGCCAGGGAGCTGACCCACATCGCATAGCAGACCTCTCCTATCTCACCTGCTGCTCCCTTCAGCAGTGTATTTCAGCGAGTCTGCCTGTTCTGTTCCCCAGTCAGTCTCTGGTGAATCCTCTCACACCCCACACGTCTGGCCTGTACCCCAGTTCTTGTGTGCATAAATAAATCTTTGAAATAAACAGCTGGGACTATATCAAATTAAAGAGCTTTTGCACAGCAAAAGAGACAATAACAAAAACAAAGAGAAACCCCACCAACTGGGAGAACATTTTTGCACCCAACACTAATGATAAAGGACTGATCACAAAAATCTGCAAAGAGCTGATGAGACTCAACAACAACAAAGAAAATAATCCAGTCAAAAAATGGGCAGAAGAGCTTAAAAGAAACTTCTCTGAAGAGGAAATGCAAATGGCCAACAGGCAGATGAAAAAATGTTCAACATCACTTGTCATCAGGGAAATGCAAATCAAAACTACCATGAGATACCATCTTACACCAGTGAGAATGGCACATATTAAAAAAACTAGCAACAACAAATGTTGGCGAGGGTGTGGAGAAAAAGGAACTCTTCTGCACTGTTGGTGGGAGTGCAAACTGGTCCAACCACTATGGAGAGCTGTGTGGAGATTTCTGGACCTACTAAACATAGAGCTTCCATATGACCCAGCAATTCCACTCCTAGGTATTTACCCAAAGGACACAGAAACATCAATTCCAAAGAACACCTGCACCCCTATGTTTATAGCAGCACTGTTTACAATAGCTAAGCTTTGGAAACAACCCAAATGCCCAAAAATAGATGACTGGATCAAGAAGATGTGGTACATATATACCATGGAATATTACTCAGCATTCAAAAAAGATAAACACATGCAATTTGCTGCAACATGGATGGCGCTGGAAGGGATCATGCTCAGCGAAATAAGCCAAAAAGAAAAAGAAAAATACCGGATGGTCTCACTCATAGCAGGAATCTAGAAAACTTAAATAAGGGACCAGGAAAATGAATAACTATAAGAAAGTGAAAATCAAAATCAACAAAAAACTATGAACCAGAGACACTTTTAGGGGGGCGGGGGCGGGAGGGGAGGGATTGGGGTCAGAATGGGGGGCTGCAATTGTATGGGGAATATAACAATAAAATTTATTAAAAAAAAAAATAAATAAATAAATAGCTATAGTAATAAAAAAAAAATAAATAAATAAATCTTTGAAAACAAAAAAAAAAAGATACAGCAAGCCAGCTGATACATATTAAAATGAAGGGAAAAAAGTGATCATACAAAATAATCATCATGGAAACCTTCCCTCCTCTGCATTTGAAAGTTCAAAAGCTGTTGAAATACTTCATGTCCATAGAATGAACAAAAATGTTAATTACAGATTGCCCTAAATCTGAATGAACTTTGAAGATCCTTGAAGCAATAAAAATAGTAATAAAAATATCCGTGATGGGTCTCCCTAGTGGCAAAGGGGTTGAGTCTCAGGTTACAATGGCTGGCAATAGCTTTGATAGCCCTGAGTTCAAATCCGCAGCCAGGGAGCTAACCCAGATAGCACAGCAGACCTCTCCTGTCTCACCTGCTGCTCCCCTCAGCAGTGTATTTCAGTAGATCCTCCTGGTCTGCTCCCCACACTGTCTCTGGTGAATCCTCTCACTCCCGGCACCTCTGGCCCACACCCCACTTCTTGTATGCAGAAATAAATAAAGTAAATCTTTTTTAAAAAGTCGATGCTTTCTGGGTAAACTTGACATAGGAAAAAAGTACCTTCTGGGTGATACTACTATGGTCTATTATTTTCAGAAGTCTCACCTCGCACAACCAATGGAAAAAAGCACAAAGTATAGCTTTTATGCTGAGCTTTGTATTATATACTTATCACATATTTGAGAAAACATATCTTTGTATTTATTTTTATTTATTTTCATGGTCAATTATTGAATTTTTATGGTATCTACTACTTAATGGGAACAAAATCAAAGTTAGTAATCACCGGAAATACTCAAAGTCCCTACTTATGCTCAAGAATGGATATAGTTAGAGAAAGCAGATTGGCTCACCTAAAATCTCTCAGAAAATCAGTTATGAGAAATAGAAGACAGAAAGGACTGTTAATGGAGAGGATACAGCTCTGAATGAAGCTTGCATTGTTGTTGTTTGCACCAAACTAAAACAGGTTACTATGCTAGGGTGAAAAATTGAGTATTAAAAATGGAAGTAAAGAGAAAATAAGCATTTTTAATGGTGCAAGGTCCTCAAAGGACAGCACAAGATGGAATCCAGAATACAGGATTATTCAGGGACACAAGAGAAAACTAAATATAAGGAAAGATTTGTTGTGACACTGGAATCTCAAAATAGTTACTGAAAGTCAACTATCCAAGCCAGGTGAAATGTTTCACATAATCAAACTTTATTCCAGTGAAATAAGTTAGTTTTTTAAACGGCTTTATGATTTTTAAAATTGCTGATAATTAGAGCTATTTAACTCAGCACAACATTCCTCTAAATGACATCATTGTGTCACTGCACTATTTTGGCTAAACTCCCACTGGTTTAATTTCAGAAACATCCTTTGAATAAAATGCCAAGTTAAAAAGAAGTAGAATCTCATGATTTCTTTAAAATAATTTAACTAATTTCAATGGCATGCTTCCTGCAAAAGATTTGTAAGTTTCCTTTTATAGGCTTGACCATAATGAAAGAGTACATTAGAGAAGATAGCAGCAGCTACCAAACCAGCAGGATTTTAGGAGTACTTCTTTTTTATATAAACAATATGCTCCTGAGAAATTCTTTAAAAATTGAATTTGTATTGTGAAGGCCATTTGGAACGGAAAAAATCAGATCACAGTTCAAAAACTATTGAAGTACTTCATGTCCACAGAATGAACAAAAATTCTGCCATTTATTATCTGTGTGTCCTAGCACAAGCTACTAAACAGGTACTTTCTTCCAATTTTCTTAAACCTTTCCAATCTGTCTCCCCTGATTCGGCTGACTCAGAGAGCTACAACCCATCAAGATGAACCAATATAATAGCCTCTTTGATAAAATCTAATACTAACACCTGTTGTCCAGTACCCACCTGTTGCGAAACTTCACAGACTGATGGAGCAAAATGCAGCCGAACTTTATTTTTTTAGTGGCTAAGGGCACCAAAGGGTGCCAGGTTTAGCAAATATGCAAAATCAAACAGTACCAGTTAAATTTCAATTTCCAACAAAAATGAATAAATTTTTAGTGTAAGTATGTCCTATGTAATGTTGGGATATACCTATAGTAGAAAACTATGTGTTGTTTATCACAGTGTAGTGGCAGGAGGGACACAGTACAGGTTTTCTATGATTCTATGCAGACGGGGTAAAGGAGGAGAGAGACCTGGAGCCCTTATTGGCTTTTCAGGCTTTTATTGGGATTTACCAGGTACATGGCAGGCAGGGGTGCTGGGGGGCTGGGAGGCTGCCAGCCTCCCAGCCCCCAGCAAGTCTTCACTCTTTCTGGGCTCTCGGCCTTCTCTCACGGCCTTGTTCTCTGCTCTCCTCGTGGTTCTGCTCCTCGTGGTTCTCCTCTTCCATTCATTCTACTTCTTCTGTTCCTGCATCTTTTGGTGTTCCCCTGACGCCGCCCTTATAAGGCCAGTCTCTCAGCCCAGGTGTACCCACCTGGCAGGCCCACACCCTACTCCAGGTGTCCGCCATCAGGCATGCATTCAGGGCTGCAAGTTTCCCTCATCTGTCCTAATGGCAGGAGAGTAGAAAAGCCTGATATTTTACTTACCCTACACACAGATTCAAATTTAATTAGGCATACTATATTTTAACTGGTAACACTAACCAAAGTGATATCTCATGTCCCAGATGGCTCTGGCAAAAGAGGGATATAAAGTCAAAGTATACAACACCAACACACACACACACACATTTCCAGGCATTACAATGTTCTCCCGTTCAATCCTAGATTTGGAACTTATAGCAGATTCAAATTTCACAGATGTGCAAAAATATAACTTTTTTTTTCCAGCTTTATTGAGGTATAATTGACAAATAAGTTACTTTACTACTTTACTATATAGTAAAATTACTTTTTTCACTCCAAGCCGTTTTCCTCAGGGCAAAAATTTAATCCCTTTCAAGTAAAGTTAGCTCAATTCAATGATTTCTCAGACTGTTCAGGTTGTTAATTCAATCACATTCAGGTTTAAATCCCTCTCTCAGATTTTGCTCCTTTTTCTTTCTCTCTGGGAATGATTTGAAGCCACAAGTGGGCTCATGCCGCTGCCAGCACAAAGTAGTTGGGAAGGGAGCCATCCACTCACCCACTGTTTCTTGATCCTTCATGGGCCTCCTGTTCCTGAAACTACTCTTCCCACCTGTTGTTCCTCAGCCCTGGAGGACTCTCATTCAAACTGGCAACTGGACAATCCGTGGCTTCCTTGGGTCCCATTGCATCCTGTAGGTCTGATGATTCCTGGGGTCAGCTATATCCTCAATCATCCTTTCTACTGACATCCCTTGTCTCTAGGTGACAAGTTTCCTGATCCTGCCTTTCAGATGACTTCTGCGTCATTCCACAAAAGAAAAAAACTTTTGAAAACATGATGAGTTTTACATCTTTATTTCTTTAAAGATTTTTTTAATTATGCATACAAGAAGCACGGTGTAGGCTAGAGGTGTGGGGGCAGTGAAAGGATTCACCAGAGACAGAGTAGGGAGCAGAAAAGGAGGATCTACTTAAATACACTGGTGAGGGGAGCAGCAGGCCAGAGAGGAGAGGTCTGTGCCATGTGGGTTAGCTCCCTGGCCAGGGATCAAACTCATGTTGCAGTGGCTGGCAATAGTTTGATAGTACTGAAACTTTAATCCCTGCACCACGAGGGAGGCCCACTCCCCCGAAAATTTTCCTTATGCCCTTCCATACTATTTCAGAACTAAAAAAAAAATCTGACTGATAATACAGCAGAAAAAAATTCATTCTTCCCCCAGAAATCTTTCTACTCTGAGAGATCCAGATTAAACCTTGGATTCAATGGTCTTCTCAGATCCCCCAAACAAGTCCTATCATGCTTCCCACACTGGAGAAATGGGGAAATAGTGACAGACAGTGATGGAAGAAAGACACACAACTCTCCTCCCTTTCCCCAGCCTGGAGGGTTTCTTGGAGTGGCAAGGTAGAAGGGAAAAGACAACCTAGTTATGCCTACTTGCCTCTGCCTCCCTCTTCTTGCAAGATATCAGAAACCTGCCATTCTTTATTATTAAGGCCGTATTTGAAACTTCTCTCAAAATTAATGCCTCAAAATTATGCCACATAATCTTGTGTTTTACTTCTAGGACAGTATCCTCAATTCCATATTACCCTAAACTTTAACTTTTCCCTGTCAATCTCTCTTTTTAATATTCCTTTAGTATGTATTATGTTCCCAGTTCTCAATATGTATATCTACTTGAAGTCCCTCTGTCAGCATGTGACTAATCATTACCTATTTTGTCTTTATTAAGGTGAAATGTTGCATAGTATGTTTCTTATAGCCGAGGACCCTAGTAGAAAGTATTTACATAATACTGTGAAGAGTTGATCTTCTTTCCATAAACTCACTTTCTTTATAATTCTATTATTTTTTTTACAACTCCTTCGAGTTGAAAATGGTTTCCATGCATAAAGAACACAACTTATATCTTGCTGTGTGACAGATCCATATGTGCCTTTTTATTTTCAGTAGATTAGTCTCACATACTGGTGGGGATTTTATTCTTAAGTGTATGACTTGTGTTAGTACTTAGGAAGAAGATAAGTGTAAAAAATAATGAAATCTTTTCTGCTTTTACTGAAGCCAAATTTCAAGTCTCTGTATGATTTAATACACGATCTCATTACTTTTTTTAGTGCATTTGCCTGAAATAATCCAAACTTCCCAAATTACTGAATAATAATTTTGAGTTTCCTTTTCAACAGGAGATCTCATGCCCTTTTTTTTTTACTCCATCCCTGGTACAGAACTTTTTCAGAATATGGTTAAGGAGAGTAATCATATAGGTGACTTGATATGGAAAGAGTTATGGTTTTGAGAGCATGGTTATTGGTTATGAAGAAATTTCTGACATTTTTCTGACTGCTTATAGCAAAATGCCATGAAATGAATTCTTAGCATTCTCCTAGTTCCATTAATTTTGGAATATAGTTCTTAAGGAGAAATAGCAAATAAGGTATATTGATCATATTATTATTAATAATCACAAGCCATATGTTATATCTGGTATCTATAATTCCTCTGACACACGCTATTACTTTCAGAGGACTCCTAAGGAAGATGTACTTTACCTTCAATATGCTATGTATCTATCCTAACTATTTTTTTAAATTATTCTGGAATGTGACTGCTTTTTTCAGTTTTTTGTTCCTCCAAATAAATAATTTAATACCAAATTTCATAAAAATAATGTTGTCGGTCTCATCTCTTTATTCTAAATTTTCACCATTGTTCATGCTATTTAGTACCCCACCAACAGTTCTTTAGTCACTCTAAGAACTTGACCTTAGAAGGACCAAATGCTTGGAACAGAAGAAAATACATGGTCTTTGGCATAAGTCACTCATGAACACCATATGTTCACAAGTGCCAAATTACCTAGCATACATTACTTAAAACAGGGTCAAATAAAAGTTTCCTTCATTAGTATACTAACACTACTATTAGTATACTTTTATTTTCTTTTTCATGGATCTAATTCTAGGCCTTTATTTGACATTTTAAAAAATTCAAATAGGGTCTCTCTGGTGGCACAAAGTGTTAAGTCACAGCGCTATGAAGCTATCTGCAGCCTCTGCAGCATCAGTTTGATCCCTGGCCAGGGAGCTGACCCACATGACACAGCCGACTTCTCTTGTCTCACTTGCCTCTCCCCTAAGCAGTGTACTGCAGTCAATCTACCTGTTCTGCTCCCCACTCTGTCTCTGGTGAAACCTCTCACCACCATCCACCCCCACATCTCTGGCCTGCAGCCCAGTTCTTGTATGCATAAAACTTTAAAAAAAATAAGTTCAAATATCTTAAGCCAGGAGTTATGTACTCCCTGTTTTCAACCCAATAATGTTTCCTGATAGTTTTCAAAAAGATTCCAATCATTTCTTCTAAGTTTAAAAAAAAGGTGTAGGTACAATTAATTCAATTTAATCTTTATATTTAATGTTCTCCATCTCCCAAGTAAATAAACATAGTTCTCCAGTTGTTAAATGAGCTTGACCTTAAATGTGCCTCTTTGGAACAGATATGTTTTTACTAGAGTGAACAAGATAATCTAAAACATTCTGTCCAATTTTTTCTCAACAAATGCACACTGCGGCTTACCAAAAATTACCTTTATCCTGTATCACTGTATCACACCCCTAGGACTTGATGTTCTGACCCAAAAAGAGAGATGATGATTTACCATGAGAAAAATGAGACTTGAACTAACAAAGAAACCCCAAAACTTATAGATTTACCAGAATAATTTGTCATATTTAGTTTCTCTAAGTTCAGACATGATTATTGCCAGAATTGTCAAAAGTAGCCTAACCTTAATAACTCTAACATTGAAGCTGGGGAAATGACGAAAATTGAATTACCTTTATCTTAACAAATATAAATTTAGGATGAAAATATAATGTACAAGTATCAGTGATGAAACATGCTGGACTATATCATTCATCACCCACAAAAGCACTTAGAAAGGCTTCAGTAATTTCCAACTTTCAGACAGAGATCTTAACACAATAGAGATAAAAATCAATTTCTAAATCAGAGTAAGGAAATATTATAATATCTTGATTAAGCAAACAGTCAGGTTAGATCAAAGTATATAGCTTAAATTGAATTCAGTGCATAAAAAATAAAACCCTCAAAATAATCAAAACAGTTCCACCCCATTATCTAAGTACTTCCTATCAACAATCAGCACTACACCTGGAAAACCAGCCACAGGTCAGCTGCTGATGCTGTATGGATGCAGCCACAGATCATTACCTACTTAATTGTGTATATATCTAATGGGCTCATACAGCTCTTTTGGAACAAAGGTTTTATAATGGAGTAGATGATAAATACTTAACTATGGTACGACCAGATGCCATAATAATATGAGCAGCATTTATAAGAGCATTTATAATGCCCCATACTAAAATAAAGGAAAACATCAGATTCATAAAAGCACAGTTCAAAAGAGGAATGTACTGTTCATTAGAGCTGGATATTGTGGCACCTTGCTAAAATCTCCTAAGTGACACTAAAAATATTAAGCAAAGTATAGTTAATTCAGTCAAATGTGTCAGCTGGCCATAGGAAAAAGAAAAGCTATTTACATTATTTAAAAAACTCAAAGATATCTCATTTTAAATGAAATATTATTTTGAAGAGTATTAAATTAAATGTGTGTGTGTCATTTGAAACCATAGTGTAAAGAGAAAACCTATCCTAAATGACTAAACAAAATGTAGAGGAAGCCGGCAAAGCTGCTCCATCTTCTGGTGATATTTCTTTCCCCTTACCTAGAAGTATTTCAGCATAATGTTTCTACTGCTGCTAAATTTGGAGCATGAGAAATAATATAAAAGCAGATTAGCTTCCTCCTAAATAGCAAACTTGAAACAGTCTAAATATGGTGTTACAGAGAGCAAAAATGAGTATGCTTTTATAAAGGAATAAACTGAATTTCTCATTACATATTAAATTAGCCCACAGGCAATCAGTCCCGAACAAACAAACAGCTTAACATCTACAAAGACTGCGTGATTGGTGTGTGCATGTATAAAGCTCTGCTGTCAGCAGAACTGTTGGCCTTATCTAAGCAGCCGCAACATTTCCTTTGAATTTTAGCCAGTCATGCTCCAGGCTCGCTCCTGGCATTACTATTAACATGGAGAGCAGTTGCTGGAGCAGTAATCTTTTTGCCTGACAAGGACACGGTAACAATCATTGTGATGTTTTCTGATTGTGCACACAGGTTTAGATATACATCTTGTACACACAAGTTTAATAAGAATGTGTTTGGAATTGTAATTTTTATCAGTTGTATAGCATGTGACTAAACTTGCTTATTTGGAACAAATATCAGCTAGTCCCATAGTCTGGTCAGCTAAGCCACAGTGGACACTGCAGGAATAAAGGGCTATGTTCTTCCTCTCTTCAATTCCCTACACCTGAGACGCAGCTACTTTCATATTCAATCTCTTCTTTTTCACTGTGGCAAGACAGTATGTCAAAGACAACTGCTGAAATATGTAATCTACAAAAACACAATAGGTATGTGCAGAGACCAGTCTTTTCACAGGACAGATAAGATCAAAATATAGTATTAAATTTTGTGATAAAGGATATTAAAGATAGAAATATGATCTATTTCCTACATATAGATATAAATTTTACTACTGGATTATCATTTAAATCCAAAACATTTAAGTACATACTGTGTTTCAGGGACCATATTAAGTTCTTGACATAAAACTGGAAATGAAACTCTTCACCAATTTATTATTTAAACACTTGATACTCAAAGTGTGGCAGGGGCCAGCAGTAGTATCACTGATAAGTTTGGTTTGACTTCCAGTATCATTGCAAACATACTGAATCAAAATTTGCATTTTAACAAAATTCCCATGATTTGAACACATATGTAAAAATTTGATAAGCACGTATTCAGAAAGCACTGGGTTAGAGGACACAGGACCTGGAAGTTGTGAAAAAAATAAAAATCCCTATGCAATAGTAAGGAAAAAAATGATGTGTTTTCTGTGTTATTTTTGTATCCATTCATCAACATAGTTGAACCAGAGGATATTTACAATTTCTCCCCTTCTAAAATGTTGTAATACTTCTCCAAAGAAAACATGCAGGTGGTCAACAGGCACATTAAAAAAAAAAGTTCATCATCAATTATCACCAGAGACATGCAAATCAAAAACACAATGAGATACCACCTCACACCAGTGAAAATGGCCCATATTAAAAAAAAAAAAAAAAAAGTTAAAAATATAACAAAGGCTGTCATGGGGTAGAGGAAAATGAACCCTGCTGGTGGGAATACAGACTGGTCCAGACCCTATGGAAAGCTGTGTGGAGGTTCCTCAAAAGACTAAAAATGGATCTGCCATATGCCTCAGTAATTCTGCTCCTAAGTATTTACCCGAAGAACAAAGAAACACTAATTCAAAAGGAAACCTGCACTCCTATGTCTGTTGCAGCACTCTGTAGAAAACTAAGTTATGGAGGGCCTCCCCAGTAGCGCAGCAGTTGAGCACTGGGTTGCAAGGCTGCCCGCAGCCTCTGCAGCACCGGTTCGATCCCCGGCCACCAGGCAAGAGTCCCACATGGCGCTCAGACTTCTCCTGCTGCCCACTGCTCCCCTCAGTAGTGTACTTTGTCAGTCTGCCTGTTCTTCTCCCCGCTCTGGCTCTTGTGAATTCTCTCACCCTCCCGTGCTTCTGGCTGTGCCCAGTGCTTGTATAAATAAATAAATAAATCTTTTTTTAAAAATTAAGTTATGGAAACAACATTAATGCCTACTTACAGATGAGTAGATCAAGAAGATATGCCATATACACAGTGGAATACTACTCAGTGATCAAAAAAGTTAAACTCACGCTATTGTAGCAACATGGATGGAGTTGGAAGGGATTATACTAAGCAAAATAAGCCATAAGGAGAAAGGTAAATACTGGATGATATCATGTATGTGGAATATGGAAAAAACAAACAGGATCAGACAAAGACAAACTTAAAACCAACCCTTGAAAACTGACCACAGATCTGAAGCATGCAGGATGGAGGAAGAGGGATAAGAATAGGTGGGAGAATAGCACAATGGACTACAGTGGAGGACTATAGATTCTTTGGTGGAGGGAGGGCCATCGTGACCACACCTGAAGGGAGAAACCTTATGCTGTCAAAAAAAAAAAATTAACAAGGATGTAAAACAATAAGACCTCATTAAAAAATAAAAGATAAATAAAAAAATTTTAACTGAAGATAAATTTTGTGATAGTATTACATTTTCTTTTTTAAAAGTGGCACTACTGAAGGTTTTCAATTTGGAGACCTCAATGTCATATCTATTTATCTACCTGTCTAGCTCTATGAATATAGATATATTTTATACAGATACAAAACATTTTTATCATTGCTGCTATTTGATAAAAAACTCAATCCCCTGAATGATACATGGTTCCAAAACAAGTTTCTTGTAGACTCAAGGAAATCTATACCCTTGTTGGCCCTCCCTTCATTTTTGTAGAATATTCTATTCTGGCTCACATTCCTAAGCCCAATTTGAAAGTACAAGAATAATAATTAAAATAATAATAATAACAAACATGCTTTACCAAAAAATGCAAACATACTACATCTTCATTCCACTTCTTTCTCATACATTTCTGTGCACAATCAAAAGAAACTGTCGTCTTCTACTGTGTAAGAAAGCAAATATGGAGAGTAGCTAGAGACCTGAATTTTAAAGAAGACTACACCTTCACCCTTTTGAGGGGACAAGAAAGAGCAGAGGATCCTCTGAGATGAGACACTCTCAAGCTCACAAGGGACTAGGTAAAACACCTTCATTTGCATACTCCCCTGGATAAAAGAGAATGTCATTACTTCAGCACTTGGCAGAGTTAGGGCAGCAGAAATCCTGTTGGAAACTCAGAAGCCAGAAGTATAACTTCTGCTATAATGGAAGGAATGGGTCTCACTTCCACAATTCAGAGTCTCTGTCCCAGCCACAGTCCAGTAAGACCTCACAGTCCATGAACCCCTATGAAATAAACTGGCTGCTCTGGCTTTGTGTTGACATGAGAAGGTATTTCTGTAACCATCCAGTTTCCAGGATCATAAAGCTTTCAAGCAGGAGAGGACTGCTTTTCATATCTGTAGTTCTCTCTGATTCAGTTGACAACAGGCTAACTTATGCTAAAGGACTCACAAAAGAAACAAAGAAATATTACATCCTGATATTGCCACAGCTCTGTGGTGAGTAAAGTATGTAACCTTTTATAAGACATCTGATCTCCTTGGGCCTCATTCTTCTCATCTGTAAAATGAAACAGTTGGGTTATATGAATTTTAATGATTTCTTAGTTCTTCATACTTTTTCAGTTTGCAACTTCAGAGGTCATAATCTTAGCGGTGAAAAAAGTTCTCTTTGCACACACAGATCATTTTCAAGTTACATAAGAAATTACAGAAGATACTCTGCTCAGAGTTGACTCTTTTAGGACTTTTCTTTAATTTCACACCAGTACCAACTTTTATTGACAATCTTATGAACTTAGGAATGTCAATATAACACAGGAACAAATAAGTGCCATATTGATACAAATACTAAAGTTTTTTACCACCCCTGAAATTCCTATTAGCATTGTAAATTTTGAAAACAACCCACAACAAAACATTAACTATTTCAATAAACATTCTCCACTATAAAACAGCTATAAGCTGCCCACAGGCAAGCTATCATATGGCAAACAACCTTGTAAAATTTAATAAATCTTTTCTTTGCATGAAAATCAGCTAGTATTTGCTTAATTCAACAACTTTCTGCCTAAGTGTCACCAATAAACTGAATCCCAGAGATAACAGATGGAAATAGAATAGCAAATCCTAGAATTTAAAAGATGAATCTATAATGTTTTTACATTACTAATTTAATAGTAGGCACCTACTTGTCATTACTATTAACTGTGTCCAATATGGGAATCAAATTTTAGAATATAATATGCATCATTTTGATTGTTTTTAAATAAAGGATAAGGTTCTTATGTAAAAATCTATAAAGATTTTTAACTTCAGACTATAAATATAGAAAGAGGAATCACCCTATAAAGATGTGCAGTTTATGAAATAGTGAAAGTATTCAATGGCTACTGCAATAAACTAGAAATTAGGAAATATAATTATTAATTCTGAATTTACCATGACTCAGAATGACCTTGAATGATGTATCCAAACTTCCTTCTATTTTTCTCTATATCAAAAACTTCAGAATAAATACAATACCATCTTTTTGTTTTTCTTTTGAGGCAAATAACTATGCAACTGAATAAAAATGGAATTGCATATGTAGTGGAAATAATAAAACATTTGCATTGGTTTGAACTTTACAGCACACTGTCTTATAATTCAACATTTATAAAATGAATTGTCAAATGATGTCTGAAATGTTTTTCAGAGTTTCTGAAACAGTATTACAAATGACATAAATAATTATTTTTCTTGATTGGGCAAATAAAAAATATAACCTAAGATAGACATGAATATTTCTTTTCATTTTTTTTTTATTTTTTATATTGTTGTTCATTTTTAAACAATATTTGCTTCCCCCAGCCCCTCAGGTGTAGTCCCCATAGAATTTCCTTCACCAATGCATCCGTGCACCATCACCTCAGTCCCCTGTTCTCATCCCTCCCTCCCTCTGATCCCTCTCCCTCCTCCTCCCCTGTAGTATGTCTCTAATTTATAATTGTCTGGTTTTGCTTAGTTGTGTTTCGTACTGTTATTATTTTTTACACTGATGTCTTATTGGGTTCCCCTATATTCCTACTGTAACTGAAACCATCTGATATTTTTCTTTTTCCTTCTGGCTTATTTCACTGAGCATAATTCCTTCTAGCTCCATCCACGTTGCTGAGAATGGTATGAGTTTATCTTTTTTGATTGCTGAATAATATTCCATTGTGTATATATGCCACATCTTCTTGATCCAGTCATCTATTTTTGAGCATTTGGGTTGTTTCCAGGTTTTACCTATTGTAAATAGTGCTACAATAAACATAGGGGTACAGGTGTTCAATGTTTTTGTGTCCTTTGGGTAGATCCCTATAAATGGAATTGCTGGGTCATACGGTAGCTCCATTTTCAGTAGACTGAGGAACCTCCAGACAGCTTTTCATAGTGGTTGGACCAGTTTGCACCCCCACCAGCAATGTAGGAGAGTTCCTTTTTCAGCAGATCCTTGCCAACATTTGTTGCTAGTTAGTTTTTTTTTTTAAGATTTATTTATTTATTTATACAAGCACTGGGTACAGTCAGAAGCACGGGAGGGTGAGAGAATTCACCAGAGCCAGAGCGGGGAGAACAGGCAGCAGGACCAAAGTACACTTCTGAGGGGAGCAGCAGGCAGCAGGAGAGGTCTGAGCGCCATGTGGGACCCTCACCTGGCAGCCTGGCTGCCGGCAGCTTTGCAGCCCAGCATTCAACCGCTGTGCCACCAGGGGAGGCCCTGTTGCTATTTTTTTAATTGTGTCATTCTTAATGGTGTAAGGTGGTATCTCAAAGTGGTTTTGATTTGCATTTCCCTGATGATAAGGGATGTTGAACATTTTTTTCATATACCTGTTGGCCATTTGCATTTCCTCTTTGGAGAAATGTCTTTTAAGTTCTTCTGCCCATTTCTTGACTGGATTTTTTTGTTGTTGAGTCATGTGAGTTCTTTGAATATCTTTGTGATCAGTCCCTTATCAGTTGTATGGAGTGCAAAAATTTTTTCTCAGTCAGTGGGGTTTCTCTGTTTTGGTTAATGTCTCATTTGCTATACAGCAGCTTTTCTGTTTGATGCCCAGGTGTTAAGCTTTTTCTTGACTTTCTTTGCTTTGGGTGATGAGTCTTTAAAGATGTTACTGAGATGTATGCTTTGTAGTGTTTTACCTATATTTTCTTCTATGTATTTTATGGTTTCAGGTCTTATGTCCAGGTCTTTTATTCATTTTGAGTTGATTTTTGTGCATGGTAAGAGGTAGTGGTCTAGTTTCATTTTTTGCATGTGGCGGTCCAGTTTTCCCAGAACCATTTATTGAACAACCTGTCCATGTTCCATTGCATAATTTTTGCTCCTTTATCAAAGATTAGTTGTCCATATAAGTATAGCTTTATTTCTGGGCTCTCTATTTGGTTCCATTGGTCTGTGTTAGACATGAATATTTTAATGTAGAAGTCTTTAGATATACATCAAAGGAATAATTCAATGTGTACTCTTTCAAGAGAGCTAGATTAATTACAGAATAAAGAAGCAAAGGCATTATCCCATTTGACTTATTAATATATTTTACCTAACAAAGGCCACTGAAGTTGTGAGATCTGTGTCTCCATTGGAGTTCAGATAGGCTTTTCCCCAAGATGTCCAGAGTGGGACTTTTCGAATATGTGCCACCTTGGAATGTGAAACTAAGGCCCATCAAAGTCCTATGGGTTTTGGGAGAAATTGTTACCATTATATAAAGAATGCAGATTATTATGTGTTGAGAGCAATGAAGGCCCTGAAGGCTAAGGAGAAGCTCTATGCCTTCCCCCAACAGAAGTAACTGTCACTCCCTAAGCCTCTGCCCTTTTCCTAACCAAAGAAATGATCACAACTCTCTCTAATGACCTAGAAGAATGTAGTTTGGGCATATCAATTAGGTATAGGTTTTTCAGTGAACATGTCCTCTCTATCTGAAAAATTCATCTTTCACCCTTAGAATAAAGATGAAGACATCCCCTACTCATTATATGAATAGGCTCCAAACCTCTTAGCATAAGATATATATCCTTGGTTCATCCCTCTTTTTTCTCCTACTGTCTGATGTTAATTTATTCACTCACCCAGCCTCCACAGAGATCAGTGAGGTGTGGGAATTTTCCCCTGTGCACTGACAAAGTGAATCTATTGTTAATGCAGTTAATCTAGTGTTAATGTAAATGTGAAATTACACTCTCCTTACAGATAAGCAACTTCCAGTGCAATCTCATTGTGGTTCTCAAGAGTTTCTGAGTTCCAGGGTGAGCCTAGGATTATTTTCTACATGGCCGGTCATTGTCTATCTGTAATTTTATTTTTCAATGCAAGGGGGTTCATTAACTAACCATCATTCTCACTAACTTTATCTAATTTATTTCCATTATTCATTGATAAGGAATCACTTTTAATTAAGTTCCATTCTTACAAGGAATTGATAGGGGGCTAGGGAGGAAGGGAAGGCCACCAGATCTAGTACAGGAATCTGCACATACACATATAGTACAGGCTGCATGTGTACTTTGTGACTGATGCTGTTTTCTTTAAATTAAAACTCTTGCTTTGAACTGATGTTCCTGCCCCGATGATGCCAAATGAGTACCAGACATTGATGCTATCAGATATTAACCAAGCCTATCAGGCCAAATATACCAAGGTCAAGATAACTGAGAAGGTGATAACACTGAACATGACAAATACCAGGAACATCAACAGTGAGGGGCTGTTCTGACAAACTGATTCATTTATGACTTTTTATTTAACTCACTATAAAACAACCAGCCAGAGATAAGATGTTAGGAATGGTTTCTTCAGGGTGATATGCCCACCATTCTCAGATCACTGCCAGCTATCTAAATAAAAGCACTTCTTATAGATTCAATTCCTGTTTCTGCTCATTGGCCTCTGTAATGGAAGGCAGCAGAACCCAGCATTTCCAGTAACAGAACCATGTACCTTTCTGGCTTTAGAATTGTCTTAGGGTTTAATTCACTCAGCTCAGCAAAAGGAAAAAGCAGTCCTTCCCTCCTAAATAGCATCACTAAAGAAAGAAATATTGTGCTGAATGATACCACTGAGATCATAAGGATGTGTAGGTCCATAGGATGTAATTATTACACGAGTTGGGTGTAGCCATAATATTGGGCTTAAGACCCTGTTTCTACCACAGATTGCTATCGCGCAATACCCAGAAACTTAATTCATTACCCATCCAGAGAAACTACATTGGAAAGAGAACCAAATACTGCAAATATTTTCTCAAGCAGTAACAAGGTGTATATGTTTGTGTGTTTGAGTGTGTGTGCATGCATGCATGCATGCATGCATGCATACACATGCAAATGTGATGCAGATTGCCAAATACTAGATTATGTATGACCAAAAAATCCCATTTTGCATGATGAGAACAGCGTTGACTATGCAATACAAAAGTATACAAATGAAGAACATGTCCTTATGTAACTTATAAGCCATTTAGAAAGATGACTTATGAATGTAATAGAAAAACATAATAGCTACAGCTTATGCAAACTGCACACTGGAAACTATGCCAAGTCCATTATTTACTGATTCCTTTATATATTTTAAAAAACTTATATATGTACCTTACACTTTATATAATACTTTCTCAAAACAAGCTTATGTTAGGTATTGTTCCCTTAACTTTTTAAAAGAAGACGCTACAGGGCCTCCCTGGTGGCACAAGGGATTAAGCACCACTCTGTGAAGCAGTCTGCAGCCTCTGCAGCCTCTGTAGCACGAGTTCGACCCCCAGCCAGCCACATGGCGCAGCAGACCTTTCCTGATTCGCCCACTGCTCCCCTCAGGAGTGTACTTAGGTCAGTCTGCCTGTTCTGTTTCCCACTCTGTCTCTGGTGAATCCTCTCACCCCCTGCACCTCTGGCCTGTGCCCCAGTACTTGTATGCATAAATAAATAAATCTTCAAAAAAAAAAAAGAAAAAGAAAAAGAAGAAGAAGCTACAGTGCCCAAATAATTTAACCAGATTGGTTAACTATAAAATCCATGCTCTCCCCTGTACTACATGGGATCTCAGTGAGTGTAAAATCAATCATATGCTATACTGTATGACACAGATAGAAGGTAAGAAAGAAATGCACAGGAACTACACCTGAGAGGAGAAAAACATACATTGTACAAAAATGATGATGTGAAAAATATATAAAATTTTAAAAAGGTAAGAATGCCAGAAAAGGAGGCGTTTACATGCTGACTAGAGGGCATAAGATAAAGTGCTAGGAGGGAAGACAGACTTCAGTTTAACTTTAAAGAATGCTTAGTAGTTAAGTAAATAGAAGAAGGGTATTCCAAATACCTAATTATATTAACCTTGTGGAAAGTTCAGAAGACAAGAGCAGCTTGCCATGATACAGGAAGGTTAAGGGTTTGTGGTGTGTTACTTACAACATGGATGTGTATCTAAAGTACAATATTTTAATTGTACGTATTTTCCCATTCATGTGTAAATGTCTATAAAATATTCAAGTCAATAATATCAACTTTGTTTTATATGAAAGGACTTCAGAAGCCTGTGAAAGGGGTATATATCCTATAAAGCTGTGCTTAGGAGGGACCTCCCTGGTGGCGCAAGGGTTTAAGATGCAGCACTATAAAGCTATCCACAGCCACTGCAGCACGAGTTCAAGCCCTAGCCAGGGAGGTGACCCACATGGCGCAACAGACCTCTACTGTCTCGCCTGCTGCTCTCCTCAGCAGTGTATTTCAGTAGATTTTCCTGTTCTGCTAACCACTCTGTCTCTGGTGAATCCTCTCACCACCTGCATCTCTGGTCTATATCCCTGCTCTTGTATGCATAAATAAATAAATCTTTAAAAATAAAACAATAAAGCCATGGTTGGGTATTATGGATAGAAGAAGAGAAGAAGGAATTAAAGTCCAGATTATCAAACCTTACTTTATTTTATTCCATGAAACCAAAGCTCCAAGGAAATCTCTTGATTTAAAACCTCTCAAGTTAATACATCAGCCTGGGATCTCTATAATAGCTGAAGCTTGCTATTACTACACCTATGTAGCATCAACCAGGAAGATAAAAACAACAGTCCAAGCAGTTAAATTCCAAGATTTCATCTCTCAAAGGTAAAAACTGAAAAAACCTCCAGATTCTCAGGTTAATCCTGCTTTGTCATCTGTTTTCTTCAGGCTTACTCATCCTGGAAAACCCACCACCTCATCTATCATGGCCTCCACTCACCATCTCAGACCCAAACTATATTCAACATTAGTCTTTTTGACAGTAGGAAAATGGAGAGATGCTTGTTCCCACACCTAAAATACAGCCCAAGGAATAGCTGAAGCACAAGCACTCACTTTAAAAAAAAAACTTTTTTAAAGGAAAGAAAAGAGCAGGCAAGGCAAAGGCAAGGCTAAGCTGAACACAGACCTGGGAGAGAAAACATAATAACCCAAAAAAAGATAGATGAAAGAATAAAGTTCTCCAGGGACATATCTGATTCTAGGAAATAAATCTCTGAAAAATGGTGTTTAAAATACCATAGAAAAAGAGAGAAAATCTACTGAATGAGTCCAAGAAAATAATTATAGTCAATTCATTGTACATCCACAGATCATAATTAAGGTAAAATTTAAAATTTACTTTTGTTTAAATTATTGGAGGGAAAATTACATGTGTCAGGAGGAAACCTGTATAGTAAACAAGGCAGGGCAAATCTGTCAGACTTTGGCATCCAGGAAACCAAAGGGTTATTGCCCTTCTAAATTTCAGAAGTGTAAGTAAAACACATCAATTTTAATTGCCTGTAATCTGAGGCCAAAACTTTTGGCATGCTTCCTTGCTCAGAGCAATAACAGCACCAACAAGTATTTATTGAACATTGCCATGGGTCAGGTACTGCTGTGAACACTGCAGAGGATACAGCACTGAAGGTGACAGATGAGGGCCTGTCCTTATGGAGCTTACATTCTGTCACAAGAAGGAATGACAGATGTAGTGGGACCAGGGAACAAACCATGACTAATTTTCTAGTTCAAAGAATGCTGCCTTATAAGGCATAAGTTTCTTGCTGAATTGTAATTTTCTACCTGAATCTTTTCCAGTAGGAGAAACTTTCTAGTGTATGTTTAATGGGCTTTGGGGGATTTCAAGGGAATAGGATAAGAGAATAAAAGGAAATCCCATCAAGTTGGGAATGAGGTAATGCTCTGACCCTGAACCCTTCCCATAGGGCCCCCTAGTTCACCTGTGGTTTTGGTACAGAAGCAATTGGTGAATTTTACAAATTTTTAGGAAGAGCTGCAGACATTCAGAAACAAAATAGGAAAGAAAGTTTGTCTTTGTTACTTTTTGCCATCTCTTTCCTTCACTGTTTTCTCTGTTTTTCTTCTATATTTCTAGTTTGGGTTCATTTTTAAATTTTTCAAAAATCAATGTTTTGTTAGACACATATAAAATCAAGTATAGAGCAATTTCCCTTACTTAATCCCTCTTACTTTACCCCTAGCAGTCTCTTTCCCTCTTTTTCCATCATTCTTTGGTCCCCAACTTTCTTTCTATACTACCATCCTCTTTCTGATATTTCCTTCCAATTCCCCTTTCAATTTTTCTAGTTAGGAAAAAAAATGATCACAAGGTATAGAGAAAGGTGTAATCAATTAAGACAAAGGGTTGACAGTATGCTTTGGGTGCATGTAAGCCCATTTCAGAAGGACTTATCCCTTTGAGCTTAAAAACAGCTTTTTAAATTCTCTAGAACTAGGGTTCTACTGGATATAACACTATTAAGATTATCCAAATAAAGTTTTATAATTTTCTTAGCTGTCTAAAGATAATCTCACAAAAGGCTTTTTGCATTTTTGTCTATACTGAATAAGTTGCATGAGAGCGAGAAGGGGAAAGAATGGCCTGTCATTTGCCTCTTACCAGATACCCATTGCAAATTACTCTGAAATCTCAGGTTTGGTCCCTCCTAAAATTATCTTAACCCTCCATGCCTAAAATCCCTCACTTTACTATTCCCCCAAATTGGTTCCTCTCAGGGTTGATGGGAATGAGATCTGGGAAAAGCCTCAGTTTAGAATTATACTGATTTAGATTTGAAGCCCAACCTCATGTCTTACTAGATCAGTGATTGTAGGCAAGAAACTAAACTATCTTGATAGTTTTCTCATCTGTAAAATATAGCTTATAAGCCCAATTCCATTTAATGATCTAATTCACAAAAGTATTGATCACACTATGTGGCATATGGCTATCATTCAATAAACTATATGTATGATTGATACATGCATATATGTGTGTATATATACTGATATATATATATATATATATCACATATACCATGTCCCTCTCTGTCTTCCTCACACAAGGTTTACCTATCTGTCTTTTACTCTCTACACTTGAAGCATTCACATTTTTCCAGATTCACAATTAGCTAATGTAAGAATCTAATCACTGAAAATGTGCTAATGAGGAAGGATAAGAGGACAATGACTACTGCCTGGCAACTCAAATACCCCTCAGTGGTAAAATATGGCTCCTGGAAACAAAACTGTCCTAAAAATCACATAGGCCAGAGCAATGACTCACACTGAATTTTAAGCAGCAGCATCTGGGAGCTTACTGTACTAGCTTCTGTTACACATGTTAATACCTAGGCCATCACCAATTTAAAATTAAATAAATAGGGGCGGAGCAACATGGCGGCGAGGAGACTCTGCGAGTAAGATCTCCCATTAAAAAAAGTTAATAGGGAGGAAAAGCGGCAGGTCCCAGTGAGAACTGGGACACGGAAGATAAACGGACGACTCCAGCAAACTGCCCGAAGAAGAAAGTTGCCATAAAAGAGGACGAGAAGGGAGGGAAGCGCAGAACCCTGCTCCCCTCCCCCGCCCACAGAGGCGGCACTCTCCGACCGGCAGAGACCAGGGAAACAACAAACCAAAACGCCCAACAAGAAAAACGGATGCAGCAAGCGGGACTGTGAGTGGAAAGGAACTATTTCAGCCACCACACCCCGTGAACGGGAGCTGAGGCGAACCCTGCAGGATCCACCGCGGAGGTGAGCTCCACGCGCCATTAAAAAGAGAGCCCCGCCCACCAGGAGGAGACCAGCACCAGCACACAGCCCCGGCCGCCCGGTAAGCTTGCGCGAAAGCGGCACTCGGATTGCAGCTGCCCAGGCCCCTGTGCCTGCGACCTAGGCTTGCGGGGAGACCGGCGGAGGCCCTCCCTGAGTGAGCAGGAACAAGGTGCCCAGGCAGGGGAGCGGGATTCAAAAGGCGCCATTCCCGCGCCACTGATCTGGGCTACAGCCCGCGTCCTGGAACTGAGGGCTTTGGAACTGAGACCCGGGCGGAGGCCCTCCCTGAGTGAGCAGGAACAAGGCGCCCAGGCAGGGGAGCGGGATTCAAAAGGCGCCATTCCCGCGCCACTGATCTGGGCTACAGCCCTCGTCCTGGAACTAAGGGCTTTGGAACTGAGACCCAGGCGGAGGCCCTCCCTGAGTGAGCAGGAACAAGGCGCCCAGGCAGGGGAGCGGGATTCAAAAGGCGCCATTCCCGCGCCACTGATCTGGGCTACAGCCCGCGTCCTGGAACTGAGGGCTTTGGAACTGAGACCCGGGGCACGAAATTAGGGGCGTGGGTTCCCCACGACGGTGGGGCACAAGGCAGACACAGCACCCCAAAGCTATTGAGGTGTACCCTACCATCCCCGCTCTGCTCCCTGTCCCACGGGGTGGAAAATCAGCTCCCCAAGGGCTCTAGGAGAGATCTCTGGTGCCACCTAGCGACTTGACCCCAGCACAGGCTACTGAAGGAGCTAGTGGCCAGCTGGGGAGTTAGCCCACACCGGGCCCCTTCTGAACAAGTAGTCTGAGCCCACAGGGAGAGCGAGCACCCACAGCCGGGGCAGACCAGGCGCGCAGAAGAGTGTGCCTGAGACCAGAAGCGCAGGGAGTGTGTCCCACATCACCATTTTAGAACAGGGACATTTCTTCAGTAAAGACTACCTGCAGAAGGCTTCCTCAGGAGCCAGAGGTGAGCGGGGGAAGTTCGCCCATGCCAGACCCCCTCTGGCCTGCAGTCCAAGCCCAGAGGGAAGCAGGAACCCACCGCCGGGGCAGACCAGGCGCACAGGGGAGTGTGTCCCCACATCGGCATTTTAGAACAGGGACCTTTCTCCAGTAAAGGCTGCTTGAAACTGACAGATGACTCCTGGAAGAACCAGAGGGGAACAGAGAAGCCCACCCAAGATGCCGGCAAGTCCCAACAACACAGTGTCCCAACGCATACGGCAAATTAGAAAACAGACAGTAGGGAGGAGAAGAACCACACGCAACCTAGCAACTCTCCAGAGAAAAAGCACACCACAAAAAGAAAGCCAGCCCCCAGATTGCAACGACAATAACTTGGAAGAATTTCTGAGCCTTCCAGAAAGAGAATTTAAAATTGCCGTGATTAAAAAACTGACAGAAGTCATAAAGGAAAACAATGATAAGGGAAAAATAATCAACGATCAGAAGAATGCAATTGAGTCCCTAGAGAGGGAAAACAATGGTCAGAAGAAAGAAATTGAGTCCCTAAAGAGGGAAGTAAAAGAAATGCAGGAGATCAAAGAATTAATGGAAGAACTAAAGAATTCTGGGAAAAGCAATGAAAGCAGAATAGATGAAATGGAAGAACGAATAAGTAATCTTGAAGACACAGAAATAAAAAGAACCAAAACAGAAAAGGAAAGAGAAGTACGAAGGAAAAAGAACGAAGAAAGACTTCGGGAACTATCTGACTCCATGAGGAAAGGAAATATAAGAGTTATAGGAATACCAGAAGGAGAGGAGAGAGATGTAGGAGCAGAGAAAATATTCAAAGAGATAATTGAAGAGAACTTCCCAAATGTGAAGAAGGAGCTGAAAATTGATATACAAGAAGCAAGAAGAACACCAAACTTCCACGACGAAAGGAAAAATACAGCAAGACACATAATAGTAAAGCTCCCAAGAATCCAGGACAAGGAAAAAATAATGAAGCTGGCAAGAGGGAAGAAACAGATAACATTCAAAGGAAAACCAATCAGGCTGACATCAGACTTCTCCGAAGAAACACTACGGGCAAGGAGAGAGTGGAGGGACATAGTCAACAGACTCCAAGAAAACAGATGCCAACCAAGAATACTCTATCCCGCAAAGCTCTCCTTCCTCTTTGAAGAAAGAATATGGACCTTCCCAGACAAACAGAAACTCCGGAATTTCATTGCAACTAAACCCCCACTCCAAAAAATACTACAAGGAGTCCTAAAGCCAGAACCTCAGAGCGACGAATAACAATGAAAGAAGGCCAAAAAAAAAAAAAAAGTTATTAAAAGAATAAATAAATAAAATCAAAGGAAAGACAAACACAATGGCAAATACAGATGTTAACATATCAATATTAACTCTAAATGTAAATGGACTAAACTCTTCAATAAAAAGACACAGAGTTGCAGCCTGGATTAAGAAACAAAACCCAACCTTTTGCTGTCTCCAGGAAACACATTTAGCTACAAAAGATAAAAATAGGCTCAAAGTTAAAGGATGGAAAACAATCCTACAAGCAAATGGACCAAAAAAGAAAGCAGGAACAGCTATACTTATATCAGATAAAACAGATTTCAAACTCAAAAAGATAAAAAGAGACCCCAATGGTCACTACATTATGATCAAGGGGACAATACTTCAAGAAGAAATAACACTCATTAACATATACTCACCAAACGAAGGAGCACCAAAATATATCAGACAACTGTTGTCCTCTCTGAAAACAGACATCAGAGAAAACACATACGTAGTGGGAGACTTCAACACACCACTATCAACAATGGATAGATCAACAAGACAAAAAATAAGTAAAGAAACCAAAGCTCTAAATAAAGACCTAGAGCAATTGGGCTTAACAGACATCTATAGAACACTAAACCCCAAAAAAATGGAGTACACATTTTTCTCAAGCGCACACGGATCATTCTCCAGGATGGATCACATACTGGGGCACAAGACAAACATCAACAGATACACCAAGATTGAAATCATATCAACCATCTTTTCTGACCATGAAGGCATCAAACTAGAAATAAACCATAAAAAGAAGGCAAGGAACTTTCCTACCTCATGGAGATTAAAAACCACACTACTGGAAGACCATTGGACTAATGAGGAGATCAAAGAAGAAATTAAAAAATTTTTTGAATTGAACGACAAGGAGGACACCAATATCCTAAATGTATGGGATGCAGCAAAAGCAGTAATAAGAGGAAAATATATAGCAATAGAAGCTCACATCAAGAAACAAGAAAGAACGCAAAGAAACAACCTAATCTCGAAGCTCAAAGATCTAGAAAAAGAACAACAAAAAAACCCCAAAACCAGTAGAAGAAAAGAAATAATAAAAACCAAAGCAGAAATAAATGAAATTGAAACTAAAAAAACAATCCAAAAGATCAATGAAACCAAGAGCTGGTTCTTTGAAAAAATCAATAAAATAGACAAACCCCTAGCCAGGCTCACAAAGGAAAAAAGGGAGAAAGCACAAATAAACAGGATCATCAATGAAAGAGGAGAAATCACAACGGACACAGCAGAAATCAAAAGAATAATCAGTAACTACTATGAACAGTTATATGGAAACAAGTTTAACAATCTAGAGGAGATGGACAAATTCCTACAACTCTACAATCACCCAAAGCTAGATAAAGAAGAAATAGAACACCTAAACAGACCAATTACAATTAGCGAAATTGAAATGGTAATCAAAAACCTCCCCAAAAACAAAAGCCCAGGACCTGATGGATTTACAAATGAATTCTACCAAACATTCAGAGACGAATTAGTGCCTATCCTTCACAAACTCTTCCAAAAAATTGAGAAGGAAGGGACAATACCAAACACGTTCTATGAAGCCAACATTACACTAATACCAAAACCGAACAAGGACAACACAAAAAAGGAAAACTACAGGCCAATCTCCCTAATGAACACTGATGCAAAAATCCTCAATAAAATTTTAGCTATCAGAATCCAACAATGTATCCATAAGATAATTCACCACGACCAAGTTGGATTCATTCCAGGGGCACAAGGATGGTTTAACATCCGAAAATCAATCAACGCTATCCAACACATCAACAAAAAGAAATATAAAAACCATATGATAATATCAATAGATGCTGAGAAAGCTTTCGACAAAGTGCAACACCCATTCATGATAAAAGCCCTTGAAATTCTTGGGATACAAGGAACATACCTCAACATCATAAAGGCCATCTATGACAAGCCAACAGCCAGTATCATTCTCAATGGTGAAAAGCTGAAAGCAATTCCATTAAGATCTGGAACAAGACAAGGATGTCCACTCTCACCATTGCTTTTCAATATAATACTGGAAGTCCTAGCCAGGGCAATAAGACAAGAGAAAGACATCCAAGGAATCCAAATAGGAAAAGAAGAAGTCAAACTATCACTATTTGCAGACGATATGATATTATACATAGAGAACCCCAAAAACTCCACAGAAAAGCTAATTCAACTCATCAATCAGTTCAGTAAAGTGGCAGGATACAAAATCAACACGCAAAAGTCAGTAGCCTTCCTATACACAAACAATAAATCTGAAGAAGAAGAAATCAAAAAGACCATCCCTTTTGTTATTGAAACAAAAAAAATCAAATATTTGGGAATAAATCTAACAAAAGAGGTAAAGGACCTATACAAAGAAAACTATAAAACACTGTTAAAAGAAATAGAAGAAGACACAAAGAAATGGAGAGACATCCCCTGCTCATGGATTGGAAGAATAAACATTATTAAAATGGCCATCCTTCCAAAAGCAATCTACAGATTCAATGCTATTCCAATCAAAATTTCAATGTCATTCTTCAAAGAAATAGAACAATTATTGATGAAATTCATATGAAATCACAAAAAACCCCGAATAGCCAAAGCTCTCCTGAAAAAAAAAGAAGGGAATGGAGGCATCAGACTCCCAGACTTCAAACTATACTACAAAGCCATAATCATCAAAACCGCATGGTATTGGAACAAGAACAGACATACAGACCAATGGAATCGAATAGAAAATCCAGAAATAAACCCACAGGTTTATGGTCAACTAATCTTTGACAAAGGAGCAAAGACTATGCATTGGAGCAAAGAAAGTTTGTTCAATAAATGGTGCTGGGAAAACTGGGTCGCTACATGCAAAAGAATGAAGCTTGACCACCACCTCACACCATACACAAAAATCAACTCAAAATGGATTAAAGAACTAGACATAAGACCTGAAACCATAAAATATATAGAAGGAAATATAGGCGAAACACTACGTGATTTGCACATCAAAGACATCTTTACAGACACATCACCCAAAGCTGTGATAGTGAAGGCAAAGATAAACAGCTGGGACTATATCAAATTAAAGAGCTTTTGCACAGCAAAAGAGACAATAACAAAAACAAAGAGAAACCCCACCAACTGGGAGAACATTTTTGCACCCAACACTAATGATAAAGGACTGATCACAAAAATCTGCAAAGAGCTGATGAGTCTCAACAACAACAAAGAAAATAATCCAGTCAAAAAATGGGCAGAAGAGCTTAAAAGAAACTTCTCTGAAGAGGAAATGCAAATGGCCACAGGCATATGAAAAAATGTTCAACATCACTTGTCATCAGGGAAATGCAAATCAAAACTACCATGAGATACCATCTTACACCAGTGAGAATGGCACATATTAAAAAAACTAGCAACAACAAATGTTGGCGAGGGTGTGGAGAAAAAGGAACTCTTCTGCACTTTTGGTGGGAGTGCAAACTGGTCCAACCACTGTGGAAAGCTGTGTGGAGATTTCTGGACCTACTAAACATAGAGCTTCCATATGACCCAGCAATTCCACTCCTAGGTATTTACCCAAAGGACACAGAAACATCAATTCCAAAGAACACCTGCACCCCTATGTTTATAGCAGCACTGTTTACAATAGCTAAGCTTTGGAAACAACCCAAATGCCCAAAAATAGATGACTGGATCAAGAAGATGTGGTACATATATACCATGGAATATTACTCAGCATTCAAAAAAGATAAACACATGCAATTTGCTGCAACATGGATGGCGCTGGAAGGGATCATGCTCAGCGAAATAAGCCAAAAAGAAAAAGAAAAATACCGGATGGTCTCACTCATAGCAGGAATCTAGAAAACTTAAATAAGGGACCAGGAAAATGAATAACTATAAGAAAGTGAAAATCAAAATCAACAAAAAACTATGAACCAGAGACACTTTTAGGGGGGCGGGGGCGGGAGGGGAGGGATTGGGGTCAGAATGGGGGGCTGCAATTGTATGGGGAATATAACAATAAAATTTATAAAAAAAAAAAAAAAAAAAAAAGCAAAATGAACTATAGCTTCCCTTACTCAAAACTAATGGAAACTAAAAACTAAGTTCATTATCTGGTTTATTTTCACAAGAGAATAAAGTGTTTCCTAACTCAAAAAAAAAAATAAATAAAATAAATAAAATTAAATAAATAAATGGACATTGTGTGCTTTTTCCTATAAATTAAAGCATGTGCCAAGATATTCATGTACACCAGAACATTCTGCAAAACAAAGACAAAGCCTAAGAAAATAGGGCCCCTGAAGGTTACATGCTAATATAATATTTGTGATGAAGCAAAACCTAGAACACAATTCTCTTCTCCAGTCAATACTTCTGAGCCACACCTTGCTAATTTCATGATGGATAACAAAATATAGGAAACCCGCCTTAGAAATGCCCCTCACCCCAGTCAAAAGATCCAAAAATTGTGAATTAGACAAAGGCAATAATACCACTCTTTGCCACACAAACAGGAAGGGCTCTAAGTAATGGACTCAGTCTCTGGCCATGCAAGTCAGTCACTTAACTTATTTCTCTAGACATTCCGTTACCCATCATTGAGCACATTCCGAATTTCAGTCTAGTTAATGCAAACATCTAACCGCTGTTCTGATTGGAATAAACATTCCATCAAAGTAAAAACTTGACAATCCTGACACCTAGTGGCTATAAAGAAATAAGATCCAGCATGGGAAAAGTAGCTATTGCAGCAGCATCTTGCAAATACATAGAATTTAATGATTATTAAAATTACAAATTACTGAACCTAAAAAAAAGCTTATAAAAGTCTATGTTGACCCTTAATTTATCTTGAGGCCTATACAAAGAGGTGAAAAGACTATATTTGAAAAGTACATTTTCCTTCAACCTTTTACATTTAGCAAATTTTTAGTAATCTTTAAAGATCAAACAAGAAAACTAAAGGTTAATGCATATTTTGGCATATATAAGACCCTATTCCCTAAATTTTTATGTACATCCACAGATGACTTTTTTATGTACATTACAGGTGAACTTTTTATGTCAGCCACTTAGTATCCTCCTGTCAAATATAAAAGCCTTCTGGCCAAGTTTAAACTTAGAGGTTCCCTTTATGTCAGTGAGACATCCTTAGTCAAAGACTAGCTGGATCTTCCCAAAGTAGCAGGAGTTTTCTTTAAAGGAGATATAGGGACACATGTGGAAACCCCTGAAGCACACATCTAAAAGCAAGCACATTCAATATTACCTAAGCCATCTGACCACTGTTGGTGGGCACAGCACAATCTATTTCTGCCCTAAACATTAGAAGATGTCTCTTCAGACCCACCTGAACCTCTGACAGACAAGACTAAAGTGTTCACCTCCTCCACCGAGGAGGAGATGAACTCCAACTCCTACCTGCTGACGTTTGAAGGCCAAATAATCCAGGTTTTCCAGTTCTTTCCCAAGCTTCTGGTAGGTTTTCTGGAGGTCGGATTTGTTAGAAACATTTTTGAGAGACTCAAATGTCCTTCGAAACTAAAATTGAAAGCAAAAGTAAATCATTAGTATAGCAGCATATTTTTCTCAAATTCCCTGTCTAACACAGAGTAAAAGTCAATACAGAGCCTCAGTTTCTCCCACTGATTAGAGATAAAAATGTTACCTAAATGTTATTCAATGATAATTATGAAGAACGAGAAACTATATCCTAAGTACAACAAATATTAATGCATGAAGGAGAAGCTGGTTTTCTCCTCATGCTAACAAAAAAACATACTTCACTTTTATAAAAATTCTTCATGGCTTAGGACACACTACTACTTTTAAAGAAAAAATTACAATGCAGGTATAATTTCAAGTCACACTGAAAAATGTATTAAAAGAATTCTCAAATTCCAGTCATGAAAAATAATTTATGAAAAGGTAGGTGCTTGCCTGTGTAGAAATAAATGGACAGAATAGGCACATAGCAAATTTCAGCCAGGATGATCTCTCAAATCTTGTATTTCAAGAAAGAAAGAATACTAGTATTTTGATGATCGAAGCGTAAGTAGCATGTTCAGCAAACATTTATTCATTTCTGCTCTATAACACAGATGAGTTATGAAATCAGTTCTGCTGAATCAGAATGTTTCCATTCATTTTTAAGTCAGATACTAGATAAACACAAAGAAACATATTGCAGTGAATCTCAGAATACTGTTCTATTACTAATAATTAATTAGGCAAAATAAGCTCACAAGAAATTGAATTCTTGGTTTATTTTAGTAAATTAGAACATACTTTGGAGGATCAGTGATTGAAAATGTCAAGTAATGGCATTTGCAAGACATTTGCATTTTGCTTTCTCTTCATCATTCATTTCCCATTTTCTCACTGTGTGTTATTACATAGATTTCTACAGAAGAGACTTCACCATCTGAAACACACCAGAACTCAGCTGTGACTATGATACTATGAGACAGGCTAATAAGATTTTATAGCATGTATTAAGTTTCCAGGGAAATTATTTGACCCTTACAATTTTAAACTCTATAGAATAACTCATATTATAATGGCTTTTTACTGAATTAAATCTTCAGTTTCATGAAAGCAGCATGTTTATCTCAATGCAAGGTGACAGAGGAAAAAGAAATGAGAAATAATGGCACTAAGCTTCCACAGCAGGACAGTAAATTAAACTCAACAAATAATCTTTTAGCACCTACTATGCACAAGGCACTATAAATATAAAACACATTTCTTGCCCTAAAGGAATTTATAGACTTCAGGGGAAAACAGACATAAAACTAAGAAATGGGAAAGACACTGACACTTACTGAGTGCCTGCTCAGTGTCAAGTGCTTTATGTTTTCCAATTTAAATCTCACAAGAACCAAAGGAGTTCATATTTCTCTCCCCATTTTAAAAGTGAATAAACTGGGACTCAGCAAGTTTAAACTGGGTTTTTACTACAATATTCATGCTCTTTCTACTCTATCATTAACTCTAGCACAAGGCAAAGTAGGAGTATAAAAAAGAGATTAAAAGTAGTAGTATGTGGAGGAATAGAAAAAAAATCTCATTAATACTGATTCATAGAAGATATGAATTGGAGAAAGGGGTGGGGATGAGGACCTTGAAGGACAAGAATAGTTTTCAGAGCTTTAAATGGAAATTGATTCTACCTATGAATTTAAATTCACCAAAAGTCTACTCACTTTGCCCCTTTTTATAGTAAACAAATTTCTTTTAAAATAATTTTAATGACCTTTATATTAACTACTGATGTAGTATGATCACTTTTGAGGTTTACCCATTTCTTATCTTACTATGGCAAATAAAAATAATACCAGATCTAAGATTCTAAAAAATCTAACTAATTTTATCTCTAAGTTAATTAATATAAACTATTCTACCAATTAATCTGTTCAATGTCAATCATTCTTTATGCCCTGTACTTTTCCCTAAGAAATATTAGCTCTACGTTTTAAACATTTCTTTTTCACATTTATCTAGGTGAAATCAATAAACTACAAATAAGGACTTAAGCGTAAACACATTTATAAATTTTCAAAGTTAGAAACATGAAAACTAATACGTCTAGGTAGTAAGTCCATCGCCGAGAAAAATCCAGTAACGATACATCACTGCAGGATATTTTCATTAAAGTTCAGTTTGTATAATGTGGAGATTTTAGCTTGAACTTTCATTATCAGGACTTATATCCTCCATTTATTGATGCTAAATAGCTCAAGGTACTCAAACTATGATGTCTCATCCCTTTATGTAAATTTTTTTCATTTACAATAACAAAAATTGTCGAGAAGAGGTCACATAAAACCTGTAGTATAACTTTGGGCTAGATTTCTATTAAACACATTCCACACACACCCCCCACCATCTGCTCACATACACACCTAAAGATGATAAAGGGTAAAAGCAATGTTTTATCCTGTAGAGGAAGCCAAAATCGAGAAGCTCAAAATAAGACTTCTTTCTTTTTAATTTTTTTAAAGAATTATTTCTTTTTTGTAATATTGTTATTTATTTTATTTTGCTTAGAACTGGGATGTAGGTCAGAGGTGCAGGAGGTGAGAGGATTCACCAGAGACAGAGTGGGGAGCAGAAAAAGCAGCTCTACTGAAATGCATTGCTAAGGGGAGCAGTGGGCTAGACAAGAGAGGTCTGCTGTGCCATGTGGGTTGCTCCCTGGAAGGCAATCGCCAGACCATCACGGTGGTAATGCTGATACTTTACCTCTAGGCCACCAGGAAGGCCAAAAATAAGACATTCTTAAGGTGGGGTTTAGGTTTTATTTAAAGTCACTTTATATTGACTTGATTTGAGGATTTTCATTCCAATAGACATCTGCTTCATCATTGAAACAGACCTCTTGAGACTTTCCACATTAGTACAGGGCATTATAATTTCATTATATTGACTATTTCTAAAATAAATGATCTCTCAGTTTAAGATAAATTGGAAAAGGAATCACAAATAATGGAAGGGATTTTAATATTCCTGGATTTAATATGTTCAAAATTTTGAATGTGAATTTAAAATGATACAAGAACTCCAAATAATATGTTGAACACTGAATTTATTCTCCGTGAATATTTTAACTCATTACAAATTAAATTTAAATTTTAAAAAGTGCAGTGAATAAATCTGAACCCCAAAGAAACCTTAGTATGTTATAAAATTATTTTAAAACTGAGAATAAAAATGATTTCTGAACTGAGAAACAACTCCAAATGTTGCCCTATTTAACTACTATATCCAATGTATTAAGAGGGCCTCCCCAGATGCACAGCAGGTTGAGTGCAGCAATGTGAAGCTGTTAGCAGCCCCTGCAGAGCCTCTGCAGAGCCTCTGCTGTGCCAGTTGGATTCCCGGCCGGCCAGGGAGATACCCACATGGCACAGAAGACCTTTCCTTTCTCGCCCGCCACTCCCCTCAGCAGTGTATTTCTGTCCATCTGCCTGTTCTGCTCCCCACTCTGTCTCTGGTGAATCCTCTTACCCTCACACGCCTCTGGCCTGTACCCCAGTTCTTGTATAAATAAATAAATCTTTAAAAAAAAAGAGTAGATAAGAATGAGAACCAATATCTCTAGGTCAGACATTCGCCACAGAAGTAAGCATTGTAAACATCTCTAGTGTATGTTTTTTCATCAAATGTCTTTCTGTTTAGAAATAATGATGAAAATAATCCACCAAATAAAACACCAGAGACCATATTGTACACCTCCCATTGCCAAAAACAAAAATCAGTCTTAAGCAGAAAAGAGAAGCATGAATAGGGCAGCACAGAAAATAGCTAATTGACTCAACATTCCCTCTTCTCAAATACAATTTTTTCCTTTTCCTGACAACATAGTTTTAAAAAATCAAAGTCAATATTCTATATAAACTATGCATTCAATGAGTTCATGAAAATTATGTAGATTCATGGAGCAATTTGAGAAGAAGGACAAGAAGAAACTGGCTGAGGTAGCAGGAGAAAATGCAGCCAGGGTCCTGGCAACAAAGCTTCCGGGGCCCTCACTGCCAACGCCATGTCTTACTGAAAAGTGTAGTTAGATCAATAGAATTAAATAACTCCACAGCTCCAGCAGCCTACTAATTTTCATAATGAAAAAAAAATCAAGTAGCATTGCTCCAAAAGAATAACCAGCTCAACAGTTGTCATTTTTCCTTACTTAACATATCATACATTTCCTTATTTACTTAACATATCATAATATATCATACATTCCTTCCTTAATATATCATACAAGGTGCTGTATGCTACCTGTAACATTAAAAGAAAACATTATATTTATATTTTATATTTTTTAAAAAAACATATCGAATAAGTACCTCACAAGATGCACTGAATCACCAAGTGTGATCTTACTGTTCTTAAAATGTCAGTTTGAAACAATGCCAAAAGATTCTGGAGACTAAAGCTGAAAGAAGGAATAGTCCAAAGAATACTTTATTAATGTTCTATAAATATTAATGCTGAGAGTAAAAAGAAATTGTTTTAAGTATTAAAAAAGGCTAATCCACCTTACTTTAACAGAGCAACAAGAGCAACCAATGTGAATTTTAACTGAAAATGAAATCATTTTATTTTTTTGAACATAATCCATTAATTTTCATGTTTCGCAAATGAATTTCTAAGATGATAACACTGTTCATTTAAAGGGAGCAAATCATACACATGTATTATTCAAATTATTTTTACTGTAATGAATAATAACAAAACTTAAATCAAGAAAACAAAACAAATTTGGACTTGAGATCTTAATTAGAAACAGTCCAATGAAGTTGAAAGCACATTGATCTTGAAGTCTGAGTTCAAGTCCTGGCTATACCATTTTATAATTTTATATATTTGAGCAAGACACTATTCCACACTTGATTGTGTTATCTGTAAAATGGGAGAAATTGTCCTTGCCTGCCTACTTTATAAAGCTGCTCTGAAATCAGTTGAGAATATGAACATATTCATCCTACATGTATATATCATGGACCTAGCAATATGCCAGACATATAAGGAAAGGAGCAAAACAAGAGAAAGAGCTCTTATCCTAATTACTGCTTTATAAATTTAAAAATCCCATAAAATTATGAGAGGACACTATCACTAAACTCATGCCATTTTCCAGTAGCAATTCAGTAAACAATAGACCACATATACAATGGTGGCCCCATATAGTCAAGGTGTTTAAGCAAACTGTATCATCTAGGTTTATGTAATTACTCTCCATGAGTCACACAACAGAGAATGTTTAATCTAGTCAAATGCTTTTTAGACATCTATTAAAATGACCATGATTTTTATCCTTTACTAATGTGGTATATCACATTAGTGATATTTCATGCATTGAACCATCTTTGCGTCGCAGGTAAAACCATCTTGGTCTTAGTGTATGATTCTTTTAATATGCTGTTGGATTTAGTTTGTTATTATTTTGCTGATGGTTTTTGTTTCTATATTCATCAAGGATATTGACCTGTGGTTTTCTTTTCTTGTGTCATTTGGTCATGGTATGAGAGTAATGCTGGCATTTTAATGAGTTTAGAAGTGTTCCCTCCACTTCAATATTTTGGAATAGGTTGAGAAGAATTGACGTTAACTATTATTTAAATATGTGTATGGTTCACCAGTAATATCTGTTCCCATTCACCCAACAAATAAAAGCTCAGGAATTTTTATGTGCTGGGTAGTTTTTGATAACTGATTCAATCCCCATACTAGTTACAAATCTCTTCAGACTTTCTATTCCCTCGTGTTCACATGATCTTTTCAGAGTTCAGCATTGCAAATAAGACAAGAAATAAATTTTACATGGTTTAAATTTCCTTTGTCTCTACAATTTTCACACTGAAATTCAGCAAAACTTCAGTAATTTGTACCCTATTTATCTCATTTCCTTTTGTTCCTATATCATATAAAATGCCAGTCTTATTTGTTTATTCCTTTAAATCTCAATATCTCTCTGAATATTCTTCCCTAAAATCTTCTGCAGGAAATATGACTTTTAATGTCTATAAATTATGTAGTAATTTCTCCCCTTTGAAAATGCTAATATTTTTCATAAGAAGAAGCTTTAGAAAATCTCTTTGCTTGTACTACCTGCCTTTTATTTATTTTTTTTATATTTGAAGAACAGGTTTATTAGGGAAAGGGATAAAAGAGTAAAAGACACTTGCATAGATATAAGCAGGCAGGTAGAGCTGCCCAGAAAGGGACAAATTTGCTTAGAGGACTGAGTGGTTGCAGGTGGGCAGCCTTGAGAACTTCTGCCTCCACTGAGAGAGGTCAGTGAGGAGAAGCCCCGGCATCACGGGCAGGCAGGAAGCTGCTGCCCTGTGGAGGGAGAGAGTTGGTGAAAGGAAGCACCTGCATAGTCACAGGTGGGCAGAAAGACTGCTGCCCTTACCAACCTTTTAATAATAAAGGACAGTCTCAAAAAAACTCAACTACCAATGTAGTAATATGCGATTTTCTGTCGAAACTATGAATATTATTCATAGTAAAAATCATTGTTGAATGTATACATGTTTTATAGCAATGTGTACAGTAAATATTAAATATTATTTTATATCAGAAATTATTAAATAGTGGAATGACTTCCCATAAAGATACTGATCTATTTCTTAATTCAAAAAAAATAAGCATATCCTATTTAAACATAAAGCTGGCTAGGTGCTATATAAATGGAAAAATTTAGAAAAGTTACTTCAAGAATCAAATTTACTTTCACTTCATTTTAAGGAATAAGGATAAAATTTCACTGAAGAATCAAAAAGTGGGAATTAGGTACAATGGAGGAGGAAAGTAGCACAAGGAATGGAATGAAAGTGAACAAAAACCTCTAAGTCTTTCCAGGTAATTTATGTATTATAGAACGCAAACTTCACAAGATACTGTCAATGTATTCACTTATGTTTCATTATCCCTATAGCTCAATGAAGAAACCAAGGCTCACAGATTTCGACTTTCCAAAAGTCACTCACCTATTAAAGTTAGGATTCAAGCAGGGTCTCTCTGCTGTTAAAAGTCATGTTTTCTATGTACATTTTCCTGACCCTTGAAAAAACAAGAGACTTCCAAGACAATTTTCTCTCAAATAAAATTGATCTTTATAAAATCCAGATGCCAATAAAAAAAGGATGTGGAATCTTGAAAGGTAAAATAATAAAGAAACATTCAAAAGACTTGAAAAGTGCAGAGTGCAGAGAGAATAATTTTAACTTAAATTCTCATAGAAAAAGATGAGCAATACAACAATCAAAAAAGATAAACTCATGCCATTTGCAGCAACATGGATGGAGCTGGAAGGGATTATGCCAAGCAAAATAAATCAAAAGGAAAAAGATAAATATCAGATGGTTTCACTTATATATGCAATATGAAGGAACAGAACAAAGGGTTTGGAAACAGACAGAACTTGCAAGGAGACCACACATCTACGGCATACAATGGAGAAGGGGAAGGGGGTGGGTCAAATATTTGTGTCAGAAAAAAATCCACAATGAGCAGAAGTTTGAATGAAATTGTAAGATAAGATCAGAAAGAGGAGAATTAGGCTTTTGTCCATTATATTCAAATAAGGACATGAAATTAAAAAGTCACCTACTGCTTTTGATGAAAGAGTGTGCTCAGAAGAAAAAAATCTATTTGTAAAGTTGATAGTTTCCCTCCCCCACCACCTTCCCCTAAGAAACATCTATAATATATTGTTATCTAGTAGCATGTGTGAGAGAGAGAAAGATAGAAGGGAGAGGAAAAAGTGAGAGAGGGAGTGAAGGGAGAGGGAAAGGGCATGGGCACTACAAAATTCTTCTTAGGGCCTCCCTGGTGGCGCAAGGGGTTAAAACACAACCTATGAGGTTATCCGCAGCCTCTGCAGCATGAGTTCAAGACCCAGCTGGCAAGGGAGATACCCCCATGGTGCAGCAGACCTTTCCTGTCTCGCCGGCTGCTCCCTTCAGCAGTGTATCTCAGTGGATCTGCCTGTTCTGGTCCCCACTCTGTATCTGGTCCCCACTCTGTCTCTGGTGAATCCTCTCACCCCCACACCTCTGGCCTGTACCCCAGTTCTTATATGCATGAATAAATAAATCTTTAGAAAAAATCCTTCTTAGGGAAGGAACTGTTTGTATTGGGGGAAATACCTCATAGGATAATTTAAGATGGAGAATATCAGAGGGCATAAATGAGCAGAAGCCAAGTTAATGGTGCAGAGATAGAAACTCGTACTACATTCAAATGAATAGGAATTTAAGGATTCAAGGAAAAACAAAGGAGAACAGGTATGATGAAAAGAGGTAGAAGAATAATGAGATAAAGTAGCTAAAGGATTTTTAAGATTTCTAATATAGAGATTGAAGCCACTTAAAATATTTTGTTACATACAGAAAGCCCCTCCCTTCAATTCTTCCCAAGTTTCTGTACATTTTGCCTAGACACCCCTTGTCTAGGAGTGTTGGAATGTTTGTATATATGTGCAAGTGTGTTAAAATCAACTTCCAATTCTGGATTAACACACTATAGAATAGGGATAAAAAGACCATTCATAAACTGAAGTAATTCAATGGAAGCAAAAGCTTGGAGTCAGAGGTTACCCTGAGACTTTGGCCCCAGAGAATTTGCAGAAATCTTGGGGCAAATATAATACTCGACAGGGCATAGAATGAGGATTCAAGCCTATTATATTTAGATCTTAAGGGCAAGGTGATCCCAGAAGCCAAGTAGTTTATAACCATAAGCAGGTAATTGTGAGTAACTGAAAAATGAGATTCAAAAAAAAAGAAAGAAAGAAAGAAAAAAAGTGAGCTCTTAAGGGGTTGTTCAGAGTAAGTCATGCCAACCTAAGCTCGCTTCCCTTATAACTGGGATTACTAGACTGAAAAATCTGCAGTGCCACATATAGTACATCTTGATTTCAGGAAGACCTTTGAGAAAGTGCTTAAAGATAAAATAAAGAAACATGGTTTATAGAATAGCCCAATGAAGCAAGTGTGAAGCTCATTTCAACAACTTTATTCAAAATGTGTTAATAGCTGACTGATGTTATCTGAAAGGAAGATACATCAGGCTTTCCATGTCATTAAGCAACTTTTCATGGATAACTTGGCCAAAGACATATGAAAATAATACCAGATTAGTAGGGAAAAACAAACTAAAAAGTCAAAAAGGTCTGGATAAACTACAACAAAAAAGGCAGAGTTAACAAAATTCAACAAATAGGATTGCCCCCTACCTTAATCTCAGTTTTACTTTCTATAGTTACAGTTACTCACCATCAACTATAATCTGAAAATACTACAATAATGTGTGGTATTTTAAGAGGAGCACATTCACAAAATTTTCATAACAGCATGTTGATATAATTTTTCAATTTTATTGTTAATCTTTTACTGTGTCTCACTTATAAGGTAAAATTTATCATATGTATATATGTATAAGAAGAAACATAGTATATATTGTACAATATGGGTTCCATGGTTTCAGGCATAGACTGGGGGTGACCCTCATGGATAAGGAGAGACTACTCTATAAATATAACATCTACCTTTATATAGAAAAAATTAAACTCTCAGACCTTTATATAGAAAAAAATTAAATTCTTGAAAGAAATAAAACCACTATCAGAAGAGACCTGGACTGAATAGCTTGAGTTTAGAAATGTGTAGGTTTTAATTACTCACAAAATCAGTACGAACCAGAGTATGGCAAGGTTATCATAGGTAAGATAATGCTAAACTTTAAATAAAAAAAAAAGTAATTATCTGAGTATATTATGGGATGGTCACATCAGAGAGCTTTGTTTTTTTTTACAAGATGTTTTAATATCAATATTTTATTGGAGTTACCTCTAATCTAGAATATTCATAGAAAATAATTTACAGATTTGATTTTGGGGACTTTGTTGTGTTGGCAAATTATATTTAGTAATTCAGTCCAATCCTCTTGCTGAAAACAACTAAAAAGATTTGATGAATGATAAATCCTTCATCTTAAAAATGTCAGAGTTAATAAAACAGTAGGAAATTTCCAGATTGAGTTCTAAAAGAGGCAATGCTTTGTTTGTTTGTTTCCCCATTAGCATCCCTTATATATATGCAGTCTCTGTCCCCCCCCTTAACTTCTGTTATCAGTGTTAATTAATGTCCACTAGGTTTGTAATCATTTTTCTTTATCAAGTTGTCTGCTATGTAAATGTCCAGTATTTGTTTTTATTATTCTCACTTGCTTTACTGGACATAATTCTCTCAAATTTCTTCCATTTTGGTGAAAATGACTGCATTTCATCTTTCCTTGCAGCTGGATAATATTCCATAGTATGGATATCCCACATCTTTTTGATACAACTGTCGATTGATGGACATTTAGTTTGCTCACATATACTAGCTATTGTAAATAATGCTACAGTGAACACTAAAGTGCAATAGTTTTCTGTGTTGTTAGTTTCATGTTCCTGGATAAACAGATGCGTCAAGAGTAGGACTACTGGGTTGTATGACATTTCCATTTTTAGTTTTTTAAGGTAAATTCAGATTGCTTTCCATAATAGCTGTACCAGTTTATACTCCCACACCAAGTTTTTTTATTCTAACTAGAAATTTAATATAATCATAAGAATTATTAGAAATATTCTAAACTAATATTTCCCAAAATATGATCTGAGAAGGTAACATAATAGAAGAGTTCTAAGGTCAAAAAATTTGGGAAAATCTGGGTTAAGCAAAGTTATACAAGTTTCTATACTGCAATATTTCTCCCTACTTTTGATATGACAGTGTGCACTGAAAACATTTCTGTGTGCAGGCAGCATCGACCATAATGAAACATTTTTTCATGTTGCAGATTTATAAGACAGGTTCTTCAGAATAGTTTTGGAGAAAATTTTGACTAATTCTAATTGTGACAATCTCAAAAAAACACTCAATTTGTCTTCATTCTATCTGAAACCTCGAAGGAGCTGGTCATGCAATTCAAATAAACATTTTCATGAGGATAAAATAATTTTTAAAAACTATCACAATTTACCTCAAAGGTCTTCCTTTTTTAGAGCAGAAGTACCATTCTTGCATTATACATACTTATAACTTAAATGATCTAGCCCAAGTTCAGGTTCTGACAAGTTGCCAACTAAAGGGAGAAAGGTGTTAAAGAGTTTCAAAATCCTCCTCCCCTGGCAAACCCGAATTCCTTTAACAACCTGTTAAGAGTACATGAACTTGTCTAAACACTTCAGGAAGATCTTTATAGTTAAAAATGTTCTAACCCTTGCAGTACTAAATTCAGAAAGTTGTTTTTTTTTTCTTATTGCCTTGAGCAAGTTTCTTAAATTCAGTATCCTTCAACTTTTTATTTATAAAATAGGAATCATAATAGGGCTGTTGTGAGGATTGAATTAAAGGAAATAATCCCTCACAGTGATTGGCACATTATAAAACCTCAGTAAGTATCAACTTTTTTGTGTTGCAAATAAGAGTAATTTGTTGGGGTTTTTTTCCCCCATCTATATTACCACCTTCATTTTAAAATTTTAAAACGTTCTTGTTTATTTTTTCACAATATAGGATTTTTCCCCTCAGGTGTGGTCACCATACTTTTCCCACCACCAAAGCACCCATAGTCCCTAACACACATACCCCCTTTCTTCTACTCTCCCTCTCCCACTTCCCCTCCTGAATGTCTCAGATCTATGGTCTGCTTTAAATAACAAGACCTAGTGTGTGAATTACCTAGCACTATACCTAATAGTTATTGGCACTCAATTAAAATGGTAATGAAGGAAGCTGTGGTCTTTCTCTCTCTCTCTCTCTCTCTCTCTCTCTCTCTCTATATATATATATATATATATATATATATGTATGTATGTATATATGTGTGTGTATGTGTGTGTTTATGTATGCATATATGCATATGTATACATATGTGTGTGTACAATTTTATATATATATGTGCATATATATATATATATATATATATCCAGTTACATCCTACTTGATTACAAATGTGGCAATTTTCACCTTACAAAAAACCTTTCATTCTGCCCAACCTCAAAAAAACTAGAGTCTAAACCAGGAAATATCAGATTATTGGAACTAGGAATTAACTGCCACCTAATTTTTTATACCATTTTCCTGATTACCACATTTATTAGTGTCTATATTCACATTCGAAAAAATGAATCTTAGAAATGTTTAGGGACTTGTTTGAGGTATTCAACAAACCAATAACCAAGTAACAAGGAACACTGCTCAATTATTTCACCTACAAAATCAATAGTAGACAGCTACTGGTGATGAGAACTAATCCCTTTCCTAAGAGCTATTTAAACAACAACAAAAAGTGCTGAGTTTTTCTTTTGTACTAATAAAACTATCAAAAGAAAAGGAATGAGAACGTACAAAGGAAAGGTCACTCTACTTTAGGGTTAAAATAAGCATTAGTGAGTAAGATAAAGAAACAAAAAAGGTTTTGCTCAGCAATTAGAGAAAAAGATTTTGACAAGAAGGTCAACCAGTCAAGGCTATCATTTGCTTAATGGAGTAGTGATAATATAGACATCAGGCACCTTTTAAAATGAAGAAGTATTTATGGACAAAAGAGTAAGGGTCCTATTTAAAGCAGGAAAGAAAATAGAAACTGCAAAAGATTCTTTGCAACTTTTACATCTGAACAGTTGTTCAAACTAAAATTTAAGAAAGTAAAAGGCTTTAATAAAGTCTCTTTCTGCTAAACCTTTGCTAGATGGATTTGTCTAGCAAAATAAAGCAAATAGAGTATCTTATTGCTTTTAGAGGTCCCTAGTTAAAATATATTCTTTTTTCATATTAAATCCATTTGTACATTTCATAATAGATTATTACAGCTATCACAGACTACCTATAAACATGTATTATTTATCTTGGATCCAGAGGGGCCATCAAAGCAGTATTGATTTGGCCTCCTGGTGGCACAGCTGAGCACCACGCTGTGAAGCTGACTGCAGCCTCTGCAGCACAGGTTCGATTCCCAGCCGGCCAGGGAGAAACCCACATGGCGCAGCAGACCTCACCTGCCTTGCCCGCTGCTCCCCTCAACAGTGTCTTTGTTCTGTCTGCCTGTGCTGCTCCCTGTTCTGTCTCTGGTGAATTCTCTCACCCTCCCATGCCTCTGACTGTTCTTGTATAAATAAATAAAGCTTTAAAATAAAAAGCAGTACTGACTTAAAAAATAGATTAAACTTTCAACATCTTAAGTTTAAGTTTTCTCTGTCTCACATTATTTATATTTATGTATTTATTATCTCCATTATCTGTATAATTATGTTAATATATATTAATATAGGTCTCAATAAATGGTCAAAACCTAGCACTTTCTCCTGTCCTTTTCCTCATCAGCAAACCATCTTCTGTTTTTTCAATCTCCCACTGGCTTTAAAACTAACTTCTGGCTTCATTCTCCTGATGTATACATTAGTTTCACAAAGCAATCAAGTCAGCTTCTGATGGGTGACACTAAGAAATGAGAATGGGGCCTGGATGCACTAGGATTGATGTCCAGTTCAGAGAATGGAATTAGAAGTGAGAACAATTCCAAGGTAAACTAAGCCATCTTTTACTTACAGCTGACACGTGCTGCAAGAGACACATGACATCAATCATATCTGCGAGGATCAGGAGTCTGGTAACTGCAGCCAAAAGGGCCCTGGCAGCTTGAACCACAGCCTCTCTTTTGGGGAGATAACAAGGGTCATCTGCAAATCTTTCAGCTGATACTTTCAGAGCTTCACCTGTAAAACATAACCCCAAATAAGTTATACTTTAGAAGTTTCAAATATGACTTGTTTCAGCACTTATTATCCAACCATGACAGTATAGTATTAAAATATGGCCAGATGACGCTGGGAAATTGTCATTGTCTCTTAATAAACAATGCAGTTTCAACCTGGCATCCATTTTTGATAAATGCTCTGGAGTTTAAGATGCATGATACCATTTTCCTGCAAGATAACTATGCTCAATTGACTAGCAACACCTAGTAAAATTGCTGTCAACTTTTGCATTTGTTGATCTCAGTTGTTATGAAATGTTTCATTACTAAGACTTCATACAAAAAAAAATCTTGTTTATAAAAATAAGGTAAATCTTCATGGAGTTATTTCGCAATTCAATGGATGCTAAAGAGCGAGCCTTAAGAACACAGCAGCTCTCTGTTAACAGTTTAAGACAGATTTATTCTGAACTATCTATGTATATGAATTCACATATCCTGGGTTTAGTGACAGATATAATATATTGCAAAGTACATAATTGTTAGAGACATATGTTAACTATTTTAAGGTTTTTCATTTTAAAAGTGTTACTATAAAAACAATACATATTAATTTTTAAAAGTCATAGTTCAGAAGAGTATAAAATGAAGAGTAAGCCCATCTTCACTCCTCTCCACTAATATAATTTTATAAGAGAATTACCACATCCACTTCTTTTTAAGTTTTCTAATTTATATGCTCAGTGGAATAAGCCAGAAGGAAAAAGAAAAATATCGGATGCTTTCACTTATAACAGGAATATAGGGAAACCAAATAAGACATCAGTGTAAAAATTAATAAGAGTACAAAACACAACAAAGCAAAATCAGACAATTATAAATCAGAGATATACTATTGGGGAGGAGGAGGGAGAGGGAGGAGGGAGGAGCACAGGGGACTGAGGTGATGGTGCACAGGTGCCTTGGGGAAGGAAATTCTATGGGGACTACACCTGAGGGGGTGGGAAGAAGCAAATATTGTTTAAAAATTTTTTAAAAATTATGTATTGTAAAACGTTAATATAAAATAAAAAAATGTTTTTAAAGTTTTCCAATTTAAACTTATTTTTACTATCAAAGCAATATGTATTAATTACTTCTAAATAAGTCACCATATTAAAGACTATAAAGTAAACGTCCCCACACTGAGCCCTCAAAAACCCACTAAGTTCTCTTATATCCATCCAGAAATTTCTCCATAAATGTGTTTTATGTGTATTCATGTGTATATACCTATTTATATGTCTTTTATACTATAAATGTAAGTTTTGTATGTATGTAAGTTACGAATATATTCACATTTGTCATTCTTTTTATGCTTGACTAAAACTACACCTTAATGATATAACTTATTTTACTAGGCTTCTACTGAACAAGTCACACAGTCCCAAATTTTTCCTATTCAAACATTACTACAAAGAACACCCATGACATGTATCCTTGTATGTATGAGCAAATTTAGCTGTATGATAAATTCCCTAGAAGCATTTACTCACTTGTTAGAAGTTTAGTCTAGACATAGAATTACACAATATGCTTATCCAAACATATTAGATAACAATTAATTTAATACTTTGTAGTCTGCAATTGATATAAGTCTAAATATACTATTTCAAATTATACATATTGATAATAAATGCATAGAAAATTTTTAAATCTTGAAAATAGAATTGCTGAGTCACAAAACAGATAAGTTTTAAGTAAAATATTGCCAAAACGTTCTCCAAAATAGAGCCATTTCACCAACATATTAAAGGGCCTGTATTATTTATTTTATTCTGTGAATAGTTGTGTCCATTTATTCATGAATTTCAGCATAAAAATAATGGAAAATATTATTTTTATTAAATATAACAAAGGATAGTATTCCTTATAATGACAAAGTCTGTGAAGAGGGCGTCAGACTTAACATGTTAATAAATCACAGATAACTCTCTTAAGCAATACCAAATTAGGAACTCAGTCTCTGATGTCAGACATTTCTGAAGTCAAATTCTTTTCTGTCACTATTATTTCTGAGACATTGGATACTTAAATACTTTCAGTGTCATCTTCTATAAGAAAGGGATAAAAATATTACTTACAATATTTCTGATATGTTTAAATAATACAGTTCATAATATGTATTTAACTCAGTATCTGTACAAGAAAAGCACTCAACAAATGTTAGCTGTTATTTTCTCAGGAAATTTCTAGTAGAGACAATAAGTTTTTAGACCAACAAGTGGTGATTTTTCTCTTCAAGTCACAACTGCTGCCTAGGAAACTGAAAAATTAAAGTGACCTCAGAAATTTTGAGGGCAGATGAATTCCCACAAAAAGATTATCTTTTCTTGTCATGATTCTGAATTGGAAAATTACAATAGCCTTTGTAAAATACAGTCCTTTATTTCATATTAAAATTAAATATGTATCAAAAAATAATTCTATATTCTTGACTCAAAATGTTTGAATACTGAACTGGCTGATGAACCATACTCAGAAAAAGATTATTTAAGCATTAAACAACTACTGCAATCTTTGTCTCTGTTAAAGTAATATAAAGAGCAAGCCAAGTAGCACTGTTAGGAGAAAAAAAAAATCACTCCTGGATATATTATTTTTTCTCAATTTTAGAACATTTTCATCACCAGACAAAGAAACTTCATGTCCTTTTGTTGCCACCCCTTCCATCCACTCATCCTCCAAAATCCTGGTTTAAAGCAATGCTAATCTACCTTCTTCTCTGAAACACATAAATAACAATGCAGTAAATAGATTTCCTATTACTGGTCTCACTGCCTCCCTCCCATCAATATTCCTAATCCTTTTCAGGTAGTTTCAGCTCATAACTTTGGTCTCAACTTAAACATCACTTCTTCTGAGAATGCTTAGACTCCATCCCCAAGGCAGTTCTTACAGTATTTTATGCTTCCTATCACAACTCTCATCATTTATTGTAATGATGTCTATCAAAACCTGTCTTTTCTTCTGAATCGTCAGGCTTGTGAAAGAGTAAAAGCTACATTGGTCCTGGTCACCACAATATTCCCAGGATCTAGAATAGTGCATACTCTAATTTTTTCAACACATTGAATGAGTGCTGCTGAATGAATATGTGAATGAACATTTTTCAACTTCCTTTGACAAACATTTTCTGTTCCCTATATACACAGGTCCATCCTAGGCATCCAGGACAGTGATCAGTACAATTTTACAGCCCAAGAAGTTCACAAATGAGAGTCTACAAACACTGTGATACAATCTAAGCAAGGCCTTAGTAGAAACAGGTAAAAAGTACTAAAAATCACAAAGAAGAACCTACTTCTGCTTGATATGCCAGAGGCCACATAGAGAAAAGTTGTGAATTAAGTACAACATGTTTCACCTATCAACAAAAATAGCTGGTTTGTAGACTTGACCAGTATCAGGAGAAAATGACATGTCTTAATGAAATAGAAGAAAAAGAGGAGAGAACAAATTTACTTTCTCTCTTAATATTCATTCTATGCTTTACAAATTGAGTTTATTCTTTTGAAATACTATTTTCAATACTAACCCTAATTTTTCAGTTTCTCAATCTTTCTTACTTTGAAGTTCAATGAATAGAAAAGTTTACTTTTAAAATACAAATTTAAAAACTACATCTTTCCTTCAAGAAATCCCACTCTATGTATAAATGGAATGTACCAAAGTTGTTGAAAATATTACAATTAGATTCAGAAAGTTTACTTCTACTAAAAGTAAACTATGTTCCTTTACCATAAAATATGCTTTTTAATTTTTTTTTTGAAGCATCATTGGTTTACATCACTATTAGTATTTTAGAAATATGGGACCTCCCCCTTCAGGTGTAGGCACCATAACACACCCACTACCAAAGCATCCACAGTTCTCCACCATAGTCCACTGTGCTCTCTTCCCCTTTGTCTCCCTCCTCACGCCTCTCCTCTGGGTGCCTCAGTTCTACAGTCAGCTTTCAAGGGTTGGTTTTAAAACTGACTTTATATGACCCTTTTCTTGATTGCACGATAGTCCACATATAAGTGACATCATCTCATATTTGTCTTTCTCCCTCTGGCTTATTTCTTTTTTTTTTTTAAGATTTATTTATTTATGCATACAAGAGCTGGGGGACAGGCCAAAGGTGTGGGGGATGAGAGGATTCACCAGAGACAGAGTGGGGAACAGAACAGGCAGATTGACTGAAATACACTGCTGAGGGGAGCAGCGGGCAAGACAGGAGAGATCTGCTGAACCATGTGGTTAGCTCCCTGGCCAGGGATTGAACTAGTGCTGCAGTGGCAGCAGATAGCTTCACAGTGCTGCGTCTTAACCCCTTATGCCACCAGGGAGGCTCCTCTTGCTTATTTTACTTAGCATAATCCCTTCCAGCTCCATCCAAAATTAACTCTCTTACATTGTTGGCAGGGATGTAGACTGGTCCATGCCCTATGGAAAACAATATGGAGATTTCTCAAAAGAATAAACATGGGGCCTCCCTGGTGGCACAAGGGGTTAAGGTGCAACCTACAAAGCTGTCCACAGCCACTGCAGCATGAGTTCGATCCCCGGCCAGGGAGGTGACCCACATGGCATTGCAGACCTCTCCTAACTCACTTGCTGCTCCCCTCAGAAGTGTACTTCATTTGCTCTGCCTGTTCTGTTCCCCACTCTGTCTCTGGTGAATCCTGTCACCCTTCCACACCTCTGGCCTGTACCCAGTTCTTGTATGAATAAATAAATAAATCTTTAAAGAAAAAAAAGGACTAAACATGGATCTGTCATATGACCCAGTAATTCCCCTCCTAGGTATTCTTCACTTTATAAACATACATACAGGGCCTCCCCGGTGGGGCAGTGGGTTAAGCACAATGCTGGGAAGCTGTCCGCAGCCTCTGCAGCGGACGTTCAATTCCCAGCGGGCTAGGGAGATACCCACATGGCGCAGCAGACCTCTCCTGTTTCGCCCGCTGCTCCCCTCAGCAGTGGTTTCTGTCCATCTTCCTGTTCTGCTCCCTGCTCTGTCTCTGGTGAATCCTCTCACCTCCCATGCCTCTGGCCTGTACCCCAGCTCTTGTATAAATAAATAAATCTTTAGAAAATAAATAAATAAATAAATAAATAAATAAACGTGCCTACATAGTTCTTTTAACTAACAAGTTCCTTTGCTTCATTTAAAAGCTCACATAAAAAAAAAAATAAAAGTTCACATAGAAATCTGCCAATAGAACTGAGGCTACCAGAGTGGGAGGGTGAGAGGAGACAACTAAGTGTTGAGGAAGCATAATGAAATATGGTGGAGGACTCTGGGTGTTTTGGTGGGGTGTGTGGTATGGTAACAAGACCTGCAGGGGGAGACCCTATGCCTCTAAATCACAAACAATGTTGTAAACTAATGTTACTGCAATTAAATAATTAAATAATTTTAACACCAATTTCTAAAAATTATTATTTTGATTATAAATTTAATAATTAAAGAAAACACTGTATAAGCAAAACATCAGAAGGAGAAAGCGCAACAACCAAAATGAAAATGGGCAGGCAGTAAAGCTCAAATTTTCCACAACTTTTATAATTAACATTTTATTTATGACTCAATTAAGATTTCTTGTATATGCCTCTGTGTGTTTGAATGCACCTTACATATGTAACATACACAAGTGTATATTAATTGATTCAATATATAAAAGCATACTCTGGTGTATTGGGGTTTCCGGGCTGAGGCTGGGCACAAGGGGCTTGGTTTTATTTGTTTTTAATTGGGAAATGGCCATTTTGAATTTGAAAGCTCCTAAGAGGTAGGAACTTGAATTTAACTTTGGAACATATTGATCTTTTACTTCACAGGGAAGAAAAGAAGATGACTTCAACTAGGTCCTAAATGTACACTTGTTTAAATAAATAAACTTCCTTTAAAAAGTCTGAGACATTTTGACTTATAGGAGCAAAACTATTTTAGAGGATAAAGGAAGACCTTTTACAGCAGAGGGAAGGGTCAAAAAAATAGTTACTGTTATTATTACAGAGTAGGGTGAGGGTATACCAGAATCCCCAAACCTCCCACTCTAAATGGATTCTGTCATTAACTGCATCAAGACAAAACATACTCTAATGTAAATGACCTTCAATAGAAAGTAACTTTAATACAATTGGTATGAAATAAAGAGAAGAGAAAGAATATAGTTTAAAAAGTTTCCAAATGAAGCACCCAAAAGTTACCCATACCCTCATGGGCAAATGCCCAACCAAACAGGGTTGGTCCCAAAATGGGACCCCTGAGACCCAAAAGCTTGCCAATAGTCTAAGGCACCTTCTGGTGGGGAACCACAGAAAAGGGACAGAAGGGGCCAGGTAAGTCTGAGACAAAAGGGAAAAACGAAAATACAAGTCAAGGAAAAGGCTGCCATCGTCAACCTCTCCACAGACTTCTCACCCATGTCTCTGTGTCTTTCAAATGTCTACTTCCATGTCCCCCACGTCCCTGGTACAAGCCCAAGAAGCAAGCATAGCTTCTTCACATGACTCTCTGCTCTGTGTGCCTCCTCCAAGTCTCCTTCTGCATTTTCCTTTCTTCCTAGCTGCACCTTCCCTTAGGGTGTGGCAGGGAACCTGGAACTTCCCCTTCCCTTGGGGGTTATCCTGTTAAATTATGTGAACTAAAGCTTGGGAACTAAATATAAAATATCAGCAGGGATATCTACATATCTACATATAGTTACCATTGTAAGGCACTGACTGTTTCCTTTCCCTATTAAAATCTTCATATTCTCAGTAAAATCTTACCAAAAGTTATCATTTGGTTAAAACAAATGCAGAGTAATATAGAACAGATTCCTTTTCCACCAAAAAAAAAAATAATAAAATGGAGAAAACATATGAAAAAAATGATCATGAACCACTTGAGCATCAGGCATTAAAGACAGAAATCCCTGCAGAAGGAGAAACTAATAGGACAAGCCCTGCCTTACTGCCTTCAGAGACATTCCAGGCCACAAACAAGAAAGAAAAATAACACAGAACCTGGCAAATTGAGCTGGAGACATAGCTAAGAATCCAAGGAGATTGTAGCAACTAAAATACACAGAATAGAGACTGGGAAAGAAGAGAGATATGCAGAGAATTCAGGTTGGCAAAGGCTCCCCTTTAGGTGTTCATTTGAATACTCCTCAACCCATACAGGGGTGTGGGGAGAAACTACCAGAGGCTAGGGAGAGAAGCACCCTGTGAACCTGATATTCATACAGGGCCAGGCAGGCAACAGTGCTTATTCGCACCACTAGGCAATTTCATCACTCTTAGGACACTGGATAGAGTATATGAAAGGGTTTTGCCTCAACAGTGGAGAATAAATCACCCAAGACAGCACTGTCCCAGTTTTTCCTAATAAAGGAATTCAGAAAGAGCATAATTCCCACCCTAATGGCCTGCAGCAGTGACATAATGGCCTCAAGAGCTGCGGGCAGGTAAAGGCAACAACAAGCCAGCAAATTGAATCAACCAAAGTACAAAAGCATAGGCAATGTTCTACTGAGCCCTGCACCTCTGAGAAAACGCAAAATGAGTCTGGGGGAACACTTTGCTAGGGCTAATTTTATAAAATCATAAATATTTACAAAATAAAATTTGATAGAACTATTGTAATTTATGTAAAACTGAAGAAAACATCTCCTAACATCATAGTAGGGATAGACTAGAAACTTTCTTAAGAGATCATCTCTTAACCATCTCTCTACATCAATCAATTTTTTTAATACCCTCTCAGAAACTTCTTCCCACTCAAGAATTTTCTCAAATATATGGAGCCCTTCTATTCCAACTGATTGAGGTGTACCAGGACTCTGTTAATTTATTCCCTAACCTTTTCATGTGAGTTGTACTTTTAATAAATAAACTTGTCAAATGAGAGTACAAAAAAATATGTTATTTCTTTAAAACTAATTTGGAGAAACTAATGTCTCCTTTAAAACCAATGCTTGGAGGGGCCTCCCTGGTGGCGCAGGCGTTTGAGCACCGCACTGTGAAGCTGTTTGCAGCACTGTGAAGCTGTTCGCAGCCTCTGCAGCGCAGGTTCAATCCCGGCGGGGCCGGCGAGGATTGAACCTGCGAGGGTCCCACATGGCGCAGCAGACCTCTCCTGTTGGGGCGCTGCTCCCCTCAGCAGTGTACTTCGGTCAGTCTGCCTGTTCTGTTCCCCACTCTGTCTCTGGTGAATCCTCTCACCCTCCCGCACATCTGGCCTGTACCCCAGCACTTCATAAATAAAAAATAAATCTTTAAAAAAATAAAAATAATGCTTGGAGATGTTGCATAAAGGCGAGTTCCTAAATGTTGTCAAATTAATGTGCAAGGAAAAAAATGGTAAAATTTAGGGCAAAGTGAGACAGAAGATTATAAAATATCAATAAAAATTCTGCAGCTAGGTAACTTCTCAAGTGTAATTAAGCTTTCTTCCATAAAAACACCAAACTTGGAAGTCTTAAGCAATGTTGCATGGGTGATTAAAGAAAAAACATTTTTTTAAATAAATTTTATTTTTATATTCCCCATACAATTGCAACCCCCTTATTTTGACCCCAATCCCTCCCCTCCCAGCCCCCCATAGAGTGTCTCTGGTTCAGTTTTTTGTTGATTTTGATTTTCACTTTCTTATAGTTATTCATTTTCCTGGTCCCTTATTTAAGTTTTCTAGATTCCTGCTATGAGTGAGACCATCTGGTATTTTTCTTTTTCTTTCTGGCTTATTTCGCTGAGCATGATCCCTTCCTGCGCCATCCATGTTGCTGCAAATTGCATGTGTTTATCTTTTTTGAATGCTGAGTAATATTCCATGGTATATATGTACCACATCTTCTTGATCCAGTCATCTATTTGGGGGTATTTGGGTTGTTTCCAAAGCTTAGCTTTTGTAAATAGTGCTGCTATAAACATAGGGGTACAGGTGCTCTTTGGAATTGATGTTTCTGTGTCCTTTGGGTAAATACCTAGGAGTGGAATTGCTGGATCATATGGAAGCTCTATGTTTAGTAGGTCAAGAAATCTCCACACAGCTTTCCATAGTGGTTGGACCAGTTTGCACTCCCACCAACAGTACAGTAAGAAAAAATAATTTTATGAGACTAAACCAACAGACTGATCTTACTACAAGTAAGATTGGGGCCAAAATCAATGCATTAGCTGATGTTCATGTTATACCTTTAAGATAAAATTAAAATATTTAGGGGGTGTGTGTTTGTGTGTGTGTATAAAAACTAATGAACTTTTTACTAGTAATAATGAAAACAAATGTATCTTGAAGCAAAAAAAAAGTTGTTGACTTAAAAAAAAATACATTTATTGCGGTAACTAACACTGTTTTATAACACTGTGTATGTTTCAGGGGTATAGGCTCACACCTCTATAAATGTAGTTACCACACCACACCCAGCTCTAAGGCCCCAATAATCCTCCACCACAGTCCATTTGTCCCTATGGCCCCTTTGCACTAACACCTTCTACCTCCCCTTCCGGTAGCCTCAGATTTAGAGTCAGATTTCAAAGGTTTGTTTTGGTTTTTGTCTATTCTTTTGTCTTATTTTCTATATTCCACATAAGAGTGAAGCCATCTGTTATTGTCTTTCTTCTTTGAAAATTGCATTTTAAAACATTGGAAGGGGCCTCCCTTGTGGTTCAAGGTGTTAAGCACAGCATTATGCAGCAATCCGCAGCCATTACAGCCCCTGCTGGCCAGCTACCCTCTCACCCCTCAAACCTCTGGCCTGTACCCCAGCTCTTGTATGTATAAATAAATAAATCTTTAATAAAAATAAAAAATAAAATAAAACACTGGAAGTATCTTTAATTTCTGCCCTAGTTAGGGAAATTTAACTACATATTTATATGTAAAAATATATTACTCCATATTAAAAAACTTTATTAATGTCTTTTTTCTGTAAAATATTTTATGTGCCTATCAACTATCCATCTAAATAAATTTCAATACAAAGAAAGCTTTAAAATAGAGCTAACAAAAAAAAATAGTTAACATACTCCTCAGAATTTTTTTAAAACTTTTTAAACTACCAAAGAACTGACAAAGTAATGTTATTTAAAATTAACTACAATTTTAAGGTAATAAAATATATCTAAGTATTATGTTTAAGATTATAATTCCTACATCCACATACTGGGTGTATTATATATTAAAGCTATTTATAGTAAAATAAACTGAACATAGCCATCCATATAGTAAAACAAGCAATAAAAAGATAATATCATGAATTTGCAACTTAATTAACTTAAGTGTTCAAACTTTAAGCTGGAATAGCTGCCTATTATTGTGCCTATTGAATTTATCACCAATAACCTATTGATTAATATGCTAACAATAAACATTTCTACCATATTATTCTTCATGTCAATTTTAATCTTCCGAGGGAGAAAAAAAACTAAAACTTACAACTAAAATACCATAACTTAAAACTTAAGTCTGGCATAATTACCCATTACATTTCCAATATTTCCTTTTCTTATTAAATATAAGCAAATTTAGCTTCTGTTATAGTATGCTAAAGTAACAAAAATTCGTATCCTTCATTTTTTGACATCTACTAAAAGAGTCTCATTAGAGTGCTTTAAAATTAAGTGACAATGCTATCATTTTTTTCAAAGTGATACCTACTGCTTACAAAGAACTCATTCTCTCATATAACAAATATTTATTCAGCAATACAATATGCGAAGAACTATGGAGTATACAATAATAACGATAACTAAATATGGTCTCTACCAGGTGTCCCCAAATGAGGAAACAAACTGTATCAATGAGAAAATTCTGTTTGCTTTTAAATGTCAGCATCTTCAGATTTATTTCCTTAAAGAATAGTAAACAAAGCTCCATAGCACCTTCCTCTCAAAATATTGTGTTGTTGGAAAAGTCATGATATATTTTTTCTATTTTTTTCAAGCAAAAATGTGTCATGAGGGGCCTCCATGGTTCCACAAGGCACTAAGTCTCAACACTATGAAGCAATCTGCAGCCACTGCAGCATGAGTTCAATCCCTGGCCAGGAAGCTAACTCACATGGCACAGCAGACCTCTCCTGTCTCACCAGCTGCTCCCCTCAGCAGTGTATTTCAGTCATTCTGTCTGTTCTGGGCCTCCCCTGGTGGCGCAGCAGTTGAGCACAGGGTTGCGAAGCTGCCCACAGCCTCTGCAGCACCGGTTCAATCCCCGGCCGCTGGGCGAGGGTCCCACATGGCGCGTAGACCTCTCCTGCCGCCCACTGCTCCCCTCAGCAGTGTACTTCGGTCCTTCTGCCTGCTCTGCTCCCCGCTCTGGCTCTGGTGAATTCTCTCACCCTCCCGCGCTTCTGACTGTACCCAGTGCTTGTATAAATAATAAATAAATAAAAATAAAATAAATCTTTAAAAAAAAGAAGTTCACTACTAAATGTCTAATTCTATTTCAAACAATTGACCTGTTTAAACTGATTACCCACTTTTCTCTTCTCTTTTCCCTCTGGTAACCACTAATTTAGTTTTATAGTCTAAAAGCTTATTTTCATTTTAAGGTTGGCCAACTATGGAAAACAGGCCATATCCAGACTATCCTATGTGTACAACCCACAAGCTAAAATTGGGTTTACATATTTAAATGGTTGAGGGAAAAAAAAATTAAAAGAAGTGAATATTTAATAATGCAAAATTTATATGGAATTCAAATTTCAGAGCTGATTAATAAAATTTTATTAGAACATACCATTTTTTTTTATTTATTAGCTTTCCCAATTTAATGGGATAATACCTGGGTTGAATACTTGGGACATATAGCATATGGCCCACAAAGTCTAAATTATTTACTATCTGGCTTTTTATAGAAAGCATACTTCATCTAACACTTCATCTAAGATAATCATTCATAATCTCTTTTTAAAAATAAAATTCAAGTATTCTATACACAACAAAAATTCCATACAACTAACAAGTGTTTCCATTTTTATATACATGAATGTGGCTCTAAAAAGCTCATTCTTTTTTGTAAAATCTTTAGTTTGCTTTCATGTCTTAAGCTAAATATATGGGCCTAGCCTAAAAATCCTAGACAACATAATGTCAGATTTATCCCTTAATAGTATAAAATTTGATTCAGCATTCTTTTGAATATGGTATTTATACAATTAATAATTTTAGCATCTCAGGAATTTTTCTTATGTCTCAGTTAAATAGTTCCCTGCAGAAAGTTCAGCCAACTCAAAATAATGCTCCCAGTATAATACCAAAAGGAGTTATGAATTTTCTTCTCACCTCTAAAGCATAATAGTGAAGAACTATATTGCAGGATCAATTTCTAACTTTCTCCTAGCTTGTTCACTAACTTTCTAAAGCTAAAAATAAAACACTGAGCCATTCATAATTTTTCAGTATCAATCTCCTTATTGTGCAAACTCAAAGATTATGGAAACACATAAGGAAAACAACTGAAAACCTTTAGTTCCCCAGAGAACTAAAAGTACTAGATAAAGGTAGAATTTGTAAAAGGCAAAAGTGTTCTCATTGCCATATTAATATTTTATATCTTTTTATGTGAAGATTTATCATGTCAAAATCAAAGCTATTCCCATGAAACTTGCAGAACAATTTCTTAACTGTGAAACTTCTAAATTTCTGTCTCAGTCCATCATGAACACCTTAATATCAGTCACACAATTTTAGGAGTTCAACTATCTATTGCCAATATACTATCAATAGTGACCCTCAACTGCAAACATCTCTTTGTCAGGAGTGGCTGAAAATGGTACCTATTGAATTAGGTAATACATAGTCTAAGGAAGAAGTCAGAGATGAAAATTATTGGGGGGTGGGGAGTAGCAGTGAAAACTTTTGTAATATAGGGGGAAAAGGTGAAGCAAGTAAGGGGGAAAAGTTATTCCTTCTTTAGCATCAGTGTAGGCATAGGTTGGGAATACATAGTGAAGACGGGGGAAAAGGATGAGTAAGGCAACTCTCATTGAAAGCTTCTAGCATCAAAAAGCAAAGAAAAATAAGAAGGTATCATCTCACATAATGTACTAGCAGAGAAAAAGGTAAAAAAAAAAATCAAGAATACACTCTAGCAACTCAAATATTAGTGTGATATTATACATCCATGTATATTTAAGGACAGTCATTCCTAATTTCATAGTTTCTTATACTTTTGTTTCTAGTTGTTGTTACTAGTTAGATCAGGACTTGCCCCATCTGGGAGTGATTTAAAATAATGGTTGCAAATTTCATGCACAGAAAAAATACTTCTTTTAAGTGGAGTCTTGATTATCATTTTTTCCCAACCCCCTTTTAATCTCATTTTCTTTAACACTCATTCTCTTTCACAACCAAAAACTTCCCTCTTTGATAATTTTTCACTGATTTGTGGAAACCAGTGCACCTCTCAGTTTTCTCCTATATTCATAATTACAATTTGAATGTAATTTTAATATTGGGTGTCTTTGTGTGTGTTAAAATCAATTTTACTGCAAATAACATTCTTCAGCTAATTTCAGTAACTCCTCTCTTTCCCTAATGATGCCTCAGGCACTTGGATGCACTAGCTCCTAAGAGCCTTTGTAATTAAATCCCTTGATCAAAATTACATAATATTTTATTATGTGGGAAACTTAATTCATTACACCAAGTCTTATACATATTTTGGTATATTATCACTATGTTTATGTCAATCCAGCCACACTTAACACTTCTTTCATCAGAAATGAGATAATAAACTGACTATAGAAGAGCACTTTGGGTGACCGGTTAACCCTAAATATTTTACAATTCTCTTTAAAAATCATTATTAATTAACTCAGAGAGCCAGTAGCCCAAAGTTTCTCATTTTGGTGTGGGAGAAATAATGCTAATCAGGATATTAAGAGATTTACTTTCTACTCATTAGCAGTACTTAATGAATGGTATTTGAAAATATGGAAAGAAAATTACTCTCTAGGAATAATCTCAGTAGTCATCACATACACAATGGATTGGAGGAGAGATAAATCCAAAAGAGAAAGGAATTTTCTTTTTTACATCCCAGAAAATGACAATGATGAACATACTGCTAGGGTAAAACAATCAGTCATTTTGGGCCTCCCCTGGTGGCGCAGGTGGTTGAGCACTGCGCTGTGATGTTGTCCGCAGCCTCTGCAGCACCGGTTGGATCCCGGCCAGCCAGTGAGAGTCCCACGTGGTGTGGCGGACCTCTCCTGTCTCAGCCGCTGCTCCCCTCAGTAATGCTATCTGTCTGTCTGCCTTTTCTGCTCCCTGCTCTGTCTCTGGTGAACCCTCCCACCATCCCGGGCATCTGGTCTGTACCCCCGTTCTGGTGTAAATGAATAAATAAATCTTTTAAAATAATAATAATCAGTCATTTTAAGAAACAGAATTGATCCCAATCTGCAGACAGTGGCTAACCTTGATGAAAAATTGACTTAAAGTCCTAGCATATCAAAAGAATGGCATTGTCAATAAAAAGGGGACTGCGTTATCCATGGAAAAAGAAAAAATTACCGAAGTTGATGATATCTACCCAAACAATTTCTAACAGGGTAAGAGTTTTATATACTAAGCTTTAAAAACTATAACCCTATTGGTAAGATTATCTCTATAGAAATGATAGATTATTCTGGTGACTTTTAACCTCACACCATTAAACATTCAATTAATCCACCTTCCTTCTATTCTATTTCCACGCTCACTAAGAAATCTTCTCGTCATTATTTTGTTCCCAGTATTGGTCTGTCTACAGTAACAATATACTGGTTGTTGTGAGTGTATTTTTTTCTGCATAACAACTTTAGTTTTCATTGTAAAACACTAACAACTACAGAATTGTATGACCTCTCTCCCTGAATCACTCAGAAAATTAAGATAGAAATTTCTATCCTATTTCCTCAGATTTCTGTAAATATCATATCATTGTTATGTCAAAGTGCTTTTGAAAAGCATGAAAGAAACCTCATGAGTATAAGGCAGCATTATTATAAAAATAACTAATTACTGAGAACTTACATATATTGTTCATGAAACTTAAAATTTTATATTTAATACAATTATAATAAAAGAGGTAAGGGAAGATCTTAACCTCTAAACAATACTGCCTCATCTCATTACACATTATATGTAACTATTTAAAACATCTAAATTCTCAGATACTTTAAATTATTTATCTACTTACTTAGGCTAAAGGACTCTTAAGTACAATGTTTGAAATTAAACCAGAAATGTAAAGAACTGATTATTTTTATAGAAATCTGCCCAGAAAATAGCTTTCAAAAGCTTTATGTTTTTTAATAAATAATTAAACATAGCCTACTAAACTATATTCATAACAGCATTCAACTGCTTAAGAACTTACTTAGTTGTTCACCAATACCTAAGACATAAAGTGCAATCTTGTCTATTTTAAGGCAGATTCAACTCTGAATCAACAAGTCTGAAATTATTTAGTTTCACTTAATTCTTTCTCTAGTCTTAGTAAACTACTTATCATATTCATGTTAACCTTATTAACTTAACTTTGCTCAGAACATTCCCTTAACTGGGATGCTCATAGGATCCATCAGTTCTTTCAAAGTGTCTACCTGAGCATTCTTATTTAAAAGGTCTTTCTCTAAACCTCATTAAGATGGAAACAGAATAGACCAAAGAGGAATAAAACCATAACAAGACCATTAAGAGGAGTTAACTGCAGTTGAGAGCCTTCTGAAAGGTATAAAGGTATTGACAGATTTTATAAAAGAAGAAAGCTATTATCTAGAATATGTCAAAAAGAGTCTTCAGAGGATGTTGGAGTCATTCTCCATTGGAATCCAAGGAGACTCTGGCTTGGAAGTATGATACAAAGAAGAAATGAACAGTGAGTGGTTAATTGAAATCCTCTATGTGAAATGTTGTGTCCCTGCCCCTTTCTTTATTATTGTTTGCAAAGCATCAGGCAGCGCAGCAGTTGCCTCCAAGCAGTTGCCTCCAAGTCGTAAAAGGGAAACTTTTTAATTCAGAGGAATAGAGGAAATCACCTGGGGAGAACTTCTGGTGTGTTATTGGACTCCACAATACAGGCTTCCTTATTCAGACAGACAGAAAGGATCAAGTGGCAAGAAAGAGGAAGAATGCCTGAAAGAGAATTATGAGATTGTGGGGATAATGTGCCTAATGCAGAGATGTCTGGAGATGATAACCAAGTTGATTTATCACTGAAAGATCATTTGAAAGAAAGATACAGAGTTTCACAAGAGATGTTTCTGTGAGGGAAAAAGCATGACTTTTAGCAATAAAATATATAGAAACCACACAGTCCAAACAGAAACTAGACCAAGTGGTGGTGTAATTTTAAGCAATGGAAAAGAAAATCCACTTGATCTTGACGGGGACTCATTCCCTTATGATTAGCTCAGGGGTGTGACACTGGAGCCTTGGAGAAGATGATTTTTTTTTAGATTTATTTATTTATTTATACAAGAACTGGGGTACAGGCCAGATGCACGGGAGGGTGAGAGGACTCACCAGAGACAGAGCAGGGAACAGAAAAGGCAAATGACCGAAATACACTGCTGAGGGGAGCAGCGGGAGGGATAGGAGAGGTCTGCCGCGCCATGTGGGACCCTCGCTGGGCAGCCAGGATCAAACCGGCGCTGCAGAGGCTGTGGACAGTTTCACAGTGCTGTGCTCAACCACCTATGCCACCAGGGGAGGCCCATGATTTTACAAAATTATTTTATCCTGTAGGAATAAATGTATAGTGTCAAAATAACACTGTTGTGCATTCGATCTCAACTTATAATATCAACTAATTAACAAATGCAGATGATTTCACTATGGTTGAATATGAGAAAGTGTTAATAATTTGGGGTCTCCCTGGTCACTTAGGGGTTAAGTCTCAATGCTATCACCGCTAAGGTCTGAGTTCAATGCCAGGCCAGGAAACTAACCTACATATGGTGCAGCAGGCATCTCTTGTCCCGCCTGCTGCTCTCCTCAGCAGAGTATTTCAATGGAACTTCCTGTTCTGCGCCCCACTCTGTTTCTGGTGAATCCTCTTACCCTCCGCACCTCTGGCCTAGACCCCTGTTCTTCTATGCATAAATAAATAAATTTAAAACAAATAAAGTGTTAACAACTTGGCAATCAGAAAGTGAGAGTGAAAGTAGAACTCAGTTCAGAGGGAATGGAATGGGACTTTCTAACCAGACACAAGGAGAGTCAGGATAAGGACTAGAGGTGATGAATTATGAAACAAGGGGATATAAGAATAACTTCAAACTATCAACATTGTAAAGAAAAAAGCTAGGAATAAAGAAATATCATAGATGAACAAAATTTTTATATTTCATAAAAGAGTAAATGAATAATGTCTTCAGTTGATAAGTAAAAAAAAAACGTTATAAACATATAACTGAAGGTTATATAATAGCCACCAGACATCAAAAATCAAAAAGCTTTCTCCAGAGTATGAGATGGGAAGTAAAGGAGATTTTCTCTGGGGTGTGGGGCTAATAGTAGCTAGATTGTTGCTCTCCATAAACTCTTCTATAATATTTTACCTTTCTATGATGTGTATATTTTTCACTAAAATTTTTGTAGATCCAATCAGAGTTCAAGTTCTCCTAAAATAATTATCAATTAAGTTTCTTCACTCTGAACACTCCACCACTATTATGTGCTCTTTTAACAGTTTCATACTTAAAGGTACTGTAAAATCTGAAACTTGTTCATGTTCTAAAATTATTCTCACATAATTTCCAAAATTGTTATGATTCATTATGTTAAGTTCTTTGAAGTCAGGGATCATTACTCTATTTTTAATGAAAGTATAAGTATTTTGTACAGGATACAATGTATATTTAGTTTAGCTAATATATTAGGTAACCAAGGGAGAAAAAAAATGCCATTAGAATTCTTCTACCTAATATTTGATTTTCTTTCATCCATAATCTACCATCTCTCTTCATTTCGCATGCCAAAGTTTCATCCACTTTTCATCTTTTAACAAATGTTTCTGAAATGATTTTTGAGATATTGATTTGAGATATACCAGGGAATATCTGGTATATTCAGTCCTGCCTGCCACTTTTCATAAGATAGGGCAGATATACCTGTTCTCCATCTCATAGTCTGATCTCAAGAAGGTGAAAAGATAACAGACAAACTAAAGGAATATTGTCTCTTTCATACGCCAAGTCTTATCAGCTGTCTGCATCCAGGCAAAGCTGAAACTTGCTTCTTTTCCTGTCTACATTACATGCTTATACTCTGGGATAAGAAAAAAAGAAATGCTGTCTCTAATTTAAAAAAAAAAAAGCTGTTTTTTTTTCCATTTCCTTGAATGCCAATGATTGACTCCATCCTATTTCTATCACTGTCTGTACAACAACTTATGATGACTTCATAATAATCACATGCATCTAAAAGGCATAAGAGAGCAGCACAGTTTTCATTAAAATGTTCTTGGAACAAACAAATTATTTATCTCAAGATAAATAATTAATTGATGGCTGTCGAGCAATAGTACTTGTGAAACTCAGAAACAAGCACAGACACAGACATGCAAAATTTTTGCAATTTTGGTGATGACCAGTCCTGGTATTCGAATGGTTCCCAGGGCCTAGCAAAGAGACCAAGTTTCCAGAATCCTGAAGACAAGGGTAAGACCCCAAAATACGGACTCCTCTCCACCTTCATCGGTCATGCAGTTGCCAAGAACAAAGACCACATCTCCTGATAACTGGCAAATAAATGCAGTATCACCTCATAAATTGATTGATTCTCCAAGATACTCACAATGTGCTTAGGGAGAGGCTTTAAGAACAAGTTGAAGAGCAACTGTCTTTCTCTGAGACTAGAGAAACTCTAAAAAAAGAATTTGGATGTCACAAAGGAGACAATGATTCAGGTGCAGGAAGCACTTACTGTAATTACTAGGAAGCTAGAGAAACAGAAGAAACACTTGAAGAAGGAAAAGCAATGACTGCCTGTGATGGTCCTCCCAGCTCCAGAAAACAACAGCAATACCCCAGAGGAGTGTGAGGAGAAAAGTGAAAGACTACCTGCTACCAAAAGAAAAAAAGATGTAACAAAAACCTGGGGTATTCCTTGGGAGGATGGAATGGAAGATCCATCTGTCTCTTTCTCCTAACCCAAAAAAAAAAGAATATTTTTTCCAAGGAGGAGACAGTAGTGATGAAGAGACAGCTGGCAGTGGAAGTCACCCAAAGAGGAAAAAAATCTTTCCCCAAAGAGGAGCCAGTTAGTGACTAGACATAAGAAACAGGGTCATCTTCAGTGAAAGGAGGAAATTCTCTTCCAAAGAGCAGTCACTCAGCTGTGGACCTGAAGAGGCTGCTGACAGCAAGAGCAGTGGCTCTGAGAAAAGGAAAAAGTCCCCAAAAGTATCCCAGTAAGATTAAAATGGATATTGCCCTCATGGGGCACACACCCCACTGTGAGCTTTCCCAGTTCATCTTCTACACCCCAACAAGAAACAAAAAAAAAAAATTTTTTTTAATTTGCCATTCCTGTGCAATGAGCTCAGGCTTGACTCTCTGAGAAAGGCAGACACAACTAAGTAATAAAATGTGGCATAGAAAAATCAGTGGAGTCTAATGACTTCCTTTGAATGAATTCTTTGAAACATTAACTGTATGGTGGTCTTCAATCAAATCAATACAGCACATAGCAGACTGTCTTCAAGTTTATGAAAGAATCACCGAAATATTCAAAACTGTTTTATGCCTGGAAGTTATACCATAAGGGGGATGAAAGAAAGTATGACTACTAGCTATTAACACTGATCCCAGGAGACACAAAATGTTGAACCTTTTGCCTCAAGTGGCAATAACTGCAGTGCGATTCATTCTACAGTTTCCTGTGGAATCAAGCGGATACACTAAAGTTCTGCACTATCCTATGGTAAAGTAAATGTAAGACACAAGTACAATATTAAGTGATTGACCGTAGCTTCAAAAGTATTAACATTCAGAAACATTTTTAAAAGATAAATAGCAAAACATTTTAAGCACCAAAAATGTAAAATTAGGTAAAATTAATTTAATTGTTTTTGTTTCATCATATTCAAATATATATCATTTAAACATAGAAACAACGTAAAATTAATGAAATAGTTCACATTTTTCATACTAATTATTTGAAATCCATTGTTTTATATTTATAAAACACCTCAATTTGGATGCCTGAATCTCTTTTTTTTTTATTTTATTTTTGTATTTCCCATACAACTGCAACCCCCTTATTTTGACCCCAACCCCTCCTTTCCTCACCCCCCCCCATAGTGTGACTCTGGTTCACAGTTGTTTGTTGATTTTGACTTTTCCTTTCTTATAGCTATTCTTTTTCCTGGTCCCTTATTTAGGTTTTCTAGATTCCTGCTATTAGTGAGACCATCCGATATTTTTCTTTTTCTTTCTGGCTTATTTTGCTGAGCATGATCCCTTCCAGCACCATCTATGTTGCTGCAAATGGCTGAATAATATTCCATTGTGTATATGTACCACATGTTCTTGATCCAGTCATCTATTTGGGGGCATTTGGGTTGTTTCCATAGCTTAGCTATTGTAAACAGTGCTACTATAAACATAGGGGTGCAGGTGCTCTTTGGAATTGATGTTTCTGTGTCCTTTGGGTAAATACCTAGGAGTGGAATTGCTGGATCATATGGAAGCTCTATCTTTAGTAGGTTGAGGAATCTCCACACAGCTTTCCATAGTGGTTGGACCAGTTTGCACTCCCATCAGCAATATAGGAGAGTTCCTTTTTCTCCACATAGGATGCCTGATTTTCATCAGAAATACTTGATCTATGTTTAGATTTCATAAAATTTTCCATTGAAAAATCAGTCACATAACCATAAGGTTCTCCAACAACTGGATAAGTCAGTTTAAATTATAACTAAATAATATGTAAACTGGGCCTCCCCGGTGGCGCAGCGGTTGAGCGCTGGGTTGCGAAGCTGCCCGCAGCCTCTGCGGCGCTGGTTCAATCCCCGGCTGCTCCCCGGCCACCAGAGGAGGGTCCCACATGGCGCGCAGACCTCTCCTGCCGCCCGCTGCTCCCCTCAGCAGTGTACTTCGGTCCTTCTGCCTGCTCTGCTCCCCACTCTGGCTCTGGTGAATTCTCTCACCCTCCAGCGCTTCTGACTGTACCCAGTGCATGTATAAACAAAACAAACAAACAAACAAACAAATAAATAAATAAAAACATGCCTCTATTAAAAAAAATTAAAAAAAAATAATATGTAAACTTCAGATCCTTAGTCACACCATCCACATTTTAAGTGGTCAACAGCAAAATGTACATCAGTGTTTGCCACACTATTCAGTGATGCTTTAGCTCAGCTTTGGTCAGCTTGGTCCCTGCCCTAATCTGCCTCCCTCACCCCCTCCTAGAATCACTCAGGAGGATTCCTTCAGTAAATCACTTGCACAAGAATCTCCATTGTAGGTTCTGTTTCTAGAAAACAAATCCTACCTATATGAACTATAATTTAAGCTCCTCTTAGAAGGGATTTTAAAAGCATAGACTGAGAACTACAGTAGAAAAGAACTCAGTTTAAAATTTTTAATTCAGAGTACTGTAAGTTTATTTATTTACTTTTTCTCACAAAATAGCTTTTAAGATCTCCAGGAACTGTAGTTTACAAGGGGCATCGTGAAAGGCTATAATACAGACTGTTCTAAAGCAGTCCTAAAGTGGTGAGATGCGTAACATATATTAAATGAGAACAAAAATAAAGGGAAATATATATGTACAACTATCAAATGCAAACAAATATTTCTTTAGTATAGCATCATGAAAAACAGTCCCAACTTTGCCAACTAACTAGCTGATCCTAAGTGAGACATTTTTTTCTTTCTAGATTTAAGTCCCCTCAACTATATAAGATAATAATAAAACCACTTTGCAATGTTATGGTTAGAATAAATTAATACCTGTGTCTACCACCATGATCAATGCTTTATTTATATTAATCTTAGTAATACACATAAATACTGTTGTTGCTGTCATCATTAATATGAGAAAGGCAGTGCAGAGATGTAACCTCTCTGTCTTCTATATATTTATACCAAATAAATCTTTCTAAACCACAGACTAGTCATATTGCTGTATGATCATAATTTCTTTTGGTACCCCAGCATCTTTATTTTGCTATTCACAAGCTCCAAAATCTATTCCAAATCTATTGTAATAATTTGATTTCCCATTTTGTTTTCCATACATCCTAAGTAATAATCAGGCTTTGCGGAGTGAAAACACTGGAGGACCATTCAGATAAGGATGAACCAAAAATGTAAATTGATAGGAAGTAGGCAAAGAGATAAAGAGGAAAAACCTTGACTTGTGGTGCTCCATTAGTCAGGGAGTATTTAAGAAAGAAGAAATAATCAATTGTGTCAAATGCACTGAGATTTCAATTCATAATGCCAGAAATATAAAAGTTTGTAAAAAGATTGTGAAAGAAGATGGTGAGTTCAGTTTTGTAAGTATACAGCAGTACCAAAACAACCAGCTAGAATAATCTAGTAAATGGTTAGAACAGTGATATTGAACACAGCATGTAACTCTCTTCTCACTGGAGAAGAAAGGAGCAGATTTTCAACCATAAGTTGAGTATCAAACATTTCCAGAAATAACCACTATTTGTAAGAGTGAGTTCAGTATGATTATGTGTGTGTTATCATAGAAAAATCATCGAGAGCACTTAGAGTTTAGCAATGAAGCTTTATATGAGAACTAAAAGTTGTAAACAAAGCAGTTATAATTAAAATCCTTAAACTGAAATTGTTCCGAGAGAGAGAGAGAGAGAGAGAGAGAGAGAGAGAGAGAGAGAGAGAAAGAGAGAGAGAGGAGAGGAGAGGATGAAGAGTAAGGAACTTAAGAAAAATTGTAGAAAATAAGAGAAACTGAAAAGAATTAATATTGTGCAAAAGTAATTGAATTAAGTAATAAATAGATGAAAGCAGAATAAATAAGGTAAAAACAGGATTAGGAGTTTGAAAACAGAATATACTATAAGGAAACTGAATTTTTATTTCATATTTGCCAGTCATTGAGCAGAGATGAGCTGATATGTGTGATGAAAGAACCAGAGAAAAGGAATATAAATGAACAGGTTAGAGAAGAAAAGATCACTGTAATATAAAGACTCAATAGAAAGAAGAGATGAGCTAAGATCCAGGTAATGATTAGGAAGATTAGTTTTGAAGAGCAAAAAGGAACACTACTTCCTTTAAAACTTAAGCAAAAGATGAGAAGAGTCAAGGACAGAAATTCTAAAGATTCTTATATCTAATCCTGAGAAATTGCCAACAATTTACTGTGATCTTAAATACCAGAATATGCAGCAAAACACATATTAGTTTCTAGGACTCAACCCTGGCAATATCAATCTGTTAACATGCATTAAATCTTTGCTTCTATCATCGAATTATACATCACAGTAAATGTCATATGGCTTACAGAATTTCTCCTCTTTCCAAAGTTGACATTACTGTTATTTCTCAAATCAGCCTGTCTATATGTCATAGTCTAGCATATCAAGTGACTGAAATTGAGATGGCTGAACACACACATTGAGTATTTCTCAACTGCTCATATAACACTTCAAGATGGGCAACACTTGAGAGTTTGCTGAAATATCAAATGCTCTATATGAAAAGCCTGCTACAGATTTTTCAGTAAACGCTAAGAGATGCCATGTTGAGTGTTTTCCAGCAATTAGTAGTTTACAAGCAATGTAGCTAATTAGCTCATCAGTCTTCAATGGAAATGTTTTCATAAACATTGTGCCAGCTACTAGACATCATGCATGCATGTTAGAACATGATAGAACAAGAGTTCATCTTCCCCTCTCAAAGGAAGGATGAACTGTAGCTTCTGAAGCACACTGTAGTTGGTTGAAAAGATTATTGAATTTGTAACTTTATGCTTATCTAAGAACACTCTTAAGATATAGTAAGTTATATACACACAAAATCAACATAGCAATAGAAGGAAATAATGAGGCAGCAGCTGTTGCCTTTGAAACCATATATAGGCTGTGAGTAATTGGTGATAAATACCAAACATTCTATCTTGGCCCTAACTGTAATCCTGTTGATGGCTGGAGCTGACCTATTACTTAGGGACAGTTAACTAAAAGTGAACTGCTATTTTCTTTTATAAATAAATGCTCAATACAGCTGGGTTTCAAAAGATAAGATCTTTTAACTCAGGAAGACAAAAAATGGTCACCAGTAAAGTTTTAATCTCTATTTTCCCTAGGACACAATTTATAACTTTATAACCAAAAAAAAAAAAAAAGGAAAGAAAGAAAGAAAAATGCATGAATAATCAGGGAGGCAATGGGTAACATTTAAAAGATTCAATATTGGAAATTCTATAATGGCATTTGTTTCTTAAGTAAGTACCCAAGTATCCTGATAGGAAGATTAATTACATTCCAAGATACCATTTTCCAGGAATAATCATTTCTAGAAGTAATCTTTTTCTCTGACTAATATGGATGAGAGTAAGTCCTGATTCCTAATTCCTGCTAGGAAAAAAAGTCTGTAAGCCTAAGGTCTTGCAAATCATGAAGATGAAGGCATATGGAAATGTAGAAACAGAAATACAATTTTCAATACCCTGAAGACATGTATTATGCACATAAACAGTGTGCATATTTTTTTAATAGAAACGTTTACATCTCACCAGAGAAGGCGACAGTCCCCTAGCTGCTAGTCACAGCACCTACCTTGCTAGACATACTCGTGACTCATGCAAAGTGGGGCAAGTTATCAGCTTCTATTGCTTAAGTTTTACAAACATGCAAATGGGAGACTCTGGAATTAGGAGACTAGATAGCAGAGCATTTATTTTAGTATAAAATATCATAGTCCCGTATTTGGAATGGAGAGCTATAGTTAGAAGGCCTCTGATGGATTAAAAAGCTACTCATTAATCTTCCTAGCCTCCAAATGGCTTTTGGTAGCCTTGGTAGAGGCCCCAATTAAAAATAGATGGGGAACTATTTTAGAAGTGGCAGGATTCCAATAAATTTGCAAGTCTTCTCCCACTTGACATACATGAACATGAAGCCTATGGTATGTGTTTCCATTACTGACTCTGGTAGGTCTAACTGCCAGGACTACTAGTGTTGTGTTAGACTGCACATTCTAACTGCAGAAAATTCATACCAGAGAGAAAGGAGTTGGTCAGTGCTATTCTCCACCCGTGTAGTCTTCTTGGTTTGTCTGTGATGTCTGTACTTTAATCTTTCTCTGAACATTGTTGAAATCTCAAATTAATTATCCCCTTACATATTAAGGAACTCATAATTTTATATTTTAGCTTTCTAGAAAGCTAAAAATATATCATTATTAAGGTAAAGCTATGAGAATTTGCATGAAAGCTATTGTATATTATTTTTAAATGTTTCATAAAAAAAGAACCTGATATTCTTTAAGAATTAGAAACAAATCTGTTCACTGGTTTCCTGCCCATGGTCCCACAAAAATGCCAGTCAGCTCCATGAGGGCAAGCCTTGTCTGTATAGTTCACACGTATGAGCCTATCACATAGAAGAGAGTCTGATCCATAAAAATATTTCAATAGATATTCAAATTTCTTTAAAAGAAAACAAAAAGAAATGCAAATCTGAGGAAAGACAGGCTGAACATTGACAACATCTTTCTACAAATAATATACATACTCATCTATAGTCATATAGGAGAGATTCATCTTTCCCTACTTAATAGGAAAATGAAAGAAGTTTAGAAACACAGTATTTAATTGCTCCTTACGTGCTTTCTAATCTCTTGGACAGATGTTTGTGTGACTATTTATCCCAGTAGACTCTGAGTAGCTAAGATATATCTTATTTATTCCAGTAGTCCCAGGGCTCAAAATAATACCAAATATAGATTTCAAATATTTAACCAAAATAAATAAATAATGGGCACTTAGTGTTCGCAAATGAATAGAGAAGGGATATACTCCTAATGGAACCTCTGTGAAACAGTAGTTATTTCCTTTCCACTATCCTACCTCACAGTAAATCCATATTTTATTTGACATGAACAGACTCTAACACAGGTTTAGTTAAAATTACACATATGTTAGTACTATTCCTTTTTTTGTTTTTAGTCAAGATACTGAAAAAAAAAAGAATGTCTTTTTCCAGTTGATATTCAAATCTATAATTCCATCTAATATTTTTTTTACAAGCTGAAGGCAAAAGCTAAAACCTGGATAATTGAGAATTCTATTCTCTGTGGGTATCTCATAGTACTACTAAGTAACATTTAAAGTAAATTTCAACCAAATTTCCTCTACAACTTTAAATTTGACTGACAAACCTTTAAGACAATTGCTAAACACAGATCATTACCTATCTTTTTTCACTCTAAATTATAAGTAGTTAACAAAACTAAATAATAATATCTTTGTTTACTCTTGGTGCCTAGAATTTATCATGAAAGATGACTCACAATGTTAACAATATCCTCCAAGTGAAGTTAATCCAGTCACCACAATAAACCATGTTTCACTACATACAGCTTTCAGCACATAGGATAAAGTGGCATCTTTAAAAGTAGAGAACTAAGAATAACATATATTCCTAAATGTTTACAAATAGAAAGTATATAAATTTGTGTTACAACAATTTCTCTGCTCTTTGCAAATGATGATAGCAGATGCCATATATCATATAACATCACTTTTGTTAAATTTGTTTCTCACATAAGTGAAATACAATACCATAGTTTTACTATCATAAGATATATCAAAAAACCAGGCCATGTGTGTTTGCATGGTTCAAATGTTTCCTTCTTTTTAAAATTACCATCTAGATGTTTCTCAGAGATAAGACCTCAACAAGTGCCAATCTACGAAAGTCAATTGCATTTCTACATACCAAAAATACCAGAAATATAATTGATTTGAGTCCAGAGACATACCCATATGTATATGCAACTTTGGCATTTGAAAATGCTGACATACCAGAACTTTTTCAAAGTAGTTGTACCAATTTACACTCCCACAAGCAAATGTATAGAAGTATTTTTAAGAAATGCACAAAAGATCCTATTACTTCAGTCTTTATAAAATGTGGCACTGTAAGTTTAAAATTTTTGCAATTGACTTATTTTTGAAAAAAGGTTTCTCATTTTCATATCCCTGATCATTAATGAGATTGAACATCTCTTTATTCCTTCCATGGCTATTTTTCTTTTGCTTTTCTTATTGATTTGTGGAAATACTTGAGAATAATGAGTTCTTATTATTAATCCCTTGGTTTATTAATGCCAATGACTTATTTGTGTACACTTTCATTTTCTTTAAGAATTGTTCTGATGTAAGAAAGTTCTTAATATTGATATAATAAATGCACCCATTTTTATGGCTTTTTTCATGTTTAATCAATTCTGTTGACTTTCTAATCTCTGTTATTTACTAAACAGAAAAATTTCTATCCATAAAGGAATAAAATGATTAACTGAAATTTATCAAAATTACTTATGATTAAAATGTTTATATAATTAAAGGGAGAAGATATTTTAATATCTATAAGAAAAGACTCATATCTAGAGCATACAAAAAGCCATCAGAGAAATTCAAATTAATGCTATGGGAGACCACCATACAATTGAAATGAAAAACACTGACATTTGCTAACATCAATTTAGTAAGAATGTAGAGCAACTGGAATTCTATATGTTGCCCATAAGAGCATCAATTGGAAAAACCACCTTTGAACACTATTCAGTAATATCATATAAAACTGAGTGTATTTCTATGATGCAGTAATTTCAATCCCAAATAACAATCTAGCAGAAATGCCCACATTCATGCAACAAAATTAATGCATCAACATGTACATAGCAGTAAAGTTCATTAAAGGCAAAAACTGGAAACAACTCAAATGTCTATCAATAGTAGAATAGATATATAAATTATGATCTTGTCATTAAGTAAATCAATTAACTATTATATGGGGAGATCTCACAAACATAATATTGATCAAAAGAATTCAAATTCAAGAGATGACATACTAGATGTTACCACATACACAAAGTTCAAATATAATTGGAGCCAAGAAACATATCCATATGTATATGCAATTTTGGCATTTGAAAATGGTGCCATTCCGAACTGTTTTTCAAAGTAGTTGAAGAAGCAAAACAACTAACCTACGCAATAAGTAGAATAATGGCTACATTTGAGGTGAAAGACTAGTGACCGGTAGAAGATAGAAGGGGTGCTTCTGAAGTTCTAGATATATTCTAATTTCTTGTTCTGTTATTTAAGTGTGTTCACGATGTGAAATGTATTGAGTTGCACTTTTCTGTACATTTTCCTGTTGCACTTTTCTGTATATTTGTTATTTTCAATAAACCCTTTTGAAAACTCTAAACATAAATAGATATTTGATTTAGAAGGTCTATATATAATAGGGTAGTAGGTACTATACAAAGATAGTATGTATGCTATCAGAAAAAAAAAATGTAATCCAGGCATTGTAAACAATTCTTAGCTAATTCCTACATAATTTCTTTTTTTTTAAAGATTTATTTATTTATACAAGCACTGAGTACAGTCAGAAGCACGGGAGGGTGAGAAACTTCACCAGAGCCAGAGCAGGGAACAGAACAGGCATACTGACAAAATACACTGCTGAGGGGAGCAGCGGGCACAGCAGGAGAGGTCTGTGCACCATGTGGGACCCTTGTCGGTGGCCAGGGATCGAACCAGCGCTGCAGAGGCTGCAGGCAGCTTCACAGCCAAGCACTCAACTGCTGAGCTACCAGGGGAGGCCCACCTACATAATTTCTTGACTATTCTAAAACTCACTAATAAAATAGCAGATTTAATACTTTGTCATTGTTTAGATGTAAGTATAGGATACGCTACTAAATCATGAGTGACTATAAATAATCACTATGTACACCACGTTTGCTGAATCTCTACAGTTCTATACATAAATCACCTTTCCTTTCACTATTTTCCCTACAACTATCCATGCCTCATCTTCCACAGTGAGTTCTTTCAATAACCAAATGCCCATAGTATTTATCACTTCAACTCTCTAACCAAAGCCAGCAAAGCAGAATAAAAGAAAATCCTATAATGAAGCTATAGAATTATACTCTTTTCATAAGAAAATGAAATTTTCCAAATTAGTTTCAAAAGTTTTCTTGAAAATAAGTCAATGCATATGTAAAGGACAATATCTTCTACTCCCAATATTTCTTTACTTTTCCAAATGTTTTAAATTTATTATTTGTTCTTTTTTAATCCTTCACTTTAAACCAATTAATCAAACAAACAAAAACCTAAAGGAAGAAAATATTTAAAATATGTCTCTAGTGTCACACAGAGTTGCTTGGATCAGAATTCATTTTCCTGATACTTCAACTTCACCAACGAACTAAAATTCCTTCCAAGTTTTGAACAGTGCTCCTACTGTAAATATCTCTGCTATCCATAGGATAAGCATTGGCCATTCCCCAAAATTCTAGAACCATTTGCCATTTTACTGCTTTCTTCCCACACTTAACTTGGCAGTTTGTCAAAAAGAATCAGTATAAAGCACTTGGTGATCTTTAACCAAAAGTATTTGTTGTATATCTAGCATATGCCATATATATATACTTCACACATTATAAGAGAACAGAATGAAGAATATACTGCATAATCCTAGATTCCAAATCCTTCTCTCTGAGAACTCCCTTTAAAATAATTAACTTTTATTGAGATTAAAAAGTTGACTTTCTTACCAAAATTCAGCAAAGAAACCATAACTATGATAAATAATGACATAAAAGCAAAGCTAAAACCACTGTAATATTTTATAATTTTAAAGTGACGACAATTTGATTGATTTATTTGGCAAACATTTATCAGGCATCTGTTATGTGTCAGGTATTGCTAATAAAAGAAAAAAAAAAAAAGGACCTGGTACTTGCAACCCTCTGGGAATTAAGAGTCAAGATTTATTGAACAGGGCCTCCCCAGTGGCGCAGTGGTTGAGCACTGGGTTGCGAGGCTGCCCGCAGCCTCTGCAGCGCCGGTTCGAACCCTCACCGCCATGCGAGGGTCCCACATGGCGCGCAGACCTCTCCTGCTGCCCGCTGCTCCCCTCAGCAGTGTACTTTGGTCCTTCTGCCTGTTCTCCCCGCTCTGGCTCTGGTGAATTCTCTCACCCTCCCATGCTTCTGACTGTGCCCAGTGCTTGTATAAATAAATAAATAAATCTTTAAATTAAAAAAAAAGATTTATTGAACAAGTTAATCGTATTTGGTGCACAGAGAAAGAGAGATCACCCTCTGTAGGGACACAGATAAGGGGCATCTAAATCAGCATCAAAGAGTCAACAAATACTTGTAAAAAGATAATTTGGAACGAACTTTCCTGCATGAATAATAATTAGCCCATGAGAAGGACAATCCCAAGTAGCTGTTAACAAAGACACAGAAATATAAAGTAATATGGACTACTCAAGATACTGGAAGTTGTTCTTTGGGGGAAACTTTGAAGGGGATATAATCAGGAAATGAGAATGGTAAAGCCAAATCATGAAATGGCAAGGAGTTTGAAATTTTATCCAGAAAGAGAGTCCTTCTAGCCCTTCTAAAGTTAATAAACATGATTTTAAGCAGGGAAGTAAAAATGAATATATTTTAAAAGATATGCTTAACTTGGGAATAGAGCAAGGCTAACATTCTAATGCTGAATTTCGGAGGTGACATTAGGAATGGAGAAGAGGGAATGGATATGAGAGACAAAAAGAGATGGGACTTGCTGAATTTAGATATTAACTGGAAGAAAGGATGGAATGAGAACAAAGAATCTCAATGGAATTTGGTGCCTAAGTGGATGATGGGACCAGAGCTGAAAGAGTATTAAGCAGAGAGGAATGACATTCATTTTGAATTATCCTGGGCATTATGTTTTCTATATATTGTCCAGAGAATTCCTAAAAATATATAAACTATACATAATGTAAAAAACGAATACCCCCCCCCAACACACACACACATTTGACCTAAAGTACATTGTGGCTAGTGTAATCATTTTAATTATTTAGCAAAGTTTTCCTCATTATTTTTAGGTTATGCTGGGGATGAAGGGAGGGAAATATTTGAATACCCCAAGTTTCTTTCACAAAGTTGAAGAGGAAAATTTAAATAGTTCCTCACAGAAAACTAATGGATAAAATTATTCATTGACCAAGGACTGTTGAGCAAGTCTTTCTAAAGTAGCCAGTGAATTAAGCTTATATTCAGTAGGTAACTGTTGTGTTATCGTAAGTAAAGGTATCAAAAGATGAAACACACTTTATAACATAATATTAACAAAGCAGCAATATAAGTTATAAATTGTTTATATGAAGTTTTTTTTTTAAGTTCAGAAAATCTTAAACCTCCAGAAAATCAAAATATAAAAATTATATTCTGAGGTGGTCAGGTCTGAAACACCTATCTGCAAATGTTTACAGGGAAATTTATGATTTATTTATGAATAGAAAATATGTCTTCAGCTTCATTAGTCATTTCTCAATGTAGAGTATAATGAAAAGGATACAGTTCTCTTTTCTTTTTTTATTATGGATAAATTACAGCTTGATAAGGGGAAGAAGATGCCTGGAAAGACTGAACAACTGGGCCTCCCTGGTGGCACAGCAGGTTGAGTGCAGCACTGTGAAGCTGTCCACAGCCTCTGCAGTGGGTTCAATTCCCAGGCAGGAAGATACCCATATTGCGAGGCAGACCTCTCCTGTCTTGCCCCCTGTTCCCCTCAGCAGCTCTTTTGGTCAGTCTGCCTGTTCTGCTCCCTGTTCTGTTTCTGGTGAATCCTCTCACCCTCCTGTGCCTATGGCCTGTATCCCAGCTCTTGTATAAATAAATAAATCTTAAAAAAAATAAATAAAGGAAAGAGAGAGAGAAAGAGAGAGAGAGAGAGAGAGAAAGAAAGAAAGAAAGAAAGAAAGAAAGAAAGAAAGAAAGAAAGAAAGAAAGAAAGAAAGAAAGAAAGAAAGAAAGAAAGAAAGAAAGAAAGAAAGAAAGAAAGAAAGAAAGAAAGAAAGAAAGAAAGAAAGAAAGAAAGAAAGAAAGAAAGAAAGAAAGAAAGAAAGAAAGAAAGAAAAGAAAAGAAAAGAAAAGAAAAGAAAAGAAAAGAAAAGAAAAGAAAAGAAAAGAAAAGAAAAGAAAAGAAAAGAAAAGAAAAGAAAAGAAAAGAAAAGAAAAGAAAAGAAAGACTGAACAACTGAAAGGAAGAACCAGGAGAAGGACTCCAAGTCTTGGAGTTGCCTAACCAACCACTCGGCCTGCAACAGCTAGATCCTCAGAGTTCTACAAAAGACTAATAAACTCAAATCAAGAAAAAATACTCACAAATCTAATTTGGCAACTGACACCCTGAGAATACACACTGTGCTCCTGACCAGCAGGAAAGTACTCACTTTCTCTGCGTACATCCTCAAGTGCAGCGGCAAGCTCTTCCTTTAACACTGTGGCTTCCTGGGCAATTTTCTCTCCTTTGTCTAATAAATTCCAAGTTGCTTCCTCCACAGAAGCTAGAAGAACTCTGGCTCTCTTTGAATGTCCCTTTTTCCTGTTAGAAGGATTCTGGGGGCAATTTACAAGTGTAGTAACCTAAAATCAAAAAATGTAAGTCAGTTGTCAGACAAACTGAAAGGAAAACACAGTTCTGAGATACCACAGCCAAGAACAAAAGATGGTATTTCATAGGCATACAATTCATTCCCAGTAGAGCTGTTACCTCCCCAAAAGTCAAGGCAATCTATGTCAAGAGGATGGCAAAAACTATTATAATTAAATATTAATCTATTCAGATTAAAAAAAGAGATTACTAATACAGGGTGAAGGGAGCATTCTAAACATAGAAAACAGTAGTTAGCTATGGGGAACAAGGCCCAAATTCTTACTATAACCTCCATCCAAGCCCCTTGTAACCTCTCATAGCTGCCTCCTATACTCTTCCCTTATTCATTGGGCCTCTCAAACACATTCCAGTCAATTTCCCCACTCCAGAGGCCTTCCTGATCACTCATCCTCATCTCTCCCAATGTATCACATCAACCCCCCTGTATCCCATCCCATTGTATCATATCACTACTTTATATGTCTTCAAAACATGTATAGAATCTAAGATCTTTCATTTATTTATGTTTGTTGCATACACCAAATATTAATTTATAAGCTCCATGAAAAGAAATGTGTTTTGTTCTCTAGCATCCAGAATAATACACAAAGTGATATTCAATAAACATTTATTATAAAAATGGATTAATGAATAGGATATTTTGAAAAGACTATTCAAAATAGTCTGTATTTTGAATTGTCTTAAATGTTAATAATGAGCATGTATTACTTTTGCAATTTGTCATAAATAAGAATAAATTCATTATAAATTATTAGAGATAGAAATTAAGCATCTATATTTGGAAACAAAACCTCATACAAAACTATGTTGTGAAAAATAACCATTTTTTAAAGATTTTATTTATACATAAAAGAACTGAGGTACAGGCCAGAGGTGCGGGGGTGGGGGGGTAAGAGGATTCACCAGAGACAGAGCAGGGAACAGAACAGGCAGAACAACTGAAACACATTGCTGAGGGGAGCAGTGGGCGAGACAGGAGAGGTCTGCTGTGCCATGTAGGTAGCTTCCCGGCCGGCTGGGGATCAAACTCGTGCTCCATTTTTTAATTAAACCTTAGACTCCAATGGTTAACATTTTCGGAAGCAAAACTTGAAGATACCCTTGGGGAAAAAGAAAAAACCTTATATCCAGTATTTATTTTTTTAAGGATTTATTTTATTTATTTATGCATAGAAGAACTGGGGGGTAGGCCAGATTTGTGGGGAATGAGAGGATTCACCAAAGACAGAGTGAGGAGCAGAAGAAGCTGATTGACTGAAATACACTGCTGAGGGGAGCAGCGGGCCAGATAGGAATGGTCAGCTGCTCCATGTGGGTCAGCTCCCTGGCCAGGAATCAAACTCATGCCACAGTGGCAGGCACTAGCTTGATAGTGCTGAGACTTTAACCCTTGCACCACGAGGAAGGCACTGTATCCAGCATTTAAAATAGAAGATCTGAAACTTGTATTTATCTGAAACTCCTCCCTTGTTCATTGCAGCATTTTTCATAATAACCAAGAAATGGAAGCAAGCTAAGTTGTCAATGCATGAACGACTTAAAAATGTGATACAGGTGATGACAACAATAAAAGATGATTGATAGACAGATACACATATGTGGAATGTGGAATCTAAAAAGAAAACTACAAAAAAAATTCCAAGCTCATTATTATAGAAAACAGATTGACAGAGGCATGGGTGTGTGTGAAATGGTAAAGGGGTCAAAAGATCATAAACAACTACTTATGAAATAAATAAATCACAGGAATGTAATGCACAGCATGGTGACTATAGTTAATAATACTGTATTGCATATTTGTAAGTTTCTAAGGGAACAGATCTTAGAAGGTGTCTTCAAAAGGAAAAAAATGTAATGATGTATAATGACAGATGGTAACTAGACTTACTATAGTGCTCATTTGTACAACATATACAAATATCGAATCATTTCAAAAGAACACCTGTCCACCTATGTTTATTGCAGCACTATTTACAATAGGTAAAACCTGGAAACAAACCAAATGCCCAAAAATAGATGACTGGATCAAGAAGATGTGGCATATATACACAATGGAATATTATTCAGCAATCAAAAAAGATAAACTCATACCATTCGCAGCAACATGGATGGAACTAGGAATTATGCTCAGTGAAATGAGCTAGAGGAAAAAGAAAAATATCAGATGGTTTCACTTATAGCAGGAATACAGGGGAACCAAATAAGATATCAGTGTAAAAAATAGTAACAGTACAAAGCACAACAAAGCAAAAAAGGACAATTATAAATCAGAGACATCCTGCAGGGGAGGAGGATGGAGAGGGATCAGAGGGAGGGAGGGAGGAGCACAGGGGACTGAGGTGCACAGGTGCATTGGTGAAGGACACTCATGGGGACTACACCTGAGGGGGTGGGGGGAAGCAAATATTGTTTAAAAATGAACAATGATGTAAAAAATTGAAAAAAATTAATACATTTTTAAAAAGAAAATGAGAAAAAAACAAATATAAAATCATTATGTTATACACACCTGATACTAATATATAGCAATTATACCTCAATTATTAAAAAATAAATTAATTGGTAAAAATAAAATACTGCTGGGGGAGGAGTGAAAGGAGGAAGTGGTGGGGAGAGAGAAAGAGAGAGAAAGAGAGAACATGAAAGAGAAAGCAAGACTCACCTGTCATCAAATATCCAATACTTATCACAATGACAAAGCACATCTTTGAAAACAGACATACACACATAACCCTTCCTGCTCTGCAGCCTTAGATATTTTGCTTGTTTTTGTCTCTTAAATACCTACTTGGATATCTGGACCCAGTTTTTAGGTAGAAACTTACAAACTATGGAGAAATGTGTAGATGAATATAATTTTTGTCTGCTCTTCAATTTTCCTCCCCTTTCCATTAGACCTTCTGTTTTATTCCCATGTCCACAACCCAGAGTGGAGTGTCTTGCTGTAAGTCTTTGTTTTCTCATTGGGGAAATGAGAATAAACCTATGATCCTATAATATTGTATGGAACTTAAATCATATAAAATGTTTTGTGAATATTAAGACACAAATATTAGTTGATATTTAATGTGTACTTTCTAGTCCATTCCCCACATGGATGTAGAGAATCTGTTATGGGATCCTTGTCAAAAGTGTTCTTTCTGAGTGCACCATTATCTTGCTCTTAGCATGCCCCATGCTAAATGGGATGAAGGCAGTTGATAAAGTACATTCTACACACTTTACAAGCCGTCAAAAAAAAGGCCACATGCATTTGTCACGTATTATATAAAGTTAAGATTTATTATATGGTTTTCACATACTCCAAAAGGCAACTTTCTTACTATTGTCGGTCTCATTTATATATTAGGTTATAAGATATTTGTCCAGATTATGAAAAATCACAGGCTCTAGTTTAAAACCTTTGTTCAAAATGAAGAATACATATCATTATCTAAAATATTCCTTCAGAATGTATTTTAAGTGCCACAATTCATGCTGCTTCCCACTGAACATTCCTCTATTATTGTTCAGATCCTTCATGCACCAAATGTTTTCCATAGAATAGCCTGATCTTTGAAATTAAAATGAGCATTCCAGAAATGCTTTGTTCCTTACAATACATTCTGGAGAAGTAAGAAATATGAAAAGAACACTGTATAAGAACATTGTACTTCCATAAAAATAAATGCAATTACAATTTACAAGTTATTCACATTTATAAATCATTTATACCTATGTCTTCTTTCAAAATGCTCCAATATAAGCATCTAATATTGGTTAAACTAAAGTCAAGTGACATTTGCAATGATTCGTTTTATTTTGGAATATAAATATGGTTTGGTAACCCTGTGGGGGAAAAAGAAAATGAAAATTTTTTACCATCAAAATCACCTACAAAATTCAACTAACTCTCATCAGTGACTATGACTCATGATTGTAGATGATTTGCACTGAGGGATGTGGGTGCACATATTCTTGAAAAAGTTTTCCATCTCTTGAAGGAGTATCATTAACCAGTAAAATGAACTTTCAAGCTATTCTGAAAAACAATTCCCGTTTCCTCATTTTCCTTTCCAGTACAAAACTAGCTGTATTGTGTAAGGAACACCAAAGCTTCAGTTGGAATTAACAACAAAGATGATTTTTGATGTAAAATCCAAACCCATGTCTTGCTAACTTTTCTATTTGTCACTAATGCACAAACCTCTCCTTTCCCTCATTCTCATGTCTTAGGGGGTTCCTCTCATATGAAAAATCTTCAGTTCCAACCTTGCAGCTCTCAGAGAGCTTGATTTACTTACTTGATTTTCTTCAGTCTATAAATCTGTACTAGGTTGCAGACACACCTTTATCATTGATACAGGAATAGAATACCTATTAAAATGGTCCTAAATCAGAGACTTCAAGTAATAATGAAAAGAAGAAATTCCTCGCTCTATTAATTCTGAACACTGGAAATTGAAAAAAAATAAAACAGGTATCTTTTCAATGGTATATAATATTTATATATTAAAATTTATAGGGAAAATGCTTTTTAATCTTTCCTAATTCAGACATGCTTCTCCAGATGCTCCAAAGACACTGAAAATTAAATTAATATGTTTAGTGAACCAAGTCATCATCAACTATCATTTTATAAACCAAAGCTGATATACAATAAGAGCATTGCAGAATATGGTGTGCAGTTGTGATTTGCTTTCATTTGTGGCATCTGTACAGCAACTACTTGCTTAACTCAGACTCTAGCACTGTAGATGTTCTCCATTGCTAACTTTGGTAACACCTTTATATTCTAAAACCATGTTTTCTTTCCCAAACTTCTTTTTTTAATTCTATCACTGTAGTGTGAAAAGGCCATGTTAACAGCCATCTCTTCTCTTGTTTATTAGCTAAAACACTAAATTTTAACCTTCTTCCTTCTCCTTCCCTAGAGCTCACAGGAGCCTTTGTGGCTACCTTTGCTTCCTTGAATTCATTTTAATGGATGAAATAAAATATAAGAAATTTAAGCCATGTTAATTAGCTAAAAACTTCAAAGAGAATTCTGAAAATTAGAAAGGTAGCAAAATAAAATTGTGTATCGATAAGTAAAATTGGTGATCTTTCCAAGTAAAAGATCTTATCCAGTCTTATAAGGATTGGAGGAGGGGGGTTGTGTGTGGTCCCTTCTTCAAGTCATTGATAATTTCAACTATTTCTTATTTCCTATCAAAAATTACCATAATGTGCTAACAAGCGTTGGGGAAGATAGAAATGTTGGAAACTCAGAAAATGCATAGCAGCCAATTAACATTCTACACTCCCCCAAAACCAACCATGATGGTCTTTTAGCTCATCTCAAGCCAATAAACATTTATTAAACACATACTATGTTCAAAACAATATCTTAACCAGTTAGAAAATAAAGATGACTAAGATCCAGTTGGTAATAAGAGAGATACCAACCTGCTCTCTGACTCAAAACTCTTTTTTATTGAAGGATACGTATCCAAGGAACAAAACATATAATCACCTGCTCATCACATATAAGAGATAAATATTAAGGAAGCCCACAGGAGAAAGTATTGACTTTTTGTAGGGTTCTATGAGCAAGATTTTAAAGCAAAACAATGTGATTTAAATACAGCCCATAAACAAATTAAATGTGGATGCTCAGTTTTAAATTGATTTAAACACATAAGAGAATTCATCAAAAAAATGAAAAGGCAATCTACTCAATGGAAAAAAAAATATTTTCAAATTGTATATCTCCTAAGGGGTTAATGTTCGAAATACATAAAGAAATCATGCAATTTAAAAGCAACTAAACAATCTGACTAAAAAATGGGCAGAGGATCTGAATAGACATTTTTCCAAGAAAGACATACAGGTGGCCGGCCAACTGGTACAAGAAAATGTGCTCAGCATAACTAATCATCAGGTATGATGAGAGGTCATCTCATACACCTAATAGAATGGTTATTATCAAAAAGACAAGAAATGACAAGTGTTGGCAAGGAAGGAGAGAAAAGGTAACCCTCACACATTGTTAATGGGAATGTAAATTGGTGTGATGACTATGGGAAACAGTATGGGGGTTCCTCAATAGGTTAAAAATAGAACTACCATATGACCCAATAATTCTACATATGTGCTTTTATCTGAAGAAAACAAAGACAGTGATTTGAAAAGATATATGCACCACCATGTTCATTGCAGCATTATCAAGATGTGGAAACAACCAAAGTGTCCATCAATGAATGGATAGATAAAGAAAATATGGTAGATTTATGACAAATATACTTACAATGGAATAATATTTAGTCGTTGAAAGCAGAAATTGTGATCTGTGAAATAGCCCTAACCACTTCTAATTTTTTTTTAAAGATTTATTTATTTTTATATAAGAACTGGAGTACAGGCCAGATGCATGGGAGGGTGAGAGGATTCACCGGAGACAGAGCGGGGAACGGAACAGGCAGACAGACCAAAATACACTGCTGAGGGGAGCAGCAGACAAGGCAGGAGAGGTCTGCCGCACCATGTGGGATTCCCCCCAGCCGGCCGGGATCGAACCCGTGCTGCAGAGGCTGCGGACAGCTTCACAGTGCGGCGCTCAACCTCCTGCGCCACCAGGGAGGCCCCACTTCTAATCTGGCATTGCCCTATTTGAATCAATTTGCACTCAATACTTTAAAAAAAAATTAAAGAATCTTATTATTAGGAATAAAATGGGTGGTCCTTGATGGCATTATGCTGAGTGAAACAATTCAGACACAGAAAGACAACGCCATATGATTTCACTTATGTGGAATGTTTAAAAAAAATAACAGGCTCATAAACACAAAGAATCTATTGAATGCAGGAGGGTGGGGTGGGTGAAACGGGTGAGGAGGGTCAAAGGCACAAACTTTCACTTGCAGAATAAATAAGTCCAAGGGGCATAATATACAGTATGGTGACCACAGTTAACAATACTATACTGTATATTTGAAAGTTGCTAATAGAACAGGCCTTAAAAATTCTTATCACAAGGAAAAAAAGTGTGTAGCAACGTATGGAGACAGATGTTAACTAGACTAGCTGTGGTTGATCACTTTGCAATATATACAAATATCAAATAATTATGTTGTACACTTGAAATTAATATAATGTTATATTTCAATTCTACTTCACTTTAAAAAATAAAGTTGATTGTGTGTACCTCATTTGTCAGGATTGTCTTTAAGTCAAAAAGGCCATTTTTGACTCATTTTTTTAAAAAAAATTAAATATAATTCACCAAGCTCAAATTTTATTAGTCAATACTTGATCTATGGTCCACTGAAGTTGTTTCTTCAAGTCATCCACATATTATCCTAATCTCTTAATTATAAAATTATAAGCATACCATCAATTTAACACTTCTTTGCAGAATGTAAATATGGATAATATTTTGTCAGTATTGAACATTCCAAATCCAAGGCTGAGCCATGAGGTCTATTATGCCAGAGAAACAGAGAGCAGATAGAACAAAATATTATGGACCATCTTTGAGTTTCAAGCTGATTTTCTTTTTTTTTTTTTAAGATTTATTTATACAAGAACTGGGGTATAGGCCAGATGTGCAGGAGGTTGAGAGGATTCACCAGAGACAGAGCGGGGAACAGAACTGGCAGACAGTCCAAAGACACTGCTGAGGGGAGCAGCGAGTGAGGCAGGAGAGGTCTGCCAAGCCATGTGGGTTTCTCCCTGGGCGCCTAGGAATCGAACCGGCGCTGCAGAGGCTACAGACAGCTTCACAGCGCTGCGCTTAATCCATTGAGCCACCGGGGAGGCCCTCAAGCCGATTTTCTTGAGGTCATAAAAAATAATTATGAAGCCATTAGAGAAAGAGAAACCATTTTCTAAATTCTCTTGACTACCGTTTAGAAAAAGCTAGATCTAATTTATAGAGTTTTATTAAAAGGATCTAGTGACATAAGGAAAATGAAGTAGAGAAGCTCTCCTCACTTAAGTCCGACAGACCCAACAGGTAGAAGGGAAAAACATGTTCTTATTTCCCTTGCTGGGCTTCCCCAGAGCTGCGTTAGCCTGACTCGGGAAAAACTGAAAGCAGAGAGATCTGGGTTCCATTTATCTTTGGAATAAGCTTCCATTTATCTCTGTTTCATGAGCTTCCATGCAAAAACTTTGGTGTAGGCACAATGTAATCTTGGCATCAACAGTTTAAACAGATAGAAGGAAAGACAGCTCAGCTTTCCTAAGCTACTCTTGATCCCCAAGAGGCATGGAGGAGATCCATGCCATCCTACATACCCTAAATGACATCAAAATGTGGCTATGTTGAAAACTGTTGGGCCTGTCCTGTGCCCACCATGGTGAGGAGCAAAATGAGGCTACTGCAGAAGCTGAACATTAGAGGGAGGATGTAGGTGGGACTTAAGGGTCTAACTCACCATTGAATCCATTGAAACCAAGGTAAGATAAGACATCTTGGGAGAATCATAAGCCCTAACCAAGAGGAAAAGCACTGGTACAGATGATTGTAAATGTCAGCTTCTTCATGTGACATGGCAGCACATCATAATTTCAGGCTTGTGCATTATGAATCTCTTCCTGACCGTCGCTTCCTCCACCCCAAGCAAAATGCACCAAAACCAAGAATGCCACGGGTACTAAAATCCTAGTTTCCACCATAACCTAGTCCATACATGGCTCCATATGCTACCTAGTAGTGGATTCCTCAGTAGGGGAGAGCTGCAGAATATGGATCCAAGACCTAGTAGTTTCCCTAGAACTGGTACTAATAGAGCTACTGAGACCTAGGAGGAAAACTGAGCATGAACAAAGAGTTGATGCAGAAGGCTAATCCAGTCGTCCCCTATAAATTTATTCCAGATGAGGACTACCCAACCCCATTAAAAAGACATAGAAGAGGCACCATTCTCTGGGCAAGCCTTGGGCCGAGAGAACCATGCTCACTATTGTAAATATAACTGCCAGCACAATGGTTGTCATATCGTAATCACCTGGAGGTTTTAAATTTTTGGTCCTTATCCCAAAGATTCTGTTTTAATTGGTTGTCTATGTAACATGGGCTTTGGGATTTTCAAAGCTCCCCAGGTGATTTTAAATGTGCAGCCTGGGATCTCAACAGGAACAAGAATTTTCTAAATTGACTACTTAGCATTCTTGCCCCAAGTGAGACTTTTGTGTCCCCACAGGACTTGCCACAAATCACTGCATCATAACTTATCTCACAGGGGGCTACCAACTGTGTGTAGGCTGTTACCCATTCCCACCTTTCCTTAATTAGTGAATGCAAAGAATCCCAATAAAAAATGGTGAGTCTTGAGCAAGGAGCTGCACATTAAGTACTTGGAATTAAATCTGGCCACTTGCCAGTGTTTCTAAACAAAGTTTTATTGGAACACATCCATTTGTTTACATATTGTCTATGGGTCCTTTTAAACTATAACAGCAGAATAGTTGCAAGAGAGACCCTATGGATGTCAAAGTTAAAACTCTTCACTGTCTGGGCCTATACAGAAAAAGGTTGCTGACTACTGGTCTAGAGTCATGGAGCTTCAGGAGTATGTTCTAAGACATGCTGGGTATTCTGAAATAGCCCCTGGGTTCTATGGAAAATAGAATCACAACTCTAGCAGTGAAAATGATCACATCTAGAGAGCTATTGACTCCTCCTTTGCCCAACTACACCACAATTGTTCCCATCAATCTAGCATTTTCCACTAAAAAGGCAAGTGAATCTAAGCTTATCAGTCTATACCACCTGGCTGCCCACTGAATCAATTTATAAGAGAAATATCTTATACCATAGCTAAGTTAGAAGTGGCTATCTCTGTGATCAGTCTGAATTTGTGGTGGAAAAGATGAGCTATGACTGAAAGATAAAGTATTAACAGAAGCAGAGTGAATTGGAGATGGTCAGAAAAACAGGGCAGCAATGTAGGAGTGAAAAAAAAGAATATCAGAGTCTGATAGACTAAAAGGTCTAGGGAGCAAGCTGAGAAGAGGTAAAGCACAGGAAAAGACTGACATCAATCCACAGTTAATCCCAAAGCTTCCAGATTCAAGAAGCAAGCGTGATATTCCTTGTATGCTCAGCCATGTAACTCCCACTGGATTCCTGACATTTTAATCAATTAGCTACCAGTTTTTTTAATCCTTATTTTAATTTAAAGAGCAGCTTCCCTTTTCTCAACTATTTGTCTCCTAAGGAATACTGTAGCCTAACAATTTTCCCAAGGGAGCAGTTTACTGGCAGTAAAGAATGCAGAAATTGAAGAATGCACTTTATTAGAATCAACTCTACACTTAATAACCTTCAACTTTAAAGCCCTTTTGAGGTAGAATTTATTTTATTTCTTCATCCTACCATAAAATAAATCTTATGCTTATTGAAACTTAAGCCTGTGTGCTAAAAAAAATTTAATTTGGTATTTTTAAGGTTAGTGGTTAAAGTCAAAACTCTAATATATGCCTATAAAGTAATATACAAGAATATGGTATGTGTGCAGATTTGTCTTTAAGATTTCCTTGGAACCTTGATTAATCTTCATTAAATCTGATATAAATTTTATTTATAAAATAATCAATTAGGATAAAATAATAATCAATAAAGCTTAGAGTACAAATGTCATCATACTCATTTAAAATGACCTATAAAATGACAAAACACAACCACAAAAAAATAAAACTTGAATTCTTTTCTGAAAGAACAAAGGCAATTATATTTCTAGGAAGCTAACAAGCCAAAGCATTTCCTCCCTCGGCCACCTGGAAGTCAATCAGATCTACCCCTGGAAGAATGAGAAATGAACCCTTTGGTATCTAGGCATCTATTTATATAAATTGATATGCATGATTGCTCTTTTAAAATTTATTTTCCCTTAGCTGAAGGAGAGGAGAAAGAAATTTTATTGTGAGATGGATGTGGCAAAGAGGTCCTGAACAGGAGCCAGGGAAGTAAGAAAAACATGATGCTTGGAAGAGTTAGGCAAAACTGTTTACCATCCAGCCACTTGGACTGGTTTTGACTCAAACAAGAAGAGCGGAGAGATTTGGGGAAAACTGAAAGGGATTAACTTCATAAGAAATTCTGCATGACTCTTGGCTCAAGCATTACTTCTCATAGCCCACGCAACAGAATGAGACATCTCCTCCTTCTGTAGGAACCTAGTGTTCTACCTCGAGGAGCTTTGGCAGCTTTGGAGGCATTAGGACATAACAACCCTTGCCTGTCCATATTCGGTTTCACAATGGGCATCATTGGTGGTGACCATCCACCATCAGCAACATGAAGTTAGACAAAATGGAAAGTTGGAGAATATCTAGTTTCCCATAAGTGGAAAAACATGGCAGAGAAACTGATTTGGAAACACAGGTAAGTCATACTCAGAGATTCTAAAATTTGAAGATGAGGGGAAGAGAAGAAGAGAGGTTTTGAAGGCAAACCTCCATTCTAGCATAAATAAGCAAGGGGAATTATAAGAACTCTGGATTGTTGCTGCTGATGGAACTTCTTTCGAACTTTCAGCCACTGATAAGGAAATAGAAGGCCAGGGAATAAAAGCATATAAGGAAGGCAAGCATCTGACCCAAGTAGCCTGTACTGAAGGGAACTGGAAACAGCAAGTAGTCACAGAAGCTAGAATATAATTCTGACACCAAACTGTGGTTTGGAAATTGGAAGTCGCTATTGAAAACCCAGTAATGAGGTAATTTTATTATCCCTCAACAGCAGACATTTGTAGATCAAAACTTGAAAGCTACTCCACTAGAACTCTTCTCCATGTCGCCACACCTTCTTGTGTGTGTATGTGTGTGTGTGTGTGTGTTTTTCCAGCTTTGTACATGATATAACTGAGTAATCCTAGTACTAGCTGCTTCACTCCCAATATGGAGTCAATTCTCCAAAGAAAAGATATTGACAGGACCAAGTACCCATCATGCTCCTGAGGTAAAAGTGTCATGCCAGGTTGCTTTACAGGCTCTTGCCAACCTACAATTTAGTACCAATAAATCAGTTGTCTATCCTCACAGAGTCAGCTGTGACCAGGAAAGAAAGGTAATTTGACAGCAGATGAGATGTAACAAAAAAGGAACCCCTAAAAAGGAAGCAAGCTGGGGGAGGGGAGTAATACTTATCAGGATTGTTGACAGTCATTCCCGTTCTTTTACACAGGGCAGGATCACACATCCATCATTCCTATTGACCTCAAATATCACACTGAGTAGACACTTTAGGTATCCTTGCATGATTCATCATGTTTTCTTTCTCCCACTGTAACAACAGTGGAAATAAATGTTGAAATGGACTCTACATTAGCCTGAGTCCTTGAGGGGCCAGACTAAGCAGAGACCTCTTCAACCAACTCACATTGGATATATAGCTTGAGGAGGAAATGAACTTTTGGTAAGTCTCAGAGATCCAGGGACTGTCTGGTTATCACAACATAACCTAGCCTATGCTGACCATTAAAGGGTTGGCAGATATCCCTAAGCTTGACCCAATGAGAATTCTAGGGTATATAAAAGAGAATCCCTGAAATATATGGGGAAAACTATGGAACTGGAAATCAGAAAAGGGCCAAGAGATTCTACAAGAGTTAGGGTGAGAGCCAGAGAAATAAAGTTTATTACTATTGACCTACCTCTATGTTTACTTCTTAAATATATTTATAGCAGAAAAATATGCAGATGAGCTAAATAAATACTTTTCAAATAAGACATAGATAGCAAATAGTCACATGAAAAGATGTTCATCATCTTATTATTAGAGAAATGAAAATTCCAACAACAATAAATTATCATCACCTCAACACCTCTGAAAATGGTTATTATACAACAGACAAGAAGCAACAAGTATTGGATTACAGGGAGCCCTGGTACACACTGTTTGTGGGAAAGTAAATTGGTGCAGTCATTATAGAAAGCAGATGAATAGTCCTCAGAAAATTAAAAATAGAAAATCTCTACAATCTAGTTATCCCCCTTCTGGGTAGTTTCCAAAAAACAAGAACACTTATTCAAAGATACACACGGGCCTCCCCGGTGGCGCAGCGGTTGAGCGCTGGGTTGCGAAGCTCCCCGCGACCTCCACGGCGCTGGTTCAATCCCCGGCTGCTCCCCGGCCACGAGAGGAGGGTCCCACATGGCGCGCAGACCTCTCCTGCCGCCTGCTGCTCCCCTCAGCAGTGTACTTCGGTCCTTCTGCCTGCTCTGCTCCCCGCTCTGGCTCTGGTGAATTCTCTCACCCTCCCGCACTTCTACTGTACCCAGTGCATGTATAAACAAACAAACAAATAAATATATAAATAAAATACGTGCCTCTTTAAAAAAAAAAAAAAAGATACACACACACACCTGTGTTTACCGCAGCATTATTTACAATAGCAAAGAGCTGGAAACAACCTAAGTGGCCATTGACAGAAGAAGACATGATATACATGGTATACAATGGAATATGACTCAGCTGAAATGAAAAAAAAAAAAAAAGTGAAATCCTGGCATTTGCAATAACATGGATGGACCTAAAGGGTATTGTGTGTAATGAAATGTCAGCTGGAGAAAATCAAACACTATGTGATTTCACTCATATATAGTATATATAGGGGGGAAAAAAACAGGATTAACTAAATAAAACAAAAATAAGCTTTCAGACTATAAGACCAATTAGCAGTTACCAGAAGGGAAGGGAAAGGAGAGAAGATAAATCAAGTATAAGGGGTCAAGTGTGGAGAGAAGGACATAGTTGAACTTTTAGTGGTAAACATAATGTACTGAATGCACTTGTTGATTTTTTTTTAAATAATAAATTTTATTTTTATATTCCCCCATACAATTGCAAACCCCCCATTCTGACCCCAATCCCTCCCCTCCCAGCCCCCATCCCCCAAAAAGTGTCTCTGGTTCATAGTTTTTTGTTGATTTTGATTTTCACTTTCTTATAGTTATTCATTTTCCTGGTCCCTTATTTAAGTTTTCTAGATTCCTGCTATGAGTGAGACCATTGGTATTTTTCTTTTTCTTTTTGGCTTATTTCGCTGAGCATGATCCCTTCCAGCGCCATCCATGTTGCTGCAAATTGCATGTGTTTATCTTTTTTGAATGCTGAGTAATATTCCATGGTATATATGTACCACATCTTCTTGATCCAGTCATCTATTTTTGGGCATTTGGGCTGTTTCCAAAGCTTAGCTATTGTAAATAGTGCTGCTATAAACATGGGGTGCAGGTGTTCTTTGGAATTGATGTTTCTGTGTCCTTTGGGTAAATACCTAGGAGTGGAATTGCTGGATCATATGGAAGCTCTATGTTTAGTAGGTCCAGAAATCTCCACACAGCTCTCCATAGTGGTTGGACCAGTTTGCACTCCCACCAACAGTGCAGAAGAGTTCCTTTTTCTCCACAACCTCGCCAACATTTGCTGTTGCTAGTTTTTTTAATATGTGCCATTCACATTTTTTTTAATATGTGCCATTCTCACTGGTGTAAGATGGTATCTCATGGTAGTTTTGATTGCACTTCCCTGATTGCAAGTGATGCTGAACATTTTTTCATATGCCTGTTGGCCATTTGCATTTCCTCTTCAGAGAAGTTTCTTTTTAGCTCTTCTGCCCATTTTTTGACTGGATTATTTTCTTTGTTGTTGCTGAGTCTCATCAGCTCTTTGCAGATTTTTGTGATCAGTCCTTTATCATTAGTGGTTCTCCCAGTTGGTGGGGCACTTGTTGATTTTTAATGATTCACACCTAAAACTTACATAGTGTTGTAAAGTAACGTGACTTCAATAAAGAGAAAATACAACAAACATTTGTCCTCATCTCAAAAAATAAAACTTGATAGATTAATATGTCATAAAGATTTTGTTATTGTTTTTATCATAAAGGATTTTAAGAAAGTCAATTCTTTTAGTTTACATTCAACATGAATCTGACACATAGCAAATTATACTTTGTGGCAGAATAGATTATAAATGGTTCCATTACATAATGACTGTAGCATGAGCTAGCAGTTTATATCTCCTTAAGAGAGTCTACAACATAGAGATGTAAATTCTTTTCATTGCAATTCTGCATAAATAGATTTCCTGCATTACATTGCCAAATTTGGATCTTGAAAGTGATAAAATGCAGATGCCTACAGTTGCCATCATAAAAATGTAATTGCTGAGAAAAAAATTATTTCTGATCCATTGGAGGAATTTATTACAGAGGAATGCAACTGTGTAAGTTATTATACAGGGAAAATGAAAGTGAATGATTGAAATATATCCCAAGTTGAGCATCCCTTCAAAATAACCAAGTGATTTACCTATGCCAAAGAGAAAAAATAGATTAAAAATAAATCAGGTTTGGTGGGGAAAAAATAGTACAAAGACATATGAGAAAATGAATTTAGAAGTCAAAGTGACATTAACAGTTCTATAACCAATTACTCACAAAATTAAAATGTAATTTTAACTTTGAATTATGTGCAGCGGTGGTAATTTCTATGGAGCCCTGACTGCAAAGGAATATAACATAAAGATAAATAATAAGAAAAGCTGAATTTTTTTATTATTTTATATATTTTATATCATTTTTCATTTTTGCAAAAGTATGCATTTTCATCTTGGTTATAGTCCCCATACAATTCCCACCACCCTTGTTTTTACCCTACTCCCTTCACCCCCCACCCCCTACACACACCCTAGTGTGTCTCTGGTTTATAGTTCCTTGTTGATTTTGATTTTTACTTTATTATAGTCTTTTTCCTGGTCCCTTATTTAGGTTTTCTAAATCCCTGCTATGAGTGAGGCCATCCGGTATTTTTCTTTTTCTTTCTGGCTTATTCTGCTAGCATGATCCCTTCCAGCGCCATCCATGTTGCTGCAAATTGCATGTGTTTATCTTTTTTGAATGCTGAGTAATATTCCATGGTATATATGTACCACATCTTCTCGATCCAGTCATCTATTTGGGGGCATTTGGGTTGTTTCCATAGCTTAGCTATTGTAAACAGTGCTGCTATAAACATAGGGATGCAGGTGCCCTTTTGAATTTATGTTTCTGTGTCCTTTGGGTAAATACCTAGGAGTGGAATTGCTGGATCATATGGAAGCTCCATCTTTAGCAGATTGAGGAATCTCCACACAGCTCTGCATAGAGGTTGGACCAGTTTGCACTCCCACAAAGCAGTACAGGAGAGTTCCATTTTCTCCACATCCTCACCAACATTTGTTGTTGCTAGTTTTTTTAATATATGCCGTTTCTCACTGGTGTAAGATGGTATCTCATTGTAGTTTTGATTTGCATTTCCCTGATTACAAATGATGTTGAACATTTTTTCATATGCCTCTTGGTCATTTGCATTTCCTCTTTAGAGAAGCTTCTTTTTAGCTCTTCTGCCCATTTTTTGACTAGGCTGTTTACTTTGTTTTTGTTGAGTCTAATCAGCTCTCTGTAGATTTTTGTGATCAGTTCTTTGTCACTAGTGTTGTATGCAAAAATGTTCTCCAATCCATGGGGTGTCCCTTTGTTTTAGTTACTGTCTCTTTCAAAGCTGAAAATTTTCTAATGGGGCTACTAAATTGACAACTTTATCTGATAGCACAATGGATTTAAGGATTATGAAGTTCCTGTGGAATGTTTTCCAGTACAGTAAGAGATAATATTACATATTTAACCCATGCAACAATTTCAAATTAAACACTCTTTGAAAAAAATGTGATGTTATCCTACTTTGAAATATAATTTAATGGAAATTTTTACTTGTATTAATAAGTGATACATAATCAAACAAACAGATACATGAAGGTTATGCATCAAATCTAAATAGATCAATTATTTTTATTTTTTAATTGTTTTTAAGATTTATTTATTTATGCATACAAGAGCTGGGGTACAGGCCAGAAATGTGGGGGAGGGTGAGAGAATTCACCAGAGACAGAGTGGGGAGCAGAACAGACTGACTGAAATACACTTCTGAGGGGAGCATCAGGCTAGAGAGGAGAGGTCTGCTTCACCATGTGGGTTGCTCCCTGGCCAGCCAGAGATCAAACTCATGCTGCAAAGGCTGCAGAATGCTGCATGGTGTGGTGCTTAACCCCTTCGCCATCAGGAAGGCCAAGATCAATTATTTTAAATAAATAACTCTTTGACTTTGAAGTACACTAGCTTTTGAAAAGCAGAATCCCATTTTAGTGAAAATCAAGAATGTTTCCACATGATTTTGTTGTACCAGAACTTTTCTTTATGAGATAGTTTGTAAACATAGTAGATATGCTATAAATCATTGATATTTTTATTTCAATTTGACTTGAATGCTGCTAAGACCAAGAAACTCTGTTCTAGCTCAGCTAATGGTGAAGTAGTATACTAAACAGTCTTTAAGAAATCAATAAACATTTCCAAAAACATTAACAACAATCTTCAAGAAGATAAAATTAGTAATTAAATTTAGGTACAACTGCACACTGTCATATAATAAGTACTAATTTCCCTTTCCCTGACTCATCAACTTGCAGATCATGAAAATGAATGCAGGCACCACATTAAAAACCCTCTAAAATTAGCATAATCACACTTTTGAAGAGTTAGATTTCTTTCCAGTCAAATAAAATTATTTTGGGTCATAGTCTCCCTTTTAAATTTCTAGGTGGACTCAATGTTATAAAATTATTATATAGTTGTTTAAAAATGCCAGAAAATGCAAACTGTAAAGAGCATCTTCCATAATGTGAATTCACTTAAAAAACTCTCTACTGACTACTATATCAACGCATCAGTACTTGATTAAGCAAAATATCTATTATTTTCAGTTAGCATATAGAATGTAGTTTCTCCATAATGATACTTTCTCTATTCACAAACAATATGTCGGCTACCTTTGTGATTAGCAAGGCTTAAGTGAGTGTCTCTAACATCCCATCGTTATGCAACAAACAAGGGTTACACAGTGGCTTTAACATACTTTCCTTTATCAAACAACTCCAAAATGGAGGCCATTTCCTGACCCCACACCCAGTAACTGCATAGCAATGGCACAATCTTAAATAACTTGTGAGAACTCATAAAACTTTCCCCCAAAAAAATGGTGATATGTATGAAAAAGCATAAGAATTCTTATATCTTGGTCACTTAAACTTTTACATTACTAACTTATCCTAGGGAAGCAATTTGAACTGATGACAAAAATTGATATACAAAGATGCTTAGCACAGTATTATTTTATAATAGGAAAAAATGGAAACAAACTAAATGCCCAATAATGATAGGCTACTTTAAAAACAATGATCCATTTATATGAGGCATAAACAGCAATCTTCTTAAAGAAAGCTTACAAACAATAAGGAATTTATCAAAAGATTGATTTATGTAGAAGAGCAGATAAAACTTAAATTGTTTTGTGTTTGTTCTGTTTTATCTTTATTTTTTAATGTTTTCAGTGAACTTTATCAGAAAAACAATGATTACTTTGCTTTTTAACATGACGCCATTACAATGCTGGATAACATCAAGACTTTCCTGTAGGAATTTCACACCATGTATTAGCAATATTAAGATTGCCAAAGTTGACAATTAAGCTATCATCAGTGAGGCATATCTTTTCCAGTAATAGATACCAATTAGTACTAAATAAAAAATTGTACAGTCTATCCTCAGAGGTACTCTAACCCCCACCACTCACCCCACAGAGAAAACAAGAAGAACATAATTAAACTATTAGAGGTAAGGTCAAGGTAGCTTCTCACCCAACTACTTCTTGAGTGCTTCTAGAACTTGGAAATTTCTCTTAGGAAGTATGATATATAAGGTGGCATCCCTCACAAATTTTGAATTGAAGACAAAAATATTAAATCTATACCACTGTATAAGTTTCTTGAAGTTCTGCCCTAAGAAAAATCTAATAAATAAAATCTGGACTTAAATAGTAAGAATGATTACACATATTATCAAAGGAAGGACTTAATCATAGAATTCCTGAAGTAACTTTTCCCTCATTTATTTTTTGTATTTTAAAAATAATTTTTTATTTGACAAATGAGCCACCATATGCCTTGGGGCAAGTCAGTGAAATTGCCTAGTCTCTCTTCCCATTTATGTAATAAGCCTTAACCATGCTGCCCAACTTACTCAGTTTTCATGCCGATCAAACAAGATAATGTACATAAAGGTATTCTGCAAGTTACATATATACATTATTACTATTGTTACTTTTAAAAGAGAAACTAGATGGGTGACTTTCAGAATTTTACATTTTAATAACACTTTAAAGGGCAATTTTAGATGACATTCATTCTATAAAAATCACATCTTTCTTTGGTTCATTAACTATTTTCCCCATATTTTTAGTTTTTCTGAAGCTACTACCTGCTGTAATTTCATGATATTAATACCTGGATTATGAGAGGCTCCAATAACTTCTCTACAGTGAAAGTTTGAACCTGAAGATCCCGAGGATCAATCTTCAGTGTGATTGGTGTTTCAGCTGACATGCTGCCTGTGCACAAGAACAAAAAGACACTTATTAATAAAGAAAAATAGCAGGCCTCCCCTGGTGGCACAGGCGGTTGAGCACAGTGCTGTGAAGCTGTCCACAGCCTCTGCAGTGCCAGTTTGATTAAGGCCAGCCGGTGAAGGTCCCATATGGCCTGGCAGACCTCTCCTGTCTCGCCCGCTGCTCCCCTTAGCAGTGTGTTTCAGTCACTCTGCCTGTTCTGTTCCCCGCTCTGTCTCTGGTGAATCCTCTCAGCCTCCCTCGCATCTGGCCTGTACCCCAGTTCTTGTATAAATAAATAAATAAATCTTAAAAAAAAAAGAAAGAAAAAAGAAAGAAAAATACCTCCCAGGGGTGGGAGCAAAGGGTGAACAGGGTGGTAGAGAGTTATGGTACTTTGATTGCAGGCATGGTGCTGTAACACACGTGAAGAGCTGTGAACCTGTATTCCTAAAACATACACAGTATTGTGAACCAACATTACTTGAATAAAAAATAAATTAATAATCATACTTTCTAAAGGAGCACTGTAACAAAAATCATAGAATAGGGCTCCCCGGTAGTGCAGTGGTTGAGCGCTGGGCTGAGAAGCTGCCAGCAGCCTCAGCAGCACCGGTTTGATTCCCGGTTCAATCCCCAGCCACCGGCAAGGGTCCCACATGGCACCACAGACCTCTCCTGCCGCGCCCGCTGCTCCCCTTGGCAGTGTATTTCGTCGGTTTGCCTGTTCTGTTCCCCGCTCTGGCTCTGGTGAATTCTCTCACCCTCCCGCGCTTCTGACTGTACCCAGTGCTTGTGTAAATAAATAAATAAATCTTTAATAAAACAAATCATAGAATATATGAGATTTATATTCAGCAACTCTTCCTGATATCAGGGTATTACTAAATCCACCAAGTGAGAAACGAGATATTCCCCAGCTGTTCTCTGAGGTCATGCTGTCCGAGCCTGGATTCGGAAACAAATTAACCTATTCTAGTATGTTCATGATTAAAGTAATAACGCAGGCCAGGGCATTTTGCATTTGATGAGGAGTGTTAAGTGGAAAAGAATGGCTGAGTCAATGAGACATATCTTCCAGTATCCAAGTCCTCTGACTTCCATGAAATCACAGCACTGAGATAGCAGAGCCCCTATTTTATCTGTTCATGTCAATGATGACTCAGATGAGGAAGCAGATAGGACTTTGGAAAATATCTAATCTATCTTTAATTATTTTGTGAATTATTTATTTGAGGGTTTTTATTATAAAAAAAATGTTTGGGTCAATTTATTTTGTTGGACAAAAAAAAACTACTATAAATTAGCATATAAAAAGACAGAAGCCTCTGAGAGGTCATTAGCTTAGAGCAGGACAAAAATAAGAAAGGAATTACAAGCCATCTTTCAAGGCATTAACATTGATCTTAAAAATCAATTCAGTGATATTTTGCATACGAATACATATATGTCAAATGACCATATGTAACATGTACAAATTAACACATCAACCATGAACACTATTACCCTAATCACCAAGCACAAAAATTCCTATAAATTCAATTATCAGTCGATAATCAACAACAACGTATTGACTAAAGGTCTATAGAGATAAGACGTAAGAAACAGATCACTCCTAAATTAAATAAAAAATAAGAATGAATTTATTTCCCACAGAAACATCTATTACTAGCAGTGTAGAAACTTTCTCACTAGTTGTTACCTATTTTTTCTCTAGTTTTCTACTTTGCAGATTAAGGGAACAGAAAAATCTATCTCTAGAAAATATCCTGATATTCCAAAATGTCCATGGAAACTGATTGGCTTTATTAATAGATAATGGATGTATAGATGAATGAGTAAATGAATGAAAGAACAAATTTGTGAATGATAAACAACATTTTCATCATGTTCCTCTAGTCATTGTGCTTCTCAATCTCTGTGATTCTAGGAGAGAAGATTGTTATTTTTCCTACACCTCTGCCTAGTCTAACCTCTAAGGGACATCAGAATCTCAGAGAAGGATCTGATATAAATCCTCCTTCCCCATACTCCTCCTAGACTTTTTCAACTCCCACTGACCTGGTTCCATAAAAAAACATCTCTTTGCTCTTCAAACTCTCTCACTGGATCTTTCCATTGGATCCATATGTGTGTTACTGTGTATAGTCAAAGACCACCAAAAGATCAGTGCTTCATCAAAGTCCATCCACACCAGATGTCAGATACACATACAAAATACACACACACATACAAAACCATGCTGTAACTAAAAAATCATCCTTCCTGACTCTTACCTTACCACACCATAATTCTTAGATTAACAACATAACTTGCATTTTTAAAAAATAGGAGCAAATACTATCAAGTCCAAAAGCCCTACTGCTCTTCAGTGCCACATGACTACACTCCATGAGTCTCTTACTATAAAAATAGATATTTGAAGTATTCTTGTGAATAATAGGACTTGGCTAAAGGACTGTCCCCAGTGACTTAATATAGAAATTTGTACATAATCAAAATAATGAATTTCAAATATGCTTATAATCAAATATATTCATAATACTTATAATTCTTTCATGTGTCTTCAGCAAAGTTTGCCGGAGATGTGCTTCAGATATTAAAAACAAAGATAATTATGCTGAAAGTCTCAAAGGAACCAATTATGAGAAATCTAATAATTTATGAAAGCATTTAAGTACAATTATATACTCCAATGTTGACTATACTATTAAAAGTACTAATGCATACTAATCACTCCATGTATGGTATCAAAAACATGTTCTAGTCAACTCAGGAAATTAATAAGCAATTTGAAGTGGGCAAAAACACTTTTAGTGTGGAGTATCTGAGGGTTATTCTAGCCATGTTTTCAAGTAGCAATAATACATTATTTATTCAGCTACTAAAAATGACTATAAATGTTGAGGGTTTGATATAAAATCCACTGACATTATTGACTGCAAAGATAAAGTACACTTTCTGAAATGTAGCTCATTTCTAGTTCTCTTATTGAACATAATCCGAATGGCCTACTCAGGGCCGCCTTACCCACTTGAAGACTGTCATAAGTGTCCTTATTCTCAGTCTATGTTTAACTCTACCACAAGCCACTAGCACAAATTCTCTATAATTTCTTTACTTTTTAAAAACCACTTTGCCAAAAAATGTTATTTAAATTGTATCAAATAAGGCCTCCCTGGTGGTGCAAGGGGTTAAGAAGCAGGCTATAAATCTATCCGCAGCCACTGCAGCACGAGTTCAATCCCTGGCCAGGGAAATGCTCACATGGTACAGCAGACCTCTCGCCCGCTACTCCCCTCAGCAGTGTATTTCAATCACTCTGCTTGTTCTCCTCCCCACTCTGTCTCTGGTGAATCCTCTCACCCCCCCACACCTCTGGCCTGTACCCTGGTGCTTGTATACATAAATAAATAAATCTTTTTTAAAAATAAAAAATAAATAAATTGCATCAAATAAAAAGATATTTGATTTCTTTTCAATTAAGACTATAAATTACTATTATGCTATATCAACATATAAAGACAAACAGTCCTATGATTTTGTCCTTTCCTATCTTGCTTCTCTCTTTCATTGTTTTCATTTTTTTCCTGTCTTAAAGTAGCAACATGTCCCTTTTCTCAGCTATTCAACTGAAATGTAGGAGATATGCTTCAATAAAGGCTTCCAATACCTACCCCCAAATGGTTTCTCTCAAATGCACTTCTACAGCTGCAATGTTTGGTTTAGTTTGGTTTTCCTTTTGCTTTGTCTTTTCCATCATTCTGCCTAGCACATGGATTCCCTTAGCACAGGCATATCTAAATTGACAAATAGGACATTCCCATGGTGACATTTTTGCATAGCTCAGAGCCAACCTATGCTATAAAATATATCCTTCAGTTGCTATAACCATGGGATTCTAGCAAATGAGTGCCTACAAAGGGGTTTACTGGTTATCCCTCTCATGGCAGGTACTATCCTACACATAAATCAGGTCAAAATTGCTGACATGGTTTTGTTCTTTCATCTTAGAAACAAGAAGTAGAAGACACTGCTGTGAACTGAAATAGAATCCAAATGAACCTTCACAGCCTTTAAAAACATGTTCTTTCACTGCAGAATTCACAATGTGTTTCCAATGCTATATCAAGCACAGATATTGGAGGCAAAGGAAATTCAAAACTAGGGAGAGTAAAAATTATCAACATCATATATGATCCTTCTAGAAAGGGGTTTTTGACCAAGAAATAAAAAGAAAAACCTAAGTTTGCCAAAGTGTCTTCCAAATCTGTAACAATATCTTTAATACACATTAAGTAAAGAAAGTTGTTGAAAAGCTCATTTTCCTTAGTAAAAATTTTAAACTAATAAACCAACAAGTCATTGAAGAAAGTTGGCTACATATAATTATTGTCCTTTAATTAATGCTGTTTCTTATAAAAATCATTTAGATCTTTTGTATCTGTCCTTTTTAGAAATCCTGATTGATTGGAGATCGGGCAATAATAGGCAGAAAACTGCAGAATTTTGCAAATGAATTCAAAGCAAGGTCAAAGCCTGACAAACTGTTACCAGTCTCTTAGAGCAATAACACAATGTGAATCCAAAACAAAAATCCTACTAGGTTGCAGGTATTACATTCCAAAGCATTTGCATTTTATAGTCCATAAAATCACAAAATTCTGAAAGTACCTTCCAAACTCAAGAATACTTCCTATAATATCCTTCATTTGAACAATGAACTGGGCCTGGATGAATAGAAATGATGAGACACTCGCTATGCTGTAGAAGTCAGTAATTACTCTTATAAAGTTCTTTGTTATGCTGAGTTGAGATCTGCCACTTTTTACCTTCTATCCAATAGAGACAGTTTCAAAAAGTGGAAAAATTACAGGTTTGGAGGCAGACAGACTAGATTAATACCCCAATTTTCAAAATCAACAGGAGGAAAACAAAACTCTAGAAAGCAGTAATAGATGCCCCAGAGATAGTCCTCGAGGCAAGGCAAATGCACCCATGTGGATCTTTCCCTTCTCCCCAATCTTTGTCCACAATGCCTGGATATTTTTTACTGTATCCCTTGCTTGAAACCGATTTAAATTCATTTAGGTTAACAAGCATTTCATTGTTAAATGAACTCTGAGAGATCTTGGGGTGCACACATTCAATCATATCAGCATGAACCAGCTCATTGCGCTCCATCTGACACCCACGCATGTCTCCATCACAGCACATGCCAAGAGGAGACATGTTAAATTAGAAGAGATTTGCAGAAATCACTGCAAAACTTTACCCATTTATGAAATTTGCCTTGGGGTGGCTGTTTCCTTACAAACATTAACCAAAAAAACTTTTCATCTACTTCTCCCTAATATAACACACCAGTTCCCATCTCCAAATTCCACAGCTCAGACTCCTTTTAGTAAAAGTGTAATTCTTCTAAAGAAGTTAACATGTTCTTGTGGAATGGTTTGGAAATCTAGTCATCTGTAATATGGTTCTGTAGAAAAGTCCCTTATGCTAAATGTTTAGTATTTAACAGTTAAGTTTTGTAACAGTTTATAAGGTGACAGCTGGTTCTCCTTTAAGAGTATTAAACCCCATGACACATTACTGTACTTATTGAATTAATCTAACTTTGTACCTGCTTTTCAACCAAACTAGTCAGATCTTTTCTTACAAGGGCTATTGCAAACCCAAGTCTCCCCATCATATATTTGGAAAGTTAGTTTCTATTTGCCCCTAAATGCCGAGTTTTATTTTGTCCTTTTAACATTTCAACCTATAGATCCTGGACTCCTTTTCCTGACAGTTAAAAATTAATTTCAGAGAACCCAACACATTAATATCTCTCCCAGTTTCCTCTTTAGCCACTGATTTGTTCAGTATGAATTCTATAGTTAAATCATTGAAAAGGCGAGGAGCAGATATGAAACCCGGTTTTGATAACACTAAAAATCTCTTCCCACATACATAAAGATCAGTTAGGATTTTTCAATTAGTTATTTTTTTTTTGTGCAATAATCTGCTTTTTTTTCCATCTTGCAAAAAAAATCATGGGGGAATTTTCAAATGCTTTCCTGAAATAGAGACACCCTTTCTATACTTTCCTATCTAAGAATTCAATTTATAAAATCTAGTTTGCTATATCTCACTCCTGGAAAACCCACACTTACAGCTAGTACTTAATGCCATTTATTTACATTTTAATTCTTCAGTTTTCCTACAGATCGGCGCCTACACAACAATTCTAATTTTAGAGCCACATTTTTACCTCTGTTGCAAATAAGGATATTTATCCTTTCTCTGCTTTCTGGCAGGTCTGTAATTTCTCAGTGACTCCCAGGAGAGGTTCTGGGATCACATATGCAGATCATTTTAGAATTCAAAGATATACTTCTTTGTAATATGCACACTTCAAGCAATTTAAAGAGACTATGTTATCGCCTTGATTTTAATCATCTAGAATTTCAATTCATTGAAAACTAATCAAAAATTGTATCAGGTAATTTAAAGTTCATAATGTATCTAGTGAAAATAAGTCTCTTTCCTACCCATGTACTTTGGCCAACTAATTTCTCTCCCAGAAGCAATTGCTATGTTTCTTTTTTCTTTCTCACATAGTTCAAGATAGCATATGTAATACTGCTATATAGGTATTTACAATTCAACATAAATTGTAACATACCTGGGGTTTTTTTTTCATTTAATTGAATTCCCTTGTATCAGTGTTCTTTATACTTTTGCCAATTTGACATCATAATTTATGTGCATTATCTGTCATCTGTCAATCATATCATCTGGCTCAAGAAAAGACCTATCCCTTCCTATTCTTCTACTTAGACTATAGCTTTGCAATCCTCTTTGTTTCATTCAGGATGTCCTTCCAACCCTAGCAAATGATAAATGATTCAGCCTTCCTAACATTTTTCCTAACTTCTGCCATTCTCTTTTATATGCCATTAATCAAGTGTCCCTCTTTGCAGCTTTGATCCATATTCCTTTCAAATGTGTGCTCCCTAGATGGATATTCTGGGGTCTGGGGTTGTTGACATTGTTCAGTGATTATCTAAGGAGCACTTACATAAATTAGTCACTATCCTAGACTTTGGTGAAAGAGAATGTAGTAAAGTCAAAACCTTAATGATTGTACATCTTTCTTTATTTTTTAATTCATTACATTCCTCTTATGTCACATATAGTGCCTTTAAAATCACACTTGGGCCTACCCGGTGGTGCAGCAGGTTGGTTGCAATGCTGTGAAGCTGTCCGCAGTCTCTGTGGCATGGGTTCAATTCCTAGCCAGCCAGGGAGATTCCCACATGGCGTGGCAGACCTCTCCTGTTGCGCCCGCTGCTCCCCTCAGCAGTGTATTTCAGTCGTCTGCCTGTTCTGCTCCCTGCTCTGTCTCTGGTGAAATCTCTCACCCTCCTGTGCCTGTGGCCTGTACTCCAGCTCTTGTATAAAAATAAATAAATCTTAAAAAAATAAAATAAGATAAATAAAATCACACTTAGTATTAATCTGAAACTATTGAAATTTCCTTCTCTTTTGAGTGTAGGATACGCATGCAACTGAACTTACCATTATCTTATTTATAATTGTCATCACTACAATAAAATAGTCACTTTCTCCCAATCCAGGACTGTCCATAGACCTGGACAAGCACTATCCCAGCCCCAATTCGCATGCTTAGGAAGAGTCCATGAGGCCAAGGGCAAGTGCACTCCTAAAGCCCACACCCTCACTTCCTGATACTCTCAGGGTATTCAGTACTTTACTCTGCTCAACCAGCACAAGCCTCCTTCTAATGACCATGCTAGCCTCTTCCTGGAATCCAACCTTATCCTGGACTCCAATTTTCCAAAAGTGAATGTCTCCATGTGCTCATCACTATATCTGAGAGGTGAAGCAACTCTATTCATATAATTATGGATATATAAGAGCTTGCATACACAGGTTGTGCAATCTACTTGCATATGTTTAATGTCCCTCAAGTGTAGGACATGTAGGACAGAGCTGGAAGTGGGAAGAGAGGTAGACAGACCACATGTCAGTGACTAGCCTCCACTCCGCTACCTCATTCTAACAAGAAATTTCAAGGAATTTAAGAAGACAGAAGATAATAGAAAAAGGCCATACTCTCTGAGTAGACACAGTCCTGCAGGTGCTAACAGAAAGGCCCACAGTTTGGCCAACACAGGAAGAACTAGATTTCAGATCCGCTCACCTCCTTAGCAAGGGAATATGCAGCAGCCAGCATGAGAGACCCTCTGAAGGATTAATGGTCCCCACTAAAGGATTTTTAAATTATCCTATATCTCATCACAATTGGATCTCAGTAGCTAAGAACACTGGCTTTGAGGTTATTGCTTAGACAAAAATATAGGTTCTGTCCCCTGTTCACTAGTGAATTCAGACAAATTATTGAACTTCACCAAACATCACTTTCCTCCTTTGTAAAATGAGAATAGAATATTCACCTCATAGGGATCTTGAAGGTTAAATAAGAAAACCCATATAAAAGCCATAACTTAGCCCACAGCTGACACCTTGAGCAAGAGTTCAAGACATATTAGTTGACACTATTATCCTTTTTTCAGTAGGAAATCAGATATTATTTGTCTTCATTTAGGATGTCCATATCTGTTTCATCTATAGAGCTTGTAATTATTATTCAAGAATGCTTTCACTCTTTGTTCCCATAAGGAAATAGTTTAAACCAAAATTTCCCTCTGGTGCCTCATTTTATTGAATCTCTTGACTTCAAAATCTAAGGCATAGTTCCTCCATGTGCATTAATTAGAAATGCAACATGCCTAAACACTCTTTAAAAAATCCCCAATGCACTACAGCCTCATAAAGGATGGTGAGCCCTTTGAAATCAATTCCAGAGTGATACATAAAAGGTATGCTCCAGGGCTATGGTTGCCAATTGTTAAATGCACCACATGTCTGGATCCCCAAAAGTGGCACTTTCTATTTCCTAAGCATCCAAGAACAGTGGGTTTCAACAGAACAAAAACAATGTTTCATTTTATAATGAAAAGTATCTTTAGCATATTGTAATTCAAACTTGAAGCAGTTGAAGTTCTCTTTATTAAACATTTGAATAGTCATCTTATTTGATATTCTTTGAAAAAATATCAAGTTGAGTCCCCCTCAAAAAAAAGTATGAGCTTTGTGCATTCTTTATGAAAGATCCAAACAAAATTAAATTAAAATATTTTCTTAAGTCTAGCTATAGTCATCAAATAAAACTTGTTTCCCCACATACTCAACCTAAATGAAGTCTTCAAAAATAATTTAAAAAGAAAAAGACTACCCTGGCCAATACGAAATAAATGAAAACAACAGATTCTACTTGTATTTATATCTTATATGTCCTACTTATCATGAACCACTGGTCAAGTCTAATATCTCTCTCAAAAAAAAAAAGCAAAAAGCTATGATTTCATTTCTGATTTAACTGAGATGTAATATTATATATAAGATTTTTTAAATGTTTCATTATTCCTCTCTTGATAACATTTTTCATGTTATTTACTAAAATGTCAGTTCACACAAGTTCACCCTATATTTCACAATGGCACATATTTTGAAAATTGCAGTTAGAGAGAAAGGACAGAAATACCCCCACAGTTATTCTGTGTAGCAATGACTTTCAACTTATATAAAACATTATTCCAGAATTGAGACCCCTTAAGAACCCAGCATGAGTTACCTACCTATTCTTTTAGAAGTCAAAGAACCAAATTAGTCCAATTGGAATATAAGAAGATAATCTACTATGTGAGACTGCAGAAAAGCTCTTATTGAATCACGTACAAGAAAACCTTCAAATTCAAGGCATCAAGTATAAGCAACCAGGGCAGAAGTAATATGTCCTTCAGATAGACCTTGAAAATGACAGTGGCTTTTGTTGCTGCAAGTTCAGTGGACCTATGAATTTTTCTGCTCCACAATGTTATATGACAGCTCAAATACATATATAAATTCTCCTAAGGTCTATTAGTTTTGAAAGGCAGAGAACAAAAAGAGAATGGTGAAGGAAGTGGAATTCTTGTCAACCCCAAACTGAAGCCAAATCAGTTCCAATTCTTCTTGTTCTCTAATTAACTAGAAATAAATAAGAGCTTGCTTCTCAGAATTATTTTTAAAGTGAGGGCAAAGTCTTTGAAAGCACTATATTGTTTTTTTTGTTTTTTTTTTTTTTTTCCATTATTCCAGTATTTCTTTTTTTTTTTTTATTTTTTTTTTTTGCAATTATTATTTTTTTTTATTTTTTTTATTTTTTTTTTATAAATTTTATTGTTATATTGCCCATACAATTGCAGCCCCCCATTCTGACCCCAATCCCTCCCCTCCCGCCCCCGCCCCCCTAAAAGTGTCTCTGGTTCATAGTTTTTTGTTGATTTCGATTTTCACTTTCTTATAGTTATTCATTTTCCTGGTCCCTTATTTAAGTTTTCTAGATTCCTGCTATGAGTGAGACCATCCGGTATTTTTCTTTTTCTTTTTGGCTTATTTTGCTGAGCATGATCCCTTCCAGCGCCATCCATGTTGCAGCAAATTGCATGTGTTTATCTTTTTTGAATGCTGAGTAATATTCCATGGTATATATGTACCACATCTTCTTGATCCAGTCATCTATTTTTGGGCATTTGGGTTGTTTCCAAAGCTTAGCTATTGTAAACAGTGCTGCTATAAACATAGGGGTGCAGGTGTTCTTTGGAATTGATGTTTCTGTGTCCTTTGGGTAAATACCTAGGAGTGGAATTGCTGGGTCATATGGAAGCTCTATGTTTAGTAGGTCCAGAAATCTCCACACAGCTTTCCACAGTGGTTGGACCAGTTTGCACTCCCACCAACAGTGCAGAAGAGTTCCTTTTTCTCCACACCCTCGCCAACATTTGTTGTTGCTAGTTTTTTTAATATGTGCCATTCTCACTGGTGTAAGATGGTATCACTATATTGTTTTTTATGAATCTATTAATACACTTGGGAAAACTGCTTGAACAGAACTGTTTTTGAGAACTTAAAGCTTCTTCTCTGCCTCCTTGTTTTCCATTCTACCATTCTCCTGGAAGGGTGTTGGTTTGTTTGTTTTTTTTTTTTTTATTCCTAGAGCAATGTATACATTTTTTAATTATTTTTTATTTTTTACATCATTGTTCATTTTTAAACAATATTTGCTTTCCCCCACCCTCTCAGGTGTAGTCCCCATAGAGTTTCTGGAAGGGAGTTTTTAACAGTCTGAGCCATGTCTTATCCAAGCTCGCTATTTTTCCACTAGTTTTTAAAAGCTTCTCCAAGAAATCTGGCTTTATACCTATTTAACTATTTCTCATTCGACATGCTAAGTATTCTCTAATTAAAAAATAAATAACTTTTCTCTTCTAGTTCCAAATCACCATTTTCTACATACTTCTAGCCATTTTTTCCAGTGTCTTTTGCTGATTCCTCCTTATTTACTAATTCATGTTAAGCAGGAGATTTATCCTAGATGCAATCCTTTATAGGCTATTCGTTGCTCATATTAGATTATTCTCTTCGAGGAACATCATCCTAGAGTTTCAATTCTAAAGTGTCTTATTCACAGCAGTTCTCCTGCCCACCTGTGACAGTGCAGACATCTCTTTTAACAAGCCTGTCCCTTTCAGGGGCAGCTTATTCTTCCTGCTTGTGTCTGTGCAAGCATCCTTCACTTCCCTTCCCTTTTATAATAAATCTGTTCTTTTGCATACTAAAAAAAGGCTTATTTGCAAAACTTTGTCTATAATTCAGACTTCTTACCTGAGCTTCAGAGTCCCCAAATCTATTGGCAATGGGCCATTCACAAGCACCTCAAAACTGACCTCATAACCTTGTCCCCCAAATCCATTGTCACCATCTTCAGTTGTCATCTAGATTAAGGATATCCCCATATAGTTGGGCACCCAACCCAGCAATTTCCATATTATCTAACAATATTTTCTTTCACTGTATTTCTCTGAAAATTACTATAAAAGTCACAATGTTCCTAGCCCTTGAATTTCTTACACATTGGCCATTTTTCCTCATTTCCCATTGCTACTTGCTTAGCTCAGAATCTAATGACTTATTTAGACTTTGCAATGGTAACCTAAGCGGTTTTCTTTCTTCCACTGCCTTCAACTCATTCCCACCCAACCTCTACTCCTCAGTACACTGTTCTTTGTGTGTGTGTGTGTGTGTGTGTGTGTGTGTGTGTGTAGAAGAACCAGGGTGTAGGCCAGAGGGGTGAGGGGTGAGAGGATTCACCAGAGACAGAGTGGGGAGCAGAACAGGTGGAGTGACTGAAATGCACTGTTAAGGAGAGAGGTGGGTGAGACAGGAGAGGTCTGCTGTGCCATATGTGGGTTAGCTCCCTGGCCAGGGACTGAACTCAGGTCTTAGTCAGTGACAGCTCTGAGACTTAACCCTTAGGCCACCAGCAGAGCTCTCAGTACACTCTTCTTCATAAATGATTGGTTGCATACAAAGATCAGTAATGAGAACTCTACATAAAAACTGCAGAAAGAAAAAGAAAAACTTTTTAAAAATCACATGAGCAAGAATGAAAGAAGGAAACAGTAAAATAATTATATGCAGACTCAAATATATATACATATAGACTCAAATATATATACATATATACAAATATGCACACATACACACCTATATACAACATGTTCTGTTTTTAAAAGAATTCAAAGAGTTATAAGAATCAATAATGAACATTAAGAGGAAATTAAAAAAACAAGTTAGAACTCAGGAAACAAATGGAAGCAAAAAAAAGCCACATCACAAAGATGAAAGGAACATGAGAAGTAAGCACACATGTGAACTTTTAGGGCACATTTAGGGGCTCAGTAGACAGATGAGTAAAACCATGCATTCAAAAAGATGGAAAAGCACAAACATTCTCTTTTCATCTTTCACAGAAAAAAGATCAATGGATATGAATCAAAGTTGAATGCAAATTAAAATAATTTCTCATTCATGGGAAAATATGCAAATTGCCTATAAGCATATAAAAACCTGATAACCTCATTAATAATAAAAGTAAAAGTAGTGCAAATTGAAACTACAATGAAACATTTTTCATCTTTCAATTGGCAAATATATGAGAATAAACTCTGTTAATAAAGTAGTAAACTGCTAGTAAACTCTGTTAATAAAGCTGTATAGAATCAGACAACTTCATATTGTACAATGCTTGTGGACAGGTAAAGCTACTCCTACAGAAGGTTAGCGAATGAATGAATGAATGAATGAATGAATGAATGAATGAATAGAAAGAGAAAAGGAAACTATAATATATCCACTCAAACAAGAACTATACAGTTGTAGAAGAAAACGAAGACGTTCTTTCAATATACTTCATTGGAGTGATTTACAGGATCTATTCTAAGTGAAAAAAAGTAAGTTACAAAACAGTATTTACTACATTTACATAAGAAAAAAAAGGTGGCATTAGAAAAATACCATCATTCTTGCTTATATTTAAAATATAAATGATAGAAAAAACAAAAACAAATGTAATGGCTATCTTAGGGGGAGAAAAACAATAACCAAAGGTGACTGCTAGACTTCTCTGAAGATACCATGTACCAGGCTTTAGAATTTTGACTCCAGAACCATGTAAAATTAAAAACAAGTCACAAATCAATCTGAAAAAAATCAAATGCAAACAAAAGAAGACAAACCTTAACTACAGTTCACGTTAACTTCATAACCACACAGAAACAAATAATTTCAAGTGACTTCAAAACTGTATTTTTACTCTAATTCCTAGAGGGATGCCATCTAGGACAAAAATAATTGTGAAATAATTTTAAACTGCATTTAGTAATATAAAAGTAAGATTATTAGTTGTTATTGGTTGGAATTGTATAAAGAACTCTTCTTCTATTTATTATTTCAATATCCTAAAGCATAGTTCATATGCTTTAGGAAGTCAGAAAAATATTCGATTATTTCACATTTGTCAATTTTCAGAAAAATAAGATGGTGTCCTAACAACTTTGCAAGATGACAAATAATGTATTTTTAAATGAATAAACTTTCATATACTAGACATGTTTCAGTGTGTTGCCCATCTTCACTCTTTGCCCATCTTTATTTTTCTGATGTTTAAATTTTCCCATCTTTGCTCAGTGAGAAATTTTAATTGGCTCTGAGCCTTTTGACAAGACCCAAATAGGTCTTGCTGTCTAGCATAAGATGTTCCATGCTCATTTTATACATTTTCTACCCCAACCTTCAACAGCCTTCCCATCAATAGGCCTAGGTCCTTTCATTTGGAAACAGTAATTAGGAAATATAATCTTTACACCAGGATGTCACTGCTGCCCATTAGGTGTGTGTGCGAACAGAACTAGGAAATATGTAATTTCTAGGAAGAGAAAAATATGTAATGAGATCATACTGGTATTTCCAACTCAAATATAAGATAAAAAGGTTGTGATTTAAACTTTTTTACTATATATTTGGAAGTTTTTAGAAATTTCTAACTCATTCACTTATACAAGCTGTTCTAGTATGGTATGCAACACAGAGCCAGAGTTTTTAACACTGAAGTTACTTTTTCAGTATTTGAAAATCAAAGTACATTAAGAAGTACTGTCTCCAACTTCCTTCTTCTTACCCAACATTTTTACCCTGTTAAACTAATCCAGTTTATTTTGACCTAACAGAAGCTGAAATTGAAGTTAAATTTATCAGTAAATTAAAAAACTGAAAGAAAGAAAAATTAATCTCATTCGCAATCTGTTAAGAAAAAAACACTATGACTAGATTCATAGTCATACAAAATTGCAAAATATATTTTATTTCAAACTTTGGCTTGATCATATCTATTCTGATATGTAGATATTTGACTTGATTTGTATAACTTCTTGCTGTTTCCAAAAAAACTAAATCTCTTTAAAATGTCTTCTGAGCTGAGTAACAGACTAAATGTTTTCTGCTTCTAGAAAACTTGGAGCCACCCTGATATCCACATAAGTCAATGTGTGGGTTAAAAGGACAGCAGTTCTCTTTTTTCCCACCAAAACACAAGTGACATTTAAGTGTATTTAATATTCACAGTCCAACATATTCTCCTCACTCTGGGCCACCACCATGGGTAAGAGAGACAGCTAGTTTACATGAAATTCCCCCACAAAATTTCTGTAAACCTGTATTTTCTTTCCCATTAATCCATCATGAAACTAGTCAAGAACTATTGCAGTTTTTGCCTTCTTCCTGGCTCTGTTTTAAATCCTCTTCCTTCTTTTCTTTCTTCTTTTACCCCACTTTTAATTTACCCTACTTGAATTTCATGTAGCCTTGTAAGTCACCTTAAATCTTTTCTAGCACAAAACAAGAATACTGATTCTATGTATTTGCAAAAACAATCTCTTCTCCTTTACTCTAGATAAAGCCTAAAAACTTTAATTCCTGCTGCCCTTAAATATTCTCTACCTTACTGAATGCACAAATATCAAAATCTGTGAATTTATGCTTTTTCCCCTTTTCAATACTTCATTCAAAAATATTTAAGGATGAATATCAAAAATACAGGAAATCATCTGTGCCCAATTTAAGTTTAAAGGCTCAAAATAGGAATTAAATTATTTGCACAAATAAAGAAACTGCTTGCTATACATCTTTTATGTCTAAAGAGTGTAAAACTTCCAGTATCTTGCATATGGTAATACCTTCGTTGCACAGTAGGAACTTTTTAATGCTCTGATGTAAGGCTGTGATAGCTTGGGCTATCATGAGAATTTTTTTAGCACTATTTTTAAAACCACTAATATATACTCCAAATATCAGAATTGAGCCTCTGCTCAATTGAATCTGTCTGAGTGTGAAAGAAAAAAATGTAGAAGAAAATCACATTTTTATCTAAATCTGATGCCTGCTAATCTACTTGGAAAGGTAAGCATTATAAAATAGGAACTTCCTAAAAGTAGTGCAGAGTTTAGTGCTGCTAGAAGGAAAATTAGTAATAAAAGTAGTAACTGTATACAACATAGTAGTTTCCAGCCATCCCATTTTATAGAAATAATATCCTTTCACTTCCCCCAAAGTTATCTAAGCAAGCAACAAATACTCTATAATTATTAGGGTTTTTCTTAGAGCAAAATTTGATTTTAAAAAGTCTGACACTTTCACTCACCTACTGCAGGACAGAGTATTGCCCATATGCAGATACTAAACCAATTGTCTAAGCAATTTCTTGTGTTTAGAAATTCAGTGCCACTACTAAGGCTCAGAATTTGGCTTATGATGCATCTGTAAGCAAACAGCCTGACAAGCACCCTAGTGTATTTCAGGATGACTGACAGGACACAGTGACTCAAGCAGGAAGGGGGGATGGGTGCTCTTAAAGCAACATGCTAGCGAAGGGTGACATCAAACAGCCGAGTAAGACTTGAAATTATAGTGTACAAATTTTCGGTGAAATAATAACTTATTGCCTAGTGCAAGCTAGCTTTTAAACATAGTTTTGTGTGCATCACATACCCAAACACTATAAATTCCAAAATGATTTTAAAAATTTATAAAAGTAGAAAGAAAATATTAAATAGGCAAGCTATATGATACATCCCTATACCTATCAAACTTATAATTTGATTAAGAAGTTATTTTCTATGATCCAGCAATTCCACTCCTAAGTGTCTATCCAAAAAGAAAAGAAAAAAAAAAAAAAACCACCAATTCAAAAGGAAATCTGCACTCCTATGTTTATAGCAGCACCATTCACAGTAGCCCTAGATATGAAAACAACCTAAATGACTTAAATGTTCCAGAGGAAATAAGTGGATCTAGAAGATGTGGTACATATACATAATGGAATACTACACAGCAATCAAAAAAAGATAAACTCACACCATTTGATGCAACATGGATGGAGCTGGGATTATGCTAAGCAAAATAAGAAGGAAAAAGACAGATATTGGATGGTTTCACTTATACGTGGAATACAGAGAAAAAGAGTTAGGAATAAGACAAAACTTGCAAGCTGGCCATAGATCTGAGGCATCCAGCAGGGAAGGGGAGGGGGAGGGTCAACACAGTGGAGGGAAGAGCACAAGGCACTATGGTGATGGTTCATGTGTGCTGTGGTGGTGGGAGAACTACAGGGACTAGACCTGAGTGAAGAAATCAAATACTATCCAAAAATGAACAACGATGTAAGAAAATAAATTTAATTAAAAAAAAAAAAAAAAGAGTAGCAGAGGGGGAACAAAGCCATTCATTTTTAAACACACTCCCTCACTTAGCCAGCAGAGGGTGACATTTGATTCTGAAAGCCCACAACACTGCATCCAATGATATTTATTGTTATACTTGAAGAACTAGGACACACCTTCTCAACTTTCTTTATTAAATGTATTTAGAAATATCCCATTCTATTTTGCCCATATAAATTTGAATTACATAGCCCACATTAACGATTAATATTTCTCATCGGTGACAAAGTCTACCATTATTTCTTGCTTTAACACATTAATCAGATGCGTTTTGATAGCAGTGAAGGAAAAGCACTTAGGAGGCTAACAAGTGGCAGAATTGGGTTCACCCATTAGAATGACTTTCCACAGTCCTAGGTTTTTCTGGGACAAAAACAAAGAAACAAAAACCCCACCTGCAGATTTCAAGCCTCGCGAGAAAATTCAAAATAAATTCCAAAGGAAATAGAACTATATTATAAAACAAAATAATCTCTCTTCAAAATGATATATAAAATTTGTAATCTGTTTAACTGACAATTTTTAATTGCCCTTTGTAATCTTTGCTATTGTCCATTCTATATTAGCCTATAGACTAATTTTAGAAGCTATGGTTACTATTATCACAGTAATATTATATTTATCATGAGCACATAGTGTTAGGACTAACAAACTCTTCATAAAAGCTACAAACTTTTGGGCTTCCCCCGGTGGCGCAGCGGTTGAGCGCTGGGTTTCTAAGCTGCCCGCCGCCTCTGCAGCGCCGGTTCGATTCCCGGCTGCTCCCAGGCCACCAGAGGAGGGCCCCACATGGTGCGCAGACCTCTCCTGCCGCCCGCTGCTCCCCTCAGCAGTGTACTTCGGTCCTTCTGCCTGCTCTGCTCCCCGCTCTGGCTCTGGTGAATTCTCTCACCTTCCCACGCTTCTGACTGTACCCAGTGCTTATATAAATAAATAAATAATCTTTAAAAAAAAAAAAAAGCTACAAATTCTTTGTTTTAAAACTTTCCACCCACTTGAGTTTGGAAAAACATGAAAGCTGATTTGCCTGCTTTACTCTAAAAATAAAGATTTTATCATCTAATTAGCTAAAATCATTAACTACCAAAAATTTATCTTGACTGAAGATGTTTTCTATGCTTCACTGAAGCAATAATGACAAACATCAAGCTTACTAAGTTAAGTATGTCAAAAATAAATCTAAAGAGTAATCTCTCTTTTTATACTCCCAGACCCATTCCTTATACTAAAGTATTAAATTTTCCAAAAAGGAAAGAAATAATCATTATTTCTTCGATTGTGATTCAAAAAGGTAACTCTATCTTCTTTTCTATTAAAAGAGAATTCTACTTCTAATAATAAAAACAAGTTTTGGGTTTTTTACTAAAACATCATGCTCAGTAAAATAAACCAGAAGGAAAAAAATATATTGAGTGGTTTCACTTATAGAAGGAATAGAGGGAACCAAATAAGGGTTGGGGGGGTGGAATAACAATAATAATAAGAAGAAAAACAACCAAATTAGCAGGCAATCGTAAATCAGAGACATTCTGTGAAGGGGTGGAGGAAAAGGGATCAAAACAGTGGAGAGAAGAGCACAAGGGACTATGCTGAAGGTTCACGGGTGAATTGGTGGTGGGAATTCTTTTACAATGATGTAAAAGATATAAATAAAAAAAATTTTAATCATGTTTAATACTTGAATATAACAGTTTCTTTCCTCATATAGTATAATGGTGGGCCTCCCCTGGTGGCACAGCAGTTGAGCGCTGGACTGTGAAGCTGCCCACAGCCTCTGTGGCACCAGTTCGATCCCTGGCTGCCAGTGAGGGTCCCACATGGAGCACAGACCTCTCCTGCTGTGCCCACTGCTCCCCTCAGCAGTGTATTTCGTCAGTCTGCCTGTTCTGTTCCCCGCTCTGGCTCTGGTGAATTCTCTCACCCTCCCGTGCTTCTGACTGTACCCAATGCTTGTATAAAAAAATTAATTAATTAATTAAAAAAATAATAAGTAATGGTAGCCATGTAGAAATCATTGATTCTTTCAAGAAATTTGGTATCTTTAATTTTCTAAATTGATATATTCTCTATTATATAAAATAGATATTTAGAATTATTCTTCAAATTAATTTATAGGATGCTTCCAGAAGGAAATTTATCAGTATTACCAGTAATTTGTTTATCCTCTTTACCAATCTTCTACACATTTTAGAATATACAAATAATTAATTTTTTTCTGTTTTCATCTCACCACTTAATTCTACTTTACTTTCCAACTCTGAGTTTGGCTATTCATACAGGATCTCCTAAACTATGTCTCATTCAGTGATTTTTTTCCCCAGGTGCCTTAAGAACTTACATCTAAAGGCCTTGTCATCCTCAATTCTCTTTGTGGCTAAAATAATAATAATAATAATATTATTATTATTATTATTTAAACAACAATGCTCTGGAAGAGAGGAGAGATTGTATGACTTGCGAATACAGGAACCACTTATTTAAAATAATTTCTTTAATTTTTAGCACAAATGCCTCCATACACTTTGTTTTATTTGAATTTTCAATATACTTTTCATATATTTCATTTTATCTTGAAAACAGCTTGTTACCTCCCTAAGCCATTGCAGGTTGGGATCAAAACATAATATTCACACAATTGAGCAAGTTTCAGACATATATTAGGTATGATGAGTTTGAGGTTTTGAATATGGGATGCTTAAAGGATAGAATACTAAACTAAAAGCAAAGGAATTACAATAAGTAAAAAATAGAAACCACTGGTGTCTTGTTCCCACATCAGACTTATGGAGTCATGCCAACCTGCTTCATTCCAGAGCAGAGAGCCAGTCAGTTGCTGAGGCTATATTTGAGAGAGAGGAAGGAAATCCTTTCTCCCACTTTCTGTTCCAAAGATAATAACAGAAAACTAGAGAGCGATGGATTCCACTACTAAGTAGCCATATTTATTTTCCTCATGTCCCCCCATTTACTCTCTAAAAGTCAAGTCTACTAATTTTGTATAATAGAGCAAAAGAAAAGAGGAAAATCCATTTTGCAAAATTCATAATATCCCTAAATTGTCTGAAAGATAACTGCGATAGTGATTAAATTTAAACTATCACATCACTACTAACAGACCTTCAACTGTACCAAAAAGAAAGAAATCAAGCATCTGAACTCAGTCATAAGCATAGTGAATCACATATCTTTGACTCTAAGTAATAATGCTGCCCAACTGAATAAAACACACACACATACACATATATATACACATTTTTTCTCTTGGAACTTGAGTACACATGATTAGATTGACACAACCATGCTCCTCAGTAAAAGCTCAATTGATGGAACTGGTCCATGAGGGCGTCAGACAATGTTGCCAGGGCCCTTGACCCTTCCTTCTACTCATGGTGGTATAAGGCCTGAACACAGGTCATCTTAGTGCAGAGCTGAGAAGGAAAGATGACAGAGCAGAATACAGAAGAAGTTTGAGTTCCTGATGCTATCAACTGAGAACTTCTCACCTCCAGATTTCTTGTTATTTGAGAAAAAATAATTCTGAACTAATATAACTAATTCAGTTTATTCCTTTACTTTCCATGTGGAGCATTCTATCAGCTGCACTTATAATGTATTTGATTTGTCCATATCCTTTTTTAAGCACTTAGGTAGTATCCAACTCTTTGATATGAGAAACAATGCAATAATAAACATTCTGATATATGTTTCTTCATGTGCATTCATTATGATCTGAATTATGTCCTTCCCAAAATTCAGCATTTGTAATCCTAACTCCCTGTACCTCAGAATGCAACTGTATTTGGAAATCAGGCCTTTAATGATAGGATTAAGTTTAAATGGTAGCATTAGGGTCAATCCAGTATGTTGGTATCCTCACAAGAAGAGGAGATCAGAACACAGACACATGCAGAGTTAGGGTAGAGCAAAAAGCCAACCATCTGAAAGCTAAGGAGAGACACCCCAGGAGAAACCAAACCTGCCAGCACCTTGACCTTGGATTTTAGCCTTCAAGTTGTGAAGAAATGCATCTCTGTTGTTTAAGCCCCCTGGTCTGTGGTATTTTGTTATAGCAACTCTAACAACAATATAGCAACTCTAATACAATTCAGAACTGAAATTTCTGTGAGTAATTAAATTTCAACAGATATTACCAAATCTGTCTCCAAATCACCACCACCAGAAGACCAGGTGAGTTCACATGTCCCCATCTTCTCTGTAGCAGAATATGTTACATATTTCAATTTCTGCCAACATGGGAGGTGCAAAGTAGGTCCCATTGTTTTAGTTTCCATTTCTGACTACCAACAAGTAATTGGCAATATGTATAGGCTGACGAGTCAGCCATTCAAGTTTCCTTTTTGTGAATTGTTTACTTGTATTTTTGCCCATGTTTTCCCTAAATTTCCAGTTCTTTCTTCCTTATTTTCAAGAATCCCCTATGTATTCTAGATATACACCGTTGTTAGCAACATTCTTTGGAAATATTCTCTCCCTGTGTGATATGTCTCTCTTTAATGCTGAAACATTTTACCATCTCTTTACAGAAGTTCCGTTTCTTCACATCCTTATAGATACTAACTAGGTTACTGCCAGACATTAGTATTTACCAATCTAATAGGCATAAAGTATCCCAACCTGGTTTTATTCTGTGTTTATATAACCAGGGAAGCAAGCTAAATGTAATTTCACTGATTTATTGGCATTCCCATTTTCTCTTTAGTGAATTACCCTTTCAATGACAAGTGAAAGGGTAATTCACTTCCCCCTACTGAATTATTCTATTCCTTATTCATTTTTTAGTTCTTCTTTATGAAATGCTAAATTATCTCTGAATGGTCTGATTTGGTTATTTCCACAATAGTGCAATGTAAAAAACCACCCTCAGATTCAATGGCATAAAACAAACCTTATTCTCTCTAATGCAATTTTGGGTTGGTTAATTCAAAATGGACCTGGCTGGGCCTACTCCAAGATACAGTTGGTAGATGTGTGTATGTGGAATACAGATCTCTTCCATGTTAGTTATCCCCCTTGGACAAGGAAGCTACCATGAACATGGTCTTCCCTTGGCAAAAACAGAAATACAAGGAGAGCAAGTAGAAATACACAGTGCCTCTGCAAGTACAAATTCCAAATTCACATTCTGACTCTCTGTCCACATTTCGATAAGCAAAGCAAGTCACAAGGCCAATCTAGCACAAGTGGAACAGAGAAATATAGTCCACCTTTACTGGAAAGAATTGCAAAATCACATGGCAAAGGGCATGGAGATAGGGAGGGAGGATGGGGAACAATAGTGCGGTCAATGTTATAGGATTATTTGTATATGTAGCCTCACAATTGGTAGCTTTTATTTGTCTCCTTTTATGATATCTTTTTTCACAAAGAAAGTTTTTTATGCTGAATACTTTAGTCTTTTACTTCATAACTTGTTTTTGGTGTCCTATTTAAGAAATTATCTCCTACCATAAGATTATAAATACAGTCTCCTACATTTCTTTCTGGAAGAATGCAACCACAAGGAACAGCAACCAATATATTTTAAATTAAAATATGCATAAATGCAAGATTTTATTACATAGATTAAGGGTCAAGGCACAAAGTTAAACAAGTAACCAAAGTTAAAAATAATTGCCCGAGGATGACTACTTATTACGTATGAAATTTTGAACTTGGTCCTTAAAAAAAAAATTAATGGATATAGGCTACAAAGAAAAAAGATGCAGGGATCATAATCACAAAACCTGTTACTATTTCATAAAGAGACTGAGCTAAGCTATATAGTCAAAACTGGAAAGTACAAGATCACAGGAAAAATAAATTGTTTTCTCGGGTCATGATGTCTTAGAAAAAGAAAACAGAAACTTTTATGGAACATAAACATAAAACAATGTCATATCTATAAAATACATGCAGTAATAGTAGGATCTCCCTCAATAGTTTGAGGTAAAAATTAGTCTCAGCTATTAATTTTCAAATAAAACCACTTCCCACTTGCCAGACTGGCAGGAAGTCTTGTATCTCTCTTGTCCCTCAAATCATTCAATAACTCCAGGGGCCTCTTGATCCACATGCCTCAGAGAGAAAACAGGAGAATTTCATTAGGCTCCTGAAGGCTCCTGCTGGTGTTCTGCTCCTGGCACACAGTTTTCTGATGAAAACAGATCCCCTGCAGTCAGGTGTAACCTTTTCTCCTCCTGTGCACCTGCCTTTTTTGCAGCAGATCCCAATAGTGGTCACAGGATTCTTCAAAAGGGGAACAGTGGGCCCTGTCAGAGTTATAGCACGCTCTCATGGCATTCACGCCAGTAGTCTTTGTGTTTGTCAGGCTCAGTGGCTGGGTCAGGAGGGTCTCCCAGCTTCAGTCAGGACCTTACTGGATGGCCTCTCCTATAGGGTGACACAGGACATGCTGAAGGTCTAGTGTTAGGGTCTGTCGTGTTCTCTCTTAGTCCTTTCTTAATCATGACCAGTTCAAAGCATAAAAAACTGTCTAATAATAAATATATTGTAAAAGGAAGGAATCAGGTCTTCATTCTTTTCCCCAGGAAGGCTCCCAGGCTCTTCAAATTTCCTCCATTTCTCCCAGTGTTGACCAGTTCTGCAGGTGAAGAAAGACTGGGAGAGGCAGCTTTATCAAGTCAGGAGGTGGGAGGAAAGGGCAAAACCCTATTTTACCAGTACTGATGACACAAAAGGATAAAGACCTCATGAAGGATTTGAAATCACTAGGGAAATTTTCCCAAATACCTTATGGTGGTCAGATAAAATAGATTGTCCAAGTAACTTTGAATTTCAGATAAATCATAAATAATTTTCTGGCATAAGTATGTCCTATGCAGTATTTGTGACACTCATACTTAAAAAAAAACATTATTTTATTGTTTATCTAAATTCAAACTTCTCTGTGTCTTCTACTTTTATTTGCTAAATCTGACCGCTTTGCCCTACCTACTTCATGAATGGAACAAATTCGGAGGAGGAAGCTAGAACTCCCTTGTGCCAAAATTTAAAGCAGCCACAGAGCAAGATCCTCACATTCAAGCCTAGCCCTATCAGGGACTGGGGCTGGCGGAGCCAACTAAAAGGTCAGTTCTTAAGCCCTTGCTGCATAGGAGCTGCTCTTTTGATAGCAGAAGATGTTTCCAGAACCACCTCCCAGGAATGCATTTCTAACTATGCTCAGCTGGAAGAGTTTAATGCCCAGAAATGCAAACTGGGGCAAATGGGACAAGGGGAAGTGACTCTGTGCTCTGCTATAGTTGAGTCCCAACTACAGAGGCAGAGAGAGAAACACTAGCAAAAACAGTATTCGAATTAGATTGTATGCATCTCCTTTAGAAAGGTGAATCTGAGTTGCTTATAAATTATCTAGGACTAAACTCACTTCCAAGTAGAAGACCTAGCAACAGGAAAAGAATAGTTTCCCCAATGGACATGAACTTCCTGAAGTACAGGAATTTACTAAGACTCTACTGAGACATTTGAGAAGGAAATTCAGCAGTTCCAAAGTTGATAGTGATGGAGCTCACTTATGATAAGCAACAGAATCTAATCTCTTGTCTTATAAAAATAAATAAATAGAAAAAATCCAAAATTAAAAGACCCTAATATTTTTTAAGAAGGAATTGCCTTAAAGTCACAAGAGGAAATTATCCTCAAGACCAAAGGAAATTTACAATACATCTATTCTTTGTTCCCAGTGAAATACCCAAACATAAATTCTAGAAAAGGATGGAAAGGCTAAATAAAATGAAAAGAAAGTTGACTGAGTGAGAGATCAAGGTAAAGAGAGCCAGCCATGATTTAAAAATAAGAATTCAGCAAAGTGAGAAAGCTAACAGAGTAATTAAAAACTTATTTGAAGGAATTGTGCCTCTTCTTTATCTTTTATCTTTTTTTCAGCAACTTCATCCAGTCAGCAAAAGAAACAGAAGATGGTGATGCTATCCTGGATTTAATTCTTACCGACAAAGAAGAATAGGTTAGCGAAGTGACAGTGACAGGAACCTTGGGGAAAACAGAACAAAACACCTTAGTATTCATTACAGCCACAGAGGAAAACACAAGGCAAAGTATGACAAGTATCATAGATTGCTTAGTCATTCAGAGAAAATATAAGAATGTCCCAGTGCCAGAGAGTCTAAAATGAAAGCTAGGTCAAAAACTAAAACCCAGGCCTCCCTGGTGGCACAAGTGGTTGAGCGCCGCACTGTGAAGCTGTCTGCAGCCTCTGCAGCACGGGTTTGATCCCGGCCGGCCGGCAAAAATCCCACACGGAGAAGCAGACCTCTCCCATCTCACCCGCTGCTCCCCTCAGCAGTGTATTTCAGTCAGTCTGCCTGTTCTGTTCCCCACTCTGTCTCTGGTGAATCCTCTCACCTCTCCCGCGCATCTGGCCTGTACCCCAGTTCTTGTATAAAAATAAATAAATCTTTAAAAAAAAAAAACTAAAACTAAAACCCACTACTGCAATCACAAATGATAAGAAAATGGAAGAGAACTAGTCAAACATAACCCAACATGTCATATAAGGAGCTTTCTACCAATCTGAGATGTTTAAAGGACATGTAAAAGAAAGAAGAGAGTGAAGATAAGGATGAAGACATTAGTGTAGTGTTGGCTTATTAGTGGAGTGGGCTAAACCTAGGCTGAACAAAGACTTATGAAAAACACTTAAAGCAACAGAAAAACTTTTAGGCTGTCTTTGAGGCATGAAGAACAGGGAAGGTACAAACTTCCAGGCAGATTTCATGACGTTAACATGTAACAGAGAGAGCAAAATGACAACATTTTGACTTTGCTTTCATCTTGTCTATCAAGAATGGTCTTCATAGGGCCTTCCTGGTGGCACAAGGGATTAAGCACAGCACTGGGAAGCTGTCTGCAGCTTCTGCAGAATGAGTTCGAATTTGATCCCCTCCCGGCCAGGAGCTACCCACATGGTGCAGCAGACCTCTCCTGACTCGTCCACTGTTCCCCTCAGCAGTGTATTTCAGTCAGTCTGCCTGTTCTGTTCCCCACTCTGTCTCCAGCGAATCCTCTCACCCCCACACCTCTGGCGTGTACCCCAGTTCTTGTGTGCATAAATAAATAAATCTTTAAAAAAATGAATAATATTCATAAATGAGTTTTCCAAAGAAGAGATTTCTTCCTTAAGAAAGACATTGATAAGCAAAAGGGTAAAAGGTGGTGAGGGATGTTTAATTGTTTATGTAAGTGTCCATTTCTAGGTACATCCTATTACACCAGGGTTTCTTATTCTCAGCCCTACTGACATTTGGGGCTGAGTAACTTATAGGAAGCTCTCTTGTTGTTCCAAGATGTTTAGCAGCACCCCTAGCCTCTAACCACTGGATGCCATTAGTGTCAGCCTCATCTCTGTGACAACCAAAAAGCAGTGTCCAGACAATCCCAAATATTCCCTCAGGAACAAAAGTACAGTCTGTTGAGAACCACTATGTTCCAGAGCCCTGAAAAATTGCATGTTTTATCGCAGAATTATTATTGGCATCTTTGACTAACTATGGCATTGGGTATTGACAACCCCTATATATATATATCTAAAAGATAAATTCTGAAAATTAAAAGCAGTAAATTTCATATTGATTCCCAGCAAATGTCAATATAGTATAAAAGTATTATTAATTAGAAGAGTGAGCAATGATCTCATAGTATCTTCATATCGTTTCATTAAGAGACACTCATAGTAAACTAATTTCTTTTTTTCTTTTTCATTTTTTAATCACTGCTGAAGAGCATAAATTGGCTTCATAAAACATTTTTTTAATCTGTCAAAAATTTGTTGACAAGATAAAGAAATGCAAGCTGCCTCACAGACTGTTGGTTGCAGTGCATGTTGGTAAAGTCTTTTTGGAAAGCACTCTAGCAATATCCATAAAATTTTATACAAACAAATTCTTACACTAAGCAAAGTCACTTTTAGGAATTTGAACATGTGCTCAAAGATGCATGCCAAGGACTGAAATATTATTTGTGATAACAGAAAGTTAGTAACAGACTAAATGTGTGCAATGAAGGACTAGTTAAATAAATTGTCATCTATTCTTTCATTGATTTGACTTTAAATGTGACCAGAGGGTCAGGAAAAGTCTTAGGATATACACAGAATATATTGGAAGTCATTTGTAATTGGGAGATATTAAAAATATTTAACCAGGGCCTCCCTGGTGGCGCAATGGATTAAGTCTCAGCACTATGAAGCTATCCACAGCCACTGCACCATGAGTTCAACCCCTCTTCAGGAAGCTAACCCACATAGCGCAGCAGACCTCTCCTGTCTCACCAGCTGCTCTCCTCAACAGTGTATTTCAGTCAGTCCTCCTGTTCTGCTCCCCACTCTGTCTTTGGTGGATCCTCTCAACCCCCACACCTCTGACCTTTACCGCAGCTCTTGTATGGATGAATAAATAAATCTAAAAAAAAAAAATTTAACCACTAGCATCACATAGGCCCCAACCAATCAAGAATTTAGCCTGGAGCTGAGTTTTGAAGGCTCATCTTGTGTGAGGTATTTATTCTTTAGTTGCCTGGTTTACAAAAGATCTAGGGGGTTCCAGGCAGAGACCAAATGAAAACAGTTCCACTGGCGAAGGCAGTGAGGGAGTACAAAAGCAGTTCAGATTTTAACAATTGCCTTTCAGGAAGATGGACCAGGAACTGAGGGGTTAGGATAAGGGCAGGCAGAAAATTTCTTCCCACTGTATACCTCTTGTGGCAAATGCTCTATATTTGTTAATTCCCTTTCCAGATCTGACCTAACTTTCCTCTGCTAAGAAAACTTTCTAAATAACCTGCTCTTCCCAGGACTCCCTTGCAGGAATAGCATCCAAACTTCACCAACGAAACATTGGTTGGGTGAGATTTTCTAAAGATTGCAGGTATCCGGTCTTTCTAGGAAAGCTGCAATGGGGTTTCCAGTGCACAGTCTAGGAGCCAGGAATGGTGAAAACAGGTACATCTGCAAGACTGTGCCTGAGGTACAACTGGACATATTTCCCACCTGCAATGTTTGTGTCTGTTTCTCTGTCACTCCTAGACTCTACGAGCTCTCTAATGTCATTGATAAAACTCCTTCTGCTGAAGTCAGTTAGGACAGTCCCATGGTTGCAATAAAGATTCCGGGTTAAGGGACACTTTGTTAAAAATAAAAATTAAAATGTACACATAAAACTTTTTCAGTTCAAAAAATTGATTTTTATAAATGATTTTTTTAAGATTTATTTATGCATACAAGAACTGGGGTACAGGCCAGAGGTGTGGGGGGTAGGGGGTGAGAAGATTCACCAGAGACAGAGTGGGGAACAGAACAGGCAGACTGACTGAAATACACAGCTGAGGGGAGCAGTGGGCAAGACAGGAAAGGTTTGCAGTTCCATGTGGGTTGCTCCCTGGCCAGCCGGGGATCAAACTCGTGCTGCAGTGGCTGCAGATAGCTTCAAGTGCTGTGCTTAATCCCTTGCGCCACCAGGGAGGCCCTATAAATGATTTTTTTAAAAAAGACATGCAGGCTGGATGATGGTACAGCTCAGGGAGGACACACCTAGATAAGAAGCAAATCTGAAAGAATAAGCCTAGACAGAGATCTAGGTCCCCAAACCCCACCTTAACCTAAGTTGTGTCTCAACACTGGACGCACATCTTAAAAACACAAATGTGGACGCAAGTCGATGGCTCTCCTTCTTATAAATAATAACCAGCTAAAAATATGATGAGAGGAAATATAAAGACAACATTAAATCTCTACTGAGAGACATAAATGAAAAATGAGGTAAACAAAATGATGACAGGTAGGCAGATTAGACATTACAAAGATGTTATTTCTCTCTAACTTAAAATCTCATAGGCTATTATAAGAACTTGATTAAATGTTATACTAAAATTCATCTGTAAATAAATAATACATGATTGTATCTGGGGAAACCCAGAAGGGGAAGAAAAGAATGACAAGGATTAATCCTTCCAGGTATTAAGACATATTGTTAAATAAAGTTATGTTAAAAGTAGGGATTGAAGAAAAATTAGATACAAACGTCACTAGAATAGAAGAGATATTAGAGATTCTAATACAAATTTAGCCTGTGATAAAGATGTTAGTTCAAGTTAGCAGGGAAAAAAAGAATAATTCTTAAATAAATCATTGAATCAACTGAATAAACAATTAAAGGAAAAAATTAAAAGCTGATTCCCAGCCTCACCCCTTGGCTCAAAATCAATTTCACATACAGTGAAGATTTTTAAATTCTGAGAGAAAGTATGAATGAATCTATGTATAATTAATTTATATATAATAAATGAAGCAGAAATCCTTTCTAAGCAAACATAAAACCTGGAAGCCATGAAAAAAGATATATTTAAATTGAGTACAAAAATATGTTATTTTCTGTGTAATTTAAAAAGAAAACATAAAAATCAAGAAAATTGACACAAACTAGGGAGAAATACTTGTTATATATTAAACAAACTAAAAGCTCATTTGCCAAATTTATTATGAGGGTATAAAAATAGCAACTCAAAAGAAAAATATGGGCATAAGAAATGAAAACACCAATTTCTGTAAAGAGAAAGATAATAGGCTAATAAACATTTAGAAGTGCTCAACCGTGCTCATACTAATTAAATAGAAATCAAAAGGACAAAATATTTTCACTTGTCATATTATCCAAGTGAAAAGTATGGTAGAGAATCATCAGTTTTGGATAGGATGGGGACATACCCACACCCTCACATACTCTGCGAGTAGAGGAACAGCAACACTAAAATAAAATACATATATATCAAGGGCAGACCGGGCATGCAGGGGAGCGCGTCCCCGGCACCGGCATTTTGCAGCAGGGACCTTTCTTGCTGGAGACTGTGTGAACCCAGCAGAAGGCTCACCGAGGAGACAGAGGTAAGCTGGGAGGCTTGCCCATGCCGGGCACCTTCTAGCCTGCAGTTCCAGCCCAGAAGGGAGCAGCACCCATCACTGGGGCAGACCGGGCGTGCAGGGGAGCATGTTCCCGCATCGCCATTTTGCAGCAGGGACCTTTCTTTGCTGGAGACTTGTGAACCCAGCAGAAGTTCCCCAGAGGAGCCAGTGGTGGGCTGGGAAGGTCGCCCAAGATGCCGGCCAGTACCAGCAACACAGTGTCACAAGGAATATGACAAATTAGAAAACAGGCAGTAGGGAGTAGAAAAACCACATGCAACCCAGCAACTCCTCAGCAAAAAAGCACACCGCAAAAAGAAAACCATCTACCAGATTGCAACGACAGTAACTTGGAAGAACTTCTGAGCCTTCCAGATAGAGAATTTAAAATTGCTGTGATTAAAAAACTGACAGAAGTCATAAAGGAAAACAATGATAAGGGGAAAATAATTAATGACCAGAAGAATGAAATTGAGTCCCTAAAGAGGGAAGTAAAAGAAATGCAGGAGATCAAAGAACTAATGGAGACGCTAAAGAGCTCTGGGAAAAGCAATGAAAGCAGAATAGATGAAATGGAAGAACGAATAAGTACTCTTGAAGACACAGAAATAAAAAGAACTAAAACAGAAAAGGAAGGAGAAGTACAAAGGAAAAAGACTGAAGAAAGACTTCGGGAACTATCTGACTCCATGAGGAAAGGAAATATAAGAGTTATAGGAATACCAGAAGGAGAGGAGAGAGATGTAGGAACCGAGAAAATATTCATGGATATAATTGAAGAGAACTTCCCAAACGCGAAGAAGGAGCTGAAAATTGATATACAAGAAGCAAGAAGAACACCAAACTTCCTTGACGAAAGTAAAAATACAGCAAGACACATAATAGTAAAGCTCCCAAGAATCCAAGACAAGGAAAAAATAATGAAACTAACAAGAGGGAAGAAACAGATAACATTCAAAGGGAAACCAATCAGACTGACATCAGACTTCTCTGAAGAAACACTACGGGCAAGGAGAGAGTGGAGGGACATAGTCAACAGACTCCAAGAAAACAGATGCCAACCAAGAATACTCTATGCCGCAAAGCTCTCCTTCCTCTTTGAAGAAAGAATAAGGACCTTCCCAGACAAACAGAAACTCTGGAATTTTATTATGACTAAACCCCCACTCCAAAAAATACTACAAGGAGTCCTAAAGCCAGAACCTCAGAGGGATGAATAACAACAAAAGAAGGCCAAAGAAAGTTATTAAAAGAATAAATAAATAAAATTAAAGGAAAGACAAACACAATGGCAAATACAGATGCTAACATATCAATACTAACTCTAAATGTAAATGAACTAAACTCTTCAATAAAAAGACACAGAGTTGCAGGCTGGATTAAGAAACAAAACCCAACCTTTTGCTGTCTCCAGGAATCACATTTAGCTGCAAAAGATAAAAATAGACTCAAAGTTAAAGGATGGAAAACAATTCTACAAGCAAATGGACCAAAAAAGAAGGCAGGAACAGCTATACTCATATCAGATAAAACAGATTTCAAACTTAAAAAGATAAAAAGAGACCCCAGTGGTCATTACATTATGATCAAGGGGACAATACTTCAAGAAGAAATAACACTCATTAACATATATTCACCAAACGAAGGAGCACCAAAATATATCAGACAACTATTGGCGTCTCTGAAAACAGACATCAGAGAAAACACATACATAGTGGGAGACTTCAACACACAACTATCAACAATGGATAGATCAACAAGACAAAAAATAAGTAAAGACACTAAAGCTCTAAATAAGGATCTAGAGTGCTTGGGCTTAACAGACATATATAGAACACTAAACCCAAAAAAATCTGAGTATACATTTTTCTCAAGCGCACACGGATCATTCTCTAGGATCGATCATATACTGGGGCACAAGACAAACATCAACAGATACACCAAGATTGAAATCATACCAACCATCTTTTCTGACCATGAAGGCATCAAACTAGAAATAAACCATAAAAAGAAGGCAAGGTACTCTCCTACCTCGTGGAGATTGAAACCCACACTACTGGAAGTCCACTGGACTAACGAGGAGATAAAAGAAGAAATTAAAAAATTCTTTGAATTGAATGACAAGGAGGACACCAATTTCCTAAATGTATGGGATGCAGCAAAAGCAGTAATAAGAGGAAAATATAGAGCAATAGATGCTCACATCAAGAAACAAGAAAGAACTCAAAGAAACAACCTAATCTCGAAGCTCAAAGATCTAGAAAAAGAACAACAAAAAAACCCCAAAACCAGTAGAAGAAAAGAAATAATAAAAACCAAAGCAGAAATAAATGAAATCGAAACTAAAAAAAAAATCCAAAAGATAAATGTAACTAAGAGCTGGTTCTTCGAAAAAATCAATAAAATAGATAAACCCCTAGCCAGGCTCACAAGGGCAAAAAGGGAGAAAGTACAAATAAATAGGATAATAAATGAAAGAGGAGAAATCACAATGGACACAGCAGAAATCAAAAGAATAATTAATAACTACTATGAACAGTTATATGGAAACAAGTTCAACAATCTAGAGGAGATGGACAAATTCCTACAACTCTACAATCACCCAAAGCTAGATAAAGAAGAAATAGAACACCTAAACAGACCAATTACAATTAGCGAAATTGAAATGGTAATCAAAAACCTCCCCAAAAACAAAAGCCCAGGACCTGATGGATTTACAAATGAATTCTACCAAACATTCAGAGACGAATTGGTGCCTATCCTTCACAAACTCTTCCAAAAAATTGAGAAGGAAGGTATAATACCTAACACGTTCTATGAAGCCAACATTACACTAATACCAAAACCGAACAAGGACAACACAAAAAAAGAAAACTATAGGCCAATCCCCCTAATGAACACTGATGCAAAAATCCTCAATAAAATTTTAGCTATCAGAATCCAACAGTGTATCCATAAGGTAATTCACCACGACCAAGTAGGATTCATTCCAGGGACACAAGGATGGTTCAACATCCGAAAATCAATCAACGTTATCCAACACATCAACAAAAAGGAATATAAAAACCATATGATAATATCAATAGATGCCAAGAAAGCTTTTGACAAAGTGCAACACCCATTCACGATAAAAGCCCTTGAAATTCTTGGGATACAAGGAACTTACCTCAACATCATAAAGGCCATATACGACAAGCCAACAGCCAGTATTATTCTCAGTGGCGAAAAGCTGAAAGCATTTCCATTAAGATCTGGAACAAGACAAGGATGTCCACTCTCACCACTGCTTTTCAATATAATACTGGAAGTCCTAGCCAGAACAATAAGACAAGAGAAAGACATACAAGGAATCCAAATAGGAAAAGAAGTCAAACTATCACTATTTGCAGATGATATGATAATATACATAGAGAACCCCAAAAACTCCATAGAAAAACTAATTGAACTCATCAATCAGTTCAGCAAAGTGGCAGGATACAAAATCAACATGCAAAAGTCAGAAGCCTTCCTATACACTAACAATAAATCTGAAGAAGAAGAAATGAAAAAAACCATCCCCTTTATTATCGAAACAAAAAAAAATCAAATACTTGGGAATAAATCTAACAAAAGAGGTAAAGGACCTTTACAAAGAAAACTATAAAACACTGTTAAAAGAAATAGAAGAAGATACAAAGAAATGGAAAGACATCCCCTGCTCATGGATTGGAAGAATAAACATTATTAAAATGGCCATCCTACCAAAAGCAATATACCGATTCAATGCTATTCCAATCAAAATTTCAATGTTATTCTTCAAAGAAATAGAACAATTATTGATGAAATTCATATGGAATCACCAAAAACCCCGAATAGCCAAAGCTCTCCTGAAAAAAAAAAGAAGGGAATGGAGGCATCAGACTCCCAGACTTCAAACTATACTACAAAGCCATAATCATCAAAACTGCATGGTATTGGAACTAGAACAGACACACAGACCAATGGAATCGAATAGAAAATCCAGAAATAAACCCACAGATTTATGGTCAACTAATATTTGACAAAGGAGCAAAGAATATGCATTGGAGCAAATAAATGGTGCTGGGAAAACTGGGCCACTACATGCAAAAGAATGAAGCTTGACTACTACCTCACACCATACACAAAAACCAACTCAAAATGGATTAAAGAACTAGACATAAAACCTGAAACCATAAAATACATAGAAGGAAATATAGGCGAAACACTACATGATTTGCACATCAAAGACATCTTTACAGACACATCACCCAAAGCAGTGATAGTGAAGGCAAAGATAAACAGCTGGGACTACATCAAATTAAAGAGCTTCTGCACAGCAAAAGAGACAATAACAAAAACAAAGAGAAACCCCACCAACTGGGAGAACATTTTTGCACACAACACTAATGATAAAGGATTGATCACAAAAATCTGCAAAGAGCTGATGAGACTCAGCAACAACAAAGAAAATAATCCAGTCAAAAAATGGGCAGAAGAGCTAAAAAGAAACTTCTCTGAAGAGGAAATGCAAATGGCCAACAGGCATCTGAAAAAATGTTCAACATCACTTGTAATCAGGGAAATGCAAATCAAAACTACCATGAGATACCATCTAACACCAGTGAGAATGGCACATATTAAAAAAACTAGCAACAGCAAATGTTGGCGAGGTTGTGGAGAAAAAGGAACTCTTCTGCACTGTTGGTGGGAGTGCAAACTGGTCCAACCACTATGGAGAGCTGTGTGGAGATTTCTGGACCTACTAAACATAGAGCTTCCATATGATCCAGCAATTCCACTCCTAGGTATTTACCCAAAGGACACAGAAACATCAATTCCAAAGAACACCTGCACCCCTATGTTTATAGCAGCACTATTTACAATAGCTAAGCTTTGGAAACAGCCCAAATGCCCAAAAATAGATGACTGGATCAAGAAGATGTGGTACATATACACCATGGAATATTACTCAGCATTCAAAAAAGATAAACACATGCAATTTGCAGCAACATGGATGGCGCTGGAAGGGATCATGCTCAGCGAAATAAGCCAGAAAGAAAAAGAAAAATACCGGATGGTCTCACTCACAGCAGGAATCTAGAAAACTTAAATAAGGGACCAGGAAAATGAATAAGTATAAGAAAGTGAAAATCAAAATCAACAAAAATCTATGAACCAGAGACACTTTGGGGGGTTGGTGGAGGGAGGGGAGGGATTGGGGTCAAAATGGGGGGGTTGAAATTGTATGGGGAATATAAAAATAAAATTTATTATAAAAAAATACATATATATCAAAATAAAATGTGTCTATATCATCACAGATGAACTAAAGTAGGCTAAATTCCTATGTAGTAAAACATGATTCTTAAATAAATCATTGAATCAACTGAATAAACAGAGGAAAAAATTAAAAGCTAAAGGAATGAAATGAAAAAAATGAAAAATTTGAAATTTTTCAAATGAAATGAAAAAATTAAAATTTAAAGGAATGAAATAGTCTGTATGGATTGCTATACAACAATCTAAATATAACTGTACTATTTAAATGAATAATGCAAGAGCAGAATTCATAGATATTGCACAAGCAACCAGGAGTGCCTATCACCTATTATTTGACTCTTAAAACCAGGATATCTTCATTATTCATATTGGAAACTGCTGAATCTAACAGAGAAGAAAGTTAATGCTGAAAATTCCCACAGAAACATGCCCTACTAGCTCTAGCACTAGACAAAGACAGACCCTGGTTTGTCTTCTGGAAAATAACAGAGAAGTCAGTTTTATTTCTTCCTCTCCATTTAGCCTCACCTTCAAAAATACACACGATAGGAAACACCATGAGGACAGAACCTTTATTTGGTTCCATAGCACTGGTACACAAGTCATCCAGAATAAGTAAATAAATTCCAAAGTGGCTAGAGTGGACCCAATGCAGCCCTTTTGGAAATCTTACCCCTCGATCATTCTGCAGGTTCTCAATGGGCTAATCCAGGGTCTCTGCATTGATACCATGGCCATAAATTTCATGAACTGAAACCAGGTAATTCATTTATCTAGCTAATTGTACACTTCCATCCTAATTCTCTACCCTATATGCATATAAATAGAGGTGATAAATGCTTGTACTGTGTAATTGAAGCAATGCTATTCAAAGTACAGGTCAGAAATGAGATTGCACCAGAATGTAAATCAATTATGGCACCCATCATCTAGAAAGTCTTGCTACAAAGTCTTAGGGCGTGGATGATTTATATTCTGGAACAAATTTCTCATCTCCTTTCATGGACCAGTAACAGACACTGAGAACTGCTGATCACACTTTAAATAGTGTTAGATATAAAAGTAAGACCTTTATTATGTGTTCAACTACGAGTATATGAAGGTCTTTCTTGTGCTAAACATTGTATTCTCCATTAAATCTATTTCAACATTGATAGAGGGTCCTGAAGCAGCACAAGCATGCTGGGAAGGTGGTAAGGATAATGAAGAGGAGGGGAAAATGCCAAATAAAATTGCCTTACAATTTTGCACAAAGGACCTCAAAATCATTTCTCAAACCCTGGAAATTAGTGATTAAATTGGTAGCAGATTACTGGCTGTGTCCCAGTCAGCAATAATGTAGTTAAAAACAGTAATTAATCATGTGAAAATCAGGTGCAACAGCTAATAGTCCTGTTCACTTTTTAAAATTCTCTAGTCTCAATTATCTGTCACTTCCCATTAGATTTGCAACTACACTAAATTCAGGAGTTCCATCCCACAGTAACATTTCACTTAAAACCCAGTATCCAAACGAGAATCAGAAAATCACGCTTTCTGAGTCCCTAGACTAACATTCCCATGAGTCAATGATCCATAAATAAACACTGTTTTTAAGACTTCATTACAAAGTACATAGTCTCTTCAGGCAAGATTGGGTTGCCAACTTCTTAACTTTTAATTCTTTCTATTCCAAAGAAAAAGAAGAAATATGCAAACAGAAATTCTTAAGGAACTCCCATCCTTCCATAGCTGTGGTCTTCCTCTAAATCTTATAGAAAATAAAACTCCACAATTAAAAAAATTTAATACAAGCAGTATATATTCTTTTAAAATTCACAATCTTAGACCTCACCTCCTGCAAATCATATTGGTATTTCTACTCCACTTTGATTTTTCTGGACCAATCATTACCACCAAAAAAACAAATAGTTTTACTTAACACCAATTCCTTAGCTCTTTTCCTCCAATATATTCTATTTCTACAACCACAGTTCTCAAATTCAACACCAACAACATAAAAATTTTGTGTCTTCCCAGACTACCACTCTAGCCATGCCCTATTCTAGCCTCATGTTTCCCTAAGCAGAAAATCCCAAGCTGGAGTTCTGCTCTTAAGTCTGCTCTTTATCCTTTTTCTTTCCATTCTATTGCCTACAGATGTTCTGCAATCTAATTTCCCAAACTATTATAACTACTTAGTCCTTCCTAAATCTATACTTCTTTTGTTACAGTTGGATCATAAAATTCAAATAAATCAGAATGCATAGATGGTCTTTGAACACAAGTTATTTATAAATTCTATTGTTCTAAAGTAATATGGTCAATAATACAATCTGCTGATCTCAGGGAGAGGTGAAGTATTTTCAACTCTGACATGCTGCTCCGCTGATATCTATAAAAGTTCATATGTGGAAATCTTACAAACAGAGGTGATTCTGTCCTTCCAAACTCTTAGTATATTGCTACCAAAGTGCCTGATAACAATGTTTTCTAAATCAGAGACAATCGATAAATATTTCATTTGGTAGACAAGTAATTTTACAATGCCTCAAAAGAAAAACAGCAAAAATCCATCTTCTTAAAAATCACAACTTTTGCCTTCAACCCATTTTCTCTAATCCAACAAGTCCAAATGGAAAAATAGAATTTAAAGAAATGATCTTAAAAATAAACACACACAAAGATATTTACTTTTACATAACGCCTAGATGTTCAATGATTAATATTACTATATCCATTCACATGGAAGATCTTACACACAATTTAAAATAATATCTATGTAGAATATTTTTATTAAAAGTTAAAAAATAATAAGACTCCGAATTTCATCTGCAGTATTATTGCAATTATTTTAAATTCATGCAGAGGAAAAAAGACTAGAAGGAAATACAACAATGATATTACAAGTAATTTTTTTTACGCTTTCAAAATTCTGACAATGAATCTGTGTTATTTTTAAGATGAAAAGTAAATGTTTTACTATAAAAACCCCAATATTTTACTCAAATAAGAAGGAACACACAGACTATGTATAGGAAATAACAAATGGATATAACTGTGTCTTTACTGTCTGTATTAAGGGTTTCCCATCTAACAAATTTCTCCTATGCTGTTACTCAGGTAACTTTTTATAGTGGGTAATGAAATTTTAATAGCATGACCAAACATGCCATTCAAATTTGATTGTTGCCATCCACATTTCCCAATTACAATTATTCTCAATATTTCAATCTGTCTAATTTGAATTTACATATTTCCCATTGTTTTACTTTAAGCAAATCGTTGGATCTCATATATCGTCAGAGATGTAAGTCATTTTTAGTGGTGTTTATCAGAGACTTAACATCCCTAAAGTCGATGAATTTCCTGATGCCTAATCTAAATGCCTTCCTGTTTCTATCTGAACTTATTCCTTCAAGATCTGTCCTCAGTGCAACCAAGACTAACTACTGGAAGTAAATCAGAACCCATCAGTTAATGACCTTCTCTTTACATGATTATTACATACCATATTCACCCCATATAGCATGATTTTCACTTGATTACAAATGGGACTAAAACAATTTCAGAAGATTCCTCAACCTCCTACCATTACTTTCAATTGCAAAACAAATATGAAAATAAAAAAAAGTTTTTGCCATGATCTCACTTAAAAGAATCATTTACTATGAATAAGCTTTTGGTTGGAAATTAAATCCCTTCGAACATTTTCTATCTTTACTTCCTTTTGCGACAGCCCTATGCCAACGCACAAGCATACAGGCCATATCTTATCTTTTCCTGCACAGTATCCCAATTGGCTTTTTATAGCCAGAAACTCTCTGAATGCAAAGCACGACCTTGGCTACTAGTTTCTCCTGGCACTAGTTGGAAAGTTATTTTTAACTTTAAAATTAGCATGAAAGCCTACATTTCTCATCATAACTAGTCAAAACATTCCCATTTTATATAATAATGTGATGTTCTTTAATTCAGAATGAAACCCCACATTTTAAGCCTACAATATGTAACTAAAGCAGAGCAATTCAACACAGAAAAAAGAATGTACTGAAGTCAACTCTTCTCTTTATAAACTTGACTCTTACCTTTCTGTAGCTTCCTAAAAAGTAAATGGGCTTAAAATTCAGTTCCTGTAGGGGGATTTTCCAAAAAGAGCTTTGGGGAAAAAACAAAACAAAGCAAAAGAAAAACAGACTTCTTGATTAGTCACAGAGTTACAGACTACAAAATTGAGAGCCAGTGACAGTGGGGCAGTCACTTTAGCTGAGTGTCGTTTACCCAGGATAAGAAAGAAAGGGGAGGTTACAAGCCAGGGTGGGTGGTATCTAATCCTGAGCCGCTAGTCACTGACCTCACTGACAACTTGTTACTGAAAATACTTCGCTGAAAAAGGCCAGGCACATACTTTGCCTAGAGATCTACAAACATAGCTGGCAGGAAGCTCTGAATAAGTTAGATTTTCATTTCTCTAGTCCCTTTCCAAAATAAGGACTTCTTACATCTAATTAAAGCTGACTGTTACAATTATTGAGTGAAAAAATGATAAAACAGTGATAATAAAAGTTCAGGAAATCCATACGTTAAAAGATCAACTCTGTAATATTCAGAGTCTTCAGTACTACAGGATGATATGTCCCATCTGAAATAGTGTTTTCCTCTAAAATCTATCCTGTCTCATGCCCTTGCATCAAGTATCCAACTTACTGCTTCCAGAAGTTATGTAGCAGCACATAATTATTAGTAAGGAAAGTAAAGCTGTATCAAAAACTCAACAAATGGAACTATTATTAAAGTCACCAAAAAAAGATGTCTCCAACGAATTTTTTTAACATATGGCTATGCTTTTCTATATTTCCTCTTCCTTTTTTTTATATCCTTCCCTTAACATCTCAGTATTCACTGGAACAATCTTGTATACCCCTGCCTTCTGCTTTATCATGTCATCAAATCCTTGACACCCTGCTTGAACTGCGTTTCTTAGACATTATCACTTTTGTGACTTTCTTCCAATCGCTTCTAAAACATTAAATGGTAACTGCCCCGAAAACAGAACTACTCATTTGAGTATTGGCATTCCTGTTCTTGAAAGGATAAATTCAAAATAAAGAGAAGGCATTTGTGTATTAGTTTCACAAACTCTCTTGGAATAAATACTTGAAAGTCAAGAGGAAAGAAAGACAGGGTCTAGGGATTGTCAGAGAGAACTATAAAAGAGATTTTATTTTATGTAATTTCTAGAGAAATGTGAGAAATAGCTATAGTTTATGTAGCTTCCTTTTACATGTAAGTAATTGACATTATATTTCTCCAAAGTTTTTTAGTACCATGCTGTTCTCCCCAGATTTTTTCGAAGCAGATTTTTCCCCCTGGAGAATCTAGGAATAGCCTCTTTTCACAGTGAAGACAAAGAGTAAGTTTTATGTCTCTCAATCCATCTTTTCTTGAATAAAGAAATCACTTGACACTTGCAAAATAGAAGTTTTTGCTTTAGAACTTTAATAATGAATGTTTTCTAAACCCAGACTGTTGAATGGAGCCCAGGATAAGATATCCAAATTCTATTATAAGCCAGTCTCCCCCACTGTAAAACCACAAATAAGTTTCCTACCTGCTCTGCACTCTCCCATCCATCTGCAAAATGGAAGTGAAAACCGCTGTTCTTCCTAATTTTTATGGAATATGTGAATTAAATGGAAAAAAACTAAAGTGCTTTAAATTACACTGAATTCCAGAGATGCAATACAGAAGCAATATTGTTACTTATTGTCAAAACAATTAAATACTGAAAATATCTGAAATGCAATTTTTAAGAGTTTTATGGAATTTGTTTCTTTGAATCCCCAAATAATGTCTGCAGAGCTCCAAAAAAGGTTTTAGCTGAAGTATTTCCCAATAGAACCACAAGAGGTCCTCTTCCTAGCAATTCCAATCACGTGGGACTTCATGAGCACTGGCCACATAGTCCTCTGAATTTACATGGGTTGGTTGACAGAAAACACAGATTACCTGTGTCAAATTTCCAAGGATTACTATAGAAAACCAAACAAAACCAGAAAATTCTGGATTTCTCTGGGTGATCACTGAAGCTTGCTGAACACTAAAAGTTCCTGTGAACTACATAGTTGCTGTATTCTGCACCCTGGCTCCCTTCCAGTTTTCACACTAATTCCTTCTTGTCACCTTGCCCAGTCTTGTTCAGTATTTATTCTCCTTCCCTATTTACTTGTTTCCTTTATTTATATGTCTCAAACTTTAAAATTTTGGCTCACATTCCTCTTGCAAGCAAACAAAGGTTAACAGTAGTAGACCTGGAAAAAGTAAAAGGAAACAGAAAGACAATAAATCAGGGCCATTAAGAGTAATCCTTCTGCAGTAATCAAAACTGTCATTGGCTCTTGATGTCTGGGCTATCCTCGGTCACTCAACCAGACATTCTGAGAAGCCCCTTGATGTTGTGAACATAGTATAAGTTATCTTTTATGCTAGGAGTACACTTCTGAATCTTTGGGTAAGCTTTAAAGAAAGTGTCTTGGTGGTTGAGTCACTATTGAATTGGAAAGCTTTTTTTTTTAAGATTTATTTATTTATGCATACAAGAACTGGGGTACAGGCCAGAGGTGTGGGGGGTGAGAGGACTCACCAGAGACAAAGTGGGGAACAGAACAGGCAGATTGACTGAAATACACTGCTGAGAGAAGCAGCAGGCAAGTCAGGAGAGGTCTGCTGTGCCCTCTGGGTCAGCTCCCTGGCCGGGGATTGAACTCATGCTGCAGTGGCTGCGGATAGCTTCATAGGCTGCGTCTTAACCCCTTGCACCACCAGAGAGGCCTATGAATTGGAAAACTTCTAATTACTTTCTGAAACTATAAAAATCTCAATGAAATCTCAAAATGAAATTTCTTATTGGAAAGAGATTGAATTGAGGGGGCAGGGGGAGGTGAAAAGGAAATGTAAACAATTATCTTGGATATCCTTAAGAAATATTCTTAATTTGATAGCTGTCAGAAAAGATATCATTTTGTTTTTTAAAATTGCATTTTTTATTGGGGTGACATTAGCTTACAATACTGTACACGATTTAGAGTTACAGGTTCACACATATTCAAATGTGTATTACCACATAACACGCTGACAATCAAAGCCCTCATAAACCTCCACTATAGTCCACTGGACCCCACTTTGCTCCCTGTCCACCTCCAAGAATTTCATATCTACAATTATATTTTTTTTGTTTGGTTTTGTCTGTGTCTTTGTTTTGCTTCTCTAAATCCCACGTATGAGTGACATCAGCCAGTATTAGTCTTCCTCCTTCAAACTTATTTCACTTAGCATGATCCCCAATTTTCTTGTAGTATTATTTTCTAATCATTAACTTAGAGTCTGTATTTATCATTGGAGCTTAAATGGAAACAAAAGAAAGTTGGGTTTTGTTATCTAATCCAACCAGTCACTCATGCTTTTGACTGGTGAATCAGTCCTTTTGTGTTAAGGGTGATTGTTGGTATTGAGGGCTTACAACTGGTAATTCTGTCTTTAATTTACTGTTTCTCAATCAATTTTTTGTGACTTTCTTTAATTTAGGGGAGCTCCTTTCAACCTTTCTTGTAGTACTCTAGTTTGACAAATTTATTCAGCTTTTGTTTCCCTGGGAAGACCTTTATTACCCCCTCACATCTGAGAGTTTTGTTGGAAATAGTATTCTTGGCTGGCAATTTTTACCTTTTTTTAAGCTATTTAACTTAATCTAATTTTATTAATCACTATTTTAAGAAATTGATGTTTAAAGTAATTAATAATGCTTAAGTTTTTCAACATTATTTCTATTTTTTAATTGAGGTAACATTGGCTTATAACATTTTAAGTGATTCAGAGGTATAGGTTCACACCTCTTCACATGTAAGTTATCACACCACACCCACCACCAAGTCACCCATAGTCATACACCATAGTCCATTGGCCCCTCCCCCATGTGGTAGTTTTAGCCTTTTTGATTGTTGAATAGTATTCCATTGTATATACATACCACATCTTCTTGATCCAGTCATCTATTTTTGGGTATTGGTTAGTTTCACTTTTTTTGCATGTGGATGTCCAAGCTTCTCAACATCATGTGTTTAAGAGGACTGCCTTCCTCCATTTCATGATTATGACACCTTTGTCAAAAATCAATTTTCCAAGTTTACATGGGTTTTTTTCTGGGCTCTCAATTCTATTACATTGGTCAGTGTTTCTGTTTTTGTTCTGATACTACACATTTTTCTATTACTATCAATGTTTATTTCGTACAGTTTGAAATTAAGTAGTGTGAAACTGCCATTTTTTTCCTCAAGACTATTTTGGCTATTCAGTGCATTTTTTCATTCCATTAAAAATTTAGAGCTGTTTGTTCTATTTCCTTAAAAAATATCATTGGGATTTTGATAGGTGTGTATTGAATCTATAAATTATTTTAGGCAATGTGGTCATTTAACAATGTTTATTTTTCCACTTGATGAACCAACGATATCTTCACACTTCCTAGTTTCTTCTGTCACCTCTGACAATATCTTATAGTTTTCAGCGTATAGATCTTTCACATTAATTTGTTTAGTCCAAGGCATTTATTTCATCCTTTTTGATTTGATTGTAAACAGAATTATTTTCTTTAATTTCTTTCTTCTACTTCATTGTTCACATAGAAAAATGAGATTTTTGTGTATTACTTTGTGTCCTTTCTCTTTACTGTATTATTTTATTATTTTTAGTAGATTTTTGGTAGTATCTTTTAGAATTTCTAAGTATGTCATCATATCATCTGTGAATACTAATATTTACACTTCTTTTCCATTTTGGATTCCTTTTATTTCTCTTCCTTGATTAGGATTTCAGCATTGAATACTACATTGAACAGTAATGGTGAAAGGGGACATCTTTTTCTTGTTCCTGAGCTTAAGGGGAATGTTTTCTGTGTTTGAACTGCTAGGATTTCATGGAGTTTTTTTCAAATTTGTTATTCTAAAATCATTGCCTGTTAGGTTCTCAAAATCTTGTTCTTGGCATAGGTCTCCAGACTTCATTTCTTCTTTTTCAACTTTTCCACCTTTTGTACAGATGTTCTTGCTTCCTAAGCATGTGTATTGCCTTGTTTGTTCTTCCTGTTAGGGTCTATGGGTTTAATTTTGTGTTTTTCTTGTTTGTTTAACTAGGCAGCAGGTAAAGTAGGGAGGGGAAGCTAAAGTCCCAGAATTCAGTCTCAGGTGGGAGAGAGGGCTACGCCAAGCAGGTATTTACTCTGTGACTTCTCTTATTTCAGAGTAAGTTCTGATCACTACTTCAAGGAGCCCAAACTCCAACACCCTGCCTCCTCACCACTCTGCTCCATGGCATGGGGCTAACATGCACAGGGGGCAGGAAGCATATGGTGATGAGCAAGCAAGAGGTATCTCCATATGATCTTCCAGGAGAGAGAGGGGAAGGGTCTCTGCCACACCTCAATCAGCAGTCCCCACATCCATGAGTGTGATGGCCTGCACTCCCTCCTCACTAAAGAGATTTACCATGCCTGGTTTGGCCCAGTTCCCAGCCTGTTCAGCAAATAACCAGGGACAATGCAAAATCTTTTTTTTTTTTTTTTAGTTTTTTTTTTTTTAATAGAGGCATGTTTTATTTATTTATTTGTTTGTTTGTTTGTTTGTTTATACATGCACTGGGTACAGTCAGAAGCGCGGGAGGGTGAGAGAATTCACCAGAACCAGAGCGGAGAGCAGAGCAGACAGAAGGACCGAAGTACACTGCTGAGGGGAACAACGGGCGGCAGGAGAGGTCTGTGCGCCATGTGGGACCCTCCCCTGGTGGCCGGGGAGCAGCCAGGGATCGAACCGACGCCGCAGAGGCCGCGGGCAGCTTCGCAACCCACCGCTCAACCGCTGCGCCACCGGGGAGGCCCTAATGCAAAATCTTCATGGGACAGTTCCCTGTCACTGGGAACTGAGATTTTCCATAATTTTTTCCTTTTTTTAATTGTGCTTAGGGTAGAAGCTTATCGAAGTCTCCCTATTATACCAAGCTGTGGGTGGAATTCCCAAATTTGTATCCCCAATCTAAACCTCTCATGAACCCCAGAGGCATACATTCAATGGCCTACTCATTTGGATAGCATTTCAAACTTAAAATGTCCAAAAAGAGAAGTTCTTGATTTTGTCTCTCAAACCTATTTCTGTCATTCAGAAATAGGTTTGTAATAGTCTAGTAATTGGCACGATTACCTAATTGCTTAAGCCAAAACCTAGGAATCATCCATCACTCATTCTTTTCCCTTGCAATCAAGAATTTCCATTAATTCTTCTTCCAAAAGTTATCTCTAGGGCCTCCCTGGTGGCAGAAGGGGTTAAGCACAGCTCTGAAATTATACACAGCCTCTGCAACATGAGTCCGATCCCGGCCGACCAAGGAGCTACCCACATGGCACAGCAGACCTCTCCAGTCTCGCCCACTGCTCCCCTCAGCAGTGTATTTCAGTCAATCTGACTGTTCTGTTCCCCACTCTGCCTCTGGTGGATTCTCTCACCCCCTACACCTCTGGCCTGTACCCCAGTTCTTGTATGCATAAATAATCTTTTTTAAAAAGTTATCTTATATACATCCACTTTTTTCTATATCCCTATCCCAACTATTTACAGTTGCAACTATTCCTTTGCCATACATTCTCTATATAATATCTAAATGATCTGTCAGCACACAGCCTGGCTAAGCTTACTCTTCTGCTTAAAAGCATTCAATGTTTTCTTATGACTCATAACAGAAAATCCAAATTCCTTACGAAATCAACAAGGTTCTTCATCATCTGGCTCCTGTCAACCTCTACCATCTTGATTCATAGCATTTGTCCCTCTAGTTCATTGACTTCAATTATAGTTTTTGTTTATAAAATACCGGTTTATTCCCTTAGGGCCATTGCACTTGCTGTTCTTTTACTAAAATAATTTTCTCCCAGCTATTTACATGTCTGCCTCATCTCATCCTTGATATAATCTTTCACCTTCTAAGAGAGGTATTACTTGATTACCTTATCTCACTGCTCCCAGTCACTTATCACAACCTTGCAAGTTTATTTATTTGTTAACCTGTCTTCACCATTGCAATGAAAGCTAGGGGCAGTGGCAATATCCATAACAGCATGGCACCTGAAAATTAACTATAATTCATGGTAAAGTATCATAAGCTATGGGATTTCAAAGGAACAAAGACAGCTTTAGGTGAAGTGAGTAATCTAGGAAAATTTCCTAGATGAAGTTACATTTGCCTTGATGTAGTAATGAAAGATGTCAACAGCAGAATATAATGGTGTTCTATTAATTTTATCTCTCAATTATCTTTCAAATCCATTGCTTCTCCATCTTTACAGCTACTATTCTGGTATAAACTACAGTTGTCTCATTTATTGTTTTTATATATCATATTTATCACCTAACTTCTCTCTCTGCCTCTATTTAATTTTGTATAAACCCAAATACAGCATTTAAATGCTAGTCGGGGTGTACTTGGCATTAAAATTAAAAATATCAACTCTCTCAGAACTACCAAAATTGATACATTAACCTTATAGTCTTGGTGATAACAAAGGTTCTAAAATGAATGCTTTTCTCATTAATTTTTCTCATTTAATTTTCTCATAGCACTATGTCTCAACTTTGACAGTCCATCTTGCTGCTAGTCAATAACCTTAACCAGCACAGTAATTAAAGTCAATCATGTCTGCTTTAGTTCATTGATTACACTTACTTCTTTTTCAACTTCTTAATGAAAATTCCCAGCACAGACCTCTGGGTGACATTTCTTTAATTAATTAACCACCCTATCAGTTCACTGAATATATTAATAAACCAGAGCATCTTGTATTGATAGTCTTAGAAAACAACTTGCTCTTGAGGTTTTGGAAATCAGTTATTTTCATGGTTACAGAACACCTGGAATGAAATTGACATTGTCATTGAACCTGAATTTTTGTCTCAAATTATTTAAATAATAGATGTTACATTACTTCTAAATGATTAACACAAGTTTAATTGATTCAGCTTTAAAATGTCAAAAAAAATTGACTCTGTCACACTAAGCTCAAAAGCAAGCGCTAAGTGATGTAAATAACAAGTAAAGGAGCATCTAAACTAAAGTACTCAGCAAGGGGTGTTGTAATATCAATATTATTTAAAAGGTTGGATCACTTTTGTTTTCCTAAGAGTGAAAATTTAAAATTACATTTTAAACAAATTATCTCTGTTTTAAGAAAGCAAATATAGTGGATTTTCAGCTCATACAAATGTAAATCAAGACTCATCTAAATGTGATAAAGAAAATGACTATTACTGTTTTACACAGAGAAATTTAGTAATATATTTCTCTAAAGAATTTTATTGCTTCTTTATAAGAACTGTTCCTTTTCCCTGCATGAATGTATATGGTTAAAACATCAGAACTTGCACCCCTTTTATGATATAAAATTTCCAATGTATTTTTTTCACATCCTGAAATAAACTTCATAGTTAATAAACTAGGCAATGACTATGTAGGCTTTAAAAATATATTTATAGATAAATCTTATTTATATGTGATTATATATACTTACATAAACTATGTATTTTCATTTAATTATGCAAATAATTTTAGGGTCAGGCATACTTACCCTAAAACACATAATAAAATGGTCAATTTTCCACTTATGCATAGAATCACTGTGAATGTGAAAGCTATAAAAGATTAATAAAGATGTATGTGTTATATTGGCAGGTCAAATACCACAAGAAGCACTGGAATAGTTTTTTGATGATGGGGAACAACTCTTGATACAATAAAGAACAAAAAAAGAACAATCTTCCTCTTATATACCCAAAATAGTCATATGCCTAGAAAATTCAGTACGTATTAAAACTGTGCAAAGAATACCTTTTGTTTATAAAACACAGAGTTGTGTGTAAAACAAAGTTAGCTTCTACACTTACTAGGACCTACATGAATGTTTAATGGCATATTTGATTTTGGATGGATTTAGAACAATTCATTTTAGAGGAGAATTCCACACAATGCAAAATCTCTAAGCTTCTTCAGTCCAAGCAGATTAACATCTAATGGTCCCAAAACTACTGTGACAACCAACACTGTCTTTCTCCTGAGGAGGGGCTGGGGGCGTGAAACTTGAAACAACTGCTATAGAACATTGCATGTTGATAAAAGCCCCAAGGCTGAAATGAAGAATATAGATGATAATTACATGATAATGATAGATAAGATAGGTAAGTAAATAAAGAGGGAGTGGAGAGCAAGGAAACCAAGGAGCAAGGGAGGAAAGGAAGGGAAAGATAATAAATAGTCTTAAATAGAATGGCATAGCACAATCTAGAATGCTCTACTGATGTCTAAAAGATTTTGAGAGAATTCAGATTTATAGGAAATATATTAAAAACAGCTATGGTAATTGTCAGGAGGAGAGAGACAGAGGGTAGGTAGCCCTCACAGGATTGAACCATTATCTTATAAATGAAAGAGTAAAGTTTTTCCTGAAAAGAATGGTTATTTCCTTTGCTATTTATTCTGGGAGAAAAGTTGAGAATAGGACAAGAATGAGAACTGAAAAGACAGGTTTAAAACCTAGAGTCCAGATAGAAGAGACCAGGCAGAGAGTATCTCTGTGGCAAAAAGACAAGTTGGCAGGTTCATGATAATGGCAAATAAAAATAAGCGAAAGAAACACTTTTCAAGGATGTTTTGAAAATGGCCCAGAACTTGGAATAAGGGATAGTGAGCACATTCGCAGCTGCTGCTTTTATTATCTGTGCTGTTCTTTTCTTTGTCCTACCTCTTTCTATGAAAGACTGGTTAAAATGCTAGGCTATAGAAAAGTAAGGAAAGATCTCTGTCCTGATTCATTTGGAAGATCAATCTGGAAAACAGGACAAAAGCAGCAGTGCACAGTATGACAAGGCATAAGACAGAAAACACAATGGACCTCTTCCTAAACACAACTGGGGATAATGCAGAAATAGTCAAGAGATACTTTATGGGGCTGATTTCTGGCACAAAGTCAACACACATTCTGTGATACTAGAATCTGGATATTTCAAAGAATAGGAGAACTTATTTTATAAAGCATGTGTTGAAGATCAGACACTTGAGTAGTATATAGTTAAATCTTCAACACTAGCTATTTTTTTTTAGATGTTAACTACTTAATAAATAGTATATAACCACACTGCATTTTAGACAGGCTCTACCTCAGTTTTAGCTGTGAGCAGGTACAAACAAGAAAGAGAATGGGCCAAGTAATAATGAGTAAGAATAAGGGTAGGGAAACTGAGCAAATTATAATGTTGTACCCCCCAAAGACCTAAATCATAGCCCAATCAAAGTAGCCCGGGGGTTCAAAGGATATAGCAAACTTGTATTTAAATAGGACCAGTTACAATGTCCTATTACATGATAGGACAATGAGGCACTGCAGCAGGAAACTTATCCCAGCCGGGTTCTCCACTATACGTGATGGTGATGCCCTATTTCAGGTGGTTAATCTGGAAACTCTAAGTATGAAGCAAGGAGCAGGTCCCCAGCCTAGGGCACTGGGCAGAAGCTCAAGCACATTGATTGAACAAAAATGTTACAATTAGAAGGAAAGCTGTGATTCAATGAACACAAGAAAGCCCAGGCTTCACCCAGGCATACCAGATATGGGATTAATTTACATATTACATCTAAAGGGTGGATTTGCTAGAGAAATGGGTCTGATTGAGGCTGTAGATTGCAAACATTAGTATCTACACAAGTGAAAATATTGGGGAAGGCAACTTTTTTTGCAGGTTTATAAGTAACCCAATATTCTTTGGGTATCTTAACTGATTATATCTACTCAACTAGATAAGCAGAAACTTTACCTTATGGTACCCAAATATGACTTATCCTTGTTTGGGTGTGCAACACTTTTCACTAATCAAGCATAAGAGCTTAATGTTTTATAAATAGCCCAATCAAAAAATGAGCAGAAAAGCTAAATAGAAACTTCTCCAGGAGAGGGGCGGAGCAACATGGCGGCGAGGAGACGCTGCGAGTAAGATCTCCCATTAAAAAAAGTTAATAGGGAGGAAAAGCGGCAGGTCCCAGTGAGAACTGGGACACGGAAGATAAAAGGACGACTCCAGCAAACTGCCCGAAGAAGAAAGTTGCCATAAAAGAGGACGAGAAGGGAGGGAAGCGCAGAACCCTGCTCCCCTCCCCCGCCCACAGAGGCGGCACTCTCCCACCGGCAGAGACCAGGGAAACAACAAACCAAAACGCCCAACAAGAAAAACGGATGCAGCAAGCGGGACTGTGAGTGGAAAGGAACTATTTCAGCCACCACACCCCGTGAACGGGAGATGAGGCGAACCCTGCAGGATCCACCGCGGAGGTGAGCTCCACGCGCCATTAAAGAGAGCCCCGCCCACCAGGAGGAGACCAGCACCAGCACACAGCCCCGGCCGCCCAGTAAGCTTGCGCTAAAGCAGCGCTCGGATTGCAGCTGCCCAGGCCCCTGCGCCTGCGACCTAGGCTTGCGGGGAGACGGCGGAGGCCCTCCCTGAGTGAGCAGGAACAAGGTGCCCAGGCAGGGGAGCGGGATTCAAAAGGCGCCATTCCCGCGCCACTGATCTGGGCTACAGCCCGCGTCCTGGAACTGAGGGCTTTGGAACTGAGACCCGGGCGGAGGCCCTCCCTGAGTGAGCAGGAACAAGGCGCCCAGGCAGGGGAGCGGGATTCAAAAGGCGCCATTCCTGCGCCACTGATCTGGGCTACAGCCCGCGTCCTGGAACTGAGGGCTTTGGAACTGAGACCCGGGGCACGAAATTAGGGGCGTGGGTTCCCCACGACGGTGGGGCACAAGGCAGACACAGCACCCCAAAGCCGTTGAGGTGTACCCTACCATCCCCGCTCTGCTCCCTGTCCCACGGGGTGGAAAATCAGCTCCCCAAGGGCTCTAGGAGAGATCTCTGGTGCCACCTAGCGACTTGACCCCAGCACAGGCTACTGAAGGAGCTAGTGGCCAGCTGGGGAGTTAGCCCACACCGGGCCCCTTCTGAACAAGTAGACTGAGCCCACAGGGAGAGCGAGCACCCACAGCCGGGGCAGACCAGGCGCGCAGAAGAGTGTGCCTGAGACCAGAAGCGCAGGGAGTGTGTCCCACATCACCATTTTAGAACAGGGACATTTCTTCAGTAAAGACTACCTGCAGAAGGCTTCCTCAGGAGCCAGAGGTGAGCGGGGGAAGTTCGCCCACGCCAGACCCCCTCTGGCCTGCAGTCCAAGCCCAGAGGGGAGCAGGAACCCACCGCCGGGGCAGACCAGGCGCACAGGGGAGTGTGTCCCCACATCGGCATTTTAGAACAGGGACCTTTCTCCAGTAAAGGCTGCTTGAAACTGACAGATGACTCCTGGAAGAACCAGAGGGGAACAGAGAAGCCCACCCAAGATGCCGGCAAGTCCCAACAACACAGTGTCCCAACGCATACGGCAAATTTGAAAACAGACAGTAGGGAGGAGAAGAACCACACGCAACCTAGCAACTCTCCAGAGAAAAAGCACACCACAAAAAGAAAGCCAGCCCCCAGATTGCAACGACAATAACTTGGAAGAATTTCTGAGCCTTCCAGAAAGAGAATTTAAAATTGCCGTGATTAAAAAACTGACAGAAGTCATAAAGGAAAACAATGATAAGGGAAAAATAATCAACGATCAGAAGAATGCAATTGAGTCCCTAGAGAGGGAAAACAATGGTCAGAAGAAAGAAATTGAGTCCCTAAAGAGGGAAGTAAAAGAAATGCAGGAGATCAAAGAATTAATGGAAGAACTAAAGAATTCTGGGAAAAGCAATGAAAGCAGAATAGATGAAATGGAAGAACGAATAAGTAATCTTGAAGACACAGAAATAAAAAGAACCAAAACAGAAAAGGAAAGAGAAGTACGAAGGAAAAAGAACGAAGAAAGACTTCGGGAACTATCTGACTCCATGAGGAAAGGAAATATAAGAGTTATAGGAATACCAGAAGGAGAGGAGAGAGATGTAGGAACAGAGAAAATATTCAAAGAGATAATTGAAGAGAACTTCCCAAATGTGAAGAAGGAGCTGAAAATTGATATACAAGAAGCAAGAAGAACACCAAACTTCCACGACGAAAGGAAAAATACAGCAAGACACATAATAGTAAAGCTCCCAAGAATCCAGGACAAGGAAAAAATAATGAAGCTGGCAAGAGGGAAGAAACAGATAACATTCAAAGGAAAACCAATCAGGCTGACATCAGACTTCTCCGAAGAAACACTACGGGCAAGGAGAGAGTGGAGGGACATAGTCAACAGACTCCAAGAAAACAGATGCCAACCAAGAATACTCTATCCCGCAAAGCTCTCCTTCCTCTTTGAAGAAAGAATATGGACCTTCCCAGACAAACAGAAACTCCGGAATTTCATTGCAACTAAACCCCCACTCCAAAAAATACTACAAGGAGTCCTAAAGCCAGAACCTCAGAGCGACGAATAACAATGAAAGAAGGCCAAAAAAAAAAAAAAAGTTATTAAAAGAATAAATAAATAAAATCAAAGGAAAGACAAACACAATGGCAAATACAGATGTTAACATATCAATATTAACTCTAAATGTAAATGGACTAAACTCTTCAATAAAAAGACACAGAGTTGCAGCCTGGATTAAGAAACAAAACCCAACCTTTTGCTGTCTCCAGGAAACACATTTAGCTACAAAAGATAAAAATAGGCTCAAAGTTAAAGGATGGAAAACAATCCTACAAGCAAATGGACCAAAAAAGAAAGCAGGAACAGCTATACTTATATCAGATAAAACAGATTTCAAACTCAAAAAGATAAAAAGAGACCCCAATGGTCACTACATTATGATCAAGGGGACAATACTTCAAGAAGAAATAACACTCATTAACATATACTCACCAAACGAAGGAGCACCAAAATATATCAGACAACTGTTGTCCTCTCTGAAAACAGACATCAGAGAAAACACATACGTAGTGGGAGACTTCAACACACCACTATCAACAATGGATAGATCAACAAGACAAAAAATAAGTAAAGAAACCAAAGCTCTAAATAAAGACCTAGAGCAATTGGGCTTAACAGACATCTATAGAACACTAAACCCCCAAAAAATGGAGTACACATTTTTCTCAAGCGCACACGGATCATTCTCCAGGATCGATCACATACTGGGGCACAAGACAAACATCAACAGATACACCAAGATTGAAATCATATCAACCATCTTTTCTGACCATGAAGGCATCAAACTAGAAATAAACCATAAAAAGAAGGCAAGGAACTTTCCTACCTCATGGAGATTAAAAACCACACTACTGGAAGACCATTGGACTAAGGAGGAGATCAAAGAAGAAATTAAAAAATTTTTTGAATTGAACGACAAGGAGGACACCAATATCCTAAATGTATGGGATGCAGCAAAAGCAGTAATAAGAGGAAAATATATAGCAATAGAAGCTCACATCAAGAAACAAGAAAGAACGCAAAGAAACAACCTAATCTCGAAGCTCAAAGATCTAGAAAAAGAACAACAAGAAAACCCCAAAACCAGTAGAAGAAAAGAAATAATAAAAACCAAAGCAGAAATAAATGAAATTGAAACTAAAAAAACAATCCAAAAGATCAATGAAACCAAGAGCTGGTTCTTTGAAAAAATCAATAAAATAGACAAACCCCTAGCCAGGCTCACAAAGGAAAAAAGGGAGAAAGCACAAATAAACAGGATCATCAATGAAAGAGGAGAAATCACAACGGACACAGCAGAAATCAAAAGAATAATCAGTAACTACTATGAACAGTTATATGGAAACAAGTTTAACAATCTAGAGGAGATGGACAAATTCCTACAACTCTACAATCACCCAAAGCTAGATAAAGAAGAAATAGAACACCTAAACAGACCAATTACAATTAGCGAAATTGAAATGGTAATCAAAAACCTCCCCAAAAACAAAAGCCCAGGACCTGATGGATTTACAAATGAATTCTACCAAACATTCAGAGACGAATTAGTGCCTATCCTTCACAAACTCTTCCAAAAAATTGAGAAGGAAGGGACAATACCAAACACGTTCTATGAAGCCAACATTACACTAATACCAAAACCGAACAAGGACAACACAAAAAAGGAAAACTACAGGCCAATCTCCCTAATGAACACTGATGCAAAAATCCTGAATAAAATTTTAGCTATCAGAATCCAACAATGTATCCATAAGATAATTCACCACGACCAAGTTGGATTCATTCCAGGGGCACAAGGATGGTTTAACATCCGAAAATCAATCAACGTTATCCAACACATCAACAAAAAGAAATATAAAAACCATATGATAATATCAATAGATGCTGAGAAAGCTTTCGACAAAGTGCAACACCCATTCATGATAAAAGCCCTTGAAATTCTTGGGATACAAGGAACATACCTCAACATCATAAAGGCCATCTATGACAAGCCAACAGCCAGTATCATTCTCAATGGTGAAAAGCTGAAAGCAATTCCATTAAGATCTGGAACAAGACAAGGATGTCCACTCTCACCATTGCTTTTCAATATAATACTGGAAGTCCTAGCCAGGGCAATAAGACAAGAGAAAGACATCCAAGGAATCCAAATAGGAAAAGAAGAAGTCAAACTATCACTATTTGCAGACGATATGATATTATACATAGAGAACCCCAAAAACTCCACAGAAAAGCTAATTCAACTCATCAATCAGTTCAGTAAAGTGGCAGGATACAAAATCAACACGCAAAAGTCAGTAGCCTTCCTATACACAAACAATAAATCTGAAGAAGAAGAAATCAAAAAGACCATCCCTTTTGTTATTGAAACAAAAAAAATCAAAAAAAGGTAAAGGACAAAAGAGGTAAAGGACCTATACAAAGAAAACTATAAAACACTGTTAAAAGAAATAGAAGAAGACACAAAGAAATGGAGAGACATCCCCTGCTCATGGATTGGAAGAATAAACATTATTAAAATGGCCATCCTTCCAAAAGCAATATACAGATTCAATGCTATTCCAATCAAAATTTCAATGTCATTCTTCAAAGAAATAGAACAATTATTGATGAAATTCATATGGAATCACAAAAAACCCCGAATAGCCAAAGCTCTCCTGAAAAAAAAAGAAGGGAATGGAGGCATCAGACTCCCAGACTTCAAACTATACTACAAAGCCATAATCATCAAAACCGCATGGTATTGGAACAAGAACAGACATACAGACCAATGGAATCGAATAGAAAATCCAGAAATAAACCCACAGGTTTATGGTCAACTAATCTTTGACAAAGGAGCAAAGACTATGCATTGGAGCAAAGAAAGTTTGTTCAATAAATGGTGCTGGGAAAACTGGGTCGCTACATGCAAAAGAATGAAGCTTGACCACCACCTCACACCATACACAAAAATCAACTCAAAATGGATTAAAGAACTAGACATAAGACCTGAAACCATAAAATATATAGAAGGAAATATAGGCGAAACACTACGTGATTTGCACATCAAAGACATCTTTACAGACACATCACCCAAAGCTGTGATAGTGAAGGCAAAGATAAACAGCTGGGACTATATCAAATTAAAGAGCTTTTGCACAGCAAAAGAGACAATAACAAAAACAAAGAGAAACCCCACCAACTGGGAGAACATTTTTGCACCCAACACTAATGATAAAGGACTGATCACAAAAATCTGCAAAGAGCTGATGAGTCTCAACAACAACAAAGAAAATAATCCAGTCAAAAAATGGGCAGAAGAGCTTAAAAGAAACTTCTCTGAAGAGGAAATGCAAATGGCCAACAGGCATATGAAAAAATGTTCAACATCACTTGTCATCAGGGAAATGCAAATCAAAACTACCATGAGATACCATCTTACACCAGTGAGAATGGCACATATTAAAAAAACTAGCAACAACAAATGTTGGCGAGGGTGTGGAGAAAAAGGAACTCTTCTGCACTGTTGGTGGGAGTGCAAACTGGTCCAACCACTGTGGAAAGCTGTGTGGAGATTTCTGGACCTACTAAACATAGAGCTTCCATATGACCCAGCAATTCCACTCCTAGGTATTTACCCAAAGGACACAGAAACATCAATTCCAAAGAACACCTGCACCCCTATGTTTATAGCAGCACTGTTTACAATAGCTAAGCTTTGGAAACAACCCAAATGCCCAAAAATAGATGACTGGATCAAGAAGATGTGGTACATATATACCATGGAATATTACTCAGCATTCAAAAAAGATAAACACATGCAATTTGCTGCAACATGGATGGCGCTGGAAGGGATCATGCTCAGCGAAATAAGCCAAAAAGAAAAAGAAAAATACCGGATGGTCTCACTCATAGCAGGAATCTAGAAAACTTAAATAAGGGACCAGGAAAATGAATAACTATAAGAAACTGAAAATCAAAATCAACAAAAAACTATGAACCAGAGACACTTTTAGGGGGGCGGGGGCGGGAGGGGAGGGATTGGGGTCAGAATGGGGGTCTGCAATTGTATGGGGAATATAACAATAAAATTTATAAAAAAAAAAAATAAAAAAGGATTAAAAATTTAAAAAAAAAAAAAAAAATCAAATATTTGGGAATAAATCTAACAAAAGAGGTAAAGGACCTATACAAAGAAAACTATAAAACACTGTTAAAAGAAATAGAAGAAGACACAAAGAAATGGAGAGACATCCCCTGCTCATGGATTGGAAGAATAAACATTATTAAAATGGCCATCCTTCCAAAAGCAATATACAGATTCAATGCTATTCCAATCAAAATTTCAATGTCATTCTTCAAAGAAATAGAACAATTATTGATGAAATTCATATGGAATCACAAAAAACCCCGAATAGCCAAAGCTCTCCTGAAAAAAAAAGAAGGGAATGGAGGCATCAGACTCCCAGACTTCAAACTATACTACAAAGCCATAATCATCAAAACTGCATGGTATTGGAACAAGAACAGACATACAGACCAATGGAATCGAATAGAAAATCCAGAAATAAACCCACAGATTTATGGTCAACTAATCTTTGACAAAGGAGCAAAGAATATGCATTGGAGCAAAGAAAGTTTGTTCAATAAATGGTGCTGGGAAAACTGGGTCGCTACATGCAAAAGAATGAAGCTTGACCACCACCTCACACCATACACAAAAATCAACTCAAAATGGATTAAAGAACTAGACATAAGACCTGAAACCATAAAATATATAGAAGGAAATATAGGCAAAACACTACGAGATTTGCACATCAAAGACATCTTTACAGACACATCACCCAAAGCAGTGATAGTGAAGGCAAAGATAAACAGCTGGGACTACATCAAATTAAAGAGCTTTTGCACAGCAAAAGAGACAATAACAAAAACAAAGAGAAACCCCACCAACTGGGAGAACATTTTTGCACCCAACACTAATGATAAAGGACTGATCACAAAAATCTGCAAAGAGCTGATGAGACTCAACAACAACAAAGAAAATAATCCAGTCAAAAAATGGGCAGAAGAGCTTAAAAGAAACTTCTCTGAAGAGGAAATGCAAATGGCCAACAGGCATATGAAAAAATGTTCAACATCACTTGTCATCAGGGAAATGCAAATCAAAACTACCATGAGATACCATCTTACACCAGTGAGAATGGCACATATTAAAAAAACTAGCAACAACAAATGTTGGCAAGGGTGTGGAGAAAAAGGAACTCTTCTGCACTGTTGGTGGGAGTGCAAACTGGTCCAACCACTGTGGAAAGCTGTGTGGAGATTTCTGGACCTACTAAACATAGAGCTTCCATATGACCCAGCAATTCCACTCCTAGGTATTTACCCAAAGGACACAGAAACATCAATTCCAAAGAACACCTGCACCCCTATGTTTATAGCAGCACTGTTTACAATAGCTAAGCTTTGGAAACAACCCAAATGCCCAAAAATAGATGACTGGATCAAGAAGATGTGGTACATATATACCATGGAATATTACTCAGCATTCAAAAAAGATAAACACATGCAATTTGCTGCAACATGGATGGCGCTGGAAGGGATCATGCTCAGCGAAATAAGCCAAAAAGAAAAAGAAAAATACCGGATGGTCTCACTCATAGCAGGAATCTAGAAAACTTAAATAAGGGACCAGGAAAATGAATAACTATAAGAAACTGAAAATCAAAATCAACAAAAAACTATGAACCAGAGACACTTTTAGGGGGGCGGGGGCGGGAGGGGAGGGATTGGGGTCAGAATGGGGGTCTGCAATTGTATGGGGAATATAACAATAAAATTTATAAAAAAAAAAAATAAAAAAGGATTAAAAATTTAAAAAAAAAAAAAAAAATCAAATATTTGGGAATAAATCTAACAAAAGAGGTAAAGGACCTATACAAAGAAAACTATAAAACACTGTTAAAAGAAATAGAAGAAGACACAAAGAAATGGAGAGACATCCCCTGCTCATGGATTGGAAGAATAAACATTATTAAAATGGCCATCCTTCCAAAAGCAATATACAGATTCAATGCTATTCCAATCAAAATTTCAATGTCATTCTTCAAAGAAATAGAACAATTATTGATGAAATTCATATGGAATCACAAAAAACCCCGAATAGCCAAAGCTCTCCTGAAAAAAAAAGAAGGGAATGGAGGCATCAGACTCCCAGACTTCAAACTATACTACAAAGCCATAATCATCAAAACTGCATGGTATTGGAACAAGAACAGACATACAGACCAATGGAATCGAATAGAAAATCCAGAAATAAACCCACAGATTTATGGTCAACTAATCTTTGACAAAGGAGCAAAGAATATGCATTGGAGCAAAGAAAGTTTGTTCAATAAATGGTGCTGGGAAAACTGGGTCGCTACATGCAAAAGAATGAAGCTTGACCACCACCTCACACCATACACAAAAATCAACTCAAAATGGATTAAAGAACTAGACATAAGACCTGAAACCATAAAATATATAGAAGGAAATATAGGCAAAACACTACGAGATTTGCACATCAAAGACATCTTTACAGACACATCACCCAAAGCAGTGATAGTGAAGGCAAAGATAAACAGCTGGGACTACATCAAATTAAAGAGCTTTTGCACAGCAAAAGAGACAATAACAAAAACAAAGAGAAACCCCACCAACTGGGAGAACATTTTTGCACCCAACACTAATGATAAAGGACTGATCACAAAAATCTGCAAAGAGCTGATGAGACTCAACAACAACAAAGAAAATAATCCAGTCAAAAAATGGGCAGAAGAGCTTAAAAGAAACTTCTCTGAAGAGGAAATGCAAATGGCCAACAGGCATATGAAAAAATGTTCAACATCACTTGTCATCAGGGAAATGCAAATCAAAACTACCATGAGATACCATCTTACACCAGTGAGAATGGCACATATTAAAAAAACTAGCAACAACAAATGTTGGCAAGGGTGTGGAGAAAAAGGAACTCTTCTGCACTGTTGGTGGGAGTGCAAACTGGTCCAACCACTGTGGAAAGCTGTGTGGAGATTTCTGGACCTACTAAACATAGAGCTTCCATATGACCCAGCAATTCCACTCCTAGGTATTTACCCAAAGGACACAGAAACATCAATTCCAAAGAACACCTGCACCCCTATGTTTATAGCAGCACTGTTTACAATAGCTAAGCTTTGGAAACAACCCAAATGCCCAAAAATAGATGACTGGATCAAGAAGATGTGGTACATATATACCATGGAATATTACTCAGCATTCAAAAAAGATAAACACATGCAATTTGCTGCAACATGGATGGCGCTGGAAGGGATCATGCTCAGCGAAATAAGCCAAAAAGAAAAAGAAAAATACCGGATGGTCTCACTCATAGCAGGAATCTAGAAAACTTAAATAAGGGACCAGGAAAATGAATAACTATAAGAAAGTGAAAATCAAAATCAACAAAAAACTATGAACCAGAGACACTTTTAGGGGGGCGGGGGCGGGAGGGGAGGAATTGGGGTCAGAATGGGGGGCTGCAATTGTATGGGGAATATAACAATAAAATTTATAAAAAAAAATAAAAAAAAATAAAAAAAAAAAAAAGAAACTTCTCCAAAGAGAACATACAGATGGCCAACAGGCACATAAAAAGACGCTCATAGTCACTTTACCAAGGAAATGCAAATCAAAACCACAATGAGAAACCACTTCATTCATGGTGAGAATGGATGGTCAACATCAAAAAGACCACAAACAAGTATTGGTGAGGAAGTGGAGGAAAAGAGACCCTCTATGTATTACTGGTAGGAATACAGACTGAGTCAGCCACTTCGGAAAAGAGGATGGACGTTTCTCAAAATATTAAAAAGATGTAACATATGATTCAGCAATCCAACTCTTCGGTATCTACCAGAAGAATACAAAAACACTAATCTAAAGGGACATATACATTCCTATGTTCATTGCAGCACTATTCATAATATCCAAGTTATGGAAACAACTTAAGTGCCCAATTACAAATGAGTGGATAAAAAAATATGTGGTATATAACCACAGTGAAATACTAATCAACTACTTCAAAAGACAAAATCTTGCCATTTGCAATAACGTGCATGGCATAGAGATTGTGCTATGTAAAATAACTCCAAAGAAAAAAACACGAATTATTTATGATTTCACTTACATGTGAAACCAAAATAAGTAAAACTAAGGAACAGACAAAAAAACAAAGATTTGGACTCTGACTGCAGAATTGAGGCTACTTGATGTGGAAGGTGGAGAGCAAATTAGGGAAGGGACTATGGTGAGGATTATGGGTGCTTAAGTGATGTGTGTGGAGTGATAATGTACATTTGTGGATTTGTGAAGCTATATCCCTAAAAAATAGTGTTATAAACCAATGTTTACCTCAGTAAAATAAACAATTCATCTTATCAACTAGAGATTTTAAGGCACTTCCAAAAGGACCAAATTAATACCATTAATTCAAAAATATGGAAAATCTCAGTTTTAAAAAGTAGACCACAACTCACAGGCCCTTTCTAACTGTGGTTGCTAATTGTGAATTTAAATAAGTTAAAACTTCTATTAACAATCTCTTGTCTATACACAAAATCAATGTTTTACTTGAGAAACTAGAAGAAAAAGCAAGAACAAAATTTTTTAATTCAGTCCCAAATTTCACCGGATATCAGACTATTTACTAGCTTGGAAAATATTCAGAAAAAAGACTGACAGAGATGAGTAATAAAATGAATTATGAAAGTATTTTTTAGTCAGACTTGGCCAGCTGTAGCTCTGTTCCTCTTTTTCTAAGGAAGGTGAGACAGAGCATGAGTCACATCCTGTAGTTTTTGCTATTTCCTTTCTCCTCTTGAATTTTAGCAGACACCTAAAGGCACTCAAATGCACAAGTAAGTCCCAGCTACCTATCTCAAAGAAGGGGAAATAGCACAAAAATGCTATCCCAAATGAAACTGTCAAGGAAGAAAGGGTTTAATTAGAGACACAGCTTTGCGACTGTATCATTTTGTATTTATTTCTTTACTAAATGGAAATAAATCACAGCAAAGATCTACAATTCAGTAGGGGAAGCACTAAAAAGTCTAGAAATGTTATCTAAAGAAATTTTAAAAATAAGAAATACCATGGATGTTTCTCAAAACATTAAAACGATCTACCACATCAGAGATGTTTTATATCATCTCTCATCCCTTATAAAATACCTATAAAGCTGTTTTAAATGGCTTTGTGGTTTCATAAATTAAGTTTATCTTTTTCACAGTTCTATTTAATATTCATAAATGAATTAATAATTTGTTCATGTATTTTCAATGTTTATGAATTTCATTAAAATTGTCAATGGACTACTTATTACACATAAATGCTGTTTTACCCAAAGTTTTACCTGAGGAAGAAAATAGGACCTGAGGAAAGAAATAGGACCATTCCAGGCTGGGTAGGTTCACGGTGGGTTCAGGCAGCTTAAAAGAGAAACTTGGAGCCCTTGGCATTATCCCCACAAGTTTTTTTTTTAATAGCCCGCAGGGGAAACAAGCCAGCAGGGAGACAGCAACTTGGGCCCCCTTGGGAATCTCTATACTCCTGTGGTTTCTCCCTCTTGCAGGTGTTGCTCATCCTCTCGCAGCCATTCTCTACTGCAGCCATCTCTCCCTGCAGTCACCCTTGTGTCCCTGGCCTCTAAGCTCAGGGGTGCGCACTTGCTCATGCGCACACACCCATGCTCAGGTGTCCAAAGTTAGGCACATGTGCTCCACATTAACAAAATTAAGGCTGCAGATGATAGCCACAGAGGCCAATAGTGTAAAATCCTGACCAATTCACTCACCCTACATGGAAGAAAATACAATTATACTTTTTTACAGAAATTTTTAAGAATTCTCCCCATCCTCTGATAAACAATCCCACAAGATCCATTACCCTAAAAAGTAGCTTCACTACAAATAAATGCTTTTTAGGGGCCTCCCTTAACTCTTACAAGGAGTTAAGACTCAACCTATGCAGCTATCCACAGCCACTGCAGTGCACAAGTTCGATTCCCGGCCAGGGAGACACCCACATGGTGCAGCAGACCTCTCCTGACTTGCCCGCTGCTCCCCTCAGCAGTGCATTTCAGTCAGTCTGCCTGTTCTGCTCCCCACTCTGGTGAATCCTCTCACCCCCCACACAAACCTCTGGCCTGTACCCCAGTTCTTGTATGCATAAATAAATAAATCTTAAAAAAAATAAATGCTTTTTAGTTCATCTTTTAAAACATTAGGAACCAAGTATCACCTATATCACATGCTTCTGGTTCCCTGCCCACATCTGCTCAGTCTCACCTCTGATTCCAGTCACACCTGTGGAGAGTAGTTCCTGGCAAGCTGCAACTTCCTGCTGCAACATTGTCAGTGTCACATCTCACATCTCTTCAGCTGTCTGCCCTGGGGCCTTGCTGATGCCACCTTCTGAGGGATTCCCCACTGGGTCAGCTGTGACTTTGATAATGTAGACTTATCCTACACTAGTCTTTCCTTTTTTCATCACTTTGCCAGGTTCCTCAATCCTGCTGCCTAGTATTATCACCCAAATAAGCTATTTAAACTTAAGGTCCTGTCTCAAGCCTTGCTTTCAGAGAAAACCTAAGCCAAGACCACTTATATCAGGAGTGGACCTAGAAAGCAGACCCTGAGGAGCGTACTCTTGAATCTGCTCACTAACAGGACAGATGGAAATCAGAGCCCATTGCTGGTGATAATCCCAGCATTTAGTATCTCACCAGTGTGCACTGAGATGAAGTCCAAGCAAAACAGCAGGTTGTCAGCATCTATTACCAATACCGCATTCAGTGACATCAGGCAAATAATCTGAAGATGGCTTATAGCTAGCAGTGTTTACACCACAGAAATTGTCAAACATTACAAATTAGGGTTCCCTCACTGTAGTGCCAGGAAGAGCACAGAGCAGGATCTCTGTGATCCAAGCAGACTGGTGAAGGAGTCGTCCTGGGGCTCTCGTGGTTTTCTCAGGCTTTTATTGAGTTTACCAGGTACCCGGCAGGCAGGGACGCCAGGGATGCTGGGAGGCCTGCCGCAGCAAGTCTTCACTCTTTTGGGCTTTCTGGCGTTCTCTCCTGGCCTCTGCTTCTCAGCTGGTTCTCTTCCTGTCTCTCACTTGTTCTCTTTCTGATCCTTTTCTCTCTCTTCTCTGCTGGTTCTATTCCACGATGCCGTCCTTACAAGCTCTGTCTCAGACCAGGTGTATCCACCTATGTATGCCCACACCCTACTCCAGATGCCCCCCATCAGGCACGCATTCAGGACCTCAAGGATTCATCATCTATCCTAACGGCAAGAGGGCAGAAAAGCCCGACAGTCATTTACCCTGCACTCACCCCCAGCATTCTTCCCACAATCCCCCCTTTTTTTTTAAAGATTTTTTTTTTTTTTTAATTTATACAAGCACTGGGTACAGTCAGAAGCACGGGAGGGTGAGAGGATTCACCAGAGCCAGAGCGGGGAGCAGAACAGGCAGACCGACAAAATACACTGCTGAGGGGAGCAGCGGACGGCAGGAGAGGTCTGCACGCTATGTGGGACCCTCTCCAGTGGCCGGGCATTGAACCGGTGCTGCAGAGGGATCGAACCGGCGCTGCAGAGGCTGCGGGCAGCTTCGCAGCCCAGTACTCAACCGCTGCGCCACCAGGGGAGGCCCAACAATCCACGTTTTAGAAGTACCTGGTACATTTTCCAAATCTTGTGCCATAAATCACCAAATCTCATGGCTAATTCTCATCCTATGATGTAAATCAACTGCTTTCACTATGGTGATCCCTAAGCATTGGGATTGCTTGAAGACAATCTAATTTTTAGAAATAGAGTTGTAGGGTAGGCAAAGTATCAGGCTTTTCTGCCCTCCCACCGTTTGGGCTTATAGGTGGATCCTTGCAGCCTTGAATGCGTGCCTGATGGCAGACACCTGGAGTAAGGTGTGGACATGCGTAGGTGGGTACACCTCGGCTGAGAGACTGGGTTTATAAGGGTGGCGCAGCAGAGTGCAGTGTGGTGCTGCGGTGTCGAGGATGGAGGAGTGCAGCGGAGAGTGACAAAGTGCAACTGAATACGGCAATTACAGAAGGTGGAGAGCATGAAGATAACAGGCCTGCTAGAACCATTAATGAAGCTACCGGGTATGGGTTGGTTGCATTACAGATTAGATCGCTGCCTTCTGAGATGTCAGAAAACCAAGATCTGGGCCTTCCTGGTGATGTAAGGGGTTAAGTACAGCACTGTGAAGCTATCCACAGCCTCTGCAGCATGAGTTAGATCCCTGGACAGCCAGGAAGCTACCTACATGGTGCAGCAGACCTCTTCTGTCTCGCCCGCTGCTCCCCTCAGCAGTGTATTTCAGTCAGTGTGCCTGTTCTGTTCCCCACTCTGTCTCTAGTGAATCCTCTCACCCCCCCGCACTCTGGCCTCTACCCCAGTTCTTGTATGCATAAATAAATCTTTAAAAGAAAAAAAGAAAATCAAGATTTGCTGCAAAGTAAATATGGATGCAAACCAATGAGCAAATGCAAATATTAACCAAAAAGCCAGATGAGCAAAAGGAACCCAGCTATTATTAAGACAAATTCAGGTTTTGGGTCATGTACAGAGAGAGAAAGAGAGAGAAGAAGCAGAGAGAAGCAGAACGAATAGTAGAGCAGAGAACGAGAGAGAGCAGAACCTCAAGAGCAGCAGAGATCACCAGAGAACACCAGAGAGACCAGACAGAGTGAAGACTTGCTGGGGGCTGGGAGGCCTGCCAGCCTTCCGGCCCCCCAGCACCCCTGCCTTCCATGTGCCTGGTAAATCCCAATGAAAGCCTGAAAAACCAACGAGGGCTCCAGGACTCTCTTCCCCTTTACCCGTCTGCTGGATCAGAGAACCTGCTCAGTGGCCCATTCCTGCCACGACAAGAGTTTTAGGAGAAAATGAAAAAAATAAAGGCAGATGCAGGCCCTTTCCCTATTCTCTTTCTCACTAGATACCAAAAATTATTCTCCATGAAATGCCACCACTTTAAGCCAGTTCTCCAACATCCTGAATCTGCTCCACAGAATGAAATGATGATCATTCTACAGCCTGCGAAAATGGCGGCATAATGTGCTGGTGGAAAAAAAGGCAGAAATATTCACAGCGCTATTAACTTATTTGCTAAATGAACCATTTCTTGATGAGATTTTCCTAATCTTTAGCCTACATTTTCAAAGTTCTGTAGCAGAACATTTCTAAATATCCTAAAATGAAAACAGTAAAAATAATATTAATTTAATTTTTAATACTATGCTCTGATTTAATTTCTACATTGCTAGATTTAAAGAACATGATAGGAAAGTAGGACATTAACTCCGCTGTGATTTTCTGATAAGAAAACTATAAACTGTGTACAATGTAATTTTGAAGGAATTAAATGGTTGGAATATAATAAAATGGTTTGTTTCCAGAGTGACTGATATATTAAGACCAAATTCTGAAAAACCAAGTATAGTTTATGTTCTAAAAATAGAATCAGGCCCAAGAGTTAGCTAATCCTTTCTATGTGATGAAAGTGTTTCAGAACTAGACAAAGGTGATAGTTACACAATGGTATGAATGTACTAATGCCACTAAATTGTTTCCTTCAAAATGGTTAATTTTATATGTCAGTTTCACCTCAATTCAAAAACAAAACGAAAATTGGCAAGACAATTTTCTCAGCTTTTGAGTTCTTTTAAGAGTCTGGTGCCTGACATTTTGCAAGAGGGAGAAAAAAAAAGGTATAAGAGAAAAATGTTGGATTTTTTATGTATAAATCCAGAACAAATAATCTTGAATGCAAATCTCCCAAAAGTATTAGCTGGATTGGTTTCTCCACACACTTCTGTCCTGGAGGGACATTCTGACAGGGCCAGACTGACTTCACACATTATTCATGATTCTAAAAACAAATCTCTGAAATTTCTGAGTAAAACGTTATATATATCAGTGCCCAAAAGCAACAAGATAAACAGGTTACTCTCAATTAGATTCAGATGGCTTGCATCTATCAAAATAAATACAAAATTAAGACTTAATTCCACCTCTTCATGCAAGTTTTTTCTTTTTTTTTTTTTAAGAACATTAAGATTTCTGGTTATAGGGCCTCCCTAGTGGCACAAGGGGTTAAGACACAACCTATGAAGCAATCCACAAACTCTACAGCACGAGTTCGATCCCCAGCCGGCCAGGGAGATACCCACATGGCGCAGCAGACCTCTCCTGTCTCTCCCACTGCTCTCCTCAGCAGTGTATTTCAGTCAATCTGCCTGTTCTGTTCCCCACTCTGTCTCTGGTGAATCCCCTCACCCCCACCCACACCTCTGGCCTGTACCCCTGGTTTTATATGCATAAATATATAAATCTTTAGGGGGAAAAAAAAAGCTTTGATTAAACCACAATTTTTTATCCAGCCACATTATCAAACATATGAAAGAGTAATGAAATTTCAGATGTACAAAGTTTAAAAATATTTGTTCCTCTCATTCTCCCTTTCTGAAGTGGCTCCTAAGGTACATGCCCTCCTACTGGGAGTAAACCGCAACAGAGGAAGATATAATCCAGAAAACAACAGAATACATTCCAGAAGAGAACAGAAGAAGACCCCAGGATGACATGTGAGCAGTCAGCTTAACAACAACTGATCCAGATTTGAGTAGAAGGATAGAAGTTTCCAAGGAACATGTGGATGCCAGGAAGAAAGGAAAGGAGGGGGAGGGAGGGAGAGATTGGGGGAAGAATAGATGGAGGGAGGGAAGAGATTACCTGATGTGCTTAAAGACAATGAACGATTTCTAGCCCTGTCAGAGATTTGGGGGATGAATTAGTAGTAATCATGCAGAAAACTAAGCAGCCAAAAAAGAACAAAAAATCATTAATGTCTGGGAAAACAAAAATTCTAGTAGAAATAAAATTTAATCACAATCTAATTGTGGCTTATTTATAAGTAATTACATAATCATAATAATATAAATACCAAATATTGTTTGGGTTTTTTATATGTTGAATTTTTTTAATATTTTTCATTTTTTTATTTTTAATTTTTTAGATTTATTTATTTATTTATCTATACACGCACTGGGTACAGTCAGAAGCGGGGGAGGGAGGGTGAGAGAATTCACCAGAGCCAGAGCGGGGAGCAGAGCAGGCAGAAGGACCGAAGTACACTGCTGAGGGGAGCAGCGGGCGGCAGGAGAGGTCTGCGCGCCATGTGGGACCCTCCTCCGGTGGCCGGGGAGCAGCCGGAATCGAACCGGCGCTGCAGAGGCTGCGGGCAGCTTCGCAACCCAGCGCTCAACTGCTGTGCCAGCCCCCAAATATTGTTTTATCCAACTATTATATAATTTAAAAGGCAGGATGTGGAAAAGGATTGTATAAAAGTTGAAGACTTATATTTTATAGTAAAAAAGCCAAGATATAAAATGAAATCTGAAACAAAAATTCCAGAAATGTCTGTCTTGGTGGTGGGTGTGGTGTGGTAACATACATCTGAAGAGGTGTGAATCTATACCTCTGAATCATATACACTGTTGTAAAGCAAAGTTGACTCAATAAAAAATAAAATAAAATTCAAGAAATAGCAGTGTAAGAATAGTTTTTAGAAAGATGGACATACATATGAAAATAAACAGCTATAAGAGCTAAAAGTGGTTATCATATTCAGAGAGTGTGACTTGAGGACAGGGAGCACAGAATAGAGAATGCTGGTTTTTCATTCTATCATATGATTTGCTTTTAATAAGTATTTGTTTCATTAGATAAAAAGTGAACTTTAATTTAAAAAACAATATTTATAGATCTCTACAATACCAACTGTTGGATTTATGTTTTAAAAACCAAACAAGAGTATTATGGCATAAAAACAACTTAAATGTTCTTAAAGTAAAACATGTTTGCAACTACAAAGATATTTATTCATGTAGTTGAAATCATACTTGAGCATCTAGACAAGATACAGTCAGGAACAATTATCATAAAATCTAAAAGTATCATCATATTTAGAACGTTTGTTGACTATCTTTTTAACAGTAAAAACCTCATGTTACTAGTCTCTTCCAAACTGAGTAACCCTCTTTGTGTGTCCTACACACTTCTTCTTGATGTAACTTTCTAATTTAAAAATGTACTGTATTTTAGGGGGGCAAATAACCCTCTAATTTTAGAATTCATCAACAATAGAATGGCCTTACTACCCATTTACTTGAATAATGAGCCAATGATACAAAATGGGCAGCGGTTTTGTAATCAAGATATTCTTCTAATTGAGTATAAATTAGATAAAATATCTTCTAAGTTGCTCTCTCACAACATATTAGCCTCTCATTATTTTCCCATTTGTCCATATAACTTGTAAGAACTGAGTATCAAAACTGCAATAAAATTTATCAAGAAAATACTAAGAATTTGGTTACAGACGGCAAGTTTAGTGCACCCTTATCTTCTTCCCCTTCAAGACTTCCTACAAGTCAAGATCCTAAATGATCTGAGAACAAACACACCAAAGCAGAACAGTGTTTATGAGGGAAATGCTCCCAGATGAAAACAACAGGTTCACAATTCCCTATTACCCATTACACAGATGAAGTCAAGTAAAAAGTCTAGACAGGGCCTCCCTGGTGGCACAAGAGGTTGAAGGCAGTGCTGTGAAGCTTGACTGCAGCCTCTGCAGTGTGAGTTCAATCCCCGGCCAGGAAGCTACTCACATGGCGCAGCAGACCTCTCCTGCCTTGCCCGCTGCTCCCTCAGCAGTGTACTTCAGTCAATCTGCCTGTTCTGTTCCCTGCTCTGTCTCAGGTGAACCCTCTCATCTCCCACACCTCTGGGCTATACCCTAATTCTTGTAATCATAAATAAATAAATCTTTAAAAAAAAAAGGTTAAGACATAAAATCTGAAGCTAAAAGTCAAGAAATAGTGGATGACTAGCTATTCATATATGTACTTGTTCAAAAAGAAAAATATCATATACCTATATAACATGTTGATTTCATTTCTAATTAAAAAATAGTCACGCTCAGTTTCAGAAAAGAGATTGAAAAATGTAAGAGTCCAAATAAATTTTCTTTGAAAAGTTGCTGCTATACTTCTAAATTATTAAGATTTGCCTCTTCCCAAAAGAGCACCAAGTCAAAAATGATAAATCTACTTGGATGTGTGTAAGGTATATCAAATGTAATACATGAACAATGGAATTCTGAATTCCTCATCCCTTGCCCTTGTCATGGCGCAAAGGAAGTCACCTTGCATCCCTCTGAGTTCTTTTAAGCTAGAAAATAATGAAATGAAAATGAGGTGGATTGATAAGAACAAAAAACAAAAAGAAGTTTAATAATAACTTGTTAACCTCCTGTATACATGGGAGCGACCCAGATGATTACCTCACCCATTTGGTTTCAGACACCATATTAAATAGCTCAGCCAACACAGAAGGACTTGGGGTGTGGGGCAGGCAATTAGTTGGGGAGGTTATCAGGCAAAGGCACAGTAGGCAAAAAAATGCAGCTCACCATTGAAAAGAGAGAGTAGGTCTTCCCGGAGAGGCCCTTAGAGAAAGAAGTTTCATAAATAACTAAAGCAGTCTCTGCCCTGCCTTCAGAGTCCCTCCCTAAAGTCAAACTTTTTCCAAAAAGAAATACTTTGGGGTGGCAGATTTTTGTTCCCCTACACTACTCCCCTTACTAGATCATACCCATACCCACCTCATTGCTTTCATCCAACACTTAGGGAAGACACTGTTCTTATCTTGGAGAATGGCAAAATAGAGGACTTGTGGTAGCACACAGTCTCTTATTGTGCTAAAAACAATTCAGCTTTGGCCCTAACCTTGCATTTGCCAGTCAGCAAAGACAGAGCTGCACTCACCTTCTTTAGAAGCTACATAACCAGAAATACCTTCCATAGAAAATAGTTTAGCAATATCTTACAAAATAGTTCAGCAATATCATACAAAAGCATATTCCCCAGTACTAGCCCTTCCACCACTCCAAGGGTCTTACTCCTTCAAAATATAATATTTACTTTTCTTCCTCAAAGTCATTCTTGAAAACAAAACATTTACCATTATATTACATTGCCATAGAGGTTTTAGTCACACTAAATATTTTGGGCAGCTTGCTGGTGGCTTGATGAACCATTCAGAGGAAGAAAGATATTCAAAAAACCCTATTCTCTACCAGGCAATTTGTTTTAATGTTTCATAACAACCACACAGGGATTTTTTTTTTTTATCACAGTGAGCTTAGCTCTTCCAGATGCAGTTTCAGTTACTTCCATCATCTATGTAATTAATACCTGCTTATATACTTAAGATCTTATTAAATAACCCTTCCTCTTTCTCTTTTTCTGATCAGTTAAAATTTCCTTAACATTTGTTCAAATATTAACTCTGAATTTTAATTAATTTAAATCAATTGTTCTTTTCTTTTAATACAAAGCTAAGAATCACATAAAGATGAAGTTCCTGACTGTGATCATAATCATCGTGGATATGGTGCTGAAAGATCAACAACTGTATTACATGTTCTGAATCTGGAATGAATAGTTGAAGAATCTGCTATTGTTGGAAATTCAAATCAAATAGATAAAATTTATTAAGTACTTAATAAATTAAAATTTATTAAATCAAGTTTCCAGTAAGGACAAACACTTACTGAAAATAGAAAACTCAAAAAAAAAATCTGATTCTGAATAATCTACAGAAGAAAATAATATGAAATATTTTATCTATTACATAAACAATAATTTACATAAGAGTTAATCAAAACAACATCAAGATACTTTTTCTAACTTAGTGTCAAAGATGTAAAAGAATTATAGGGATGTAGGCATAAGGAAATCAAGAATAAAGAGAAATAGATAATAAGACACTTTTGGTGTGAATGCAAATTGGGAAAACATCTGAAAGGGTACTTTGGCAACTATTATCAAAATCCTTTAAAATATATATATATATATGCATTTGACTAAAAATCATATACCTAAGGATTATTCCCAAGTAAATAACCAGTCACATATTGAAAGCGGCATGTTCAAGGAAGCAAGCAACATAATTTACAGCCATGAAAAATTATAAATAATCCAATTATCTTGCAACAAAAAAATTTTTTTAAGCATAATAAATTTTGTGTAACTTTTTTTGGAAATGACACTTGTTTACAACATTGTATTGTGATTTAGGGGTACAGATTCACACCTCTTCAGATTTGTATTATGACACCATGCTCAACACCAAAGCACCCACAATCCACTGTAGAGCATTGGTCCCCTTCCCCGATTTACTCCCCATTCCTCACCATCCCCCCTATAGCTTCAACTCTGCAGTCATATTCTAGAAGTTGTTTCGGTTAAAAAGTTTTTCTGATCCTTTCTTATGTTTCCTTCTAATTCACCTATGAGTGAAATCTTTCACCTTCTGACTTATTTTGCTTAGCATAATACCCTCCAGTTTCACTCATGCTGTCACAAATGGCAAGATTTCATCTTTTTTTATATAGCTTAGTAGTATTACATTGTGAATATATGCCACACCTTCCTTATCCACTCATCTGTTATTGGGCACAAGGCTGATTCCATAACTTGAATATTATAAATAGTGCTGCAATGGACATAGAAGTGCATGTATCCCTTAGAATTAGCATTTTTGCATTCTTCTGGTAAATACTGAGAAGTGGAATTATTGAATCATCTGGTGGCAAAGTGTTTATTTAGATCTTCTACCCATTTTTTTAATGGGTTTTTTGTTTTCATTCTGTTGAGTTGTATGAGTTCTCAGTATATTTTGGATATTAGCCCCTTGTTGGATGTAGAAGGTGGAAATATTTTCTCCCACTCAATGGAGTGTTTTTCATTTTCATGATAGTTTCTTTCACTGTGAAGTTTTTTATTTTGATGTACTTCCATTTGTACATTTTGATTTCATTTCCCTTGCTGTTAGAGTTGAGTCCCCAAAGACATCCCTGAAGCTGATACTATTTTGCTGATGTGTTTTATAGTTTCAGGTCTTACATCCAAATCTTAAATCCATTTTGAGCTAATCTTTGTGTATGGTGTGAGATAGTGTTCTGGTTTAATTCTCTTGCATACAGCTATCCAGTTTTCCCAAAACCATTTGTTGAAGACATATTCCTTACTCCATTGTATACCTTTAGCTCCTTTGTCATAGATTAACTGTCCATATAAGTGTGGGTTTATTTCTTTAAGAAAAAATCCTATGATAAATACATGGATATTGAAAAGATGGTGAGGCTGGCCACATATAGCTATTTCAGCATAAAAGTATCCTTAACATAGAGTAAACAGAAAAAAAAAAAGCACCAAGAAAAAATAATCTAGTTCAAAATCAGCAAAGGCATTTGTGACAACATGGATGGCCGTTGAGGGCATTATGTTAAGTGAGATAAGTCAGACCATGAAAGACAAATACTGGATGCTATCACTAAGGTATGGAATCTAAAAGAGCTGAACCCATAAAAACAAAGAAGAATTGAGGTTACTATGGACTGGGGCTAGAGGAAATTGGGAGATGTCACTTAAGGGTACAAAGTTGGAACTAATCCCTAAATAAATCCTTGAAATCTAATGCACAGTATAACAATCATAGGTAACAATACTGTATTCTAGATTTCAAAGTTGCTTAGGAACTAGATCTTAATTATTCTCACCACAGAAAATAATAATAATGTAATGGTCACTCTACCATAATGTCATGATGGCAATCATATAGTAATATAGAAATTATTAAATCAATACATCAAAAAATGAACTGACTACAGCAAGAGAAAATTTTGTTGTAGCTTTGCTTTGTTACTTAGAGCAGTCATTGGTAAAATCTGGACTACTGTCCAAATCTAACCCATTGCCTGTTTTTTGTAAATAAAACTTTATTGGAACCCAGCAAAAAAAAAATTTATCAAATCAACACATTTACCTTAAGACTACATTTTAATGGGCAAGAACTTGAGTAGACATTTCTCCAAAGATATACTAATGGCTAATAAGCACATAGCAGGCACCTAACATCATTAGTCATTTGGGAAATGCAAATCAAAACCACAATGAGTACTACTTCACATCTACTAAGAAGGCTATAATTTTAAAAAACGGAAAATTACAAGTGTTCTCTATATCAAGTATAGAAAAACTTGAACATTAGACATTGCTGATATGAATGTATAATGGTACAGCCACTGTGGATAACAATTTGGCAATTCCTCAAAAAGATAAACATAGAATTACCATATGATCCAACAATTCTACTCCTAAGTATATACCTAAGAGAACTGAAAACAGATGTTGAAGCCTGTACAGGATGAATGTTTATAACAGCACTTTTCATAAAAGCCATGAGGTAAAATAACCCAATGATGGGTAGGAAAATAAAATGTGGTATACCTATATCATAGGTTATTACTCAACCATAAAAAGAAATGAAGTGATACTTTGTATATTGATGTTGATAGCAGTATTACTCACAATAACCAAAAGACAAAAATAGCCCAACTGTCCATCATTAGAGGAATGGATAAACAAAATGAGATATAATTTGAATATTATACAGTCCAAAAAAAAAAGAAATTCTGTTACATGATACAATATGGATAAATCTAGAAAAGTTATTTATAATGCTACATGAAATAAGCCAGACACAACAGGACAAATATGGTGTGATTCCATTTGTATGCAGTACCTATAGAGACAGAAAGCAGAATGAAGTTTCCAGGAGCTGAGGAGAGCGAGGAACGGGGAATTATTGTTTAATTGGTACAGATTTTTTGCTTAAGATGATGAAAATATTCTGGAAATGGATAGGGGAGACAGTTGTGCAACACTGCAAATATACTATCAAGCTCCTGAATTGTATACTTAAAAATAATTTAAATGGTAGATTTTATGTAATATATATTTAATCATAATTTTTAAAAGGCAAGTAATAATGTCAAAACACACAGAAAAAATATAGAAATGAAGTAATACTATATGCTAAAACATGGATGAACCTTGAAAGCATAATGCTAAGCAAAAGAAGCTGGACACAAAATTTCATACCATATAATTTTATTTATATGAAAGTTGCAGAACAGACAAATCTACAGAGACAGAAAACAGATTAGGGACTGCCAGGGGGCTGGAAAGTGATTGCTAGGGGACAGTGGGGAATTATTCCTAATGGGTACACTGTTTCCTTTTGGAATGATAACAGTGTTCTGTAATAGATAGTGGTTACACATCATTAATGTACTAGAAGCCCCTGAAGTATACACTTTAATGGTTAAAATGTTGAATTTTATGATATGTGACATTTACCTCAATAAAACAAAAGCAGAAAAATTGTCATGTACACAAAACTATGTGAAGAAATATGTACGTCTAACGAGAAAGACAAGTAGGAAAAAAAAACCTTAGGTGGGTTGAAGTTTTTTCTATTTTTCAAATTTTTATAAACATTATTATACTATTTTTATAACAAAAAGAGAGGATAGCCATGTACCAAACATCTACTGTACATCGAGTACTTCATTAGCATTTTCATGAATCATGAATACTTCACCATCTGCTGGGTAAACACGAAACATTTGATGGTCACAGTTTTCTATTTGTAAATAAAGGGACTGGACTAGTTTTAAAGTGTCTTACAGCCTTAACATTCCATAATTTCATAAAATTTAAAAGAAAAACACCAAAATAATTCAAAACAATTGATTTGTTTTAAAAAACAAAGAAATACTGTACTGCTCTCAACCATATGACCCATGGTTCTCAATATTCTGCCTCTGAAAGCAGTACTAAGAAAATGTGCCATAAAATATTTGCCTTCTACATCCAACTTAGCTTAATTTAAAAATGCACATAAAATAGAATCCAGGAGTGGCAGAGAGGAGAAAGCAATCAAAATTAACAGGAATCAAAACTAAAATGACCATGAGTGCAAATCAATCTTTTATGGTATAACTGTCATAAATCATAATATATTTAAGTCATAATTGTATTGAAATTCATGTATTTTACTTCTTTTCCTTGCCTTGGCACTCACTGCATTAAACAACAATGTTAAAGACCTAAAGGAAAGACACATTTTGGGGAAAGTCATTGGGAAAGTCACATTTTTTGAAAATAAAATCTATAATAATTTTGATCTCTTGGTTCATTTACTGATAAATCAACAAAAAAAGGCAATCTCATTTTTAAAGTCTACATTAACTCAAACTGAAAATTAAATGTTAAATGTAAGTGTTTACTTTTGAAATATTGCAAGAACAGTTGAATCACAATTATTCTTACCAAATACACATTAACTTTGTAATAGATTCTATTCCTTTGCTATCTTGCTTTCCCCTCAAAAAGAAAAAGGAAAACCAAAAAAAGAAAAAACAAACAGCAGAATTTTTGGTTGAACTATTTTAACCATAATCAATTCTCATTACTGTCAAGCTCTTAAGCAAGTGGAAGAGAATTCTTAAGGGAAGGAGAAGTTAAGGAAGAGAAAGCGCTTTCAGAAAACATCATCATTTAACTGTACAGAAAAGAATTTAGAAAGGACTTCAAGTCAATATACAATTAACAAAATCATTGAATTATAGATTATCTCAGAGCACATGTACCATCGAAGAACAGGAATAAAAAAAGGCTAAAAAAAAAATTTCTTCTTGGATATTATCAGGAAAGTGCAAGTCAATTTTATATATTTATACCATAAAACTTATGCCTGGATGTGTAGGGAATAACTTTGTTCCCATATGGTGTTCATAGAGATATTGGGACCACGTGTAGCTCTGCCAAATTTAAAAATAAACTGTAAGATTTCACTTATAACAGGAATATAGGGGAACCAAATAAGACGTCAGTGTAAAAAAAAATAATAATAATTAGAGTACAAACCACAACAAAGCAAAAACAGACAATTATAAACCAGAGACATACTGCAGGGGAGGAGGAGGGAGGGGGTGAGGAGCACAGGGGACTGTGGTGATGGTGCAGGGGTGCCTTGGGGAAGGAAATTCTATGGGGACTCAATCTGAGGGGGTGAGGGGAAGCAAGTATTGTCTTTAAAAATTTTAAAAATGATAAATGTTAAAGTAAAAAATAAATTTTAAGAATGTAAAAAATAAATAATAAAAATAAACCATAAGAGATAAAAGGTCTAAAAGGACGATTTTAAATGAGATAAAACTTATCCTTACAATTCTCAAACTTTTTGCTCTCCTGCCACAATTTCATGCACTTAGAAACTTAGCACCATAATTTAGCTAAGAGAAATAGTATCGAAAAATCTCGAGAAAATTCACACAGTCCTCAATAAAGGTCACGAACTCCCAGGCTTCCGAAGGTCAAGGATTTGTCTTCCAACCTTCATGTGAAATTATAAGCAAGGTGGAGTTTCTATGGACACTTTTATAAACTTTAACTAGCCGACCACCTACTAAGCACCCCAAATTGTACAACAACCAAAAGAACTCGCGTGTGAAGCGCCACGTGCTGCGTTTGCGCCCTGGAGTTGGTGCCAACCGGCCCATTCCCAGGCCTCAGTTCCCAGCACAGAGCTACCCGGTTGAGTATTGTAACGAAATAACGCAAACAGCACCGGGAGCAGCAGCCACGCTTAACAAAGGAGGAACTGAATGGGTCTTACAGGGGACTGAGGTGATGGTGCACCGGTGCACTGGTGAAGGAAACTCTATGGGGACTACACCTGAGGGGGTGGGGGGAAGCAAATATTGTTTAAAAATGAACAATGATGTAAAAAAAAAAATTAAAAATAAATTTAAAAAATAAATGAATCATTAGACCTCAGACTTAATGCGCAGAACTTGGTTCTCAAAATGAAAGGGAACCGCTAAGCAAATGAAATCTTTCCTGTTTCCTGCTAAAAGAGTCATAGGTCTGGTGCAGTTAATAATGCAAAGTAAATGTAAACAACAAGTTTTGCTTCTCTAAAGCCTACCCAGATGAGATTACCTAAACGAGATTACATTTTAACAAGGCCAAACAGCCGGCCAGGCTGATTGATCTCCCAGGGCATCCTCAAATACCCGTCTTTGTCACAAACTTTTGTGCTTACTGACCGATGTTATCAGTGTAAGATGGTTGTGTATAAAAGAAACCCTTTGTCCCTAGACTGGCGCTCAGACCTGGACTACCCAGGTCTGAGCGCTCATGCACGAATAATAAAGCTTCTCCTGACCTCACCATTCCTGAAGTACCGCTTGTTCTTCCCTTGTCTGGGTAAAAGGCTAGAATTTACTTTGCAACAAAGCCACCTCCTGCATGGCCCTTCATCAACTGAGCTGGTTGCTACCACACTCGGGGCCTGACCTCTTCTAGTAAGGCTCAGCAATGAAGGGAGTGAGAGAGAATGAGCGATCACTGCACCGGCTGGAGCGAGGGAATGGGGAACCCAAAGGCAGAGCCCCGAATCCTCACACCTCCCCCACATTCTGCAGTAGAATTCAAGTCTTCCAGGCCAAGGCGGGAAACGCAGCCAGCTGCACTCCTGCTGAGAAATGCAAAAGTTTCCCCACGCGCGGGCCCGCAGCACAGAATGGGGCAGATCTTTGTTTCACAGCGCTCTCGGCGACCTAATGAAGAAGCGGGAGGGCAAGATCCAGTTCGGCGCTAGAAACCAAGCAAGGTCGCGATTTTCCGAGAGCAGCGAAGGGAAGGGTTTCTACGACCTGAAGTTACCCTTACTTAAGGGAGTTTCTATTATTTTTTCGCGTCCACGAAGATTTTCTAGCAACTTGAGCTGTCAGCTAGGGACGCTCGCGGAAGTCGTAGACCCCGCCTACTGGTTGCCCTGGTGCGCGTGCGCACAGTTATTATCATACTAAGATGTCTCCGCCTCTCCTTTTCTTCCGTGGCAGCGATGGCCGAGTGGTTAAGGCGTTGGACTTGAAATCCAATGGGGTCTCCCCGCGCAGGTTCGAACCCTGCTCGCTGCGGAAGTGGAAACTTCTATTTTCTACTTTCTAATAAACACCGTCCGTACTCTTTTGACAGTAAGTCCTTGTCTGCCAAATGAACGGCGCGCCTGTATTAATGCTCAAAGAAAAGCCCATCAAATATCTGTGCCACGAACGTAAACTTATAGTTTTAGAGTCTTTGTCCTCAAAGTGAACAAGATCACAAAATAAAGTTAAAATGAATATAAATACAGGCAGTTTTCTCCCTCTCCCACTCACTCACTGGCCAGAATGGACTGTCTTTTCTTTTAGTTCTTTGAAAAGACCGAATTCTTTCCCACCTTAGGGATTTTGCACATGCTCCGATGTCATTTTCCCCACCAAATTGGTCAGGTCCTCTTCTTATGTGATTCCCCCCTTTTTTTTTTCTTTATAGCATGCCATACATTAGTGTAAATGATTGCTTAATTCCTTCCTGATGGTGAATGTGTGTGTGTGTGTGTGTGTGTGTGTGTTTAACCACAAAATTATCTAGTGGTTAGTGGGCTCTCAAAGAATAATTTTGTTGTGAATTTTGTGGTTGAGAAGGTCATGGTCAAGAGGTCTCAGAATACCTGCAGGTCTAGGTGGTAGAGTCACTAATGAGGGCAGGTAGACTGTTTCCCTTCAGCTTTGGGAACAGAATCAAAAATGTATGTGAAGAGATTTGTGCCCTGACTACAGAGATCAGCAGGGATATCACAGCTGTACCACCTGATATATTGCAGAAGTGATCCGTGTGATTTATGAGGCTGTTGTTTTAGCACACCATGTTCATTGTAAAGGAGTTTCATCCTCAGATTCCATTAATGGAGGCATTGTGTAGTGAGACAACAGAAAAGAGGATTAAGAGATGGGGCTGGCCTGGCACACGTGTAAAACTTGTAATCCAAGTCCCCTCTGGACTTCACAAGCCCACCTTGCCCTCCTTTGAAGGCCTTGCTCCACAATGGGCCATCATCCCTGACATCTGATGTGGTCTTTAGGCCCTCTCTGCATGCTAGAGGTTAAACAACTAAAAATAATACCAGAGTATCAGCTTCTGCAGGGGGTACAAAGACAGAAGCTCTGACACTGGAATTTTCAGATAAAACAGATAATTTATTCTATCTGAAGTACTGATGGTGAAAAATTAGAGCTTTCAGCTCTTGTTCTAATGACTAGTTTTCTCCCCAATCTACATGAAGTTGATCAGTCAGACTCACCCAAGCTGGCAGAGTGAATGCCACTAGAAATGAGTTATTTCTATTTCCTTCCCAGTCTTCCCCACACCTACTCATCAGTCCTAGATCTGAGGACAGTTTCTCATGGAGGACTCTGAAGTCTACAGAGTGGATGTAATGGACTTAGATTTACCTTTGCTGTTTTGGCTGGTGCAGGAATACCAGGGGAGGCATGAGTGAACACAACCAGATTTCAGTCGGTATCTCCAGGTCATTCAGAAGACTCCAGTGACAAATAACATGACCCATGGGCTCTGTGCTCCAGACACTTTCTGCTGCTTGAGGTCAGACAGGGAGAGGAGTCAGGGACTGGTAAATTTCCCACTCAGGTACCATCCCAGGCCATAAATCCTCATCCCATTCCAAGAATCTCAGAGCACTCATTCTCTTGCATCATGTATATCCACAAACACTTGTGGAATATGTTTCATTTGAGATCAGATTCTCAGAGAATTTGTCTGGCGAAGGAACTTTAGGCACATTTTACCTAACACTGTAAGTCCTTCCAAGAGATGAGTATACACAGTGTCCATACAAAAGTCACTTATCTTCCAGGTGTTGAAGCATATATGTCAGTGGAAATAAATGGTTGGTGTTTTAAGATAATATGTACTTAGGATGTTGGAACACAGAAATGCCACAATTACTTTTTATACACACCTCTAGCTTAGAGGTCAGCAAATTTATTCTGAGTGATCAGCTGGTAAATATGTCAGGCTTTGCAGGTCACCTGGCTTCTATTGCCACTATTCAACTCCCCCTCTGTTTCATGAAAGAAGCCATAAATAGATGAGCGTCGCCACATTTCAATAAAACCTTATTTACAAAAGTAGGTATCAGGCTGGATTGGGCCCTCAAGCTATAGTTTACCAAACCCTGCTCTGTATGCTTCTTCCCAATATAATAATAAAAAAAGGACTTCTCATCATGTGAAGACATGATTAATTGGGACACTTAAGAGGCTAGTTAAATTTTCACTACTTCATCGTGGTTTATCCATAACTATGAAATCTTATGATTTCCATTAATATATCAAGAAAGTACTTCAGGGCCTCCCTGGTGGTGCAAAGGGTTAAGCACAGCACTATGAATCTATGCAGCCTCTGCAGCATGAGGGCCAGGGAGCTACCAACATGGCACAGCAGACCTCTCCTCTCTTGCCCAATGCTCCCCTCAGCAGTGTATTTCAGTCAGTCTGCCTGTTCTGTTCCCTGCTCTCTCTCTGGTGAATCCTCTCATCACCCACATCTCTGGCCTGTATCCCAGTTCTTGTATATGCATAAATAAATAAATCTTATATTAAAAAAGTACTTGGGTACATATACAAACATGAAGCAAAATTGGGACTAAATGTTTTCTAAGATCATTTTATCTCAATAAATCAGAATGGGTCAGAATCTTCCAGAATTCTCTTCTGCACAGTGTACTTGTCTGCTCCACTCACTCTGGAAATGTTTGCTTATTTTCTCCTCCTTCTGTAGTTTGCCACCCACGCTATTCCTCTGAAAATAGAAAATACTAAATCTGCTTTTGTAAACACAGCCTTTCAACCCTTGAGCATCTTAAAATGTGATATGAATCTGGGTTTGCAAGTTTATTTGCAAAGTATCTTGAAGGAGCAGGAAGTAGAGAGACTGAAATAAGAGTGACTAAACTTCACATCCAAGTTCCTTCCCTCTTTAACTGTGCAATTTCAGACAAATTACTTAACCTGTCTGAACCTTAGTTTTCTTACCTATTAAGTGGTAATAGTAATCACTTCTAATTTGTGGCTTTATCAGTATTAACTTCTACTTTCTGATCTCCAACCACAGGAGCTGTAAGTGCTTTACAGATGTTGTCTCATTTTAATCCTCAAAACAGACTTTGCCAGCCAGTTTATCAGTTAGGGACTGAGGATGAGACCTCATGCTCTTATTCCCTTCCCTCACCCAAAGTAGGTTTCTCATAAAGGTATCTGGGACCAACTTGAAGGAACCATTAGACATGGCTGAAAAAGGCCATTTGTCATATACTTCTGATAAATATATCTATGGCATATGTACAATATTCTCTAAAACAAGGATCTTAATCCTAGTCTTCCATTTTCAGATTTAGGAGAAAAGAGTCAGCCCTTTGCATAGGTATCAGGAGCTGGCACGGAAATCACTGTGGTCAAACAGCTCTAAAAGCATTGCAGAGGTTAAAAGGCAATGCCCCCTTCCCCTCGATTGACTGATGTTAATCAAGTTAACACCAGACAGGGCCTCCCTGGTGGCACAAGGGGTTGAGCACCACACTATGAGGCAATCTGCAACCTCTGCAGCACAAGTTTGATCCCCGGTCAGCCATGGAGCAACCCACATGGCATGGCAGACCTCTCCTGTCTCGCCCGCTGCTCCCCTCAGCAGCATATTTCAGTCATTCTGCCTGTTCTGTTCCCTGCTTTGTCTCTGGTGAATCCTCTCTCCCCCCTGCATATCTGGTGTGTACCCCAGCTCTTATATGTATAAATAAATAAATCTTAAAAAAATTAACATCAGATAGATTAGTAGGAGAAAAGAACAAATTTAATTACATACATATGGAGAATTCACATGAATGTGAATTCTAAAGCAAATGAGGTAAAATGGGAGCAGGGAGTATATATCCTGAACTTAGGAAAAGGATAGAGACCTGGGATTCAAGGGGAAAGAGGGGGGAGAAGACTCACATGAGGAGAGGGTGACTCATGACAAAGATGAGAAGCTTTATAATTATATATTTGCCCTGCCCTGCCATATAGATAGTTTTCTCCAATGGAAAGGTAATCTCTGGTAAAAATCCTAATTCTAGGTAATACCCCCAATTTCTATTCTTCAACATAGCTAAGAGAATAGTCAGTTTCTCATGAGTCTGTAGGGCCTCAACTCGCCTCAGTTTGAAATAATCTGTGGGGCCTCCCTGGTGGCGCAGGGGTTAAAGACAGCGCTATCAAACTATCTAGCGACAGCCACTGCAGCACGAGTTCGATCCCCCGATGGCAGGGAGAAACCCATATGGCACAGCAGACCTCTCCTGTCTCACCCGCTGCTCCCCTCAGCAGTGTATTTCAGTAGATCTGCCTGTTCTGCTCTCCACTGTCTCTGGTGAATGCTCCCACCCCCCGCACCTCTGGCTTACACCCCAGTTCTTGCATGCATAAATAAATTAATCTTTAAAAATAAATAAATAAATGAAATAATCTGTGTGCCAAAGTGACACATCTTGGGAAGGTCCATTCTGATATCTTGGAGAGGCCAATCCTTCAGCATAGCCTAACCTCAATAAAGCTGAACTTAATCAAAATAAAAGCATTGTCTACACAATTACCCTAGAATCGAAGGGAAGTTCGTCGCTCTGCTAATCCACTCCATTTCCAGGGGGAAGAGAGAGCCAGCAGGAGAAGTACTCGTTTATCTTTTGACATCTCAAATGAGTCAGCACTTGGAAACTATCCCTTCCCTTCCTCCTTCTGTTAGTCAGGGTGCAAAGGAAATCATCCCGTACCCCTCTGGGTTCTTCTCAGGCTGGAAGAGTAATCCAAACAGCACCAGAAGGGTTAGCAAAGGGAAAATCAACTTAATAACACACTTATGGAGAATTCACATGGCTGTAAATTCTAAAGAATCCTGTGTTTAGGGACCTGAGGCATCAAGGAGAGGAAGGGGGAGACTTCTGTAGAGTAAAGAAAATGTCAGGCTTTTCTGCCCTCCCACCATGAGGATAGATGATGGATCCCTGCGGTCCTGAATGCATGCCTGATGGCGGGCACCTGGAGTAGGGTGTGGGCATAGGTAGGTGGGATTCACCTGGGCTAAGACTGGGCTTTTAAGGACTGGCATCATGGGGACGCCAGTAGAAGCCAAGCAGGAGCCGAAGAGAAGCCAAGAGAGAAGCAAAGAAGCAGAAGCAGAGAACGCCAGTAAGCCCAGATAGAGTGAGGATTTGCTGGGGGCTGGGAGGCCTGCCAGCCTACCGGCCCCCCAGCACCCCTGCCTGCCATGTACCTAGTAATCCCAATAAAAGCCTGCAAAACCACTGAGGACTCTGACTCCTCCTTTACCTGGTCTGCTGGATCAGAAAACCTGCCCTGTGTCCATTCCTGACTGTAGGGTAAGGTAAAAGGTATCAGGCTTTTCTGCCCTCCCACCATCAGGATAGATGAGGGAGCCCTGTGATCCTGGGTGCATGCCTGATGGCGGGCACCTGAAGTGGGTCCACCTGAGCTAAGAGACTGGTTTACAAGGGTGATGCAGCAGAGTGTGGGGTGGTGGTGGTGCGGTGTTAAGGGTGGAGGAGTGGAGTGTACCGAGGAGTGCGGCGACTACAAACAACGGCGAAGAGCATGTGGCAGCTAGAACCGTTCATAAACCTGCCCGGAATGGGTTGGTTGCCTTACACTGACCTTACAATTGGCGTAAGTCAGCAAGATGATCCATGCAGTCCGGTATGGAGCCCTCCAAAGACCTGGAGGGACTAAGGAGTAACAGACTGTGTTTGCCTGTGATGACGCTGGAGGCGCCATGGCGGCACAGAAGGTGGACACCTTCCGGCAGCTGCGGGAGGAGACCTCGCCTGGAGGAGGAGATGCCTGAGAGGACCAGCCAATGACCCCTGAGGCAGCAGAATCATCAGGGAAAGAGGACCACGATTCGGAGCTCGCCAGTGCTGATGGCAGGGAGAGGCCTAATGGACTTGGACTGACAATCCCGCCAGAAGGCGGATGACCTTGGCAGGTTATGTTTTTTGAGAATCTGGGGGTGGCCAGTGGGCCTTGATGGCCAAAAGCAGCCTGTGTGTGCCCAGCAGCTAAGCAGAGGAAAAAGCCAACTGAGAAGGCAAAAGCTGGTGCTGATGCTGAGTTTGGGAAGCCCTGAGCGGCTGTTAAGCACTAAGTAAGCTGAGGAAGGACAGTGAGTCTCATAAAATCACCTGTGGGTGATGCCCTGCTCGTTGCCGAGTGAGGGTGAGGAGCTGAGGAACCCGTCCTTGGGGGACAGTTGGGGAACGTGGCTTGGGGTGGAGCCCAAGCCGCAAGTAGAGTTTGGATCCCCAACCCATGTGCTTGTGCAGTGGGTTGGCCTGAGTGCAGGGGTCTGCGAGTCGCATGGGTGGCTATGAAGGCCGAGTGTTGGAGCGACCGCAGACAGAAACCCTGAGGGTTGGCGATTACCCCCAACAGAATAGAATCGCCAATCCCAGAGCAAGTGCATCCTGGGGGTGGATGCTGTGTGTGGCTTGTAGCCGAGACTACAGCCAGAGAAGGCCAGGAAGCCTGACGGCTCCTGGAGTGTTACAGTAGATGCCGTGAGTGATTCCCCTCCCTCGTATGAGCGGTGCCTTCGGCAGCAGATTTGGTGGCTCATCTGCTGGTACCAATAACTGTCTTTTGCACTAGGTTGGGGCCCTGCCTGGACTTATTTGTGTTCTGTTGTATTTTGTTATATTGTGATGTGTTTGCTTTTGTGGGCCATGGCTGCATTGTTTATGTTTGCTAAGAAAATTGTATATATATATAGACTGTATGGCAGAAAACCCTGAGGGGGTGGACTGTAGGGTAAGGAAAATGTCAGGCTTTTCTGCCCTCCCGCCATCAGGATAGATGATGGATCCTTGCAGTCCTGAATGCATGCCTGATGGCAGGCACCTGGAATAGGGTGTGGGCATAGGTAGGTGGGATTCACCTGGGCTAAGACTGTGCTTTTAAGGGCTGGCATCACGGGGACGCCAGCAGAAGCCGAGCAGGAGCCAAAGAGAAGCCAAGAGAGAAGCAAAGAAGCAGAAGCAGAGAATGCCAGAGAGCCCAGATAGAGTGAGGATTTGCTGGGGGCCCGGGAGGCCTGCCAGCCTCCCGGGCCCCCAGCACTCCTGCCTGCCATGTACCTGGTAATCCCAATAAAAGCCTGCAAAACCACTGAGGACTCTGATTCCTCCTTTACCTGGTCTGCTGGATCAGAAAACCTGCACTGGTCCATTCCTTACCTTACACTTCACAGGAAAGACAAGAAAAAGGGATACCTCCTCTTTACCCTGAGAATAAAAATGAGCTTCTTAGGTAGAGAGCACACGTTCGCCAATAAACCTACAAGTGAATAAGACCCCCAAAACTACATTCTTCTAAGTCATAAAAGGGAGAGGACAGCTTGTTGGATTGAGAAATGGGCAGAAACTAATGATCTCTTCTTTCATTAGAGAGGGGTGAAGGACTTAGGCAAGGACAAAGTCTTCTCCTAGCATTCAGGGCCCTGGCTGCTCTCAACTCAAAACAATCTGAATTTTGGGCCTTCCTGGCAGTGCAGGTGGTTGAGCACAGCGCTGTGAAGATGTCCATAGCCTCTGCAGTGCCGGTTCAGTCCCCATCGGCCTTGGAGCAACCCACATGGCGCGGCAGACCTCTCCTGTCGTGCCCTCTGCACCCCTCAGCAGTGTATTTCAGTCAGTCTGCCCGTTGTGTTCCCCACTCCGTCTCTGGTGAATCATCTCACCCTCCTGCACATCTGGCCTGTACCCCGGTTCTTGTATAAATAAAATAAATCTTTAAAAAGAAATCTGAATTTTTAAGTAGTGGTGATAGACCTCCCAAGGCTCAGAGGGTCTCCATGGCCTGTAATTCCCATATCAGGGTGACACATGACCTACTCAGGGCACAATGAGAAAAGTTGACCTGACCCTTTTGGGGAGACCAACCCACATAATGTTATTCCCTTTTCTTAACTCCTTATTCAATCCAGAAATGACTGGGCTTCCTGGAATTTTTCTAACAATTCAAGATGCTCCAAAAACAAGTTCTGTGACCACAGCCCCTGCTAACTCACGAGCTCCCTGAGTACAATGATCACGGCTTCCGGACAGCAAAAACCAGACCAACAAAGAACGCAGGCCTGGAAATTTCCCTGCAGAATCACAAAGGTTATTTATAAGGCAAGGGAGTGATGGGAGGTCTGTGAGACTCAGGCTCAGTTACTGCTTCTACCTGCAGAACCTTTCAGAGGTGAGATGTATGACTATGAATTTTTTTCAGTACCTACAAGTATATATTGGCACGGTCCCAACTGCTTTGCAAGACTGATTTGAGGGTGAATTCATTTCAGAAACTAATTTATTTCTAAAATGCAGGCAATGAGGTTCAGAGGTGCTGTCATCTATCGCTTTTCCTGTCGCTGCTTTTACCATGAAAATTAGCCAATCTATCGTTCAGATCTACTTGTGACAATTTGCTTTTGGTTTACATTCATCCAGGCTTGAAAAACGACCAAAGCTCCAGCAGACTGATGCTTCCTGGACCACTCATTTCTAGCACATATTAATACATCAACTCCAAGTAGTATGTCTTTCTAAATCATGCTTCATTTTTCCCCCGCTGTTTTTTAAGCTTCATTAAAAAAATAACCCTCTACCTATTTTCCTCAAGATTGTCTCTATAAAACATCCAACCTGATACTGACTAAGCGGACCTTCATATTTCAATTCTTCAGTTGCTTGTTTTCATCATCTATTAATACAACAACATTTGAGTTTCTCACTGGGGGGCAATGGTTGCCTATGGGGAAATAAGAGATTTCTAACTTTCCAGCTAAAATCCACCACGTGGCTGTAACATTTCCCGGTTATGACTCTTGCAAGACCACAGGTTATGTTGGGTGCTCTCCATTTTAAAAAATGACAACAGTATCAAACTACTTGTATCAATTTTTCACTGAAGGTTTTATCACTATTCAGATTGTTGCAATTCAGGATGAGGCCAACACATCAGAAGCTTGCCATTGAAAAGATAATTTCTTTTTTTTCTTTTTTTTTTCCTAAGATTTATTTATTTATATAAGAACCGGGGCACAGGCCAGATGTGCAGGAGGGTGAGAGGATTCACCAGAGACAGAGCGGGGAGCAGAACAGGCAGACTGAACCACACTGCTGAGGGGAGCAGCGGGCAGCAGGAGAGGTCTGCCTTGCCATGTGGGTTGCTCCGTGGCCAGCGGGGATCGAACAGGCACTGCAGAGGCTGTGGACAGCTTCACAGCACTGCGCTCAACCACCTGGCCACCAGGGAGGCCCGAAAAGATAATTTTTTACCCATTCACAGTTCCCAAGGGCGGGGAAGGGAAGAGAGGCATGACATGGGGTGGGGCTTATGTCAAGGGAAGCACAGGGTCAGTCTGGAGGCTGAGGGAACAAGGGGAAAATGTGGGCTAGAGCCCTTATTTTGGTTTCTGCAGAAAGGAGCGGGTAAGGCAGGTTATGCAGGCTCAGGGGTGGCTAGCTTGAATGCCAGCAGGTCCTGGAGGATAAGGGTACCCCCAGTTGTCTGTACCTGGCCATGGGGCATGTAGGTCAGGGGAATGGTGACCCTGAAAATAAGAGCTCCTTGAAGGAGAGGGTGGAGATGTGGGCTCACAACTGATTCATTTGATGAAAGACATGCCTGTTGGTGAGTAGTTTACTATCTCCAGGAATTGGCAAGTCCTGGGAGGGGCAGTCTCTCCGGGTTAGACATCACAGCATCAGAAGATACACAGAAAATAAAAGACATAGTTAACGGTGTGTCCATTTCTCACCAGGAAACAGAAGGCATACTCCATTTAGGACAATTGTATGTGGGTTTAATAAAGAGACTGTTTGCAAAGATGTGGAGACGGTGGAAAGAAACCACAAGGGACAGCAAAGCTGTCACCACCCCTAAGAGGGGAGATTGGCCACTGGAACTCAGGAGGAAGAACTGAGGAGCAGCGACCTCCCTTTAGCAGGGACAGGTAACCATTACCTGTAATGCCGGGTCCTGCTGCCTGTCACGACAGATGCTAATACCATAGACAGGAATTGAATCTATAAGAAGCGCATTTATGTAGGTAACTGGTCAGCTATCTGAGAATGGTGGGCATATCACCCTGAAGAGACCGCTCTGACATCTCATCTCTAGCAGGTTGTTACCTGCTAGAGCAAAAACAGTGAGCTGAGCAAAAACAGTCATAAGTAAATCAGTTCTTCAGAACAGCTGGTCAAGAAGTTCCTGGGTTTTCGTGATGTTTAGTTCCCAGTTTGTTCTCGACTTACCAATTATCTTGACCTTGGTACATCCTGGCCTGCTGGTTAATTTCTGATGGTACCGATGTCCAACATTCATGCAGGCATCATCAGGACAGGAATTTCAGTTCAAAGCCAGAGTTTTGTTTAAAGAAAATGGACCAGTAGTCATTCAGTGGACCTGCAGCCTGTGCTAGGTGAGCATGTGCCAACCCCGATTGTGGGTATGGGGCCCTGCCCTTCCTCGCTAACGCCCTATCATAACCAGGAAAGGTGATCCTGCAGGCAGGGGGTTCCCTCTTCACCCTCTTCTCTGCTCCCCGAAGGGGAGTCCACACTGGCTACCTCAACTGGTCAGCTTCTATGGCTGAGGGCAGGGCAAAGAGTGTATCTGAAAGGGCAAAAGGAATTATCCAGGGAGCTGCTTGGGAGACGAAGGAAATAAAGCAATCACCCATAATCCAGCTTCTTAACACAACTTCATCACTGTGCTACATTTCCTTCCTGTGCTATATCTGTATCGTTTAATCTACAGTCACATTAAAATTAAATCATTGACTGTTACAAATATACAGAGATGCACAGAAAATAATATAGCATGTAGCGTATTTTATTATTTCATTCAAATCACTCAGACTTTCTGCTGCTCCTTTGTCTTCATCATTATATTTTAAATGGCTCTATTATAAAATATAAGTTAACTGCACCAAATTGAATGAGACAATTGCTGCACATTTTGGCTATTTCCTTTCTTTGCTAAATAATAATATTAAATAATGTTGTGATAAATACTTTGAAGTAAAAGTTTTTTTCCACATTTTATGCTATTTCTTTAAGATTCGGATCTCCAAGAATGAAAATATTAAAGCAAAGGATCTAAACATTTTTGTGACTTTATATATACATGTCCCTAAATTGCATTGCTGAAGATTTGTACTAATGTGTGGTGTCCCCAGTAATGCATAGGCAAGCTAGGGTCACAGTACCCTCATCAACATTGAGTAGTATCACTTACAACATTTTTCTTTTTGCTAATTTCACAGAATATTATCTGCTCCTCGTTTTTATTTCATTCTCCTTTCTAGTAGAACTTCTAGGTTTTACCATATGTTTGTTTACTAGTTGTATTTGCTGTTCAATTTCTGATTTTTTTTTAAGATTTATTTATTTATACAAGCACCGGGGTACAGGCCAGAGGCGCGGGAGGGTGAGAGAATTCACCAGAGACAGAGCAGGGAGCAGAACAGGCAGAAGCACGAAACACACTGCTGAGGGGAACAGTGGGCGAGACAGGAGAGGTCTGCCACGCTATGTGGGTTTCTCTCTGGCCAGCCGGGAATTGAGCCCGCACTGCAGAGGCTGCAGACAGCTTCACATTGCTGCGCTCAACCTGCTGCGCCACCGGGGAGTCCCTCAATTTCTGACTTTTTAACAAATTAGCTATTGTTCCTAAAGCTGTTGCTGAAATTAACCCTTGGAAGAATCCTCACTGACAACAATGGTGTGTCATGGTGGTGAGAGCAATTTCAAAGGAAAGAGGTTAATGAATTTCAAGCTGAGAGTTTATGGTCTTAATATCTACTTTTGGGGGAAGTGTATAATGCTATTAGTTTATCCATCGCTCTCCTATTTACCCTTCATTCCCCTGATCCAGCACTTTAAATAACTAGTGCAAAACTAAATGCAGCCTGAATGATAGCAGCAATTAATTCATGTTATTTTCTGTTCCCTGTTGGCAACATGGTGGTTCTGTGTGAGGTTTAGAGATATTGTGGGGTGGCTGCTGTTCACTGGCTGATCCTGAGATGGCATGTGTGTCTATTCTGATCTAGTGTGATCTAGTTTCTCTGTGTGTGTGTCTCTTTCTGTCTCTCTCTCTCTCTCTCTCTCTGCCCCACCACCTGTAAGTCTCTGTCTGCCTCTGCCTGTCTCGCTCTCTGCCTCTCCCTCTTTCTCTCTCTCTTTCTCTCTCTCTCTCTCTCTCTCTCTCTCTCTCTCTCTCTCTCTCCTTCACAAGCTATCTGAGGATGTGACTATCTTTTTTTTTTTTTTAAAGATTCATTTATTTATTTATTTATTTATTTATTTATTTATTTATTTATTTATTTATACAAGCACTGGGTACAGTCAGAAGCACGGGAGGGTGAGAGAATTCACCAGAGCCAGAGCGGGGAGCAGAGCAGGCAGAAGGACCGAAGTACACTGCTGAGGGGAGCAGCGGGTGGCAGGAGAGGTCTGCGCGCCATGTGGGACTCTCGCCCAGCGGCTGGGGATCGAACCGGCGCTGCAGAGGCTGCAGGCAGCTTCACAACCCACGCTCAACAGCTGCGCCACCGGGGAGGCCCCAGTGACTCTCTTTTTAAATCAAAAATTCTCAACTATTAGAAGAAAAACCTAAGAGAACTTATTAAAAACACAGTCTTTGGCTCTCACTGCTAAACATTCTGATCCAATGGGTACACAGTGAGCCCAAGAATTTATACTTTTTTGAATAATGGAGAGGCAGGGGTATCTAGTAATTACACTTGTGGAACACTGGTATAGAACCTTAGGCTAAATAATTTGCACTGAAAACACTCAAGGTATAGGGCAGAAATAAAGTGGAAACCAGGAGCGGGGCATATAATTGAGTAATGGTTCCTTCTCTGTGCAGTCTCCAAAACAGTTGTTTCAGGAAACTGAAAATATAGACCGAATTCGATGGAAAAGGGATGTCAGTATGTGGCAACTGTTTCATATGCTAAGATGCATAGCATGTAGCAAGCCAACCCGATGTGCCCTCCCTTGTGGAAGACTACCATGCAGTGACACTGAATTCATAACATCATTTAGAGACAGAGCACCTCCCTACACTCTGTTTGCTAAAATCCTAAAGTGTACCTCTCAGCTTCCATGTCAACCCTACCTCTGATCCCAGAGTATGAAATAACAAATGGTCCTTAGCGCACACATGTTCCCCAGTGGGTGAAAGTATTCTCTGCTACACAGCACTGATAGCAGCAGGGGCCTGAGCAACCTGGAATTGCTGGAATATTTAAGAGTTCTTCAGATCCCTCTAGGCTTTATTCATGAAATGTCTGTTGCAAACAAGGATACAGCACACCAACCCTTAGAGGTGCAGAGACAAATAAACAACCAGTTGAGAAGTCTTAAGGCACCATCACGACAACTAACAAATGCTTTCCGGGTGGACCTTTCTCCGACTTTTGGCCCAATGCTACCATCTTGTGGCTGCCTGAGGAATGGTGACTCGGGTTTATAAGAACTTTTAGGAGACCATGTGACTAACATTGCTGAGAGGAAAAAAATCTTTACATTCCCTTGTGATATATACTCCATCAATTTTTGTGTCAATAAAATATACTTTAGGAAATTATTAAATTAGAATAGAGAAATGTCTAGTCTGAGAAAAATAGAAGTTTAGAAAGGGTCTTAGAAATCACCTACAAAGAATAACCAGATTTTTTCTTTAAGACTAAATCAGGGCCTTCCCGGTGGCGCAGCGGTTGAGCGCTGGCTTGCGAAGCTGCCCGCGGCCTCTGCGGAAGCTGCCCGCGGCCTCTGCGGAAGCTGCCCGCGGCCTCTGCGGCGCCGGTTCGATCCCCGGGAGGGTCCCACATGGCGCGCAGACCTCTCCTGCCGCCCACTGCTCCCCTCAGCGGTGTACTTCAGTCCCTCTGCCTGCTCTGCTCCTGGCTCTGGTGAATTCTCTCACCCTCCCACGCTTCTGACTGTACCCAGTGCATGTATAAACAAACAAACAAATAAATAAATAAAAACATGCCTCTATAAAATAAAAATAATAAATGATGCGCTACACTCTGGCTCTGGTGAATTCTCTCACCCTCCCGCGCTTCTGACTGTACCCCAGTGCTTGTATAAATAAATAAATCTTAAAAAAAAAAAAAATAATAATAATAATAATAAATTTTAAAAAAGACTAAATCACCAAAACAACGAGGCTTTGATGTTTTTCTCTGTTAAAATCACTTAAACATCAAATTACACATTTCTCACATGGTAACTTTGCATCACGAAATTCTTTTTCCGGATATGGGATCAATCCTAAGGAGAGATGTCATCCCATACTCACGGCAGAAACCAACCTGTATGTGTTTGAAGTGCTTTCCCTGGCTCATTTTTCTTCAGGGCTTCAGCTGTACATGCACATCTACACTTCTGATGTCTTCCCTTGAGCAAAGAAAAATCCTTCCTCCTGGTCCTTGTTAAACACCCCTAGCGCCGTGTCGCTTTCTTGCTTCCTCTCTGAAACAAGTTGTAAGGTTTAACTCTTACCACTGAAAAACACAAAACTTTTGACACACGCAAAAAAAAAAAAATCTATCCTATTCTGGGCAAGCACTGTAGTTGTCCTCGGCACAGTTGTGGGCAGAGCCTTAAACAGCTCCAGAGTGCAGTGAGAAGACAGAGGCCCTGGGGGGGTGGTGAGGGGAGGGGGCTATTACAGAAGATCCCCAAATAGGTATGAGAGAGCCACAGCTGGCAGCGTGAAGCGCTAAAACATTTACATGAAGGCCAATGGCTTCTTCTTTAGCTTCTGGAAGGAAATGTTTACCTTATATTGTATAGATTTATCACAAAAACAGTGCTGTTGTGGCAGACGACTGTGCTCAGTACAGCACTACTGTGTGAGAGATTGGGGCGAGGCCAAGGGTCCAGTGACCAATAAGATGGGTCTTGCCTCAAGGAGCCCCAAATGTTGTGGCAGCAGTAGGTGGACACCAGTCACTGGACAGTGTGACGCCAGCTGCCAAAGGTGCAGGCTGGTTCTGGTGCTGAAGGAGCAACTGCTAGTGAAAGCAGAGCAAGGAAGGGCTCATGGCGGAACCCAAACCCTCACTTTATTGAAGAGAAAAGTAAGTCCTTTGTGTTTAACAGCTTGCCCAACATCTCTGTTAGTAATGCAAAGCCGAGGCCAAAACAAACAAAACACACAAAATAACAGACCCTGGACTCCACAGGAGCTTGACTTACTTGGGGCACACAAGGGGGCTGCTGAAGCTGCATTGATTTCCGAGGTGGTTTATACATGTGTCTAGTTTTCTGCAAATCTCTCCTTCCTTACCTCCACCTCCACCTCTCCCTCACCCTCGGAGACATGTGAATCTGTGTCATTCTCCTCATTCAAATTAAAAGAGCAGTAAACCCAAGGAGGACATATAGTGAAGGTAGTTAGATTATGATAAGGCAGAAGAAGCAGAGGAAAAAAAGAAGTACAAGAGTTTACAGTTGGCAAGTATGATATATTTATTATTATAACTTTTACTAGGGAGTGCTTTTGTTTCCTAGGTCTGACATAATAAAGAACCAAACAAAGCACACAAACTGAGTGACTGAACAAATGAAAAATGTATTGAAATCAAGCTGTCAGCAAGATTGTGCTCCCTGGGGAAGCTCATGAGGAGACTCCCTCCTGGTCTCTGTCTACAGTAGCTTCAAGGGATGACCTTCAATCTGGGCTTTGAGTGACTGCAGCTGTGCTCCTCCAGTCTTTGCCTCTACCAGTCACTGGGCATTCCCTGTGTGTCCCTGTTCATATTTCCCCCAGATTTTGCTCCAATTTAATTGAGATATGATACATGAATTGTGTCAAATCAAGAAGCACAGTATGTTGATTTCATACACTCATAGATTACAAAACGGTCACCACCATACTGCTAGCTAACACTTCCCTCACTTCACATTCTTGCTATTTCTTTTTTGTGGTGAGAACATTCGAGATCTAGTCTTCTAGCAACTTCAAAGTTTTTAACACAGTGTTATTCACTATAATCACCATGTTGAGCAGCAGAACCTAGAACTTCTTCATCTTACAGCTAGAAGTTTGTATTTTTTGACCATTGTATTCTTTGACCTGCATCTCCCCATTTCTCCCACCCACAGTCCACTGGCAACCACCGTTCCACTCTGTTTCTATAAGTTTGGCTTTTTAGATTCCACATATAAATGAGATCATACAGTATTTGTCTTTCTCTGTCTCACTTATTTCATTTAGCATACTGTTGCAAATCACAAGATTTCATTCTTTTTGAGGGCTAAATAATATTCCTAGTTCTTAAAATCTGTCAGCTGGCCCTGAGCCACACTGTTTAAGTTGCCTCCTCCTGCCCTCAGACTCCTCTCACCACAGCCTTGTGGCCCTGGATCTGCAACTTTTTCTTGTATCTTCTCTTCCCCTCACCCTGATGTCTTTTCTGTAAGTTTTGTTTTGTTTTGTTTTGCTTTGTTTTTGTGGGATCCTCACCAGCGGCTGGGGAACGAACCCGCGCTGCAGAGGCTGCAGGCAGCCTCACAGCCCAGTGCTCAACCGCTGCGCCACCAGGGGAGGCCCTAACCCTGATGTCTTTTCTTTCCCTACTTCCAAGATTTTTCTCCAGGTTACTGGTTACCAGATGGGAGGGAGGGGGGAAGGTGAATTAAATGGATAAAGGGGGATCAAAATATATACACTTCTAGTTATAAAATAAGTCAAGGGGATGTCAGTGTACAGCATGGCTATAGCTAAAAATACAGTATTGTATAGTTGAAAGTTGCTAAAATAGTAGATCATAAAGTTCTCAATACAAGACAAAGTCTGTAATGACATATGGTGACTAGACTTATTATATAATATAAACAAATATCAATTCATTATGTTGGCTCATCTTTGTATCCTGAGTCCCTAACATAATACCTGGCACAAAGAGAACATTCAATCAAAAAATGAAAGAAATAGTGAAAGAGAAGGAAGGAAAAAGCAGGATGGGAAAGCAAAGATGACTTAAAAAGAAGAATAGAGGCAGAACTCAGACTTGTGAGAATAATCCATGTCAAGAAAGTCCAAAAAGGGCCTCCCTGGTGGCGCAAGGGGTTAAGACACAACCTATGAAGATATCTGCGGCCACTGCAGCATGAGTTCTATCCCTGACCGGGAGATACCCACGTGGTGCAGCAGACCTCTCCTAATTTGCCCACTGCTCCCCTAAGCAGTGTATTTCAGTCAATCTGCCTGTTCTGTTCCCCACTCTGTCCTGGTGAATCCCCTCAACCCCACACCTCTGACCTGAACCCAGTTCTTGTATGCATAAATAAATAAATCTTAAAAAAAAAAAAAAAGACCAGAAACAAGTTTTGGCAAAGATGTGGAAAAAAAGGAGCCCTGGTGTACTGTTTCCACCAACAGAGATGTACTGTAATGTGAACTGGCCCAGCTGCTATGGAAAATAGGGAGGTTTCTCAAAATATTAAAAATAGATCAAGTATATGATGCAGTAATTCTACTCCTAGGCATCTACTAGAAGAATAAAAAAAGTACTAATGTGGGGCCTCCCCCAGTGGCGCAGCAGTTGAGCGCTGGGCTGTGAAGCTGCCAACAGCCTCTGCAGCGCTGGTTCGATCCCCGGCCACCGGTGAGGGTCCCACATGGCGCAACAGACCTCCCCTGCTGCCCGCAGCTCCCCCTAGCAGTGTATTTCATCAGTCGGCCTGTTCTGTTCCCTGTTCTGGCTCTGGTGAATCCTCTCACCCTCCTGCCCTTCTGACTGTACCCAGTGCCTGTATAAATAAATAAATAAAATCTTTTTTTAAAAAAAAAAGCACTAATGTGAAAGGGATATGTGCACATCTGTGTTCACTGCAGCACTAGTTACAATAGCCATGTATGGAAACATCCCACTCGACCAAGGACAGAGGCATGAAGTAACAGATGTGGTAGGTATACATGCACACACACAGGGGGGGACTAGTCAACTATAAAAAAAAATGTACTTTTTTTCGTAACATGGATAGAACTGGAGGAGACTGTGCTAAACAAAATAAGGCAGGAGAAAGACAAACACAGGATGATAGTGCTCAGATATGAAACAAAACAAGGAGTCAGACAACAGTAAACCAAAAACAAAACCTAGAAATCTAACTGAGGCTGGGGGCAGAGAGAGGAGGGGTGAATGGAGAGCAAAGGTGGAAGTCTGGGGGCAGCCTGAAGAGAAGGGACCTTATATTTCCGATACATAGACAGTGTTGCAAACCAATGTGAACTTAATTTGAAAAATTATAAAAAAGAAAATAAGAAATAGAGGCAAAAAGGAGCTCTACAACTGATCTCGACAAAGCAAAACCCAAGAAGTTTGAATTCGAGATCCTAAAAGTGAGGTCAAATCAGACCTTCAAGAATGATTGTTTGATCAGCACAGTATTTAAAACATTTTTCATTTAGTGACCCAAAATTTAAGAATCACATATAAATCCAGATTTCTAGGAATATAAGGAAATAGGAAAATAAGACGAATTCAGCCTGAGCCTAGCTTCCTCCACGGTAACCACTGCCTGGATCTGATTTCCCCAGATCACCAGTCTCCCTCACTCCTTATTGGCCCAGCACGGAAGGGGATTATCACTGGCCAATCACTTACTTGAACTCATGATTCTCTTGTATTTGGCTTCCTTTTATATGTGATATGATCTCGGTTTTCTTATAATGGCCTACTTCAGTCATTTTCTTCACTTGTCTGGCTCTTTTAAACAGTAGAGCTTGTCACCCCTGTCCCAGAGAATCTGCTTATCTATCGATAGATACTCTGCAGCTATTTTGAAAACTGAAATTTATTCTAGAATTGTAGTGTCCAGTAGAACTTTCCACAATGATAAAAATGTCCTATAATCTGCAACCCATGTGGCCCTTGAGCACTTCCAATGTGGCTAGTATTGAAACAGTGCTATAGCAGGGGCTATAGAGGACCCAAGGACAGTGCCCAGTAGAGGACAGGTCACACTGCCTGTGGGTTCTTCACCACATACACAATTGAGAGACCATTTAGGTTCAGGGAACAACGACAATGGCGTTTGAGAGTCTCTAAGCCCACAAGTGGGCAGCTACCTCACCCCAGATAGTGTACACTGTGCCCAGAAGTCCCAAACAAGAGGCCACTCATCCAAGATGGTGCTGCCTCATCAACAAGGCCCTGAAGCTCATGGCACGCCAGCAAGCAGCAATCCCGGAGCTAACTCACCATAGCTGGAGGTGCACACAGGGGGGGCATTGCGATGACGCCATAGCAGCTCAAAGCAACAGTCTGAAGGTCATGATGGACAGCACCAGAGGCTGGACCAGATACCAATGGAGGAAACAGCACTGGGAGGCAGTGCTGGACAATCAGAAGCCATGGTGAGTTCTCAAAGGTGACCTGCAGAGTACCGGTCACCCATCAACAGTGCTAGATAGCACTGGCCAGTAGTGCATCACCTCCAGACACTAGGAGGTGGTGTAAGATACATCAGTGGTAACAGCTCTTTCTGAGTAATAACTCTTTGAGACACCAGGTCTGGAGCTTTTGGTGCTCCTTTTTAGGTGATGTCAGAGGCATGGCCAGAGGGCAGCAATCCACAGCTTCTCCAAAGCTTTTCAGCTTCTTTTTTTCTTTTTTCTGAAGCCAGGAAGAGAGTCTCTCAGGCGGGTTCCTGCCTGAACTTATATCTTCTTTCCGGTTCCCCACCCACAAGTCTGATTGGGCCATCTTCAATCATATGGCCGATTGGCCCAGGTAGCACTAATCAGCTCATAGCTCGCACCTGATCCATCCATTCTATTCTCTGCACCCAGTAGCACTTCAGTTTGTGCTCACAGGGTGAGCATTGAGCCTGGGCCCTGCTTTCAGTATGAATAATGAACTGCATTTCTAATGTTATTTCTTTAAACTAACTTAACTTTAATTAAGAGTATTGTAGGTGCTACCATATTAGAGATGCAGTTCTAGGGTAGTGTTTCTCAAGATTTAACATGCATTGAAATACCTGAAAATCTTGTTAAAACAAACACAGTTTACAATTTAGCAGATCCACTGTAGGGCCCAAGATTTGCATGGCTGACAAGTTCCCAATGATGCTGATGATTAGGCTTCGGATCACATTTTGAGGAGCATAATAAGACTCCCCTTGAGAATACAGAAAGATGCCAAAATAATTTCTGGGCCCTACCCTTCATAGATTCTGATTCAGTAGGTATGCTGTAGGGCCCAATAATGTGCATTTACACCACCTCCTGGATGATGCCAGAGCACCAGTCTATAGAATAGGAAGGTGTGTTTGTTGGGGGAGGGGGGCAGTGAATTGTTTTAGTCCCTCTCTGATTTTCTTTCCCAAATGCTGTTAATTATAATAATTAACATTTGTGTCCTAAATGAAGGTAGTTACTGTCCCATTTTTTGATTAGGAAACTGAGGCACAGGGAAGTCAATGAACTAAGATTACACTGCCTACGGCTGCCTAAGGTTACAATGATGGAAAGTGCAGGGTTTTTTGTTGTTTGTTTTTCATTTTTGTTTGTTTTTGCGTAGAAGAACTGGGGTGTAGGCCAGAGGTGGGAGGGGTGAGAAGATTCACCAGAGACACAGTGGGGAGCAGAACAGGCAGACTGACTGAAACACATTCCTGAGGGGAGACAGGAGAAAGCTGCTGCACCATATGTGGCAGGGGATACAACTCAGGTGGCAGGGGCCAGGGAGGCCTGTTAAGTACGTTCAGCCATAAGCTTTAAACCATTAGGGCTGTCACCATGGATATCTGCCTGTGCCATTGCCTTATGCAGACTCCCTGATTCCTTGAATTTAGGTCAGAAGAATCAAAACTGGTTTTGACTTAGAATTTTCCTGGGTTCACATCTCATTTTACGCCAGAGGAAGTAAAAGTAAAGACTTGCCAAGACCACACAGCTAATGGTTTCTCTTGGTGTATTATCTGAACGACCTTCAAGTTACCTTCTATTTCTAAACTTTTTGATGCAACATTTCTACCGTTTGAACATGTTGAACCTTCTAAAACTGAGCACTTGGAGCCAGCTGTTGCTGGTGGAGGCACATCACCCTTCTCGCCACAGGGACATCATCTACCAGAATCCTTTGATCTTCATCCGCAGGCTGAAAGCGGTAGGGTGGAGCCAGTGAGTTTGAAGGTCAATCGATCCGAGAGAGGCTAGGTCTGTGCCTGGGGTCGAGCCGGGTAGTCGGGATTTGTGGTCAAACGTTTAGGCGGAGAATCTCACTCGAGCAAAACTGTTCAAAAGAAGCTTGGTTAGCAGCTGCCAGGCCTTTCTTCCTGCCGGCAGGCGCTGTGCGGACAGTAGCAGCAGGGGGCGCTCTCGCGGCCTCGCCGACTGCAGAGGAGGCGTGGAGCGAGCCTGGGCGACAGGCAGGGCCCTGGCTGCAGCTCCTAGACCGGCTGGGGATCCCAGGGTTCCCCTTGGATTTTTTTTTTTTTTTTTTTGGCTATTTATTTTATTTCAACACAAACTTTAAAACCATTAGGACAAGTTATCACGAGGACACGTTCTAAATAAGTACAAGGCTATAGAGCAAAGGATAAACCTAATGACTGCTGCGCACATAGTGTTGAATCAACCAGCAAAAGCTGGTTTTTTAGAGCTCTCTTAATTGCGCTTCAATTAAAATATTTCAAAAAACGTTTCTGTTTCATGAAAAAAAAAAGAACAAGGGAGATGGTAAATGTTTTCTAAAAACTCTAACATGAGATTCTATCGACACTAAAATTTACCTTAAACATCCTGAGTCAGACCCCTCTCTCCGGCTTCTGCTATTTCTCCTAAGCAGAGTTCTCAACTCCAACTTGGTGTTCTTTCATTGTTACGTTGTGATTTTCAACTCAAAATCAAAGCTGATGGAGAAGTTACACTATCTGATTTTCAGACTCCCCCCCCCAAAAAAAAAAAAATCAAAGGTGAAGTTCAGACTAGAGACTGAAAATGGATTTGTCCATTTGTGGATACACTTGTGGGTGTCAGTAGACAAAGCTGGGAGAACCATTACCATCCCCCATGATACTACAAAGCTCCAATGGGGGTTGGGAGGTGGTGGAAGAAAAGATGAGTTTGTCAATACCCTTTGTCGTAAGCATGCATGGGCATGACTTTAAAAGGTGTGTTGTTTATTTTGGCTTTTTATGTCACCTTTCTTATGGTGAGAATGTTCTCCAGAATTTCACCATCTTCCAGGGGTCATGCCCCCTTGGATCTTTGGGATCTGAAGTAATGATGGTGCCGAAGGGGGAGCTCCAAACTCTTTTATGTAAGTAGAGACATCAAGACATTAACCAGACATTAACCTGGAGCTGTGTAAGACACTGTGGTCCTCCACTTGAACTGCTTAGATAAAATTACCCAAGAGTTGTAAATTCCAAAACTTTTGGGATTGACACTCACACCTATCAAATCAGAACCTCTGGGGTGGGACCCGAGCATCAAAGTTTTCATGTGCAAACAAGATATGTGAGAAAATACTTTGGAAATTGTTTAAGTGGTGGAGTTTTTATTTATTATTTATTAGACCTTGTTTTAGAGCCTCCCCTTATGGTCCAAGGTGGAACATATTTAATACTCTTTTCTATATTTAGTATATTAAATATTTAAGTACACTAAATATGCCTCGATATACTCTAAAGACAAATCACCATTGTCTTTAGAAGTTGGACCTATCAAGAACGGCATCAAATTCAGCTGAATATGAAAAGCTAATTGAGTTATTTGGGGCTAATTTATATAGAAATTCCTACTTAATTATAATCTCTTTCTTTGCCTGCCCTTTTACTTTAAAGAACATTAAAAAAGGAAGAGTTCTTAAAGAGAATGATGGAGGAGACATCTTCTTTCTCCACCTTCCTTATCCACTTCTACTTTCGGATTCCATTCGTCATTATTTTTCACACTGTTCTGGCTCCCACTGCAGACCCTAACCAGGCCAACTCTGGTCCTGCCTGAGATTCTGTGTTCGCACCAGTAGAAGAAACTAGATCAGAGAGTTCAGTGATTAAATTAGCCCCAAATCCCACAAGATTAAAACCAGAGAAAGATCTAGTTTTCCATAAACCTAACCTAGATTCCACTGTGAAAACATTCAGTCTTGGCAGCTAATACAAGAAATCATCAAAGCAAAAACATTGGCAGAAATTAAAAGAAACCAGGTAAGAGGAGAAAGGTTGAGAATGAGCTGCCTGATGCAAAATATTCTTCCACAATGAGAGGGAGATGACGCAGAGAGCAAAAAAGTAATAATACCGAAGGCACAGCCACACTGATGCATATCACAAAACCTGAAATTGAAGGGAATTGAAGCCTTTCATTGTGAGACATTTCATCATTTTCTCAGTAATTGCATCAGTTTTATAATTTCTTCCATCACTGACTCCCCAGCAGTCCTGGCAACTCTTCATCTATGATGTGGAGGTGGCGGGTAATGCTGTTTGCCTCCAGGAAATTAAAGACCCCTCTCAATAACTGCGTTAGTCATCAACACTTGCTGCTGTGATTGATCTTGTAAACACCATCAGATCTGGGCTCAGAAAGGATATGAAAATTCATAAGCAGGAAAACAACCTTATCTTCCCCCTTATCCAGCTCTGTCTTTACAAGAAATATCTGCAAAGTCTTTTTTGCATTTCTAATTTGCTCATCAAGACACATGTTTTTGACAGGCTGGGGTTATATCCACTGGGGACTAGAAACTCTTTGGGACCACAGGAAATTATGAATTCTGCCTAGGTTTTCCAGAGTTGCTCTGTTGAGTTGCCCTTTTCCTAAAAGAGCAAAAATGTTTCAGACTTGTATTTCATCATCTCTGGACACCCAGAAAGCAAGAAGCTATAACAAGAAGCCATGAAGAAAAAAAAAATGCCCCTCTTACTGTCTCTGTGGAACGCACCAGTACTCTGGTTTGATTGTTGTGTTCTATCTTGGGTACTCCCCGGTATCAGGTGTTAGGGGAAGTCCTGGGAAAATATTCCATCAGCACAATGCTTCAAACTGAGCCATTCAACAGGGACTAGCCTCAAGTGAAGGAAAAAAAACAAAACCACTTCAAGACAGGAATCACAATGAACAAGCACTTGGGGGGTGGGGAGCAGCAGGGGGGAATGCCAACATAGTGGCTCCAAGATCTCTGGAAATTTGCTAAATTACATCTGTCATCTACTTAATAATATGGTGATCAAATTCTACATGTGTATATATATTCTTTGATATATTCCAGTGCTAGGTATTTGTCCTACAGGCATACTGCAAATAAAGAAATGCTATGAATAAAGCTATTCATTACAGTTCTATTTGTGGTTGCAAAAAAAAAAAAAAACTGTAAATAACCTTGAAAGGCATCAATAGAGGACAAGTTAAATAAAGTAAGGTTCATCCACACAATGGAATGAAAGAGTAGAGTAGTACTTACATACTAAAATGGGAAGATCTCCAAGATATATCAACTGAATAAACAGAAGGCATGCAGCAGTGTAGTGTGCTACCACGTATGCAAAGAAGAGAAACATGTATGTGTGTGCAAATGCACAGGTTATCTAAGAAAAGATATGCAATTAATGGTACCTCTGCAATGGAAAATTGGGTGAAAGTGATTTCTTAGATTCAAAAGTTCACGTAATCTAGCCTTTATCTGCATTCCCACCTGTGAGGTAGGCATAATGACAGTCCTGAAGCTCATTTTATTAGCATACCATATTTTTTGTCTTTATTTTCTATTTTTGAAGTAAAATTTGCACATAAGGTAGCATGCCAAATCAAATTTTACTCAAGTGGTAACATACTGTAGAAATAATTCTCTAAATGGCTGACCCTGCCTTCTGGATTTGACAAAACATTGAAATCAAATACAATCAAGGGAGGAAACTAGTACAGGGTTTATAGTCATCAAAAAAAATTTTTTTCATCTATGCTATGGGGTGGGTTGGGTTCTCTCAAGATTGATCTGTTGAAGTCCCAACCTCCAATACCTCGGATTGTAATTATGTTGGAGATAAGATTTTTATTTAAAGAAGTGACTGAGTTAAAAGGAGGTTGTAAGGGTAGGGCTATGACTGATGTCCTTATAAGAGTAGAGACAAAAGGGATATGTGTGCACAGAGAAAAGTCATGTAAGGACACAGTGAGAAAGTGGCTACTAGTAAGCCAAAGAGTCCTTAGAAGAAACCAAACTTGCAGACAACTTGATCTCAGACTTCTGGACTCCAGAACTACGAGAAAGGTTGTTGAAGTCTTTTTTGTTATGACAGCTGTCAAATTAATATAATTTACTATGATACTAGTTCCTAAGAGGAACACATTTTAAAGCACAAAGGGGGGAAAGACATGATTTATGTATAATTTAGCTTTAAAAAAAAAAACCTATATTTTAATTTTTCTCATTTTGTCATCAACTAAGGAACCGCTTGCTCTCTATAAATTTTTTCTTTTTAATTTTTCATCCACTTGTTCTCAAACTAAGAAATAAACTATACTACACATGATCATAAGTAATTTCAAACTAAAAGCAATGTGATCTAATAGGTCCATTTTCATAGTTAGAATGTAATTTGTACTTTTATTACTCATTATATAACAAGAGAAATCTTGTTTAAAAAATTTCCTCAAATAAATTATAAGCTTTTAATTTTATCATTATTAAAATGAAAGTAGAAATGTCTATTCAAATTGTTTTTAAAATCCAGTTGAATTATCAATTCATTACAAATGTTGGAAAATTTATTTACTTTATTCTATGGCATTCAGACAAGTAATTCCACCTTTTAAGTCCAAAATCAGAAAATATTCCTTATATATCTAGCACTAATAGAGATCATGGTATATCAAGGAAATATTTAAATTCAGACATAGCTTTTTTAAGTAGATTTCTATAAATAACATTAACAGGAAGCACATATAATACAGTCTACCCTGAATCTGAAAGTTTTAATTTTTTTTCAAATATTGAAACCATCTTGTTTCCTGATTTTCACTTAAGAAACACATTGTGAGAATGGGTTCAAGGATGGTGGAATTAATTGATACTCAGTAATTCACAATCATTACATATAAACATGACATTTTAAACATGACATTTTAAAGACTGGAACAAAGACCACATGTTGGCAGCACAGGGGATATCTTGTTCTCTTTCTTCTGTGGCTCAGAGACATTTCATATTTCATAGTTTCTGAATTTCCTCAGGAGTTCTGAGGGAGCATCCCCAGACCAGCGGAAACGAAGGTGCCCACAGTTCACATCTGAAAAACCTTTGGAAAAGAAAAGATTTTAAAATCACAGATAGTAAAAGTCAAACTTGTAAAACAGTTTGGTGATAAAACTTCACTACAAGATGTAAAATGTAAGAATCTTTGGTATAACCTGTTAATATCAAATAGAAATGAATTAAATTAACTTTTGAATTCTTATGAAGTTTATACAGTTTATTTGGATAAAAGAACCTCACGGGCTTAAATGTTTAATAATAAAAAGATTTTATAAATGCACGCAATGGTAGGAATTTTAACAATTCACCTGCAAAGAAATTGAAAACAACTTTCAAACAACTGCCAAATGTAAAAGGTCAATAATAGCAGATCCCTGGAACACCAATAATTTATTCTATAACAGTAAAATATTTTTATTCCAATAAACAACTTTTTTGAAAACAAGAGAAAAGGTCATTTTCCTTCTCTACTAGAGGAAGTATAAATTGGCAAAATCCTCGGCAGGCAATTTGGCGGTATTTATCAAATTCATTAAAATGTATATACCTTTATCCCAATAATTCTAGTTCTAGAAATTTATTAAGGGAAAAAATCATGAATGTGCTCAAGGGTTTAACTATAAGGATTTTTATCATGACTCCATTTCTCAATTTTTTTAAAAAAATGAAGAAAAAATCTAAATCTTCAGCTGTAGAAAGTTGGTTAAAAGGCTTTGATATAGTCATTAACAATTTTTTAATATTTTGGACATAGAAAAATGCTCATAAGATATTGCTAAGTGACAGGGAGTTAGAAGGCAGTTTAGACAGTAGAAAAAATATACTAGAATATTAATATTTTTCTAGATGGTAAGATTATAAGTGGAATTTCTTTCTTTTGCTTAACCACATTTTCTCACATTTCTACAGTAAATACATGTTGCTTTTAGTTTTAAAAAGATGTCTTCCAGTTTGAATTTCTCTAGAAATAGATCCCCAAGCAAGAATTTGAATGCACGACCAATCTGGGAAGTGATCCCCAGAGGCCCTCGTAGAGAAGTAGGGGCGAGAACCAAATCTATAAAAGTACATAATCGGACAAGTTGCTGCCCTGCACAATTGGGGTGTGGTCCCCTAGGAACCCTGGGAGACAACATAAAAATACCTCAGCATTTATCCCACTTGAGGGGTGAAGGACCTGGGAATTTAGCCACCCACTCCCATTCATTGTTGCCTGATTGCTATACCACCAGGGCATTTGCCCCCTTCCACTGACTGCCTGCTCATTTGCTGCAGGGCAGAGTTTATTACCAGAGGAAGCCTCTGGCAGAAGCAGGGTTGGCAATGCCTGGGAAGGGACTATCAGCTGCTTCTGCTACATTTGAATTTTTCTTTTTATTATAGAGTGTTACACAAAACTATTTTATCCTAGCATTGTATTTATCAGAAGGCATATTTATTGCATATTTAAATGGAAAGAAAGCGAGTTTGTCTTGCACACCAGTTTCCAGATGTCACACTCCACATCTTACTGGATGTAATGAGAGTCATAAGATGGGTACTGTTTGATGGCTGTTCATCACAGAAGAGGCATCAAAGGCAAACTCCAAAGTAAATATCAAGCGCTGCTTGAGAAAATTAACAAAGATGCTGAAATTTATATGAGAAGCCACTCAGGGTTTGGTAAAGCTGACATGAATAATATCCTGTAAATGCTGGCATTATAAAATTTACACTGCAGTAAAATGAACTATAAATAATCAAGCAAATGCACTTTGGTATACCAAACTCCAGTTTCACAGCACTACTCAGCACAGCCAATTATCTTTTAAAAAGCATTAAGAAAATACTGGTTAATGTATCTTTGGTAAAATTTCACGTCTTAATCTCCAACAACAGCTCTAAACAACAAAGCTCCCTTCTCTCATCCCTCAACTTCATTCTTCATTCTTCAACCACAGTAAGAGAATACGCTTCATCATGTGAGGACATCAAAACTGGCATCATAGTGCATCCTGAGTAAATTACAATATATCTATACTAGAATAGTTAGCAGCTGTTAAAAAGATTATATTGTTTCTACATGTATGGAGAAGTCTCACAATAACAAATGCTAATACTAAAAAAGCACTTACAATGCACATGCTCTAAATATTTTACATATATTAAGTCACTTACTTCTCAAAAAAAGTTATGAAATAGACACTAGTATTTTTTACCATTAGATTCAAATAAGAAAACTCAAATACAGAGAGGCTAACTCACTCCCCCAAGGTCATATAACTCATCAGTGAAACAGTGAAGATCTGATTCTAGAGTCTGTGCTCTCCACCACTGTGTAACAGGCAGGAAGGTACATGGAATAACATTGTTCTTTATTTGCAAAGTCCTCTTCATGAACATATACATCTATACGACTTTATTAGCATAAAGAGTAGTATGGAAGGAGACACACCTGAGCATCATCACTGACGACTCAAGAAGTAGAAACAGAGAAGAATGGGAGGCTGGGGGAGACACTAAGTTATTTTCTTTAATGATTCTTCGAATTTTTGAGTGACAAGCTCATATTACTTTGGGGTTTTTGATATCTAAATTACTTTTTTAAAAGAAAGAACAATTTTTATAGACTCTTGTGAGAGGTATTCAAGTGCAGCTTTAGGATCTTGCCTAAACCTAAGAAGTATCCAACCCCCCCAGTTCTGGTGAATTCAGACTACATTTGAATTAGAAACAAAAAGTCCAGGTTCCGGGAGCACAGATCTGAACATTCCAGAATTGAATGCCTGTGTGTGCCTGTGTGGGTGGGAATTCCTATGTGTTTACTTAAAACACTTGTTTTTTCTGAAATGCAGGCTTCTGCTTTGATCAGTTTGTTATATTATAACCATTTCCAGCTATGAGGCTGATGCAATCAACATACAGATTCTGCAAGAGGGCTGCTTGGGTAACCAGCATAGAAAACTGAATCAAATTCTAAAAACTTTTTCAGAAAGTCTATAATTCACCACAAACTATCTTCTTTTTAAAAGTAAGTATTCAAAGGGGAGGTAGCAAGAGTCTAGGGTGGTGGGCTATGGGTTCTTGGGTGGTGGGTGCACTATGGTGACAACATCTGATAAAGGGGGGATTCCCCCTCTTCAATAATACAAACTCCCATGTAAATCAACATTAATTCAATAAATATTTAAAAAATAAAAATAAGTGTTCAAGGATGTTCAAACTAAATTCTAATGGGAGTCATTAGAATAAGAATTTGAAAGGTAGTTACAGTGTGTGTATATAACACACCTATACAAGATAAACAGAGACATGACTAGTCAGACAAAGACATGATAGTAACAGCTAACAGTTTTGCAGAGCTTATTATAGTGAAAGACTGTGCTAAGCATTTTGCATGGATCTTCTCATTTAAGCTTCATGACAACTTGATGAGAATGTACCATTATCATTCACAGTTTTCTCATCTGAAAAATGAGAATAATAAACTTGTAGTGAGAATGAAATCAGTTAATATATACAAAATTAGTGTTAAATGAGGTAATTGATATAAAGTTGTATGTACAAAGAACATTCCTGCACATAGTAAACACCCAATAAATGTTAGCTAGTGTTTTTTCAATCAAGCAGTAGATACTCCCAAAAATATCCCAAAATTTCCCTTGCAAGGAATATATTGAGGAATCTGTCTTCTAGTTTCTTCACCAGTGCTAGGTATCCTTTAAGGTGCTAAACCGATTTGTATATTTGGCATGACTATGTAGTTAGAAAAGGTTGAGAATAAGTACTATTTAAACCAAGCCCTTTAATTTCAGACCTCTGTTCTATAAAACTCACACAACATGACTTACTTGGAGAATCTGAACATTGTGGGAGAAGTGACTTCTCCAGGGATTCGGATTCTTTTTGCTCCCTTTTCTCCATGGTTGAATCCAACTCTTTTGTCTTTATTTCTCTTTGCTCCTTCAATTCCTTATTTTCAGTCTTGTTGGTATGAGTCTGGTCAGATTCTTCCAGCATCAAGTCTTTTTTACTTCTGACAGCCCAATGCATCGACTACATTATTAAAAGAGACATTCAATATAAAATCACTATTACGGTAGTCTTCTATATTTAAAGTTCAGCATGTAGCAACACCTGAACTATTTGTTATAGTGTTGATTAAAAGAATGTTATGACTATTGGGCCTCCCCTGGTGGCGCAGCGGTTGATCGCTGCACTGCGAAGCTGCCTGCAGCCTCTGCAGCACTGGTTTGATCCCCAGCCACCCAGCGAGGGTCCCACATGGCGCACAGATCTCTCCTGCCCGCCCGCTTCTCCCCTCAGCAGTGTATTTCGTCACTCTGCCTATTCTGTTCCATGCTCTGGCTCTGGTGAATTCTCTCACCCTACCACGCTTCTGACAGTACCCAGTGCATGTATGAATAAATAAATCTTTAAAAAAAAAAAAAGAATGTTATGACTATTAAACAAACATTACTCAATTAATCTACATATTAGTTAATCCTCACTGATTTGGAAGACCAATGATATAAGTAGAAATCCATTTCATGGTACAGAGTGAACAGACTAGCATCAGAAAGGTGCAAAGAAATACCTGCTTCCACAGGAAGTTAAATATAAAATATCCATATGATCCACTTCCATTTCTAGATACATACCCACAAGAACAGAAAACAGGTATTCAAAGAAAAACTTCAACATGAATGTTCATAGCAGCATTATTCACAAAAGTCAAAAGGCAGAAACAACCTAAATGTCCATGAACTCATGACTGGATAAATAAAAAGGTGGTAATATCCATGAAATGGGTATTATTTGGCCATAAAAAAGTTATGGAATATGTAGGTTAACCTTGGAAACATAATGCTACGTAAAAGAAGCCAATACAACTTATATGATTCCATTAAATATGAAATAGCTAGAATAAACAAATTCAGGAAGATAGCAGATTTGTGGTTACTGGCAACTGGGGGAAAGAGGTATCGCATGCCTCCCCATAACAAATATGAGGTTTCCTTTTGAGGTGATGGGAAAGTTCTAGAATTAGATAATGATGGGTAAACAACATTGTGAATGTACTTAATGCCACTGAATGGTATACTTCAAAATAATTAAAATAATGAGTTGTCATGTATTTTACTATTGATAAACAACAAGGATGTGCCCCTAAAACTGACTACTATTGTATCAATAATTAGGTAAACTACTATTGCCACAACTACTATTGTGGCCTTTCATCCAGTCACAATTAATGCAGAGTTGACAAATACTAGAATTCTGGATTACAAATCTTCTTTTTAAGAAAACTCATACACAAAGCAGGAATCCAACCAATATTTACTGTGAAATTTGTCCTAATTTTAAATGGATTCATTTTATGTCAATTAGTTGTCCTCAAAGAGCAAGAACTTTCTAATTATTTTCCATTTATTTTTTAAGGACAATGTGAATATATATATATATATATATATACATTGTATAGATGTTTTCTAAAAGGAAACACAATAATGGCAATGGTGGTATTCTGGGAAGGGAAAGAAAACCAGGGAGGGCTGGAATAAGTATGAACTCACTTTTTGTTACATATCCTATTTTACTATTTTGATTTATTTTAACAAAAGTATGTTGGTTTTGTGACATATTTAATTTACAACTTAAAAAAAAATCAAGGACCATAAATCAATAGTGTTGGGCATGGGCCATTGATTCCTGGTTTAACCCTTATATTTTTATAATCACAAGGTCCAAAGTCCCTGAAAACTTTTCACAGAAATCCAATATCCTAAAATTGTGTTTTATATACCTGGTGGGGGTCCTTTGCTCAGTGGTTTAACCTTATAACTCTATCAGTGTAGCTCTGGCTGCTTACCATGAGTCAGGAATAGGGCAGTTTGGGGGGAACCAAAAATGAGTCCAGCAGAGTCCAGAGTGTTCACCATTTTAAACACAACTAATACAAAAAGATTGATGCACTCCTATGCTCATAGCTGCATTATTTCACAACAGCCAAGTCATGGAATCACCCTCAATGCCCACTGATAGATTGGATAAAAGAAATTGTGGGATATATACTCAATGAAACACCTCTCAGCTCTTTATAAAGGTGAAATAGTGCCTTTCAGGAAAATATGAATGAATTTTGATGGTTATGCTAAGTAGATGAAGTCAGAAAATGAAAGATAGTTACCAGATGGTTTCACTTATTTGCAGAATAAAAAATAACCAAAGAAAACAAACTCACAAAACAACAAGAATAAATCTCTATGAAAAATATACTGGTGGTGCAGCAGACCTCTCCTGTCTCACCTGCTACTCCTCTTAACAGTGTATTTCAATAAATCCCCCAGTTCTGTTCTCCACTCTGTCTCTGGTGAATTCTTACACCCCTGGGCCTCTGGCCTATACCTGAGTCTCCCCCATGACAAGTGGCAGACTTGGCAGGAAGGAGACTTTACCTGGGGAAAATCTTCAGGAAGGTAAGAACCATGGCTGCTGCATCCTTCTATATGCCTGTCTTGTTGTAAATGCTTAATAGACATTTATAAAAAATAATTACATACACACACACACACACACACACACAGGGGATGGGGGAGGAGGATATGAGGAGGAAAGGTGACAGGGCTGTGGCACTGGAGATTTGGTGGAGGGAGAGTATGGCATGTACTCCCCAAATTATATAATTGTGAAGCTGGACTCCCCAAATTATATAATTATGTAAACCACTGTCAAATTAATAAAGCTTAAAAATGGGTCCTGCATATATATATATATATATTCCAATTAAAATGCTTAAAATTGGATGGATGAAGTGGATGAATGGAAGGATACATAGATGAGCACAGAGTAAGAAACAGAGATTGAGATTTCTCTGCATCAAAAATAATTGAAGTAGAAAAATTAGCCCTGGAAGGCAACTATAAATCAGAGACATTCTGCAGGGGAGGAGGAGGGTGAAGGCTCAAAACAGGGGCGGGAAGAGCAAAAGGGGCTATGGTATGGGACACGGGTGAATTGTGGTGGAAATTCCTTGGGGACTACACCTTAGAGGAGAAAGCACACATTGTACAAGAATGATGGAAAATGCATATAAAAGAAAAAAAAGGAAAGAAAAATTAGCCCTAGATTCAACCAAAACAATGAACATAACCGTTTCTTGAAACTTCATTGTATATCTTGGGACACAATTCCTGAAGTATTACTAAACAGTGACATACTAGCTCTGTTACTCAAAAACCCAAGGAAAACCCATAAGCCACCTACTTAGGGAAGTTATAAACAGAATACTTCATCTTCCTGATATCTAGGATAGTGTTTCCCATGCTCCAAAAAAATAGAGAAAAAGCAAAGCCAAGAAACTATATTGAATAAAACGCTGATTTTTCTGAATTCCAAAGCTTATTGAATAAGCTCAAAAGTTGTGACATTTAAAAACTGCCACAAAGGGGCTGAGGCCTGTTACACACACACATTCCCCACTTTGCAAGCGTCATCTTGCATTTCAATCTAAGAGCACTTCTTTCCTGGAGAGTCTGAACTATCTTATAGTAATGCTGTTGCCAACTTTTGTCTGAGAGCCCTGCTTTATCTACCAGTTTAACACAAAGCAACACAAGGTGATGGTGGTCAAATATTACATGTGTACATGACCAAGTTCTCCATGTAAAAGTTGTGTGTGTGTGTGTGTGTGTGTGCTCATCATGATTTTTAAAGAAAACTGGGAAGAGTTAGCAGCTTGGTGTTAATGAGTAATAAGCAAAAATGGTCATAAATAGTATGATCTCAACTATATTTGAAGGTAGATAGATATAGCCAAATATAGATATATAAATATATATAAAAAAAATATATATATAAATATATATATATATGTAAACATAAACATAAAATATAGGTGCACAGACAGAGAGGAGTTCAATGTGGCCTCATACATACCCTAAAATCATAAGTATATTCAACTCCTTGCTCTAATCCAATAGAGAATTCACTTCTCCCCATCTTCAACCTATCTCTCAACAACTGTAAAATGGGATTATCCTGAATCTTCTTCCCCAAAAATAACCCACACACCCCAAGATCCACAGATCACCCTAATAAAGCTGTTACTGCCACCATTCAATGTGGTTCTCACACTAACAAATGAAGGGAGGAAAACACTGGAAGAAAATGCACCAAAATGGCTGTTTTTACATGGCAGGATAATAAAGTTTTTTTCTTTTCTTTGTGTTGTTTTCTAAGTATTTAGTATAAGTATTTCTCAGTATTTCACTCTTGAAATAAAAGTGCCTATAGTCTGCCTTACAGAGGTGTTAATGATTAATGACTGACCTACAGTAAATGCTTTGAAGGCCCTTACTCATCAATTCCTTTATGAATAAATCAGAATAAAGTATTTTATTCAATATGTAGTATCTGTTGTTCCTAGTTAAAGAAACTTGCAGGGGGGAAATCCAAACTATCTAACTTTATATACAGGCACCTCTCATACTTTGTAGTTCAATCACAGAACTAATGTAAGCAATACTGAGCAGCCAGTTTGCTGAGACACAATTAGACCACTCATTTCTGTGTTCACAGGTGAATTTCTTAGCTCCTCCAGGTATTAGGTGGGCAGGGCATTGGATCTCAAGTAAACTATTGTGCAGTGATTCCAGTGATTCACTGGAACAGAACAAGCATCAACAAAAATATCAAATGAGAGAAGTTGATCCACACTAAGAGGGAGATTAGAAAGGGGAGCATCTATATATAATAAAAAAAAATTAACTGCACCAGACAGAAAATCACTATATGCATGGAGTGAGTTAACACTACACAGACATGGAGCCTAGGTGCAAAAACCACTGTCCTACAGTCTATGAAACTGGATGTAGTTGTTCTACCTCCTCAATTACCTTGTTTACTAGCTTTCCTTAATGGGTTGTTGCTTATTTCTTCTCTAGGAAGTCTTTTTTTTTTTTAATTCTTGAATTTGATAAACACTTCATATAAAAAACTGTGTCTATGTGCCAGTAAACATAGCGATAAATAGAAGAAAAAAATCAGTTGACTCACATGAGCCATGAATATGGCTGAATAAATTATACAAAATTGACTGGTAATTTTTTTTTTAGTTTTTGGGTTTTTTTAGTTATTATTTTTTTAATTTTATATATTTTTACATCATTTTTCATTTTTGCACAATGTATGCATTTTTATCTTGGTTATAGTCCCCATTCACCATGAGTGAATTTTTTACTTGCCTGGGTGATATCTGCCTTGCTTTTGGATAACATCCAATTAGGACAGACGGCCTCTGAACAGGCCCAGAAGGTACTGAATTACACACTGTTTCCCATCTGGCTGGGGAAGCTGGGGCTATACAGGCATAGAGGGAAGCTTCCCTTACAGTCTATGGCCAAATGGACTCAACCTCAAAACACCTCTCCAAGCCTGGAAAGCTACCAATGATCCAAAAACACATAAGGATGACTGGCAGCCCCAATAAGTCCTTCCAGAAGCAATCAGTTTGTCAAACAATCAATCAGTTCACCAAAAAATGTGTTTCTATTAACTCTTTATAAAATTTATAGCAATTGGGGGGCCTCTCTGGTGGCACAAAGGTTAAGATGCAAACTATGAAGGTATCCGCAGCCACTGCAGCATGAATTCAATTCCCGATCAGCCAGGGAGCCACCCACATGGCGCAGCAGACCTCTCCTGACTCACCCACTGCTCCCCTCAGCAGTGTACTTTGGTCACTCTGCCTGTTCTGTTCCCCACTCTGTCTCTGCTGAGTCCTCTCATCCCCCCCCTCCCCATGCCTCTGGCCTACACCCCAGCTCTTGTATGCATAAATAAATAAATCTTTTAAAAAATTTATAGCAATTGATGTGATATGACAGTTTAAACAGCTTGTGAGTTTTCCTGTGTTTTATTTTGACTATCACTTTCCCATAGTGATCCTAAAATCATTCTGCCATATATTTTTTGGAACTAGAGGGAATGACATACATACCCTGGGTCCCTTGGGATAAAACCACTTAGCATGACAATGATGAATATCTCTAAAATTCTTAGCGCTAAAAAGGTCTCTTTTGTCAAGTTACCCAAGGTCCCAAATGCCATAGTTCCTAAAGCCTTCACCTTCAACCTAAAGCTGGTTTTTTCTAAAAATCAGCATCACATATCTCAACTTGAATTTCCACCATATTCATGGACCTGAATGAAGTCTTACAATATTTTTACAAACTAAATTATCAGAAAGAACTTCTAAAAAGGAAAAGAAAAATAGTTAGTGAAAACACAAGCATCAGTGTGGGAAAAAATTATGTTACAGTTTCATCACCCAAAAGAGATTTCTGCAATATGAATTTGTGTGTGATGGTGCAAAAGTGCACTGTGATTTGTCCTGCCTTCAAGGTTTTGAGACTAATAGTGCTCTCAACCAATGCTTTTTCTTTCACTGAGTTTATTTTGCCTAAATAAAAAGCAGAAACATGGGGTTAGTGATTTGAAGGATAAGAATTTTATAGTATCTAACAATCCAAAAATGTATAGGGCAAGCAAATATTCAGGCATGTTTTAGATAAATGTCACTTAAAATTAAAATCTTAAGTCACAACCATTTTATTGTCAGAATGGCTTATGTAATATACTCAAACCAAGCACCCTAGTGGAGATGATTATCTACAAAAGGATAAACAATGATCTATGAGATGATGAATAATATTAGTATGAGAACAGTTATTTATTTATCTAGGGTAGCGAATGTGAAAGGGGGAGGAAATGAAACCGCATACACACACAGAAGCAACAACTAAATGTTAGAGACAAGAGAGACTTTCCCATGCAGACATCACTAC